>NC_064561.1:54493197-55705697 GCF_937001465.1 Orcinus orca
TGATGCAAGACCTCTATTCCATAACCTCTAAGAAAGCCAACGACCTCCTTAAGAGTTCTGTGAATCCTTACAGTTTATGTTCTCATTCTCACTTCTGCCTCTTGAGTTGTTTGTACTGAACTCTCAATCTCATTAGCATCTCATTTCCAGGGGTCCGTCTCTCTGACCAGGATGTCACAGACAGGAAATTCAGCCCCCTTCCCTTGACTTTCCCCGACTGCTCACGTTACATTTAACAGAAGTTAAAGAGTGATGAAGAGGAGGATTTTACCACAGCCAACAGACATCAGACTCTGTCCTCCCTAAATGCCATCTGACTACACATTCACAGATCTCCAACGTCCAGCCCCCAACCATGCTGCCCAGTCCCATTTCCCCCATCTCCCACTCCTCTCCTTTCTCCACCACCCCTAAATCTGTGTGTTTCTTACACAGAATGGTTTAACGATCCATTTGTGTTGCTATTTCATTCAGGGGTTGCTCTATCGGCTTCTGTCTTCAAATAAAATGACACAGAAAAAGCTGATGCCAACCATTGATAGACAAGTAGCAAACTAAGAAATCAGAGTCCACACTCCCGTAGTTGCCATCTGATCTTCTTCTAAACAAAGTTCCAACCCCAAGAGGAACTCTAAGACCAGTTGTTAAAATAAAAATCCTCACTCCATTACACTTACAATAACATTTGGCAGTAGATTTTTATTCTAATTTTATAAGTGAGAACTTGAAATTAATATTATAGGATAGAATTTATTTTCTCGACATTAACCACATCCCCCAGCCCCATCCTGGTCCGTCATGAGCCTGTGTAACATCAGAGATGAGGGGGTGGGGGGTGGGAGGGGTTCATTTTTCTGTGAGCACAATAGCAGGAAAGTAGGGAGCCACTCTTGTAGACACACTCACACACTGGGGAGTTCCGTAAGAGCTTTTTTCTTTAATTTGTCTCGAAGAAGACATTTCCCTCTTTTTCTAAGGGTAAATCATACCTCTGAACCAATCTGAAAGAGATTCTCTAACCTCAGTAAAGCCCATTGCTTTGGAGTGACATAAGCTTTTCTTCTGATACCGCCATAGGAAAGCCAGCATCACTGCATCATCACCTCATGCCTTGAAAGTGCAAGAAATGAGATACAGGGGTGCCACGGCCATTCGCGGCAGGATGATGACAGGCTGGACTGAGGCTCAGCCCCTCTAGCTTCAGAAGCCACAGAGAGACACTGAGCAGCACGACCAGGTCTCTGGTCCAGCCCACCAGGCAGAAGCCCTCGCAGAAATCTTGCCTGACCACCGTCTCATCCTATAATCCAAGTCTATGGCCACTTTTCCCTATATTGGGAGATCTCCAAGTTGTTCCCACGCACTTCATGTTGTATTCATTCATTTATTCAACAAATACGTTTCGTGCACCTACCATGCATAGGTTCTCTTCTAAGCATTTGGAAAACATGAGTGAAAACACAAAGATCTCTGCCCTTGAAATGTTATATTCTGGTGAATGAAGACATAATAAAAAAAAACCATAGTAAATCAATTGTATGGAATATTAGAGAATGACAAGTGCTACAGAGAAAACGAATAGGTCAGGAAAAGGCTATCCTTCCATCTTCTCTGTAGGAAAACACTAGGAGTACATGTGTTAGCTCAGGGTTTCTTAATCTGGGCACTGTTGTCATTTGGGGAATGGATGAGTCTTCATTGTGGGGGGCTAGCCTCGCACTGTAGGATGTTCGGCAGCATATCTGACCTCTACCCACTGGAGGCCGCTAACACACCCATTCTCCCAGTTGTGACAACCAAAGATGCTCTCCAGACATTGCCTAATGTCCCCTGGAGGGCACAATCGCCTCCAGTTGGCAATCCCTAGGTTAGAGACATGCAAGGGGTCTAGTCTTGAAGCACAGATTCGAAGGTAAGTGCAGACCCTCACATCCATTCCCTGACTCACGAAGGTTTGTAACCTGGTTTTACCATTTACCAGCTATGTACGATTAGTCCAGTTCCTTAACCTCTCTGAATATCTCTTTCTCTACCTGTAAAAGAGGGGTAACAGTGCTTCTCTCAAAGACTGGTTGTAAGAATTAAGTAACATGATACAGTTTTATCACCTAGTATACATTTCCAGTAAAGAATAAGCCTTTTCAGCTCAAAATTATCAACTAGTAGCTCACTTTTTTCACCTGGTAATATTCTAATGACGATAAGCAGGCATTGCTGGTCTATTTTATAAAAGGATATACCTAGACCCTAATAGATTAAGCAGTGCATCCACAAATCATACAATCGGTAAGTGGCAGAGTTAAGACAAACCAAGCCTGAATCCTCGAAGTCCCAATTCTATATGCCTTCTCACTGACTGTACCACCTCCCTAATTTTAACTTGCTTGCAACCATTTAAGAGCATGCCTGCTGTGCAAAGCACAAAGCATACTAGTAAAGGACAGCACCTGGGTTACACAACAGTTCCTGGAAATGGACTGAACTCACACTTGACAATGATTGATATACTTTGCTGTGCCTCCCCCAGGAACATCCAGGAGGAAAAGCTCCCAAGGGGCCCCAGCCTGACCACCTCCAGCGCTGCTAACAGCACGGGAGCCCAGTTCAAAGAGCACCTTGGGTGTAGCCTCTTTGTCCCACTGAAAGTCGCTAAGACAGAACTGGTGGCACACTACATATCCAAGCTTCCCTTTTCAAACCCTAGGATCTCAGAAGCTCAGTTGCAAACAGGATTCAAATAACCAAAAGGGATGAGGAGGGGAAGAAAGGAGAAAGACTGGATTAGACCTTGGCCAATGGCTTTGGGCAAGTACATGCATCCTCCCGTTGCCATTTTAACAAGACTAGAGTCTTCTCTGAACACAAATTCCTCCCCAGATCACTGCTTCCCAGAGCAATAATATAAATCCACCTAACATTTAAGCGAAAGGATATTGAGCCTGGCAGATCAGGACAGTGTGTGTCTGCCTCCTGGAGTGATAAGGTCACCCATTCAAGACCCACTAGGAAGGGTGAGTGGAAGCACAGAGAGACATGATGTGAGATGGCCAGGCCTGGGACAGAGGGTGGAGATAACCTTTGCAGAAACAAAGAATGATTGGGGAGAATCAAGTCAGCGCTTTCTAGGAAACACAGGCTTGAGGTGTCCAGCTGTCATTAAGAAATGCAAAAAGTTAAAAACAGGTCGAAATGCATTCTGGTATCGCAGGGATATAAAAAGGGGCATTCTTATATCTGGAACCCCCAAATAGGCTGCCTTAAAGTGTGGAACTTCAACTGCTCAAACCTGATCAGGTGATTTTTACAAGTCAGCCCACAGCCTCCTGAATCTAACATGCACCCAACTTATCAGACAAAACACCCATGTTCTCATCATTGCAACATGTCCTGGAAGCTGACCAAAACTACGCAGAGAATATATGAGGTAACAACATCTTCTCACATTGTTGATAGGAGAATAAATTACTACCACAAGTAGTAGACAAGTTTACAGGTAGTATGATGGAAGAGATGATCTCCAAAATGTATTGTTAAATGAAAAAAAAAGAAAAAAAAAGAATAAGATCCAAGACAGTATTAAAGCATGCTATTATTTGTGTAAAACAACCAAAAATGGGCTACATGTGTTCATACGTACATATACACACATATAACACACAAACTCTCATATCTGTGTACAAGCATACAATATCTATAGGAGGATACATAGAGGTATACAAGGATAAACAGGGTAACAACAGCTGCCTTCCAAGAAAAGAAGGAGAAATTTCTTTTACATTGTTTGAATATTTTAGTTTTTTTTTTTTTTTGGCCGTGCCACGTGGCTTGCAGGATCTTAGGTCCCCGACGAGGGATCGAACCCACACCCTCAGCAGTGAAAGTAGAGTCCTAACCACTGGACTGCCAGGGAATTCCCTGAATATTTTACTCTATGCAGATATTATAATAGATGAGAGTAAGAATTTTTAATGTAGGTTATTTTGTAGGTTTCATAAGCATGGTAGCCTGTAGAGACCCTTCAAATCTACATAAGCATGCGAACAAGCTCCAACCAAGCTGGAGGGTATAACAGGGCTCAAGGAGAAACCCTGCAAATATTACATTGTAATCATCTATGTACACAGGATACAATTTTGCACAATATACACTATAATTTTTTTCCATTCTAAGGCCTATTAACCCTGACACCTCAATACCCTTGGAGCAACTTCAGCATACCATTGGTTTGCAGTAGAAACAATTTTCAAATTAGCCTAAGAAACTATGATTCAGAAAGGTAGACCAACTCACCAAGAGACAACATGTTCAAGTCAAATACAAGTGGTTTATTGAAGCTGATGGTGTACTCTGAAAATCAGAGAGAAGGCAAACTGAGAACACACTTTGTAGTTGACGGGTCAATGAGACTTGTATGTCATCTGGGATGCAGCTTTGGGTAGGAACCCTTCCCCGGAAGCCCTAGCCCACCTGATTAAGGCTCCACTTCTGTGCTCCCATAGTACCCTCCAGCACACCACTTACCATGCTGTGTTACAGCTGCCTGTTTACACATCTGTCCCTCACCCTAGACCACGAGCTGCTCAAGTTCAGGGGCCATGTCATTACTTTCCCAGCCGCGCACTCGGTATGTGGCAAACAAAAGATGCTTAATAAACATCTACTAAATTGACTGCAGCAGGTTCCCAGCAACACATGCAGAGCTCATCAAGCTCACTCTGGGTGCTTATAACCCTTGTGCAATATTGAACGTTCTACCTTTTACTGTTATGTATCACTCCGTGTCTGATACAGGGGGCTACAAATGATAGGATGCACAGGCAGAAGTCTGAATCATTATAGCCGTGGGACCTGAAGCAAGTTACTTCATCTCCTGGAACCTGTTCTGTTACCCATGAAACGGAAATGCTATCATCTATCCTAAGAGATTGAGGTGAGGAGTAAACGAGATTATGTTATGCAGCATGCCTTGAATGTTAAATAAGTGGTGACTGTTACTATCTTTTCCTTTATTCCTCCACATCTAAAAGGTGAGCTCCTCTAGAGCAGGTATTTTCTTACCTTGCATCCTTCACATACTCACCTCACCATGGTATCTTGTACTTAATGTATGTTCAAGAAATGAGAGCAAATGTAGAGTTTGAATACTATCAGACACGGGTTGGAATTCAAGCAGGCTGGACTGTTTAACTGAGTGTTCCTGAGCAAGTTACCTCACCTCCAATTCTCAGTTTCTTATCTGTAGAATGGGTATGTTAATATTTATCTCATGGAGTTGAGGTAAAGATGAAGTGAGATGACACATTTAAAGTACACACACCCTGGACTTCCTTGGTGGTCCAATGGTTAAGAGTCCATGTTTCCAATGTAGGGGGTGCAGGTTTGATCCCTGGTTGGGGAACTAAGATCCCACATGCCGCGCGGTATGGCCAATAAATAAATAAAGTACACACACCCTCACACAAAGTGTCACTAACTTGTAGCACTTGTTATCACTAATAATAAAACGGAAAATCCTTTGTACACTGGAGTTTTGAGGCCTGAACACAGCTCATGTTGTTATTACTATTTCCCTTGGAAGTAGAGAGAGGCAGCGTGGAGAATGATGAGATGCATTCTGCTGAGAACTACAAGGTGTAGGAAAGGTAACCTGGAGGCAGCCCAGCTTTAAGGGGCTGTAATCAGCCCCAGACGTGAAGAATGAATTGTCTGCCTAACAAATGATACATCTTTTTGCTAAAAAGCAGTCTAGGGGACAGCGCCTAGCAGGCTACCTTGGTAGATTACACAACTGCCAAGTAACCTGGGTATGGTTTTTACCCATTTTACAGATCCAAGAGCTGAGGTTCAACAACTTGACCAGGGAAACTAAAAAGTGATAGAGCTGGAGTTTAGATCGTGGTCTTCTGGACAGTTAACCCAATGTTCTTTCCACTATATCATCTGCCTTTGAAAAAAAAATGAGAAGAGTGATCGTAACCTACACATATAATAACAGATGATATTTCTCAAGGTGTAATTTCTAAGGGTTAAAAATATGACCCTCCTATAAATACAGAATGAACATATGCCAAGGATTTATTTAACTCACTAATGAGGAAACCAGCAGGACAGTAACACTGGTTCAAAGAGCATCTGAGGAAAAGAGATTCATGTGGACAGGAAAGATGCCAAAATCAGTTTGCTATGTGTGTTAGGTTTCAGTCCTAAGGGCAATAAAATTGTGATCTTTGAGGTAATCTCCTGCAATAGACAGAAATTATTTTAAATCTCTAGGACAAAGATCCACCAGTTAACATGTAACTTCACAGGGTGTGGCTCCTAATAAAACAATAAAGACAAACAAAGGTACAAGCCCTAGGATTAAATTATCCTTGGGTGGTCCAGTTAGACCACGCTCCAATACTGAAGAGACATGCAGTCATCCTTTTCCAAGTTATAATAATTTTTTAAACATTTATTAAGTTCATTTACATTTTGGTAGGCATTGTGTTAGTTAGCACTTTACATATATTCCTGTGATCTTAACCACAGCCCTATAAGGTGGTTGCTATAATTATCCCATTTTTACATATTAAAAAGTGAGTCACAGATGGGTTAAGTGACTTGCCCAAGGTCAAAGGGCTAGTAGTGGCATAACTGAGATTTAAACTCAGGCTGATGACAGAGCCGACATCCTTAACTAATAAGCCATTCTGCCTTATCAAAATAATATGACAGTCTGCCGTGACAGCTAGGATTGTATTTCATCATCGTTGAATCCCCAGCGCCTAGCTCAGTGTCAGACAATTAAGTATTTGTCGGTTTTGTTTTTTTGAACCTAGAGCTAGGACTACAGAAGGCTATCACTGAGATCATGTATCATTAAGTGCCACTATTTCCAGACACTGAGCCTGGAAATGAACTAACAACTCAAGAATTAAGTTGAGCTATCCAGAAGCATATGAATAGTAATTAAACATAAGGGACATGGCCCTTCCCTCAAAGAGCTTACAGACCAATGGGCAAACAAAAGTGAACAAGGACTGACAACAAAACATGATGTTGTGACTGAGTGAGTACAGGGTGCTGCGGAGGACTGCAATCGGCGGGCTTCATATGGGCCGGTGATAAGGGTCCATGGAGAATGACATGTGGTCATCTGTGACTGTTTGGCCTGAAATGGAAACATATGGTTCCCAAGGACCAAAAATCAGTGTGCTACAGACCTTATAACTGTATTCACCAACATATTGCAGCGATTAGGATGATTGGGGAGAGGATGAGGGGTAGGCTCATCACTCCAATGGACTTGTACCTCTTTATCAAGACACTCAACAGTGATGTGCCATGGTGGACATTCAAATGATGTTGGACAAATCCATCCATTTGAATGGGTGAATTAATTATGACTTTTTTTAACAGCCCAAAGATTACATTAGATGCAACCAATAAAATATTTTTTTAAAAAGACATTTGTAAACAACTTAAAGCAGAAGGAAGTGCAAGATGGCAAGAGAGATGCCCCATCGCTGCTCCTGACTGTTTTTTTAAGACTAGAGACAAAGAATCTCTGATCAAGGGAAGAAAGGTATTTCTCTAAGAAAGATAGGAGAACCATGCTTTTATGAGTTCTGACTCACATCACCTCCTGAGAGGGGAACATCTTGCCAGCTATCAAGAAGAGGAGGGGAACCCAAACATGGAAGTCACTGAGACAGTGAGCCTGGCAGGGAAGAAGCCAATGACCTATTTTATTCAATCAAACCTGCTCTCGGTTGGTACAAGTCTTTATGGACTTTAGCTAATGTAGCACAGGCCAACAGACAAGGAGTTTCTGATGCTCAGGACTTAGCCCACTGTGCCTCTGCTTCCTACAACCAGCTGACACCAAGCCCAGAGGCCTCCCACTCTCTCAGAATTTATAGCGTGTAATTCTGGGCACACCTCAAGGCCAGAGGATTCCAGATGTGTCTTACCTACCTGGGCATCCCAAGAGCCATACACAGGAGGAGCACCATAAATGCCTGTCCTTTCCAGGTGTGTACCCTCTGTGCCAGATTTGGGCTCTCTTGACCTGGAAGTTCCCACTACAGCACCTGGGCAGGAAGGAGCTGTGTGTCATGCCTCTCAGCTTAAAGAAGAGGTTTGGTTACCTTGCCGTGACAGAAAGTCAGTGGGAAGCCATGTGATTTGCGGAGCCCGGCCTTCTCAAGCAGAGATGGATGGCCAAGGCCAGGCCAGGGTCTGGGGTAAGTAAGGTGGCACTGGGCCAGTGAGCTCTTCTGGGAGGGTGATGCACGGGGAGAACAGCAACTTTTAATGCAGCTGTAAGCCCTTTCTGAAGGGAATTTACTTCCAAAGCTTTGATCTTGGGTCCCTGTAGCTGAGGTCTGCATCTTTCCGTAGTGAAAACTCAAAGTTGGCTTCTGACAGGAGGTAGGATAGGATTTTGACAGTTTCTGTTTTCTTCCACTTCTTGAGGTTTAAGCTAGATACATCGAATTCTCGAGGTGTGCTCATGCAACACTGACTGAAGCAGCAAAAGTGTGCTGAGATTTGTAAAGCCCAACTGGTTTTTGCTATTTCTAAATCGAGCTACGGCTTCCAAAATAGTTTTTTTATCGCTTTGAAATGGTCTATCTACTGTGTGGATGTGTGCTTCCAGGTTCCAGAAGTTCATGTAAATAAAATACCAAAACACCATGTAGGCCAGAGGTTAACACCTGTTTCTGTTTATTGGAACTCAGCCATGCTCCTTCCCATACATGTCATCTATGGCTGCTTTTACGTGACAACAGCACAACTCAGTAGTGTGAAAAAGACAGTGTGATCCACTAAATATGAATTATTCACTACCTGGGCCTGACAGAAGCATGTTACCAACCCCTGATCTGGGCTTTCAACATATTTTGCATTCTTTCCAGGTGTACAACAAAGCAAATTTCCTTGGCACACAACTGTAGCAACTTGAACAGAACTTCTCTGCCTATGATAATGTGGGAAAGTATCATCAAAGGTGTAACAGTGATAATTTTGTAGCTACTTGGCCAATACATTTTGCATTTTAATTTTCCCCTCACTGTCTACTGCAGCCTCTGAGCTTTCTGCCCCAAGGCAGGAGAAGTTTTTGCCAGTCTTCACCAAGACAGTAGGCTTGGAAACCAGCTATGGACAGAAAGGGGATCTTCTAAATTCTTTAGCTCCTCTTTAATACAACCAGAGTCAGGCTGCTGCTTCTACAGACTAAGAGACATCCACACCCTACTCGCAATGGTCAGTTATACCCCAAAATAAAGAAACCCCATTTTTCTTCTACACTGGTAGGACTTTATACCCTGGCTAAAAGGAACAGATACTGAAACCACCTGGTCACTTTTCAGGCCCTAACTTCCAGTTAGTGCTGCCACCCTGTGCTGTCACTGAATCAGTTTCTGTAAGTCCAGGCTAAATGTTGATCTTCTGGTCTCTGTTCAGTGACCCCACTGCCAGCAGTCATGTGCGAATGCAGTACACAAAGGGTAACAGGTGTTTAACAAAAAAAATCAAAATTTATCAACACAAGAAAATGGAAAAACCTACTTACCACTCAATAAGCTCGTGGTGAGTTCTTAGCTTCACTTGTTCATTTACTCATTCAATGGATATTTAATAAGCACATAAAACATGTCAGGCACTTCCGATACAGAAGTTAACAGAACAGGCAACAACTCTACCTCCTAGGGCTTATGTTCTAATATGAGGACAAACAAGTAAATGAGCAGAAATTGCAAATCGTAATCACTGCTATGAAGGAAACCACCAGGGTGAAATTATAGAGGGTACCAGGGAACCCACTTAGAATTCTCATTGCCTAGCACAGTACCTGGTACATAGAATGTGTACCTTTTTTTAATGGTTGAATGCAAAACTGGACATTTAAAATGCTTTATTTGCTGTCACATCTATGTGGCCAGCTCAAGGCAACTCTGATGTGCAGAACGGGACTAAAAGGAAGAGAAGACAGACAGACCTAAGGCATTCCTTGCCTCCAAGGAAATTATGATGAACAAAACAAACTATCTTTCGAAAGAATTTGCAATGAAAATGCATGTACTTTGTGAAGCTCTGTTTCAACAAACTAACCTGGAAATCAGAACTGATCTCAGTGGCTAAGAGAACAAGACCTCAAGTCAGACATCATGGGTTCAAGATCAGATTCTGACACTTACCATAACTTCGAGCAAGTTCTTAACTTGTCCAAGCCTCAGTGCCTCGTCTTTAAACTGGGTCTAAAAACATTACCTACCTCCTAGTGTTATTAGGAGCATTCAGTAAATTAACATTATGAACTCTGCTTAGGAACGAGCCCTGGTGTGCCTTCAATCAACACTATAGTCCCTTCGCCTCTGTGTGCCCATTTCCCTGTGTAAGGAAGATAAGGACACCTACCTCACAGGGGTGTTGAGAGTATTAAATGAATTAATCCACATAAAGCACCTACAACAGTAAGTGCTCAGTGAGTGTTGGCTAGTATTACTATTAATCTGATTTACTTGCTGATGACAGTGCAAATAAACCCATCCCATTTTAAAAAAGGAAATAATGAATGGGAGTCCTGGGTGTCCGAGAAAATTCTGCAAAGGAATCTCATTAGCTGAGTCAGACCCCCCTAGACCACTGATTCCCTTGAAATAATTTATTCATCACTTATGTTTGTTAGGGGTGGTGGCAGAAGGGGGTGAATCTAGTCTTCCTCCAAGTATCTCAAGGTTTGTATGCCTACGTGCATAATCACCTCCTCTGAGATTTCTAATGTATTCCAATTACTTTCCTTTCCAGATCCCATTCTTCTTTGTATTACTATACTGTTTCCTCACTTTCTACTTTTGGAGAAGGACTGAGATTAGAACAATAATATGGGTCTTTCATCTCTTCATGCTGAAAGTCTATTTCTGCACTAGACCGTAAGTCCCATGCGGGCAGGGGCCATGCCTATTTGGATCTCGCTGTGTCCCAGTGCTGATGAGTTGCATTTGGGGTTTGGGCTGTGTGTATATCATAGGTGCATAATTACAAGGATAGAGAGAAGCAGAAGAAATAGGTGATACGGCTAAGGGTCTTTGCCCAGCATGAGTCCCCACCTTCTGATAAGGGAGTGTACACTGGACCCAGGCACAACCAATCATGGTACAGGGATGGGCATATGACTTCAGCTGAACCAATCAGTCATTTCTCCAATTTTTCTGGCTAGACTGGTTGGAGAGTTTCTTTTCTTCTCTGGCTACAAGCTCTGAGAACGAAAGCCTGGAGCTATCTGAGGGCACATTTTCCCCTGCATGGGAAAAACCTTACCTGGAACAGAAGCAAGATGACAACACACAGAAGATGCTAAGAGAAATGAGAGGTTCAGACAGCACTCAAGTTCCCATATCTTGTCACCAAGGCCACCTCTACACCTGTCATTTCCACAATTTATTTATGTCAAAGAAACGTAGCTGGAGAGTAGTTAAATCAGTAAAAACCGATTTTATTCAGGACTATTTCAACAGGGGAAAAGAAAGCTCAGTATAGAGCCAGGATCATTTCCGAAAACAACATGGACAAGCGGGAATGCACAGCTAAGGAACAGGGTGGGGGTCACTGGATGGAAAATTACTAAGAGAAAACATATGGGGGATCTAACTAAATTGACTTAACAGGATCTTTTCTGAAAACAGGCCAGGGTAATCAAACATCACCTGGGGGATGATGGAGGCTGAGAAACCCAATTAACTTAATTAACCCAATGAAGGGTGATCAGATATGGAGGATGGGGGCCTCTTGCTAAACTGACTTAGCAGGGTTCCTGCTAAAACTGGATTTTTACAAGGAACTGCACAGATGGGCCTAGGAGAAGACACAGGGAGCCTAACTAAAGTTTGGTCAAGTAGAGAATCTTCCTCATTCACACAGACCAAGTTCAAGTTCCTTATATTCAAAATCTAAAATGCTCAAAGGGGTCGTCCAGACCATAAAAATGACAATATAACTATCACTTGTTGAGGGCTTCCCCTGTGTCACACACTGTATTAAATATGTTTTTCTGCATCATTGCATTAAATACAATTCTATGAGGTAAACACTAATATTATCCCCATTTTCACACAGGGGAAACAGCCACAGTTATCAAGAAATTTGCCCAAGTTCAGAAGGTGGTTCATCTGAGATTCAAACCCTGTCAATCTGACATCAGGGCCCACCACAGACATACACCAACGCCAGTCTGTCTTCAAGTATGGTTCCTAGACTACCTGCATTAGGATTACTCAGAGCGCGTATTTAAAGTGCAGATTCCCAGAGTTCATCCTCATTTACCGAAGCAGAAATTTAGTGTGGGGATTAAACTACAGTTTAATAAAGTGGAGGAGGATATTTCAGGAGAGACCAGAACATACCATTTTCTTGGGAATACACCGTCACCCCTATGTTCACTATTGACCAAAATAGACGCATCCCGTCAGTGCTAATATTATTTCAATCCTTCACAGTAAAAGGAGAGACAATATGAGGAATAAAGAGAAGGAAGGACAACACGAAAAATGGACAAGACTCAGGACACCATTCACCCAGTCTTCCCTCTCCTCCATACCCAGTTGGAGCCACTAACTTCATAAAAGCACATCAACGGTAAACAAGTTTTGCAAAATTGGCTCACGGAATATTATAAGTAATTCTCCCCCTTGTCCACCTTCGGCATGTGGCTTAGAACTCCAAGGAGATAAGTTATCCCTACGTAAGTTCTTTTTTAACAATTTCAGACACATCCTGTGAAAGCACTTTGAGCTCTAAGAAGAACCTAGAGAATAACAATAAGTTATTAAGTGGAGGCCCCATTTCACCTTTTCTCCACATTGCTTTGCTTTCTCTCATTCTGGAGAGACTTTTTCATTTTATTCTCACATTTGAGTTTGTTTGGATTTTTCCCCCAAAAGAAATGCTTTCTTGCAGCTCCTTCACTGACTTGTGTTTTATTTATTATACTTCACCCCCCATTAGGTTTCTCCCTGGAAAGGTTTCATCTGTACGTTGCAGATTCACCTCTCTCCTGACCCGCCGCTAGGAGATGATGGGCAGCTGTCTTCATTATTTGTCAGTTACACTCCACCCGCAAGAACCGCATTTCCACAGAAAGGGAGAGGCGGAATAATAACCACGAACGCTTAAGTTCAGAACCTGGCTCTTATGAGCAAGACGAGATCATGCCCAGCTTTACAATTCTATCCTAAATCTACTCCGTTGCGTTGTTGTTTCTGTTAACAGGTCCAGAATCCGTTTTCTGCAATAGCTGTGGTTCCTAAAGCCAACAGAGAGGGGACAGAAATCTCTGAGCTCAAGAAATCCTAAGACTTAACTGGGCACACGGTAGACCAAGCCCATCAGAAAAACAATTTCACAAAAATTTTTAAGTCCCAATATTATAATATCTCTCCCGATTTCCTCTAAATCTCATTACTTCCAGCTCCACATTGTCACCACAGCAACCCACCCAGGGACGGGGAAGACATTATCTCACGTGGAATATGTTGGGGGTCTTACTCATCATTTGTTATTTCATAATTTACATCACCACCAAATAAGCCTCAGCCAGACCTGTGATTTATACCAACGCCAAACAGGCACCTAAACACATATTTTAAACCCTAAATACCCATATTTAATATATCTTATCAAATATGCTACCCCAAGCCAGCCTGCAGCACAGACATCTTAAGACAGTAGGAAACAAGAGGAAAGCCATTTTGCAAATATATGGCCATTCAAGGTGATTCTGCCTTGAGGAAATAATGTCAAATACAAAGTAGAGAATGCTAGGTAGGAGGAATTGGAAAACTGTCTTGCTTCTGTTTCTTCCAATTCTGTTTGAATATTAAGTCTAAAATTTTGACTTATTATTCTGCAACTCATTTTCCTAACTTGGACTCCTAATGCAACAAGTGGAGCAATGAACAATGTTTTGTTGTTACTGTTTTCACTAGAGATAATAAATGAATGAGAACCACCTCCCTCAACCAACCAGTACCATTTGGCCGTTTTGCTAAAATGGGTGGTTAAATTACAATAATTTTGATAAGAAAGGAATTTTTCATGTTGATATTATGTAATAGGAAAACTCTGCCTATCCCTGGAATAGACATGTATTGTGTTGACCCTTAATGACCCACAGCTTACTAATCCTCCTGGACCCAGGTGAGGACTGTTCTCAGTGTCCATGACACAAAACTGAGTAACAGCCTATCTCAATAGGGAATTTGCAGTCCACTTTTGATACAGAGATTGACATGCAAACTTTTTACCTTAGACAAAACTCTTTCTCAGGCTCGATCTAGCTCTCCTGTTTTCTATTTGGGGAACCTAAGATTTCTTTCCAGAGGGATGTTTGGACTGTTTAAATGGCCCTTGGGTCTGTTCTGTGACAGATCCCACCTACTCCTTTGATTCTATTACACTGTTCAATAGATAAGCATAACTTCTCATGGGTTGAGACATCCATCTATCTATCCATCTACAAAGATATTCTTCCATCCATCCAACAAATACTTCAATACTTCCCAACCTTTTTAACATCATAGCACACTTAGTCAATTATTTTTTCATACTGCAGTAAACAGATGAAGCTGCTAGAGGTGGGAACAGACTGGCTCTGGAAACCTGACAATTTCTATCCCTGCCTGGACTCCCCCAAAGGCTGAGCAATCAGTAACTCAGCACACCTGTAACCCATCAGGACACACGTATGTGCCAAGACATTGGGGGGAGGGAGGAGAAGCTCTGAGCTACTGCATTTGAACCAAGAACCAGGCTAAACCATGAGGACATAAAATTAACAAGCATGGTTCTGGCCCTCATGGAACTTACAGCCAAGTAAAGACAAACCATGAACTAATTACTTCAAGAGTAACAAGTGTTACAAAAGGGAAATTGTGGGGGCGGCTTGAGCACATAACAGGAGATGCCCCCTAATCTGGGAAGCCTATTAGAGCTCAGTGAACCCTAGAAATGACCCAGAACAACTGGGTCATGACTGAGCACTGTGAGAAGGTGAGAGGTGTATTTAGAGAGGTGACCCTCCACAAAGGACAGCTATGCTAATCTCTTCACCCTCTCTTTTTGAAATTGTCATGATATCTGACTCCTTACTCCAAGATCATTAGCCATTGCATCACTGTTGCAATATAAGATACTTCCCAAGCATAAGGTAATTTTCCAAATACTTTACTTTTACTTCACATTTACATACCATTTACATGTTATCTATTACAAGAAAACATCACCACCCTCATTCAAAAGCTGCAGAATACTGAAAAGTGGACTAATGCTGAACGTGGAGTACTTAATGGACGCAATCCAGTATGCTAAGCATATTTACATGAACCTTTGAAGCCTCACAAAACTCTGTAAAATAGGTACTGTGTGGTTCCCTATTTACAGACGGGGAAACCAAGATTGAGGCAGAAAATAACTTAGCAAAGGTTGCAAGTGGCAGAGCTCAACTTGAACGCAGGCAAAAGGAAGCCAGAGCCCCGGCAAATACCATCAGGATGTACTGCCCCCATTTCGGTGAGACCAGAAAAACCCAAGACTACACGGAAGAATTGATAGCCAACACGAGCACTGATTCTCCAGCCAAGGCACTCACTCACTGAACAGTCATGACTGCAAACACTTGGTTTTCTGGATCTAAAACTACAGCTCCATGTTGATAATACTGGAAGGTTTTTAATATGACACCCTTGCATTCAGAAAGGTAAACAGATGCTTGATTTCTACGGGCAGAAAGTACAAGAAATTGATACAGAAACGGAAGCAGCAATGTACAAAGCCAAGTAAAACACTGGAATCACAGACTCACCATTTGGAAGTGACCTCTCGGGAACAAGAAGAGAGCTGTGTTGACTCTTCTGCAGCGTTAGCTCTGGCAGCTGAGAGTCAAGCTCTGAGAGTGGGATTATTCATGGCTGTTCTCAAGCTTGAGTGTGATCAAGTTCGAATCACACTTGAGGAATCACCTCTGAGAATCACCTGGAGGGCTTGTTAAAACACAAATTGCTGGGTCCCACCCCCTAGAGCTTGTGATTGGTAGGTCTGAAAATCTGCGCTTCTAACGAGCTCCTCGGTGATGATGATAATGCTGGTCCAGGGCCACACTTCCAGGTCTAGACCAAGCTCCTTGTTTAAAGATGGAGAAACTGAGGCCTAGCAAGAGGATGTGACTTGCCCAGCATCACACTGCCAGTTCCTGACACAGCCAGAAGTCAGGCTTATGGTCACTATTATTTCTCCTCTCCCTCCTTTCCCCATTTAATTTTTTCCATACACTGTTTTTCCTTTATAACAACTGAAAGCTTGTCCATCACGAGAATAAGTGTGTGGAGTTAGGGAGTGATCACCCTGAAAAATAGAGTAGGCCCATGCTTCTACAATAGTCTATCCTGAAGTCATATTTAAATGCTCCTTAGCGTTTTCACTCTTACCTTTAACAAGCACTCTCATGCATTCTACTTTGCCTAAGTTCGATACCAAGGACGTTAATGGAAATCCTCATGTTTGGAGTCAGGCATTCCAGTTTTCCGTGCAAACCTTAAGGATCGTGTTGCTTCTCCGTGTGCTTCTCACAGGCTGCGGGTCAGAGAAAACAAGAGCCCGTGTTCAGCCTTAGCTTTGCCTTGGACTTTCAGTCCTCTCTTCTGGCCTCAGGTTATTTTTTTCACTCCAAAATGAGTTAAGCATTACCTCTAAGGTCCCCTTTACAGCTCCAACTTTCTGAAGTGCTGAGTAGAAGTGGAAGCAATGCTCCTGAAACCAAAGGAAGCCTGAATGACAACGAATTTTGTTTAAATAGCACTCTCATTACACACAACCACTGGGAAAGAAACACACAGTTCCAGGAGAATAATGTCACGGTGATGGTGGTGAACAGAAGGCAGGAAGAGAGGTAGGGAGCCACTTGGGGCTGGGTCTGAAAAGATGAGGGCAAATGAATCAGCACATTCACAGCAAGTCATTCTGTTTACCCCACTTGCCCTTCCTTCCAATGTATAAATAGATCCATGACACAAGTGAGGACTTTTTAATACCCCTTTCTTTTATAATGATTTCTCATTTATACCTGGGCAAAAAGACCAGCGAGGCAAAGCATGCTTGAGCATTTTTACAAGAAAAGACACTGTGAAGGGACAGAGGTTATTGCTCATTAAAGGAAAATCCTCTCCCTGTGTCGCAGCAAAACATATGCCAACCAGGAAGATTATGAAGCCAAATTCATCCCCGTTTAGGTAAAAGGATGAAACTGTCAAAGACTACAGCGCTAATATTTTGGAATTAAGACCTGTCAAGGAAGAAAGGAAACTATCTTAGGTGCAGAATCTGAGAGTCAAGGTCAGAAGCAAGCGGGTCCTTATTTTATTCATTTTTCCACAGGTACAAAAAGATTACATCTAGCAGATGGAGGCTTTTAGGATAAAATAAGCTCCTGTGGCTTCATTTACTTGTAACAACAAGAAATATATGGCTACAGATGGCCATCTGTTTCTTAATTTTAAGGTAGAGGGCAAAGAAAGTTTTTCAACTTTAGTTTGGGGATTTTACTAAATAATTATTATTTTTAAGCACAGACATCATTAATAGCTCCCATACTGCACTGTCATCTAAGGCCTCACATATTGGAGGAGGGGTTTGGTCAAAATGATTAAACCAGGTGTCAACATATATAACGCAACAGCCCTTTAAAAAAAACAAAAGAGTGAGCATGTTTGCAAATTAGCAGCTGAGCACCCATTCCTGTTAAGAGATCAATTTGCATTAGCGAGTTTGCCTTCTTTGCTTTGAGTGATATATTCACAACAAACTGTAAGTTTCAGGAATTATGGGAGAAGAAAAGCTGATGAGATTCACTGTCTCTACCTGAGACTTCCAAATCACTTCCAAGGTAATTGAGAATAGAGAGTCAGGACCTGACTCCAGAAAGAGATGTGCCCTTTGTGATTAACTGAGAACTTTTAAGTTGAAGCCCTGCAGAAATTGAGATCCAGATCTTCCCACCTGGCTCCTGAGATGTAGACCATGCTGCTGTGGGACAATGCTTGGCACCTGTTTGGATGGGAGGAGCAGCACAGGTAAGATGCAGAGCTGGAGAGAATGGTTAAAGTGCCAAGGCGCTAACCAAAGAGATACGGTGCGACTGTACTGAGAACAGAAGGACTCAAGCCAAGCCTCACTCGGGTGGTGCCGCTCCTGATTTCTTCTCCAAATGCATCATGGCACACCAAGAAGCTCAAAGCTCCTCCAGCCTATCATGTCCTCAATGAGACACTTACAATTGGAAGACCTGGTACAGCAAAACAGGACAAACAAAAATGCTGTCAACATATCCATGCCACGAACCTTAGGGGCATTGACCAAAATTCAAAGGAATGCGATTTAGCTAGTTAGATGCTGTCTGGGGTTTACCAAATGCCAATTTTAGAAGTCAGGCTACACAACCATCTTGGAAAATCCTCCTGAAGGCTGAGAGCAGGGGATCCCAAGATAGACTCCCAGTTTTCTCTTCCCCCCAGCAGAGAATGGCAAGAAGAACACAATATCCCAACACGCTTTGCAGTCATCCATCTCTTCTTACTGTTGTCACTGAAAGGGAATGGATTGAGGACATGGGCGATAACTAAAACAGCTTTGGTTCATTTCTCTGATGGAGGTCTGCAAATCAGTAAACTAACATGACGAAACTAAATTATCTAGAGAGCAGCATTCTTCCTCCTGGAGCAAATTAACAGATGCAAAAGATAAAATTCCCTACTTCACAGTGGTATAGTTCATCCCAAGTTGCTGTAAGATGGACACATCCTAAAATACGCTCATCTCTTTAGACACATATTAGGATGAAGCATTTAAATGACCTGTGTCCTGGAAACTAAAGATCTAAACTTATAACTGACTCAGAGGAAAGACATGATAGGCTTTTGTAACTAAAGTAGTACCACCAGTCCTACAGCAGAACTAATGGGAGGCTTACTACTTCGCCCTGCTGACCCATGCCACTGCACACCCGCTCTGCTTTCTTCTCATGTTGGGACAAAGATCTGTCCTCCTGTAACTTCAGAAAAGCAAGCCTGACTTGCTCTAAAGTAACCTTGGAGCTCCATGAATCAGTTTTCACAGGTCTATCCTTTGCACCAATATTTATAACACGACTATGTCTACACTAAACTTGTGGTGGCCGTTAACACCACTTCATGCAAAGCAATGGTGCAAAGCATTACTTCTTAAAAACAAATCAATCTGAGGGGTGGAATTTTGCTGATTCTTAGCATTTATGGGTGTTCTGAGAACCAATATTTTGAGATTCTGCAACTGTGAAGTTCTCTACAGTAGCAACTAGCTACAGGTGGCTTTTTTCATTTAAATTCATTGAAGTTAATAAGATTTTAAACTCAGTTCCTTATTTGCTATTATATTGCTATATTTCAGGTCCTCAATGGCTGTGGCTAGTGGCTACTATACTAGACAGAATAGCACAGAACATTTCTATCATTTCAAAAGTTCTGTTAGATACAGCTGCTTTAGAAGCTTAATTTGGAAGGAATCTTTCAGGACTCTCTAGTGCTACTTGCCATTTAGGACTTCCTGTATAAAACCCCTAACAGTCTGAAAATAAAATTTTTAAAAGTATAAGCTAAGATGTTTAAGGCCTTTCTGAGAGCAGTTTATCAAAGTGGTTAAGACCCCAGCTTTGAGGGTTCGAGCATCATTCAAAACCTAGTTCTTCTACCTGCTGGCTGTGTAATAGTAGCTTGTCACCTCTTCTCTAAGCCTTGGTTTCTTCACTGTCCACGGCCCATTCACAGCCTCTCCCCACTTCCTTCTTCCATAGTAACAGAGCCCAATAGATTTCAGTAGTTAGAAGGGTGGACCCCACTCCAGATCCTGGAAATGCAGTTCTGTAATGGGATGTTAGAGGAACTCTGCTGGGGAGGATATCCCTGCCCAGTAAAAAGACAACACCTTGTGAAGAGCAGAACTTTGACACTTCCATCCCCTTCTTGTCTGCTATGTGGACATAATGCCTAAAGCTAGTTTATGTGAGAAAAATAAACCCCTATATTTAAGCTTCCATTAAGTATTGTTTACTGTTACCTACATCCAAAAGCACTCCAAACTGATATTTCATCTTCTATCAGTATTAAGTTTAGCTGTTTTAATTCCACTCCTGGGTGTATAGCGCTAATCCAAAAAAATACATGCACCCCAATGTTCATAGCAGAATTATCTACAATAGCCAAGATATTGAAGGAATCTAAATGTCCATCAACAGACGAATGGATAAACAAGTGGTATGTGTATATATATATATATATAAAATGAAATATTACTTATCCATAAAAAAATGAAATTCTGTAATTTGCAACAACATGGATGGACCTGGAGGGTATTACACTTAGTGAAATAAGTCAGACGGAGGAAGACAAAAACTATATGTTGTCACTTATATGTGGAATCTAAAAATACAACAAATGAGTGTAACAGAACAGAAACAGACTCACAGTTACAGAGAACAAATTAGTGGTTACCAGTGGAGAGAGTGGGAAGTGGGGAGGGACAAGATAGGGGTAGGGGATTAACAGGTACAAACTACAATGTATAAAATAGATAAGCTACAAGGATATATTGTATAGCACAGGGAATATATCTAATATTTTGTAAAAACTTTAAATGGAGTTCAATCTATAAAAATATTGAATCACTGTGTTGTACACCTGTAACTAATATACTATTATAAATCAACTATATTTTAATTTAAAAAAAAAGTTTGGCTGTTTTAACCAATGACCTCAAATAATGAAAGTTATAAAGGTAGAAGCTTATTTCTACCTCAGGTGAAAGAGATCTGAAGTAGACAGTCAAAAGAAGGTACAGGGGCTTCCCTGGTGGCGCAGTGGTTGAGAGTCCGCCTGCCGATGCAGGGGACACAGGTTCGTGCCCTGGTCCGGGAAGATCCCACATGCCGCGGAGCAGCTGGGCCTGTGAGCCATGGCCACTGAGCCTGCGCATCCAGAGCCTCTGCTCCACAATGGGAGAGGCCACAACAGTGAGAGGCCTGTGTACCGCAAAAAAAAAAAAAAAAGAGGGTACAGCTCCATGGTCATCAGGGCCTCTGCCTCTACTCTCTTTCTGCTCCATCATTCCAGCATTTGGCTTCCATCCTCAAACTTATCTCACATTCCTAGGTGGCTACTGGAGTGCCAGCCATCACAAAGGCATTCCAGGGAGCAGGAAGGATCAGCACTCCAGGGAAGGACAAATGGGCACTTGTTCCATATGAATTAGCTCCATTTTAGTAGCCAGTCTTCAAAGCTCCTCACAATTCTCTCACTTACAGCTCATCTATCGGAACAGCCACGTGGCATAACTGGTTGCAAAGCAACCTGGGAATGTAGTCTTTCAGCCGGAAGTCATTGACACCCTAGTAAAAATAAGAGTTCTGCTATTTAGGAATAATAAGAGAATGATGTTGGAGTGACAACTAGTGTAAGATAAAATCAGCTAATACAAGTAAAGTGTTTGGCACAGTGCATGATATATAGTAAGCCCTGAAAAAAAGCTGAGAGTAGGCTAGGAAGGGAGAAAAATATCTTGTTATCTTCACTTTTGAGTTGTTATATAACCAGTTAGTCTTTGTTCCATTAATACTGTGTTTCCCAAACTTTAGTCATTTGTGATTTTCCCACATTCATATACCATCTGTGCTATTATTTAATATTTTCTCTAAATCCATTTGACTTTTCTTTGACGTATAGTTGGTGTATGATATTATATAAGCTTCAGGTGGACAACATAGTGAAATCACCTGACTTTTAAACTTAAATTTAAGTAAACCATTTCCATAAACAGGAAACCAATATTGTCCTCATAAAAATTATAACTGTTATAAAAATGTTCATTTGGGATATTCCCTAAAACCATCTCACGTGCCATATTTTAGAAAACATTTCTCTATTGAATGCTCTGGAATAAATGACTTTTGTGACTGATTGCCTCAAGTTTGCTATGGTCATTAATCAATCTCTGCTGCTACTTATTTGCTTCATCTAACACTGTAAGAAAGACATTAGTCCTTAAATATCTTTAGTAATTAGCAAAACTGGCTTTTCTTTACGTTCAACCAATCTTTAATAAAAATTGATAGCAAGAGGAGTATGGTTACGGGACTTAACAGAAGGCTGATGCATTCAGCAGATTTTTATTTTCTCTTTTTTTAAGATCTAGACAGAATTCTATTGAGTAGTTATTAAACACACCGTCAACTTCAAGTACATTCCATATCTTCTCTTTTCTGCCTCTAATTGATCTGTATTTAACTTTCCCGGAAAACTCCTTGACATGACATTCTCGCATTGCTCCACATGCCCTATGTTCTCGTCAGAGCAGGCGTGGTATCTTCAAGGCCCCATGCCATTCCTTATCTGCTACTGCCATCTTGATTCCCTCATAGGTAAACTGGTAATTTTGCCTCTTGTCCCATTTAACCACTGTCTGTCACCAGGATAAAATAAGACCATATTGTGAAAGTTCTCGGAAAGGTGTGAAATGGTATACAACGTAAGACGATATTGTCATCTAAGTCAACTGCCTTCGTGATGAAGTGGTTCCGAGTGCAGGCTCCATACCCAGCGTACCTGGCTCACCACCTTTCATGTGCTGTGTGACCTTGGGAAGTTACTGTACCTCTCTGTGTCTCAATTTCTTCCTTTGTAACATGAGGATAGCACTTAATACCACACGGGTATTGTGAAGATCCAATGGATTAATACACATAAAGCACCTAGAACAGTGCCTGGCACACAATGAGCTCTCAGAACCCGTTAGCTATTATTGTTATTATTACTGTCTCCAAAACTGGGCTCTGGAGTCAGGCAAAATTTGGCTTCAGATCCTAGCCCCCGGATTCTGCAGTGATATGTAAATAGGTCACGAATCCATATGCCAAGGAAGTGGTACTTCTTTGTCCATCTCCCTGACAGACCAGCTCTTTCCTCCCAGCCCTCGCGCCCTAGGGAGCGGGAAGCAAGCAAACAACAGAACCTGGGGAGAGTCTACCTCACCACACCTGGACTCACACAATAACTTAAAATTCCTAAGGTAAGGCTCACTTGCTTTAAATATCAATGTTCTGTCATACATTTCCACTCCTCCCCTGCTCCTCTCCAAGATGCTGGCAGGGAACATGGGAGGCGGCAGGATGTAAATCTCAAGTGGAGAAGTAAGTGTCTGCTTAGGTTTTATGACCTAGGCACCTTCCTGGGCTCAGTCTAGTCCCTGCCCTGTGACAAGAGTACCCCTGGTTTCAAGTTGGCTTTTGAGTAGAGCCAGCTGGTTGGGAACCTCATAGTTACTCTGTCCCTGAGTGTTCTGCTACTGCTGAAATCAGTGCCTGATACACACCACAGGAAGGTCTCTCTTCTGATGACGGCCTAGAGAGGTTCTCTAGTCGACTTGATTCTCACTCCAGCTCTTGCTAAAGCTGCTGTGTCATGGCTTCCATCAAAGCCCGGAAGTAGGCAGTCTACGCACAATCTCCGGAAGTGGGCAGTCTACGCACAATCTCTGGAAGTAGGTAGTCTACACACAATCTCTGTAGCGCAGAGCTGATGTTCCCTCAAACCATCAGGGAACACCCTAAGGAGCATGCAGGCATGCCGGGAGCCCCTCCACACCACAAGGACACTGAAGCCACCTTAGGAAAGCCAGACATTCGCCTTCTCTCCGCTAACCATGCTGGGCTACCAAGTTTCCTTTTATGCAGCTGTTACCAGTTTGGAGCGGGGAAGACTGGAGGCAAGCTCTGCCCAGAGCCCCAAATGTGCCTCAAGTCCAAAGCCCATGAACTTGTCACTCCTCAACTAACCCTACCACCCCTGCTCGCTCCAACCCAAAGTCCACGTGGGGAGATGGCGGCCCACATGCTCAGCCCTGTTGCGGTTGCACTTCTCCCCACTCAAGCCCTGGCCAGAGAGCAGGTTCCTACACTTCCTATCAAACTTGGCCATATCCTCCCGGGGTGGGATGCCAAAGAGCCTTGCCAACAGGTGGAAGAGGTATCTTCTTCAACTATGGAAGAAACGAAGATCTAAATCTTCCAAGCTTTCCTCTTGATATGCTAAAAATAATAAAAAATAAATAAATGTACTACCCTCTTCCATTTTCCTCTCCCTACACTCCTTCTTCTAAAACCTGGCTTTTAATCTTACTACCTTGTCCCTAAATCTTACATTGAATATCAGAAGCTGATTAGCTCATTAGCTTTGCATTTCTGCTATAATGTTCCTGATACCTCCCCCTCCCACCATACAAAGTTATTCCAATACTATTGACTATATTCCCTATGCTGTACATTACATCGCCATGACTTATTTATAACTGAAAGTTTGTACCTCTTAATCCCCTTCACGTATGCTGCCCACACCTGACCCCCTCCCCTCAGGTGACCACCAGTTTATTCTCTGTATCTATGAGTTTGTTTCTGTTTTGTTTACTTTGTTCATGTCTTGTTTTTTTGCATTTCACATTTAAGTGAAATCATGTGGTGTTTGTCTTTCTCTGTCTGACTTATTTCACTAGACCTTCTAGGTCTACCCATGTTGTTGCAAATGGCAAGATTTCGTTCTTTTCATGGCTGAGTAATATTCCATTGTACATATATACCACATCTCTATCCATTCATCTATCGATGGACACTTAGGTTGTTTCCATATCCTGGCTACTGTAAATAATGCCACAATGAACACTGGGGTACATGCATCTTTTTGAATTAGTGTTTCATTTTCTTCAGGTAAATACACAGAAGTCAAATTGCTGAATCATATGGTAGTTCTAGTTTTCATTTTTTGAGGAATCTCCATACTGTTTTCCAAACTGGCTGCACCAATTTACGTTCCCACTAACAGTGCACCAGGGTTCCCTTTTCTCCACATCCTCACCAATGCCTAATATTTACTGTCTTTTTGATGACAGCCATTCTGGCAGGTGTGGGGTGATATCTCATCGTGGTTTTGATTTGCAGTTCCCTGATGATTAGTGATGCTGAGCACATTTTCATGTGCCTGTTGGCCATCTCTATATCTTCCTCAGGAAAATATCTATTCAAGTCCTCTGCCCATTTTTTAATTTTTTTTTACTGTGGTATAGTTAATTTACAGTGCTGTTAGTTTCCAGCATACAGCAAAGTGATTCAGATAGATGACAGATAGATAGATAGATAGATAAAGATATTCTGTTTCATATTCTTTTCCATTATAGTTTATTATATCTGTCCATTTTTTATCAGATTGGTTTTTTTGCCATTGACTTGTATGAGTTCTTTATATATTTTGGATATTAAGCCCTTATTGGATATATCATTTGCAAATATCTTCTCCCATTCAGTAGGTTGCCTTTTCATTTTGTTGATGGCTTCCTTCACTGTGCAAAATCTTTTTAGTTTGACATAGTCCCATTTATTTATTTTTGCTTTTGTTTCCCTTGCCTGAGGAGACAGATCTAAAAAAATATTGCTAAGACCAAGGTCAAAGAGCATACTGCTTACATTTTCTTCCAGGAATTTTATGGTTTCAGGTATTAAGGTTCATAATTTTTTGAGCCTCAGTTTCATTATCTGGAGAAAAAGAAATTACAATGATTCTAAATCACAGAGTAACTGGAATGATTAAAATTTTGTGTATATACAAAGACTTGCAAGCAAATAGTCACAGCAGCATTATTCATAATAATCCAGAACTGGAAACAATCCAAATGCCCTTCAGTTGGGGGAAAGGACAAACAAAATGTTGCATATCCTCACAGTAGAATATTATTTGGCAATAAAAATGGCTAAATTACTGATACATGGTACAACGTTGATGAATCGCAAAAACATGCTAAGTGAAAGAAGCCAGATTCAGAAGACCACATATTGTATGAATCCATTGGTATGCAGTGTCCAGAAAAAGGGAAAGCCATAGAGACGGAGAGTAAGGCAGTCTAGGGCTGCAAGCGGTAGTGAAATTGACTATTAATGGGCATAAGAAAACATCTTGGGGTAATGGAAATGTTCTAAAGCTGGTTTGAGATGATGGCTGCACAACTCTATAAAGTTACTGAAATCACTGAATTGTACGTTTGTGATGAGTAAACATTATGATATGTAATTACACCTGAATAAAGTTATTTTAAAGTGTTTTTGGGTGTGAGTGTTTTTACATGCACAGGGAGAAATTTATGTGCATTCACACACACACACACACACACAGTGCCTAGCACAGAGTAAGCACTTAAAAGATGATCACATCTGTCATCATTACTGAAATGTTTAATTATTGTTATTAAATCTCTCATTTTCACATCCTTTACGTAGTTACTGCCCTAAAATATTTGAGAGGTTATTTATGTTTAGAGGATTATCTGCTTGGTTAAAATAGCTATTATCAAATTCTTAGTATCTTCAAATATTCTAGGAGCTACAAAGAAGTTTAATAAATGTCCTCATTATTTTAATGTACTTTGTAATAATAGATGAATAGATACTGGTAGACTATTATTAGAATTCTCAAGCACTCTATTGCCTGTTGTGAAAGTCAATTTTCCAAATCACAATACTTGAGACTAAAAATAAATAAAAAATTAAAGCGTTTGGCACACCTGCTTCAATCAGGTGCTGTTGCCTTTTTATAGGATGTTAGTATTTTTACCCTTCCCTTTAGCTCTTAATAAAAGATGCTTCTTCCTTAATGTTTAAAAGCATCACTACATCACCTACTTAGAGTTTACAGCCGTTTTGTTCCATTCATAAGATAATGTCTGTTTTAGCAGAAAAAGAAATGTGAGGCACACGTGCACCTCTCATTAACCAAGTACTCAGGCACATTCTCACACTCTTTCCTGAAGGAAGCTTTTTTATTTCACATTAGGTATGATTGACCTTCGATCTACATTCGTCAGGGTCCAAGGCCTTGTTATACTTCCTCTTCATTCAGCCAGTGTCCAAAACTCATTCCTTTTGTCTCCCCAAACTGGTCTTTTCCCTCTAGCCAGCCAGGTTCCTAACTCCCCGGTCCCCTGAGCCACACACATTCCCTCCTGCTCACCTCCCACCATTGAGGTCTTACTCCTGCCCTCGACCCTACCACGAGTGCCTTCACTCCTCCTAGGGTAACAAAGCGCTTGGTGGCCTGCTTAAGCCCCCTCTCCGTGTCCTTCCAGCTCCATCCTTTTACCTAACACTCCAGACAATTCATCCCCTGTCATCTGGCATGCATTTATTTCAGAATAAGCAGCATTTTTTCCCCCTCCAACATTAATTAGGTTACAAGATTCTCAAAGACAGCAACCAGGGCTTCTAGTCCTTTCAGAGTTCACTGGCTCTAGTCTGAAGAATTCATCTCCCACTGCACACTCACTCACGGGTGCATGCTTACTAAGGAAACGGCATGCTGAATTGCCCACACCATTTAATCAATCTCTCTCTCCCTCACACACACGCGCGCACACACACACACACACACACGCACACGCGCACACACACACACACACACACGCACACACGCACACACTCGCTCTTGCTCTCTCTCTTAGGTGAATTCTCCTAGCTCAGTGTTTCTCAAAACCTCCTCCCCAGCAACAGCATCACCTCGAAACTTGTTAAAAATGCAAACTCTTAGGCCCCACCCCAGACCGACTGAATCTGAAAAGGCACAGCCCAGCAATTCATGGTTTAAGCAGCCCTCCAGGTGATCCTGCATGCACTTAAATTGGAGAACCACCTTCCGAAACGTCTATTCCATTCAACACCACTGTAATTGAGATCAGTGTAGCTACACCCCTCAAAATCCTCACTCTATTACCCATACTTCCAAATTGTCAGCTGCCCCGTTAAAAAGACCTCCGTCACCCTGCAGACACTTTGCCTTTATGGTAGCCAGACAACCACAAAATAAGAGAGAAAGCAAATCAACTGGTTAACTTCCCAAAAGTGTTTCCAGAGCTGAGCTGACATTATTAATGATCATCATCAGAGATGCTGATGCTGCAACAGTACCTTTGGTGAAAACCATCTTAGCCTGTGCTCCTTTGGAAACAGAGGTGGGAAAGGGTCAGCATCTGCCAGGTGGCGAAGGACTGGTCTAACAAGAAAGATAATTTGCTGCAAAGCTTTGAGCAGGACTTAGAAAGTATAAAGCAGTGATTTTCAAACTTTTTATTTTAAAAAAAAAAGTGGAGAAGAGGGCATAGAAGATCTCTTTCAAACAGCAGACACGATGGATATACTAGCAGAATATAATATTTTTAATTAAAAAAAATCTTTTTAGGGTATTGCTCTTATTTGAATATTTGGAGCCTCTAAGAAGACATCCCCTCACCTTTCTGTGGTCTGCAAAAATATATATACTTTAAAATTCTTCTAAAAAGAAAAACAGTGGAAGTAAATACATTTGCCTGAACAAGGCAAATGTTTACAGATATTTGGAGGGAGGGATATTGGGATGCAGGTAAATGAAAGCTATAAACACTTATTGAACCCCTCTTGCATGTAAGCTCTCTGCTAAGAGCGGATCAACACCTCCACACCCAGCCACCACTGTTTCTCACCAGAACTATTGCAAGAGCTTCCTAACGGCTTTCCCTGTTTCCATTCCTGCCCTGCACACAACAGCCAGAGATACTGATGAAACATACATCAACACACCTCATTCCCCTGTTCAATGCCCCACCCAAAACACTGCCATCACACTCAGAATAAAGTCCACAGTCCTAACCTTGACCTACTCCACCCTTGGTGATCTGTCGCCTTCCCTCCTACCTCTAACCTCCTGTCCTATGACTCCACCCTTTCCTCACTCCACTCAGCACACACCAAGCACATTCCTACCTCAGGGCTTTGCATCAGCTGTTCTCTCTGCCAGGAACACTCTTCCAGATCACCACATGGCTGCTTTCCCCATTTCCTTCGGTCTCTGTTCATATGTCACCATGGCAGAGAAGCCTCCTACAGAAAACAGCACATGTGCACACAGCCCTCCCTTCACTTTCTCCCCCTTTATTCTCCCTTGTTTTTCTTCATGCCTGATGTATCATAATCTTATTTTTTAGCCTTATCCTCCTTCAACAATATTAGCTCTATACGAGCAGAGATTTTCTGTTTTGCTCACTGCTATATCATCAGGACCTAGAATAGTGCCTAGCACATAGGCGGTGCTCAGTAAATATTTGCTGGATGAAACAGTTGTTAAGGGGATGAGAGAATGTAAGGTGCTAAGGATACAAAAAGACAAGCTACAGATCCCTGCCCTCAATGAGCTTGCAATTGGGTTCATATGTATGTCCTTCCTCCGCTTAAAGAAATTAAAATTGCAGATGTCAATTATGCAAGGTATCTGCTTCTCATATTCACATTCAGAAAAAGCATAAACATGTTAGTGCTTGAATTATTTCTGTAAACTGTTAAGTCAAATTCATCTAGTAGGACCCATGAGGAAACTACTTTAAAATTCAGTGTCTCCTTAAAAACGAATCTGTCACCGTTCACCAGAAGTACCCACATTATTTCTGTCTGATGGAGCCAGGTGTCTAGAAGTTACTTAATAACTGATAGGTGACTTTTCTCGTATGTTAGTCCCAAGAAAATGGGAGTGATGCACATTTAAGTACTTCTAACTGCAAGAAGGTCAACAAGGTCAACAAGATTTATGGTTTACCTAATGGGTAGAATACTTCACTTTATATGTGATTCCCCAGAGAGCTAGAGAATACCCAATAATCTCCCGCAAAGGCAAGCAAAGTAATTGTTACTATTAGAAATGCAGTTTGCTCATTACATCAGAGTAGCATGTCATGAAATTGACGTCAGCAATATTTTTCCTCTCTCATGGTTTGTTTTAATGAAGGTAACATTATGAAGACATTGTCTCTCACTTTAACCAGTTGTGGGATAAAATGATTTTTAAAACACCCTCCAGATAAACCTCACTCTTTGCATTTTTTGTTTCCTTGGTTGGTGTCCTTTTATACATCGGACTCACATGATAACTTAGCTTTTAGCACAAACCAGGACTTGTTGGTGAAATACTGATATTAACCAAACATTGCTTAGCAATGCCCCTGCACAACCTAAATCAGGCCATAGTTTTCAAAGGTCACCTATGAAAATATACCCAAGGATTTTAAGTCAGATCAAGTGAATGTCTAATAGGAGGATTTCTTAGGCAAACAAAGATTTTAAATATCACAAAGTTTCAAATCTAAGCCTTCGTGAATTGTGGGTTGGTGTCCCGTCTCTGCACATACCCAGAGTAAGAGCTGACCTCTCTGAATGGGTTCCCATATTTCTGGGAGGAGGGCATCCACGGGAAAAATCCTGCCATGCCAAGCCAGGCAAGTGGGGCTTTTCCAATGAGAATCAGCCCTCTAGTCCTCCAAAACACTCCTGCTGTGGAGACTGGTCCAAGTATCCTCTGGACCAAGAACAACCACCACCCTGCCACTAGCCTGGCCTCAAAGACTAATCCAACAAGAACATTCCATCATGACTAACGTTCATGGCTCAGAAAGTCAGATGTCTGAATAGCTGTTAGGTGAGATGTCTGCTTTCTACACATGGCTCTCAGAGAGAGCTCTACTGTGCTTCCGGTCCTGCTGGCTGTAACTCTAAGGAGGAGTCTCTGCTAAAAGCCTGGATGTTAAAGCCCTGTCCAAGCTAGGTGGGAAATCAGAAACTCCAGCAAGTACGGAGGGACCTAAGTTTTCCTCAGCCTTTGGGTCCTAGCCTATGGTCGTTCTGGCTGCAGGACTCTGCTCTGAGTGGTTCTGTCGTGTGGTCCCCTAAGCTAATAGTAGGGAGCAGACCCAAGGGCACATCCGGAGTGACCAAGCATGTCCACTGGCAACCTCTTCAAAAAAGGGGGCTGTGGGAGTTCCCTGGTGGCCTAATGGTTAGGATTCCGGGCTTTCACTACCATGGCCCAGGCTCAATCCCTGGTTGGGGAACATCCCACAAGCCGCACGACGTGGCCAAAAGAAAGGGGGGGAGGTGTCTGTGAAGTTTTATTAGCCAGAACTTCCAAAGACAGGGACTACTGACATTGAAATAGAGGGATGGAGAGGGAAGGGAGGGAGATGTCTGTGGGTAAGAAAGAATGAAAGGCTTTTGCTGACACGTCAATTAAAAGATTCAAGCAGCTTAGGAATGTAAGATCTCTCATATTCTCTTGAGTGTAAAAGAAAGAAAACAAACAAGATGCAAAGAGACCCTAAGAAGAGGGTCTATGAAGGGTTATCTTTCTATGAAGAAAGACAGAGGTTACAGATTCCTGGGAAGACTATGTTAGGTGCCTGGGGAACCTCTTCTCTCAGTAATAGTCTGATGCTCAAGTTGGTTTTTATTCTTAATGATTTATTGGTAATATTTCTGAATATATGAAGTGTATATTTTTATAGTATTTGGGACCAACAGACCTTATAAATAACAGCAAATAACATTAGGGAAAAGACTTTGAAAACATTAGAGAAAACATTAGGGAAGACTTTAGAGTACCCAAAGAGTTTTTATGGAAAAAACATACCCCAGGAGGAGTTGGCCCCAGCAAACTGCCATTATGAGTACCAGGCCCTCGCCCCGCAGCAGTTCCCCAACGGACTATTACAGCAGCATGAAGTCAATCCAATTGAGATTGCCCTTTGTTTTATGGATTTACCCTATATAAAATGTTTAATATATTCATTCTGAGCCATTTGCCTTATCAGCCTAGGACCCTCAGTGTAAGTGAAGGGAGTACTCAGCCACAGTTAGCATGTGGGTTCTAGACTCAGACAAATCTCAGTGTAGCCCTCAGCTCTACCACTCACAAGCTGAGGGGGTCCCAGACAAGTTCATATACCTCCAAACCTTGGTTTCCTCACAGAGTCTGATTATATCTTTTAGACTCATTGTAAGAATTAATGAGATAATGAGAGTAAAGCATATGGCACAATGCCCGAAGGGGATGCGACCTAAGATGCCACTGAAAGAGAGGGGGCTGTAGGAAGTGCCTGATGGAGCTGAACCATGGACAAGAAGTCAAGTGAGGAACACCATCCCCAAATGGAAAGAGGAATTTGGAATCATTTACAGACAGATTGACTAAAAACATTCACCTGAGAGGTAAACTCTGAATCTATGTCTTAACCATCTTTTGCAGATGGATTACCAAAATTTAGCCAGGAGAAGGGCTAAGCATATCTTTCTCAAACTGAATTGAATATTTGAAGCAGGCCAGACTTCAGACTTGTATCTAGCAGTATTTTCTCCCACTCAAATACCTACATCTGTTGTTTTTCATTTTCAACACTAGATTGAATATTTAAGGGCTAATTTATTCCCGTATTTATTTCACATTAACTAAGAATGGTGTGTGGAAATGACTAAATATTTTTTAAACTTACTGTTAAGTGGTTCCCATGTGTCTACAAAACACCTGCGTCCCACACTGCAGAGGAAAGAAAGAGAAGGAGCAGACCCCCATTTTAAAGAAGGAAAAGGAGATCTAAATGGGTAGACCAAGTATCCAAAAAATCTGGAAGGAGCGATGTGGCCTTTTACAAAGAAAAGCAACAATAATGTACCGTTTTAAAACAGAGAAAATCTCTCTTTAAAATCTAGCTTTTAAAAAAGGTCAGAGAAGTTTACGTTTACTCGAGTGTAAATGTCAATTGGAATAAGTGATACCTGTGAGAAAATGGGGAGACCACTGACCTTTTATCCAAAAGAAGGCTAGAGATGATGTCCAAGAAGAGTGAAGGGAGGAAAAAAAAAAATGTGTAAGGATTTTGAACAAGGGAAAGAAGCCAGAATGAAGGAAGGTCTAATTAACTGAAATTGCTAGTTCCACACACAGGGTGCTTTCAGTTGCAAAGCGATGCCCAATCTGGTTAAATTTTAAAAGGGGGTGTATTCGGTTATTAACCGATCAACCTGCAGGAGAGTTTCAACACAAGTCTCAATGTGATCCCAGACTACTGATAACCATTTCTCAATATTTTTAACCTCAGAACTGGCATTGATTTTTCAAACATATTTTTCCCTAGTAGTGCCAGAAAATTTCATGTTTACATGAGAAGAATCTGCTCACTGGGTAACTTAAAATCCCAGAATTTTGTCTTCCCTTAATTGGTCTGACCTGGATTAAGTGCACATCCCAGAGCCACATCACTATGACCATGCAGGTAGGATATGCTGATTGGCCTGTGCCCTTCAGAAGCTGTCCCTGAAGCTCAGAGTTATATCCATCCTACCCAAATCACTTGGCTTGGAATATTGCGACACATAACAAGAAGGAGGAATCAGAGGAATATACACGAGGTAAGCAACAGATATCCCTACATATAATGACTGGCTTTCTGTTTGAAAACAAGCATCATACCTGTGATTAAGCCACCCTTCCTTCAAAAGTGTGAAATGAATTAACTTGCCTTCTTAAGAGAATGACATTCAGGCATCTTTGTGAACCTCACAAACCTATCACAAGCCACATTTATCATTAAAGAAACTGTGTCTATGAAGAAGCACCACAATATCAACTTAGGTGAAAAATCCTTATTTTATTAAAGTTGATGAAAAAAACCTTATTTTATTAAATATTCAATATTACTAATCTAGACTACTTTATAAAGCTGTTCATAATCAAACTCTTAAATGCCTTGTTTTCAACCTTTTCTCTTAACACTCTGTGCTCACCCCATATTTTCCATACAGTCAACGTCTTTACCAGACGTCCCACCATTTCCCCCAAATAACCTTAATTTTTACATATCTATGGTTTTGGATTGACTATTTTCTTTAATTCTATTTTACCCCTCCTGTTGGCTTATTACTTATACCTCTTTCTAATATTTTTAGTTACTGCCTTTAGGATTTATCAGTCTACCTTTAAATATTATATTACTTCATATAGAATGTAAGAATCTTGCAACTTCCAATTTCTCCTTCCCATCCTTTGTGATGTTGTTATACATTTTACCTTTATATACATTACACTCCAAAATACATTATTACCATATTTGCTTTAGACAGTTATCTTTCAGGATGAAGAAGAATATAATTTACATATATTTACCTTCATTTTTACCATTTTCAGACATCTTTATCTTTTTTTCAAGTTTCTGTCTGGTATCATGTTACTTATGCCTGAATTTTTTTTTTTTTTAACATTTCTTGTAGCACAAGTCCACTAGCAAAAACTTCTTTCAGGTTTTGAGTATCTGAAAAAAAAATTATTTTACCTTCAATCTTGAAAGATATTTTCACTGGGTATAAAATTCTGGGTGGCTAGAATTTTTTCTTCCTTTCAGTAATTTAAAGATGTCACTCTATTGCCCACAGTCTTGAAAATCTTCTGAAAGAAATCAGCTGTAGTTCATACCTAGTCCTATGTATCTTATGTGTCTTTTTTCTGTGGGTGTTTTCAATATTTTCTTGTTACTACTCATCTTCAGCAGTTTGAATGTGTGCTTAGTTGTGTTTGTATTTGTTGTTATTTTTATTGTTGTTTTTTTTCCTTCTTGGGATTTTCTGAGCTTCCTAGATCTTTAGTTTGGTATATTTAATTATTTTTAGAATATTCTCAGTCATTATCTTTTCAAGTATTTCTTCTACCCCATTCTCTCTCCATATTTTCCAGTTATACAACTGTCAAAACACTTGATGTTCTGTCATAACTTTTGGATATTCTGTTCCTTTTTTCTCACTGTGTTGCAGCTTGGGTAATTCTTATTGACCTATCTTCGAGTTCACTGATTCTTTCCTCAGCTGTGTCAAGTCTACTGATGAGCCCATCAAAAGAATTCTTTATCTCTGACTTATGTGGTGTGTGTGTTTGTGGCATTTCCATGAGACTCTTTCTTATAGTTTTCATCTCTCCACTGAAATTTCTCAGCTCTTCATATGTATAGTCCACCTTTCCCACTAAATCCTTCAACACATTAACTACAATTGTTTTAAAGTCCCTGACTGATTGTTCTAACATCTTAGTCATCTTTGAGTCTGGTTCTCTTGATTGCTTTGTCTCTTGATAATGTTTTTTTTAACTGCTATCATGAGTGATTAATTAATTATTAAAATTAATCATAATTATTTATCAAATGTGAGATATTGTGCATAGAGCAATGAGATTAATAGCACTTATGCTTGGAAATGGGCATGCCTCTTCTTTGGTCAGGCCATTGGTGTCAGGGATTGAGTCAATCTAGCAAATGTAGTTCAGCAGAGACTAGAAATGTGCTCATGCACTTAGACCTGATCTTTTGAGCCTCTGCCTTTTCCTCTAGCAACAATGGCTCCTCAGCTATTCCTGAGGGTTACAGAGTGTTGCCCTTTCCCAGCAGTTTAAGTCTTTTGTTCTGTAGGACATATGGTTCTGGGAAGGAGAGTGGGATTTTGTACCTTTCTAACAGGGGCTAATCCCCTCCTCCATACCTGCATTAGTGAGGATGGCTCTCTCTGGTCTCTTTCCCTGACCCCAAACTTTACTGTGAACACCTGGTGAAGATTTATAGACTAGAGCTTGAGAATGGGTGCAAACTCCTCTTGTATGAGGGAGTCCACAACTTCTCTTATTTCATTCTAGACCATATTCAGCCTACAGAAATACATTAAAATGTTAATTGATTTCTTCTTATTTGTATAGTAGCATCCTCTCTTCTTGTCTTCTGTCACAGAAAATGTCACAGTCCACATGTCCAGTTTCTCCTCAGAGAAACCTCTTCCATTTCAGAATTTGCTTGCTCTGTGACCTCAGCTCTCTAATAGGTCCAAAACCAAGTTATGATTTTGTAGTTAACTGAATTTTTCTCAGTCTTAGAATGGGGGTGATGCTCTTTCCAGCTTTCTATCCTAAGTGGAAGTGAAACTTCTCTATATTTTTGTACACTCATAATAATAACAACTAATATTACATACTTATTATGTGCCTAGCATAGTGCTATAGGACACATGGAATAGCTCATTTAATCTTCACCATTATTACATCCATTTCCTAAGCTAGGAAATCAAGAGACAGAGGAGTTAACTTATTTGCCCAAGGTCTCACAGCTGCTGAGTGGTAGAAATTTAATACAAACCTAGGCAGTGTGACTCAAGAGCAGTGCTATGATTCTATACTGTTGCCTCTGCCCTATGAGCTCCTTGAAAACAGGGACAAGCCCTTATTCTTGTGTTTATCTTTCCAGCATGTATCACAATCCCTCATTCAAAGGAGGCATTCAGTCAGTGTTTGTTGAAGGAAGGAATTAATTGCCTTTCTACTGCCCCTGAAAGTCAAAGTGAGGTTTAGAAGCAGTAAGCTGGGGATGGGCTCACCAGGTCTTGCTGTTTCTTCCCACCTTCCAGTCTCACTCGCAGGAACTATATGTCATAACACGGGATGAGAAAAAGTCTCCAGTACCTTGAACAATCTCCTCCCCATGCTGAACAAGTCAATTCATGACAAGAAAGCAATGATTAATGGCTTCTCTGCCAAGTGATGCTTGCTTGATTAAGGGGAAATATGGTCCGTATTTCATATAAGTTTCCCTAAACTTCAAACACAGACTGAAAGTTTAGACTCTGCTCTATCAAGCTATGGCTTCACACTGTGTGTCTTTACCCTCCTCTCACCCCAGTTAAGCAATAAAAACTTAAAGGTCAAAATCTATAAATTATACTTCTCTGTATCCCACGCAGTGCCTAACACAAAGCTCTACAAGCACCTGTTGAATGAAGTAATGAAAAAGATTAATTTCAACGGCTCCAGTGTTGCAGTCCAAACAAACCATGGCAGAGCAACATTCTTCCATTGAATGCTGGAAATTTTTAGGATACATATCATTCAAAGGCTTAGCACCAAACTGTTTCAGGGGTAAATCGGTTTGATCCAAGATGGGTGAATGTCAGTTCTAAATCTTTGTACTCGATATTCTCCTTCTGATTCCTCAGTCTGAAAGCCCACTGGACTTGAGAAATCTAAAATCTAGGTTCTTGCCCAAGTTTTGCCATTTATTAATATTAAAAAAACTAGGGATAATGATATCTTATATGCTGAAAATTGAATGAGCTGACAAATGCAAAAGCACTAGAAATTATAAAGTACTATACAAATGTCTGTATTTTTACTACAGTCATTCCCACTTAGGTCAATGCATTTAAATCCTATGATTAATAATTTGAATAATAATAATAACTGATTTTTATTTAAGGCTTATAGAGTTCTATGCTATAATCTATATTAATTCTTAAAAGTCCCTATATGAAAAAAAAGTCCCTATGTGTTAAGTACTACCATTAGCCCCATTATATAAAGAAACTCAGAGACTCATTGAGGTTAAAAGGCTGGGTTAAGATCATATAGTAAGTTATAGAGTTTGGATTCAAACCCAGACAGCATGATTTCAGTGTCCCTGCTCTTAAGCATAGCACTCTGCTGTCTCCTAAAGTGAAAGCAGATTTTGTTAAATCTAGTTATGAGAAAGCTAGTGAGATCACAGGACATCTGATGAGTTCTGTCCTTAACCTTCATCTATACACTATGCCCTGATTTATCTGCTCTGGCCTTATTGCTTATCATCTATATGCTAATAGTATTCAAACCTCTGTCACCCTGGCCTCTAGAACCTTCTATCTACTCAACCACTCAGTCATTCATTCAGCAAATACCCACTGAGCATCTATGTGTCAGGCCTGAGCTAGATGTTGGATGGAGCATAAGATAAATAAAACACCTGAGATCATGCAGTTTACTTTTTACTGGGTGGAGAAAAACAATGAATAAATACATTCATTCATTCATTCATTAAAAATAAATACAATAACTTCATATAGTATTACACTGTATAAATGTTTCAAGGGTGAGTGTCCCAAAAGAGAGAGTGCCTGCTGGAAGCTGAATTGCCCTTTCTAACACAGACTCAGAAATCAAGAAAGTCATTCACCTCACTCTATTCATTAAAATCAAGTCAGTAAAGCCAACCCATGCATGTTCAAAGAGAGGGGAATTAGCTCCCATCTTTTGATAGGAAACATGTCAGAGATTTTGCTTTAAAACCATCACACTGGCCATTTTCCCCAACCTTTGGAGGGATATAAGCACCTCAGCTCCCATAGTCAAATCTGGCAGGTTTAAGAAAGGCTGCACTGACACAAATTATAAATTCAACTGCATATGTTGAGGAACAACTCTGGAATTCCAAGAAGCTTGCTCTGTCCACTCTGCCCAGTGTAACCCATTTCTTTCCCTCTTCTGAGCTCACAGCTCCTACTCTCTCATCATGACACTGCCTCAATGGTTATCTTATATTTCAACCCATATAAATTATAGAACTTTGTCTTTCTGGTTTCTTCATTTGGATCACAGGTTCCTAGGGGTATTAAATATGTAACATACATATCATTTGAGTATCTTTTAGTATTTTAAAAGAAGCTATACTCACAGATCATGGAATAGAGAAAAAAAGAAATGAATATTTCTCTTCTTTTCTTCCTGAGAATCCCTGTTCCTCTAAAACCCACTTTAGCATATATGAACTATAAGATATACATATACACAGACTGTGTGTATCACTATGCAAATTACATGAAACAGCAGATTCTCCGATGCCTGGAAAGTCATTAAAGATCACCTAGGGTACAACCATCCTATTTTATCCTCAAGTTTTATAAACATTGCTTTTATTTAATTCACACAATAAATCCATGAGGAAGGTACTATTATTATCTCCACTTCTCACATGAAAAAAATAAGGCTAAGAGCATGATATTCCCAAGTTTACACCAGTCAGTAAGTGGGAGTTCAAATCTGGTTCCTCCTGAGTCCAAATCCTAGGACCCCATCAATGAGGAATCTCGGGTCCAGAGAGAGAAAAGGACTTGCCCAAGATTAAGATTTGAGCTTCCTGATTCCCAATGCAATGCTCTACTCAGATAAATGTGAGGAAATTCTTTCCTCCCTAAATTCAAACTTAGAATCAGTTCACCCCCAACCTGAAATTTCAGACCACACCTTTTGTCTTAATTTTTTCCCTCTTGGAGCTAAATTCAAATAAGTGGGAATGGGTGAAAGGGCAAAAAAAATCATAGAAAGAGGGAGTTCTGTTAATACAACAACTTGTCACATGAAAAGGTCAGATGGTGCTCTGTTTCAGTCTGTAATAGGCTGCAATTTGAGCAACCCCAGCCATGAAATACAGGGCAATTTTCTGACCTTTTTAGATGTGACTGCATGTTCTTTGATTCTTAGGACATTCTGTATCTATATTTGAAGCTAACTAAAAAGAGAAGAAAAATGTATTTCTATAGAGATACTGTGCTCTCATGATATAAAATAAAACTTACAGGCATGTATTGTGGACACTGGTTATTGGTTCTTCAGTTTGTTTGCTATGCTTTTCTTGGCTGCCAAGTATCCGAATGTCCTTTCTGTAATTATATGAATGTCCCTTCTTAGGAATCTTGGTGGGAGGTAGGTTCCACCTCCCACCATAGAGGCTGAAAAGCAAGACCCTTCCATCCCAGTGATAAGCAAGACCCTTATACCTTTCATCTAGGGCATAAGACGTGGGCTTGCCCAACTAGATGCCTCTACCTTGGACTCTGAGTAAGGACCTAGTAATACAAAGAAGCAGGAACAGAGGAGACTATTCAGGATGTGGGAGCAACAACGGCAGCAGAAGCTTCAAATTTCCAAAGACATCAGAGTCAGGGAATAGCATTCTCTCTCCATTGCCAGTGACAGCACAAGCCATAGCATCCGGTCTTCTACAGAGGGGCAGCAGTGTCTTCACAGACTGGTTCTTAGCGTGATGTTGGCCACGGATGGGGCTGCCACTCATTATCCCTTGTTTCTGAACATAGTCTGAGCCTGGATCTCCAATCTTTCTAGAGATTCCGTGAGCAAATTAATATTACTTTCCTGTTTAAGTCAACCAGAGGTAGTTTCTTTTGCTTGCAACTAAGAACCTTGATACATCAAAGAATAAAATTGAAGTGTAATAAAAATTACGAGGGATGGGTAGGGGTAGCATTGCTTAAAGAAATTATATTTGAATGTACATGAAATTTTTCATTCAACTGATTCATGTATAAAGGAGTGAATACATCTGCCTATTATCACATTTTTCACAATTTGTAAAACAGGATCAAGATCCAGACTGATTCCCCACCCATATCCAGGTCTCCCTCTGGATAATCTCTATTTCTGTCAAGCTGTCAAGCCTCATCACTCAAGCTTAAAATCCCACAATTATCTTGGGCTTCCCTGGTGGCGCAGTGGTTGAGAGTCCGCCTGCCGATGCAGGGGACGCGGGTTCGTGCCCCGGTCCGGGAAGATCCCACATGCCGCGGAGCGGCTGGGCCCATGAGCCATGGCCGCTGAGCCTACGCGTCCGGAGCCTGTGCTCCGCAACGGGAGAGGCCACAAAGGTGAGAGGCCCGCGTACAGCAAAAAAAAAAAAAAAAAAAAAAAAATTCCCACAATTATCTTCATTTCTTTCTTCTCCCTCATATCCATTAACCAAATACTTTCTATTTTCCTTAATAGTGACCTCTCAGGTCTCTTCCTGCCTTCATACTCCCAGTAGACAAACCTAATACAGGAAATTATCACCTCCTATGTGAGCTATAATGTTTAAATTTCCCTACCTGCCTCCATTGTGTCCTGTGCCAAATTAGTTTTCTCAAGACACTGTTTGTGCCTCATCCTCACCAGATCAAAATCCCTGATGGCTGACCACTGCCTACAGGATAAAATCCAAAATGTTCAGCATGACGTATAAGATTCTTCATGATTTGATGCCTTCTTACCTTTCCAAATTTGACCACTGTGTGTTCCTATCTCTTCACTTTAATAGTATTTGACCAAGGTACATATTTTTAAACATAAAGTACTGATTTTTAAAATTAAATCAAGAGATATAATTCATGCTTGACTTAAAAGGTACAGCAATTAAAAATCCAAAAAAAAAAGTTGCAAGATTTTTATAACTACAATGTTAAAATAACCAATTCTAAAAATAAATGTCATGTAGAAAACATTTATTATGTACCAGACAACTGTCCTATTAGAATTGTCCATATAAATATTACAGAAACTTTACAAGGTAGGTGTTACAGTTCCATTTACACATGGGAAAACTGAAGTCCTGAAGGAATGAGAAATATATTCAAAAACATTCAGCCAATAAATGCACAGTGAATATTCACATGCCAGTAAGTCAATTCTTAAATAAGGAGCATATTTTCTTAAAGGCGGATTATCACAGGAGTATAGCAACTACATAATAAACGTATAAGTTTTTATGTGATATATGCTTTAAATCGATTGTAAAAGGAACAATATTGCTAGCATCAGTTTCCCACCGGAACCTTAGTACGTCTGATGGACTATCGGTATCCTACACACCATCCACACCCTCAGGCCCCACTCTCCAGGAACTATATTCCAGTGGGTCTGGCATGGAATTCAGTACCATGCATTTTTATTCAGCACCTGGGTATTGCTGATGCAACTGATCCATGATTCTAGCTTTGAGAAATCCTGAAATAGGTAATAAATGAGGAGTATTGATCATGAGACCCGGGTCCTGTTTCTTTTGTTCTGCCACCCTCTTGTTGCATGACTTTGAATAACTGTTTTATTGACCCTGAGCTGTAACATCTCTAAGTGAAGGAGGATAAAGTAAATGATCTGAATTTTCAGCACATATCCCACTCACCAATGTGCTGGTCCAGGAAAACCAAAAAGGCATATCTCACACACTCAGAATGTTCACACTGGTAGCAGCTAAAGTAGTACTACTCCAGATAGTAGCCTGAAGTTCTATGGTGGGAAACATTCTGTGGTGTTTAACCTTACTGAAATTATCCCTCTAGTTCCAACTCAAAATCTCCACAAATACTTTCTCATCACCCCCTTCCACATCCCAAATTTTATACTTCTAACAAGTAATTACTTCATTCTGCCTTTTAACATGGTAGTAGTTCATCTGCTTGTCTCTTCCTCAGAAGAAAGGTCACTGAATCGTTGCGGGGATTTAGTGAAATAACACATCTTAAATGTCTAGAACTCAGTAGAAATACAATTATTATTTATTGCTATCTTATTAGGCTTTCAAATTCTAGACATCTAGGGTGAAAGTTATTAAACATTGGTGATGGGTGCAATAGACAAAGATGCATGAGATGAAGCTGCGGCTCAGCACCATGGACAGCTCAGAAGGCTTTACAGAATTCCTGCGGCAGTTCTGACACAACCTACAATATTTTTCCAGCCCCACCTCTCTGTAAGGATCAGCTAAGGGCTCTCTGCCTTACAATTATGGGATCTCTCAGTCTCCAAGGGAGACATCCTTGTCTATTCAACACCTTTAACGTACGTCATTGTCTAACCATCTCTCTCATCGCAGAATAACGATGAAGAGTCCAGGCACTGGACTACTTGATTTTGAATCATGGCTCCCCCACTTACTAGCTGTGTGACAAAAGACCATCTGGGGGTATTTTAGTATCTCAGTTACCTCCTCTGTTAGATAAGAGTAATTATTGTGCCTAGTTCATAGAATTCTAGTGAAGACAAAAGGATATAATCTATACATAGTATAGCTTGGAATAGCCTAGCGCAGAGCAAATTCTCAGTAAACATTAGCTTTAGCTGCCACCATGAGGCCACCCAACTGTTTCTATCCTAGCCCTGCCATAGACTCACGTGACCTCAAGAAAGGCCTTTATTTCCTCAACTGGAAACAAAAGAGTTGAACCAGAGCAGATATTCCCAGTTGAACCAGAGCAGATATTCCCAAAGTGGAATCCACAAAACCTGAAATTTTCTTTCTTGTGTCCCAATAATCTTTTTTCCTATTTAACTTCTTTCCTTTATTCAGTCAACAGTCAGACTTGGGAGGGTCTGGGGATTCTGGGCACCGTAACACCAGACTTTCAGTTCAGGCCTCCTGACTTCAGCATCATGAATTTTGGATGACTCAAAAAAAAAAAAAAAAAAAAAAGCATGACATTCTCAGCCTTCCTCTGGCCAGGTCTTATGAGATTTCCTCAGGCCTAACTGCAACCTTGACACTAACTGTTGAGGAAGAGGCCCTCAGAAAAGAGGAAGAGGCATGAGACATCAGTATTTCCAGGCCATTGCTCTGCTCTCTGCAATCCATCAAGATCTTCCTTGATCCCTCTAGTCATTCATTTCAATAACCCTAGATTGTCGCTTCACGTGTTTGGATGGCCTGCATATTTCAGTTTTTATCGCACCTTTCTTACTGAGAGTTCCTAAAACAAAGCCATGTAGCTCTGAGTCCCTGTGTACAGACCTGCTTATGTTTTCCCTTTAATCTCCAGCATCTTTGCCCAAGTGCTTTAAAAGTGTTATAAACCCAAACAGCTTCCTGGCTCACTGTAACTTCTAATATGAGATCATGGCTTTAAATCTCAAAATCACAGTACACCTGGTTATGAATAGCAGTGGATTTCAGCTCAACACAATGCTCTGGTAGACTGCCAGCAATCCAAGTTTAACATCCTCCAGGGTGTGAAATTAAAAGGAAGAAAAGCCTAAAAGCCTAAGAGTTTCTCTTCATTTGAACTAGAGTTTTAACTCCTTCTCTATACCTTCCATTAGCTGTAAGATCACTGTTTATGGTTCAGGATCAATTTTTTGAGTGCTCCTAGAGCAAACGACTATGTCTCCTCCTTCTTTGTAGCCTTAGTGATTAGTATCTAATAATTTCCTGCAGGAGATTTTATTATTGTTCAATAATACCCACTTCCTCCTCTTTACTCTCACAGAAGGAAGATGTTTCATTGATGTTGGGCTTGGCCATGTGTCTTGCTTTGGCCAACAGGAGTCTAATAAATGTAATGCAGCCAAGGCAGGAAATGTGCTCATGCAGTTGCATCTGCTCTCTTGGACCTCTGCCATAACCAGGAGAACAAAATTTCTGGGCTAGCTCACTGGTCCCAGAAGGAGTATAAGAAATATGGTGAGCAGAACTCAATGGCTCCTACTGAGGCCAGCCTATATCAGCCAACCCCCAGCCAACCCAACTCATGAGCTAAATAAATACATGTTTTTGTATGCCACTGAGATTTTAAAGGTATTTGTTACATAGCACATTGTACAACAGAAAACCTTTATTAAGGTCTCAATTAGTGAATAAATGAACAAGCATTAAGACTGCAAAACTGTCATACACCCTGTAGAGAAACAAGAGAGAAACTAGGTCGTCCATCACTAGAGAATTGTTCCAAAACCTGTTTCTCCTCCAGCTGGGGAGGGTGACATAAGAGTATCACGGCCACATCTGAAAAGTTAGTAAACATAACCCATAACTTGTTATCACTTAACGCAAGGTTAAATAAAGGGACAAAGTTTTCCAACTGTGTTATATATTCTCTTTCCTTTACCAATCTTGTCTCCATTCCATGAAAAAAGAAAACTACCCCTTCTGAGAAGGGCAGAACTGTCCTGAAGTTATGCTGTGCTAGGGGAAGAACTTAATCTGTGCTATAATAAATCTCTTCAGAATATATAAGAATAGAGAATTCCCAACAAGTATATAATTGAACCTGTTTTCACTACTGTGGTAAAACTGGACTGAAAATTAAATATTCATTACCTAGTGTACTTTACAGAAGCTATGTTTCAGCTCCTTGGAAAAGGTTCCCAATCCACAAGGTGTAGCACACAGAATAACTCAAAAATTACCAAACCAGGTCAGATCCCTAGTACCCTTCAGCACAGAGTTCTCTGACATTTGAAAAAACAAAGTTGTCCTGGATGAAAAGTTAGGTTGCAAGCAAAAGACCCCTGGTTGCCCTTAATAAATCATCCTGGATCTGTCATTCAAGTAAGCTTCCTACAGAAGTAGCTGGTACCAGACTTTTCCTATGCCACAAATAACCATTTAAAAAAAAAAAAACTGAGGAAGCCACTTTTCTCAAACATTGGACAATAGGCAGCATAAGAACTGCAACCCCTAAGAGACAGGAAACACATGAGCTGAGCTGCGAAATCTGCCCAGCAATATGCCTAGGGACAATTTCCTAATGAAGATGCAATGAGCTGAAGTCCAAGCAGAGCATGGTCGTCCTGCTGAGAGGAAGTGGCCAAGATCAAAGTTTAGGGCAGCTGAAACAGCTGGAAACTGGGAGGCAGAGCACTGGAGAGGGAAAAACTACAACAGAGAGGCACCACAGAAGTTCATGTTGGGGTTCCCCAAAAGTCCTAGTTCAAAGGCTGAGCTCAAATGCACAGGATGAGACTGTGCTTGCCAGAGACTGGCTGCTATGAGCTTGAGAATGAAAAAGAGATACTAGAGATCAAGTAGTGCTAGAGGACACTGGAAGTCCAGCCCAGTCTGGGTAGAAAAACCTATTAATACCCCATTAACTCTCTAGGTAGCAAGCTGACATACCAAAAAGTTTTCCTCTTATGAGTAAGGACTATGTCTACCCTAGATCCACCCAACAAAGCCTTCAACCAGGCCCTGACTATATCATCCACAGAGGAAAAGTTTAGAACCTGAGTCCCACCAAATTAGAGGGGTTTGTGAACTACCTCAGGCTTTTCACAAATATGGCAAAACAAAATATAAAAGCAAATCTCCACAATTACTAGGTAATCATCCAGTAATTGAGCTGCCTACTAAATAAAAATAAACCATCTTCAGCGGAAGCTTACAGAATCCAGAATCTATAAAATATCATCCATAAACAGTACACAATAAAATATATTTTTAAAAAAACAGGAAAATGTAGCCATAGTGAAAAAAATCAGTCATGATAAACTGACACCCAGGTGTTTACACAATAGAAATGGACACTAATTTTCACACAAAAACCTATACACAAATGCTTAATGCAGCTCTATTTATAATCACCAAAAACTGGAAATAACTCAAATGTCCTTCAATGGGGGAAAGGACAAACAAATTTTTGCACATCCATCCAATGGAATGCCATTCAGCAATAAAAAGAAATGAATTATTGGATATTTACAACAATAAGGATGACTCTCAAAGGCATTACGCTGAGAGAAAGAAACCAGTCTCAAAAAGTTTTATACTGCATGGCTCCATTTACATTACATTTGGGAAAAGGCAAAATTATAGCTACAGGGACAGGAGTTGCCAATGTTTAGGGATGGGGGAAGTTTTGACTACAAAGGGGCAGCACAAGGAAATTTTCTGGATTTTCTATATCCTATATATAGATTTGTGAGGGTGGTCACACAAATCTATATATGTGTTAAAACTCATAGTACTGTACTCCAAAAGTGAAAATGTTACTGTACATTATTTCTTAAATAAAGCTTAAAGTCTGAAAGGCAAAAGGATATAAAGGGAATATTATAAACATCTTTATTCTAATAAATGCAATAAAGGAAAAACATTATATATCTGAACTGACCAAAAAAATGGGCAAAGGTTATAAATAGAGAATTCACAGAGGAGGAAACACAAATTATTCTTAAACATATGAAGATACGCTCAACCCCAGTTTTTTACTCACTGGATTGGCAAAGATCAAAGAGTTTGAGAATGTATCATGTTGGTAAGGATTTGAGGTCAACATTGCTTGTGGAAGGTAAATTGGTATAACCTTAATGGAGGGAAAACTGGCAAGAGCTATCAAAACGTTTTAAAAGTGCTTATGTCATTTCACCCAGCAATTCCACATCCAGAAATTTATCCTACAGATATACCTGCACATGTGTCAAATGAGTTATGAAGCAAATTATCTACTGAAGCCTTGCTTTGATTAGCAAAAGTAGAGGAAAACCTAAATGTCCATAAACACCAGACTGGTTAAATAAAGTATGATTAACTACATGCAATGGAAAACTATGCAGTCGCTGCAATGAAAGAAAGCTCTCAACTTCAAAAACGAAATATTATTAGGTGAACATTAAGTGAAAAATACTAGGCAAAAAACGCTCTGAGGTAAACTACGGTCTATGTAGAAAAAAGATCCAGAAATGGTATAAAATGTGTTTACAAAGATACATAAGAAACTGGCTAAATTCTTTACCTCTGGAGAGGGGACCTGAATGGCTAGAGAACTGGGGGGCGGAGTGGGGGAAAAGGAAAATGTCTTACTCTACATTTTTTGTCCCTTTTAAATTCTGACCCATGTGATTGAATGACCTATCCTAAATAAATGAAATTTTTAATCCATCAGAAACTTTTGGGAAATTATGCAGATTTTTTTATTAATTTTTATTGGAGTATAATTGCTTTACAATGTTGTATTACTTTCTGCTGTACAACAAAGTAAGTCAGTTATATATACATATATATATGCACTTTTTTTTAGATTTCCTTCCTATTTAGGTCACCACAGAGCACTGAGTAGAGCTCCCTGTGCTACACAGTAGGTTCTCATTAGCTACCTATTTTATACATAGTAGTGTGTATATGTCAATCCCAATCTCGCAATTTGTCCCCCCCTCCGCCCCTTTCCCCCTTGGGAACCATAAGTTTGTTCTCTACATCTGTGACTCTATTTCTGCTTTGCAAATAAGTACATCGGTACCATTTTACACAGATTATTTGAAATCGACCTTCTAACTAAAACGTGTTCGTTGTGCCACCATGATCAGCCCCACAGGACAGGGACCAAGGTCAGCTTAATCCTACCAAAGACACCTTTCCTCAGAAAGTTGGCTAGATCACCACGACTCAAAGCCAAGTAAAAACATAACCAAGTACAAAAGAATCTATTTATGTCAAAGATACACAGGCACTGGACTTTTTTCTTTTTTGCAGTACGCGGGCCTCTCACTGTTGTGGCCTCTCCCGTTGCAGAGCACAGGCTCCGGACGCGCAGGCCCAGCGGCCATGGCTCACGGGCCCAGCCGCTCCACGGCATGTGGGATCCTCCCGGACCGGGGCACGAACCCGTGTCCCCTGCATTGGCAGGCGGACTCTCAATCACTGTGCCACCAGGGAAGCCCTGGACTTTTTTTTATCCACAGAATTTGGTATTCCACAAAGGCTTATTTTCCCATTTTTTTAAATTAACCTGTGGAATGTTAATCGTACTTTCTGATAGACATAACAGCTATTTGCAGGGTCTAAGATAAGAGATTTTATAAATTTTGCCCCCAAACGTCTACCTTTGGCATTTGCTGATCTTAAAATTCTTAGGATCATAATAGCAGCAATAGTAATAATAATGGCTAAAATTTACTGAGCACTTATCACGTGCTTAGTATAGGTGTTAGGTGCTTTGCTATGCCCTTTCCATTAATCATTTCAATTTCAGCTTCAGTTATAATTCTTTGAAGTCATGAAGCATTGCAAGTGGGTTACAGATCAGAAGGAAGATAAACACACACACACCCATGGGCGCACACACAAACACGACACTTTTTAATATGAGGAAACCGAGACTAAAAGAAGTCAACTTGCATAAGATAATCTCGTTAGTGGTACAGGTCCAAGATCTCCAGCTTCAGACATGGGCAGCCAGACTCCTAAGCTCATGCTCCACCTGTTGCCCAGCAGCACCTGTAACTGCAGAATTTTTGCGCAGGAGACTCTTGAGGCCTTCTAGCTAAATCTCCCAATCACTACAGGACCCACCCTACAACACGCGTGACGAGAAGCCTCAGCTGAGTGACCGGGAGCTCACGGTCTCCTGAGACATCCCACTCTATCATAAGACATACCTAATGCTTGAAAAAGCACTTCTTTCCACAGAACTCAAATCATCTGCTTCCCTGACCCTCCCTTTGTCTCTGCTCTGGAGTGACACACCATGGGTGTTTCTTCCCTTCCTCACAGGACAGCCCTTCCAGTCTGGGGAGTCAGCTCTCCTGCCTTCCCTCATCTCTCTCCTCTTCTGGCTGGGTCCTTAGACTCATTCTGTGTGAAGGCTCTAAGACTCCTCGACAGCCAAAAGGCACCCCCTTTCAATACTTCTTTGGGTTTTTATTTTATAAATCAATCTTATGAGATGGAACTTACATACAATAGAAAGCACAGACTTGAAGTATTACAATTTGGTGGATTTTGACAAAATGTACACACCTATGAAAGCCACACCCCTATTAAAATATAAACTGTCTCCTCAGAAAGTTCTCTGGTCTCCTCTCCCAGGGAATTCTGATCCCCCCCTCACCCTAGGGAAACACTGATCTGATTCCTATCACCGTAAATTCGTTTTACCTATAACCACAGTTTAGCATTCTTTTGGACCTGGCTTCTTTAACTCAGCTTGATGTTTTGGGGATTCATCGTGTCGTAAATTACAGTAATACGTAATATTTTTATTCCTGGGTGGTATTCCATAGCAAGAATATACTGTAGTTTGTTTATCCATTCTCCTATTGAGAAACATCTGATTATTTCCAGCTTGGGGTAATTCTGAATGAATAAAGTTTCCATGAACATTCTTACACAAGTTTTCGCTTGGATGTTATGTTTTTATTCCTCTTGAGCAAATACCCAGGAGTGGAATAACTGGGTTCATGAGGTAGGCATATATTTAATTTTCAGGGAAATGCAGTTAAAACTACAGAGAGATATCATTTCATACCCAGTAAAATAGGTATAATTGAAAAGATTGATGACCCTGAGTATTGGCGAGCATGTGAAACAAAACTCCTCTTAAAGGGAGACTCTACACATTTCATATACAACTCTTGGTGTTGGTTGAGCAGCTCCAGGCACAATTATCTCCTCTGTTCTGGGCCCTCAGCAACCATTCATTAATCTATCTGGACTTTGTCCTGGCTCCTACTGACCTAGCCATCAGCTGACACTCTGAAGACCTTTCCACGTTTACTATTGTTAACCTTATTCCCTCAAACCTCTTGTGTGCAAATAATTTTTCTAATCCAGATGCTGAATGTGACTTTCCAATCTTAATAAATTTTGTAATAAATCACACTTGTCCCCGTTATAAAGGGGAAATCACTGTTTACCTCCAAAGCAATTAAAGAAAGCACATTAGAGAAACTTAAATTAAAATGTTTATAAAATATCTATAAAACAAGGTCTGTAAAGCAAAACCAAACCACAAAAACTGAAAAATTAGAAAAGAAGAATGCAAGAGACTGGGATTAAAAAATACATTAACTATATTTTAGTTTAGAAGACATTCCCTAGACAGGATCTCATTTAATATCACAACCACTCTGTCAGTTTGTACCGCTCCTATTTTGTAAACGAGAAGACAAGTTCAAAGAGGATCACACGACTAATAAGATAGCAAGTCATGACCTAAAACCAAGTTCATGACTGCAAACTGTGTAATTTTTCTGCTATATCGGCACATCTCACCCTGATTGCTTTAAATATCCCGTGAGTAACCTGAACCCATTTGCCCAATCTGCAATAGACTTACTGAGGATGACCTTTGGTCCCCATTTTAGAAGACCTGATGGTTAGAGTTATAATATGACACATCTTTTGAAGCACTTTGATTAGCATTTCCTTTATCCTTTTGTCTGAGTTCTCTAGTAGCCTGCCAAGGAGCCAAGAACACTGACAGAAGAGCCTAGAGACTTGCTTTCTGATCCTGCCTCGGGCAGTGACAAGCTCTAGGAACCCATGTAGAGATATGGTGAGGGAAAAGAACTTGGGCTTTGGAGGCAAAAGAGACCTGGCTTCAAGCCAGCTACTAAGTGTGTGGTCTTGATGACATTATTCCACCTCTCTGAGCCTTAGTTTCCCCGTTTGTAAAATAGGATAGCAATACCTATCTTGCAAAGTTATTGTGAAGATTAAATGAGATGACATGTGTAAAGGGTCTACAATAATAGGTGCTCAAAGAATGGCATTTACATCATCATCATCATTTACGCCTGTCTCAAAGTGGGACTAAATGAACTTTAAGCTCATGACCAGCTTTATTTTATATTCTTTTAGCCTATTTATAACCACACGTTTGTATGTATAACAGAAAATTAGTTGTTTGGAAATTCCTTTGACTCAGGTTCCAGATAACTGAACGGTTACCATCTCACTCTCTGGAATGTTCACATAGAAGTGTTTTCTCGACTCATCCATGTATTTATCCATTGTTGCCAACCTACTATATGCCCAACACCATATTAGGCAAGGAAGGAGCATCTAATGAACCTGACAATTATCTGTTTACAGAAATATGTGTATTTTTCCCTGCAGGGGGCACTAAGAAGCCAGTGCAGATCCTTCCTAAACGCAGTACTACTCTTCTAAGGTCTGTAAATGTTTATCCCCTTCTGACAATCACCATTCAGCTAGAAGGATTCATCAGAGAAGCTCCTTATCGTTCCAGACTTCGCATGTTTTGTGAAAAGGAATTTTTAAAAACAGGCATTAATTTGACAAAACTGCATATTTGTTCAGACTAGAGGCTGCTCATAATAGGACCCATAAATGCAGAATGAATGAAATTGAAGTTGGATGCCAAGGGCAATACCAGTCCTAAACACAAAAGAACACAAAATTCAGAAGCACGTCATTTCTCTTCCAGGGGACCACAGGCGTGCCTTGCTCTCTGCACAAAGAGGACACCCTGAACAACTGTGTGCAAATTGATTGCTTCTTAAATGAAAGTCCACTTCAGACATAACTAAGGAGGCTAGCTCTTTAAAAGAAAACTATAACAAATGCTTTTGCAAAGCTAAAAATCATCTTGAAAAGTAAATAATGATTTCTGAAATGTATTTTATAAATCTAGGCTTTCATGTATCAAGGTCACTTAATAAAACAAGGTATTATGTGCATTTTTCTATGAAAATTCCATTTAAACCTTCCATGCACATGATTATTTATCATGGAGGTCTGCAGCCACCAACGAAGTCCAAAAATAATTCATTTCTGCTTCATTTCATTAAACAGGTACATTATGAATATGAGGCAATAAATGGTGATTTTCATAACATTTAGCTCTTTCACAGAATGAATTGGCAGGAACTGAGAGTATCTGAAGGTTTAAGTCAATGAACGACTCTTTTCCTAATTACGAAAGATTTGCAAGAAGGGAGCAGCACGAGGACAGCACGGTGACAGGACTGGGAGGAACAGCTCAGCTTCCAGAACAGGAAATCTATTTGACTATCAATCTGCAAACTGTATTTTATTAAAAATGTAATTACCCACAGGACTCTTATTTGCAGAACCCATTGAAGGAATATTGACATTTGGAGCTGTGTTAAGGTCTCTAAAGTCATCACAGAGCACTGCAACCTTCCTTATCTGGTTTCCTGTTTGTGGAAGTTTTCTTCTCCTCAAAGGGCACGAAGACCAGGAGGAAATTGCTGTGTGACAACAGCTCCTCATGTAGGTTATCAGAAAAGGGAAAAAAAGGCGCAGGGTCTTGGGATCCCTTGTTTGCCTCTTTCTCAGCCCCTTTCCAGTCTACACCAAGACCTGGGGCCGGCTTCATGGGTAGGTGTGCAACTTGGGCACACAGCCCTGGGCTCTGAGGGGTCCCACGTTTGCTTAAAAATTCTGTTAGCCTTTAAATTCTTCATAATTTTTGAACAAGGGACCCCATGTTTTCATTTTTCACGGGGCCCCACAGATTATAATTATGTAACCAATCCTGCCAAGCCTCACCACCTACACACACCGCACACACACACACACACACACGCACGCACACGCACACGCACACACACGCACCACAGACATCTCCTCCAAGCCCTTGTCATAACCACTTGTTCTCATCCCTATTAGGTCAAAATGGTGGAATACTGGTTGGGAATCAGAGGTCAGGATGAGCTGCCGCGGTTCAAACCCTCCTTCTTCTTATGAACTCTGTGACCCTGATTTCCTCATCTGTATAATGAAGATAACATTCATCCCACCTCACAGGGTTGTTATGAGAATTCAATAAGGTGAGTCATGCAAAGCGATGAGAGGTGAGCACTCCTTATAGATAAGTGCTCTTTCCATGGTAATTATGACATGATGAATGGGAAGAGAAGAGGGAGAAAGACCACTGCCTTGTCTCTGCCCTCCCAGGCTGAGTTCACTGGCCTCTCCTCATTTAAAGAACCACATTGAGGGACTTCCCTGGTGGTCCAGTGGGTAAGACTCCCTGCTCCCAATGCAGGGGGCCCCGGTTCAATCCCTGGTCAGGGAACTAGATCCTGCATGCATGTCGCAACTAAGAGTCTGCATGCCGCCACTAAGAGTCCACATGCCTCAACTAAAGATCCCTCATGCCACAACTAAGAGTCTACATGCAGCAACTAAAGATCCTGCATGCCACAACTAAGACCTGACACAGCCAAAATAAATAAATAAACAAACAAATAAATAAATATTTTAAAAAATAAAATAAAATAAGGAACCACATTGAGTACAGCATGACTGTCCTATCCAAAATACATCATTTCCTAAACTTCAGACATTCATGTACCACTTTCAGGACTTTCACTCTGTCTACCACTTCTACCACTGACTTAATAGATTTGTTTATATAAACCTGCTCTTTTAAGTGAAATCGTTTTGCCTTACAAATAAACTTTCTATCACTACCATAAGTGGAAAACAGTATCCCATATCAAAAAGAGAAGGTCATATACAACAGTTAACATTTTTAAACGTTTATTCACATATCACACAAAATCCTCTTAGGTATCACCACTTGCACCCATATTGACCTTGTTTCCACTTCCCCTGGGGTCTCTAAGTGTAGCAACTGTGGTCTCACTTCTATTTCACCAGCTAGAGAGCAGTGCACTATGAACAGCAGGTTCTCCAGAGCTGTTTGTTGAATGAATACTTGTTAACAAACTGATAAGAGTGATAGCCCCTTACAAAGATGCCCACACTTTGCCTGGGGGCTTCCTAAGGCCCTAAAACCTTTACATCCTAAAGGCAATGGATTTCTTCAATGCAGCATTTCTCAAAATGTGACCTGAAAACCACCTGCATCAGAATCACCCAGCGAGCTTGCTAAAAAGGCAGATTCCCGAGCGCCAGTCTGCACCTACTGAATCAGAACCTCTGCACATAAAGTATAGCCTAGTGAAAGAACCCTAGGCATTGATGTATAGTAGTAGTAAAAGCTGTACTAAAAACAAGTAACACTTAATTGTGTTCTTCATATGTACCAGGAATTACACTAAGCATTTTACATACATTATCTTACTTAATGGGGACTTAACAAGTCTATGCGGTAGGGACTTGCCAAAGTCACAGAACTATTAAGCGGCAAAGATGGGATTTAACCCAGGTATCCCAACTCGAGAACTGAACTCTTAATGACCATACTGTAATCCTGGGGAGAAGGAAAGCCTCTAGAGAGAGGTCTTACCCATGGACCCATCTATGGATCTTTGGGTCTCATCATGTACTTTTCAGTTTATACAATAAGACCTGCTTGCAGTAGAGTCATTATCCAAGCAGAAAGCACCACCAAAAAATGTTACTGAGGCTCACTGTGCGCATTCAAACCACATACTTGTCAAAGTTGCCTGCATACGTTTTGAATAAGAAAGGGTCCTTAATTATAAAGGGCATGGGGACCTTCATTACTTGGAAGAGCAAAGCCACCCCTTTCAGATTCAGAAAACCCTGCTGAGGAACCCAGGGTCACTTACCTCTAAGGACTGGGAGAAAATTCTCATAAGTGAGCTGTCCCAACCTGACGTAGTGAGTTCCCTGACCCTGCAGATGAACAAGGAAGGGCTAAACAACCACTGTCTAGATACTCCAGAGGAGATTTCTGCTTCAGCTGGGGAACTAAAGTGGATCAACTCCTGAGATCTCTTCCAAATCTAACTATCCAGGATTCTGTGATTTTGCAACTAGTAAAAAGAAAATCGATTTAAGACATTGTTCAAAATAGATGCATTTGTGTTCTGCTCTAAAAAGAAAAAGGAAGAGAAGGAGAGGGAAAAGGAGGAGGAAAGGGAGAGGAAAGGGGAGGGGAGGGGAGGGGAAGGAGGAAGAAGAAAAAGAGAAAAGGAAAACCACTGGCTGGTGTTAGGAAGCATTCGAGTCTCGTGAACACAAGAGCAGTGCAGACCAGGTACAGGCATTGCTGAGCAGGCACATTATTAATCACGAGCGAAAAGGAAAACAAAAAACGGAGTCGGGCGACATCCATCGTGGAAATGTTTAGTGTAGTATGGTTCCTGCTGAAGTCCTGACATGGGAATTTATAGTTCAATGCCCAGTGGAAACATTTACCTTAGCAAAAGATGAAGACCATGTGCATCTCTTATTCCACACAATTATCACTCTTGACGGTGGCAAGACAGATTTTTAAATAAATAAATAAAATGTAACACTGCCTGTTCTTGAGTCTTCTGATTTAATTCTGCCAAAGGGGTGGAAGCCACCTTCATGTAAACTAGATTAGTACATCCGTGATGGACAGGTGTTGCAGATATGAATGTGTGGAGCAGAAAAGAGTCAATTCTGAAATAATCACCAAGAGGAGAAAGTCCTCGAATGAGTCCCTTTAGTGTTTTTCTGTCATTGTGAACTCGGTTTGGATGCTTTGTTTAGAATCTCAGATGAAAAACTACATATAAGCCATGTTCCCAGGGCGGCTGCTAGGACATTTCAAGACGATTAAAAGTCACTTTATGAACAAACTGTTGTGAATACACAAGTCATCCCTCTGTGCCAAAGGCTTTTATGTGACTCAAATAGCTTTTATAGGTGATAATAATGAGCTTGGCCATTCCTTTTCTCCTTGTTAGTATTTTTGCTCACTTAGCTAATTCTTTAGCTAGTTGCCCTGCTGCTGCCAGGTTTTCTCTTTCTGCAATTTTCTCATTTGTTAATTTCTCATTTAACTATTTAAGGTATGAAACATTTAGAGTTACTTTGCAGAAATGGAGTTATTTGAGAGGTATATCTTCTGAGATCTTCGCATATCCTTTGGATCCCTTGGTCAAAGAATACCGTCTTCTCTGGATATAAAATTCTTGGGTCTTAGCTGAACTCTCGTGGAACTCTGTAGGTCTTACGTGCTTCTGATGTTAGTTATTTATAGGGAGAAAAATGAAATAATTTGATTTATGTCCTTTTAAAGTAACTTCTTTTGTTTTCTCTAATTTCCTGTTTGAAGGCTTGTAGAACTCTCTATTCATCCTGAAACATAAATTCCTTACCAGGATTTGTCTTGGCATAGATTCTATATTTAAGACTTGCCTGAAAAACCCATGAAACACTCACTTCCCATCCAAGTATTTTTTAGTTTGGGGAAGTTTTATTCTATTATGCCGTCAATCATTGCATATAATCTGTTGGCTCTATAACTTTCTTCAAAAATTTCTATTATTTGTAGGTTAACTTGTGAGCTCTGGGTTTAGATCTCTCCTCCCTTTTCCTCCTTATCACCTTCCCCTGCATTCTGGAGGACATTCTAAAATGTTTCCCCCATTCCTGATTAAATTTTCTACTGTGTAGATTCTACTTTTCCCGCTTCCAATCAATAATCCTGGTTATGATTTTTGTTTCTTTGTACTTTCTTTTTACCCCAGACATTTAAAGAAATGATACCCTCTTTTTTTCTCTTATTCAGAATAAATTATCTCTTAAATTTTGTTTCTGTTCATTGGAAGGTTTGTTCTTTCCTCTGAGTCTCTGCCACTTCACTCTCTTTCCCTCTGGCTACATGTTTTCTCCCTACTAAGATCTTTATTGGGGGGGATGCTTTCATGGGTATCTGTGCCATCTCTATGACTTGATCTTTCTTGGTTCTGGTTTAGACAAGACACAGTTTTATGTGTGTGTGTGTGTGTGTGTGTGTGTGTGTGTGTGTGTGTGGAGAGAGAGAGAGTCTCTCTTTTAAATCCTATGCTCATGGAGAACATGGAAATCTTAACGAGATGAAGCAGTTCAGCTTGAAGGATGGCAGAATATGCCACTCCAAAATATGACACTTCGGCATAAGGATTATTTTGAGCTTAAGGCATTTTAAAAAGCTGGTGCAAAGAGGGCATTCTAATCTCTCCTTTTCTTCCTGAAAACAGGCGATTAAAAACTCACATGCTGGGCTTCCCTGGTGGCGCAGTGGTTGAGAGTCCGCCTGCCGATGAAGGGGACACGGGTTCGTGCCCTGGTCCAGGAAGATCCCACATGCCGTGGAGCGGCTGGGCCTGAGAGCCATGGCCGCTGAGCCTGCGCGTCCGGAGCCTGTGCTCCACAACGGGAGAGGCCACAACACTGACATGCCCGCATACCACAAAAAAAAAAAAAAAAAAAAAACTCACATGCGAAAGATACCCTCCCTCTACCAGGAGAAAAGTAAAATTTTTCAATGGGGAATCAGAGCTGAGAGAATTCTGTACAGACTTTGTTAAAATTCTTATCTACCATCAGCGGGGAATCAGAGCTGAGAGAATTCTGTACAGACTTAGTTAAAATAATTCTTATCTACCTTCAGCCTCTCCACATAGTTTATTTTTCTACAATGGCCACTCTTTGTTCAAATTAACACAAAACCATTCCAGTTTTGCCGCTTCTTTGTGTCTTCGTTTTCTTATGAGAGCTCCCTTGTCACATAAAACTTCTATTAAATACACTTGTATGTTTTCTCCTGTTAATCTGTCTTATGCCATTTTAATGCTCAGATCCAGATAAAACAGACAGAATGGAGGTAAAATTTTGTTTCTCCTTCAAGTTAAAGGTTCTGAACTTGAATGCCCGCAAGGTCAAGAGAGAACTTGAAAGCAAGGAAGCAGAGGGACATATGTCCTGACCAAAAAGGTTAATACTCAGTACTACTCAAAAATCTAGATATTTCAGGACTTCCCTGGTGATCCAATGTTTAAGAATCTGCCTTCCAATGCAGGCGACGCGGGTTCAAGCCCTGGTCGGGGAACTAAGATCTCACATGCCGCGGGGCAACTACTGAGCCCGCGTGCTCCGGAGCCCTCACGCCACACCTAGAGAGAAGCCTGTGTGCCACAATGAAGAGCCCATGTGCCGCAATGAAGAGCCCATGTGCTGAAACAAAGATCCCGCGAGCCATAACTAAAGACCCGACGCAGCCAAATAAATTATTTTTTAAAAATAAAAAAAAGACAATCTAGATATTTCAGCAATAAATCCAAATGTTTACATATTAACAACTAATTGAGAAATTTTTAAAAACATGGTACAAGCCACGCAACACACGTATGTGTACTAGATTCAGCCTGGGGGCTGCCCGCTGATATCCTCTGAATTAACAAACGCTGCTAAGCTGGGTTTCTGTTAAGCAGACCCACACAGGCTCTCCCCTTACACCTCAGGGACAAACATCCTCACCTAGAGGGAATTCTGAGAAAGGGCTTCCAGTATCAACTGTGGGAGGTGGGGGTTAGATTTCAAAATATTTGCGGTCTCTTCCAACCTTAGATCTAAGTTTCCTTGACCCTCTCACTCCACTTGAGAGTCTCTCACTGGCATCCTGGACCACTGACTAAAGTCCTGTCCCTGCCCCATGGTTAGTCTCAGGGGCAAATATTTTTAATCTTATTTTATGTCTTTCCTTCTGCAAAGCATTTCTCTACCTTGCGTTTTAACTCTCTTAATATTTTTCACTTTAAGTGCTATCATATCAACATGTAATCAATATAAAATGTATCAATGAGATGTGTTACATTCTTTTTCTCTATCAAGACTTTGAAAATATCTCCTTGCAGATTTTCTTTGTTTTTCCTGGCCAGATCTGAAACTGGCTTTTGATAAATATTTACTAAAGGTACAAAAGTATTTATGAAAGGTACGTTTCTGCTTATCTTACACAATAAGAATGAACTTTCCAGTTACCCATTTTCCAATATAAAGGATGAAGTACATTTCCACATCCAGTCTCCCATAAAATCAGCATCTGAGCCCCAAATGCCGATCTGCAGCCAGTGGTCCCAGCCACGGAAGCCTTGGACAGATAGCGCCTTCCACAGTTACCAACTGTGTCTGGCACCACCTGCTGGCCATTCACTGCATCCCTAAAGGTGTCCCTAAAGATGAACCAGAATCCATTCGCCTGCAAGAGCAGAAATATCCTTCAGACCAACATTCAAAAGCTCAGATGAGGGCTTCCCTGGTGGCGCAGTGGTTGAGAGTCCACCTGCCGATGCAGGGGACACAGGTTCGTGCCCCGGTCTGGGAAGATCCCACATGCCACGGAGCGGCTGGGCCCATGAGCCACGGCCGCTGAGCCTGCGCGTCCGGAGCCTGTGCTCCGCAACAGGAGAGGCCACAACATTGAGAGGCCCACGTACTGCCAAAAAAAAAAAGCTCAGATGAACACAATTGGAAGTTCTTTCCAAGAAAATCTCCTCTCTGCTCTGCTCATCCTTCCTCTGCTTTCTGGGGTCAAAACTTTCTCATTTTGGGACTTCCCTGGCACTCCAGTGGTTAAGATTCCACGCTCCCAGTGCAGGGGGTGCGGGTTCGATCCCTGGTTGAGGAACTAAGATATCACATGCCATAAGGCAAAACAAACAAACAAGAACTTCCTCTTTTTTAATAAATGTAGCCACTGTGTTGTGCATGGTAATACACAACTACGACACCGCCTTCACCACCTAAGCAGAGTTTAAGTGCCCTGCACTTCATGACCTCACAGTAATCCAGAAGTAGAAGAAGCTGTACTGGGAGCTGTACTGGATGAACCTGTGTCCAGTTCCTCACCACACCATTATCTAGCCACATGGCCTTGATAAAGGAACTCCTCCCTTCTGTGCCTTTAGTGAGTGCTAGCTCACTACACACAACACTCCTCTCCAGCTCTCAAATCCTATAAAATAGCTGTGATTCTTAGTGCCAGGCCTTCTGGTCACCATCCAGACTCATGCTGTCCAATACGGAAGCCACCGGCCACACGTGACTAGAGAACTTGAAATATACTAGCCCAGACTGAGATACGCTGTAAATGCAACACGCACACTGAATTTCAAAGGCATAGTATAAAAAAAGAATATAAAATAGCACATTCATAATTTTTATGGTTGATTACTTGTTATATGATGGTATTTTAAATATACTGGGTTAAATAAAATGTTATTCAAATTAATTCCACCAGTTCTTTTTAATTTTTTTATTGAAGCCCTAGAAAATTTCAAATTGCATCCATGGTTCGTATTGTATCTCCACTGGACAGCATCAACTAAACAGTTAAATGTTTAAAGCCCATGGTTATCTTATATATCAGCAGAAAGAAGAGTATTTCTATCACTAGGATCTTTTTAACTTACCTATTTTTTTCTTTTTTGTATGAGTCTCTGTGATAAATAAAAAATGCTATTTGTAATGAGGTGGATAGACCTAGAGTCTGTCATACAGACTTAAGTAAGTCAGAAAGAGAAAGACAAATACCGTATGCTAACACATATATATGGAATCTAAAAAAAAAAAAAAAAATGTCATGAAGAACCTAGGGGTAAGACAGGAATAAAGACACAGACCTACTAGAGAATGGACTTGAGGATATGGGGAGGGGGAAGGGTAAGCTGTGACAAAGCGAGAGAGTGGCATGGACATATATACACTACCAAACGTAAAATAGATAGCTAGTGGGAAGCAGCCGCATAGCACAGGGAGATCAGCTCGGTGCTTTGTGACCACCTAGAGGGGTGGGATAGGGAGGGTGGGAGGGAGACGCAAGAGGGAAGAGATATGGGAACATATGTATATGTATAACTGATTCACTTTGTTATAAAGCAGAAACTAACACACCATTGTAAAGCAATTATACTCCAATAAAGATGTAAAAAAAAAAAAAAAAAAATGCCTGGGACTCCTGCTCACCGGATGGTCACTTTTGTCTGTCAGCACCTTTGAATTTTGAAGATGGTCTTCCCGGAGCTAGAGTTGGCCTGCCCGGGAAATCTTGTGAAATTTCTACAATACATCTTAAAGAGGTGTGAGATATCCTGGAAGGAGCTCTGATCCAGAGATAAATATATGGGATTAGGAGAAATTCCAGGAGAACTATACATGACCCTTATGCATATGAAAAATGTTCTCTCATGCTGGTAGTCAAAGAAATAGAAAGTAAAACATGAGATCTTGTTTTTAGCCTATCAAGACACAGACTTTTTAAAAAATTATAGTCAGAGTTGGCAAGGGTGTATGGAAATCAGTACATTTATTCCCTGCCTGGGGGAGCTGAAATTTACACAGCCTTTCCAGAGGGTAACTTAGCAATATGGAAAAATGGCCTTAAAATTGTGCATGCCCTCTGAGCCAGCAATTCTACCTCTAGGGATTTCATCTAAGGCAATCATCACTGCTGTGCACAATAACTTGTCTGTAGGGACATTCATTCGCTTGAAAATTATAACCAAAACAACACCAAACCAATGAAATTTTTTAAATAAGGCATACTGAATATGTGAATAGTATGTTGCTTTTAAAAATTGTGTTACAGAATATTTAATGATAAACTCCTCCTCCCCTCTCCCCAATCCATACTCCTTAGTTCAGCCTATGTGATCTTTTTATGGTGAAGCAGATAACATCGCTCCCCCATAAAGCCCTTCCCAGCCTTCACTGGTTATGAGGATGAAGTCCCTTGTCTGTATAACGGCCCTGGGGATCCAGGCCTGCCTCCCTCTCCAGCTTCAGCTCCTGCCAGCCTCCCCCACCTTGCTCTCCCTGCACTGGCCACAGGGGCCCTCTTTCAGCCTCACAGCCCTGGAAAGCTCTTGCTGGCTCTGGCTGGGTCTTCACTCACATCACTCTGATTGGAAGCTGCCTGCACCCTGCCCTGCTCTTTTCCTGGCAAAGACACGGTCACCTTAGAAGACTGTTTTAAACACTTCCCCAGAAAGCTATTCCCTAACCTCTCAGTCTAATCAGGTCCCCTTGTTTCCTGCCTCCCTGCATATTCTTTTTTCTTCCTCTCACTTCTCACAGTTTCTGACTCTGCACTTATTCCTATGATTATTTGTTGAATGCCAGTCTCCCCATCTGACTACAGGACTTAGCTCACACCTGGCATGTAGGAGAAGCTCCATAAATGTATGTTGAATAAACGAATGATATTATAATCAGTAAAAGTCAGGCTACAGTAAAGTAAGTCAGAGAAAGACAAATACCATCTCACTCACAGGTAGTATCTAAAAAATAAAAAAATAAACAATAAATAAATAAATGTGGATTTAGATACAGAGAACATATTGGTGGTTGCCAGAGGCATGGTGAGGGATGAGCAAAATGGGTGAAGGTAGTCAAAATAAAATAAGTAGGTCCTGGAGATGTAGGTACACCACAGTGACTCTTGTTAATAACACTGTACTGAATATTTGAAAATTTCTATGAGAGTAGATCTTAAAAGATCTCATCACATGGAAAAAATTTTGTAACCATGTATGGTGATGGATGTTAACTAGACTTACTGTGGTGATCATTTTGAAATATATTCATATGTTGAATCATTATGTTGTACACCTGAAACTAATATAATGTTATATGTCAATTATATCTCAATAAAAAAGACAAGTTATTAAATGGCAGCTGTAATAGGATTTCATATCAATAAAAATATGTATATGTATGTAATCATAACTTACTGGGGCATAGAAAAAGAAAAGACCAGAAGAAAATCCAAGCTGTTAACAGCAACTATCTCTGTGTCATGATTTTACTTTTCTTCGTTTATCCAGACTTTCTACAGGGAACATATCAAACTTTCAAAATCAAGAGAACATTTATTTTTTAAAAAATAGTAAAAAGCCAAAGCAATCTTGAGGGAAAAAAACAGAGCTGGAGGAATCAGACTACCTGACTTCAGACTATACTACAAAGCTACAGTCATCAAGACAATATAGTACTGGCACAGAAATATAGATCAATGGAACAGGATAGAAAGCCCAGAGATAAACCCACACACCTATGGTCAACTAATCTATGACAAAGGAGGCAAGGGTATACAATGGAGAAAAGACAGTCTCTTCAATAAGTGGTGCTGGGAAAACTGGACAGCTACATGTAAAAGAATGAAATTAGAACACTCCCTAACACCATACACAAAAATAAACTCAAAATGGATTAAAGACCTAAGTGTAAGGCAAGACACTATAAAATTCTTAAAGGAAGACACAGGAAGAACATTCTTTGACATAAATCACAGCAAGATCTTTTTTGAGCCACCTCCTAGAGTAATGGAAATAAAAACAAAAATAAACAAATGGGACCAATGAAACTTAAAATCTTTTGCACAGCAAAGGAAACTATAAACAAGACGAAAAGACAACCCTCAGAATGGAAGAAAATATTTGCAAACGAATCAACGGACAAAGGATTAATCACCAAATATATAAATAGCTCATGCAGCTCAATGTTAAAAAAACAAACAACCCAATCCAAAAATGGGCAGAAGACCTAAATAGACATTTCTCCAAAGAAGACATACAGATGGCCAAGAGGCACATGAAAAGCTGCTTAACATCACTAATTATTAGAGAAATGCAAATCAAAACTACAATGAGGTATCACCTCACACGGCTTAGAATGGGCATCATCAGAAAATCTACAAAAGAACAAATGCTGGAGAGGGTGTGGAGAAAAGGGAACCCTCTTGCACTGTTGGTGGGAATGTAACTTGATACAACCACTATGGAGAACAGTATGGAGGTTCCTTAAAAAACTAAAAATAGAATTACCATATGACCCAGAAATGCCACTACTGGGCATTTAGCTAGAGAAAACCATAATTCAAAAAGACACATACACCTCAATATTCACTGCAGCACTATTTACAATAGCCAGGTCATGGAAGCAACCTAAATGCCCATCGACAGACGAATGGATAAAGAAGATGTGCTACGTATATACAGTGGAATATTACTCAGCCATAAAAAGGAACAAAACTGGATCATTTGTAGAGATGTGTATGGACCTAGAGACTGTCATACAGAATGAAATAAGTTAGAAAGAGAAAAATAAATATCATATATTAACGCATATATATGGAACCTAGAAAAATGGTACAGATGAACTGGTTTGCAAGGAAGAAATAGAGACACAGATGTAGAGAACAAATGTATGGACACCAAGGGGAGAAGCGGGGTTTGGGGGGTGGTGGTGGGATGAATTGTGAGATTGGGATTGACATATATACACTAATATGTATAAAATAGATAATTAATAAGAACCTGCTGTATAAAAAAATTTAATTTAATTTAAAAAATAGTAAAAACTAAAGCCCTTGGTCTGAGTTTCTATTCTTTTTTTTTTTTTGAGTTTCCTTTCTTAACAACAGTTTGATCTTGGGAACACTCAGCTCTTCACAGACTCTTCCTTATAAATGGGGGTAAGGATACCTCCCCTAATTATCTCAAAGAAGAATTAATAGAATAACGTATATTTAAAGTTTTGAACACATTTCAGTAGTTACTCTGGGTAATTACTTTTGGAGCATGCGAGGCAAACTCTGTGCAGGGTGATGGGCATTTGCCCAGTGGTTGTGTAATTTGCAAATACCACAAGGAGTTGACATTTCTTTGAGTAGCTGGAACCTGATCCTTTTGACCAGCATATTGACAGTTGTCACCACCCAGCAAGGTGGAAGTTGGAGGCCTTGGAATGCAGCAGGAGAGCCCACCATGGGAAGAAAGGTGGGAGGAATTTCAAAGAAACAGGGACATCTCCTCTCCTTTCCCCAAGACCAAATGCTAGGAAACAGAGGGCCTCCAGAACCCCAGCACGAGTTTCCAGCAGAGGTCAGAAGAGCTCAAGTTGAAACATGGAGTTATTGGGAGAGGTGGCATTTTTCATGCTGAATAACTCAACTTGGTAGACTCTTTCTGCAAGCTCTTGGCAAAAATCCAAGCGATTATGGGCATTCTCTTTGGGTTCTTTCTCCTCAACTTTTGCTTACTGAATGTAACTTCAGAGAAGAGCTACTCTGACTCTGATAGAAGATGGCAGCTCACCCAGCTCATCCCATAAATATTTATCTAGTATTTATAATGTTAGGCACTATGCTAGGAGCAGAGGCCAAAACGGATGAACAAAGCAGTACATGATCCAGCCACTATGATCTTTTGGTCATAAAGTTCCCTCAACCTCCCCCAGCACTGCCCACTTCATAACTCTTTGCTTTATGTCCCTACTCTACCCATTTTAGCATTGATCCCTCTGAACTGCATCCATTCACCTTAGAGCCTATCCCCATTCACCAATGTTATATATGGTGCTCAGTGAATGAGCAAATGAACAAATGATCTAATTGCCTGAATAATTTCATAAGCAAATGCCAATAAAATGGTGAAGATTGCCTAGAAAGCAAATGTTCAACAAGGCTGCATGCTTTGCAAACTGAATAGAAATGTGTGCTATCTTTGCATGTGTGTCCTTTCTACAGTAAATAGGCTGTAGGTGAAAGAAAAAAGGTAAAGGAAATAGGGAGCTGTTTCTTTGAGGCTCTCCCTGACACACATGTATCTCTGGTACAGATGCTTCAGTGCCCTCAGAGAAGTTCACAGCTCACAGAATTCCAAGACACTAAGAGATATTCCTAAGAGAAGTAATTGCATTTATTGAAGGATATCATCAAAGACCTAGGTCATCCCTACCCTCAATTATCTGAACACAAGGTATAAAACTGCACAAAACTGGTATATACAGTAGCTTACGTCAATGAGGGATACCCAGCATGGTGAGGGCCGTATTCTGAAGAATGGGGAAAGGAATTAGAAGTGAATAACTCAGAGGAGACAAAATTCAGAGGAGGTATAATAGCAGGCTTCAAATATCAGAGTGACCAGGGTAAGAAAAGAGGTGATACTTTTTCCTTATGACTCCCAAGGTCAAAGCTAGGCCCCACAGGTAAGTATGAGAGAGAGACAGGTTCTTGGCTCAACAGAAAAGATACATGTCAGAAAATTACCATAAATGATGCAAGTTTGGAACTCAAGGTCAAAGGCAGTAACACAGAACAGAACTGCCTTTGAAATGCTGCTTTCAAAGTTTACAAAAAGAGTGCTGGATCTGCATGCTGAGGATATAAAACTGAAGCATTTAGTTCCCCGTCTACTAGGAAAGACTGCTAAACCTAACATCCTATGTGAGTGCTCTTCTCAAACTGATGGACTTGTGGCCCTCTGAATGAGCCTTGGCTTTTCAGCACCTTACCTTGCTCATAACGGCTCTACTTAGCTTGAATGTACTTTTGACCTATTCAAGTCCGCAAGGCCCAGCTAACATCTCTGGAATGAGGTGTCCATGGGTCACTGTGGGCCACAACAATCCCTCCATTCTTCGAAACTCTCATCACCAGGGTCCCTCTACTTTGACGTTTTTGTACTTGTCATTTCAACTGTTCAAGGATTTATGTTTTGCCCTCCAATTAGATTCTAGACTCCTTAAAGGAAGATGCTATATGCTTTTAGTCTACAGGGACTAACACAGTCTCTTGCAGTTAACAGGCCCTCAGTACCCGTCTATGGATCTGGTGCTGCTGGATTCAAGCCAGAGAATGGCAGGAGCCCATTGTGTCAAGGTCTTGGAAAACATCTGTGCTTTTTCAGCTCAGCATTTGCCATCCATCACAGAGGAGACTGAAACAGAAAGAAGTCACGTAAAGTACAAGGTCATGTGCAGGAGCCCATTCTCCAAGGTTGGAATGTTCTTTCCCTCTCTCCAAACAGCAGACCAGATGGTCTCCTAAATCTTGGTTTTTGTGGTTTAACTCTAATTACAATGTTAGCAATGAGTTCAGTGATTCAAAATAACTAGTAGATTCTTTCCAAGGAGTCGAGCTTTTTTTCCAGCTCTCACTATGAATAGGGTGGCTTTGTCATCAGCCCTGCTCTTGCTTCCTGTATTATAATTGCTTAGCTGTTTAGAAAATGAAATGAGCCCAAGACTACCAAGCCTAGCTGAAAGCTACGAGCGCTCCAGGAGACAGGATGTAGCAGCAGCCAGATGGCTAAGTAGCCCCCAATAAAACAGCAGTCAAATTGGGAGACTCAAATCAAAAATTGTTCCTCGATTGTGCAAATGCCACATGCCAGGTGTTGAACGCAGAGGTGCACATGTGTTTGCCTAGTTGTTGTGGTTGAGAAGAAACCCTTACAAGTAAGTCCTTGGGATCATAAAGGTTGGAAAAAACTTTTCAAGGTCATCTGATCCAGACCTTTCCAAATGCACAAAGGCCCCATCAAAAGAGCTCACCCAGGGGCAGAGTCAAGCTGGCGTACTAGGAGGATGCGGAATTCGCATCTCCTCACAACTAGGGCACCTACCAGACACTGGTGGGGGACCACGGACACCTAAGGGGATGGGAGGAACCCCCAGGGACCGGGTAGAACATGGGGTGGGTGGGGAGTGAAGGGGGAGGAGAAGTGGAGGCGGGAGGGGACTGGGGCCCCTGAGGGGTGGGGAGGGGAAGGGATCCCATGCCAGAAGGGGGAAATTGGGGAATCACTGGGAGGGAGGAGGATCAAAAGGGAGCGAGGCCAGATTTCCCCTGCCCATGTGGGCCCCCAGGAACCTGCTGAGATCCCGGGCCTGATCTCTGCCCACCAAGGCCCCCTCCAGCCACGTGGGTCCTGAGGGAGTGGGAGGGAGAGAAGGGGGAGAAAAAGTAAAGCCCGGACCTCTGGGACCAGCACCCCTGAGGGGTGGCTGAGGGAGGGGAGGAGCTCCTACACCCACTGGGACCCACTCACGGTTAGGGGTCCAGCAGAGATGGGGGGAGACCCTGGGGGAGATGGTGGGGGAGGGGCGCAAAGGAACAGAAGAGAACCCGGCCAGTACTTTCCCTGTCAACTTAGGCACCAGGGGAGCCCGTTGGGCTCCCGGGCCTAATCCTCTGCCCTGGGAGCCTCCCTCTTGCCGCACAGAACCCAAGCCCTGCCCCTACCCCCCACCCAGGGCCCTACCTCTACACTAGGAGACCCCCCTCCATCGTGCTGGGACAAAACCCCCACACACACACCCTCACTCAGGGCCCTACCTCCAAACTCGGGAACTCCACACTCTAGAGGCCCTCCATCCAACGTGCTGCCTCTCCCCTTCCCTACAGGTCCTAAGCAGAGGCCCCGTCCCACGCTTGAATGTCAACCTGCCTAGGCCCCGCCCCACACTCAAATGTCACTCCCCCAACCCGCCTAGGTCCTGCCCCACACTAAACCCCGCCCCTGCCTAAGTTCCACCCCCACCTAAACTCGGCCCCCATAGCCGAGGGGTTCTGTTTTACCTTGTTGATTTATTGTTGTTGATTCTTTTATATTTTTATTTTTCCTAATAAATCTTTTACTTTTCTAATGTTATTTTATTCTTTATACTTTGTTATTGTTCTCTCCTTTTGGCTTGTTCCGCCCTCCCCTTTTTGTCTTTTCTTTTTATTTTTCTGTTGTGGTTTTATTTCACCTTGTTGCAGTTGTTTCAATCATAGTTTTATTTTTCCTAATATATTTTTTATCCTTCTAATTTTATTTTTCATTCTTTGATATTGTACTGCTCCTTTTTTCATTTCTTTCTTTCTTTCTTTCTTTCTTTCTTTTTTAATCACACCACATAGCTTTGCAAGATCTTGGTTCCCAGGCTGGAGGTTGGGCCAGAGCTCCTGTGGTGAGAGCTCCGAGTCCAAACTGCTGGACTAACAGAGAACCTCAGACCCCAGGGAATATTAATCAGAGTGAGGCCTCCCAGAGGGCCTCATCTCAGCACCAAGACCCAGCTCTATCCAACTGCCTGCAAACTCCAGTGCTGGACGTCTCAGGCGAAACAACCAGTAAGCCAGGAATACAGCACCACCCATCAAAAAGAGAAAAAAAAAAAAAAGAAAGGACAAAAAAATATGTTACTGATGAAGCAGCAAAGTAAAAACCTACAAGGCCAAATGAATGAAGACGAAATAGGCAACAACCTACATGAAAAAGAACTCAGAGTAATGATAGTAAAGATGATCCAAAATCTCAGAAATAGAATGGAGAAAATACAAGAAACATTTAACAAGGATCTCGAAGAACTAAAGAGCAAACAAACAGTGATGAACAACACAATTACTAAAATTAAAAATACTCTAGAGGGGGAGACTGGTTCAAGATGGCGGAGTAGAAGGACAAGCCCTCACTCCCTCCTGGGAGAGCACTGGAATCACAACTAACTGCTGAACAATCATCAACAGGAAGACACTGGAACTCACCAAAAAAGATACCCCACATCCAAAGACAAAGGAGAAGCTGCAGTGAGATGGTAGGAGGGGGCGCAATCACAGTAAAATCAAATCCCATAAATGCTGGGTGGGTGACTCACAAACTGGAGAACACTTATAACCACAGGAGTCCACCCACTGGAGTGAAGGTTCTGAGCCCCACATCAGGCTTCATAACCTGGGGGTCAGGCAACGGGAGAAGGAATTCCTAGAGAATCATACTTCGAAGGCTAGCAGGATTTGATTGCAGAACTTCGACAGGACTGGGGGAAATAGAGACTCCACCCTTGGAGGGCAGACACAAAGTAGTGTGTGCAGAAGGACCCAGGGGAAGAAGCAGTGACCCCATAGAAGACTGGACCAGACCTACCTGCTAATGCTGGAGGGTCTCCTGCAGAGGTGGGGGGTGGCTGTGTCTCACCGTGAGGACAAGGACACTGGCAGCCAAAGTTCTGGGAAGTACTCCTTGGTGCAAGCTCTCCCAGAGTCCACCATTAGTCCCACCAAAGAGCTAGGTAGGCTCCAGTGTTGGGTCGCCTCAGGCCAAACAACCAACAGGGAGGGAACCCAGCCCCACCCACCAGCAGACAAGTGGATTAAAGTTTTACTGACCTCTGCCTACCAGAGCAACAGCCAGCTCTACCCACCACCAGTCCCTCCCATCAGGAAACTTGCACAGGCCTCTTAGATAGCCTCATCCACCAGAGGGCAGACAGCAGAAGCAAGGAGAACTACACTCCTGCAGTCTTGTGGAACAAGAACCACATTCACAGAAAGATAGACAAGATGAAAAGGCAGAGGGCTATGTACCAGATGAAGGAACAAGATAAAACCCCAGAAAAACAACTAAATGAAGTGGAAATAGGCAACCTTCCAGAAAAATAATTCAGAATAATGATAGGGAAGATGATCCAGGACCTCGGAAAAAGAATGGAAGCAAAGATCAAGAAGATGTAAGAAATGTTTAACAAAGACCTAGAAGAATTAAAGAACAAACAAACAGAGATGAACAATACAATAACTGAAATGAAAGATACACTAGAAGGAATCAACAGCAGAATAACTGAGGCAGAAGAATGGATAAGTGACCTGGAAGACAGAATGCTGTAATTCACTGCTGCAGAACAGAATAAAGAAAAAAGAATGAAAAGAAATGAAGACAGCCTAAGAGACCTCTGGGGCAACATTAAATGCAACAACATTCACATTATAGGGTTCCCAGAAGGAGAAGAGAGAGAGAAAGGACATGAGAAAATATTTTAAGAGATTATAGTTGAAAACTTCCCTAACATGGGAAAGGAAATAGCCACCCAAGTCCAGGAAGCACAGAGAGTCCCATACACGATAAACTCAAGCTGAAACATGCCACGACACATACTTATCAAATTGGCAAAAATTAAAGACAAAGAAAATTATTGAAAGCAGCAAGGGGAAAACAAATAACAAATAACATACAAGGGAACTCCCATAAGGTTAACAGCTAATTTCTATGCAGAAACTCTACAAGCCAGAAGACAGTGGCATGACATATTTAAAGTGATGAAAGGGAAGAACCTACAACCAAGATTACTCTACCCAGCAAAGGATCTAATTCAGATTTGACAGAGAAATCTAAAGCTTTACAGACAAGCGAAAGCTAAGAGAATTCAGCACCACCAAACCAGCTCTAAAACAAATGCTAAAGGAACTTCTCTAAGTGGGCAACACAAGGGAAGAAAAGGACCTACAAAAAGAAACCCAAAACAATTTTAAAAATTGTAATAGGAACATACATATCAATAATTACCTTAAAGGTGAATGGATTAAATGCTCCACCAAAAAGACAAAGGCTCGCGGAATGGATACAAAAACAAGACCCATATATATGCTGTCTACAAGAGACCCACTTCAGACCTAGGGACACATACAGACTGAAATGAGCAAATGGAAAAAGATATTCCCTGCAAATGGAAATCAAAAGAAAGCTGCAGTAGCAATACTCATATCAGATAAAATAGACTTTAAAATAAAGAATATTACAAGAGACAAGGAAGGACACTACACAATGATCAAGGGATCAATCCAAGAAGAAGATATAACAATTATAAATATATGTGCACCCAACATAGGAGCACCTTAATACATAAGGCAACTGCTAACAGCTATAAAAGAGGAAATTGACAGTAACACAATAATAGTGGGGGACTTTAACACCTCACTTACACCAACGGACAGATCATCCAAACAGAAAATTAATAAGGAAACACAAGTTTTAAATGACACAATAGACCAGATAGATTTAATTGATATGTATAGGACATTCCATCCTAAAACAGCAGATTACACTTTCTTCTCAAGTGCTCATGGAACATTCTCCAGGATAGATCACAACTTGGGTCACAAATCAAGCCTCAGTAAATTTAAGAAAATTGAAATCATATCAAGCATCTTTTCTGACCACAATGATATGAGATTAGAAATCAATTAAAGGGAACAAAACGTAAAAAACACAAACACATGGAGGCTAAACAATATGTTACTAAATAACCAAGAGATTACTGAAGAAATCAAAGAGGAAATAAAAAAATACCTAGAGACAAATGACAACGAAAACACGACAATCAAAAACGTATGCGATGCAGCAAAAGCAGTTCTAAGAGGGAAGTTTATAGCAATACAAGCCTACCTCAAGAAATAACAAACATCTCAAAAAAACAATCTAACCTTACACCTAAAGGAACTAGAGAAAGAAGAACAAAAAAACCCCAAAGTTAGTAGAAGGAAAGAAATCATAAAGATCAGAGAAGAAATAAATGAAATAGAAACAAAGAAAACAATAGCAAAGATCAATAAAACTAAAAGCTGCTTCTTTGAGAAGATAAACAAAATTGATAAAACATTAGCCAGACTCAACAAGAAAAACAGGGAGAGGACTCAAATCAATAAAATTAGAGATGATAAAGGAGAAGTTACAACAGACACTGCAGAAATACAAAGCATCCTAAGAGACTACTACAAGCAACTCTATGCCAATATAAAATGGACAACCTGGAAGATATGGACAAATTCTTAGAAAGGTATAATCTTCCAAGACTGAACCAGGAAGAAATAAAAAATGTGAACAGACCAACCACAAGTAATGAAATTGAAACTGTGATTAAAAATCTTCCAACAAACAAAACTCCAGGACCAGATGGCTTCACAGGAGAATCCTATCAAACATTTAGAGAAGAGGTAACATTACACCCTTCTCAAACTCTTCCAAAAAACTGCAGACGAAGAAACACTCCCACACTGTTTATGAGGCCACCATCACCCTGACACCAAAACCAGACAAAGATACTACAAAAAAAGAAAATTACAGACCAATATCACTGATGAATACAGATGCAAAAATCCTCAACAGAATACTAGCAACAGAATCCAACAGCAAATTAAAAGGATCATACAGCATGATCAAGTGGGATTTATTCCAGGGATGCAAGGATTCTTCAATATATGCAAATCAATCAATGTGATATACCATATTAACAAACTGAAGAAGAAAAACCATATGATCATCTCAATAGATGCAGAAAAACCTTTGACAAAATTCAACACCCATTTATGATAAAAACTCTCCAGAAAGTGGGCATAGAGGGAACCTACCTCAACATAATAAAGGCCATATACGACAAACCCACAGCAAACATCATTCTCGATGGTGAAACACTGAATGCATTTCCTCTAAGATCAGGATCAAGACAAGGATGTCCACTCTCAACACTATTATTCAACATAGTTTTGGAAGTCCTAGCTATGGCAATTAGAGAAGAAAAAGAAATAAAAGGAATACAAATCAGAAAACAAGAAGTAAAACTATCACTGTTTGCAGATGACATGACACTATACATAGAGAATCCTAAAGACACCACCAGAAAACTACTAGAGCTATTCAATGAATTTGGTAAAGTTGCAGAATACAAAATTAACGCACAGAAATCTCTTGCATTCTTATACACTAATGATGAAAATTCTGAAAGAGAAATTAAGGAAACACTCCCATTTACCACTGCAACAAAAAGAATAAAATATCTAGGAATAAACCTACCTAGGGAGACAAAAAACCTGTATGCAGAAAACTATAAGACACTGATGAAAGAAATTAAAGATAATACAAACATATGGAGAGATATACCATGTTCTTGGATTGGAAGAATCAATACTGTGAAAATGACTATACTACCCAAAGCAATTTACAGATTCAATGCAATCCCTATCAAATTAGCAATGGCATTTTTTACACAACTAGAACAAAAAAATCTTAAAATTTGTATGGAGACACAAAACACCCCGAATAGCCAAAGCGGTCTTGAGGGAAAAAAACGGAGCTGGAGGAATTAGACTCCCTGACTTCAGAGTATACTACAAAGCTACAGTAATCAAGACAACATGGTACTGGCACAAAAACAGAAATATAGATCAATGGAACAGGATAGAAAGCCCAGAGATAAATCCATGCACATATGTTCAATTTATCTTTGATAAAGGAGGCAAGAGTATACAACGGAGGAAAGACTGCCTCTTTAATAAGTCGTGCTGGGAAAACTGAACAGCTACATGTAAAAGAATGAAATTAGAACACTTCCTAACACCATACACAAAAATAAACTCAAAATGGATTAAAGACCTAAATGTAAGGCCAGAAACTATCAAACTCTTAGAGAAAAACATAGGCAGAACACTCTCTGGCATAAATCACAGCAAGATCCTTTTTGACCCACCTCTTAGAGAAATGGAAATAAAAACAAAAATAAACAAATGGGACCTAGTGAAACTTCAAAGCTTTTGCACAGCAAAGGAAACCATAAACAAGACGAAAAGACAACCCTCAGAATGGGAGAAAATATTTGCAAATGAACCAATGACAAAGGATTAATCTCCAAAATATACAAGCAGCTCATGCAGCTCAATATCAGAAAAACAAACAACCCAATCCAAAAATGAGCGGAAGACCTAAATAGATATTTCTCCAAGGAAGACAAACAGATTGCCAACAAACACATGAAAAGATGCTCAACATCACTAAATATTAGAGAAATGCAAATCAAAACTACAATGAGGTATCACCTCACACCAGTCCGAATGGCAATCATCAAAAAATCTACAAACAATAAATGCTGGAGAGAGTGTGGAGAAAAGGGAAGCCTCTTGCACTGTTGGTGGGAATGTAAATTGATACAGCCCCTATGGAGAACAGTATGGAGATTCCTTAAAAAACTAAAAATAGAACTACCATATGACCCAGCAAACCCACTACTGGGCATATACCCTGAGAAAACCATAATTCAGAAAGAGTCATGTAGCACAATGTTCATTGCAGCTCTATTTACAATAGCCAGAACATGGAAGCAACCTAAGTGTCCATCGACAGATGAATGCATAAAGAAGATGTGGCACATATATACAATGCAATATTACTCAGCCATAAAAAGAAACGAAACTGAGTTATTTGTAGTGAGGTGGATCGACCTAGAGTCAGTCATACAGAGTGAAGAAAGTCAGAAAAAGAAAAAAAAATACTGTATGCCAACACATATATATGTAATCTAAAAAAATAAATAAATAAATGGTTCTGATGAACCTAGGGGTGGGACAGGAATAAAGACAGAGACCTAGAAAATGGACTTGAGGACATGGTTGGGGGGAAGGGTAAACTGGGACAAAGTGAGACAGTAACACTGATATATATACACTACCAAATGTAAAACAGATAGCTAGTGGGAAGCAGCTGCATAGCACTGGGAGATCAGCTCGGTGCTTTGCAACCACCTAGAGGGGTGGGATAGGGAGGGTGGTAAGGAGACACACAAAGGAGTGGATATGGGGATATACGTATGCATATAGCTGATTCACTTTGTTATACAGCAGAAACTAACACAAGATTGTAAAGCAATTATACTCCAATAAAGATGTTAAAGGAAAAAAGAAAAAGAAAGAAAGGAAGAAAAAGAGTTCATTGAAGTTCTATTCAAACATTTCCCATAAAGGAAATTCATGACCTCCAGAGGTAGCTTAATTAGAGACCACTATTATTAGAGTTTGTTATTCCTAATATGCTCATTATCTCACTTCAACTCCCACTTACTGGTTCTTGCTATACTCTCTGGAACCAAGCAAAAAAAAATAGATCTCTTCATCCATGGGATAACTCTTTCAATTAATTAAGGAGGCTTTCAAGTCCCCCCTATATCTTAATTTCTTTAAATATCTCCCAGGTACTTAATTGTTCATTACTTGATTTAATGTCAAATTTCTTCACTTAGCCTACCCACGTTTGCCTCGGGGAATCTGTTCCCTGGGTTCCATACCACATGACTCCACCCCCTAGTCACATTTGACTGGTCCAGGGGTGGATGCTTGACACAAGCACGGCCACCCATTGGCATCCTGTACCATCAGTCTGGCAAGAAAAGATGAGCTGGGCCAATCAGACTGCTCTCCTGGAAATGGGAACTGAGTAGCCTAGAGACGGTTGTCATTTAACTATGGGCTGTTTAGCTGCAGGGCTATGCAGAGTCAAGGCAGGAGCAGCCATTCAGGGCTAAGGGCAAGGTGAGTAAGCAAAGGAAGGAAGCTTTTTAGGAAAGGTAGTCTACTGGACCAGATACAGAGAGAATCATACACCCCGTGAGGAAGAAAGATTGAGATGAGAAAGGGGCTTTCCCGCCTTTCCCGAGACTCAAGTTGCAGCTCTTCTGGGATCCTAGGGACCTTCAGCCTTTCCATAAAGGATGAGGAAAACTGAGAGAATCTATTCCTTGCACCCCTAAGATGCCAGACTTGAAGCCCTCTCTTTTCCAGTGCCTCTCTTCTTAGAGGGCAGTCATACATTTCCAGGCTATTCCAAATGTGGACTTTTTCAATTGTGTTTGATGTAGATTATAAAACGTTAATGAACAGAAATCTCCATTAAATAGAGGTGGGAGACCAGAAGGGGGAGCCCTCATGCCCTGCGACTATAGCAGAACCCAAGAAGAAGAAGAAAGACTCCTCTTCTTTCCTGGCAAGGACTCAGCCAATGCAAAGCCATGGCCTTTTTGTTTACTACAGTGTTCCCAATTTCCTTTTCTCTCTATAAAAGTGTTCTCCTTCCCTTGCTGTGCAGCGATTTTCGCGTGGCTCTCCATGTTTGCAAACCCCAAATTGCAATTCTCTGCTGATCCCAAATAAACCCATCTTTTCTAGAGAAATATCTGGCAATCTATTTATTTCAGGTCAAATATATGAAATGTATATTATAAAGTCTCTCTAAGTGAAACAAGTTAGAAGGGAAGTGTGACAATAACAACGATAACTGTATGCTCACTGTATACGATGTACTGCACTAGGTACAAGGCTACGGTAGCAACCCTCAAGGAGTCTAGTGGGGTAGGTGAGCAGTCATGTAAAGCTGACTGTATCTGCTCAAGTTAAAGATGAAGGACCTAGAGATTATCATACTAAGTGAAGTAAGCCAGACAGAGAAAGACAGGTATCATATGATATCGCTTATATGTGGAATCTTTGAACGTATATACAAAACAGATATAATGAACTTATATACAAATGAACTTATATACAAAACAGAAATAGACCCACAGACATAGAAAACAAACTTATGGTTACTAAAGGGGAAGAGGGAAGATAAATTAGGAGTTTAGGATTAACATATGCACACTACTATATATAAAATAGATAACCAACAAGGACCTACTGTGTAGCACAGGGAACTATAATAAATATTTTTTAACAACCTATAAAGGAAAAGAATCTGAGAAAGAATACATATATAATGTATAAATGAATCACTTTGCTGTACAGCAGAAACTAACAAAACTGTAAATCAATTATACTCCAAAAAAAACTTTTTAAAAATACATATATATATAACTGAATCACTTTGCGGTACACCTAAAACTAATACAACAGTGTAAATCAATTATGCTTCAATAAAAAATTAAAATTAAATTAAAGTTTTAAAAAAAGATGGAGGGGAGTGGAGTGGTAAGAAAGCTTTCATTTTTTCTTTTCTTCCTTTCTGTATTATCAGATTTTTCCAACAAAATATATAAAATGACTTTTTTGTATTAAAAAATATTATCAGGACAAGAAAATTATGACTCATTTTTTGTTTTCATTCTTATACTTTTGACTATAAAAAAGACTTAGAATTTTTTTAACAAATGAAGAAGAACTTAATGAGAAATTTAAGATAAAATATAGACAGAAACAAATCAAGAATTACGGGGAAAGATTAGCCCTGACTGAGGAGTTCCAGGAAGATGTGGTTGAGATGGAGCCATTCAGCAGGGCTGCGAAGGAAGGAAAAATAAAACAGGGGGGTGTGTGAGAGGAAGATCCTCCAGGGAGATGCAAAAGAACCAGCCAGGACAGAAAGGCGTGAAACTAGGCAGCAAGTTCAGAGTGAGCAATCCAGCGTGGCTGAGCAATGACTGCACAGCAGGGAACACCAGAATGGCTGTTCAGCCCATGTGTGAAAGGTCTTGAATGCCCAGCCAAGGAGAGACAGCGCCAGAGTTTTGCTTAAGGTGCAGCAAAGAGAAGGGAAACAAAGACTTTAGAGGCAGGGTCAGTGGTCGAGAAGGCACTGCAATACCAGGGTGTTGTTTTTTTGTTTGTTTTTTTTGTTTGTTTGTTTTTTGCAGTACGCAGGCCTCTCACTGTTGTGGCCTCTTCAGTTCCGGAGCACAGGCTCCGGACGCACAGGCTCAGAGGTCATGGCTCACGGGCCCAGCTGCTCCGCGGCATGTGGGATCCTCCCGGACCGGGGCACGAACCCGCGTCCCCTGCATCGGCAGGCGGACTCTCAACCACTGTGCCACCAGGGAAGCCCCTACCAGGGTGTTTTTAAAGTTCCTTTTCAAAAACCGACAGTTTTGTGCATGCTAAGTTAGCAAACCGAAAGTTGAATTGTGTCATAAACATGTTTGGTATCACCTTGAAATGTGTTTCAAGGCCCCTGTGTCTATATATCTTTTCTATCCATTTCATTTATTTTAAGCTGACACTCAGGATGTTTGACGCAGAATTGAATTAGAGCATTTCTTTTTTTGTCCAAACCTGATTTTTAATTTTTTTATTGAAGTATAGTTGATTTACAGTGTTTCAGGTGTACAGTGAAGTGATTCAGTTATACATATATATCTATTCTTTTTCAGATTCTTTTCCACTGTAGGTTATTGTAATATACTGAATATAGTTCCCTGTGCTATGTAGTAGTAGGTCCTTGTTGTTTATCTATTTTTATATAGTAGTGTTTTTCTGCTAATCCCAAATTCCAAATTTATCCCTCCCCTACTTTCCCCTTTGGTAACCATAAGTTCATTTTCTATATCTGTGGGTCTATTTCTGTTTTATAGATTAAGTTCATCTGTATCGTTTTTTTAGATTCTACATATAAGTGATATCATATGATATTTTTCTGTTTTTTCACTTGGGGGTAGGGCCAAAGGATGGGGGATTGTATGAGAAACCAGTAACCAAATAAGTCTATGTAGCTGAAGGTGGAGGACGGGTCATAATGTAGAGTATCAAAAAACTTCATCTGTACTTTGACCAGGCAGAGGTGATGGTGGGCACATGCTGGAACTTCAAGGAGGTTCTGCAGCTTAAACTTGTTCCACATGTGAATACTACACTCTTCCCTGAAACAGGAGTTGCTGAATTACTGCTAACTTAGCTTCGGTCAACTGAAAAGATGTACCTCTCTAATGTGAGCCCATATGGACTTACAAAAACATTCAGGGGTCAAAGTTCAGCCCCATCCAGCCTAGAAACCAGACCTTGAACCAAACCAACAGACCAGTTTATTCTAGTCCATGGACAACTTTCTATCTACCTGGATGGCAGTCTGAGGCATTCAGTGGGCTTGAAACAGCCTGTCAGAGATTCTTCACTTCCAGATTCAAAGATTGCTTACAGAAGGGTGAGCCACAGTCATTGAACATGATCCACCTTATTTCACTGAATAATCTTGTTTTACTTCCCAATAAACCGTCCATTTGTGGAAACAACTGTTTGAGAACCTTACTGTCCACACAAGAGATCATGAAACAGAGCTAAGGCAGAGGCAGGGAAATAGGGGTGTGCACAGGGAAGGGCAGAGATGCCACTTCAGAGGTAGGAATTACCATATTTGATGACCACGTGTAGAGACTGAGAGAGAACAGAGATGGCACTTTCACTCAGTCAACCATTAGGCACTGCGTGCCCACTAGGTGCTCAACACAGTGCCGGGTGTGGAGGTTACAACTATGAAAAAGACATCGTGTCACTCACTCTCTGGTAGACATTTCAGATAAGTGGGCAAGAAATTACAACAAAGTGGGGGAAACAGATGATGCAGTGGAGACAGCTAGAAGGGGGACTCTAACCTAGTCAGGAGGTATCAAAAAAGACTTCCAAGAGGAATCAGTATTAAAGTTAAGACCTAACAGAGGTACAGTATAAAAATCATCCATGTGAATGGAAGATCACAAGGGAAAGCGAATCAAGGGATGTGCCCTGGGGGACTTCCCTGGCGGTCCAGTGGTTAAGACTCCGCGCTTCCACTGTAAGGGGCATGGGTGCAATCCCTGGTCAGGGAACTAAGATCCCGCAGGCTGCGTGGTGCAGCCAAAAAACAAACAAACAAACAAAAAACTAGGGATGTGCCCTGAGTTAGACTTTGCAGATTCAAATCGTGGCTCTGCCCTTTGCCAGCTGTGTGACCTTGGGCAAGTTACTAATTCACTTTGTGTCTCATTGTCCTTATGCATTAAATGGGAATAAGGATTCCTTTTTCACAGGGCTACAGTAAGGACCAAATTTAGCAAACAAAGTTCTTGGCATAGTGACTGGCACATGGTAAGTGCTGAGTGAATGGTAGCACTTTATTATTAAGAAGGAACAGCATGTGCAAAGGCTGAAAGTAAGAAAGAACACGGTAAGTCCAGGGGGAGTAGTTCGGTGTTGCCAGAGTGAGTGACATGTGTTGGAGGAATGGTAAATGATAAGCCTGGAGAGAGAGGCAAACGTGAGATGGGGGAGGCTCTTTGAATAAGGCTTAGATGGGCAACAGCGTACACAGTGATGTCATTAAACAAGACACGGGGGCTTCCCTGGTGGCGCAGTGGTTGAGAGTCCGCCTGCCGATGCAAGGGACACGGGTTCGTGCCCCGGTCTGGGAAGATCCCACATGCTGCAGAGCGGCTAGGCCCGTGAGCCATGGCCACTGAGCCTGCGCGTCCGGAGCCTGTGCTCCGCAACGGGAGAGGCCATAACAGTGAGAGGCCCGCGTACCGCATAAAAAAAAAAAAAAAAAAAACAAGACACGGACTTGGAGAGAAATCCAGAGCATTCTTCTGGGGCCAAAGTCACGATTACTCGACAGCTATCTTACGACCACTTTCCTGAGGTGCATGTGTTTCCCAGAGTGAAAAACAATGAAGATGAGATTCAACTAAAAGCTACAAATGTTGGGTCAATGAATGAGAAGCAGCCAAGGATCAGGGGCAGTAGAAAACAAGACCAATGCTTGGACCAATGCTTTTAGAGGAATGGGGCAGAGGTGAACAACGTGGCCAAAGGAAAGGGCACCTTCTCAGGATGAAGGAGGAATTTTTTTGGCCTCCATTTTGGACCCTGACACCTACTCACATGTGATGAAACCACTCCCTTTCTCTGTGTCTTAGTAAATAGGGAGGTGATCTAGATTGGTCATTCTCAACCTAGGAACCTCAGAAGCCCAGGAATCCATGAAGATGCTAGCTGACGTTCACAATCTATTCTCAACATACTTCATATGACCCCAAGGCAATACTAGTTCTTTCAAGCTGATCCAAAGCTTCAGAGGACAATGCATATCTTTATTTGATTTATAATAACCAGGAGAATACATTAACTATAACTTACTAAATCTAGTTTGTTCTTTTAAAAAATTCAAAATATATAATCAAAGAGGAGTTGGTGGTAAAAAATGTATGACAACAATGGACCAAAAGATTGCAAAGGTCATTCTACATCTAACATTCTAGAATCCTCCTCTCACCTGCTGCCAGATATCTGGTCAATAGAGGTCTACGTCCTCAAGGTTAAAAACATGGGATTTGTAGTCAGATGGGCCTAGGTTCAATTCCCATCTCTCACTTGCTAGCTGACTGACCCTGACCAAATTACTTCACCTCTTTAAATCTCAATTTTGTAATAACTTAATTGAGATTAAAACAGCATTTTCCTGACAGAGTTGTGGCAAGGACTGAAAAGATACAGACTTGAGTCACTGGCAGACCCCTTCCTGACCTTTGCCATCTCTGCATAAAAGCTAAAATATAAGTTAGGTCACGTTTTTCTTTAACTCAGTCTTTGGTTTCACTTAAATTAATGTACTGTAACAGGAAACAATAAATTGCTGCCTTAAATAGAAAACCAGTATCACCGTAAATTGACATTAACCGTAAGAATAACACCAATAAAAATCGTACTGAAACGTTTTTCTCAGTAAATAACAATTAAAATTTTGTTAAATGCTAGCTAAATCGACAGACGAATGGATAAAGAAGAGGTGGCACATATATACAATGGAATATTACTCAGCCATCAAAAGAAATGAAATTGAGTTATTTGTAGTTTGGTGGATGGACCTAGAGTCTGTGCTACAGAGGGAAATAAGTCAGAAAGAGAAAAACAAATACCGTATGCTAACACATGTATAGGGAATCTGAAAAAACACAGAAAGGTTCTGAAGCACCTAGGGGCAGGACAGGAATAAAGACGCGGACGTAGAGAATGGACTTGAGGACACGGGGAGGGGGAAGGGTAAGCTGGGACGAAGTGAGAGAGTGGCATGGACATATATACACTACCAAATGTAAAACAGATAGCTAGTGGGAAGCAGCTGCATAGCACTGCTATGGGGGAGATCAGCTCGGTGCTTTGTGATCACCTAGAGGGGTGGGATAGGGAGGGTGGGAACGAGACGCAAGAGGGAGGGGACATGGGGATATATGTATACGTATACCTGATTCACTTTGTGATACAGCAGCAACTAACGCAACAATGTAAAGCAATTATACTCCAATAAAGATGTTAAAAAAAGAATTCTACCTAAATTATTTTCTGCTGAGAGCTCGGTGCCTGAGGCTGCCCTCTGTTAAAATGAAGATTAGCACGTATAAGAATGGAGTTAAAAACACAGAAACTTCACACTGAGGCTTTCTGGGGACTTTCCTGGTGGCCAGTCCAGCGGTTAAGAATCAGTCTTGCAACGCAGGGGACGCGGGTTCGATAACTGGTTGGGGAACTAAGATCTCACATGCCACAGGGCAACGAAGCCCGTGGGCCACAACTAGAGAGCCCGCATGCCGCAACTAGAGAGCCCACATGCTCTGGAGCCTGCGCACCACAACTAGAGAGCCCACGTACCACAACTAATGAGCCCACGCCCCCACACGCCACAGCTAGAGTGAAGCCTGCGTACTGCAACGAAGAGCCTGTGCTGCACCAAAAGATCCCACATGCCGCAATTAAGACCAACGCAGCCAAGAAACAAATAAATAAATAACCGAGGATAACTGCTAGGACAGGGAAATACGGTGGGAAAAGCATCAAATCTGGTCAAGGGTCCTGAAGGATGAAAGGAGGCGAAAAAATTTGACCCTAGGAGGGCAGGCTTAAAAGGGAGAGCCAAGGACGGGAGGCAGGTGGTGCAAGGAGAAATACCAGCAAAGCACGTGCATGCTCACACAAACAACAGGATACCGGAGACCTCCAGACACGAAGATGGGAAACAGAATGGTAAATCCAAACACTTCCTGCATTCCATGGGCTTCTGGGGCCTCTGAATGTTCTAGAGTTCTAAGGTGCTAGTGTTGAGATGTAATGAGATTTGACCACAATGTTTTAAAGGTAACAATGAAGCCGGGACAGCTGCTCCTTTGGCCTCCTGTTGGGCACCTCCTGCTGACCTGGTGTGCCTCGCCTGGCAGCCCGGCCAAGGCTGAACACACAAGTCCCAAGACCTCGCCACCATCTCCCTACCTGTACAATCACCAGGACCTGCCAGGGTAGAGGGGTCCTCGCATCTCACCAGACTGACACGAAGGGGAAAAGGGCATTTATCACCTGTCTTCCTCTCTCAACTTAAGCCCTGGACCAAGGCCAGGAGGGAAGGATGGCAGGGTGAGGGAAAGGAGAGGGACTTCACAACTCTGTGACATTGTTTCTGTTGTGATGAAGAATGTCGCCTGTTATATCAGTAAACAAAGGATGTTGCAGCCATCAAGCCATCAGCCACCGCAGCTGTCCGGACTATGCACCCTGCAGGGTTTCAGGAAGGAGAAAAGCAGGATACTGGCCCCAGATAGTTAAGGTGCATTTCAAAGGAGTGACTTCATTGAGCCCAGGCTCTTGAATCTTCCCACACACAGAGAAGCGCTAAATTCATTAACTTAAGATGTCTGGTTTTCTTTAATGGACAGTAATCTTTTGATGTTTCAACTACCTGGTTTTTGTTGCAAAAACTCTATATCCTGGCTCCTCCCCTACTGCTTTGGAGCAGTCCCCTTAGAGCTATCTGAGAGGCTGCCTCCCAGACTTACGTCCTCAGTTTTCTCCACCAAATAAAACATAATTCTCAACTTTTAGGTTATGCATATTTTTTCAGTCGACAGTTGACACCACACATTGTTTTTTCAAAAAGCACAAATGCGAAACACCTCAAATTGAAGGCATCTTTTTTTGGGTCAGATTGCTGGTTCATTTTAGTGAACTATGTGTTTTTGAAACAGGATTCACATGGGGTACCTTATTCCCATTTTCCTTCCCACGATGCGGCGGAACCGCAGTACCAATGAAACCAGCTTTTGTCCTCTGGCTCCTGAAGCTTCTCTGTTGGTCCGATTGCTTCTCAGTCCTCTTCTATTCTCGACCTTGAATTCTCTTCTATAACCACTTTCTCTGAGCTCTGAGCCCTACTCTCTCTCTCTTGTTTGTTTTCTAGATCCCTAAATGCTCTGCCTTTTCCTCAGTCAACAAAATTTATTAATAAAGTTATCCTGTTATAACTTTAATAACAGAGCGCCCCCTCTCCAGCAGCCATAAATTCCCAGCGCAACTCCTCTGCGCTCCATCACCATGAAGACTGAATAGCTTTTACGACATCACTGTAGGAAACAGAAATGTTGCCAGGGAGTGCAGAAACAGAAAGACATAAGAGCTCTGGTCACAATCCTCTGAGCCAAACTCCCACTCCATCAGGCAAATGAAGTTTCTCTTGTGCCCCATGGGGACTCTAAGATTACAATGGACTTACTTGATATTACTCTTGATATTCTTTATAGTATGTGCTGTCAACCTGTGCTCTGTGGCCACTGGTGACCCATAAAAAGCCTTTATTGATTCACTGAAGAAGTATGGAGTCCTTGCTGTTCATAAGCTCCACCCTCAGTTCCTTTGTACAAAAACACTGTTTATTTTCATTGCACATAACACCATCTGAAATTACATTTTTATCTTGGTTTATTCTGTCTCTCTCAACAAAATATACATTCGAGGAAAACAAGGAGTTCATCGGGTTTGCCTAGAACTGTATCCCTGGTGTCTGATAGACAGTAGGTGCTTAATAAATATTTTTTGGATGGATGGAGAGTAAGACAAAGGTTCTGTCAGGACTACTCATTCCACTCAAGGATTTTACAGATGGAACAGTTGATGTTTTATGCCCTCATGTTTATAATACAATTATGACGTAGTTTTCTCTTGCACATAAATCTTTTTTTCCCCCCATATTAGGCATCCTATCATTCCCATCTCCACCACACAAGTACCTCTCTTCCGTGCCTCTGTGAGGGGAATTTGGTCACACATGTTGGTGGCCAAGGTCCAAGGCATCGTAAGTACAGCTGGGCAATTTAACATGCTGGGAAAGTTTAAATACCGCTTTCCAAAGACTTCTAGGGCACCTAATTAAATTCAAACGTACTTAACGGCATTTACTCTACACCAAGAGTCCTGGTAAGCCTGGTAAGAAATAAGAAGCTTCAAACAGAATAGCATCACTTATTGGTTTATTGTATTGGGAGCCATAAGGGATTTTGTCTGATGGGAAAAGGGGGTTTCAAAGATTTTTTAAAAAATGAAAACCATTTTTCTAGGTAATACCTAAGCTCCTTTCATTTCTAACTTCCTACAGTTCTCCCATTTCCACTCAAAGACTCCAAGCTCTGCTTTCCCTATAACTTCTACACTTGTAAAATAGATCAATATATTTACCATGGAGCTCTGAATCTAATTTACATAAATCTGTATTTCTTTCAAAATGGGAATGTAACATTATACTATACTGATCCCACTCTTTCAAATCTTTTTTGATCTCTATAACAGATTTGTGAATTTTGTATGACAGACTGTTTCTCTCACATCCCCCAAATTGGCATTCAAGAAAGCTGTAATGCTGAGTTTTGTCCAGAATCTCACAGTACAGTATGATTTAGCCAAGGCCAGATCCAGTTCCCAACCTTGCCATCTTTGCCCTGGTTGAGGACGGCAAAATGGATGACCTTCCTCTCCAACCCACAGTAGGTACTACTAACCAACCACTGCCCTCCTTCCCACTGTGCCTAGAACCAACTTTATTTAGAAACCACTAGCAATCAGTGTCAGGTTGAAACGTGAGAGTTGAAGCCTATTTGCCTTCACTGCATTAACCAAATTCCCTGTGTAAATTAGGACGCCTCTGGTGAAAAGCTATACAGAGTGAAAACTACTGCTTGCAGAAGAAGGAGGAATGTTGGAGGGATACAAGGAAGGTGAGCTAGTAGAACAGGAGATGAGGTGAATTTTGAACTTTACATTCTGTAGTTGCCTGAAAGTCGTAAGACCTGGGTTTAATTTTCCTCTGGTTGCTGTAGGAAGCAGGGACGAATTATTGTCACCACCACAAAACACTCAACTGCTACGTGCCAATGGTTGTTAATTACACTCCTTGCTTCCGTTAGAGGTAAATGACGATTTCAACCTCTCCCTGGGTGACCAGTGTGTACATATTCCATCCCTAATCCCTCCATGAAAACATTTAAATGATGTTTTTTACAATCAATCCAGCTCTAAATGCGGCAGTTGTAGAGGTGATGCGCTAACTCTGAAGTAACAGCTTACATAAACTCAAATGATCCTCAGTTATGGGAAAACAAATGTAGGTGCATCTCTTAGAATCTGTCTTTCTTTCTTGGGCGATTCATTCTTATTCTTCATTTTTTTAAAATGCCAAATAATAATAAAATTGATAACATACCTGAAGAGGTGAGTCATTTCACTTAAGATGTACTAATAGCATCTTTTATATTTTCTCCCAATGAATAACTTTAAAAAGAGATGCTTCTTAAATTAGCACTTAGCAGAAATAAAACCTATTTATTATTTGCTGGATAACTGGAACAAAAATAGAAATATGAGTGTGTCCAGACTGATGACATTCCCAGAATCCCAACCTAAATAAAGGTTGCTGAGATCATCTGTGACTGAGAACACCTTCCTTTTGAGTCCTATAAAGACATCACCCCCCCACCCCCCAAAAAAACCTCTGTAAACTGGAAATAAACCATGTTCCCCTGCACTGGTTAATCTCTGTGCCTAAACTGAGCAGATGAGGCATCAGCGTGAGTCTACAACTTGACATCACTGAATCTTTTCCTGTTTAATTGTACTTTGAAAGCAGACTGTATTCTCAGGCACATGTGGCCACCTGGTGTTTGGGAATTTGCCCATCTTGTTTGATAGAGGTAATCCAACTTGGAGGTCACTCACTTCAGCTTTCATTATGTCCTCCTCCCCCCCGCCAATTATTCTTACTGTTATTGTTGCTGCCGTTGTTGGCTGCACCACACGGCTTGTGGGATCTCAGTTCCCTGACCAGGGACTGAACCCAGGCTCCAGCAGTGAAAGCCTGGAATCCTAACCACTAGGCTACCGGGGAACTCCCCCCACACCCCAGATTATTCTTAAAGGTACATGTCTGGTACATCGTGGGCATCAGCAGCCCTTGTATTTTGACTCCTCTGGCCAATCCCCTAACTCAAGTCTCTCCAACTGGTTCATAATAGCTACTATTGATTAAGCATTATAATATGCTTGGCACTATCCTAAGAGCATTATAGATGTCATCTCACAAAAACCTTAAGTCTGAGGGGAGGTGCTGAGGTCATCTCCATTTTACAAACAAGGAAACCAAGGCTGGGAGAGATGTAATAATTGTCACCCAGCTACTAAGTGGCAAAGCCTAGATTAAAAGCCAGGATCTAGAGCCTTTGCATCAGGTTCTATGCAACCTTGCCTCAAAGCCAATGACACTTCATTCAGACACCCAAGGAAAAATAGTAGATCCTGTCATAGTCCTTCATCCATCCATGTTGCTGTGCTGCACCAACAAAACATTTTAATATCAGGATCCAAAAACATCAAAGAGATGATTTTCTTACTATTACCAACAATGGCTTAAAAGTCAAATGTCTTGCACATTTTTATTCTCGTGACCCAGCGGATGAAATTCTTTTCTGTGTTTGGGGAATTCTCTCCTCCTTAAGCATCTTGTTAGGAGGCATTGCCTTAAACGTGATGCTTGCTTTCCCAGACTACCTTGAAGCTAGGGCATGGGACATGGCCTAGGCCCATCTGCCCAGGTAGTCCCATCCAGGACTTTGAAACAGCAGCAAGAGATGCAGGTAAGCTGAGACTGTGAAGAATCCTTTCTGAGGGCAAGTGATGGAGGAAAATTCCCCATTCCCAGGGGAAGCAGGGTCAGTAGTATCCAGTGTGCTAGCAGCAACCACATATGCTGTGGTGTCCAGAGTCGGCGGCAGCACCTTTTGGGACCTCAGCAGTCTAGTTCTGTGGGCAGAATCTGTCTGCAACTCCAGCCTTGGTCCTGGCTGCCCCGTTCCCCAGCATTTCAGACCATCGTGGGGGGTTGTCCCATGTGCCTTCAGCACATTTCTTCTCTGCTTGTAGTCAGTTTCTGTTGCTCACTCTAAGTAGACCAGGAAGGCAGAAATCTAGAATCACAAAGGTCTCCATTCTCCACAATCCCTTGCCCATCACTTCACTAAACGGGGTGGGGGAGGAACGGAAGGATCGAATTTTATGTTAAAATCCAGACTCTGGAATTCTGCACTGATGCATGAGAATACTTATCTAGGACTAAAGGTCGACTGAAATAAATCACTTATACATGGCCCCTGTAGCTAAATTTACCAGGCATATGGATGCCCCAAATAGTTCAAGTTTCTTCTTAGAACCATGGAGATGGATCCCAGCAAAGACCTCGGGGTTTACAGAAATATGAAGTATCCTGGGGAACAGGATAATGTTTCTCCAGATTAAAGAGAAAATATTTGAGTAATACTAAACAAGGCAAGGAAATGTCCTAAGCGAAAAAGGCTTTTGTGGGGGGAAAAAAATTCTTCAGAAATCAAGCGAATAAAAGCTGAAATACAGAGTGCATAAGTCCCTGTGCTTTACATTATGACTCTTGCACTTTCAAATCTGCTTGCCTTTGTGGAGAGCGTTTTAAACATGCACATGCTACAAAATGATGCTGAAATGTTTTCTACCCCCAAACACTTACCCCTTGAAATTCCCGGCTGCTCATAACTGTGTTTCCAGTAAGATACCCACACATACTGTTTCATACAATTATGGGTCATCAAATGTTTTCTATGTGTTAAGCACTTTGCTAGGCCTAAGAACACAAATATGAATAGGACCCATCCTCGTCCCTAAGAACTCTTGGGCTAGTTCAGAAATGTCCTCATGAACAGATACGCTCAAGGCAGTGTGACAAGAGCTAACCGAGAGAAATACAAAGGGGCGACAGGCACTCTGATGATGGAGGAGCTGCCTGGGGAAACCTTCTAGGTTTCTAAGGCAAAATTTATTTACACAAAGCTCAAAAGAAAAAATAAAGTTGACTCAATTTATAAGTCATTAACTTAGTCGTTTAACATGCTATGGGTGCCTACATCCATTTCCTCCATCCCACTAACATTCCAATTCCCCTTGGGGATTGACCTCTACACCACCGTGTATAACGAAGGGAGGGTAATTCCAAGTGCCCACCTCCCAAGACAGAAGCTAAAGTCACCAGAACCCTCCTCTCCTCACTCTCAAGAAACTCAGGAAGCAGACCTGTAGCCTGTGCTCAGCCAGCTGGACCTTCTTCTGGGACTTTGAATCTGAAACATACTGCAGGGAGAGAAGGAAGAGTTGATGGAAAACCAACCCATAGACAAGCCAGGCTCTCACGGCCACAGAGCCATCACTGTGGTTCCTGTCGCCCGGTCCTCCCCAGTTCTGTTTGGTTCCTGCCCTTTCCAAAACCGAATCCTCCAGCCTGTCTTGTACTCTGAAAACCTCTGAGAGTTTCTCCGTGTGGGATCCAGCTCCCATAACCTTCCATTAAAGTCTCATTTGCTTAGGTAGCCAGGGCCTTTATAACCAAGGATCCTTTGCAGCTGGACCTCTCATGGTCCCACCTCTCCTCCATCCAGGTCACATCTCCTTAGCAAAGACTACCAATCTGTTTTCCTTCCATTGCTGCCTCCACACTCCTCTTATCACTTGGCTTGTCCCTCAAGTGTTCAGCAGCTCAGTTCCTCACGTGAAAATCTACAGCTCAAACCCAAGCAGTTATTTTACACGGGGATTCTAGACCACGTCTGAGCACTGGTTCACAATAAGCCACGCAGACACCCTCCCACGCCTTTGAAAACCATGAAATGTAATGTTACAGGGTTGGCCACATGTAGATTACTGAGCTGGAAAATGATGTTAGACCTCAAGTCTCCTTGCTTCCGTTTCATGACTAATTAAGCCAAAAGCACTGCCAGGGCTTAAGGAATCAATGAAACTGAATGTATGGCATAGAGTGTCCATCTCCACAACTTGTTCAGGAAGGTGTTGAGGGCTTACTGTCCAGAGTGGCTGCTCGAGCTTCATGCTTAGTCTTCATGCACACAACAAATGGCTAACAGTGGAGAGTTATTGCTGAGAATAATAAGCAGCTACTAATACTATTTCTCAAGTGTTCCAAGAGGGCAGGAGCCAAATCTACTTTGTTCATTTTGCCAAATCTTCAAAGCCTAACACATGGGAGCGAACGCTCACTATGTATTTTTTTGAATCAATGAATATCAGGCATAGGGCTAAGCACTTTATCGACATCTCATTTAATCCTCTCAACACTCTGGTAGGTATTATTCTCTATCTATAGCAGATGTGACACTGGAGGCTCTGAGAGGTTAAGCAACTAGGAAGTAACAGAGTTAGGACTTGCATCCCAGCTCAAGCAATTCCAAAGCTTATGTACTTTAAGTACCATGCGGCGCTGCTATGCCCTACACTGTCTAAGCACCACAGCTGGTGAGCCCACGGCCCAGTGGGGGAGGCAGACATGGACAGAACTATTCCTGCAGGCAACTAAGCAGGGTTAAAGAATGAACCACAGGCAACGTCCACCTGCCCAGTGCGACAACTTTAGTGAGAAGTCCCACCTGACTGTCTACTGCAACCACCTCTTCACTGATTTCCACTTTCCAGATGTGTTCACGTAATATCCATTCATCATGCTGCTGGAAATGGGATATTCCTACCATACAATTCGGTCATTTCGTTCTCTGACCTAAAACTTTCCATGGTTTTGCCACTGCCCATAGGATAGAGTCAAAAGCCTCGCTACTCACAGTGTGCTCCATGGAATGGCAGCGTCACTATCACCTGGGAACCTGTTAGAAATGCAGAATCTCAGGTTCCACCCCAGACCTTCTGAATGCAAATATGCATTTTAACAAGATAGCCAGGTGATTCATAAGCGCATTAAAGTCTGAGAAGCAGGGATCTAAAGTCTTTAACAAGCTCTTCAAGGTTACATGACCTGGCTATCTCTATAGCCAAATTTCCAGTCTCTTTCACACCTTCCACGCCAGGCACTGAATATCTTCCCGTTCCTTGCACATGCCAACTCTCTCTGTGCTCCAGTAATTCACACTTGCTATTTCTGCCCTTCTAGCCTACCCTCCTTTTGCCTAGGAGGCAACATCTTCCTCCTTCCTTCAGCCTTAGCTTAAACATCACTCTTCTCCAGAAGCCATCCTTGCCCATCATCCCTGCCCCCAGCCCTAACTATGTTAGATGACGCTGCTATGCATGTTCATAGCCCAAGACCATACCCATTTGCAGTTGTATGCTAAACTGTATCTCTCTCAGACAAAACAAAGAAAGGGGGCTTCCCTGGTGGCGCAGTGGTTGAGAGGCCGCCTGCCGATGCAGGGTGCACGCGTTCGTGCCCCGGTCTGGGAGGATCCCACATGCCGCGGAGCGGCTGGGCCCGTGAGCCATGGCCGCTGAGCCTGCGCGTCCGGAGCCTGTGCTCCGCAACGGGAGAGGCCACAACAGTGAGAGGCCCGCGTACAGCAAAAAAAAAAAAAAAACAAAGAAAGGGACTTGGTTTGTCTTGTTCTCATTATATCCCTAGCTATTTGAGCAGTGCCTGGCACAAAATACTTAATTAAACCAATCACTCTATTAAAAAACAATGTTCAACTTCCCAACTGTACTGTCTTCCAGCCCACATTTCTGCTGCTAACCATGCCCCTAAATTGAAAAAAATGCATGACACCTATTTATACAGCATTTCTCTCCGTATTGACTTTTGTGAGGAATCAGTAGTAGAGGTGACAGATAGCTGATGCCAACACACATACCCATACGTGCTCACCTACATGAAATAGCACCAATTATTCATCCAGATAAAGGGAGAAGGAATTTATACACTTCAGTCAAAAGGGGTAGGTGAAGGAGCATTAGAAATGAAAATGAAGTCTCTGCAATATGTGCTGACTCATGAAGCTATTGTGGGAAGACCTACGAAGCTTCAAGAAGTAAGGGATGGGAAGGTAAGAAAATATTTAACAGACAGGGTACCAAAAAAGAAAAAAGTGTTAAGAGTTTTCCAGTGCCATCTGTCTCTAATTTTCTTAAGAGCTCAGTTGGACTCTGAGGAATAAGTGACAAACTAAAGAATTTTTTTTAGACTTGTGACAAAACTCAGCCAGAGAGAGGCTGGATTAAAATGGAAGGGTAAGGAAGTTCTTCACATCCATGGTGACAGCCTAAATTATCTCTTTTTCCTAATTCCAATAAGGCCCTGTCTTTATACCATCTTGCATAAGTCTATACATGAATTAACATAAAGTTACTGACATATTCATATAATAGAAAATAAAATTAAATTGGATTGTCATCAAATCCCCTAGGGGGCTTCCCTGGTGGCGCAGTGGTTGGGAGTCCGCCTGCCGATGCAGGGGACACGGGTTCGTGCCCCGGTCCGGGAAGATCCCACGTGCCGCGGAGCGGCTGGGCCCGTGAGCCATGGCCGCTGAGCCTGCGCGTCCGGAGCCTGTGCTCCGCAACGGGAGAGGCCACAACAGTGAGAGGCCTGCGTACCGCAAAAAAAAAAAAAAAAAAAAAAAAAAAGAAATCCCCTAGGAAGGGTTACCAAGGTAGTGTGAAAGAAGAGACACTAAGTTCAAAACTTACAAAGATTTTTACTTTCAGCAGCTTCCAAGACATCAGCCCATGCTTTCAGGCTCCAAATCTGATACGGTCTCCCCTCAGCTCTGGGAAGGATGATAAGCATGTGGCTGGCATACTGCAAGGCCTTCTTCCTTGTTTCCACGTCAGGTGCCACTGGTGATCTTGTCACTATCACTAGGATGTAACTTCTAAAAGCCTGTCCACACCATGCTCCAGGCAGCCACCATAAATTGATCAGGACCAACATCCAAAATGAACCTTCTTTGCCTTTGCTCATTTAGAGCATGAGAGCTTTCTTAAAGCTGATTTTCTCCCTTCTTCCCATGTAGCTCAACATTTGGCTCAACTCCCATGATCCATCAATCAAAGATTTTGACTTGAATCAAAGTATCCTTTCCAAGCACATCTTGAACACAAAGGTCTTCCTTGAATCAAATCAAATGTTAATCCATGTAATGCCTTTCTTTTTATCATGCTTTTAACTTTTTCAAACGCATTCTAAATTACATTCCTATTTCATTCTCAGAAAATCCCTGTGAGCTAGGTTAAGCAAGTAGTATTACCTCCAAGAGAAGTGAGGCCCAGGGAGTTGAAATGAATCACAGAAAATAAACCCCAGTGAATTGGAGGAAAAACTGTGTTGAACATCCATGCCCCCTAGCTGCCACTCCACACCATACGACTCCACAATGCTTTGGAGGATGCTTCCCCCCATCAGCTTACTTTTTTCCGCTTGAGCTCTACACACGCGCGCGCACACACACACACGTGCGCACACACACATGCACTCATACTTATCCACCAACTTATGCAGGCAGGGGCACATACACGCACACAGAGAAATCTGCACACAAAAAGATACCTGCACAGAAAGGGATATACCCACAAACACAGAGAGAGATACACACATGCCCAGAGAGAGAGACATACATGGAGAGATACAGAGGCATACACTCAGAAAGACACAGAAAGAGACACACAGAGAGACACAAAGAGATGCACACAGATAAACATATGGACAGACACACAAAGAGACACACAGGGACATATGCACACACAGAGGCACATGCATAGAGGGACACACACAAACAGAGGTAGATGTACACACACACTTCACTTTCTAACAACTTTCATTTCATCAGCCCAGGGTGGAAAATCTATTTTTCTGTGGGACTTTACCAGTGTGAATCATGGTGAACATCCCAGCCCCTGACTTTGTTCCATAAAGAACAGGCCTCCCTCTGTGAGCTCAGTGATAAGAGCATGTTAGATGGGCGATTACGGCTCTTAACAGAATTGGCATGTGGCGATCTATACAGCACTCATCCACTTACTAATCAATCATTCATAACCTAGCTTGTGTTGAGATATTCTCAGAGGCTGTTACACTTATGATGAGGAATCAGGGATGCACTGTAGCTGTCACATGGGGTTCTGATGACCCTATCTGGGGTCCGAATCCCGAATCCCTACCGTAACTGTCACATTTGCTTTAAGAACACTCTCTTTGTACCATCATCTGATTTCCAAAGAACAGAAGCATTTGATCTTGGTGTTAAAAATTATAATGGATCTTTGTAGAGAGGTAAGGGGAGAGAAGGACCAAAGAGAAGAGTGAGAAAGTGTAAGAGCAATAAAGAATTCAAACTCTGTGGTAAGAGCAATAAAGAATTCAGGCTGTGGAAAGAATGAAAGCCATATTTATCTTCTTTCTTCAACACGTCCTAATTAGACCAGACTCTCCTTGTGGAAAATTAATGCAGACACTGTTGGCCATCTACCCAAATCCATTCTCTCTTGAGCCTATTCCATGATGGCAGAGTCCCAGGTTGAAGAGTATTTGCCTGCCTTCGTGAGACGTTATATTCAAGGAAAGCCATCCTGTCTTCAGCCCAAGACGAGTGTATCTCGATTAGGCTAAGCTGAGTACGGTTAACTACATTCTTCCTGCCAGTGACTGACTTGGGGAAGGGCATATGACCTAATTCTGGCCATGAGATTTGAGGAGAAGCCTGTTGGTGGAACTTCTGGGAAATGTTTTCTATTTCTACCTCTGGATGTTGATGTGTGACATCACAATGGATAGAGCTGCTGCCACCTTCTTAACAGCCATGAAGTGAACTAGCTCATGTGCTGAGCATGGAGTGGCAATCTTTCTCAAATGCCTCCAAATTCTTCGATGCTTTTCCCACAAGAGATGGGATCTATGTACCCTCTCCTGAAATCTGGGAGGGCTTTTACATACTTCAACCAATAGAATGTGACAGAAATCTCACTAGATCATAAAAGGCCATGCAACTTGTGTCTCGTTCTCTTCTAAACATCATCCATGGCATGTTCAATTTAAGGAAAGCCATCTATAATGCAAGACTTTTGACTACCCTGAGACCACCATGCTGGAGAAACCAAGTGTAGATGTTCTGGTTGCCAGTCTCAGTGAAGCCCAGCCCTCGAGCATCCCAAGGTTCCAGACATGTGAGAAAGCCATCTCAGAAGTGTAATTCCAGCCCCTGCCGTCCCAGTGCCCAGCAGTTTGAGGCACCTCCAGTTGTTAAGTCACCCCCAGCTTTTCAAGGTACCTCCAGATGAGGGCCCAGAATCATGCAGCAGAAACAAACCATCCCTGCTATGCCCTGACAACAGTCCTGACCTGCAGAAGCCATGCACATAATAAGACGGTTAACACACCACTATGTTTTTGAAGTTGTTTATTTAGGCAGCAAAAGTAACTGGAACAAATGGCAAACTAAAAAGATGGAAAAACCTGGTTGCTTGATGGCGACGCTGTGCTAAATGAGCCAATCCTGGAGCTGCCTCCTCTCTGGGCTCCTAGTTGTGTGAGCTAATCAGCTCCTGTGGTGTTTAAGTTCTTCTGAGATGGTGTATTAGTTTGCTAGGGTTGCCATAACAAAATACCCCAGGCTGAGCATCTTAAACTACAGAAATTTATTTTCTCATGGTTCTGGAAGCTGCAAGGCCAAGATCAGGGTGTCAGCTGGGTTGGTTTTTTCTGAGGCCTCTCTCCTTGGCTTGTAGGTGGCCACCTTCTTGCTGTGTCCTCACATGCATGACCTTTTCTCTGTGCGCCCACATTCTTGGTGTTTCTCTGTGTGTCCAAATTTCCTCTTACAAGGACACCAGTCAAATTGGATTAAAGCTCACCCCAGGGACTTCCCTGATGACGCAGTGGTTAAGAATCTGCCTGCCAATGCAGGGGACATGGGTTTGAGCCCTGGTCCAGGAAGATCCCACATGCCGCGGAGCAACTAAGCCCATGCACCACAACTACTGAGCCTGCGAGCCACAACTACTGAGGCCGTGTGCCATAACTACTGAAGCCAGAGCCCGTACTCTGCAACAAGAGAAGCCACCACAGTGAGAAGCCCACACACCGCAATGAAGAGTAGCCCAGGCTCACCACAACTAGAGAAAGCCCGCGTGCAGCAACAAAGACCCAATGCGGCCAAAAATAAATAAATTATTATTTTTTTTTAAAAAGCCCACCCTAATGGTCTCATTTTAACGTAATTACCCCTTTAAAGACTATCTCTAGATACAGTCACATTCTAAGGTACTAAATGTTTAGGGCCTCAACATATGAATTGAGGGGAAACACAATTCAGACCATGATAGATGGGCTTCTTGCTGCTGAAATCATCCTTAAAAATAATATGAGAGGAAAATAAATCACTCTAACATAACAAGTACTGGAAAACCTCAAGAATTAAAGAAAGAGCAATATGAAAGAGTAACTCCAAGGATGTCAATGACCGGAACTGGGGTTATAATGGCAGCCAGGTAGACATTCTCTCTCCTACTCTGACATCTCTGACTCTCTCTGGGGCTTACCTTCATTCTCTAAAGAGCCACCACACTGAGCATTATCTTGTTGTTTTCATAGGAAATACAACAGGCTCCCAGTGAATTACAGGAATGTTGAGGGGAATAAAGCTACAACTGGCAGAGCTCCACACACCTGTTTAGGGAGAGCAGTAATGCTCCTAGTGCTACGTGAAAGGAGCACTAAGGCTTCTTGGCTTCCTGGAGCTGCCCACCATATGCTTTCCCACGTTTCGACCCAACCTGAGACATGCTGCACCTTATGATACCAAGAGAAAAATGAACCATGAGCTAATCTGGTGAGAGAAAAGACATACGGTAGCCTCATGGGGAAATAGTTGTGAAAACTACAGACACTGAAGCTTCTGCTATTAACAAGCCTAAAAACTCACATCACATACGGACTTTAAAATAATTCTCTCTCTTAAAAACAAAAAACAGGGAGTAACCTAAAAACTGAAATGTAAATCAATCAGGATGTATCCACAAAAGATATATTATTCAGTCATTTTAAAAGAATGTAGTGGGGGGCTTCCCTGGTGGCGCAGTGGTTGAGAGTCCGCCTGCCGATGCAGGGGACACAGGTTCGTGCCCTGGTCTGCGAAGATCCCACATGCCGCGGAGCGGCTGGGCCCGTGAGCCATGGCTGCTGGGCCTGCGCGTCCGGAGCCTGCTCCGCAACGGGAGAGGCCACAACAGTGAGAGGCCCGCATGCCACAAAAAAATAAAAATTAAAAAAAGTTAAAAAAAAAAAAGAATGTACGGGGGCTTCCTTGGTGGTGCAGTGGTTGAGAGTCCACCTGCCGATGCAGGGGACATAGGTTCGTGCCCCAGTCCGGGAGGATTGCACATGCCATGGAGCGGCTGGGCCCGTGAGCCATGGCCGCTGAGCCTGCGCGTCCGGAGCCTGTGCTCCGCAACAGGAGGGGCCACAACAGTGAGAGGCCCGCGTACCGCAAAAAAAAAAAAAAAAAAAAAAAAAAGAATGTAGGGAATTCCCTGGTGGTCCAGTGGTTAGGACTTGGTGCTTTCACTGCTGGGGCCTGGGTTCAATCCCTGGTTGGGGAACTAAGATCCCACAAGTGAGTGGTGCAGCCAAATAAATAAGTAAATAAATAGAAGAATGTACTAGAAGGGAGATCAAGATCGTGGAGTAAGAGGACATAGAGCTCCCCTCCCCCAACAAACACATCAAAAATACATCTAAATGTATAACAGTTCTCAAGGAAAACTAACAGGAAACCGGCAGAAGGACTCCTGTACAACGAAGGCTGTAAGAAAGATATACACATAATTGGGTAGGACAAGAAGAAAAGTATCAGGTAGGAACCTGTGCTGGTGGAAAGGGACTAAGAGGAAAAGAGAGATCACATGGGCAGACACTCGTCCTGAGGAATGAGCAGGTCAAGCCACAGACTGGGCATCCCAGTCCTGGGGTCCTACACATAAGACACAAGCCCCCTTGGCTGCTTGAAGAACTGCTGAGACAGATAGAAAGACACCACTCGTGAGGAGTACACACGTGCTGGCTTGTCCCCAGGCAGGGCAGAGAGAGGTCTGCCCTACTGGCTGCTACCTCACCGTGCTCCCCAGTCCAAGCAAAGCAAACACTCCAGCTCCTCTCACTCCACACCATAGCTTGGCACTGAATCTAGAGCAGTCAGGTCCTGGGAAAAGACCTGATCTAGGGACACAGAGGTGACCCAGAGGCGTGAGGTGTGGTCCAGGTGGGGCAGCACAACCATTGTTGATGCTTACTCAAATAGCACCCCAGAAGCAGCCCAGACTTCTGATGGTGGCGTGGCTGCCTGAATTCCTGCTACTGTCCCGCCACACTCCCAAGGCCAAGCCAAGCAAACGTCTGGCCCTGTCCACTCCACACCACAGCCTAGCACTAGATCTGGGACAGCCATGACAGGAAAAAGGGTACAGCCGTGAGCTGCCTCTGAGCAGAGCCGCAGATGCCTACACAGGCAGCACATCAGACCTCTGTAAGCGCACAAGCCCTACTTGCTTCAGCACTCCCCTCCTTTGGGGCGAAGGCCGCAGTGTGGGGAGAAGGAAAAACACACACGTAACGGGAATACAACCAGCTTGAGCCCAACCCTCAGGGCTTCCACTCTAGTAACTTGGGAGTGGACCCCACTCTTGACAGGGCTGTGATGGCCACTGATTAGAGAGGAAGTCCTGCCTCACACCCTGCACAGGCTCTAGATCCTCCATCACCAGCCACACCCCTTACCAAGGTGACAACAGCCAGCACACCCTGAGGAAAGATGTGACTGGCGTCCATATCAAATCCAGCCTTCCCACCAAAAGCACTGGGCAAACACATTCTATATAGGGATGTTCCCACATAAGAACACCCCTTCAAGACCACAATAGGTAACTGTTTTACCTAAATTCATAGTGACAGAGAAAGTTAAGAAAAATGAAAAGGCAGAGGAGCTACTCTCAGTTAAAAGAACAAGAGGAAACACCTGAAAAAATAAATAATGAAACAATCTATAAGACAAAAAATTTTAAATGTTGATTATAAAAATGCTAACTGAATTAGGGAAGTGAACTGACCTAAACACAGTTCATTTTAACAAAGAACTAGAAAATATATTAAGAAGACCCAATCAAAACTAGATAATTCAATATCTGACATAAAAAGCACTCTAGAAGCAATAAGTAACACACTAAATGACACAGAAGGATGCACCATGATCTGGAAGATAGAATAATGGAAATCACCCAATCAGAATAGCAGATAGAAAGACAAATGAAGAAAACAAAAGCAACATATGAGATCTATGGGATAACATTAAAAGTGCCAACATGCACATCATAGGGGTGAGAAGGATATCGAAAACATATTTGAAGAAATTAGGGCTAAAAACTTCGAAAACCTAAAGAAGGAAACAGATACCAGATAAAGGAAGCACAGAGCTTCCCAAACAAGATGAACCCAAACAGACCCACCGCAAGACATATCATAATTAAAATGACAAAAGCTAAAACTAAAGAGAGGATTCTAAAGACAGCAAGAGAAAAACAAAGAGTCATATACAAGGGGATCCCCATAAGGCTATCAGCTGATTTCTCGGCAGAAACTTTGCAGGCTAGAAGGGAGTGGCATGATATACTCAAAGGGCTGAAAGGAAAAACCTGCAACTTAAGATACTCTACCCAGCAAGATTATCATTTAGAATAAAAGGAGAGATAAAGAACTTCTCAGACAAGCAAAGAATTCATCAATACTAAACCTACACTAGTGGCATGGACATATATACACTAACAAACGTAAGGTAGATAGCTAGTGGGAAGCAGCCGCATAGCACAGGGAGATCAGCTCGGTGCTTTGTGACCACCTAGAGGGGTGGGATAGGGAGGGTAGGAGGGAGGGAGATGCAAAAGGGAAAAGATATGGGAATGTATGTATATGTATAGCTGATTCACTTTGTTATAAAGCAGAAACTAACACACCATAGTAAAGCAATTATACTCCAATAAAGATGTTAAAAAAAAGAAAGAAAGAAAGAAATGTTGAAGGGCCTTCTCTAAACAGAAAAGAAGTAATAAGAATCTATAGGAAAGGGAAAATCCCAATAAGAAAGGCAAATATATAGTAAGTTGAAGAAAACGTAAATAAGCCAGTATGTAGATTAAAAAATAAAAAATTGTAAAAGCAAATATAACTACAACAAATAGTAAAGGGATAAGCATTAAGATGTAAAATATGGGGCTTCCCTGGTGGCGCAGTGGTTGAGAGTCCACCTGCCGATGCAGGGGACATAGGTTCGTGCCCTGGTCCGGGAAGATCCCACATGCCGTGGAGCAGCTGGGCCCGTGAGCCATGGCCACTGAGCCTGCACGTCCGGAGCCTGTGCTCCGCAACGGGAGAGGCCACAGCAGTGAGAGGCCCGCGTACCGCAAAAAAAAAAAAAAACATCATGGTACTGGCACAGAAAACAGATACATAGATCAGGGGAACAAACTAGACAGCCCAGAAATAAACCCTAACACCTATGGTCAATTAATCTATGACAAAGGAGGTAAGAATACACAATAGAGAAAAGATAGTCTCTTCAATAAGTGGTGCTGGGAAACCTGGACAGTCACATGTAAAACAATAAGATTTGAACATTCCCTCACACCATATACAAAAATAAACTCAAAATGGTATAAAGACCCAAATATAAGAACAGAAACCATAAAAGTCCTAGAAGGTAACATAGGCAGAACACTCTTTGACATAAATCATAGCAATATTTTCTTGGATCACTCTAAGGCAAAACGAATAAAAGCAAAAATAAACAAATGGGACCTAATCAAACTTGCAAGCTTTTACACAGCAAAGAAAACCACTGACAAAATAAAAAGACAACCTACAGAATGGGAGAAGATACTTGCAAATGATGTGACCAACAGGAGTTAATATCCAAAATATACAAACGGCTCATACAACTCAACATCACAAAAAAAACAGCCCAATCAAAAAATGGGCAGAAGACCTGAATAGACATTCCAAAGAAGACCTACAGATGGCTAACAGGCACATGAAAATATGTTCAGTGTTACTAATTATTAGAGAAATGCAAATAAAAACAACAATAAGATATCACCTCATACTCGTCAGAATGACCATCATCAAAAAGTCTACAAATAACAAATGGAGAGGATGTGGAGAACACGGAACCTTTGTGCACTGTTGGCGGGAATGCAATTGGTGCAGCCACTGTGGAAAACAGTATGGAGTTTCCTCAAAAAAATTAAAAATAGAGCTACCATAGGATCCAACAATCCCATTTCTGGGCCTATATCTGGAAGAAATCATAATTCGAAAAGATACACGCACCCCAGTGTTCATTGCACCACTATTTACAATAGCCAAGACATGGAAGCAACCTAAATGTCCATCAACAGATGAACAGACAAAGAAGATGTGGTACATATATATAATGGAATATTACTCAGTCATAAAAAAGAATGAAATGCCATTTGCAGCAACATGGATGGACCTAGAGATTATCACACTAAGTGCAGTCAGTCAGACAGAAAAAGACAAATATCATATATCACTTATATGTGGAATCTAAAAAAAATGATACAAATGAACTAATTCACAAAACAGAAAGAGACTCACAGACTTAGAAAACAAACTTATGGTTACCAAAGAGGAAAGGAGGCGGGAGGATAAATTAGGAGTTTGGGACTAACATACACACACTACTATATATGAAATAGATAATCAACAAGGACCTACTGTACAGCACAGGGAACTCTATTCAATACTCTGTAATAAGCTATATGGGAAAAGAATCTGAAAAAGAATAGGTACATGTATATGTATAACGGAATCACTTTGCTGTACTAACACAACATTGTAAATCAACTATAACATAAAATAGATTTTTAAAAAAATAAAGTGATATTAAACTAGAAAACACATATGGATTTGTGGACTTCTGGCAAAAACCCACTGCCCAGGGTGTTCTGTCAAGGCAGAGAGGGATTCATAGGACTAAGATTCTTTCGTAAATCAGACAATAATCCTATGGCAGTATAAACACTGACACCTTCCCTCTTGTTAGCACCTTGATAATAGTTCATTTTATATATCTGGGTTTCTAAAACCTACTTCATCATCATATCTGCTATACCACATAGCAGGGTCTTCCATACAACAGGCATTTAATAAATAGATGTCCAACCAGTGAATGGTATCATCAACATATGGCAATTATTTTCTGATGGCTACTAAAGAAGCCTAAGTCCTGAGTCACAAGTGTCAGGGCCAATATCTAAATTTGAACTTCTCAATTATCTCTGCCTTTCCCATTGCACATCTTCAAGCTCTTTTTTTTTTTTTTTCTGTATGCAGGCCTCTCACTGTTGTGGCCTCTCCCATTGCGGAGCACAGGCTCCGGACGCGCAGGCTCAGCGGCCATGGCTCACGGGCCCAGCCGCTCCGCAGCATGTGGGATCTTCCCGGACCGGGGCACGAACCCGTGTCCCCTGCATCGGCAGGCGGACTCTCAACCACGGCGCCACCAGGGAAGCCCATCTTCAAGCTCTTCACGCCATGTTTCCAGTGACATCAGCCACATCTCCTGAGGCTACACAGCCTTGGCAGAGCCCACCACCATAAATCAATCTCCAGAGCTAGATTCAAGAGGATACATTTAAGTCACCAAAGAATGCAGGTCAGGACTTCCCTGGTGGCGCAGTGGTTAAGAATCTGCCTGCCAATGCAGGGCATGTGGGTTTGAGCCCTGGTCCAGGAAGATCCCACATGCCGTGGAGCAACTAAGCCCGTGTGCCACAACTACTAAGCCTGTGCTCTAGAGGCTGTGAGCCACAACTAATGACCCCATGTGCCACAACTACTGAAGCCTGCATGCCTAGAGCCCGTACTCTGCAACAAGAGAAGCCACCACAATGAGAAGCCCGCGCACCACAACGAAGAGTAGCTCCCGCTCGCCACAACTAGAGAAAGCCCGCGCACAGCAACGAAGACCCAATGCAGCCAAAAATAAATAAATAAATATTTTAAAAAAAGAATGCAGGTCAGAGTTGTAATTATGATCAGTGAAGTAGACTTCAGTGTGTTATGCATAATTAAGTGACTGTAGGGCTGCTCACTGTATATCAGCTCAAAAAACATCTCTTTCTGTATGGAAATAAAAATGAGACATGAGGAGATTGTTGTATCTAGTGAATACTTGACTTTGAAATAACTACCATTTCCATACCCTGGTAATGTAGACTGAACCTGCCCACCTGTTGCCTTTGCCCTTGACAAGTTCAAGGTATTAGAACTACTAAGGTCATAAACCACTCAGAGGGTCTAAGACTATGGCCTGGGCAGAACTCACACTGTCAGACTTCCTTAAAATCCAAAGGGGATTGAAAAAGAAGATCTTGCTTTTTCTCTGGAAAGCCCCAATGCTTAAAACAATTTAGAACACACCTGCAACAAACAATGGATTTCCACCCAAGCTTTATCTCATACACACCTAGTTTACTTACTGCCTATTAATTTTCCTCAGCAGGGCCCCACACATCTCCACCCCTTGACCAGAACTGAAGAAATTCTCACACCATCGGTTCAGTCAGCTGCATAGGGACAAAGAAATATTATCCTACTCTGCTTAAAACGCTGGCTTAAACAGAGTGGAAACAGTCAGCGAGCCTCGTTTTCTTAATTGCATATTCGATTGAATGTTATTAAAAGAACTGTTAAAGTTATGAAATTCCATGCTCATATTAGGTTTAGGATGGAGTGGCTAAGGACACATAAAAAGAGTTACGCTGATTCTTCTTTTCTTAGTAATAACAATTAACACTCAGATACTGCTTTTCATCTCCACCCCTCTTTACAAACATTAACTGTAAAATTTCACTAAATTAACTGCAGAGAGAGAGTCAGAAATGGCCCTATAACTGTGCAGTCACTTTGGAGCATTAATTGTCTCTTAAAATGACATACGACACCCCAGAGTCTATGTTTTAACCTGGTTTAAAGGAAGGTAAGAAAGGAGGGAAGGAGGAAAAAAGATCATATTCTAAAATAACAGAGATCGCAGAAGCCTACCTAGGATTCTAGGGAAATATCCTGTGGATTTAGAATGTGGAATTGAAATAGTTAGTGAACTGAATGACATACCTCAATTTTGAAAAGTATTGTTATGCTTAGCATATTACAGTTTGTATTAAAAACAAAAACAAAACCAAAACAGGAAAGGTTCCAAATCCCTCCTAGCAGAGAAAAAGTTCCTCCAAATTAAAAAAATATATTTTGAACATAGTGAGTATACAAATTTAACATAAACAAAAGGCATACTATCTGTTGTCACTGTTGGTAATAATTTTACAGCTCACCACTACCTTGAGTCATTTTTTTGGGAAAGACTCTCTAAATAATGAAAATAGCTATCAGTTGTTAAATATATACTACATGTGAGGCATCATGCTAAGTACTTCAAAAACACTGATTCCGGGACTTCTCTGGTGGCACAGTGGTTAAGAATCCACCTGCCAATGCAGGGGACACAGGTTCGAGCCCTGGTCCGAGAATATCCCACACGCCGCGGAGCAACTAAGTCCATGCGCCACAACTACTGAGCCTGCGTTCTAGAGACCTCAAGCCACAACTACTGAGCCAATGTGCCACAACTACTGAAGCCCGCGTACCTAGAGCCCATGCTCTACAACAAGAGAAGCCACCGCAATGAGAAGGCTGTGCACTGCAACAAAGAGCAGCCACTGCTCGTAGCAACTAGAGAAAAAGCCCGCGCGCAGCAACGAAGACCCAACGCAGCCAAAAATAAATAAATAAATAAATAAGTTTTTTAAAAAACGACACTGATTCAACTCAGTTTCCCTAGCCTGCAAAGTGAAGGAATTATCTAGAGCAGGAATCAGCAAACTACAGCCCATTGTCTAAATACAAACACTGTTTTTGTGAATGATGCTTTATTGGAACATATCCATGCCCATTCATTTACAAATTGTCTGTGACTGCTTTCCCACTCCCAGGGTAGAGCTGAGTAATTGTGACAAAACCCACATGACCCACGAAGCTTAAAATATTTATGATCAGTTCTTTTAGAGAAAAAGTTTGACATCCTCTGATCTAGATGATGACCTCAAAGGACCTTCAAATACTAACATCCTATGCCTCTGACTTTGAGTGTTGAGATTAGCTGCATCAACAAGCAAAAACAGTATATTGGCCTCTATTTGCCTATGTGTTGTTACGTAGGCTTCTATATCTTGTTAGTTCTTTAGGAAAATATTCTTCATGTTTCTAATTCTAAAATAATTCACGTATCAGCCCATTGTTGAGAGCTAACAACTTGAGTTAATTCAAATTTAAACCATATACTGTCGATAACACCCACATCAAGTATTAAAAAGGATATTTATAGGACTCTAATAAACTACACTAATAAAAATCAAATTCTGTCACTTCTTCCCTCACTCTCTCAGTTCATTGCTTCTTCTCCATTTTCTTTGCCGTCATCATTGCCTGTTGCCACTTCACCTCATACTTGAACTACCGCTTGATTGACCACCATTCAGCCCAATCCTACGCATAAAGCAGGGTTCCACCCATCTGAAAACCAGGATTCACCTTTTGAAAGAATCAGTGCTAGGGATGTAAGAACTTTTCTTAAATGTTTTCATTGAATGTCCAGAATTAGAAACAATGAAGAGCTACCCCATTTTTTTCATATCCTCTCATATTCATGGTTAAGTTTCACATGGGGTCCAAGAGGTGAAAATTTGATAGAATGCATGATTGGGATGGGAATTTACAAGGCTTTAAACATTCTTTATCACTATAGCTATTTTAGAAAGGCCTGGGAATGCCTCAGTTTCACACATAATTTGATTTCCTGCACAAGCTTGGGTTCTCAAAGAAAAATCACTCTGAAACAGAGCCATGGTGTAGAGAGGACATGAGCACACTGCTACAGAAGGCTGGCAAGTTACAGTTTCAGCATGGACGCGGCACAGTCTCAAGGACATATTTTTCACCTCAGTAAAAATCAGGTGCTAGATTTTAGTATTGTTTATGAGAACTTTTTTTTTCCTATTTACCCTAAAATACTAATTGTTCCTTCAATTGATTGAATCACTAATTTTTCTATCCAATTTATTAATAGCCTTCATTGGGTTCACTCTAACATGCTTTAGGGCTGACCCAGTAATCATCTAGATTTGGTTATTATTACAGCTTAAGCATTATTTTAAAAAGTAAAAGTACCGTCTTTATCTCTTTAAGTATCAACTTTTGAGAATATCGTCAAAATATCATTTAAATACCACCTTTATCCATCCACGTAGAAGACTGACATTAGAAAGGAAAAAAGACTATAAAACAACCAAATTTTTACATGGAATTAAAATGATTTTATTCTATACTCTTTCTTATACTAATTCTGTGCTAAATCTTCCTGTGAGTCTCCAGAAGTAGGCAACTGAACTGAAATACTTTCTTTAATGTATTACAGTAGTTACAGCCTCTGACACACTGCTCATGTTTATCTTTTTTTGTTGTTTTTGCTCCATCTAATTGTGTTTAGCTCTTTGTGATTTCTTATAGTTCACTGACCTTCTTTAAGGGGAGTTTTCTGAATTTTTTTGTCAATTCATAGGTATCCATTTCTCTGTGGTCAGTTACTGTACGTTTATTAGTTTCCTTTGCGTGGTGTCATGATTCTCTGATTATTCGTGAACCTTGTATCTTTGCTTTGGTGTCTGTTCACTTGAAGAAGTGATCACCTCTTTCAGTCTCTACAGGTTTGCTAAGGCAAGGAAACCCAGTCAAGTCGGGGGTTCAAGAAGGATCACTGGTAGCATCTTTGGGTGGAGAGGCCTTCTTGTCAGGGTCTCTGACTGGGCGGGGCCGCTGCCCATGCTCTCAGGCCAGGTGGGGCCACTGGCTGGATTTTAGAGTTGAGCAAGTCTGTTGGCTGGGCTCCAGTCAGGCAGCAGTGCTGACTGGGCTTTGCAGTTAGGCAGGACATCTGGCTGGGCTCCCCGGTTGGGCAGTGCCACTGGCTGGACTCTGCAGTCACATGGGGTTACAGGCTCAGCTCTACAATCAAGTGGGGTGATGTCTGGGCTCCTCAATTGCCTTTCATCAGCAGGGCCACAGGCTGCGCCCCTTGGCTGGATGGTGGCACTGGTTGGACTCTGTGACTGGGTGGCGCTGCAGGCTGGGCTCTGCAATCACCTTTGGTTGGGTGAGACCATAGGCTGTACGCCCTTGCTATGTGGTAGTAGTGGCTGAATTCTGTTTTCAGGTGGGACCTCAGGTTGTGCTCCTTTGTCAGGGAGGGCCATAGGCTGAGCTCCACAATTTAGCAGGGCTGCTGGCTTAGCTCTCTGCTAAGTTAGGGCCACATGCTGGCTGAGAACCCCTACGGCCACGCTGCCTGGCCAGATGGAGCCACTGGCTTGGCTTCACAAGTGAGCAAAGCCACTGACTGGGCTTCTGGTCAGGTGAAGTCACCAGCAGGGAGGAGGTACCACCACCAAGATCTGAGCATGGGTCACTATCAGCTCAGCTTCCCTTCTTTCCTACCTGATCCTAGGTGGTCTGGCCTTGCAGTCCCCCAGTGTCTCTTGTCAGGCAAGAAACACTGGGCAAGCTGGATGCCTGTCTCAGGCTCTCTTTCCCCCACTGCAGAAACCGTGGGCGCAGGGAAACCCTCTCAGTGTAGCACTGTGTCGACCTGACCTGGCATAGGGGCAACTGGTCAAAGTGAGACTGCTCCTTACCCTTTTAATGCAGCTTTTCTCAGTTTTTTCCTCCAAGCGGGTGTTTCAGCCTCTGTGGTTTTTCACAAAGGCATTCTTGTTGTGAATAGCTGCTATTCCTTATTTTTGTGACGGGAACTAGAGCGGGGAACCTCCTATTCTGCCATCTTGCTGATGTCACTCCCAAGTTTACCTGCTATAAAATATTACTGGAGAGACCTACATGCTTCTTGTACTACATGGTTTCTCATCTTTCCCCTGAAACATATGCAGAATCTATACCACTTTCATAAGTTCTTATACTCTAATAAGTAGACTCCTTTCAGAAGCAGGTAGGCTCCAAGCAATACCCTGTGTGTCAACATCAATCTGAAGGCCAAAAGCTCGCAAAAGACACTGGAAAAGGCGAACACCTCTGCATCAACGGCAAGTACAGCTCTTTCCAGTTAAAACCCCATGTTGTTCTGATAATGGAAAGAGATTGAAACAGGAGGACACTGATAAAAGGCACAGTAGGAAGAGGGAATCTTGTTTTTTTTTTTATGTAAACCTTGTTTAGAATGTAATCGTAAGAACTAGCTTGCTGAAGTATCGATTGCTCTGCTTTACGCTTTACAGACATTATCTCATTTAATCCTCTTAAGAGCCTTAGGAGCTGGGACCTATCATCTCCATATTTACACATGAGGGAACCCAGATGAAGCAAGAGATGGAGAACGAGCATTCAACGGGGTCTGGATGATTCTTTAAACTGGGCTTGAGACTCTCTTAGTTTTGACACTCACGACATGTCCTAGATGTCGAAGTTCAATAAAGCCTAAAATGCAAAAAGTCAGACCAGTGTCTGTCCTTTTTATGTTCCTCCAGAACCCTAAAGTCTTCTATTTAAAATGGGGTCCTGGAACAGGTGAAAATACATATTTTACTAGAAAGTGAGTAATCTACTGATATTTGACTTTTAAAAGTTAGCAAAGATCAGAGACAAGCATGTAACACATTTCTCTTGTCCCTTCTCCATGTGTGTTAGATTTCCTAGGTCACAGCCACACCAACCTTTAGGAACATGTGGGTAGGCCAAATTCACACAGACTGCACTAAGCTATTTTCCTGACATAGGCCTTGAGGGACGTGGTAAAGGCAAAGAGAGCAGAGTTTCTGGGCCTTTGGTTATGCAAAGAAGACTCAGAGCCAAGTTTGGAAGCATAATAATTGCTCTGCGTAATAAAGTGAAAGGAATTTTTTTTTTTTAGAGAGTAGTGACTTGTAAGAGACAAGGAGGCTGAATCACTGTGGGTACATGTGGCTTACGGAATATTCTTAAGGAAGAGGAATGTCTAATATTCACATATAAATCATAAATAGTACTGCAATATTAAATTTCCCCACCTCCCTCATTCTTCAGGAAAGTTAGCTTGAGTCCACTAAACCACTAAATCACTCTCCCTTCCTTGGAAAAAAGTAAGTGAAGGGATAGGAAGAAAGAACAGAAACAGCCTTCTTCATCCTTTCAGAAGAGTGGAACTTCCGGTTTTATAGGCTAGAAGAAATGCAGGAAGAGGATAAGAATTGTGTCACACAGAAGCAAGGAAAGAAAAACACCCTGGCCATCAGTTTAAAAAGCTTGCAAACCTATGCCACTGTTTTTTTCATGCCTATATAGGAAATTACTGCCTATAGAAAAAGTGAAGAAATGTGTTCCTGGAACTTATTTGAACCAGACCGGCCAGTCCCCAGCTCTGACCTTATTCTACCATTTATCTCCCTGAGAAGGCCCAGAGAGCAAGGAACTCAGCTAGCAGACACCAGAGTTAAACTCTAGTGAACTTTTCAGTCCACATTTTCCACACAACCTCCTTCCTAAGCTGATTTAGCATCAGGGCTCATGCAGAGCTCAATTCTTTTTTTTTTTTCCAATTCCAGAATTTATTAACTGTACAATTGTTTAATTCCTGAACTCATCTGGGACTCAGTTTTATAGCTTGCAATTGCGAAGGGCTTTTTTTTTTTTAACATCTTTATTGGAGTATAATTGTTTTACAATGGTGTGTTAGTTTCTGCTGTATAACAAAGTGAATCAGCTATACGTTACATATATCCCCATATCTCTTCCCTCTTGCGTCTCCCTCCCACCCGCCCTATCCCACCCCTCTAGGTGGTCGCAAAGCACCAAGCTGATCTCCCTGTGCTATGCGGCTGCTTCCCACTATCTATCTATTTTACATCTGGTAGTGTGTATATGTCCATGCCACTCTCACTTCGTCCCAGCTTACCCAGAGCTCAATTCTTTTGAACTTACTTACAAGTTCTATCATTATACTTGCCCACATTATGCAAGCAGTTTGCAATCTCCCCTAATTCTCCGGCTTTAATTATATAATTGAACAAGCCAAAAACTCATTTTTCCCAGGAAACATTAAACATTACCATCTTAATGAAATTCTTAATGACATGGTCCACTATGCATGCCAATGACCGGTAGTAGCTGGGCCCCTAGCTTATCACTGGGCAAGGCAATTGGACAAATGCTCTTTCTTTTGTCAGTCACCAGGAACGGCAACCCTCACCCCACACTTTTGACTGGAATGATAATTCCACAAGACCGGAAGATGGGTCACTGCAAGATGCATGGATATAATTAAGATCGGATAGAAAGAGTTTAAATGAAGTAGGAATTGATCTTAACCTATACAAATCAAAACTTATTTTCAAAGCTGAATGAGCTCACTTACACTTTTCTTGCCAAATAAAAAAAAAAAGTTATCAACTGTCCTTCTTTTCTCCAGAAACTAGAGGTCTGAGAGATAAATAGCTCTCTTCTCAACTAACTTTTCAGGACTGAAGACAGGAAATGGTCAAAATATAAGAAACTTAGGGGACTTCTGAAATTTTCAGCATAGTTCATGGGTGACTCTTCAATTGTCTATTCTTTCCCAAATGCATTTTTCAAATGCCCTTGTTGCATAAATCTCAGATCTTATATACACCACACACTGTCAAAGGCCAAAGTGACTGGCTGCCAAAAGCTAAAATGGAAGGAAAGCAAACCTGTTCACACATTTGTTCAAATAGCATGGACATCAATGTCCCGTGCCAAGTAAATACCAAATTAAAGTACTTAATAATAGCCACTACTTATATAACAAATTCCCAGTCCCCAAACCTTGTCAGATCTTTGCATTGCCAGAAACATGTCAAGATGCCAAAACATTTATGGTACTTTAGAGAAATTAACTGCTACATATATCACAGTACCTAACTGACTAACTATTATTTCTCATCCTCTCAAGTTCTTCTGTTTTTCTACAAAAGGAACTGAAGGCAATGGAAAATTATGTTTGTAAAGTTTTTAGCAGCTTTGTTGGAATATAATTCATCTATCATGTAATTCACCCACTTAAAGTATAGAATTCAATGGTTTGGGGTATATTACATAATTAATTTTTTAATTGTGGAAAAATATATCTATCATAAAATTTGCCATTTTTTTAAACTTTTTTAAGTATAAATTTATTTATTTTTGGCTGCGTTGGGTCTTCGTTGCTGTGTGCGGGCTTTCTCTAGTTGCAGTGAGCAGGGGCTACTCTTCATTGCGGTGCTTCTCATTGCAGTGGCTTCTCTTGCAGTGAAGCACAGGTTCTAGGGCACACGGGCTCAGTAGCTGTGGCTTGTGGGCTCTAGAGCGCAGGCTCAGTAGTTGTGGCGCATGGGCTTAGTTGCTCCGCATCATGTGGAGTCTTCCCAGACCAGGGCTCGAACCCATGTCCCCTGCATTGGCAAGTGGATTCTTAACCACTGCACCACCAGGGAAGTACTGCCATTTTTAAATGTACGATCAATGCCATTAATTACATACAAAAAGTTGTGCAACCATTACCACTACTTCCAAAAGCTTTTCATCACTCCAAATGGAAACTATATCACCATTAAGTAATAACTCTCCCTTCCTCCTCCCTGCAGCCCCTAGAAACCTCTAGTCTACTTTCTAGCTATATGAATTTGCCTGTTTTGGATGTTTCATGTAAGTGGAATAAAACACTATTTGTCCGTTTGTGTCTGGCTCACTTCACTTAGCATACTGTCTTCAAGGTTCATGCATGTGATAGCATGTGTCAGGATTTCATTCCTTTTCATGGTGGAATAATATACCATTATATGTATATACCACATTTTGTTTATCCATTCATCTGTAATCATGTTGAGTATAGGTTTATTTTTTTAAATAATTTGACTGCAGAGAATTGAGAAATCTCATACTTCAATTCATAGCACACTCTTGTCATCAGTCAAGATGTGTCCCTCTCTTGGGTTTTATTAATTTCTTCATCCCCAGAAGTCTCTCCTCCAATGGGCATGCATGCTAATGTGTTTTATGTAGATCCTTAAATATGTATGTAGGTTTGTAAAATACAGAATTGTGTGTTGTTTTAATTTATATAAATGCATTTAATTTACATAAATCTGGGACTTCCCTGGTGGTCCAGTGGCTAAGGCTCCACGCTCCCAATGCAGGTGGCCCAGGTTCGATCACCGGTCAGGGAACTAGATCCCACCTGCCACAACTAAGAGTTTGCATGCCACAGCTACAGATCCTGTGTGCCACAATGAAGATGCCACATGCTGCAACAAAGATCCAGCACAGCCAAATAAATAAATAAATAAATAAATATCTTTTAAATTTACATAAATCTCATTCTGTTTCTTTTTCACTCAACTCTATGCCTGTCAGGTCTACAGGTATTACTATGTCTAGTTAACTGTTAATGGTTCAATGAAATATGGCAGAAACAGATTAAGTGGTTTCTTGTTATATTTTTTTCCACTGAGAGAGGTGACTCCCAGGGTAAATTCTGTACTTTTCTGTGAGCAGTGGACAAATCTCTTAATCCCTCCAAGTCTTAGTTTCTTCACCTGTATAATGAGGGGGTTACACCAGATGAGAGATCCTTATGGGCAGTATGCATCAAATGACCTAGGAAACTTTTCCAAAATAATGTGCTCAGCTCAACAGTGCTAACCATCAGGGAAAAGCAAACCAAACCACAATGAAATATCACCTCAGATCTGTCAGAATGGCTACCATCAAAAAGACCACAAATAACAAATGTTGGCGAGGATGTGGAAAAAAGGGAACCCTCATGCACTATTGGTAGAAATGTAAAATGGTACAGCCACTGTGAAAAAAAAGTATAGAGGTTTCTCAAAAAAATAAAAATAGAAATGCCATACGACCCAGCAATTCTACTTCTCGGTATATATGTGAAATAAAAACACTAATTCAAAAAGATACATGCACCCCAATGTTCACAACAGCATTATTTACAGTTGTCAAGATACGGAAGCAACCTAAGTGTCCATCAACAGATAAAGAAGATGTGGTATATGTACACAATGGAATACTACTCAGCCATAAAAAAAGAACAAAATTTTGCCATTTGCAACAACATGGATGGACCTGGAGGTTATTATGCTTAGTGAAATACATCAGATGGAGAAAGACAAATACTATATGATATCACTTACATGTGGAATCTAAAGAAATACAACAAACTAGTGAATAAAACAAAAAAGCAGATTCACAGATATAAAGAACAAATTAGTAGTTGCCAGTGGGGAGGGGGAGGGACACTATAGGAGTGGGGGAGTGGGATTTACAAACTACTGGGTGTAAGATAGGCTACAAGGATGTACTGTACAACATTGGGAATATAGCCAGTATTTTGTAATAATTGTACATGGAAAGTAACCTTTTAAAATTACATAAAAATGTTAAAAGTAATTAAAAAACAAAACAAAATGATGTCTCCAATGCAACAGCAAAATTTAAGGCAGTAAAACCCTGGCATAAATAATAATAATAATAATAAATCGCCAAATGATTCTGATGTGCACCTGTGGTAAAAACCCCGGCACAAGATGGATCTCTGAGGGCTCTTCCCTTTAGTATACTAGGATTCTGTGACTATAGGGAAAATCTCTCAGCAAAGGTCCTAAGTGAACCAGAGGCAAGAACCTGGCGATAAAGATGATGCCCGTGTCCCAGTTCTCTGTTTTCTAAATATAAAATGTATTTTAAAAGCATTTATGCTATTTTATTGCTAACTTCTATAAGGATATTCCAAGGATTAACTGCTCCCTGGCTAACTCACTCTTCCACAACTCCTCAGGGCTCAATCCTTCCTTAGCTTGGATCATGCCCTCTGGTTCTTGTATTTGATAAAAGCTGAAAGAGGCTGGGAACTTCTTTCATTTCTATTCCCATCAGAAGTTTGTGTAGCTCAACAGGGTCACCTCTGAGTTTCTGCTTTTGCAAGGAATACAGATCTGGTCCCTACACTCTGCTTTAAGAAGAAAATGTCTGTACTGTCGTACACATACAGTTCTGCTCATTCTCCATGCCTTGAACTGAATTCAAAAATCAGAACTAACCTTCCCAGTCTTGTATTTCTTGCCCCCAAATATTACTGTTAAAAATTTGGACACACAGAAAATGGGAAGAAGAAAATAAAAATTACTATAATGCCACTGAGTGATACAATTTTCCCTCCCAAATATCGCACTACCTAATTGTTCTAGTCAGTTCTGGCTGCTATAACAAAGTACTATAAACTGGGAGGTTTATAAACAGACACATATTTGCTCATAGTTCTGGAGGCTGGGAGTCCAAGATCAAGGTGCCAGTACAGTCAGGTTCTGGTGAGGACCCTCTTCTGGGCTGCAGACTGCTGATTTCTCATTATATCCTCAAGTGGCAGAGAGCAGGGAGAGGACGCAAGCTATCTCATGACTCATAAGGGCACTAATCTCATCATGGGGGCTCCACCCTCATGACTTCATCTAATTCTGATAACCTCTCAAAGGCCCCACCTCCTAACACCATCACATTGGGGGATAGGGTTTCAACATATGAACTGGGTCGGGGGTGGGGAGAGACACAAACATTCAGTTCTTAACATTCTTACCTATCTCCGTTAGTGGTACCTTAATGGTCCTGTCACTCAGGCCCCAAACCCAGGAATTATGCTTGGTTCCTCCTCTCTCTTCCTTACTTCCTCCAACCTCCAAATATATCCTGAATCTATCCTCATTTTTCTTTAACCATTCCTACTACCACAGGCCAAACTGCCATCTTCTCTTATCCAAGCTTCTCACTTAGCCTGCCCCCAAAATTGCTGAAGGAATGAAAAATATTGACTGACAGAACCAGGAAACAAAAATATACGTGCTGGCTTGAAGAATTAGGCTAAAACTAACAAGATTGAATTTAAGACAAATAAACATAAGCCTCTGCATTTACTTTCCAAAATTCCATGGCACAAGTTACAAGTTGTATAAAGGACTTGGGTGATTTATTTGACTGCAAGCTCACTTAAGAAAACAATGTGATGTACCCAACTGAAAAAAAAAGTTCTTACTATTTAGTTGAATGAATAAAAAATGTACAGTCCAGTACAAAGGGCATAATATAATCCTTTTGTGCTGGTCACACACAATGATTCATTGTGGGCACCAGATTTAGACAGATAGATAGATAGATAGATAGATAGATAGATAGATCAATCTCCGTAATTGATAAAGAAGGGTTCTGAGCAGAGCTAGACTGTGAGTAGTCATGTTGCTAGACATGAGCAACAGCTGAAAGAACAGGGAGCACTTATCTGGAGAAAAGAAGACTGAGGGTCTAAAGGGTACACCCACACTTGGATGGACCTGGAGGGTATAATGCTTAGTGAAATAAGTCAGATGGAGAAAGACAAATACTACATGATATCACTTACATGTGGAATCTAAAAAAATAAAACAAACTAGTGAATAAAACAAAAAAGAAGCAGACTCACAGATATAGAGAACAAATTAGTTTCCTTCACTAAATATTTTTCAGTCTGTGACTTGATCAGCAGATCCATGACTACACATTCCTTGGATGTCCCCTGGTCTGAGATTTGTCCTTGGATCAGAACCTGATTTGGGGCTCTCCCCAGGGTGAGCTCCTGCTCTCTCTCTCTGGATTCAGCTGGGGCTACCAAAAGTCACATTGTGACTTTTGGCCTTCCTCATGTTAGGTGATGTGGAGGTGTTAGGAGACCCAGACTCCGGCAGAAACCAAGACGAAGCCTCCAGAATGCTGCTCCCACAGCCTGGCACGTTCCTTCCTGAAAGGTGAACTGAATCCAGCAGGCAGATTTTGTCACCAGCCACATCTTTAGAAGGCTGCTTCAAATGAAGAACCATTAAAATAATAATAGTGATCTCTGCCCACAGACACGAAAACCTACCAAAGGTACATTTTTAAATTAAAAAGCAGGTTAAGGGCTTCCCTGGTGGCGCAGTGGTTGAGAGACCGCCTGCCAATACAGGGGACACGGGTTCGTGCCCTAGTCCAGGAAGATCCCACATGCCGCAGAGCGGCTGGGTCCGTGAGCCGTGGCCGCTGAGCCTGTGCGTCCGGAGCCTGTGCTCCGCAACGGGAGAGGCCACAACAGTGAGAGGCCCGCATACCGCAAAAAAAAAAACAAAACTAAAAGCTGGTTCTTTGAGAAGATAAATAAAATTGATAAACCATTAGCCAGATTCACCTAGAAAAAAAGGGAGAAGACTCAAATCAATAGAATTAGAAATGAAAAAGTAGAAGTAACAACTGACACTGCAGAAATACAAAGGATCATAAGAGATAACTACATGGCAATAAAATGGACAACGTGGAAGAAATGGACAAATTCTTAGAAATGCACAATCTTCCAAGACTGAACCATGAAGAAATAGAAAATATGAACAGACCAATCACAAGCACTGAAATTGAAACTGTGATTAAAAATCTTCCAACAAACAAAAGCCCAGGACCAGATAGCTTCACAGGTGAATTCTATCAAACATTTAGAGAAGAGCTAACACCTATCCTTCTCAAATTCTTCCAAAGTATAGCAGAGGTAGGAACACTCCCAAACTCATTCTACGAGGCCAGCATTACCCTGATACCAAAACCAGACAAAGATGTCACAAAGAAAGAAAACTACAGGCCAATATCACTGATGAACATAGATGCAAAAATCCTCAACAAAATACTAGCAAACAGAATCCAGCAGCACATCAAAAGTATCATACACCATGATCAAGTGGGGTTTATCCCAGGGATTCTTCAATATATGCAAATCAATCAATGTGATACACCATATTAACAAATTGAAGGAGAAAAACCATATGATCATCTCAATAGATGCAGAGAAAGCTTTCGACAAAATTCAACACCCATTTACGACAAAAACCCTCCAGAAAGTAGGCATAGGGGGACCTTACCTCAACATAATAAAGGCCATATATGACAAACCCACAGCCAACATCATCCTCAATGGTGAAAAACTGAAACCATTTCCACTAAGGTCAGGAACAAGACAAGGTTGCTCACTCTCACCACTATTATTCAACATAGTTTTGGAAGTTTTAGCCACAGCAATCAGAAAAGAAAAAGTAATAAAAGGAATCCAAATCGGAAAACAAGAAGTAAAGCTGTTACTGTTTGCAGATGACATGATACTATACATAGAGAATCCTAAAGATGCTACCAGAAAACTTCTAGAGCTAATCAATGAATTTGGTAAAGTAGCAGGATACAAAATTAATGCACAGAAATCTCTGGCATTCCTATACACTAATGATGAAAAATCTGAAAGTGAAATTAAGAAAACACTCCCATTTACCACTGCAACAAAAAGAATAAAATAACTAGGAATAAACCTACCTAAGGAGACAAAAGTCCTGTATGCAGAAAACTATGACACTGATGAAAGAAATCAAAGATGATACAAACAGATGGAGAGATATACCATGTTCTTGGATTGGAAGAAGCAATATTGTGAAAACGACTATACAACCCAAAGCAATCTACAGATTCAATGCAATCTCTATCAAACTACCACTGGCATTTTTCACAGAACTAGAACAAAAAATTTCACAATTTGTATGGAAACACAAAAGACTCCGAATAGCCAAAGCAATCTTGAGAAAGAAAAACGGAGCTGGAGGTATCAGGCTCCCTGACCTCAGACTATACTACAAAGCTACAGTAATCAAGACAGTATGGTACTGGCACAAAAACAGAAAGATAGATCAATGGAACAGTGTAGAAAGCCCATAGATAAACCCACACACATATGGTCACCTTATCTTTGATAAAGGAGGCAAGAATATACAGTGGAGAAAACACAGCCTCTTCAATAAGTCGTGCTGGGAAAACTGAACAGCTACATGTAAAAGAATGAAATTAGAACACTCCCTCGCACCATACTCAAAAATAAACTCAAAATGGATTAAAGACCTAAATGTAAGGCCAGACACTATTAAACTCTTAGAGGAAAACATAGGCAGAACACTCCATGACATAAATCACAGCAAGATCCTTTTTGACCCACCTCCTAGAGAAATAGAAATAAAAACAAAAATAAACAAATGTGACCTAATGAAACTTCAAAGCTTTTGCACATCAAAGGAAACCATAAACAAGACGAAAAGACAACCCTCAGAATGGGAGAAAATATTTGCAAATGAAGCAACTGACAAAGGATTAATCTCCAAAATTTACAAGCGGCTCATGCAGTTCAATATCAAAAAAACAAACAACCCAATCCAAAAATGGGCAGAAGACCTAAATGGATATTTTTCCAAAGAAGATATACAGATTGCCAACAAACACATGAAAGGATGATGAACATCATTAATCATTAGAGAAATGCAAATCAAAACTACAATGAGATACCATCTCACACCAGTCAGAATGGCCATCATCAAAAAATCTACAAACAATAAATGCTGGAGAGGGTGTGGAGAAAAGGGAAGCCTCTTGTACTGTTGGTGGGAATGTAAATTGATACAGCCCCTATGGAGAACAGTATGGAGGTTCCTTAAAAAACTAAAAATAGAACTACCATATGACCCAGCAAACCCACTACTGGGCATATACCCTGAGAAAACCATAATTCAAAAAGAGTCATGTACCACAATGTTCATTGCAGCTCCTTTTACAATAGCCAGGACATGGAAGCAACCTAAGTGTCCATCAACAGATGATGGGATAAAGCAGATGTGGCACATATAGACAATGGAATATTACTCAGCCATAAAAAGAAATGAAATTGAGTTATTTGTAGTGAGGTGGATGGACCTAGAGTCTGTCATACAGAGTGAAGTAAGTCAGAAAGAGAAAAACAAATACTGTGTGCTAACACATATATATGGAATCTGAAAAAAAAAATGGTCATGAAGAACCTAGGGGCAAGACGGGAATAAAGACGCAGACCTACTAGAGAATGGACTTGAGGATATGAGGAGGGGGAAGGGTAAGCTGGGACGAAGTGAGAGAGTGGCATGGACATATATACACTACCAAATGTAAAACAGATAGCTAGTGGGAAGCAGCCGCATAGCACAAGGAGATCAGCTCAGTGCTTTGTGACCAGGTAGAAGGGTGGGATAGGGAGGGTGGGAGGGAGGGAGACACAAGAGGGAAGAGATATGGGGATATATGTACATGTATAACTGATTCACTCTGTTATAAAGCAGAAAGTAACATACCATTGTAAAGCAATTATACTCCAATAAAGATGTTAAAAAAAAAGTCTGGCAGGAAATGTACCAAAATGTCAACTGTGTGATCACTAGGTAGAGGGAACATGGGTGTCTTTATTTTCTTTTTTATAATTAAAAAAATTTGGGGGGGCTTCTCTAGTGGCGCAGTGGTTGAGAGTCTGCCTGCCGATGCAGGGGACACAGGTTCGTGCCCCAGTTCTGGAAGATCCCACATGCCACAGAGCGGCTGGGCCCGTGAGACATGGCCGCTGAGCCTGCGCTCCGCAATGGGAGAGGCCACAACAGTGAGAGGCCCGCGTACTGGAAAAAAAAAAAAAAAAAAAAAATTGTAATTATTCAACAGCAATTTTTAATTTTCCTAATTTAAAAAATTGTAGTTTGGGCTAAAAAGAAGGTTTGTTTGCCAAAGAAAATTGAGACAAATATGGAGGCCAGGGATAGTAGGGTACTTTACATTTGTGGAGCGCCTACTGCATTCCAGTGACTGCAGTAAACACTTCTCCTGCTTTCATTCCTTTAATCCTCACAACCCTCCTATGAAGTAGTAGCCCCACTTTATAGCTTGGAAAACTGAGACTCAGGAAAGGTTAGCAATTTGCTGAAGTCACACTATTTGGTAGAGATGATTAAATCCAGCTCTGCTTAATTCTGCACTGGTGTTTCTACAGTTAAAACACCCTATCTCCCTCTAAGCTGGCAATCCTGAGGCTGGAGTAGAAGCAACAGTCCTTGGCTTTTGGTGGATTTAACGTTTGTTGAGTCTTCTCAAAGTTTTAGGTTTCTCTCTCCACGATCAACATTGTTACTCTTGGAATGGTGCATGGCATTGCTAACATCACCTGGGAGCTTAGTAGAAATTAAGCATCTCAGGACCAGCCAAGACCAACTGAATCAGAATCTGCATTTTAACAAGATGCCCGGGTGATTCACCTGCACATTACAACTGGAGAAGTGCATCTCTAAAAATGCCTCCCCAGCCCCACTCCCTGCCTGGGTTGCTATGGAAACCATCATCCCCAGCCTCTGCTCCCAATGTCTGGTCTCTTTCCCCAAAGCAAAGTGCTCTGTCAGACACTCACAGAAGCCCTGGGGCCCAAGAGGAGAAAAACTATTTTCAAATGCAGTTTATGAATCAAAATAAAGCCTGGCACTTCATGGTTTTTATGTGCAAGCCTTAAAGATAGCTAGCACCGGTCCCTCTACAACAGCCGGAGCTGTGGTGTGTGGGTACCTGTTTAACGGCCAGCTTGGGCTGCAGCCCTGATTTGTAGCACTTGCCAATTTCCATGGAGTAAATACTCCCACCAGGGCCAATTCCAAAGCCACCAAGGTGATGTCACTGAAGGTGAAGCTGGGAAGGGATGCACGCAATTGGGCTCAACCAAGGAGGCACGAGTAGGCACCAGCTCCAGCACACCACTCAGCTAGAGCCAAATGTTTCTGAGTCAAGATCCTTCGTGTAAGAGGGGAAGCCACAGCATTACTTCAGCTAATGAGGACATTATGTTTTACTGCTGGCTTCTACCACCATTTAAATTTATCCATCTCTAATTAGTTTTGGAAAACAGAAAAGGACTCACCAAATATACTCTGCAACAGCCTGTCAGACCGTAAAACTGTCTGTGCTGGCTGCTCTCTCAGCAAACAGAAGGAGTCTTGGGTTTGCTCCGGAGAAGGGTTGGGAAGCCCAGGCTCAGCCTCATGAATAAAACATGTCCAGTAGCTTCTAGGTGGGAGGAGAAAGGGGTTCCAGCAAAGCCTGTACCATATATTTCCCCTAACTCTTCAGTATCTACTCTCGTAGTTTACTTCTCAGCAGGGACAAGGTATAGCAGCTGCGTAGATTTGAGTTAGGAAGATAGAAAGTTAGAAATCCAAGGAGAAGCTGGATTGACAGAGGGGAGGTAAGAATAGCATGGGTGATGGAAAATTGGGAACAAACATATAGCAGAAGGAAGTAATAACTATTTGAAAAGCAGTGAGTATGTCTGTTTGGCTGGAGGAGAAAGTTGTTAACTATTGTCATCATTATTAGCCCCACTTACTGAGCCCTTGACCATGTGCCAGGCTCTAGGTGAGCATTTTAAGTCAATTTTCTCATTGACTCTTCAAAGAAATTCAATACCATCACTATCACCATCATCATCATCTCCATTTTACAGAGGAGGAAACTGGTTTAAAGAGTTTAAGATATTTGCTCAAAGTCATACAGCTAGTAAGAAAGAAGGGAAGAACTCCAACCCAGGTCTATCAGATATATTGTAAGCAGCGCAATACATCATCTCTAAATATGTGTGAGTGGTGGGGACCGGGGTGGAAAGGGAGATATCCCTTTCTGAAAAAGTTCCAAGAAACCTCTCTGAGCAGGCAGAGAGGCCGAAGGAATGGAGAGGAAAGGGACCACTGACATCCCCCTGGGTCCTGAGGGCCAAGAGTGGAGTGCCAAAGTGCCAACAGTCTTACTTACCAGGTCTGCCCAGCTCAGACCACTCCTGGTGCCATGCTAAATTCTGGAAATGATATTTTCAGAGAAACACTGACAATCAATGCGTAAACAGAGGGGAGTGACTAGAGGGTGGGAAGATTCGAAAGCTACCCTTGTTGGAAAGGAATCAGGCTAGGGAAGATGAGGCTTACACCAACGAACACACTTTTCAGAGATCAGTGGCTGATCACAAAACCTGTTCCTCTTCTTCTGGGACATGCAGCTAGACCACATTTTCCAGCCATCCTTGCTGTTCAGTGTGGCCATGGACTGAGTTCTAGCCAATGTAATATGGGTGGAAATGTTGTAACACCCCTCCAGGCTGGGCCCCTAAAAATCTCCCATGTGCTTTCTCCTTCCATGGTGACCGTGGAAGCCAACTGTTGAAGAAAGCAGAGCTACAAGGGGAAAGGAGTCTGGTCTCTGAATTACTACTTGGAGATGAGCCTCCCACCAATCAAAAACACTGAATTAAACCTTATGTGAGCTAGAAATAAACTTGTATTTATTAAGGTTCTTGTTTTAAAAGACACCGTTCCAAAGCAACTGGAGAAAACTCAGAGATGGAAAGTGATCGTGATATCCAACTTTCAAATATCTAATGAGCCACCATAAGTTAAAAGATTTCTTGGGCTTCCCTGGTGGCACAGTGGTTAAGAATCCGCCTGCCAAAGCAAGGGACATGGGTCCAAGCCCTGGTCCGGGAAGATCCCACATGCCGCAGAGCAACTAAGTCCGTGCACCATAACTACTGAGCCTGCGCTCTAGAGCCCGTGAGCCACAACTACTGAAGCCCGCGTGCCTAGAGCCGGTGCTCCACAACAAGAGAAGCCACTGCCATGAGAAGCCCGTGCACCACAACGAAGAGTAGCCCCCACTCACCACAACTAGAGAAAGCCCGCGTGCAGCAATGAAGATCCAATGCAGTCAAAAATAAATTAATTAATCAATTAAAAAATATATATTTCTTGGGGTTACTCCAAGTTAGGGCACTAAGACCAGGGGGTAGTATCTTAAACGAGACTGATCACAACTCAGCGTAAGGAAAACAATTCCTAAGAATCAGAGATGTCCAAAGATCTGACTTCTGCCCACTCTCCAACCTCATCTCCCATCACTCTTCCCTTGGTTACCCACCCTTCCTTCTGCTCCGTGAGCACCCTGAGCTCTTTCTTGCACCTGGGCTAGTATGCATGCTGATTCCTCTGCCTCAAACACTCCTCCTGACTCCCCACAAGCCTTATTCATATATTCATTCAACAACTGTGTATTGTTCCACGCCCACTCCAGGTCAGGTACTGTTGTGGGTGCTTGGGCTGTAGCAGGGAACAAAACAGACAAAAACCACTGCCCCTGTGGAACTTAAATTCTAGCCAGAGATAAACACTGTAAACAATAAACATAATAAACGAGTAAGTGATGTAGTACGTTAGGTGACAAGTGCTCTGGAATAAAAAGAAAGATACAGCAAAGAAAGGAGAATGGGGGTTCTGGGGCAAGAGGTGATGTAGAGAGAGCAGGGATGAGAGAGGCAACAGGGGCACCTCAGTCTTCAGATTCTGTATCACTTCCTCCCGGAGGCCTCTGTGAACCCCCAAATCTGAACTACATTTGTGTCCCTCAATCCCATGATTTTCTCTCATAGCACATTTGTCTTTTATGACACTGTATTCGTTTGCTAGGGCTGCCAAACAAAGCACCACTGACTAGGAGGCTTGAACAACAGAAATTTATCATCGCACAGCTGTGGAGGCCAGAAGTCTGAGACAAGGTATGAGCAAGGTTGGTTCCTTCTGAGAACTGAGAGGGGAGGGTCTATCCCAGGCCTCTCTCCTTGGCTTGTAAACGACCATCTTTTCCCTGTGTACCTTCACACCGTCTTCCCTCTATGCATAACTCTGTGTCCAGATTTCCCTTTTTTATAAGGACCCCATTCATGCTGAATTAGGGGCCACCCTAATGACCTCATTTTAACTTGATTACCTCTGTGAAGAGCCTGTCCCCAAATAAGGTCACATCTAAGGTGCTAAGGACTGGAATTTCATCATAAGCGTATTGAAGAAGACAATTCAATCTAAAACAGACCGTGTGAGTTAGAATTATCTTACCCATGCATTTAACAGTTTCATGTCTACAACCCCCGCTAGACCATAGGTGAAACCAGGGCAGGACCTAGTCAATTTCAGTCATCTCACTGCACCCAGCACTTAGCCCAGTGCCTGCCAGGTGCTCAGTTGCTACTTGGTGCTTAATAGCCCTAAGTTCATTTTGTTCTGCTACAAACAGGCAGAACAACCTCTTGTCCTTCAGTTCTGCAGAGTTGTTTCTTTCCATATAAAATCCTCTTCGCTCAGGGCTGTTCCTCAGGGCCATGCTGTGTTCTGTTGACAAATTAGAAATCCTACTGGGTTTCCAGCTTGATACTGCCCGTTAGCCATTTGAAAGAACAACCAGGTAATAATTCCTGTAGCTTTAATGAAGCTGGGTTTACTCAACCCTCTTCTCTCCCCTACCCCCTTGCAATCTCCTTAACCCAGCCAGTTGGCTATGGAAGGACACTGCATAGTGTGTAAGTATAAACCTTCTGGACAGAGACCAATAAAGCATCCAAAGTTTCATTTGGAGAAACATGCAGCAAAATGGCAAAGAGAGCAAAGGCATATTGTAGACTCAGTCTCCACTCCTTGATCAGATGCTGGTTTATGGTGGAACTTCAGGGATGTCATTTAACCTCTCTGGCTTCCTCATCTATAAATTGGAGCTAATACTAATGCGGTTTGCATCATAACAACACAGGGATATCAACACACTATGAAGGCTTGCAAACACTATTGTAATGTGAGATGTTTTATTAGTATATAATGATACAGATTTCTTATTATCACCCAAAGCCCTGTATAACGTGGTCTCTGACTCTCCCGTCTCCAGCTAGTTACGTATTAGTTCCTTAAACACACAAGTTCTTTCCGGCCGCAGGACCTCTCTCCTCTGCCAGGAGTAGTTTTCCCTCCTAACATTTACCACATGTAGATGCTTCTTTCCCCTTAGCTCTCAGCTGAAACCTTGTTTTCTAAGAGAAGCTTTTCTCTTCTTGCCCATCCTAGCTAAAATGGATGCCCCTCCCCCATTAAGCTCACTCTCAGCAGTATCTGGTTTCTCTATAGCACTTACCTCTTTCGTTCACGCTTGTCACTTGCCCATCTGTTTCACCAGCTCAAAAGACCATGACTCCCTCACTCACGACCCCCGCTACTCAGCACGGTGCCTGTGACTCACGATAGCGGTTCAGTAAATATTTGCTGAGCACATGAATAGATCATTTCTCACAGTGGACAACTGAAAACAATACAGAGACCCAAGAAAAGGGCAAGGCTAAGGAACTCCAGGTATGTGCATGAGTTAGAAAGAACCCTGTCTTCGTCCTGAGTCTCTCCTTTACTCTCACACTACTACCACACTCAACACACTTGTGACACCAGATGTGTGGGGTTTCCCCCACCAAGCAATTGTCGGCGACGCCAGCTGGATGACCCTACAATTTAACACAATTCAGACACTGTCTACCTGGGGATAGCGTCAGATCCCACAGGTTAAGGGCTCAGTTCCAAGAGACTACCCATACTTCAGAGGCCAATAGCAAGGCGGAGGTCCCCAGGCTACCCACAACTTCTGTCCAACTTGGCTACAAATCAGAGATTCTCATGACCTCTTCCCCTTTGGATTCAATTAGTTGCTAAAGCAGCGCACAGAACTGAGGGAAACACTCACATTTACCAGTTTATTATATAATAAAGGATATGATAAATGATACAGATGAACAGCCAGATAAAGAGATACACAGGGCGAGGTCTGGGGGATCCCAAGCACAGGAGCTTCTGTTCCCGTGGAGTTGGGGTGCATCACCCTCAAAGTATGTAGGTAGGCGCTCACCCACCTTGAAGTTCTCTGAACCCCATACTCCTGGAACTTTGTGAAGGCTTCCTCATGTACGCATGATCAGTTATTAGAGAAGTGGGGGGTGCGGCTGAGAATTCTAAGCTTCTAATCATGGGCTTGGTCTTGCTGGTGACCAGACCCCATCCAGGAGCCATCTAGGAGTCCACTCAGAGTTGCCTCATTAGAGCGAAAGACACTCCTAACACCCCGGAAATGCCAAGGGATTTAGGAACCCTGTGTCAGGACCAGGGTCAAAGGCCAACTGTTAGAACAAAAGATGCTCCTAGGGCTCTTACCACTTAGGAAATTAGAAAGGTTTCAGAAGCCCTGCATCAGGAACTGGGGGCAAAGACCAGTATATATATATTTCTATTATCTCACAATACACTTAATAAAATGCTCTAGAGCCATTCAAAATTATCACTGAGAAGACTGTGTAGCAGCATAGGGAAATATTTAGGATATACTGTTAGGGTAGAAAATGCTATTTACACTTGGATTGCAACTACATAAAAATACTGAGATGAGCAAAAACAAATTAAACAAAGAAATTTGGAAACAGTCAAACAACTTGCTATGGTAGTGGGACTGGGTAGTGGGTAGTGGGACTGTCAGTGTCTGGGGTCTTTTTCCTCTTTTATTTCTGCTTCTGTCGCCATAATGCTGTTTGTTCAACAATTACAGTTTGTTCTACATCACTAAAGTAGGCACACTATTGAACTGTCCCCAGAAGGGAGGCAAACATTTGCTCACAGGTGTATGTGAAATGAACTTCTTTTTCATACAGTTCTCGAGCCAGCTGGGCCATGGTGAAATGGGGAGAAGGATGTGGCATGACCTTTTGAGCCCCTATAAACTTGGCTGTGTAGTTATGCATCAGGAGTGGGGCTGCACCCCACATACCTGCAATGAGGTGGTGCCCCAGAGAGCAGGGGGAAGTCAGGGTGTGGCTACTGATTAAGAGGGGGAATGCTGGCTGCCTGGCCAAAAATGACACCAATAGCTACTACAACAGTCGAGATCTCTCTTAACGACAACTTCTCTGTTTTTAAGGCCATTGCACCTGCATAACCTCATTCAACCCTCAAAACTCCTCTTATGAGGTCCTTGTTTGTCATACACATATTACAGAATATACGCAGACACTCAGAGCGCTTATCCTCCTCATTTTTACCTTAAAAGTGGGAATATCTATGGCACAGAATTATACTTCCTGGGAAGAAAACCTCACCATGAATTTACTTACCCAGGCCATTAGAGATGGACTCTCGTAACTCTACAGGAATAGCTACAGCGATATGAAGGCTAAACTACCAAGGTACACAAACTGCCTCATCATGAAGCCCAACAGGATGGCTGAAGAGTTCCCAAGCTTTCCCCCCTTGAAACACAGGTGACGGATGACATTCACATGTATAATACACCTTCATGGCAATCCTCAGGGTCACACACAGTTCTCAGTCACTAACTGACAAGACTTTCTCGCCTGGCCAGGGAAGCACCCTAAAGCACAGGGAAGCCAGAAGGTGAACAGGTAAATCATTGGAACACTTCGATATTTTCACAATTATTAGCGTGGGAAGCAGTTTTGCACAGTGTCTAAGACACAGCCTGCAGTGAAAGAACATGGCTTCAAATATTGGTTCTAACCCCTTCTAACTATGTGACCCTTAGCAAGTTGATTTACCTCTCTGAGCCTCCATTTTTATATATTGGGGATAACAGCACCCATCTCACAGGGTCCCAGTAAGGACAAATAAGACAGCACACACAAAGCTCTCTGCAACAGGCTTGGCACATACCATGTACTCAGTAAGTGGGAGCTAATAATGGCAGCAGTAGTGCCACTAAAAATGACTTGAGAAATCCTTGAAAAATGACCACACCACAGGAAACAAGCTGGTTCCGAGTGACCTTGTTCTAAGAGCTTTACCTACAGAGAGTTGAGAGTTGGACAGCTGGTATGATAAAGTTTAGGACAAAGCTGGACCACTCCAGCAGAAATCTTGCCAATTTCTATTGCATTCCCTCACTGAAAACTAGACCCTATGGAGGGAGAGGAAGGAGAAACGGTCAGAGAACCCTTAAAGAGATGTGGTGATAAATCAGGGGAGAGAACTTGGCATGGCCAGCAAACAGTTACAAGTAAAACGTACCTACAAATCTCTTTGGAGGCCTTCTTAAAAGGAGGAAGGGGTTGGCCTTGAAGTACAGGTAAGATTCGGGCAGGAGGGGAGGAGAGGGGGAGGACAGAGCCAGGTACACAAGAAAAGGAGGGACACGCAGCCAAAGCAGAGAGTTTGTGTCAGACAGCTGTGAGCAAGGCTCCCTGCTCTCTTCTTGCCTCTTCCATCCTCCTCTGCCCTTCCCGAAATGACTCAGCCCTTTGGCTGAGCTATCAGAATGTTCTAAGTTGGTTCTGCTTGCAGTGTTTCCCCGGGTAGCTAATTAAACATATACATTTAATTGAATCATAGTGAAACCCATAATTGAGGTCTCTACACCCAGAGGGGAAAAGGCGGAGGGTGATGGAAACCAACCGTGTTTTAACTGATGCCAGCTAGAATGTTGCCGATAGTTTCAAAGCTCAGCATGAAAAGCATCATATTTGAGGCAATATCATGTAGAGAGTAATCTCCCCAACAAGAGAAGAGAAGATATCCCTTTTATACAACAACAGTTCAGTAAATGTTGTTTAGCTTGCGTAGGATACAGTTAATTACAGAAATTTATCAAAGTGGCATAAGGTGGTATTTTCCCACAGTGGAAAATCCTTAGTTTTATAGAAGCTGAAGCTAGTACTAATTGAATTTTCACTTGGGTAGATAAAATCTTTAACAACTCCGGAATAACTACATGCTCTTTGCTCAACGATGTGGATCAGGATGATTTACAACACCTTTCACACAATCACGCTAATTTTGCTTTCATATGATTAATTAAAACAATATGTTCATTCTCCCGAAAGTGGAATTAGGGCACCCGAGGAGTTGGCTTCTATAGCCAACTTCCCTACCCAGCAATAAAGGCAATTTTCACACCTTGTCTTCGAGAAACTGTTAAGTATATGCGGCCCTGATGGAGACTGTGTCAAGCTCAGCTTTGCTCTTTGGAAGGCAGTAGAGGTGAGTCTGATGGGCAGAAAGAGGTTCCTAGGACTTCAGAGCTGAAAAGGACCTTCGAAGCAGTCTCGTGAAAATCCCTCACCTCCCAGATAAGAAAACTGAGGCTTGGAGAGACCAATAAGTTGTCCCCAACTTATGAGGCCCCATTTATGGCAGAACTGATATCAGTCTCCAGCTACCCTGAGGTTTAACCCGGTCTTCTGGAGAAAGAGCACTGGACTGGGAGTCAGCAAACCCGGGTTTAAGAGCCAATTCTGTTGCTGACTCACTGCAGGACCTCGCGAGCATGGGGTCTCTCTCTCACCTTCCTCTTCGCAGAATTGGGAAAATGATTGCATTTGCCTATGAAACTTCCAAAATAAGAAGCTATGAGACAGATGAAGTTTATTACAGGTGCCCCTCCATCCCTAAGCCCCATTTTCTCCTGAATTTCCCAGACCCCTCTGCCCCCGTGCCTTGTCACGCTCTGCTCCTTAGAATCCTCCAAAGGAGCCCTCTTGTTTTTTCCAGCTGGGGAAGCTGAAGGCTGGGAGACTTAAGGCCATGCAGCTACTTAGTGACAAAAGTGCTTTGAAGCCCATCACCACTTCCCTATGCGGCCTCCACCCTGTGCCCATCCCCTTAGAACCCTGCCCTCTGCCATGGGTGACAATGGATGGCAACTCTCTTGGATGACAGTCCTTAACCCTGAGGGGGCCCTACTCACCCTGAGGCTTTGGTTCACCTAGCCAGTCCCAAAAGGAGACTCTTTTAAATCAAATTCTTAAGCAGTGAAAGGTGGAAAAGACCTCCACCACCTTCACTTTACAGGTGGGAAAACTGAGGCCCAGAGGGTAAGAAAGTGCCTTTTACTAAGCACCTCTGATGTGCCAGACATCACTCAAGGGGCTTTCTCAGGTGATCACATTTCATTCAAGGCCAGAAAGAACATATGACTTGTCCAAGGACATCTGGCTGCTAAGCGCTTAATCAAGACTCACTCAGAGCAGGACGGTGGCCATGGAAGTCAGAATCCGCTAAGGAGTGTGTAACAACTCACCTGCCGAATCAACTAGCCCTGAAAATGGATGGCGCTGGAGCGTCGGGCCCATACCCGGCCGTCGCAAACAACCTAAGTGTCCATCATCAGATGAATGGATAAAGAAGATGTGGCACATATATACAATGGAATATTACTCAGCCGTAAAAAGAAATGAAATTGAGCTATTTGTACTGAGGTGGATGGACCTAGAGTCTGTCATACAGAGTGAAGTAAGTCAGAAAGAGAGAGACAAATACCGTATGCTAACACATATATATGGAATTTAAGAAAAAAAATGTCATGAAGAACCTAGGGGTAAGACAGGAATAAAGACACAGACCTACTAGAGAATGGACTTGAGGATATGGGGAGGGGGAAGGGTGAGCTGTGACAAAGCGAGAGAGTGGCATGGACATATATACACTACCCAACGTAAGGTAGATAGCTAGTGGGAAGCAGCCGCGTAGCACAGGGAGATCAGCTTGGTGCTTTGTGACCACCTAGAGGAGTGGGATAGGGAGGGTGGGAGGGAGGGAGATGCAAGAGGGAAGAGATATGGGAACATATGTGTATGTATAACGGATTCACTTTGTTAAAAAGCAGAAACTAACACACCATTGTAAAGCAATTATACTCCAATAAAGATGTAAAAAAAAAAAAAAAAAGACTCACTCAGGACTGCTCTGTTTTCCAGGCAAACGTCTCCAAAGCTTTCCCCCTATCCTTTATGGAGCATTTTATAAGGGTCGAGTGTGAACTGTTTTATATGTACTAATTCATTTTATACTTCAAATGACCCTCTACAGGGGGTGCTACTATCCCTCCCACATTAGAGATGTGGAAATGGAAGCACAGAGGTGAAGTCACCTGGCTGAACTCACACAGCCAATGAGGCCAAAGGCTAAGATGTGAATCCAGGCAGTGTGTCTCCGGAGTCCAAAATCTGAATGTGTGCACTCAATGGCCACCTCTAATGCACTACCTCTCCTTAAACTTCTGTTAGGTCTGCAAGGTCTTTGGTCTTTGGACCACTGCTCACTATGCGAGCATAAAATAAAATCGATTAGGAGGTGCCAAGTACAGATGTCACACGCCTTCAAACTGATAGCACGAAGACTTCAAATGGTCCTTCAAGAGTTCTTGCTTCCAAGGGGTCACTGGCTCTGGCTCCACGGGTGCTGTTAGCATAATGACAACCCTGCTTGCAGCCTCAGCCCCCATGCTGCCCTTGTGTGAATGAGTGGCTGAGTGGCTGCCTCCCAAGGCTTCCCCTTGGCTTCACGCTCCACGGGAGAGTGCAGACAGCCGCATTCATCCACTGCAGCAGCCTGAAAACCCACTCAGCAACTGCGTGCCCCTGCCCTGAGGCCAGTTCACCAGGAAGACCTGTGGGCTTCTCCAAGTCGGCCTGATATTCAAAAGGAGGGAAAGCAATAAAATAAAAAACATGGGTGACACAGGATAATACAGCAAAAAAAATGGGGGTTTTATCCAGATGAAAACATTAATTCATTCATCCAAGGTTCTTATTATCACAATTTCTCACCTTCCCAAACTCAAGACCTCTAAGCAAAGTTTCTAGAATTATACCAAATAATCAAATGCTCCTTCTAGATTCTGTAAGCATTTTTTTGTTTTGTTTTGTTTGTTTGTTTTGTTTTTACGGTACGCGGGCCTCTCACTGTTGTGGCCTCTCCCGTTGCGGAGCACAGGCTCCGGACGCGCAGGCTCAGCAGCCATGGCTCACGGGCCCAGCGGCTCCGCGGCACGTGGGATCCTCCCAGACCAGGGCACAAACCCGCGTCCCCTGCATCGGCAGGCGGGATCTCAACCACTGCGCCACCAAGGAAGCCCTGTAAGCATTTTTTTTTTAAAGAAAGAATTTGTATTTCACTTCTACGAAGTGGAAGGAACTGTATGTATTAATACTTCTGCAAAACAGCCACAAATTATTTTGTCATCCTTTGAAGATAATTTCAGGTAGAGAAACAAAAAATAGAAAACACTCTCTATAACCTTGATATTAAGGCTCGTGCTCACGTGGAACAGCGTTAAGAATGTGTTTGGGAACTGGGCTGTCTGGGTCTTATTCCCGCCTACCACTTACAAACTGCATGCCCTTGGGCAAGTTAACTGTCTTGCTCAGCCTCACTCTCTTCCTCTGGCGTACTTATTAGTATTGTGCCCACTTTACAATGTGGTGGGATTGTTATAAGGCTTCAATGAGATTATGTATGTAAAGCTTTCAATAAATGTTAGTGGTTATCAGCACGTGATTATTTTTGTCACCAAATATAAGATTGGTTATATTCATGAGAATGCTTTCTATTGGAAGAGACAGAAACCAGCTGAAATTAGTTTAAGCAAAAAAGAAAAGGAATGTATTGGCTAGCTCATCTGAAGGCACACAGATGGTACCAGCCCCAGGCTAGTCAGGATCCCAGAAATCAAACAGCATTAGGGTCCGCCTTTGTTCAATGCTGGATTTCATCTCAACTTTGGTCTATTATGAGTTGTCCTCATAGTCTCCTCGGGGACATTGCTTCTGGGATCAATTCCTACAGCTCATGACACATGGGACAAGATCTTCAATTCTTCCAGCTCCATTTCAATTCAAAAAATTCTAGGGAAGTTACAAGCTTTTTCTGGTGGTCAGGGAAGTGGGGTCTATCATTGGCTACCCCATCAGAACCACATGGGGTTTAACAAAAAAAAAAAAAAAGAAGAAGAAGGATGCATTGTGCTAGGACATACCTGTTATTCACATGGGAACCAGTGTGTCACGACAAAGTCCCTTTAAAGAGTGTACACTATCTATCTACCTATGTAGATCTATAATATTCAATATATACATGTTATTCAACAAACTGATGAACCATAAGTTGTATACACTTTGCAGAAATTAAGTCTATATTTCCTTCTATCCTCCACAGTGCCCAGCACAGAACAGTCACTCTAAGAAGGATTTGTGAAGTGACTAATAACTTAGCTTTGGAATCAAATTATGTCACTGTATTAGTTGGGATTACTTAGATTATGCTTCAGTTTTACAAAAAATAACCCCCAAATCTTAGTGACTTAGCACAAGTTTATTTCTCACTCACAGAAAGTCCACTGTGGTACAGGTGACTGTCCAGGGCAACTGTCCTCAAGAGATACTCAGAGACTTCACAATCCTGCCGTGTACCATCTGTAACTCGGGGCCCCCTCAGTCAACATGCAGAACAGAGCTTGCAGGGGGTGGGGGGCCACCTCGTACTGGAAATTAAGTCTTTCACTCCAGAAGGGACCCATATCATTCTGCTTGCAGCCCATTGGCTAGACCCACCCACTGCAAAAAAAAAAACTGGGGAATATCATCTTTCATATGGCTGGAAGGAGAGGAGAACCAGATATGTGTGAGCTCTAGCTGTCCCCACCAAAATCAATTAAGATAAAACTATATTCTATAAAAATTATACCCCAATTTTTAAATATTAGGACAATCCAAAGAGAAGAAAGTAGCCTAAAACCTATTAATACGGCTTTCCTACTACTCCATCACTGAGCTCCATTCCCCAAATTTCTGAATAAACCCGTATTACAGCCCAGCGGAGACTAATTCCATTAGAAAGTTCAAAGTTTATTTTGCATGCTCCACTATTAGACACAAATGACCTTCAAAATCCAAATGAGCATACAATCTTACTAGTGGCAACTGACAGTTCTTTGCAAAAGCCTTTTTAAAAAAATATGCCTACTCTTTGACCCTGTAATTCCACTTCTGTGATTTAACCTGAGGAAATAAGCATGGACATGCACACAGCGTTAGCTACAAGGATGTTCCTTGCAGCCTATTTGAAACAGGGAAAAGGAAGAATTAACCTAAATGCCAGCAAGAGCATGCTGGTTAAAGTATGTCCTCACACCAGAACACTATGTATCCATTAATAATCACACTGTGAAGGTGTGTTTATTAACGTGAAAAGAGGTTTGTGGCACATCAAGTGGTGGGAAAAGCACGTTATAAAATGGTATGTACACCGCATATGCCTGGGAAATATTCTAGAAGGAAATATATCAAGGAATTAAAAATGTTTGCTTCTGTGTGGGTGGGATTATGGGTATTTTTATTTTCTCTTTTTTGACTACTATTTTCTGCTATTATGAGTATTGCCGTTGAAATAAGAAAAACAAGGTACTTTAAGTTATAAATATATAATATCCTTGAGCCTATCATACAGTCACTGCTCATAATGGGGCTTTTATCTTAGAAACTGCAGGCAGTTAGGTTCTTTTTCGTCTTTACCGCTCACAGTCAGTACTGATGACAATAAGAGCGATTTCTGGGAGACAGCACTTCCCAGTTTATAAGACCTTTTGTATTCAGAAGGCTCCCCACAACTGTAAAGGAAGGTAGTACAGGCCTTTCTACCCCACTTTACAGCTAAGGCTCAAAACTTCCACATGACTTACCTGCCCAAGGGGGGAGGCTACACAAGAATTCAGAGCCCTTCCAGGCCGCTGCACTGTCCCAGGGAACATCACTGTGTTCCAGGGGTACCACTCACATAAAATATAAGTAAAGAGTGCCCCCTGGAGGTGCACTGTGTCCAGTCCTGCTCAGACCCTTACCAGAGTCGAAAGTCCTCCTACACTGATGAGCCAGCCTGTGGCCACAGTGGTTTACAGGTGGTAAGTCAGCAAATTAGCATTCAACAGATATTTATTGAGCACGCCTACAAGCTAGCAGGCACCTGAAACTAATAAGTTTGGCCTTTATCCTTTAGGCAACGAGAAGATATTTGAGGGTCCTAAGCAGTAGAACGATGTAAGCAGAGCTGTGTTTTAGAAAGAACATTCTGGTAGAAATAAGAGTCAGTGAAGGTGAGCAAGACCAGAGAGGCAGGGAGACTGGTGAGTTAAGAGGCTACTGCAATCGTCTGGGCAGGAGAAAATAAATACCTAAACCAAGGCAGAGGTACCTGAGTGATGGAAAGCATCAACATCATCACCATTTTGATAATATTAGTAGGAGCTACTATTTACTGAGCACTTATTATATGCCATATGCTATGCTAGTGATTTACATAATGACCCCATTTGACCTTCAAACTAACCCTATGTGGTAGGCACTAACTATTATTATCCTATTTCTGAGGTACAGGTTCAGAAGAGTTAGGTCAACTGCCCAAGATCACATAGCTAGTATGTGGCAATGATTCCAACTTAGGCCCATGTAACTTGAAAGCTCATCCTCTGAGCCATCATGCTAAGAATTAGCAGAAGAAGGTGGATGACTAAATGGATGACAGTGATGACAGAAGGGGATAATGAGTTCCCTTCCAGAAATGTGGAATGCCATGGAATGCCATGGAATGTCCACATGGAGGAATCCAGGCTGGGGCTGAGGCTGAATTTCTGGAAGCCATCAGTGTGTAGGTGAAAGCTGGTGCCCTGAGAATGAACAGCTCATGGGGCGAGTACACAAAGCAGACCGCCTTGAATGGAAGCCTGGGGAACCTCAAACTTTAAAGGCCAGGAAAGCTTCTTTTAAAAAGCAAAATACAGGAAATTCTCTGGTGGTCCAGTAGTTAGGACTCAGCACTCTCACTGCCAGGGCTCCAGATTAGATCCCTAGTCAGGGAACTAAGATCCTGAAAGCCATGCAGCGCAGCCAAAAGACAAGAGAAGAAAAAAGCAAAATACAGTCACGGCAAAAGGAAAATCAGGAAAGAACAGGGCCAAGGAAACAACGAGTAAAAGAGTTCCAAAAATCATACACCAGACTTAGTGGTATCAAATGTTACATTCCCAATAAAAGGGGCTGATATTTTTGAGCACTTATTCAATGCCAGGTACTATTCTGAGTGATTTGTGTATATGAGTTCATTTAATCCTAACAACATTCCCATAGGAAGACACTATCCCCACTCGCAAATAAGAAAACTGCCCTGTCCCAGGTCCTACGGCTTATAAGCAGTGGAGCAGAGGTAAGTGCTGGGAAATATTCTAGAAGAAAATATATCAAGGAATTAATAATGTTTGCTTCTGTGTGGTTGGGATTATGGGTGTTTTTATTTTCTCTTTTTCGTTAGACTATTATTTTCTGTTATTATGAGTAGCACTTGGTGAACAGCGTTAATGAATATCCCAGGCCTCTTCCGAAGCTGAAGTTTCATAATTTTTTACGAAAAAAAATCTTTCCTTTTTAGAACTCTAGAGCCAGAGTTAGACTGCCTGGTTGTTATATAAAGCTAGGCAGTCTAACTCTACAGATGGCACCCATGGCCCCTACACCATATTGTCTTCCTCAGTAACGTCTAACATGTTTTGAACATTCAGTATATGCCAGGCACTGTTCTACCTGCTAACTCACTTAATCTTATCACAATAACCTTATTAGGTGCCATTATTATTCTTATTGCACCGATGGGAAAACTGAATCATAGAGCAGTTGCCCAGAATCACACAGCTGGTAGAACCATCAAGGTATATAGTAGACCCATCCATGAGGAAATTAAAGAGTTATCAATCAGTACTTCGTGGGTGAAGGTGAGTTGGCAGGAATCCTAACCAAAGTGAAATGTAGAAATGAAAAATTCAGAGTTCAAGGGAAACTAAGAAATTATGAAACTTCAGCTTTGGAAGAGGCCTGGGATATTCATTAACGCTGTTCACCAAATGACAGGCATGGTCGGATTGCACTTTCTGGCCGCCTGTGCTTGTGTGGTCCATAGCACTAGTTCCATCCAATGAGTGGTGAGAAGACATGACACATGTCACTTCTAGGCCAGCTGATTGCCAGCAAAAGACCCTTCAGAGCACTCTTTCCCTCTGTCAGAGCAATCTGCAACAGTGGGAATGGTGGCTGCTAAAACAACCTGAGTCCCAGAGCATAGGAACATGGAGACGAGCCTCAGCTGACCCACAGTGGACATGTGGCATGAATGAGAAATAAACCTGGCTGATACCAAGCCTGAAGTGACCTGGGTGGGGAAACTGAGGGCCCAAAAGGACAGCGATCTGCCCAGCAACACAAAGCTGGCTACCTAGAGGCACCGAGCGGCAAAATTCCACATCCGGCATCCCATCCAGTTATCTTTCCTTTATACATCACTGAGCATCTTGCATATTTTGTAAGTCACTGCCCCTTCTAACCCAAAGCATATTCTGCTTCTGTAAATTAACGCAAAGGCTGAATTTAACTAATCATTGGCTAATTTTCATAAACTGTCTTCTAGTGCACACACTCAGAACTCAATTTTTTCAAAAGGTAGAAGGAGAAGGCATGGGGGTGTCTGGAGGGGTGGGGTAGGGAAACCCTGCTCTATTATTTACAGAATCAACGCTAATTTAATTAAGTATTGACAGAAAGTGCTCAATATTGCAAATAGTTGCCACCCGTTTCTCCTGCAGTCTGGATCTCCTCGTAGTAACTGACTTCACTCCATCTTCCTCTTTGATGTATGAGGCCATAAAACAGGGAGTGAGTAAGTCACCTTCGAAGAGGCCTTTTGTCATTGCAATAACTAGAAGTAATTTATGTGCACCTGGAATTTGGGTTCTCTGTCTCTGACTAGGCAACAGACTGAAATCACAATTTGGATGCCAGAAGCCAATCAGAAGGTCAAAGTGACTCTGAAAGGTATCAGTCTGCTAAAATCTACGATAAGAGAACACCAGCGTCCATGCTCAGCAATTAGACCATCAGCAAAGATTTCAGACGCAGGCTGCCTCAGAGATAAACTGACCCTTCAGAATTGTCCCAAGTTGAACTGAGAAGGTCAGGCATGGATCTGTCATTGGATGTGGGAAGGCCTTGGATAAGATGAGTCTCTGCAACTCAGGCTACCAGCCTGAGTTTTACTCCCAGCCTGGGATTTACTTCACCTTTGCAGGTATCCTGGGACACCTTCCCCATCATAACCACCATCCAAGTCCCTCCCATCCTTCACGACCCTGTTTAATTCCTGCCTCTTCTAGGAAGGCCTCCCTGACTATCCTAGCCTATGATATATACGGTATACTCTGACTTTACAATTCTTCGGGCACTTGTCACATTCTCCCTGGGTATGTGCTTTTTATGTTTGCGCGTCTAGACTCTGTAGATCATGTTTCTATAGAAATAGGTTTCATCTCACGTGCCAACTGTGATCAATTAGTAGTGGCTGCCTAGAGTACTAGAGTGAGAAGTCCAAGGCTGCATCTGGGCTCAATGGTTAAGAGTGCAGGGATTGATTAACAAGGTCTGCAATGGGCATGGCCAGGAAAAATGAAAATGTGTGGCATATGTCTGCCCTCTATCCTGTAAACAGTGAATTCTTTAAAGATAGAGTCCATAAACTGCATTTATTTATATTCCCAGGAACATCTGCATAGGCACACAATGCATGTTCAAAAATTATTTGATGAATAAATACTTCCCATTTTAACAATGACCTAACTCTAATGCATTAATCACATGAATTCTAATTATGGGTCTTTCAAACAGCCCTTAACACACATAGGTATAGATTTGACTCCCATCAGAAATCTTTCCAAAGCAAGATTTTATATGAAGGATGGCTTTTGACACATCAGTCCCTAAGGTTTCTGAATCTGAAAACATTAATACTTAATAACTCATAGCATCTGTGCAGTTATTAATGATTTTTCAAAGTTTTTGCTCCTCATTTGGTTACTACATGACTTTCATGAGGTAAAAGTTTATTCCCATTGTACAGCTTTGAAATAACTTGCTTAATAGCATAACGATTAGTCAAACCAGAAGATGTAACCCAATAAATATTTACCAATCCTCCAAATAGTAAAGTAAGCCCTTAAGGTCCAGGCCAGTGTTTCCTGTAGTTTTTTCCCTGTAGAACACCAGGATTTTTGTAGGGTCACTACATGTCTTCTTGTGGTCAAATAAGTTTAGGAGACATTAATAGGTATTCCCTATGGTGGGACTTCTCAGAGCGTTTAAGACATTAATGCACTTGGTGAATTGCACAGAGGACCCTGGACATGAAATACTTCCCATCTATTCAACCTCAGAACCCCTTGGACAAGAAGCATACAAGTGCTATAAAACCTTTTGAGAAATGATTACCTGGGCTCATCAAACTCCCATCCTTAGTTTTTAATCTAAAATTTGCATCGAGATCACTAAAAGGACAGCAGAGTAGTTAAGAGCTTGGGCTCTAGAATCCAACTAGCTTTAAGTTCTGGTCCCAGCACTTAATGGCTGTGACCTTGGTTGAGTCACTGAATCCCCAGCCTTGCTTCCTCACCAGGAACATGCAGATTCTAACAAGGCCTAACTCCTAGGACTGTCATGAGGACTGAATGAGGCAAGGCAGGTAGAGCGCCTAGCTCACATAAGCACTTGATAAATGTTAGCTGATTTTATTGCCAAAGAGGCAGGAAGGTCAGAGTGGAAACTATTTTAAAACAGAACAAAATACCACAGGTTGGGCTCCCTGGGAGGCAGACTCCAAGATAGAGTTTAGCCTGCAGGAAGCTTTTAGAGGAGTGTCCTCAAAGTCAACATCAGTGGAAGGGAAGGGAAGAAAGAGAAAGAAAGTTGAGCCATCCCCAAAGGGAGAGACCTAGAGATAAACTGACCCTTCAGAATTGTCCCAAGTTGAACTGAGAAGCTCAGGCATGGATCTGTCATTGGATGTGGGCCACCCTAGGAAGGCCTTGGATAAGATGAGTCTCTGCAACTCAGGCTACCAGCACTCGCAGCAGCCGGGACAAGTTCTCCACCAGAGCTGCATCTGAGCAGTGCACACAGTGTCTACCACGCCAAAAACAAAAGCAAAACACAAAACAAAGCAAAAGATTCCTCTGACCCTCTGGGAAGGAAAAAGGGGAGTCTGCAGATATCAACCAAATCTAGTCATTTATTCATTCATCATTTATTAATGCCTACCATATGCCAGGCCCTGGGGCTCAGGGCTTATGAATCAGGTACTGATTATATAACAATAATAATAATGTCTTCTCTTGACTTTTTAAAGCATGAAAATAAAGATGGGGAAACAGAGAAGGAAGAGATATCAAATCACTTCAAGCCAGGATATATTCTCAGGTGATCAGTCACCTGTCAGCCCAGTACGCAAAGGTGTTCATTTGAATGAAGAAAGGGACACGGCAGCTTTTTCCCCCCAAAGCAATACATCAAGTTGTTCTTGCGGTGACTGCGCGAGCTTGGCAAACTGTGCACTGCACAAAATTGAATTTCCAGGTTTGCGGAAGCCTGGGCAAGCTCGAGATGCATGAGGATTTATGGCTTTAGGTTCTTAAAACGCCTCCCATTAATTTGTTATGACCTTCTCCCCCTGCCCATGGCCCCAAGTTAACCACAGTCAGGGGCTGAGCAAAGGTAAACGGCACATCAATCAAGCGAAAGCAGCCCCAGAGAGACAGGTGTCTGCCTGGCGGAGGGACAGAGAGAACAGAGTCCTTCATGTCCCCGGAAGCCTTGGCTGTGTTCCTCTCTCCCCTGGAGCGGCTTCGGTCCTCAGGGTCCACCTTCCCTCCGGACCTCTCCCATCCTCTCCATCTTGTCACTCGTCTCCCTAGTGGCCCCTCAAGCATTGTTCTTCTTTAGCACAAGACAGCTCTTGTCTTTCCCACTGACCATCCCATCTGTTTATGTCATGTCTTCTCAAGAAGCCAGCCAGCTACTCTGCAACTAATATTTCACATTTGCCTAATACCTTACAATTTACTTCTGGGCCTCACGACCGGCCGAGAGGTAGGCACTGCAGAAGTGGTGACTCCCACTCCAGAGATGAGGGCGCTGAGGCCCAGAGAGGCAAAGTGACTTGCCCGAAGTCACAAAGCAGAAGGGCGGGACCCAAGCCAGGCCCTCTGTGCCACAAACTAGCCTCCCCGCTGCCTCTCAGCCCCAGGGACCAGGCCATGGGTTGGCAGTGTACTCAGTAGGACAATTGATCCAAGTCACAGATTGGGGGGATTACCTGGGAATCCACAGGGAGGATGGCCAGCCCCCCAGAGGAGGCCCATAAGTACACTACTGCGCAAATATATTATCCAACTTGAGCGTAATTGGAGAAGCCAAAGGTTTTTTTTTTTTTCTCAAGCCAAAAGCAACAGATTAAAAATTTGGACTAAAACAACATAGATTTTTTTTAACTTCACTGCCCCAAGTGAACTTAGGAAATCCATGGGCCTCTGAGCCTAAATATTTTCTTGTCAGTTAAAGTTCTTGTTTTAAAATTTTCCCAGGCACCCTTTTAAGAATGAGTCCTTGGCAGGTGTTCTTCATTCTACATCTTTTCTTTTACTCAGCAGATATTCACTGGGCACCTACAGTGGGCCAAGAGCTGTGCTAAGTGCTGAGGATTCAGCTGAGGACCAGGCAGAGGCAGATACCTGCCCTCAGGGGGTCTCACAGGCTGGCAGAATAATATGGTGATTAAACAAGTAAGTACAATGCAGAATTTAGAAATATCACTCTTTGTAACTCTGTTCATTGGAGTTTAAATAGGACAACCTTTATGAAGAGCAATTTGGCAGTACCTATGAAAAATTTTAAATGTGCATAGCTTAGGACTCAGCAAATGCAAAAGTAAAATGAAACAAAACTAAACTAAAACAGCAGATACTAGAGTAAGGGCAAAAGGTTATAGGTATGAAAGGGAGGAAGGGAAGGAGGGAGGGAGGGAGGGAGGGAGGGAGGAAAGGAAAACTTAAATATCCATCCAGAGGAGTATAATTTTAAAAGTTATGGTACATTCATACAGTAGAATACTACGTAGTCAATAAGTATATGAGATAGACTTGTCTGTACCAGCCTGGGGAAATGTTTATAAAATATGCTAAGCGGAAAAAAGCAAGTTGGAAAACAGCGCATGTGTTATACCTATCTATGTATATGTGGATACGTCTATACAGGCATATATGGACATCTAAATGTGTATCTATTTAAAGCCAAAGGGAAAAAATCAGCAAGGAGACAGAGCAAACTGTTACCAGGGAATATCTCTGAGCAGTGGAATGGCGATGGTTTAAATGGATAAACTTTCAAACAATTTGCAAAGTAATCTTACTTTTGTCGTTTTGAAAACCCAGTTTAGCAAAATAAGGAGTATTAAATATTCTGACAGGGAAAGAAGAGAGAACTGTCTCTGAGCACCAAGCAGGACTTACCCTTCACTTCCTACCAACCCTTCACTTCTTACCGTTTTAATCTGCTTATCCTTCAATCTCCAACATTTCCCAGCAAGACCCCAAGCATCCTGCAATTTATAACCCCACCTAGTGGCAAACAGGTGAATTTCAGACGCCAAACAAGAGAAATACATTGTTTTGCAAAAGGAAGGTGGATGTGGTGGACTTCACGGTGGAATGCTGCAAAACGACTAGTGACAAAAAGGGGTCTTCCAGAGCCCCCCTTACCTCACAGGTCATTATGAGGAGAAAACGAGCCGAGCATGTGCAGAGGCTGCTTCCCAGTTCACACACTTGCTTGTGCAAGAAACACAATTTCTCTTATTTTTTCTAACTCAGCTAAACTTCTATTTTGAGCTCTTATTCTGGCCAGATGGCAGAGACTTATTTTTAGTCAATACAGTGCTATTGGCTCTACCCCACCACCACTCCCAATACACAGTTTACACACATATAACACCAGGACCGGGGGAAAGTTCAAGGGCGGAGGGGTGTCCGGGAGCCAGTGTGCTGGGATTGGGGGTTTAAGTGTACACAGGCTACTGCAAGGTGCCCCATGCCTTCTCACCAGGCCCTTTCTGGCCCAGTGACTCTCCCTTGTTTCTGAGTCAGGAACTCTCGGCACAGTCAGGCCACCCCTGCCTCCCTCCAAGACTGGCCATATCATCTTCTTCCCTTGATACTCCCTTCCTGGTTCTCTGCCTGGAGGACAGGATGTAGGAAGTCTCTTCCAGATCCACAGAGTTCACCACCCTCACCACCTCTGCATTAGCCCTCCCCTCCACACCACAGGGGATCTTCATCTAGTCTGGTAGGGCTGTGGGGAGTGGTAAATCCCCCTGTCCTCCAACACTCCAGAAGTCAGCTGAGGGGAGCACAAAAACCTGGAAGCTCTGCTCCCATTTCCCCTAAGATAAAGAAGCCCGGCACAGAGCAGAGTGGGGTGCAATACAAGGGTGGGGAAAAGGAAAATATAAGGAGAAAAGAGCAGAAGCTAGTGTGCCATGTGAAAACAGTATAGCATGGTGGTTCAAGGTTTGGTTATATAATTGTCTGGGTCTGAATCCCCACTCTACCACTTACTAGTGGTGGTCAAACTATTTCACTTCTCTTCAGGATACTAGTATCCACCTCAGAGAGCCATTGTAGGAATTAAGTGAGATACAGGGATGCAGACACTGAATCAGTCTTGTCACTGCCATTCTGCTCACAAATAGACTGAAATTTGACATTGGTCCATCATAATTCAATTCAGAGTTCCTTACACGCCACCCTCTGCCTAAAGGTGGGAATGTCAATTGTCTGAATGTGAACCTCATGCTGAAAGCACTTTTTCTTCTGAGGGAAGAAAGACAGAGTAGCGTCACCTTCTATAGTGGAGCCTCTGTAAGGAACTTCCAGGTCAACATCTCTTCAGCAATGTTCCCAAGGCTGAGAGAAGCGATGCTTGGAGCTAATGGCAACATCTACTCAAAGCCTCCTCAGGTCTTAATCTCGAAGATCTTGCTTAGAAAAGCCTTCACACAGATGTACCCTGTTGACACTGGGCATGCCCATGTAGGAGGCATGCCCATGTAGGGGCCTTCCCAGTGACAGGAACTGATTGAGAGAAGAGGTTACGGAAATACACTGTGACTGCCTAGGCCCTCGCAGTTAATGTCTGGGGAGCAAAGAATGCAGAAACAGAGACAGGACAGTCAGGCAGGAGAGGTGCCAAAACTTAAATAATAAATCAGTCACGAGGACCCCCAGACCCGCTTTGACAGTAAAGATAAATCTGAGAGACATTCCTAAGTTGCTCTGCAGATACTAAAACCCCCACCAGGTGGAGGAAGTTGACTGCATGCTGACCACCAGCATGTAGCCCCCAAACAGGTTGGAACCAGAAAGTTGATGATGTTGACTCCTGAAATACCACCCTGTTACCTCACCCACCAACTAATCAGAAGGATGTCTACGAGTAAGTTATGCACCCCATGACACCCTCCCTCACACTGCCTTTAAAAATCCTTCCCCAAAAGCCATTGCAGAGTTCAGGGCTTTTGAGCATTAGCTGCCCATACTCCTTACTTGGTGCCTGCAATAAACACTGCACTTTCCTTCACCACAACCCGGTGTCAGTAGACTGGCTTTGCTGGGCATCAGGCAAGTGGACCCAAGTTTGGTTTGGTAATACCATGAAGCCTTGAACCAAGGGAAAAGCCCTCTCTCTAAACAGATGAAGGCAATGGTTTTCCCAGCATTAGCATGCATCACCAGGAGGGCTTGTTGTAACAGTCTGCTGGACTCCACCCCTCAGAGTACTAATTCTGCAGGCTGGGATTGAGGCCATTAATTTTCATTTCTAAGAAGTCCCAGGTAATGATGATTTAGCTGATGGGAGACCATTCTCTGAGAACCACTGGATTACAGAAAAACACTGCTCAATAAGAAGAGCTATGTGGAACTTTAAACTAAGACAGGGACTTACATATGTAATTCATTCTCCCTCAGGGTAAGCTCACAGAAATATCACAGGAACGACTGCAGTGATCTTTGGTATACCTTGCTCTAGAGTGAGGGTTTTACATTTATTAGCACTCATTATTCCCACTGGAATGGAAAATGTGACATGGCTGGTGTCTACAAAATTACCCCCAAATCCAAATACCACTCAAAAACCCACCTGGATAAGAACAGGGAATCCATTAGTCCTATAAATTCTACATACACATCTCCTCCCACCCATGGTCTGAAGATAAAGACTATGCTCCCAGCTCACTCTTATCCCTTCTGTGGATTGGCTCCTCCTTCCACAGACTCAGCAGGGCTAGGCAGCCACTGAACTAGACATCCGCCAGCTCACAAGTCCCTTCTCTAGAAAGTTCCCCCTGATCCATGAGAGGAGACAGAAGCCATATGACCCTACTCTCTTCCATTTCTGATTAGACCAGGAATGAATAGACCCAATCCAAGATTAGCCAATCAGGTTCACTCCTGGGAATTTGAAATTGGGATTCAGAGATATTCAGTCAGTATCTGAAATTGGCTAGACTGATAAGTATGAGGTGGGCAGAATTCACCAGATGGCCTGAGGAGCCGAAGAAACTAATCTATAGAGAAAAAAGAGCAAAGTAACTATGCATAGGTAGAGAGAGAAGATAAATACGTCCCCGTGGCATTCCAGACCCCAGCTTATATCTCTTCCTGAGGACTTCCTTATCCCACCCTCAGGTTCCATGTGACATTTTATGTCCTCATCATTATTTTCCCTTTTCTAGCTGGAATCACTCATTTATTCAGTCCTCAGCTGTTTGTTGAACACCTGAGCTGAGCCAGGTGCTGTCCTTGGTGCTGGAGAAATGGTGAGGAACACTACAGACGCATTCTTGATCCCATGGAGCAATCAGTTCTGTTATTTGCAACCCAGAACACCTAGTATAGCTCCTATATCTGCCACAATATAGAGAAATGCACTCACAGAAAGAAAAGTTATGGAAAAATATATTACAGCTTATCGAACATCTACTATATGCCAAGCACCTTGCTAAATGCTTTACATGCACCATCTCTGACAACAACCCTATGAGGCAGGAATTATTATTATCCCCATTGGCTCAAGGACACACAGCAGTCACACCTGGGTGGTCTGAATCTTCAGAGCTGCTAAGAGAAAAGAGAGAAAGTGCCAGAACATAAGCAGACACTGGGGAAAGACACATACACACAAACCCATTTACACTCACACACAAACTCATACACACACAGAATTCAGGCCAGCTATATCAGCACAGACTCAGGCACCCTCTTGGTCTCTGTCAGGTGCTAGCCTCTCTGCTTCATCTCCATCCTATAAGGTGACAAAAATCAGAAATAACCCTCCCTCGTCAGAAATATCCTTGAAGAGCAACTAAGCTTGGCAATACTTTAATCAGACAAAGGCCTTCCAAATGTGGCCTCCTGAGAATAGCAGGGATGCATTTCCACCTGCCTTTTAGAAAATGTGCCCTCCCTGGATTGCATATGAATGCTCTTAGGGAAATGCCAGAGAGTCACTTTAAATGCTTTCTGCCAGCAGGTCAGCACTTACCCACTGGACACCTACCTCCCCAGGAGCCCCACTCAGGTTCCCTTGCAGTTCCATCCCAGTCTGCTCCCTGCCAGGCCCAGGAGAGCAGGGAGCAGCTCTGAACTAGGTGGACAGAGATGTGACTAGTCCCTGCCAACAGCCCCTCCCCTCTCAGTACAGACAAGCAAAACACTTGAAGGCTGGCTGAGGCTCCGAGTCTGCAGAGTCTGGGAAGAACACAGGATTCTAACAGGCAGGGGACATTCGAACAAGAGAGGATGGCGAATCAGGGTGCAGAGACCCCCTGTATGCATGTCAGCTTCCTCATCTGGAAAGCTGAGATTCTCAAATCTCCCTTACATCAAAACAGATACCATTTATTGAGCACAAGCACTACGCTAAACACATTTGCAAGTTATTTGAAAGAACCCTAGTCGATAGAGATGACTGTCCCCATTATATAAGTGACAAAACTGAGGTTCCAGAAGATAAAGCTGGGTTCACTTAGCTAGTCCTGGTTCACATAACTAGCAAATGGCAGAACCATCACTTTCCAAATTCCACGCTCTTAGCCACGAGCTGGTTTCCTTTGACTTGTGTTTGAGAGGATGAACTGACAGTGAGGAGAAGAGGGCAGAGCCGCCAGTAAGTCTTCATAATTTGCCAGCAGTCAGCCTGATCTAGCTGGAACTTTGATTCCTCCCCTCCCCACCACCACCCCAACCCCTTAATTATCTGCTAACACAGCTGCACACTTCCCAGGACCATTTTCAGGATCCTAAGACAGGAGGCTTAACCCCAGAAGGCCTCAGCTGCCACCCAGCCCAGCAAGCTCACAGAACCCTAAAACCAATGTGCTGACAAATCCATATCCCATCATCATAGCTAGAAATTTTTAAAAACAGAAATCTGAGACGTGCTAAGGGAACTGGGAAGTGGTATCAGAGTTTAGGCTTCAAATGCTTCTCTAAAGAACAATAGGAAATGTCTGCCTTAAAGCCCTATAGAGTAAAGCTTTATGATAAATTTGGGAAACCTCTTTGAAACTCTTTGTCTCCCCATCCTCTCTGCTGGTAAGAATCACTCACACATTTCATTTAGTATTTTCTGCTTTGTCCTCACACAAGCTTTAGGGTGAGCTCTCTCTCTCTCTCTCCTTGTCCTTCCTGAATTCTCAAGGTTCTCAGCAAAAGAAAACAAAAAAAAACAGCGAAATATTCGGTCCTCTATGGGAAAAGAAATCCTCAAAGATACATGTCTCAGAAACAGAATGATATGCTTTTATCTTACATTAGATCAGGTATGTTTCCAGTTACAGAAGAGGACAACCAATATCTTACAGCTAATTGTAACTCTGATGTTGTCTGGGGTCTGTAGGTCCTTGGCACCCAGAGAAGACAAAATGTAAGTTCTGTTAGGGGCAGGCATTTTTGCCCCTTTTTTCCCACTGCTGTATCCCCAGTCCCTAGAATAGTGCATAACACATTGTAGGTATTCAATAAAATGTTTTAACTCTTTCGGGATCCATCCAGACCTATGAATCAGACACTCCGGGAATGAGGCCCAGCAATGTGTATTGTAACAAGCCTTCCAGGTGATCCTGATATTCACTCAAAACCACTGAACTATGATAGAGGTCTGTGCTGTTCAATATGGCAGCTGCAAGACACACATGGATATATTTTTACTGATATAATTGACATATAACATTATGTTAGTTTCACATGTACAATGTAATGATTTGATACACTTATACACTGCAAAATGATCACCACAGGAAGTTTACTTAACATCCATCACCACACACAGTAACAAAAAAAATTTTTTCTTATGATGAGAACTTTTAAGATCCACTCCCTTAGCAACTTTCAAATATACAATACAGTATTAAATATAGCTACTATTAAAATATCTTTAATAAATAGGCAAAATCACCTAAGCATACACAACACACACACACACACCCCCTCTGGGGTAGGCAGACTTAAAAAATAGCTCCCAGTGATTCCCATTTCCTAGTATTCCTGCCCTTGTATAACTAGCCCTCTCTTTAAGGGTGGGCTATGTGCAATGACTTGCTTCTAACCAAAATAATATGGCAAAGATGATGGGATGTCATTTCCATGACTAGATGTCACTTCTATGAGTAGGTTACAAAAGATGGTGATTTCTGTCTTACCAGCAAAACTCTCTCTCTCTGGTTAGCTTGGATGAAGCAAGCTGCCATGTTGAAGCCCACATGGCAAGGAAATGAGGGAAACCTTCCGCTAACAGCCAGTGAGAAAATGCAGTCCTCAGTCCAACAGTCCCCATGGAACTGAATTTTGCTAACAATCACATAAGAGCTTGGAAGCCTATCTTTCCTCAGTTAAGCCCTCAGATGATACCCACACAATGACTGACACTTTGGTTGTAATCTTGTACACCCAGGAAAGCTATGCCTGGATTCCTAAGCCACAGAAATGCAAGATAATAAATGCTTGTTGCTTTAAGTTTTACAGCAATTTATTACACAGCAACAGATAACTAATATTCCCTCACAGTGTAGAAATCCAAAACCTTCCCCAGCATTTCTGTGAATCACAGACTGCTTATATTTTCCTGTTTCCCCTGGATTTGAACTCTAGGTTTAGTTTGATTTAAGAACCATCTCACTGTTCCACCTACACTACCCCTATTCCATACTCCCTCAATCTAGCCATGAACCTCAGTCTCTTCTTTATTTCCAAGTTCTCAGAGAGCAGGTATAATAGGCTAACCAAAAATCTAAAAAGGAAAAAATAAAGAATGACATGTCCCTAGGTGGCTTGGAAAAGCTCCAAAATACTGCTGCAGATCTAGAAGGCCATATGTATACACAGAGTTGTGTGCATGCTGAGAAGACCTGAGAAGATCCCAAGTTCTCATCTCTGGCTAACACTGAGGCTCTATTCAAGCAGGAAGTTAAGTCTGTACACCCACGAAAGCTATGACTGGCAGCTGTAAACAGCCTGGCTCAGCACTGAACATGTGCCCCAACACAAACACAGAGCCCCTAAGCAAAGCCTGGGAGATGTACTGGCCCCAGACTTTTAAGGAAATCTCTACCCAATCATTCCCCAACAAGGAAATTAAAATTGTACTCTAGAAAATATCTATATTTAACACAAAAGAAGGCAGTAATAGAGGAACAGAGGAACAAAAAAATATAAGCTGTATTGGAAAAGGTAAAGTCGCAAGCATAAATTTCACCTTCTTGGTGATTACATTAAATGTTAATGAATTAAACACTCCAATTAAAAGGCAAAGCTTGGCAAAATGGATTTTTTTTTAATGATCCAACTGTACACTGTCTATATGAGACACTTCAGATTCAAAACACAAACAGGTTGAAAGTAAAAGGACTGGAAAAGATATACCAAGCAAACAGTAACCAAGAGGGAGCTGAAATGGCTATACTAATATCAGATAAAATAGACCTTAAGACAAAAATTGTTACTAGAGACAAAATTTCTAAGTCAATCAATAAAGAATACATAACAATTATGTGTATACCTAATGTGTATGACAGAATCCCAAAATACATGAAGAAAAACTAACAGAATTGAAGAGAGAAATAGACAATTCAAAAGAGACTTAGCAGACACATCAACCAAATGCAATGCATGTACCTCAATTGGGTCCTGATTTAGACAAATTTTATGTGTATGTGTATATATACACACACACACACACACACATGCAAGAAAATCAGGGAAATGTGAACACTGAATGAATATTTGATGATATTAAGGAATTACCATTAATTTTTTAGGTGTGATAAGGGTATTGCAGTTATACTAAAAAAAAAAAGACTCCTTTCCTTTTAGAGGCATATTCTGAAATATTTTTAGATAACTTTATATGATGTATGCAATCTGGAAGGAAGAGGCAGAATACGAGGACTAGATCAAACAAGATTACTTATGAGTGGATAATTAACGTTGCTGGGTGGTGGGTCCATGACAGTGCATTTTATTATTCTTTCTTCTTATGGATATATTCAAAGTGTTCCATAATAAAAGGCTAAAAAAGGCAGAACAAAGCTACCTGACTGCTCATTCTGAGAAGCACTAGGACCAAAAAGATTACTATTTGTCCATCCACTCAAAATTCATTTGTTGATTATTTACTATGAGTAAGTCACGGGGATAAACATGCTCTTAAGTAGGCACAGATAAAAATACTTATAAACAAAGAATGGAAGATGTGTCATAAGAGAGGCCCAAATGCAGGGCTACAGGGAACTCATGAGGGAGAGATTATTACTGATGGGGACAAGGGAAAGCCTGAAATCACAGAATATTAAGCAGGAAGAGTCTCCACCAGAATCATCTTATTTACATCTGAAAAATCTGAACTCCAGAGAGAGGAAGTCAATGTCCCCAGTTACCACAGCAACATTCTAACAGAGCTGGGATTTATTTGTTCCGTAGCTAACATTCATAGAGAGCTTATTATGTCCTGACACCTTGCTTAGAACTTCACACATATTATTTCATTTAATCCTCACAATGTATTCCATTATTATCCCATTGTACAGAGGAGAAAACAGAGGCTCAGAGAGGTTAAGTGACTTACCCAAGTCAACACAGCTAGGAAGTGGCAGAGCTGGGTCTCAAACGTAGAAAGTTTGTCTCCAGAGCCTTTTCTCTTCTCACTATAATGGGATTTAACCCATAGTTCCATCACTCTGTGCTGGGTTACGCTGTAATAGGATACAGAGAGAGAGAGGAACAGATGTTTCAGGCAGAGGAAATGGAGGAGATTCAACTAACACTACTACTTTGCCCTATAGGGCTTTCTAGGACTGAGCACCTAGAGAAAAGGACGTTATTGCATTAATAATTTTATGCCACTAAACCATGGTTGCCTCACATAAATGAACAAAATCTGTCCACTGTAACCACTTTCCATACAGTGATCTCTGACCCATTGCTCTGGTTTTCTGCACTTGAAAAACAATGCCCAGTTGTTGGGCTGCACTTCACAGGCGTACAAGACCTGTGCTTGCCCAGCTTCAAGACCGAAGAAAAAGCCTGGAGTCAGCAACAGAGACATCAATGGTTTAATAGATGGGGGTGGGGGGTGGGGCTTACATGTCTTAAGCAAAGTCCTGGAGTGATTCCCCACCATGTGCAGTGGACAGCAGGCAGGACGTGGTGGCAGTCTTTGCTTGGGGTGGGGGGTATTACCAGTTATAGGGGAATTGATGTCTGGTAGGCTCAGTAGTTACCAGGAAAACCAGTAGAGGGGCACTCCCCTCACCACTCCTTTGATAAGAACCATCACTAGCTAGGCCTGGGGCAAGTACGTAGGAAGGTCAGTCATATGCGTAGGGTACACGTGAAGCAGGCACTGGTTGGGCAGGGGATGTACAGAGAGCAAGAGAGCAAACATCTTGAGTGGCCTGACCATACACCAGTTGTCTCAGCCCTGCTGAGGGTCGCCAAGCCTCCTCTGGCAGTTCTTCCCCACTCCCAGCTGGACTGCAGCGTGGAAGGCTCCAGGGGCCGAGCCCTCACATGCTCCCTAGCTCTTTCCTCCTCTTAGAGGGGCTCAGTGGCATCATGGAAAGCTGGGCTCTCATCCTTAGCACTAGCACACCCAGTGACCCTGTGGAAATCATTCAACCTGGACCTCAGTTTCCCATATCTTTCACATAAAAGGGGTTACCAAATGAGCTTTAAAAAGGCATATTCTTCTATAAAAATATTGAATCACTATGCTGTACACCTGAACCTAATATAATATTGTAAATCAACTATACTTCAATTTTTTTAAAAGGCATATTCCTCTCGGACAAGGCATAATTCCATGAAATCAGGGAGTGAGAAAGAGACACTTAAAAAAAAATTCTCTATCAAGATAAACAAAAAATTTTATAAACCAAATATAAAACTGAAAATTATATATATATATAATAAAATAAATATACACATGCTTATTCACTGTACAGTGTTAGGGTACAGCAGTATTTTATGAAACTACTGGACACAGAATATTAGACAGGCTGGAGTTTGTAGCCCAGCTGTGCCAAGCACTGGATATGTTACCTCCTTGTTTATAATAATAACAATAATAATAGTTGATAGTCGTTGAATACTGCCTAAATGTCACGAACTCAACACTCTACAGTGCCCTCTGGGGAAAATCATTTAAGCCTCAGTTACCACATCTATAATAAGAATGAATGGAAGCACACCATAATACAGTAGCAGTAACATTACAGATTCTCAGCAAAGACTTTCTAAAATCATATGTTATTTTGAACAAAGTGTAAGCTTGTTGACAACAACTGCTTCATCATCATCCAGGCTAATGCAATGTTAGCATTATTATTTTTGTTAGCAAAAAAAAATTTTGTTAGCAAAAAAAAGTCTATTCAAATGTTTGTCTTTACTTTTCTTGAAAACTACTATCTTTAAATGTCATCTTATATCTTTTGGGTTGTTCATTCCAATAGCAATAATAGTAATAAAGGTATTATCTCCTTACCTTTCCCATTATTATTCCAAAATAAATTCTAACAAATTCAGGTAGCTTATCGTGAGATGCCACAAAGAGCAAATGAACAAAAACAAAAAACATCTGTGAGAGAGACAGGCTCTATTGAAATCTAGAGCCAAAAACTGAAGAATTTAAAACCATCTGTATCACTATTAGGCACTCAGTTGTTCTTACCAGGCTCTAAAGAATTGAGACTATTTCCACTATCACATGGCTATGTTCTCTCAGTTGGGTTTTATTATTTTTAGTGATTCAACTACAGAATCAGAAGAGTGCTCAGAGATCAACCAGTTCAATCCCCTTTCAGTTCCAATCCCTATGTCCAGGAGAGAAAAATAAGACCCCCCAAAACAATCAGGCAGCCAATCAACTATTAGCTGTTGCACACTTATTATCATTTGCTAGCCTCTCTCTAGGTTCTTGGGATACCTCATGAACAAAAGAACACTAAAGATGATCCCTGCCCTCATGACACACATTGTGGCAGGGACAAGTGACTTGTCCAAATAACACTTCAAACAGGGACAAAACTAGGTCACTCTACATCTAGACCTGGGCTAGAACCTTTATACCCAGTGAACAGACACCTTGGTTTACATCAACATTTGAAGCATACCTGTGATTAGGATTATTCTTCCCACATTTTGTCCAACAGGCCTTCAAAACTTTCCTTCAATTCCATCTCTTTGGCACAGACATAAATTTCTGACTGCCAGATCAATCTGGGTTAACTACAGTGTGCTTAACCTATCTAGACAATACAGTGTCACAGACTATAATAATTATGTCTTATAATGTGTGTAATGCTGAAAAGTTTACAAAGTTTTTTGGAATCATTTGGGAATTAGGTATCCATGCAAGGTATTCCCATATTACCCTACACTTTCATTATAGTATTTCTTGTGTTACATTTTGTAAGTGCTTATTTTCTGTCTCCCTCTCTAAACTGTAAGCTCCATGATGGGGCAGGGGCATCTGTGTGCCCCATTATCGATATCTAGCCCTAAGCCAGACACATGATTGGCATTCAATCCATATTTATAGGTTGAATGAATAAATGATCTATTTTCTCTCTCAATCTTCTTGATGATTGAAGTGGGTAGAGATTACTACTACATTTTACTGGACTGAGAACTGAGACTCAAAGTCCAGGTCACATCTCCAAGGTCATGCAGATGGTCATAATAAAACTTGATTTCCTGACAATTATTCTAGTGACTTTATGTTTCTTGTAGACTAGAACCACATGTTTTCCATCTCTGAGCCCTTCACAGAGTTGGTCACAGCATCTGGCCCCTAAGGAGGCAGTAGTAAACCTATTATTAAAAATTATTATTGATGAAATAGACTTTAAGTCAAAATCTGTCTTAAGAGAAAAAGAGGGACATTATATAATGATAAGAGGATCAATATACCAGGAAGATATAACAGAACCTAACATCACAGAACCTAAATATATAAAGCAAACATTGACAAAACTGAAGGGTGAAAAAGACAGCAATACAATAATAGTAAGGAACTTCAATACTCCACTTTAAATAATGGATAGAATATCCAGACAAAAAGATCAATAAGGAAACAGAGGATTTGAACACACCATAGATCAAATGGATGTAAAAAGGATATATAGAACATTCTACCCAACAGCAGCAAAATACATATTCTTTTCATGTTTACACAGAACTTTCTCCAGGATAGACCACATCTTAGATCACAAAACAAGTCTTAACAAATTTAAGAAGACTAAAATCATACTAAGTATCTTTTCTTACAACAGTGGAATAAAACTAGAAGAAATGGATAAATTCCTAAAAACACACAACCTACCAAGACTACATGAAACAACAGAAAGTTTGAAAAGACCTACAATGAGTATGGAGATTAACTCAGTAATCAAAAACCTCCCAACAAAGAAAAGCCCAGGACCAGATGGCTTCACTGGGGAATTCTACCAAACATTCAGAGAAGAATTAATGCCAATCCTCAAACTCACTGAAAAAATTTAAGAGGAGGGAACATTTCCAAACTCATTTTAAGAGGACAATATCACCCTAATAACAATGCCAGACAAAGACACCACAAGAAAACTACAGGCCAATATCCCTGATGAATACAAATACAAAAATCCTCAACAAAATACAATCAAACCAAATCCAACACATTAAAAGGATCATACTCGGGGCTTCCCTGGTGGTGCAGTGGTTGAGAGTCCGCCTGCCGATGCAGGGGACGCGGGTTCGTGCCCCAGTCCGGGAAGATCCCACATGCCACGGAGCGGCTGGGCCCGTGAGCCATGGCCGCTAAGCCTGCGCATCCGGAGCCTGCGCTCCGCAGCAGGAGAGGCCACAACAGTGAGAGGCCCGCGTACCGCAAAAAAAAAAAAAAAAGATCATACTGGAATGCAAGAATGGTTCAACATACAAAAATCAATCAATGTGATACACAATATTAACTAAAGGATAAAAATCACGATCATCTCAATAGATGCAGAAAAAGCATCTGACAAAATTCAGTACTCATTCATGATAAAAACTGTCAACAAACTAGTAATAGAAAGAAAGTACCTCAACAAAATAAAGGCCATATATGAAAAGCCCATAGCTAACATCATTCTCAAGGTGAAAAACTAAAAGTTTCTCCTTGAAGATCAGAAACAAGGCAAGGATACCCATTCTCAACACTTCTATTGAACATAATACTAGAAGTCTTAGCCAGAGTAGTTATACAAGAAAAAGAAATAAAAGGTGTTCAAAATGGAAAGGAAGAAGTAAAATTGTGCCTGTTTGCAAATGGATATAATCTTATATATAGAAAACCCTAAAGATGCCATTAAAAAAACTGTAAGAACCAATAGACAAATTCAGTAAAGTTTGGGGATACTAAAAAAAAAAATCAACAAATTATCTGAAAAGGAAATTAAGAAAACAATCTCACAATTACACCAAAAAGAATAAGATATATAGGAGTAAACTTAATTAACGAGGTGAAAAACTTGTATACTAAAAAATACTGATGAAAGAAATCAAAGACACAAATGGAAAGACATCCAGTGTTCAAGGATTAGAAATGTTAATACTGTTAAAATGTCCGTAATACCCAAAGTGATCTAGTGATTCTATACAATCTCTACCAAAACCCTAATGGCATTCTTCATATATATAGATAGATAGATACATATATTTATTTATTTATTCATTCATTCATTCATTCATTTATTGGACTATAATTGCTTTACAATGTTATGCTAGTTTCTGCTGTACAACAAAGGGAATCAGCTATATATATACATATTTCCCCATATCCCCTCCCTCTTGAGCCTCCCTCCCACCCTCTCTTTCCCATCCCTCTAGGTCATCACAAAGCATCAAGCTGCTCTCCCTGTGCTATGCAGCAGCTTCCCACTAGCCATCCATCTTACATTTGGTAGTGTATATATGTCAACGCTAGTCTCTCCGTCAGTCCCATCTTCCCCTTCTCCCCCTGTGTCCTCAAGTCCATTCTCTAAGTCTGCGTCTTTATTCCTGCCCTTCCACTAGGTTCATCACTACCTTCTTTTTAGATTCCTAATGGCATTCCTTAATAGAAAAACAATTTTAAAATTCATTTGAAACCACAAAAGACCAGGATTAGCCAAATCAATTTTGAGAAAGAAGAAACAAAGCTGGAGGGATCACAATTCCAGATTTCAAAATATATTACAAAGCTACAGTAATCAAAACAGTATGGTGACTTCCGTGGCAGTGCAGTGGTCAATAATCTGCCTGCCAATGCAGGGGACATGGGTTCGAGCCCTGGTCCGGGAAGATCCCACATGCCGCGGAGCAACTAAGCCCTGTGCCACAACAACTGAGCCTGTGCTCTAGAGCCTGCGAGCCACAACTACTGAGCCCACATGCCACAACTACTGAAGCCCGTGCACCTAGAGCCTGTGCTCCACCACAAGAGAAACCACTGCAATGAGAAGCTCGCACACCACAACAAAGAGTAGCCTCTGCCCGCTGCAACTAGAGAAAGCCTGCACGCAGCAACAAAGAGCCAACGGAACCAAAAATAAAATTAATTAATTTTTTTTTTAAACTGTATGGTACTGGCATAAAGACAAACATATAGACCAGTGGAACAGAATACAGAACACATAAATAAATCTACACATGTACAATCAAATTATCTTTGACAAAGTTGACAAGAATACGTAATGGGGAATGGATTGTTTCTTCAACAAATGATGTTGGGAAAACTGGATAGCTACATGCAAAAGAAGGAAATTGGACCTTTATCCTATATCATAAACAAAAATCTACTCAAAATATATTCAAGACTTAAACATAACACCTGAGACTGTAAAACTCCTAGAAGAAAACATAGGAGAAAAGCTTCGTAACATTGGTCTCAGCAATGATTTCATGGATATGACACCAAAAACACAGTCAACAAAAGCAAAAATAGATGAAAACAGATGAGGCTAAAAAGCTTCTGCACAGCAAAGGAAACAATCAACAGAGTAAAAAAGGCACCCTATGGAACGGGAGAAAATATTTACACACCTTTTATGTGATAAGGAGTTAATCTTCAAAATATATATGAAACTCCTGTAACTCCATAGGAAACAAACAAACAAAAACCCAATGTAGGCTAAGGACTTGAATAGACACATAGATACTTCTCCAAAGAAGGCATATAAATGGCCAAAAAGTATATGAAAAAATGCTCAATGACACTAATTGTGTGGGAATGTAAATCAAAACCACAATGAGATATCACCTCATACCTGTCAGGATAGTTACTATCAAAAAAACACGAAAGACAACAAGTGTTGGTGAGCTTGTGGGGAAATTGGAACCTTTGTACACTGTTGGTGGGAATGCAAAATGGTGCAGCCACTATGGAAAATAGTATAGAGTTTCCTCAAAAAATTAAAAATAGAACTACAATATGATCCAGCAATTCCACTTCAGGATATTTACCCAAATGAACTGAAATCATGATCTCAAAGAAATATTAGCACTCCCATGTTCAGCTGATTATGTGCAGCCCTATTCACGATATTCAAGATGTGGAAACAACCTGAATATCCATTGACAGATGAATGGATAAAGAAAATGAGATATATGCATACATGGAATATTATTAAGCCTTAAAAAGGAAGTTCTGACACATGCTACAACATGGATGGAACTTGAAGACATTATACTATGTGAAATAAACCAGTTATAGAAAGACAAATACTGCATAATTCCACTCATATGAGGTATCTAAAATAGTTAAATTCATAAAACTAGAGAGTGGAATGATAGTTGCCAGGGGCTGGAGAGAGGGGGAAATGAGGAGTTACTAATCAACAGGCATAAAGTTTCGGTTAAGTAAGATAAGAAAGCTCTAGAGTTACTAAAAAATATTCTACCTATAGTCAACAATACTGTATTATATACTAAAAATTTGTTAAGAGCTTAGATCTCATGTCAAGTGTTCTTACCACATTAAAATTTTAAAATTTTAAAGAAGTGTTGTTGTTATTATTATTAAGAAGAAGAAGAAATAAAAATAATTTGCTAAAAGAAAGCAGCTCTGGAGTCAGAGAGTTCAAATCCCAACCCTGCCAGTTACTAGCTGAGGGACCTTGGGTGGGCTTCTTCATATACTTATTCATCTTATAAAAAGAACATCATAGTTCCTACCACCAAGGAGGATGGGAGGATTAAAAGAGATATCGCATGTAGAGGTCAACACAACATTGGCAGTTCCCATGCAAGACCTTCAGGCCAAGGCCCCCTCCCCAGACCCACAGAAACGGCAAAGCCTTCTTCAAACTTGCTCATATAGTGCAGATGTACCAAACCAGGGGGTTCTAAGACTCGGATGCTCACAAAGTGGTCCCCACCTGGACAGGAGGCACTTGTAATCCCATTCAAAGTCCCTGAAAGGCTTCTTCCCAGCCTCTGATCAACTCTCAAAGTTTGCTTGTCAACTCCTACAGGTTCCTGCAGCTTCATTCAGTTTGGACAGTCTTTTCTGGTGATTTGTGTATGAAAAACTCTAAATGCCTCAGTTGGCATATGAACAAAGGAAATCCTTTTTGTTCAAACTAAAACCTTTGAAGAAACAAGCCAGGGGTTGACATAAGAGAGCAGCCTGACAGTCAGCACAGGCCAAGTAAATAGCCTAACAGTATTAATAGAACTGTGTGAACAACAGGAGGCACCATAACTCTCCCACATGTCCCCAAATAAACAAAGCCCCAATCCACAAGCACCACAGACTGGATGACAGCAGGCTGGAAAATGCTGCCTAGAGATCAATCCCCAGTCTTTGTTCTGTTTTCCAAATCATTCAGCACAGAGACACTTGCTACATTGGACCTTCTGACATGAAAGCCACTGTTAAATAGTTCTGACAATTCATGAGTGCTATTTATTGTAGTTTATGACCTCTACAAGGGAAAAGCTTGCAGCTGCTCTTCAAAACCCAACACTTTTTTAAACCTTCATTCATGTAACAAATATTTACTGGACACTCACTCTGTGTCAGACACTTAACTAGATCCTGAGGATCTAGCAGCAGCGAACAAAACAGAAATGGTTCCTGCCCTCAGGGATACTATATTCTAATGGCACAGACAGACAAAAGCAAGTAGACAAAAAAAACAAAATAATTACTAATTGTGTAAGTTCTACAAAGGAAGCAAATGAGGAATTGACATGGGGAATAATAGTAAAGTTTGAGGAAAGAGATAACATTTTAGCTAACATTCAAAGAACAAGGAAGGAAAGCCATGAGAAGAGATGGCGCTTGTATAATTCCATTTGTACAGAACGTCCACAAAAGCAAATCTATAGATACAGAAAGTAGATTAGTGGTTGCCTAGGGCTGGGGGTGTGAATGGGGAGTGAGTGTAAACAGGCATGAGGTTTCTTTTTGGGGTGAGGGAAATGTTCTAAAATTAGATTGTGGTTGGTGATTGCACAACTGTAAATGTATGAAAATCATTGAATAGCATATAAAATAGGTGAATTTTATGATATAAAATTATCTCAATAAAGTGACAGAGACAGAAAATGGGTGGATGGATAGACGGATGGATGGATGACAGATAGATAGATAAGAGAAATAGACAGTTAGATGGACAGATGGATGGATAGATTGATGACTGAAAGACAGAGAGACTGAGACAGAGACTAAAGCCAAGGATACAGTCTTTTCTGAGGGCTCCTGAGCAGCTCTCATCAAACTCACACAGTGCTTCTCCTGGATTAGCCAAGATTCTGATCCCTGATATCAGTATGGAGGTTCCTTAAAAAACTAAAAATAGAATTACCATATGATCCACCAACCCCACTCCTGGGCATATATCCAGACAAAACTATAATTCAAAAAGATACATGCACCCCTATGTTCATTGCAACACTATTTACAATAGCCAAGACATGGAAGCAACTTAAGTGTCCATCAACAGATGAATGGATAAAGGAGATGTGGTACATATATACAATGGAATATTACTCAGCCATAAAAAAGAATGAAATAATGCCATTTGTGGCAACATGGATGGGCCTAGAGATTACCATACTAAGTGAAATAAAGTCAGACAGGGAAAGACAAATATCATATAATATCACTTATATGTGGAATCTAAAAAAAAATGATACAAATCAACTTATTTACAAAACAGAAAGAGACTCACAGACATAGAAAACAAACTTATGGTTACCAAAAGGGAAAGGGGGGTGGGGGAGGGATAAATTAGGAGGTTGCGATTAACATATGCATACTACTATATATAAAATAGATAACCAACAAGGACCTACTACATAGCACAGGGAACTATACTCAATATTTTGTACTAAACTACAAGGGAAAAGAATCTAAAAAGGAATATATATATTAGTTAGTTCCTGAAACTAACACAATATTGTAAATCAACAATACGTCAATAAAATAAATAAATAAAAATAAAATGTAGAAAAAAAATATTCTGATCCCTGAATTAAAGGGACTCTATAGGAGAGAACAGAGGTTTTTTCCTTACTTATCTTTTTGGTTGCTTCAATTCAAAACAGAGAGCGTATATTAATTACTAAGAGTCGTACTTAATCTGAGCCTGTCTGCATAACAATTAAACTGTTCCTGAATTTCGGTTCAGGAGAGAGAGAAAGAGAGATGGGAAGATCATCTCAGGTGGAGGGAACAGCATGCACAAGTGTTCTCATGAGGGAAGGCACCTGGCACGTGCGAGGACTGAGGGAACCACTGTTCGGGACTCAGCAAGAGGTAGGAGAGTGAAGAGAATGGGGCCACCAGGTCACACGAGGCCTCCATGGCCATGGTAAGGAACAAGTTGCTTTCCACTCTACAAAGTGGACTCGCTGTATTCACCCTTCAAGTTATTCATGTTTCGATGAAGAAACAAAAGGCAGAATATAGAGAAATGATACATCCTTGATGTTTTACAATGTCCTGCCCCACACAATCTCCCATTGGTTCTGCCAACAACCCAGTCAGAAGACATGGTTTTATGAACTTCAGTTAGGAGATGAGGAAACTGATACATAATAAAGTTAAACTGACTTGCCCAGGTTGACACAGCCATTAATATGGAAGCTAGGAACCACCTTTATTTTATAAACAAATTCTCCCCATTTTCAAACTTGTGGTTTACCAAAATCCACATTACCGATCTCCCTGTATTAGTTATCCATCTCAGCATAACAAACCTCCCCAAAACTTAGTAGCTCAAAACAACCCTTAATGTTGCCCAGGAATCTACGGGACAGCTGGGCGATTCTGTTGATCTAGACCAGACTCAACCAATCTTCACTGGCCTTGCTCACGTGTCTGTCACGTGGCTGGTCAGCTGGGATCCAGCTGGTCTCACTAACATGCCAAGCCAATAGTTTGACTGGTGGCTGAAGGCAAAGGAAGTGATTGGGCCACATATACTTTATCATATCGTGTTATAGCAATAAGCTAGCTGAGGCGTTTTACATGGCAACAGTAAGGTTTCAAGAGAGCAAGTGGAAACATGCAGTGCTTCTTGAGACCTAGGCTTAGAACTGGCACCCACCTCTTCTGCTGCATTCTATTGGCTAAAGAAAGGGACAAGTCCAGCCCAGAATCAAGGGGAAGAAAAACAGATTTTACCTCTTAATGGGAAGAGGTACAAAGACCCATTGCAAGCCAAGAATACAGGGAGGAATGAAGGATTATTACCATTTTTTGCAATCTACTAAAATCCCATTCCCACAAAGAGCAAGAAGTAAATTGCCCCTAAGGGACTACTGATCAGGAATTATTCCTGGAGTCTCACTGTCCTCTCTGGTCATCTCTGGTTGTAAGGCAGCAAGAGAGGATTATAATATCTGTTCATCAGTTTTTCTTCCCCTCCCGACACCTCTTTCTTAGAGTCTTCTTGAGGGCCTCTGGCTCAACCCCTCCACCCTGGCCATAGCTCACCAAATGGATGGACAGGACGAACATTTCACTCAACCTGGCCAAAGACATTGAATTTGTTCCCTAGGGCTGCTATAACAAAGAACCACAATGGAGTGGCTTGAAACAACAGAAATTTATTCTCTCACAGTTACAAAGGCTGGAAGTCCAAAATGAAAGTGTTAGCAGGGTTGGTTCCTATTTCATGTTCTAGGGAAAATTTCTGTCCCATGCTTCTCTCCTAGCTTCTGGTAGCTGCTGGCAATGCTTGGCATCCCATGGCTTATGGCAAAGTAACTCCAATCTTTGCTTCTGTTCCCACATGGCATTCTCCCCTGTGCCTATGTCTCTTCTGTTTCATCTTCTTATAAGGACCCTAGTCATTGGATTAGGGTGCACCTTAATCCAGTAGGACCTCTTTTTAATGAATTACATCTGCAAAAACCTTATTTCCAAATAAAGTCACATTCTGAGGTTCCAGGTCAAAACGCATTTGGGGGGATATCATTCAACCCAGTACAGGGATTCTCTGTCCCAGGTATTTGGAATTAAGACTTGGAAACACTTATTTGTCTTTGTTAATTCTGGAACAGAAGAGACATGTAAGGAGCTGGAATGGCCATTTCCTTCCATGTATGTAAAACAGAGAAAGTCAAACTACGGAGAGGAAAAGAATGAAGATCTGTAGAAAGAAGCAGAGATAACAAAACATGCTGAGATGGACAGAAAGACAAAGAGAGACACAGACCTTCCATCTTGGTTTCTCAGGGTCTTCAGAGCCCTGGCTCAGTTCCTCACAGGACCAGGTTGCACTCTCTACCCTCAAACTCCAATAGATACTGTTATTTCCTTCCAATAAACTTCTCTCTTTGGTGTAAGTTAGTGTGAATGGATTCTGCTAATTGCAACCTAAAAAATTCCACAAAGCCAGAGATGAATTCTTTATCCTGCCAAGATGTTTCTGGTGGCCAGCCAGGCTGCGGGTGCCACAGGAAGGTGTCAATCATGAAGTGGGCAGTCTTGTCCTGGATATTGCTGTTGTCTCTGTTCATTGCACAATGTTACACACAGCGGTTAGGTTCCCAGACCAGCCCCCAAACGATCTTTAATCTTACAGTGCTGCTAGCATGCTAACTCAGTTACAGAACAAGTAGATTAATAAGTAAACATATAAAACTGCATTCAAATATGTCAAATAAACTCACAAAATCTCCTTTACAGCCTGCCAAAATTAGGGATGTCTCCTCTCCCTACTCATTCTTTGTTTTGTTTTGTTTTTAATTTTTCAGGAAACAGAGATAGAGATTGCTCAAAGTGTTTTCACTCTCCTTGTAATCTCAATTGCAGTGTTCAGTGATGTCATAATATGTAATGGACAATTTGGCCACTCAGTATCCTGTGAACATCCGATAAGTCCATCATTTCCAAGGAAGAAGCCAAAACTCACTTTCCCAGCCTCCCTTGCAGCTCGAGGTTAAGTGTATGACCTAGTTTTGCCAACCTGATACAAGTAAGCCTTAAATTTGGAAAGGAACCACAAGGGAAAGCAGCACTATGCCAAATCCACGTTTTAATGAACAAAGTTGTGAAAGTATCTAGGGGACATTTGTGACAGAGTGTCTGTCCCTAACATTACCAGTGAAAGCACCAATTTTTATGCTGAGCGGTTGTGCTGTCCTCATTGTAGTGTCCCCACAGTGTCATTTGGGCTTTGTTTCTGAATACATAGCCAGCCTCAAGCTTCATCTCTGGCCTTCCCTGAGATTCTGTGAGCTCCTATGTCCTTTAATGAAATCCTTTCTTAAATAAACCAGCAAAAGTGGATTCTGTTGCTTGGAATTAAGAACCCTGACTGAGAGACGATATTTCTGGTAGTATTGCTCCTACCTTCTACCAAAAGTAGGATTCTTCAACCATCTAGACTATCTTGAGCACTTGAGCTGGATTGTCTCACATAGCCTCAGATGTGGGTAACAGGACCGTTCTGACCCCTTTCATTGTTTGCCTCTTAAAAGCAACTTAAAATCCATGGCAGCATCCCCCCATCAAAACTGAAAGGTATGTTTTTCATATATGTTACAAAGACATAAATACAAATAAGCATAATCTCTAATATTGGGGCTTTAAACAATGATTTTTCAGAAACTATATAATCTATCCCTTATTACAAAAATGCAGCCTATCTTTTATGAGGGGCACCAAGACCTTAGCTTATCTTGCTTGACAATAGTCATCGTAGTCTTTCAAACTCATCTGTTCTCACTGGAAGGAAAAAGTATGACATTCCAGTGACAGGTGTTTCAGGTTCCACAAAGGGTATCTTTCCAGAGGGTCTTCCATAACTCAAGCCATTTGTACATTTTTTTTCTGTGAATTTAATTTTTCTGTGATATCTGATCATGCCACTCCATTCAGTGAAACTCAAGTCATTCTGTACTGACTTTGGAAAAAAGTCCAAATTCCTTAGCATTATACATAAGGCCAAATAATGCCTGTCTCTCCAGCCCTATGTCTTGCTATGCTTTAAAACTCTACTCCTTGTCTCCAACATTCCGTTCTCAGCTATACTCCACTACTTGTGGTTCATTCATTGAATGGGGTATACTGTTCCTTGTCTCTGTAGCCTTGCTCACACTGCTTCATCTGCCAAGAGTCACCTTCTGTACTTTGCCCAAATGATAAACACTTACCCTTTTATCAATACACAACACCAGTGTCAACTACTCTAGAGTATCTGCATATTCACATATGGATTTCATTTGATAAGAACTCTTTCATTTGTAAGTTAACAAATCATTCATACTGTCTTTAATTGGGAAAACGATTTGAACACTTTACAAAAGAAGATTTACAAGTGGCCAATAAGCACATGAAAATGTATTCAATATCATTAGTCATAATAAAAATGCAAATTAAAATCACAATGAGTACCATTTGACAACCATTAGAATGGTTAAAATTATAAGAACTGACAAAAAGAAATGTTGGCTAGGATATGGAACAACTGGTACTCTCAAAAATTGCTGATGGGAGTGTAAAATGGTACAGGTACTTTGAAGAACTGTTTGCCACTTTCTTCTAAAATTAAACACATATCTACCTACGACCCAGCAATTCCATCTCTGGATACTTATCCATGAGAAATAAAAATATAAGTCTACAAAAAGACTCATACAAGTATATTCATAGCAGCCTTACCATAATAGTGTAAAATGGAAATAATCCAAATACCCATCAATAGGAAAATGATAATCACACTTATATATTCATACAATTGAATACTACTCAGCAGTATAATAGAACCAAACTCTAATATACACAACAGCATGGATGAATCTCAGAAACATTGTGCAGAGCAAAAGATGCCACACCAAAAAGTAAAGACTGCATGATTCCATTCATATGAAATTCTAAAAAAGGAAAATATAATCTATAGTGACGGAAGTCAAAAAGTGGTTGTCAGGGGAGGGGACAGGAGGAAGATTAACTGGAAAAGGGCACAAAGGATGACCTCCTGAAGTGACAGAAATGTTTTATATACTGTTTTGGATGGTGGTTGCTCAAGTTATATATTTGTGGAAACTTGTCAAAATGAATATTTAATCTGTACAATTTTTTTTTAATTTAATAAACAGTATTTATTAAAAGTACATAGATCATGGAAGTACTTTTAAATATGCAATCTCTGGGATGTGGGTTCACAAGACTCAACCAAGCGAAATCCCTGCAGTGAGTTCCTTCTTTTGGGGGGAGGGGTAGAGAGGTTAGAGTTCTAAAATGACAGTGACAATGATGGCAGGAGTCAAGAGTAAACGATAAGAAAGGTTGGTCGTAAGGAGGGAGCTGAGAGAAGGGAAGCTTATGGGCTCGCTGTGCTGTACCTTCAGGGCTTGGTGTCTTCAAAGATGTCAAGGAAGAGGATGAACAAGGAGTCAGGTAAGACTTGCTAGTGTGGTGGGAATTAGTTCAAAGAGAACACGCACAGAAAATCAGAATGCTTGGAGTATAATCAGGAGGCTGGGAAGTTATTCTAAGGAAGAAAATGGCTGCATTGTGTGTGCTGTTGGGAAAGGGATTCTGAGTTGGTTACTGATATTCAAACACCTGCACTAATTAGGTGTGTTCATCTGGTATGAGTGGGGTGAACTTTGATAGACATTCCAGGTGAGAGGGGGAAAGATCCAGGGTTAAAGCTACTTTGCAAAACCTAGAGTGGGAGGGAGACATTGTGAAATAACATTAAAAGCATGAGCTTTGGAAATCAAATGGATCTGAATGATAATTTATTTATTAACCAGATATTTGGTCAAATATTATTCTGGGTGTTTCCATGAGGTGGGTTTTCAATGAGATGAACACTTAAATTGGTAGATGACTAAAGCAGATTGCCCTGTATAACGTAGGTGGCCCTCAGTCAGTTGAAGGCCTGAAGAGACAAAAAGGCTGACTCTCCTCGAGTAAGAGGGAATTCTTCCTGCCTCAGGGCCTTCAAACTGGAACATCGGCTTTTTCCCACCTTTTGGACCCAGAATGGAATGATACCTTTGGCTCTCCTGGGTCTCCAGATTGCAACTCACCCTGCAGATTTTGGGACTTGCCAACCTCCATAAGCAAATGAGCCAATTCCTTGTATCCTTATAGTAAATCTCTCTATATATGTATATATTATATATACACACAAATATATCCACATCCTATTGGTTCTGTTTCTTTGGAGAACCCTAATACAACCTAGGTTCAAATCATGGCTGTTTCTTAATAACTGTGTGACCTTAAGCAAGCCCTCTAACCTCCCTGAGCCTATAAAATGGAAATACTTAAAAATCCATTTAGCACAGGATTGTAACAAGGATTAACTGAAATAATTTCACAAAGCATTGAGCACAGTTTCTGACACATAGCGATCAATAAATGGAAGTTGTTGTCGACATTATTTTTATTATTATTATAGAAGGCTCTCTTTTGAGGAAAAAATGCAGGTAAAACAGGACCTAAAGATGTTTTTTTGGTGAGGGTGGTAGGAACGTGTGTAGGAAATGTCAAAGCTTTACCTAGTCAACAGCAAAGAGTCCCTTGTTCTTTCCTTCTAGTGTTCTCCCCTATTTTCAAGAAAGCTACTTCTCTGTTTCATCTCTCTCATGTAACTCTTTGTATGGGAAAATTCAGCTGAACCACTTTCTAAAACCCTAATTAAAATCTTGTTAAAAAATCTTCCAAATATACGTCACTTTTTCTTGACTTAAACATAATGGATGTAAAAATGTAGCCCTTCTGACTTAGGATGTTGCAGTGGTACTGAGTTTTTACAGAAAATATTAGTAATCACTGTAATGCACGATGTATTTTCAAAACTAAATCTCTCATAGCAATTTATTTTGCTGTCAGCCTTTCATAAAATTAAGTGTGGCATCAATTCCAGTTTACTAAGAGTTTTGGCTAGTAACGCTTTACTGTAAAAATCCGCTCCCTTTGACAATTTTAAGGAAGAGAATAATATCTTCGTTTTATATTTTTAAATCTTTTCTCAGGATAAGCATGAAATATCATTGTGCAGAAACAGATTCCATTTCAAATGTAAACATTTCATTTAGCAACCAGTCTTAACTATCCACAGATGCAGTGGAGGTTCTGAAATTCCCATTTTTTAAAAGAGTAAAGACTGGCCAACTCCTCTGTGAAAAGAACCTGACTAATGCCAGTGTGTGGATTAGTTCTGGCCTGGAGAGCAGACAAAGTTCTATCATCTTGAATGTAAAACTACAGCACACTACTGAGATCCCAAAATAACTTAGAGTCTGGTCATTGGTTTTATTTTCCTTGGCTCCTTCCTCATGGGTGTTAGTGGTGGAACTGGGGGAGAGGTTAAGGTGGGCCTGGAAAAGAAGGGAACTGTGTTCCCTACAGCAGCAATATAGGTCCACTGCCCAATCCTCTCAACTGTAAAAAAAAAAACCTCTCCCTTCCCAAAATGGGCAATCTGGTTTGGAAAACTCACATTTACTCAATGAAACAAAACTACAAAAACTGTAGCTCTTACTACATGCTAGCCCTATTCTAGATGCTAGAGATACAAAGATAGATAGCCCCTAGTTCATAGCCCCAAGAGTTTAGTCTAGTGGGAGAAACATGTAAGTGAACAATCACAGCACAGTGAACAACCAAATAACAGATGTGACTCAAAGAAAGCAGGGACAACCTGGGGAAAGGGAAGACTTCACAGAAACGCTAGCAGGCTGTCTTCAGGATGCAGGTGGTCCATTCCAAGGTCAAGTATTTTTAAAGCAAGAACTCAATTTCCAGACTAAAAACCTTAATTTCTGAACGTGAAAACTTTACGTTCAGGTTCTTATAATCTATTATATACACACACAACAATGACCCACACAAAGGGAAATTAGCTCAGTTTGAGAACATGATTCATCATCATTCACACCTGCTCAATTTAAGTCCCTCCCCAAATACGCATTACACTGAGGAATATGTGGTAGCAACTCCCCAAAATTAGGACAGAGAGACTTTTGCTGCTATAGAACAATATAAAACACTACACACAGCTCTGGATGTATTCAGTTGTTGGATTGTAAACCGTTAGTCCTTTTTAAACTCTGTTAAGATGGATACCGAATAAGGAATAATGAATGCCCTAAACTCTTGCAGTTTCCGTATTTATATCTGAAAAATCTCCAATTTACCAAGACCAATGTGGTATTTCTGGGAAAAAAAATGAAAACTACACACTTGATTTATGGATTTCTGTCATTCATTCATGTCATAATCCTAAAAGCTACCTTTATTCCACAACTTTCCACCATTTCTTTCTAAGAAAAGGGTATATGAAAAGGGTTTTTTTTTTTTTAAGGTTATAGCCTTCAAAAACTTGAAATATAAATTCGAATGATCCAACAATTAGAAAATGTTCCCCTACTACCATCTGACATTGCCAGTTTATCATTCTATTTAATATTCTTTTGTAACATCTAACACCCTTCACCTAACAAGATCAGAAGTTCCTTCAACAGTGTTTTATAAGCTACCTACAGAGACAATCCCTGTGAAACCTGAGGATGCCACACCAACAGAAGGCCGGTCACTGTGATACGGCAGACCACTCTGCAAAGTCAAAACTGTAGTTCACTTAACCTCACAGCTTCTTTCCAGAACTCCCTCCCCACCCGCGGCCTCCCCCCCTCCCCCCCCCCCCCCCGCCCCAAAGAACAGGAAAGTGTCGATTTTATAAGACGTCTGGACCTGCTTTCTTCAAAACGAAGCTTTCATCTGATTCCTGGAAGGTCACCTCGGTACTCCCAGGGCTCAGGATGCAGCGCCTAGGTTTTTGACCATGGGCGTTGTCTCCTCAACCGGTGACCTTCAGGCCTCTGTGGTTAGCCCGACCCCTGGATGGCCTTCACACCACGGAAGGCACCATCCCTACCACTGCCACTGATTCAGAGACACGGCGGCTCAGTGGGGGCCCGGCCGCCCCCCCAAACAACTGTTGGCGACGCCGGCCAAGCCTGGGGCCCCGCTCAGAAAGGCTAAGCGACCGCCCCACCGAGGTCACCTAGGACTGATGCCCCCATGGGCTCGGTCCACACCGCCTGCCCGAGCCCTCGCCAAGCCCCACTCCTGTTCTGACTTCAGCCAACACCGCACCCCGTCCACCAGGGAACTTTCCAGAACCCTGGCCCTCTCTGGGAAGTCCCGAGTCGCATCCAGGAGGGAACCCCAATTCGTTTATTGAACACCTACGCTGAGCTCAGGGCTGGGCTGGCACGCGGAGGAGACCCTTCGCCCTGGCCTAAGGAAGCGCCGGCGTTCCAGTGGCTCGGGCTGGGACCCGTCCTCCAGAAGAACCAAGAGAGGGGCAGCAAGGGACCGGGAGAACCGCGCCCCCAGCCCCCATGTCCCCTCTGCCCGCCTTTACCTTGCCGGACCCCACCAGGGCCGCCGGAGCTAAAATCAGAAACGAGCGCGACGCCCGCTCCTGTGCACTCGGCGCAGCGGCGCCAGGGCCGCGGCCCGGGTGTCATGGCTCCGCCCCCACCCGCGAGGACCTAATCTGTACAATTTTTAATGTAAAGTATACCTGAATTTAAACTGGCTTTAAAAATTAATGCTCTCGGGGCTTCCCTGGTGGCGCAGTGGTTGGGAGCCCGCCTGCCGATGCAGGGGACACGGGTTCGTGCCCCGGTCTGGGAGGATCCCACGTGCCGCGGAGCGGCTGGGCCCGTGAACCATGGCCAATGAGCTTGCGCGTCCTGAGCCTGCGCGTCCGGAGCCTGTGCTCCGCAACGGGAGAGGCCACGACAGTAAGAGGCCCGCTTCATACATCCGTACATGTATATACACACAACATTCCTCCTGTAATTTCTGTATGTTCCCAGACCACAGAAGTTTACACACCCTGGATTCCTGGATTAAGAACTGCTGGACAAAATGACTCCTAAGAGCTTTCCAATATCTCACATTCTCTGAATTCTCTAAAGAAAAAACAATTCTGGAATCACAAGGGAATTACAAAGTCAATGGGAAAAAATTATTCCCCCAAATTCCATTCATTCCCATTTCACCTATAACATAAACCAAGAAACACACACACGGTCTTCCTTGGAGGTTACCTGCAAAGGTTAACTGTCTTTATCCGCACCCTGTGGAGCAGAGGCCGAAGTTAGGGAGCTCATTGTAAAGAACAACATGGATTGGAGGCGGCTGCTAGCCAGAGGAGACACAGCATGAAACAGAAGCCCTGGTTTGGAGCCTCAGTTTTATCACTAACAAGCTAAAGAACCCTAAAGGAATTTTGGAATCAATCAGGCCAACTGTCTCATTTCAAAGATCAACACCCTGAGTTCCAGAGAAAGGGATTAACTGGCTTAAGGTCAAATAGCAAGTAAGTAGCAGAGCCTGAGTTAGAACCCTGTCTTATCAAACCCAACTGTTGTGCACCCTGTTGTTTTGTTTGGCCAGTGTCTATTTTCTAGGAATTTCTTCTTTGTCCCATTATACACAGGGCTATAGTAGAGCTGCTATATTCCTTCAAAGCAGCCCACACTACCAGGCCTACAGTTTATGGGTCTAGAGGGAGAGGTGAGCAGGGAGAGGGGAGAGGAAGGAGAGGAGGAGGAGGAGGAGGGAAGAGAGAAAGATTCCATTTCTTAAATTTTATTTATTTATTCGTAATTTTTTCCTGTTAGAAGTTGGTCTTTTTTTTTTTTTTTTTTTTTTTGCAGTACACGGGCCTCTCACTGTTGCAGCCTCTCCCGTTGCGGAGCACAGGCTCCGGACGCGCAGGCTCAGCGGCCATGGCTCACGGGCCCAGCCACTCCGCGGCATGTGGGATCTTCCCGGACCGGGGCACAAACCCGTGTCCCATGCATCAGCAGACGGACTCTCAATCACTGCGCCACCAGGGAAGCCCAGAAGTTGGTCTTTTGAAGTTAGTTTTTTGTTGTTGTTGTTTATTTTTCATTGAGGTATAGTTGATGTACAATATTATACAAGTTTCAGGTGTACAACAGTGATTCACAATTTTTAAATGTTATATTCCCTTTTTAGTTATTATAAAATACTGGTTATACTCCTTGTGAAGTCCATCTGCTTTTAGATGCTTGTACAAGGAGCCTGAGGCAATGGCCATTACCTACAATGGTCTGGAAAATCCCTAAGTCAGGGGTGCCCAAGGACTAGGCCTGCTAATCAGCTTACAGATTATTTCTATAGAGCTTTTGAGAGTTCAGAGAATATTCAAGAAGGTATTTAGTAGAAGAAATTAGAAACATAGGCAGGATGCACTTAGACATCAGTTTTAGTGGGTTTTTTTCGGGGGGATATGTCTCCTCAGGTAACGGAAACAAAAGCAAAAATAAACAAATTGGACTACATCAAACTAAAAAGCTTTTGCACAACCAAGGAAACCAACTAAATGAAAAGGCCATCTACTGAATGGGAGAAGATATTTCCAAATGATATATCCAATAAGGGGTTAACATTCAAAATATGCAAAGAATTCATACAATTGAACATCAAAAAAGCAAACAACCTGATTAAAAACAGAGTATATGAATAGACATTTTTCTAAGGAAGACATACAGATAGCCAACAAACACATGAAAAGATGTTCAACATCACTAAGCATCCAGGAAACACAAATCAAAACCACAATGAGGGGGCCTCCCTGGTGGCGCAGTGGTTAAGAATCCACCTGCCGGGGCTTCCCTGGTGGCGCAGTGGTTGAGGGCCCGCCTGCCGATGCAGGGGACGCGGGTTCGTGCTCCCGTCCGGGAGGATCCCACATGCCGCGGAGCGGCTAAGGCCCGTGAGCCATGGCCGCTGAGCCTGCGCGTCCGGGGCCTGTGTTCCGCAGCGGGAGGGGCCACAGCGGTGAGAGGCCCGCGTACCGCAAAAAAAAAAAAAAAAAAAGAATCCACCTGCCAATGCAGGGGACACAGGTTCAAGCCCCGGTCCGGGAAGATCCCACATGCCACGGAGCAACTAAGCCTGTGCGCCGCAACTGCTGAGCCCGCGTGCCGCAATTACTGAAGCTCACACACCTAGAGCCTGTGCTCTGCAACAAAAGAAGTCACCGCAATGAGAATCCCGCGCACTGCAACAAAGAGTAGCCCCCGCTCACTGCAACTACAGAAAGCCCACACACAGCAACAAAGACCCAACACAACCAAAAATAAATAAATAAATTTATTTAAAAACAAAAACCGCAATGAGATATCACCTCACATCTGTCAGAATGGCTATCAACAAAAAGACCACAAATAGCAATTGTTAGCTAGGATGTGGAGAAAAAGAACCCTCACACACTGTTGGTGGGAATGTAACTGGTGCAGCCACTATGGAAAACAGTAAAGGGGTTCCTCAAAAAATTAAAAACAGAACTACCATATGACCCAGCAATTCCACTCCTGGGCATATATCTGAAGAAAACGAAAATACTAATTAGAAAAGATATAAGTACCCCTATGTTCATAGCAGCATTATTTAACTAGCCAAGATATGTAACCAACCCAGTGTCCATCAATAGATAAATGGATAAAGGAGATGTGATATATGTACAAAACATAAAAAGAGTTATAGATACAGAGAATAAAAAGGTGGTGGCCAGAGGGGAGGAGGGTTAGGGGAGGAAATAAATAGATGAGGGAGACTAAGAGGTACAAACTTACAGTTGCAAAATAAATGAGTCATGGATATGAAATGTACAGCATGGGGAATATAGCCGATACCTATGTAGTATCTTTGTATGGTGTTACATAACTAGATTTATCATGGTGAACATTTTGAAAATGTACAGAAATAGCGAATCACTATGTTGTGTAACAGGAAGCAAAAATAGTGTTGTAGCTCAATTATACTTCAAAAACAAAAAAAAACATACCAACAAACTCATGGATAGAGAGATCAGATTTGTGGTTACCAGAGGCGGGGGTCGGGGGAGGGGGAACTGGATGAAGGGAGTCAAAATGTACAAGCTTCCAGTTATAAGACAAATAAGTACTAGGGATATAACGTGCAACATGATAAATATAATTAACACTGCTGTATGTTATATATGAAAATTGAGAGTAAATCCTAAGAGCTCTCATCATAAGAAAAAAATTTTTCCTATTTTTTTAATTTTGTGTCTATGTGAGATGATAGATGTTCACTAAACTTATTGTGATAATCATTTCATGATATATGTAAGTCATTATGCTGTACACCTTATACATTGCTTTATGTCAATTATATCTCAATAAAACTGGAAGAAATGAAAAAAGAAAAAAAAGGTGTTTAGTCCAGAAACCATAAAAAAGTTATGAGGAAAATTAAACCTAATGGTGGCAACAAAGTGTTCGTATGTGACTAAGAAAGGAATACCTCTGAAGCTAAGATTCCTTATTTTAACTATATTGTTCATCATATAGTTATCATATTAGCGAAAATTAGGAATCATCTAAATGTTCAAAATGGGAAAAGTGTTCAATAAATTTCGATGTAGCCCTATGAAAAAATATTATATAGACATTAAGTAATCCTGCCCTAGAAGAATATTTAATGATTTGGCTATTGCTTTCCAAAAATGTTGTTTAAACAACACACAACTATATAAAACATAATAATCCCAATTCTGTAAAAAAAAAAAAAAAGAGAGAGAGATACCTATTTAGATTTATATGCATAGAAAAAAGACTGGAAGGAGAAAATATGCTAACAGATGTCATCTCCAGTGAGTCAGATCATGGATTTATTTCAATTGGTCCCTGGTTACCTAACAGAAATAAGGACAGAGAAAAACAACTTTCTCTATTTCCACCCAAACCATCCAATTAAATTCGACCCATCAAATGCCAGCCTTCTTAAAAAGAAAGCAGGGCTTATTTATTGGAGTTGCAGACAAATAAAGAAAAGTCGGCATCAACTTTATGTTTCTCTAAATGTTCTACTCTTGGTCCCGGGCAGGATGTTTTCAAGATCCTAAGCATGACCCTCAAGCTAATTAATCAACATAAATCACCCTTCGTGAGTCCAGTTTGCCTTGCTCCCAGGTTCCTGCCAAAGAGGCTTGTTCTGAGGAAACCAGAGTGGTCAGGGTAGCCTCAATGTACCCTCCGATCAAAGGAAGGTAACCTGTAGCATCCCAGCCCATTACCTGGGCTTTGTCCTCTCATAGTACACACCTTGCTCCTATCATCATTGGTCTCCCTCTCGCAAAACTGACTCTACAGAAGCAAGGGCATAGTTTTCATTGGTTATTTACTCATATCTAACAACCTGATTGGCACATCTACCATCCAATCAGAACAAGTACAGGCAACAGCTCTACAGGAGTGTTCTGGAGGCCTTCACTGAGTTTGGCATTAATCTTTTAGTTCTGGATCATGGGGAGGGTCAGGGACGTGGTCTAGGGGCCCCTAGACCCCCTAAACCACATAACCATATCTGGAGATGGGCTTCAAAGAATGATTAAGTTAAAATGAGGCCATTTCATATATATACAATGGAATATTACTCAGCCATAAAAAGAAATGAAATTGAGTTATGTGTAGTGAGGTGGATGGACCTAGAGTCTGTCATACAGAGTGAAGTAAGTCAGGAAGAGAAAAACAAATACCATATGCTAACGCATATATATGGGATTTTAAAAAGCGGTACTGATGAACCTAGTGGCAGGGCAGGAATAAAGACACAGACGTAGAAGAGAACAGACTTGAGGGCAAGGGAGGTAAGGGGAAGCTGGGACAAAGTGAGAGAGTAGCACTGACATATACACACTACCAAATGTAAAATAGATAGCTAGTGGGAAGCTGCTGCATAGCACAGGGAGATCAGCTCAATGCTTTGTGACGATCTAGAGGGATGGGATAGGAAGGGTGGGAGGGAGGCTCAAGAGGGAGGGGATATGGGGATATATATATATACATATAGCTGATTCACTTTGTTGTACAGCAGAAACTAACACAATATTGTAAAGCATTTATACTCCAATAAAGATGTGGAAAAAAAAATGAGGCCATTAGGGTAGAGCTCTAATCCAATAGGACTACTGTCCTTATAAGAAAAGGAAGAGACACCAGGGAAGCTAAGGAGAGAGGCCTCAGGAGAAACCAAACCTGCCTACACCTTGATCTTGGACTTTTAGCCTCCAGAACTGTGAGAAAATTAATTTCTGTGTTTAAGCTACTTAATTTGTGTCTCTCTCTCCTCTTCTTATAAGGACATCAGTCACACTGGATTACTAGCCCACCCTGTTCCCGTATAACCTCATTATAACTTAACTAATTATATCTACAACAAAGCTATTTCCAAATAACATCACATTCTGGAGGTCAGGACTTCAACGTATCTTTTGGGGGGAGGGGGGCATTTACAATTCAACCCATAACAATTTGCTGGTTCAATCTTACTCAAAAAGACTCTTTCTAAAACTTTTTCTGGAATTTATGGAAAAGATAAACCCCACAAGGCTTGGGGCTTCCCTGATGGCGCAGCGGTTGAGAATCTGCCTGACAATGCAGGGGACAAGTGTTCGATCCCTGGTCCGGGAAGATCTCACATGCCACGGAGCAACTAAGCCCGTGTGCCACAACTACTGAGCCTGTGCTATAGAGCCCATGAGCCACAACTACTGAGCCTGTGTGCCACAGCTACTGAAGCCCGCGCGCCTAGAGCCCGTGCTCCACAATAAGCCACTGCAATGAGAAGCCCGCGCACTGCAACGAAGAGTAGCCCCCGCTCACTGCAACTAGAGAAAGCCCACGTGCAGCAGCGAAGACCCAATGCAGCCAAAAATAAATATTTTTTTATAATTAAAAAAAATAAACCCCACAAGGCTTGATGTAAAGATTATGTTAACACAGAGTGGTCAGGGCCCCACCAGCCCACCAGTGGAAAGAGACTGGCAGAAAGCAGAGCCTGAAGAGGGAGAGATAGAAGAAATGCTGATGGCTTTCTCTGAGCCCCTGGATCCACCCACACCTGATGCTGGTTTTCCTCAACAGAAAAAAAAAAAAAAAGAAGAACGGAGCAGGCCGGAGCCGCTGCCATCGCCATGACCCGTGGTAACCAGCAGGAGCTCACTTGCCAGAAGAATATGAAAAAGCAGAGCGACTTGGTTAAGGGAAAGCGCCAAGCTGACGGGCTTTCTGCTGCCGCCACAAGCAAAGGGACTCAGAGATCATGTAGCAGAAACAGAAAAAGGCAAACGAGAAGAAGGGGGAATCCAAGTAGCTTTGTGGCTTCATGTCCAACCCCCTTGCCCTTCGCCTGTGTGCCTGGAGCCAGTCCCACCACGCTCGCGTTTTCTCCCGTAGTGCTCACAGGTCCCAGCACCGATGGCATTTCCTTTGCCCTGAGTCTGCAGCGAGTCCCTTTTGTGCTTCCTTCCCCTCAGGTAGCCTCTCTCCCCCTGGGCCACTCCTGGGGGTGAGGGGGTTACCCCTTCCCAGTGTTTTTTATTCCTGTGGGGCTCACCCCAAAGTATTAAAAGTAGCTTTGTAATTCAAAAAAAGAAACTTTTTTTTTTTTTTTGGTGAAAAAAAGAACCATCCAAAATTCATTCTCCAACAGACAGCATCAGCAGGTAAAAACTACAGCGGTTTCTCTGTAGATCATACATTCACAAGGTATTATTACCTTAACAAGTGAGAAAGCTTCTGGTATATTTTCTGTAATAATATCCACTTCACAGTGTAAACAGGTACTATTATTGTGTTCACTTACAATTCCAGAAGGAAAGGCACAACTTGGCAAAACAAATTTTTTTGGATCCTAAAGTCAGGTGCAATTACCGAGAGATAGACTTGAGAACAGTCGCAATCCACTTTTCCACATAGAAGGGCAAAGACTTCACCCAGAAATGTGGGTCTTTCTTTCTCCTTCCTTGTTAAATCCTCAAAAGTAACGCTTCATCATCTGCTTAATATCACATATACAAAAGAGGGATTAAGAAAAAAAGAATCACAACAACATCTTGAACTTACAGTTGCTCCCATCAATACATCAACTCTTAGGTTTACAACGGGACCTAGGAACACTTCAGTGGTCATCAAATAAGAAAATAGAGAATATAGCTACAAAAATAACACATGAATGAGGTAGATAATTAAAGCTTTCACATCCACTACTTGCCTGTTCCAACTTGGTAGCCTTCATGCAATACTCAGAAGAAAAAAAATATATATCCATAATTACTTGGCATAAGTCACAATCAAGGAACTTCTGGTACAAATTAGTATAAGAAGTTATTAGTTACTAGACTTAACTGAACTAGGGGTTAAGTCTGGAGAAGTGAAAAAGAAACATCATTCCAGGTAGGAATGCTTGGCATATAGTTAAGTGCTCAATTATGATTTTTTAATGAATTGTTAAGGAAATGGAATGATAGAAGACCATATATGTTTGGGGAGAACCAAGAGACCAATTTGACTACAGGGATCTCAATGAGACTCTGTACACTTTATTTTTATTTTTTCTAATTTTATTGAAGTATAGTTGATTTACAATGTTAATTTCTGCTGTACAGCAAAGTGCCTCAGTTATACATATATATATTCTTTTTCATATTCTTTTCCATTATGGTTTATCATAGGATATGAATATAGTTCCCCATGCTACACAGTAGGACCTTGTTGTTTATCCATTCTATACATAATAGCTTACATCTGCTAACCCCAAACTCCCAATCCATCCCTCCCTCAGACTCCCTCCCCTCTGGCAACCACACCTCTGTCTGTTCTCTATACCTGAGTCCATTTTGTAGTTATGTTCATCTGTACACTTAAAATGTGGAAATTGTATGTTATGTGAATTGTATCTTAATAAAGCTGTTTAAAAAACTGTCAAAAAAACGCCAGTTATTCAGGTTATTACATTCTCTCTGTTCATTAATCCAATATAATTGGATAACTTAAAACCAACAGTCCAACTAATAAAGAAAATAGAATCAATAAGATTTGACAAGTACACGACAGCAGGAAAAGGAAAGACAAAGCTACCTCCAAACTCAAGTTATTGGGAGGAAGTAGGGATGAGAATGGACAAAGGGAAGTTTATAGGAAGAGTAAGTTTGGGAGGGAAAGTAATGAGGTTGGATTTGAGGTTTTGGATTTCGTGAGCTTAAGATCCTAGGATGACATGAATGGAGCTATATTCTATAGGACATAGGAAACATAAGATCAGGATCCATGGGAGAAAAGATTTACCTCCCATAAGTGCGATTCGTGCTAACACAGAGGGGTGTGTCAGAGTTCAGTGCAGGGAACCGAAGTCACTCTACGTGTCAAGCAGGAGATTTAATACAGGGAATTAATTACTCAAAAAGAAAAAAAAAAAAAGAGCACTGGAAGGCTAGAAAGGGTAGAAGTCAGGGGGTCTCCAAGGGACTGGGGAGATCAATGACATGCTACCATAGCTGCAATCCCACCTGCTGCCACCCCTGCGCCTAAAGCCCCTGGAGGCTGGTGAGTAGGCATTGGGATGCTGAGTGAGTCACCACGGCGGCCTCTTAACACATTTCCACCACCTTGACTCTCAATGGCCATGGCTGCAGAGAGATCTCATGCAAGGGCAATGAATTGGGGGAACTTATCTTGCATCTGGAATCCTAGCTGCAAGAAAGATGAGTTACCTTTCCAATCTCTCCAGGTAGAAGGAAGAGGAAATGGCAATTGAGAATGCCAAGGCATGGCTTCTACTACAAGGGATATATGAATACGATGACAGACTAGGTTAAAGAGCAACTAATTGTCAGTGTGATCACTGTACAGCTTTCAACAAGTGCTTTCACACACTGAGTCTGTTTCTCCATCTCTAAAATGAGGCAACTGAACTAAGCAATCTGTAAGGTCCTCTTCAGCCCAGCTCTTTTAGATGTCTGTGAAAGCCACGCAAGTCCTGACCTAGAGTTAAACAATTTTCTTCCTGGGAGTATTAACTTCCCAGCCAACAGACCAGCCCTACACATTTGAACATAATCATTAAACACCTGGCAAGAAGTGCCACCCCACATTCAGTTTAGTAACTCACATTCCAGTCCAATTACTGTGTGCTTCATAAGCAAGTACTTATTAGAATACAGTTGTTTCTCTGAGCAAGCAGTATTTTTAGAAGGGAAATTACAATGATTATCTTCCAGATATAGGCATGAATAATATAATTATTCCTCCTCTCTCCCTCACTGTTAACGTTTCCCTTCCAGGCTGTCTTAGATGGGAGGCTTCTAGCCAGTGGCTCAATGCAGTCACCTTTCCCACTCTGGACCCTTTTGCCCCTTCAACTTAGGATCCTCCCTATCTCTTTATCAAAACACATCTGTCCTGGGTCCTAGAGGAGCTTAGGGATTTGACAAGGGTCCTACTTATTACCTCTTCTTCTCTGACTTATGACTGCATGTGAAGTTGGAGGGAATTTTGGGGGAGAGACAAGCAGCACACTGACAATGAGGCAACTGTATGGTTTGGAGCATCTGTGACCTCTTTCTGGGTCTCTGAATCCCCACCTCTACATTAAGAAGATTGGATTAGACCAGGAATTCTTAACCTGGGATACATGGGCAAGCTTTGGGGGATTTAAGGATAAGCCTAAATTATATGAAGTAGGTCATGTGTGTAAGGAACATTCGTGTCCCCAGTTTCTATTTGGGGGAATAATGTGGTCATATCAGCACCACAGCAGAGCAAGTGATCTAGCTAAAGCAATCAGTGCTCTCTATTTCCTGGCAAGGGTACTGGTTTGGAGACGAGCATGTGCCTAAAACTTCCAACCAGATCCAATCTTGTGACTTTTATTGGGAATGCTAAAACAGAGACATTCTTTCCTGCTAGACATATACTATTAAGAATGAATTGCCAGGAGCTTCTACCAGCCATCTTGGAACCCACAGGGGAGCCAGCCTTGGGATAAAGCTGACATTGTAGGAGGCAGAGCAGAAAGACAGAAGAAATGAGTCTTGGCGAAATTGTTGAAGTGCTGGATCAAGGTTCACCTGATACCCCTAAAGTTTCTAATTACATAAACCAGTAAATTTCCTCCACTGTTGAAGCTGCTCTGAATAGGGCTTCTTCTGTAACTTGAAATTAAAAGCAACTTAAATGATAGTATTATGTTTATCTGTGAAATGCTCTAAGGAGAGAAGCCACAGTTTTCAGGAGATCTTCAAAGGAATCTGTGACCCCCCAAAATATTTTAAATCCTTAAACTAGGAAAATCTTTAAGGTCTCTTTGCAGCATTAGCGTTCTGAAATCTTATGACTCTATGAAATTCTAAATTGTTGGTTTGACTGATAATGTGTAACTCACCCATTCTAAAAATAGCTTTTTTAGAAACAAAGTTGATTTTTTCCATTACAAAAGAAAAAGATGCTTATTACAGAAACTTGTAAACTATAGAAAAAAAAAAACTAAACAGAAAGACAACCACTGTTAATATTTCTGAAGTTTCCACGCAATATTTTTATTTTTCTATGCATAATCTTAGGGAGATTTTCATACAGCTGAGTTTACACTATATGTGCAATTTTGTATCACACTTTTTTCACTTGACATTATCATATTGTTCCCACATCATTATAAACCCTTTGTAAACAGCCTTTTTTAACGACTTCTTAACATTCTGTTGAATGAATATTCTATAATTTACTTTATCATTCCCCAAATGTTTGGCAAAATGAGGTTGTGCCCAGGTTTTGTTTTTGCTTGTTTATTTTCTTGGGTTTTTTGTTCTGTTTTGTTTTTGCTATTCTATTTCCTTTTATAACAGAAGCCTCCTTGCTGAACGTAAAGGAAGGAGGCACTGGTCCTGGAGTGCCTATCACGATGTCAGACCTCGTGGGGAAAGAGGTGGAGTGCCATCTGGACACGGGGCAGCCTCTGCCTGGCCATGGAGACAACTCCTGGGTCCTACATCAATCCAGTGTTAAGCCACCTCTGTCCCTCTCGTACTTCTTCCATTTGGATGGGGCGCCACAGGCAGCATTCCTGGCCTCTCTCCACCTTGAGATGGAGTGTCTGCCCTGATCGGTGAGCTTGGGAAGGAGCCCCTTTCACGGAGGACCAGCACAGCCCTCTGTTCCCTCCTCGTTTTTAGCAGGTCAGGCCCCAGTTTGGGCAGCTCTGCAGTGATCCAGCTTTGTCTGTAACAGGGTGAGCAGTCTCATTCTGTTGTCCAGCAATAAAAATTCCCTTTAATCTCCAAAATCTGTCTGATTGGGATAAAGGTGATATTTTGGTCACCTATCTCCTTAGGTTTTGTCTAATTTTTCCATTGGTTCAAGCAAAGAAGAAGGATGCTATTTATCCAACCCCTTCAAAACTACAACTAAGACAACAATCTCCTCCACTGTTGCTGAATTTCTTCTGTCCTCATCCCGCAAGCAGGCTGTTGGGATTTGGGATTCTGTTTAGAGGACTTAGCTGAAGGTAAAACTTCTTGCTACCTGTGGATCTCGGCAATCAGTACTATGCTCAGACAGATACCACAGATAATAGAATTTACTATTATTTACAACAGCCACTCCTGTTTCTTGAGTGGTAATCATGCACCCTGCATTGAGTTAGATGCTTTACACACTTAGTTCAGGCTAACAAAAACCCTATGAGGCAGGCAGTCACCTCCATTTTACAAGTGAGGAAGCCACAGCTCAGAGAGGTCCCGTAACACCCAGACTCACACCGGCAGCAGTGGCCAGGCTAGGATCCACACTTAGATTAAAGCCCATGCTGAAAGCCCATGCTCTTAACCTCTTGGCAGCCCAGTGGGTTCCTCTGAGGAGGGGTCAGGACAGGGGGAGGCAAAGGAGGAAGGACCCCCATACTCCCTCAACACTCAGGCCAGGGAACTGCACCAGGCTCAGAGCCCCAGCAGAGCCGTTATCTTTCCCGAGGCCACCTCCACAGGGTCAGTGTGGTTTAAAGGGAACTGCGGTGGGGGTGGGGGGGGTTGCTATTTATTTTGGGCTTCTGTTTTTTGCGGTAAAATTCATATAACATAAAACTCACCGTTTTAAGTTGTACAATTCAGTGGCATTTAGTACATCCACAATGTGTGCAATCACCACTTCTATCTAGTTCCAGAACATTTTTATCACCCCGGAAGCATACCTTATTACACAGTCATTCCCCATCCCCTCCTCCCTCAGCCTCTGGCAAGCACTCACCTGCTTTCTGTCTCTATGGGTTTACCTTTTCTGAATATTTCATAAGAATGCAATTACCTGTAGATTTCTCATGGGTGATAATAGCTCACAACTCACTCATTCTGTAGCTAGGGAAGCAGTCCTCAAAGCACAGGGTAGAAAGAATTCTCCTCTCGCTGCCTACCCTGACTTCCTACTTTGCCACTGAGCTGAGCACCCACCCCCTCTCCCTACCTCCCTTATACCTTCACTCTAAAAAACAAAAACTTTCCCAACCAATGAACCGATGACTAGGAAATCTAATGACTCAACCCTTCTTCTCCTGGCTCAAGAAGGTCAAGGCCAAAATGACAGAGTTTTAATCACAGTTTCAATTTCATTACTTGTGATTGGTCCGTGCATATTTTCTATTTCTTCCTGGTTCAGTCTTGGAAGGTTATACCTTTCTAAGAATTTGTCCATTTCTTCCAGGTTGTCCATTTTATTGGCATAGAGTTGCGTGTACTAGTCTCTTAGGATGCTTTGTATTTCTGCGGTATCTGTTGTAACTTCTCCTTTTTCATTTCTAATTTTATTGATTTGAGTCCTCTCCCTCTTTCTCTTGATGGAGAAACAGTACGGAGGTTCTTTAAAAAACTAAAAGTAGAATTATCATATGACCAAGCAATCCCACGACTGGGCATATACCCAAAGAAAACCATAATTCAAAAAGACACATGCAGGGCTTCCCTGGTGGCGCAGTGGTTGAGAGTCCGCCTGCCGATGCAGGGGACACGGGTTCGTGCCCTGGTCTGGGAAGATCCCACATGCCACGCAGCAGCTGGGCCTGTGAGCCATGGCCGCTGAGCCTGCGCGTCCGGAGCCTGTGCTCTGCAACGGGAGAGGCCACAACAGTGAGAGGCCTGCGTACCGCAAAAAAAAAAAAAAAAAAAAGATACATGCACCCCAATGTTCATTGCAGCACTATTTACAATAGCCAGGTCCTGGAAGCTACCTAAATGCCCATCAACAGATGAACGGATAAAGAAGATGTGGTACATATATACAATGGAATATTACTCAGCCATAAAAAGGAACGAAATTGGATCATTTGTAGAGACGTTGGTGGATCTAGAGACTGTCGTACAGAATGAAGTAAGTCAGAAAAAGAAAAACAAATACCGTATATTAATGCATATATGTGGAACTTAGAAAAATGGTACAGATGAACCAGTTTGCAGAGCAGAAATAGAGACACTGATGTAGAGAACAAACGTATGGATACCAAGGGGGGAAAGTGGAGGGGGGGCAGTGGTGGTGGCGGTGGTGGAATGAATTGGGAGACTGGGATTGACGTGTATACACTGATGTGCATAAAATGGATGACTAATAAGAACCTGCTGTATAAAAAAATAAATAAAATTCAAAAGTTAAAAAAAAAAAAAGAAGACCAAAATGGCACTGATTATGTCAGAAGTTCAGCAGTCCAAATAGCCTGGGCTCCTACAGGAGTCCTCAGTCAATGAGCACACAATTCCACTGTCATGTCCACTTCCACCCATGCTAGCCTTCACCCTTGGCATAGGAGCTCTGAACACTGTATACATTCTTAGAATGTGTTATCTCTTCTTTCAAGATGAATTCAAGTCTTCCTGAAGTAGCTATGGAAGTAAGCAGTGAGCCTGGTTCATCATTCCTGTCTGTGAATGGAGAAGGTTGGAGAAGGCACAGGAGAGCTTCAGAGTTACTCAAAATGAGACTGCCAGAGTACAGAGTAGGAGAGGCAGAGAAGGACTGACTGATGGGAAGTCAGGACCAATGAGGCCAACAGGGATGGAGGGATTCTGTGCTGGAAAAGGACTTCTACATCTTTCAGGACCATCCTGTGGAAATATGAATTGAGACAGAGACCACCTGGCTGTCTCTGGGAAATTATACAGGCACACAGCATTTCCCTGGAATTTCTCTCCTGCTCTGCACCTGACATGAAGAAAAAGGTATCCACCAAGGACTTATAAATTCCAAAAAGTTCCTAGGTCGGTTCCAAATTCTCTGCATCTCAGCCCAACAAGAGAACTACCTATATTCACATGACAGAGAAGAGGAAGGAGGGAGCCGTAACAGGAGAACTGGGACAGATGAGACACAGCAGCCCTTGGTCTTACGGTGTCCCCTCCTGCCTTTTCTGAGTAGCATTCTGTGAACCTGAATGTCCAATCAGGATCATGAAGGCTTCTCGCTCTCATTAATCGTAGAACTCGTGTCACGCCCACCACCATCACCCACCCCCAACATACACACACACACACACAACCCTCCAGTATCACTAAGTCAGTAGGCAAACACCCAGGATCTCTTTGGGAGGTTACCATTCAATGGATTGAAAATACAGAAATGAGTGTTCTGTAGCTAACAATCCTAACCCTAGAGGCTGAACTGGGAGCACAGAACACTCACCCCTCCACTGACACCCTGTTTCCTAAGGCTGCCACAACAAATTACCACAAACTGGGAGGCTTAAAATGACATAAACTTATTGTCTCATAGTTCTAGAGGCTAGAAGTCCAAGATCAAGGTATTGACAGGGCCATGCTCCCTCCAAAATCTCTAGGGAAGAATCCTTCTTGGTCTCTTCTGGTTTCTGGTGGTTATTAGTAACCCTTGCCATTCCTTGGTTTGTGGCAGCATCGCTGCAATCTCTGCCTCTGTCTTCACATGGTGTTCTCCCTATGTGCCTATGTACACATTTCCCTCCTCTGATAAAGACACTAGTCATTGGATGAGGGCCCACCGTAATCCAGCATGAGTTCATCTTAACTTGCAAAGACCCTATTTCCAAATAAGGTCACATTCACAGGTTCAGGGAGTTAATACTTGAAGACATCTTTTGGGGTAACATAATTCAACCCCCCACACCCTCTAATAAGGACCAAACCAGAGGCCTGTGGCATGTTAACAATAGAAAGAATTCCTATTATCGGTTCCTTGGACCTCAAAAATATATCATCATCAACACTACAAAACAGAAGTATTTATTTAGCACTTCCAAGTGCCAAGCGTTGTGCTATTTTACATGGATTTTCTTGTTAATCCTCAAATTGACTCTGTGAAGTAGGAACTATTATTAGTCCCATCTAAAAAGTGAAGAAATTGGAGCTTTAGAAAATTAAGTAACTTACCCAAGGAATATAGTGATCGATCCAGGATTTGAACCCAACTCTCTCTGACCCCAAAGCCCACCAAATTTCTTCCATGCTTTATTTTTCACGCCAAGCTGTGCGATTTGGGGCAAGTAAGTACCCGTCTCTGGGGCTTCAGTAGCCCTATCTGTAAAAAAGATCAGTTCCCCTAGTTTTCTAAGGGCTCTTCCCGCTATGAGTCCAGAGCTCTTTGAGTCTTTTCACCCAGGGTGAATAACCACTCTGGTCAGCTGCTCCACTTCTAAAATCCACTGCAGAAAGGTCTGCTCCCTGACCCCCTCCCCTCCCCTCCCCAGCAGCCAGACATCTTGCAGAGTGTGTTTAAGCATGATTCAAATAAACAGGACTGCAAATAACTTTTCCAAACTCCAATACCGGGTTCTGACAGCCTCATCAGAAGCAGGAATCATTTCTACCTGCACATACACTTCAGAGAGAGCCTAACTGACCCACAGGGAAAGACCAGCTCCACCAGCAACACACATCTTTACAGCACTTGGGGAAAAAAACAAACAAACTTGGATTTCTAATTTGTTTCTCATCAGCTGTGTGCTTCTGGAGCTAAGCAAGAACCATCAAGTACGCAAAGTCTTTCACTTGACTTAAATGAAAGTTCAGGTTCCAATTCCACATTTCCTGACCCCCTCCTCCTGGCATGTTTCCTCTGCTTCTCACTCCACTTTCCAACTAGGCCACATATGTGGGGCTCTAAACATCACCACAGGAGAGAAGCAAGCAAGGGAAGGGGATGGGGAAAAACCAAAAGATTAGGGGCAGTAAAGGAGCTGGTGGAAACATAAAGAACATCACTAAGAGGAGCTGGACCCAAAATGATCACAAAATCATAAGATGAATCACATTTATTGGGTGCTACTGGTTTCAGGCATATTTTCTCTTGTAAAGCTCTCAGCAATTGAGAGGCTGCTGTGTATGGTCCCACTTTACAGATGAAAAAACCAAGGCTCAGCTAGTAAATGAGATTCAGGACCATGTGTGGCTGATTCCAAAGCCTCTTTCTTCTACAATCCTGGAGCCCCCAGGGACCACAAAGAATAAAACAGTCCCTGTTTTGCAGTTTACACTGCTCTTGGTGTCACAGCTGCCAACTTCCAAGAGTATATTCTCTACTTTTTCTCATGGAGGAAGAGACAAGATTTTGCTTTAATGAAGCAATTAACAGATAAGATTACCTCAGATCCGGAGTCTCAGACAGAATCAACGCTTGTCAAGAAAGTGGTCATCTTCACTCTCCGCTCTCCTCCCTCTGGCTCCTGCGGCAATGTCAAAATCAAGGACTAAAGGATGGCTGAAACCTCTCGAAGCGACAAGATTTTACTCCCCTAAGCTACACTCCCCATCCCCTCCCAGCAAAGTTGCACGTTGTGCAAACCTACGCTCACGTCCTGGCTCCCTGAGCCTCCCTCATCTGTACGGTGAGGGTGACACTGCTGTATACATCCTGAATCCCACAGCTCCTCACTCCACCAATCCCTGAGGCCCTATCCAACCCCAATCTCCTGCAATAGCCACCTAATTTATCTCTTGCCTTTCACCCTTGCTCCCTTTAGCCATGCTGTCTACCCAGCAGACACAGCGATCCTTTTAAAATGTAAATTAAGTCAGTAACTGTCTTGATCAAAACCCTCCAGTGGCATCTCATCATGCCTAGAATTTAAAAAACGCGTTGTCGTGGGGTAATTCCCTGGTGGTCCCGTGGTTAGGGCTCCACGCTTCCACTGCAGGAGAGCGGAGAATGAAGATGACCACTCTTTCCAAGCGTTGATTCTGTCTGAGACTCCGGATCTGAGGTAGTCTTATTTGTTAATCGCTTCATTAAAACAAAGTCTCGTCTCCTCCTCCATGAGAAAAAGTAGAGAATATACAGTCCCGTGGTTAGGGCTCTGCGCTTCCACTGAAGCAGGTACAGGTGACCAGGGAACTAGGATCCTGCACGCCACGTGTCTCAGCCAAATAAAATAAAAAATAAGATAAAATAAAATAATAAAACAAAACAAAATACTCTATGTCGTGGTCTCCAAAGCCCACTCCTGCCTGCTTCCCTTACACTCTCCGCCTTGATCCCTCCACGCCAGCCACGTGGGCACCTTCTATGGATAGTTTCTGAAACTGCCAAGTCATAGCTGTCTGCACTAGCTGGTCCTTCCGGCCGGCATTCTCTTCCCCAGAGTTTCACACGCTTCCTTCCTCACTTCATCCGGTTGTCTACTCAAATGTCCCTTCTCCAGAGAAGCTTTCCCTCACCTCCCCAATTGCAGCTTCCCTAGCAAACTCTAAAAGCTTCTTTGCCTCATTTTTTTCAGAACATTTATCACTACTTAAAATTTTACAGGAGTATAAATTGTTATGATTGGTCACTTCCACTAAAATATAAGCTCTGTGACAAAAGAAGTCTTGTCTGTGTCGTTTATTCAATACTTGTCAAACAGTAGGTGCTTAATAAATATTAGTATAATGAATGAATGAATGAGACCACATAAGTTTTGGCAAAGACTGCTAGCTGTCTCCAATATCCATTCTCCCCTCTTCCTTTAAGTAATCAAAACCCCAAGCTGTAGTTCAACACATTACCACCCACCTAAACACTATGTTTCCCAGACTCCCTTGCAGCTAGGTGTGTCTGTGTCACTAAGTTCTAGCCAATTAGGGTTGCCAGACAAAATACAGGATGTCCAGTTAAATTTGAATGTCAGATTAACAACCAGTAATTTTTTACTATAAGTATGCCCCAAATTATAAGTCCAAGAATTTTTTTAGTATAAGTATGCCCCATTAGGACAAAAAAAGTATTGGTTGTTTATCTGACATTCAAATTTAACTGGGTGTCCTATATTTTTATTTCCTATATCTGGCAACTCTATGGCCAACAGAATATAAGAGAAAGTAATGTCCACAACTCCGAGGTCACACCCTTAAAACTAGGGGACATGTCCTCACTTTCTTTTCCCCTCCTTGTTGGCTGAAACACAATTGTAGAGGAGGTGTGAGTCATCTTTGACCCTGTAGACCAGGAGTCCAGGCCCCAGGCTGATACGATAGAACAGTGCTGCTCTGCTCTCCAGATCCACCTGCTAGCTCAGACTTGTACATGAGAGAAAAACTACCTTCTGCTTCATTAAAGCCTCTGTTATTTTGTTCTCCATTAAAACAGCTAAATCAATACCAGAACAAATGCAAAATTATGAATTATGGTAATTTGTGTGTCCGCTAGATCATCAGAAAGCCTCAATAAATGTTTATTTCCTCTTCTCCTCACTAACAGCGTTGTCCCCTCTTTACCAAATTTCACAGCCCTGTTTTGAAGGAATTTGGCATCTTTATGCTTTATCAGCAGCTCTTGCAAGCACAGACTGTTTCAAAGCGGGGCTGCAGGAATTCAGCAGCCATCAGAGGCTGTGCATCCTCTTGGCCTCTGAGGAGAGGGGCTGAAGGTGAAGCTTATTCATAGGGTAAAATTAGGCAAAGGGACCAATAAGATTTTCAGTTCTCCCAGCACTGATTGCCAGCTGCCTGGAGAAGCTCTGGAGTTCCCTGACACACAGCTCTGAGTCCTGGAAATACTCTCATCTATGGAAACCCAGGGAAAAGAGAAGCAGCTGAGAGTCCTTCTGCACAGGGGTCACCATCAGCTCAGCCACAGTTACAGACGCCCAGACCGGGGAGGAAACTCCGGGTCTCCGTGGCAAGTTCTCTCCTCCACGCCCATCCACTGCTCCCCACACCTTCAGATGGCTGGTCTCTGCTCCAATGTCACCTCTTTAGAGATATCTCCCCTGGCTACTCCATCTAAAGGAGAAGCCCCTGTCACCCTCCATTCCTGCCTTGAACTTTACAGCATCTATCTCTTCCTATTGATATTATATATCTACTGGGTTATCATCTGCCTTCCCCACTGAAAGGTAGGCTCCCTGAGGGCAGGGAATTTGTCTCTCTTATTCACTGCTTCACACCCAGCACCTCAGACAGTGCCCAGGCGATGAAGAGGTACTGGATAAATATTTTTGAATAAACAAACAAATAGAAGATAGATATGCGTACAGATATAGATCCAGATGTAGATATAGATCTAGATATAAATATAGACATATCGGGGTCACCAACAAACCAAGCAGATTTTACCAATGGCTTCCAGCACAGGGTGACAAGAAAGGTGACAAAACCTCCATGTGCATGATAATACTGATGTTTCGTTAAAGAAAACTCAGCTTTTAGTGTAAGGTTAGACTCCCTATTGACATAGAAACCTCTGCTGGGTAGAGATAATGTTTGCACAGAATGTGAGAGCCAAAGGCATCTGAAGTTCAAGTCCCCGATGGGGAAAGAGAGCCCAGAGAGATGATGGGGTCACACTAACAGTAGCAAGTAATATCTGCAAAGCACTTTTTAGTTTTGGAAGCATCTTCACTTCCTTATTTCTCACTTGATCCTCACAACAATTCTACTGGGCAAGTGGTGGTAATATTAATAGCATTATATTATTTACAATTGCCAAAGTATGGAAGCAACCTAAGTGTCCATCAAAAGATGAATCGATAAAGAAAATGTGGTATATATATACAATGGAATATTACTCAACCATAAAAAAGAATTTAAATTTTGCCATTTGCAGCAACATGGTTGGACTTGGAGGGCATTATGCTAACTAAGTGAAATACATGAGACAAATATTGCATGATATCACTTATATGTGGAATCTAAAAAACTACAACAAACAAGTGAATAAAACAAAAAAGAAGCAGACTCACAGATATAGAAAACAAACTAGTGGTTACCAGTGGGAGAGGGAAGGGGGAAGGGGCAATATAGGGGTAGGGGAAGAAAAAGGGTTATTATGGGACTACATGAAATCATATGTTTGAAACTTGAAAACTGTAAAGCAGTATAGAATTTAAAGAATCTTTCATTCAGTAAAAAATAATACAATGCAATAAAATAAAATTAAAATGTTGGTAGCATTATAATTATATTGAAATACAATAATTAACCTCCTGAACTGTGCACTTGAAAATGGCTAAGATGGTAAATTTTATGTTATGTGCATTTCACCACAACCAGAAATTAAAATTATATATGGGTATATATATAAAACTATTAGCCACAACAACTCTATTTTGTACATAAAGCCAATAAAGCTCAGAGAGGCTGTGATTTGTAAAAGTCACACAGTAAGGGATGTGTGGGGAAGCCAGCCTCACATCAGGACTTGCTCTGGACCTTTTCTACAGGGAGAGGGAAGCTTCACAAACATGCCAAGAACCAACCTCAAGCTAGAAGATCAGTGCCCTGAGATTTCTAAGGAAGCTTCTAATACACTTAATCCAGCACAGCTGTTCATGCAACTCTGCTGGAGAGGCCTGCCTCTTGCGTGATACTGTGCCGAGGGGTAGCTGATCCAACAGACAACAGCTCAGTACAGACTTGCGTGTCATTTACTCTCATTTCATGACAATTAATTTGCTTGGGGACCAAGGGTGTTCAGTAGTTACACTAAGATGCAAAGAAAAAGTAAACATTCATGCATCCTTTATCTCCTCATTTCAAGACAGATAAGTCCCATCAGTGTCTGCAGAAGATATTCTCATTGACATTGTTTATCTGTTCCACTTGACTCCAAATTACACTTGAGAAACAAGAACTATCATACCACGGTGTTTTTATAAAGCAGTGATGACTACAGGGGGCCAGATATTGAAGAGAAAACATCTAGCCTGAGATTCTACTGCAGCATAAACTCAGTGAGATATGACACAAAGAATCAGGCCTAAACATGCAGGAGAGCAAGAAAGCCTTCCTGGAAAAACCCATCTGGGCTTGAGTCCCTGCTTAATATGCAGCACTGTGCATGTTGGATTTCATTTCATGTGCCAACTTTGCTCCAACATCTAAATCACTGTGTTAAGAAAGAGTCTGAAGCCTAATCAGAAGTTACAGTCATAGCATGGAGCATAGGACATCATAAGTACCTGTGTTCTGATCCTCCTCCAGCTCTCCCACCTCACTTAGATCATGCATCTCTCTTTCATACCGGTTGTCTGGTCTTGATTCAATATCAGGCTTCTCAAGATAGGGTGGCAAAATGGTTAACTTTGGAACCAAAGAGAGTTACATTGGAATCTCAGCTCCATCACTTACCACTTACATGACCTTGGGAAGTTACCTAACCTCCCTGATCTTGTTTTCTCATCTCACAAAAGGGGAATAATATTGCCTACCCCATAAGATTGTTGTGTGAATTAAACAAGATATTTTGTGCAAAGCACTGGGTACAGTGCCTGGTGGCAGCAAGGGTTCAATAACTGGGCTATTCATGATGCCCTGTTATGCCTTGCACTGTTAACCCCAGAGCACATTTTCAATAAGCATTTATTAGCGGTTATCTCAGGGTCATGAGAATGAATGATCTCTTGGTTGGTTTTTACTGTACTTCACTCAACACGAATTATGCTTTATTGAGCACATATTATGTGCTAGACCCTGCTGCACGTGGTTTGTGTCTCAACTCATCTAATCCTCACACAGTCCAATCATTCTGTGGCTGGAGGGAACAGGAACACGCACCCGGGCAATCTGGCTCCGGCACCTGCCCTCTTAACCACTACTGCCTCTGCCCAGGAGCAGCTGCTACTTGTTTTGTAACCAGAAAATCAAAATATTTTAAAAACAATTTAAGATAGTAAATACACACTTGTTGAAGGACTGTCAGCTCTCATCTGAATTTGCAAGAACCTGATGATTGAGAGATTGACACTTCTTTTTAATTCAGTCGAAAATTACTGAGAGCAGAGTGTCAGGTACAAAGCAAGATGCTGTGGGAAATATAATAGAAGAAATGATGCCTTCCCTTCAGGGCCTTTAGATGTGGAAGGTGAAATATTATTGCTAGTAGCTGACATCCATTTACTGTGTGCCGTGTGCCCAGTCACTGTGCTAAACACTTTGTCTACATTATCTCATTCAATACTCATGACACATCGATGAAATAGGTATGATTAACGCCCCCATTGTGCAAATGAGGAAACCAAAGCTTTTAAATCTTAATAACTTGCTGGAGGTTCCAGGAAGAAAAACCTGCACAGGTTAAGTGCCACGTGGCTGCCACAGGCAATGATTCACATCCATCTTTCTCTTCCCCACTGTCTTAAAAAGCAGGCCACCTGGTGGGTGCTTGAAACATTCCTGGCAAAGTGAATACCCACTTTTCAATACACTCTCTTGCTAAATATCCGTGCATTTACCAGACATTAAAGTTTACATGCACATGATTACAGAGTTAGTGAGTTCTAAAGAATTCCACCTTCAGAGTTCATGGGCCTCTTCATACATCCTCCCCACCAGCATCTCCTCTTCCACCTTCAGCATTTGGAGATGGGCCTGAAATGGAAAAGACATTGCCATCTCCCTGCTCTCGCCTGTTAATTCTCAATTTCAAGATGTTCTATTACACCTGATTTATGGTCTGACAGAGCTCATTCTAGCCCACGACCTTGAGCTTGTCAAATGCACGGGGGAAAATTTACTAATGACTGTGTTCATCTTAATGCACTGTAGGGAATTTTTTAAGTGAAAAAGCCTCAAGAAGCAGGGACATTTCAAACAGTCAATTATGAATAACAATCGTTTGATGGCTGAGTACTGTAGATCTTCCAGCTCATTCGGTTTTCATCTAATTAAATCTTTCATTTCCACGGGCAGCGTGCAGTACAAACTTGTGTCTGCTTTTGTCGGCTGGAGATAATCAATAGCAGACATGTGGATGCATTTCAGCGTTTATTAGCAGCTCAATCGGAAGTTGTTTTATTTTAATAACATCCTTGCCTTTGTTCTGTTCAGGATAAATCGACAGCTTTGATGAATAACAGACAGAAAACTGGTTTATATTATCCCATTAAGAGTAAAGAAATCAGAGAATGAAAGGGAGCTGAGAAACTGAAAAACACTTTAAAGCTGTATTTTCCTTGTTATCAAGAAAAGGGAGAAACAAAAATGCCTTCCATTCACTCTAAAGTATCATCAAACGTATTTGACTTCAGCTAGATATCCCTTCCAAGACCAAAACAATAAATTCCCTCATTCTGAAGCTTTCTACCACTTTTATTTGCTGATCATAGTTAGTAATTCTTGGTTAATTTCCACTGGAGCTGCAATATGGATCAGAAAGGGGAGAACCAGGTACAAAATGTCATGCGTTCACCAGAAATGAACCCAAATGCCCAAAAGCTCACATCCTGAAATAGCAGGCACAGTGGCAGGGGTCGGATGCCTTAGAACAAATACACAAGGTTCACCATGGTGAGGCACTTACAACAGCCCGCTGCACACCTTGGTCAGCGGAATTCAAACTGATCTGTGGGCCAGAAGACCTCTCTTTGAAATCTCGCTTGGTATAGCCAACCATTTACTTGACAGTGCCATGAAATATCTCTCAGGCATCTCAAATACAACATTTAAAAATCTGAATGTTTTGCCACAATAAGACACCACTTCATACCCATTAGGATGGAGGTTACCCAAAAACTTAATAACAAGTGTTGGCAAGGAAGTGGAGAAACTGGAACCCTTGTGTACTTTGAGTGTGAATGTGAAATGGTGCAGCCACCGTGGAAAACAGTTTGGCGGTTCCTCAAGAAACTTAAAATAGAACTACCATATGATCCAGCAATTCCACTTCCAGGTATAAACCCCAAAGAAGTGAAAGCAGGGGCTTGAACAGATATTTGTACACCCATGTTCGTAACAGCATTAAATAACAAGCAATAAGCAAGAGCTGAAAGGTGGAAGCAACCCAAATGCCCATCAATAAGCAGATGAATAAATAAAATGTGGCATATACATACAATGGAATATTATGCAGCCTTAAAAGGGAAGTTCTGACACAGCCTACAGCATGGATGAACCTGGAAGACACTGCGCGAGTGGAAAAAGCTAGTAACCAAAGGACAAATACTATACGATTATATGAGGTACCTAGAGCAGTCAAATTCATGGTGACAGAAAGCAGAATGATGGTTGCCGATACTCGGATTTTTCTTATTGTGGTAAGACACATATTACCACAATAAGAAAAATCTGAGTATTCTAACGCCCAGATATAGTTGCCCTCTGATATTTCCCACCTGAGCATACAGTGCATCCATTCACTCAGGGGCTCCAGCCAGAGAGCTGGGAGCCAGTCCTGGTACCTCCACACTCAAGCCCCGAGCCCTCCAGGCATTTCTCCACTAGCAGCCAGACTGGGCTTTTACAGGCCTAAACCGGGTCCTGCTACCCTTCAGCTTCAAGCTTCCCCTTGCACTCAGAATCCAATGCGGACTCCTCCCTCTGAAGCCACGTGACCTTGCCAAATTCTTGTGCCACATCCTCCCTCACTCTGTACTTCTGTGCTTCTCCTCACACTCTGTACTTCCATTAGTTCCTCAAACTAACCAGGTTCCATCTTCACGCAGGGCCTTTGTCTGGAACATTCTCATCCTTTGCAGGCCAAACACTCCTTAGACTTTAGGCCTCAGCATAAATGGAACTTCCTCAAGGGTGCTTCACAGCTGCCACATTGCAAAAAGAATGCCTCTTCTCTCCTGTCAAGTGCTCTCTTAGCCCCCTGGCACTTTCTGCATGCCTCTATTTGTACATCCCTCACTACCCAGGAGAGGGTCAGATGCCTGAGGTCAGCGCCCAAGTCTGCCTTGATCCACAGTCCCAGCACTTATTGCAATGTCTGGCACATAGTAGGTATGCACTTGTTGATGAGTGAATAAACAAAGGAATGCATGTTCTTTTAAATCACCCAAACAACGGGAAGCAGAAACCCTGCCTTTAACCCAAACAGCCCCCACCTTTTACTTTCTTAGACACCCAGACAGGCCTTTGTACAGTAACGTGAAACACGTCCCACCTCCACTATCCCACATACCTGCTCATAACCATTGGCACTGGACGCTCGCACCCAACGGCACCCTTACAAAGGGGCCTTGCTTTTCCTGAGATGGGGCTGAGTGACACCTGTCGAAGACAAGGTAATTGCTTGAGTTGTTTCCTGCAGTGATACAAATCCACTGACAAGTGCCACACAGCTGTTCCCATACTCAGTTTTCAATGGCGCACTGCCTGCTGTATTAGTGAGCAAGTCCCTTGAAACAACATGAGGTCCGCAATATTGATGGAATATAAAATTAGGTATGTAGCTGCCAAGCACCCCAGAAAGGTCCCGATTCCTTACCTCAGCAGTAATGATGAAGCTGGAGGCTCCCCGGCCATTCTTCCTCCCTTTGGCAAGCATCTTCCCCTAGGTAATGCTCCAACAAACAGTAACTTGGGTTACAGTGATGATGATTATTATTATGGACTCTATTTTATTCTCATTTAATTAGTAATTATTTTAACTTACATGGCTGAAGAGCTGCTACAATGGGCGTTTCCTGGCAGTCAGGGGTTAATTCTCCAAAAATGCAGAAATATGGGCTATTTTCAGTTCAGCCGTTAGACGCTGTAGTGATGAACGCCTCTCACTGCCATATGGTGTGGTCTAAACCTAGTGTCTTTTCACAACAATAGTTTCACTTCTATTACCATTAGAGAGAAATATGTAAAAACAGTTTTCTCTCTAAACAGAGCTCCCATGCCAGCAGGCCCTAGAGTACCCTAGAGAAGGAAAGCAAACAACCCTGCAGCACAGGTCGGGGCCAGTTGCTTTCTGCGCCCCCCTCAGGGATGCTCAAGTTTACAGCTGATATTGAATTGGCCATAAAATGCACATGTCTTCTTTTGGACTCACGAATCCGGTAACGAACCAGGGCTGAAATCCCAAACCCATGGGGCTCGCTGGTGGTGGATGCATGTGAAGCTACCTGGTTAACACCCTGTTTTTGCGTTTTTGACATTTAGGGGTGGCTTTATTTCTACAGATGAATATGCTCTCCTCAAATCACTGAATCCAGGGAAATAATAAGATGAGGCTGGAACATCTTTTTGTGTCATAAAGTAAGAAAGTCCTCAAACGATGAAGAAATGTCAAAAGGACACAGGAAACAACTTGCAATGGCTCCCACTGGCCAAATCTGGGACATCGTGAGCATGAAAAGAAATACTGATAGCAACAGATTAGTATACAGTGAATAAAGTAAGTACTCATGAAGCTATACCTATAGAAATAAATGAATAAATAAATTAGAAAAGAAAGCTCTTCTTTATAGTAAACTATAAATGCAAAAGAAATGATGGTTATTAGAAAATCACCATTTACTAACCATCATAGTAATGTTTAATTCAATCAAGAAACATCAAAGGATGCTAAACTCTAGTGGGTGAGAGATTGATGAGGAAAGAGATACTTACATAGTCTCAAAGTATCTCCTCACAAGATACTTATTAATTACAAAGAGACTTTACAATAATTTTACAGTAGAGACACCTGGCAGACAGCAGCACAATAAGTGAATCAAAGTTAAAAATACCAATAACCAGGGACTCCTCTGGTGGTCCAGTGGTTAAGAATCTGCCTTCCAATGCGGGGGATGCAGGTTTGATCCCTGGTCGGGGAACTAAGATCCCTAATGCCGCGGGGCAATTAAGCCTGTGCACTGCAACTATTGAGCCAGTGTGCCACAACTAGACAGCCCATGTGCCACAACTACAGAGCCCACGCACTCTGGAGCCTGTGCACCACAACTAGAGAGAAGCCCACGCGCTGCAACAAAGGAGCCTGCGTGCTGCAATGAAAGATCCCGTGTGCTGCAACTAAGACCCGACGCAGCCAAAAATAAATAATTTTTTAAAGAAAGATAGTAACTTAACAAAAAAAATACCAATAACCAAATAGACATCGTGTGCCACCCTGTGGGGTGTGATTAAAAGAAAAAAAAAAGCATCTGTGACATTCCAGTCAAAACACATAACCTGAGTCTAACCATGAAGAAACTGGTCAAGACCAAACTGAAGGAGATTCTACAAAATGACTGGCCTACAATCTTCAACCATGTCCACGTCACAAAACATAGGATTACCACATGATCCAGCAATTCCAATTCTGTATAAATACTCAAGAGAAGTGAAAGCAGGGACTTGAACAGATATTTGTACACTCATGTTCAGAGCACCAATATTCACAGTAGCCAAAAGGTGGAAGCAACACAAGCCTCCACTGAAGGGTGAATGAATAAACAAAATACGATATATTCATACAATGGAATATTGTTCAGCCTGGAAAAGGAAAGAAATTCTGAAACATGCTATAGCATGGACGAACCTTGAAGACATTATGCTACATTAAACAAATCAGTCACAAAAGGACAAATAATGTATGATTCCCCATATATGAGGTGCTTAATAGAGTGGGAAGATTCACAGAGACAGAAAGTAGCATAGTGGTTGCCAGGGGCTGGGAGGAGGGAGAAATGGGGAGTTCGTGTTTACCGGATAGAGTTTCAGTTGGAGAAGATAAAAAGTTCTGGAGATGGATGGTGGTGATGGTTGCACAACAATGTAAGTGTATCTAATGCCATAAAAATGTACACTTAAAATAGTTAAAATGGTAAGTTTTGTGTTGCATGTATTATACCTCAATTTAAAAAAAAAGTATTCAAGCTTTCGAGTCAAACCTGGGTTCAAGGGCTGGGATGAGGAGATGGGTAAGCTTATGGCTCTGACAGTAATGATAGTTTCACAGGTGCATAGTTATCTCCAAACACCTCAAGTTATATATATTAAATACCTATAGCTTTTTGTGTGTCAATCATACCTCAATAAAGTGGTGAAGAAAAAAAAAACCTGGGTTCAAATTCTGACTGTGCTACTAACTCACTGGGTGACCCTTAGGAAAGTTATTTAATTTCTTTGAACCTCAGCCTTCTCATTTATAAAATGGAGACGATATTCAAGCCTACAAGATAGGATGGTTATGAGGCAGAAGATAATACATGTAGCACAATGCCTGGCACATAGTAGGCAGTGGATAATATTAGCAAGATGATAAATGTCCCCACACATGAGATAACATGCTACATGTTTTTAGAGGACGAAGCTACTTTGGTGTGGTTGGAGTATGTGGTGCTGAGCGAAGGTACTAGAATGAAAAGCAGATCTTTTATGCCAAGATGAAGAGTTTACACTTTGTCCTGAAGCCTGTGAGGAGTCACTGGAGGATTGTAAGCAGTGGAGGGAAATATTAGAGAAGAAGAGAGAGAGGACAAAGACATCTGTATATTTCACTCCGTCATGGGCTTTCTCCTCTCCATCCACACAGATAATTAACACCACTGGCTTCAGGCAAAACAAGCCATTAACAGAAACGCCACATTTAACACTCTCACTTTGCAGCAAACACCTTATCAGAAGAGGGAACTCGGATATAAAGAAGTAACGAGCCACATAATAAAGTTAGGCTTAAGCACAAACTCCAAAAAGATGGCTCTGCCTTTATCTCCCACTTGAATCACTGGGTGGAGGGTACAGGAGCTTCCCGTGCTTCTATGACTTAACCAAGGCTTCCCACTGCCTTCTCCATCTGTCCCCTAACCCGTGCCAAGCTTCCTTTGGCCCCTTAACATCTGTGATGAGCAGGGCTGGGTCAGAAGCATTTTGCTCCGGTTCAACCTGCACATCAAGAATGGCGTCACATAACCTCATCTCGTTTCAGTGTTCTAATGTGGTCACATTTTCACCACTGTCACTGAATGTCATTTTAAATAGCTGCTCTCTACTGATTTTTCTCTCCATCTATAACGCTTAAGCGTTTAGGTGAAACTCAAGGTAATGAAAGTAGCCAAAAGCACACATTTCTCCTGGCTAAGCTGCATTTTTCACCTGGTTCTGCTCAGTACTCTAAATGAGATTTTTGATTTTACTGGGTTTTTTCCTAATTACCTAAGTAATATACGTTCCACCTAGAAAATGTCAAAAATATAGAAAAGCAAAAAGGAAAAATAAAAATTACCTATATTCTTATCAACCAGATATAATATGCTTAAAAATACTGGTATACATCCTTCTAGGTTTGTTTTTTTTTTCCTAGTTTTCTATGCATATTACTACTTGCTCTTTTTAAAATTGGACTCATGTTGTACATAGTGAAAAACTTATGTTTTAAATAATAACTAGTAATTAGTCTTAACACTTCACATTTTATGTCATTAATAGCAATATTGTGAACCTATCCCTATGTCATTCAAAAATGTGCTTTAACGACTCCATAGCACACCATCACATTGTGTGTATCAGAGCTAGGATCTCCGCTGTCCACGTTGTTGCCTGCACAAACTGGTAGGCCTGGCATGGGGTGGGGTCCCCCTGGAATAAGAGGAGCCTTTTTTCTAAGTCACACAATGGTGTGCATTTTAGCTAGAAAACGCCCAGGTACACAAAGGGAACATAACCTAGCCAGTTCCCCAACATTGGAATGTTTTAGGTCATATCCAGTTATCTTTATTATAAATATCTTTGTACATATCTTGTTAAATCAAAGAATATACAATTTTTGAGACTCTTGTTAATGTTGCTGGACTGCTCTCCTACCAAGTGTTTCAGAGTGTTCTTTTCTCTACAACTTTCCAATTCTGGATGTTTCCCTTCTTTTTAATCCTGGGAAATTATATATGTGACAGGTACACACTTTTAATGTGTAACTACTTGATTACTAGGGAGAATGAATATTTTTAAATGTTTATTAGTAATATGTATTTCTTCCCTTAAAAATGCTCTATCCATATTTCTTGCCTGTTTTTCTACTGCAGTATTGGTCTCATTGATTGTAGGGCTCTTTGCATTTCAAGAATGTTAACCATTTATCTGCCATATATATATATATTTTTTTTAATTTATTTTTGGCTGCGTTGGGTCTTCGTTGCTGCGCGCAGGCTTTCTCTAGTTGCGGCGAGCGGGGGCTACTCTTCGTTGCGGTGCACAGGCTTCTCACTACGGTGGTTTCTCTTGCTGCGGAGCACAGGCTCTAGGCACGCGGGCTTCAGTAGTTGTGGCACGCGGGCTCAACAGTTGTGGCTTGCGGACTCTAGAGCACAGGCTCAGTAGTTGTGGTGCACGGGCTTAGTTGCTCCACAGTATGTGGGGGATCTTCCCAGACCAGGGATCTAACCCATGTCCCCTGCATTGGCAGGCGGATTCTTAACCACTGCGCCACCAGGGAAGTACCCTGCCATGTATTTTTTAAACTTTTTCCCCAATTGTACATTGTCTTTCCATTTTTGCTTTGATGTTTAAAAATTTGTACATCATTTTTAACTTGGGAGTAATCAAACCTGTCGATCTTTTCCTTATGTCTTCTGCCTTTGATATTTAAAAAGGCTTTCTCCATTCCAAGTCAGATTGATTTCACCCATATTTGTTTAATTTTTTATTATACACCTCATAACTGCAACCTAGGTTCTTTTAAACTGGGTTTGGTTTATGAGGTTCACAGTCTTTAAACCTGTGCTGAACCATGTAGTTGCTCTGGCTGGTAGAGCATTGTATAGGGAATGGGGAATTGGATGAGGAAATGGATTATCTTCACCAATGGACTTGGATCCTCTGTGCCTAAATCCTCTGTGTGTAAAATATAGGAAATTACATTTGGAACCCAAGTTTTACCTTTTTCAAAATTATAAAATATGGTACATATACAGAGGGCCGCACAGTGTGATGAACAATCATAAAACAAGTGTTCATGTAACTGCTATCCATATTACTGAGATGGAGAGGGAGGGAGAGAGAGGAAACGAGGGAGGGAAGAGGAGGAGGAAGGGAGAGTGGAGGGAGGGAAGGAGGGACGGAGGGAGAGAGAAGACAGAAATTCCTACAATGGGTTCTTTCTCAAGGACACGCTCCTTTTATCTCTTGATAATCACTATCCTGTTTCAGTCTTCACTTCCTTGTTTTACTTTATGCTTCGCTCTCGTATGTATTCATCACCTATCTTTTCTGCATATTTTTAAGTTTCTAATGGTTTGAATTTTTTTCACTCTTATTTATAATCCATTTGGAATTTATCTTATCATACGATGTGAGGAATCAAAAGTTAATTTTCCACAAATGGTTTATCAATTTTTTCAGCACTGTTTAGCATAATACTTTCTTCCTGAATCAGTTTTTTAAAGTCAGATCTCTCAAGATGTAATTCATCCTCTTTAAGATTATAATGCCACGAATTCTGACAAATACATAATGCGTAGTCACAACAATCAAGACATATAGATGGAGTATTTCCATCATCCCAGAAAGTTTGCTTGTGCCCTTTTGTAGTCAATCCCCCATCCCCACCTGCCAGCTCCTGGAAACCACCGATCTGTTCTCTGTCCATACAGTTTTGCCTTTTCCTGAATGTCAACTGAATATAATTATACAATGTATATAGCCTTTTTTTTTCCCCAATGTTTTATCCAGCCTTTTGAGTCTGGCTTTTTCACTTACTGTAATGCTTTTGAGATTCATCCATCTTATTGATGAGAAGTATTCCATTGTAGGGACGTACCACAATTTATAGATTCAATCTTCCAGCATTAAGTATAATGGTAGCCATAGGGTTTTTGTAGATGTCCTTTATCAGATTGAGGAAGTTCTAGTTTGCTGAGTTTTTATCATAAATGGATGTTCAATGTTATCAAGTGCTTTTCATGCAGATATTAAGCAACACATCTTGGTCCGTCTGCCCTGGGAGTAATAGACTCTGCCACTCCAGAGACTTGAGGTTGTAGTCTACTGTCCAGGGAAAATTGTCCAGGTTAGTAGGCAGGGCCTTGGGCCTCACATCCACTGATCACTTTGAACCCTGTGGGTAACTGAGTTTGCTGCCCTACCCACAGTAGCTTAGAGCTTTTGATCCCTAAAGGAGGAAAATCCAGGGAAGCCAATGGCATTTTGTGTCCCCAACATCCATTGATTGCCTCCCTCTGCCTGGACCTCAGAGGTGGGCTCAAGAGGGCCAGCCTCCTGCCCTGCTCCCAATATTTCTTGTGAGCACCTGGTGGAAGTCTGTGGAAGAGAGTTTGTAGCTGAGTGGAAACTCCTCTTCTACCTCAGCTTTCCCAGGTTTACACACTCACCCACACATGGATTTTGTGTTACAATTTAGCTGATTTCTTCTCCCCACGTGGACAGTGGCTATGCCTCTCCTCCCCATGCTCTGCCAGAATGGAGACAGCTGTGAAGCCCATTTCTCCTCGGAGGGGCTTGTCTCTCTTCTGAATGAGGTTACTTGCTTGCCTCACAACCTCATCTTTCTCATGAGCCCAACAAAAGTAACGATTTTGTAGTTTATCTGTCATTTTCTCATTATTGGGACAGAAGCGATGTGCTTAGCAGCTTTCTGTAACTTAAGCAGAAATATAAGAACATTTCAATTCTACCTTTATCCTAAACCATATGTATATACTTGAGCCTGTCTGGGCTATTTTTATTCTTACACAAGAATCATGCTACTTTTATAATAAATCTTTCTTTCTAGCAGTGTAAGTCACCTCTCAATCTTCTAAAAATTCTTCAGCCTTTTATTAAGCTTCCCAGGTGACCTTAGGATTATATGGTCTAGTTAAAAAGAAAAATACTTTTGACATTTTTATTAGAATTGAAATGGCTGAATTATTGTTATGCCATCCAAGAATGTGGTATGCCCTACCATTTATTTAAGTCTTCAAGTCTCTCAGGTAAGTTTTACAGTTTTATTTATATGGGTCCCTCATACTTTTCTTATGTCAAGTTTATTCCTAGATATTTTCTATTTTAGTCTCTATTTTAATGCCTTTTTTAAATTGTATATTCTGATGATTATTGATTTAAGGCATAAGCATTGACTTTTGTATACTGATTTTGTAACCAGCTGCCTTACTGAACTCTCCTTACTTCTAATAATTCTTCAGTTGATTTTCTTCGGTTCCTAGGGAGGCAATTATACGCAAGTAATAATTTGTCTCTTCCTTTCCAAAGATTTTTCTCTTATTTCATTTTATCTTACTGCTTTGACTAAACTTTTGGTAAATTAAATAACCATGGATGGTGGGCATACTTGACTTGTACCTGACTTTGGTGGGAAACTCCAGAGCTTCATCATTAAGTACGATGAAACCTGAGGCAGATACAACAAATTCGCTTACTGAGCAGTCACTCAAATTCCCTTCCAGCCTGTACTTGAAAAAGAAGAGAAAGGAACAGCCCCTGACATTCAGAAGCTGGCCAGGCACTCAACGCTGTTATTCTCCTTTTGGACGTAAACCAGGTGTCTCACAGAATACCAACTCAGACAAGGTCATTCTGAGAACATGATTAAATCATATAAAGCAAGTCCACAACATAATTTTGTCTAAGCACAGACAAAAATAAGGTTGCTGTGCCATCCACAAAATACCAACCATCACCCTCTTTTTGCTTAAATGAGTGACTGTTAATTCTTTATCAATTAATGACACCTGTTTCCTCACCCTAGTCTGCCCTCCCTATGTATAAAATTTGAGATAATCATAGAATTCCCACACACACACTTTCTGATGGCATCCAATACAGAGCAAACCTTAGCTTCCTTAGACTCTCCACAACTCAATCAACCAAAGCCCAGATCCTATAAAGTCACTCAACCAAAGCCCAAATCCTAATATCCTCTTGCTGAGGATTCCCCATGGTTCCCCACAGTGTGTGTTCTCCCTTGCTGCAACAATAAACCTGACTTTTTCAACTATAATTGTGATCATGGTGGTCTCTGGCTGCAGGACATTGACATGTTTTAAGAGGCTAGAAAACTAGAAAGTACATTTCTATACTCCTTTATAGCTAAGGTTCAGTCCTATGACATTTCTGCCAGTCACTGATACCCATGCTTAAATTACTCTAACAAGATGTTGGAATGGGACACTTGCTACCTTAGTGTGGTGTCTTAGACTGAGGCACCACTGTGATAGGTATCGAGATGCCAAAATGATTGTGAGAGAATCACTTCTAACTCCCAATTATGACTCAAGTTCATCTTTTGATCAATTCTAATCCAGAACCGTACAGAGAAATAGAATGATCCAGCTCATTCCTACAAAGAATTTTAAATTTTTTCTGTATGTTTTATGCCCTTGTCTCATACGTATTTTTTCATTTGTATTTCTTTTTAATTGTAGTTGATTTACAAGGTTGTGTTAGTTTCTGGTATACAGCAAAGTGATTCAGATACGTATATATATACACACACACATATACTTTTTCATATTTTTTCCATTATAATTACAAGATATTGAATATAGTTCCCTGTGCTATACAGTAAGACCTTGTTATTTACCTATTTTATATATAGTAGTTTGTATATGCTAATCCCAAACTCCTAATTTATCCCTCCCCCACCCCCTTTCCCCTTTGGTAACCCTAATTTTGTTTTCTACGTCTGTGAGTCTGTTTCTGTTTTGTAAATCATTTGTGTCATATTTTACATTCCACATAAAAGTGATATCATACGGTATTTGTCTTTCTCTTTCTGACTTACTTTACTATGATAATCTCTAGGTCCATCCATATTGCTGCAAATGGCATTATTTCATTCTTTTTTATGGCTGAGTAGTATTCCATTGTATATATACATATATACACACCACATCTTCTTTATCCATTCACCTACTGACAGATATTTAGGTCACTTCCGTGTCTTGGCTATTTGTATCATTTGTATTTCTTATTGGACTTACAAGATCTGTCCATTTCAATGATTCTTTCCCCCAAAGAACCAAGAATTAGGAGTGTTTTATTATCAAGTATATTATGCTTAAACTTTCTTTTTAAGAACAAATTTCTGGTTTTAGGGCAGTATTTTTTAAAGTGACCTAGGGCTTCCCTGGTGGTGCAGTGGTTAAGAATCCACCTGCCAAAAAAAAAAAAAAAAAAAAAGAATCCGTCTGCCAATGCAGGGTACATGGGTTCGAGCCCTGGCCAAGGAAGGTCCCACATGCCCCAGAGCAACTAAGCCCATGCACCACAACTACTGAGCCTGTGCTCTAGAGCCTGCAAGCCACAACTACTGAGCCCACATGCCGCAACTACTGAAGCCCGTGCACCTAGAGCCCGTGCTTTGCAACAAAAGAAGCCACCGCGATAAGAAGCCTGCACATCGCAACGAAGAGTAGCCCCCGCTCATCACTAGAGAAAGCCCACGCACAGCAACAAAGACCCAATGCAGCCAAAAATAAACAAAAATAATTTTTTAAAGTGGTCTATATAATTCTTATTTGAGATAATGTGAGGTCTTCTTTGTAAATCAATTTTACAATTGTAGAATCAATTTAGAGTCTACAACTGTAGAATCTAAAATTTGTAGAATCAATTATACAAATTGTTATGGACATTTGAAAAGGATAAGTATTCTCCTTAAGAGTACAAAGTTTGAAATACTTATCACAGCTGCTACTATGTAGCAAACTACCTCATATTTCAGTGGCTTAAACAATAAGAACTTACTTATTTCTTCATGAGTCTGTAGGTCATTTTGTGGTGGTTTACCTGTTCTCACCTGGGCTCATTCATGCTTCTGTCATCAGTTTTTGCTGCATCTGCAGCTGTGCTGATGTCTGCTGGGCTCTCTCGTGTTTTGTGGTTGGCTGCCTGTAAGCTGGGGCCCACATCTCTCTTCCATGTGGTCTCTCGTCCTTGAGCAGATCAGCCTGGGCTTGTTTACATGGAGAAGCAGAGGTCCAAGAAAGAAAGAGGAAGCAAACAGGGCCAAGGCTGAAAACCTGCAAACTGTCACTTCTGCCACGTTCTATTACAAAGTAAGCCCAAATTCAAGAGGTCAGAAGAGACTCCACCTCATAATAAGAGGCGCTGCAAAGTCACACTGCAAAGAGCATGGATATAGAAAAGAGTCAAGAACTGTGGCCAGAGAAAATGAACTTAAATCATTTCTTATGCTGGGGTCCACTATGGAAACTTGGAACTTTTCGATGACCTTCAGGAGGTTTAGAAATGGTTTCACATTGACTGCAGAATGTATTCCTCCATATGTGCATTAAACAACGCTTTTAGGTTCATTTATGTCTTTTCCTTAAATTCCACTTTGTGATATTAATATTGCCAACCCTTACTTTCCAGAGTGGAATTTTTATAAGTCTCCTTGAGCCATAAGTGAAAATAAAAATTCATTCAAGTCCCTATTGGACAAACACAAAAAATATTTTACTTGACTGCACAAGTATGATTCATTTCCCAATATTTTCTCTTTGATCCAATGTATTTGTGATTCCATACAGATAAATCCTAAGTTATGTACTAACATAACTCAGAGTAGGCTGGTTTGCTTAAGAATAAAGGCTAGAACCTCTCTTATATAGAGATCTGATCCTAGACAGTTATATCAGAGACAGCGGGTTAAGAAGAGGTGCCTATTCCTAGAAGTGTTAATAATGTCACCTACATAGACAAAACGACATAGTTTTGTCCTGCTTTAGAATCTTTCTGGAAGCTCACCTACGCCAAAACATTTCCTGTTTTAAACCCACACGTGTGATTGAGCTCTTCTTAATCAACTAAAATTGTAATTACAACCTCTGCACTAAAATGAAATGACTGGAAAAAATCTAATCGTTTTCATCACATAGAAAAACATATCCCTTTTATTTTGCAATGTTTGCAGTATACTCACTTTGCATGCCTTTCCCCTCAGTGTTAGCTGGAGCCTCATAAAGTTTAGTAACTCTGAGTCAGCTCCAAAGACAGTATATTCCCCATCCACATCCCACATCCCACATCTTATTTCTGGAAGGATGAAGTGGTCCTAACATTTATAGAGTTGAAAACAAAACCCAAGTCGGCATTCTGACAACATAACCCTTTACTGATCCATATGACATTTGTCATTTTACCCTTTCCCCTTACCGTATCTTTAAGAAAATAAACGTGCCCCAAAATCCAATGACTGTTTTCCAGGGCACCCTGATGTCTGCTCCCATAGGCCCATGTCCCTCTGCTTTCGTAACACTCAGGACAGTGAAGACTTGTAGTTAGTGATTTACTGAATTACTCTGCCTTTCCCAGCAGAGTGTGAGCTCCAGGAGCAAGGGCTGATTCCTCTTTCACTATCTGTATCCTCAGCACCAGGCATATAATGGTTGCCCAATAAATTATGCTGAGTTAAAGAAAACAAAAGCTAACCTTTAAAAAAAAAAATCTATCATATGGTAGCAGTCGGGGTGACGGTTACCTTTGGATAGGTGGGTAGTGACTGGGAAGGGGTATGAAGGGGACTCAGGGTTGCTATCACATTCTATTTCTTCACCTGTTTACCTGGGCACGTTCACCACTTGATCAATTATTGAGCTAAACTTATGATCAGTGCACTTCCTGAATGTGCTACACACCAACTAAAAAAGTTTAAATCTATCATAACTCTCTGACAAAGAAAGAAGGAAATCACAAGCATTCAGTTATTGCCATTAAAGAATAATTAAGACATTAGTTTCTGAACCATGTAAAGTTAATTTTAAGTGGGGACCAAAATGTTCATTTATGTTAGAAAGTGCACTCTCAGCCACGGAAACTAACCAGATGGACTTAGCAACAGTCACAATGGGAAAGATTCATTGAGAAAATATATATATACAGTGCTTAAAACAGTGCTAGGTACCCAGTGCTGCATGTTAGCAGTTAGTACACTTTAACCAGAAGCAGCTCCGAATAAAGGCTGAATCTTAGATCACAAGCAAACTTTCTTCATTAGAACCTAAGATCTGTTTTGTCCTTAACTCTTTCAAAACAGCTTTAACAGCCTGATGAAGCAGCAACCTCATTTACGTAATTTATAGTTACGGAGTCCACATCACCACCTGGCGTGTTTTAGTCACACCCGAGGAAGTCAAAACTCAAGGCTAAAACTCATGGAGCCTCTGCACTGAAAGAGAGCCCAGAGACCCTCTGGCCCAGTGATTCTCTAGCCACACATCACTGGGGCATTCACTACAAGTGCAAACCCCCTGGTCTCCCACACCAGCTCCTGACTCACTAAGTCTGAGATAGGGCCCAGGGATTTGGATCTTTTAACAAGTCCTTCAAGTGATTCTGAAGAAGGTGGTCTACAGACAACACTGAGCCTCTTATCTTCTGGATGAATGAAATGGAGGCCAGGGAGGGAGGAGACCTGCCCAAAGTCGTCTTCTGGTTAATGAGTATGCCAGGACTAGAATAAAGTTCCCTTTCCACCACTCCAGTGTTATTTCCATGATTCCATGCTATAATAGCTTAGCACCCAGGATCTGCCCTAAACCTCAGTGGCTTACTCCACTGAGCTCTTTGCCTTTTTACCCACACATTAAGGTAACTGCAGAGGCCCAGAAAATACCTGTATATTCACTAGGTATGCAGAACCAGGTACTTAAACCTAGAGTTTAAATCATAGCTCCAATATTCACAAACTGTGTGACCCTGAGACAGTTATTTGTAAAATATAGCATGGAACATGTCAAATAATGAGGTCCCAGTAAATAGTATCTATAATTAATGCCATCTTAAAACATGGCACTAAAGCTACATTCTTCATTTGACTAGAGGGATATTCTCAAAGTACAGTCCCCTACAACAGAATCACCTGGAAGTGCTTGTTTAAAACAGATTTCTAGTGAATCAGAATCTCTTGGGCGAAACCCAGAAGTCTGCACTAATAAGCAAGCACCCCAAGTTCTTCCTCTACATACAAACGTTTGAGAAACACCGGACTAGGGCTGTGGACAGAGTGCCTCTTGTCAATGAAAACATGTGTATCAACGAGAATCAGGTACTGCCGAACACTCTTAACAATTTTCTGCTAACAAGAGGGAAGTGAGTGCCACCTACTGCCTTATTTTTATTTATTATTTATTTATTATCATTATTTTATTTTTGGCTGTGCTGGGTCTTCATTGCTGCGCGTGGGCTTTCTCTAGTTGCAGTGAGCAGGGGCTACTCTTCGTTGCAGTGTGCGGGCTTCTCATTGCGGTGGCTTCTCTTGTTGCAGAGCACAGGCTCCAGGCACACGAGCTTCTGTAGTTGTGGCACGTGGGCTCAACAGTTGTGGCTCACAGAATCTAGAGCACAGGCTCAGTAGTTGTGGTGCATGGGCTTAGTTGCTCCACGGACTATGGGATCTTCCTGGACCAGGGCTCAAACCTGTGTCCCCTACACTGGCAGGCTGATTCTTAACCACTGTGCCACCAGGGAAGTCCTGTGCATTAATTTTGTATCCTGCAACCTTACCAATTCACTGATTAGTTCTAGTAGTTTTCTGGTGGCATCTTTAGGATTTTCTATGTATAGTATGTCATGGGCAAACAGTGACAGTTTTACTACTTCTTCTCCAATTTGTATTCCTTTTATTTCTTTTTCTTCTCTGACTGCTGTGGCTAGGACTTCCAATACTATGTTGAATAATAGTGGCAAGAGTGGACATCCTTGTCTTGTTCCTGATCTTAGAGGAAATGCTTTCAGTTTTTCACCATTGAGAATGATGTTTGCTGTGGGTTTGTCATATATGGCTTTTATTATGTTGAGCTAGGTTCCCTCTATGCCCACTTTCTGGAGACTTTTATAAGTGGGTGTTGAATTTTGTCAAAAGCTTTTTCTGCATCAATTGAGATGATCACATGGTTTTTATCCTTTAATTTGTTAATATGGTGTATCACATTGATTGTTTTGCATATACTGAAGGATCCTTGCATCCCTGGGATAAATCCCACTTGATCATGGTGTATGATCCTTTTAATGTATTGTTGGATTCTGTTTGCTAGTATTTTGTTGAGGATTTTTGCATCTATGTTCGTGATATTGGTCTATAATTTTCTTTTTTGTGATATCTTTGTCTGGTTTGGGCATCAGGGTGATGGTGGCCTTGTAAAACAAGTTTGGGAGTGTTCCTCCCTCTGCAAATTTTTGGAAGAGTTTGAGAAGGACAGGTGTTAAGTCTTCTCTAAATGTTTGATAGAATTCGCCTGTGAAGCCATCTGGTCCTGGACTTTTGTTTGTTGGAAGATTTTTAATTGAAGTTTCAATTTCATCACCTGTGATTGGCCTGTTTATATTTTCTAATTCTTCCTTACTCAATCTTGGAAGGTTGTACTTTTCCAAAAATTTGTCCATTTCTTCCAGGTTGTCCATTTTATTGGCATAGAGTTGCTTGTAGTAGAGTCTCTTAGGATGCTTTGTATTTCTGTGGCGTCTGTTGTAACTTCTCCTTTTTCATTTCTAATTCTATTGATTTGCATCCTCTCCCTTTTTTTCTTGATGAGTCTGGCTAAAGGTTTATTCATTTTGTTTATCTTCTCAAAGAACCAGCTTTTAGTTGTATTGATCTTTGCTACTGTTTTCTGTTTCTGTTTCATTTATTTCTGCTCTGATCTTTATGATTTCTTTCCTCCTACTAACTTTGGGTTTTCTTTGTTCTTCTTTTTCTAGTTGCTTTAGGTGTAAGGTTATATTGTTTATTTGAGATGTTTCTTGTTTCTTGAGGTGAGCTTGAATTGCTATGAACTTCCCTCTTAGAACTGCTTTTGCTGTGTCCCATAGGTTTTGGATCGTCGTGTTTTTGTTGTCATTTGTTTCTAGGTATTTTTTGATTTCCTCTTTGATTTCTTCAGTGATCTCTTGGTTATTTAGCAGCACTGTTTAGCCTCCATGTATTTGTGTTTTTTACTTTTTTTTTTCCTGTACCTGATTTCTAATCTCACAGTGTTGTGGTCAGAAAAGATGCTTGATACAATTTCAATTTTCTTAAACTTTCCAAGGCTTGATTTGTGACACAAGATGTGATCTATTCTGGAGAATGTTCCATGTGCACTTGAAAAGAAAGTGTATTCTTCCGCTTTCAGGTGGAATGTCCTAAAAATATCAATTATTTTAGAATGCAAGCCTGAGACTGGTTCAATTCCTCTCTCCATTAATTTGAATGCACTCTGAAAAATGAATCAATACTAAACAAGACAACCAAGCAATAGAAAGCATTGTTGGTAGGAGACATAAAATAGTCATTATTTAAGTAAAATAAAACTTTCTAAGTTAAATGGTTTTTGGAGTTTTAGATTAATATATCTAATAAACTCCTGTAATTTCAAGTTACTGCTAAATCAGTAAAGGAAAATATAATCCCTCATCCACTGGCCTACGCCAACAGTGAAAGGAAAAACTGAACTACAGAATGCCCTAAAATACTGCACTGAAACAATGTGCAGGGATGCTCCCGTCCACCACCCCCTCCCCCAGTTCCAGGAGAAAAATCAAGTGAAATAGTAAGGACAAGTTTTCTTATCCTGTAACTTTCTACTCAAGTCCAGTATCAAAAGTACCACCTGCAGGGCACAAGCTAGAAAGCTAACATTGCCTTCAAACATCACTCAAAAAAGCCTTCTGAATTACATAGTCTGTCACTATGTTTAAAGCTGATTTCTCCTTCTTAGTTGCAAATACATAAAATATACCCAGAGGCTCAAGAGAAATGGGCAGAGCTTTATAAATATTCATGTAAAACTAGCAGTTGTACTTCATATTTCAATAATTCAATGACAAATCATAAAAAGCATCTGTCTTTAATTTTTGTTGGTTTTAGGAAATGAATGGTAAAATATATACACTGTGGAGTCTTAATACCCCCATCATAGAGTGTGAATGATGGTCCGGTTGCGAAGCTCCTGGATATACTCTTTGGCATGGGCGACTGCTGTCTTTGGTGCCTCAGGTGGAGGTGGAGGGCCTTCCACCAACTTCACAAAATAATGGCAAAAAACCTTCTCCATAATCCCAAAGCGACCTCTGCCGTGGTATCGGATGCGTTTCAGGTACTGGCCTCGCCCTGAGGTGGACTGAGCTAGACAGAGAAGAAAAGAAAATTATAGGAAACAACTGTATCCACAAGATTACAGCTTGATCAGCTGAGCAATTTCTGCCCTTTCCTCAACTGGATTCTAAGACTACATGAGCTCACAGGCTGGCTACAGCAGGTTTGTCTCAAGACAAGTATCTCCTGAGTCCTTCCTTACTAAGGACCAGGTTCTACTCCAGGTGCTGCAGAAATAGGAGTGAACAAGAATAGCAAGGGCCCTGGCTCTGTGCAGTGCACACTCTAGAGGAGAAAGAGAGAAAATAAACATGATCATTTTAGTTAGTGACAAGTGCTACGAATAAAACAGTGATGTGACAGAGACTGATGGGGTGCTGGGAGGCAACTTGAGACTGGGGGGTGTCAAGAGGCATCCTTGAGGAAGAGACATTTGATCCAAGACCAGAATGAATCATTCATGCAAATATCTAGGGGCAAGGTGTTCCAAGAAGAGGGAACAGCAAGTGCAAAGGCCCAATGGTAGGAACATGCTTGGCTTGGTTCAGGAACAGAACCTGTTGAAGCATAGTAAGCAAGGGAAAGAGTGATACAAACAAGGGGACGAGATCAGAAATGCAGGCAAGATTACACAGAGCCCTGGAGGCTGAGGGATGACGTTCTGATTTTATTCTAACTGTATTATATTCTAACTGTTCCTTTGGAACCAATGATTCCCAAATGCTGTCCTCAGGCTACTACATCAAACTAACTTAGGGAACATATTTAAAATGCTGATGCTGAGATCCCATCTCTAGATACTCTATATTTGGAGTGGGCTTTGAAAATTAAATCCTGAGCAAACAACACTCCCCCACACCCCAAGCAATTCTGATTCACAGCCAGGTTTAGGAACTCCTGTATCACATCTGTCCCCTCATCTCCCCTCCCCCATTCAACATGTCAAAGTTTGACCCTGCAAAATTTGAAGAAACCTCTTGAACAGCACAAGAAGAAATCTGTTCACCTGTTCACCCACAGTAAATCAGGGTAGTAATTACCTTCTACCACCTTCTGAATTTACTTAGTCTTACGTTTTTAGTTAATTTAATAAGCCTTTTAAAAAGGCAAAATCTATAGCATATGTAGCAAATTAATTCACTTCAATACTCACCATTCTTTTACTGTGACAGAACTTTATATTGCAGGGACCATATCAAAGTACGTGCTCCACAACCCTCTAACTACAAACCTCTCATGAAATGGTTTCAGCAGAAGCACCCTAGCTTTGCCAAAGAGAAAGCTAAGGATGAAAGTGATTAAGAAAACTGCCTAGGGTCTCAGTGAGATAAGGAGAGAACTACCACCCTTTTATCAACTTCATCTACTGGCACTAAAGAAATGAATTTAAGAATTTCCAAAGATGGGGGTGGGGGGCAGGTGGCTGAAATGGGTGAAGGGAGTCAAAAGGTACAAACTTCCAGTGATAAAATAAATAAGCCATGGGGATGTAATGTACAGCACGGTGACTATAGTCAATAATACCGTATTGCATATTTAAAAGTTGTTAAGACAATAGATCTTAAAAGTTCTCATCACAAGAAAAAAAATTCTGTAACTATGTATGGTGACAGATGTTAACTAGACTTGTAATCACTTTGCAATACTGAATCATTCAGTTGTACACCTGAAAGTAATATAATGTTATACATCAATTATACCTCAATTTAAAAAAAAATTTAATTTTTCCAAAGAAAAAGCAGCATTACACAAATCACTTTATAATACAGTACTACCAGGTGCCCTGAATCCACTTGTCAGGAGGAATCCTACAAACAAAAACAGTGACACTGGGAAGAGTGTAGAAACTTCTAAAAAGATTTTACAAACATGATAGCTAATTTTATCCAAAACTGCTACTCTACCCAACTTGAGCACCAATTTCCAAATACCCTGAGAATAAGGAATACTACTCCAGTGAAGGAAGTATCAAAATTAGCTAACTGTGCAGGACTACATAATCTATCAAAACACAATGATCAACCCTATGAGGGTCTACGTTAACTACCATTTTCCTTCCATCTCTCCCAAAATACAGAAGAGAAGACACTCAATACCTGCTAAATGCCAGTTATGATTTCCTCCTTAATCCATAAAATATCATCTGCTTACCTTTATGCAAATAATGCCATCCTTTTTTTATATCAAAACAAAAACATTAATTCTTCTGAAACACCAGGATTCTTTAACACTCTGGAATGGGAATACCCAACACAGCCACTCGGACAACTGAATGAAATCAGGGCTTAGAGTATAAATTCCGAATTGGTTTTTTTTTTTTTTTGGCCGCACCACACAGCATACAGGATCTTAGTTCCCTGACCAGGGATCGAACCCGTGGCCCCTGAATTGGAAGCGTGGAGTCGTTTCAAACTGCTTTAGTACGGAACCATTTCAATTAAATGAAACAATACGTAGATGCCTACTTTCACGTGAATCTGTTAAGAATGAAACACGGGTGAGAGTAGATCCAAAACTACTGCCATTCATTCACCCAACATATAGAAATTCCAAGTTCCTGCTGGGTGTGAAGCGCCATCCTGGGCTCTAAGGATACAGCAGTGACCAAGAAGCCTTTCTGCTTGTCCCAGGCCCCACCCCTGGAGGCCTCAGAGCACAATTTCAAAACCAATGCTTAGAGTTAATAGTCTTAAAACACTGCCTTAATAACATAAATCTCTTACCTAAAAACTTCCTGTGGTTCCTCGTCAATACTGTTTTAACCAAATGCCACAGCTTGCCATGTTCAGCCCTCTGAAATCTAGGCCATGTTCACCTTTTCAATTTCATCTCCTCTAAGGCAAGCCTCTACTTCCTCTGCACTGTTCTACTCACTGTACCACACACTTACTGCTCATCCCAACCTATGTGGCTTTGCTTAAGTGGTTACCTCACTTTGAAAATTTTTCCTCTTGGACACTCCTTCAGATCCCCAAAAGCGTATCTTTAAAAGCTAAAATTGTCTAGAAAATCTCCATGACTATTTTAAACTATACTGACCTCCTCTTCTCTATTCCAACAATACCATTTACCTGTTACTCTTTTTGGTCCCAAACCATACACTACCTTGTGTACGTGTTCATGTTTCACCTGTAAAAGTTACTTCCTCAACAAAACTTACACTCCTCTTGTATTGTCCCCAAAGTTCATGCCCCATAAGGAACAGAAATGATTTTGAAATACATCTTCTGCTAATTAATATCATTTTTTCAATACAGATGTTTCTGGTAAATTTGCTTAAATTCTAAAATAAATTTCAAAGTTTTCCAAGTACATACAATACTAATAGTGTACATGGTTTTGTTCCAACTAGGGAGAACAATTTATGTATTTTTCCAAAGGGCTATTACTGTCAAAGAACAAAACTACTTGTGCTAAATGTTTTAAATTGCTATAAAAGATATACCATCACCTAACTGTGTGTGTGGTATACTCACTGAAGGCACTCAAATACTTTTTGAATGAAAGAAAAAACATAAAGACATCTCAAAAGTGGAAACGACCTTCTAAAGATAATGCCCAGCAGGTACCATATTTAAAATATTGTCAATATTTCCTAGTACTTGTATTTAGGTAAATACGAATCTTGACTTAACTTTAGAAACTCTCCCCCTTCCTCCTTCATCATTCTTAGCCCAGAAAACTGATTTACAAAGTCAGTCATTCACTTTCCCTGAAGTGAACTACTATAGATGTCATGAATCATGAAGCAGTGACATTTTATTAGTCCATGTCCACTTGTTAAGGCCTGTTCACAGTGTCATTAGTCATCATTTTAAGTCTGAAAAGGAAATGAACTTTCAAAGTCTGTGGTCATGCAATACCAGGTATTAGCTTTAGACTGATGACAAGCATTTGAGGGAATTACCACATAATGAGAACATATGCTACCAAAAAAGCAAGTCCCTTAAAATGCCAGTACTTACTTATTTCAGGGGACTGAAAGACCTATTGCTGAGCCGAAACAGTAGCCAACAAGTAACTAGTCTTTCAAAGCTCTAAAAGAAGTCTATGGAATAAAATGTCTAGGCCTTTTCAAAGACTGTAAGAAGATAAATCCATTTCCCAGATTTTATAGGTAAGAATGAATAGAACTTACCCAGGCTTCTCCCCTGGGGTTTCAGATTCAGTAAGTCTGTGGTGAGGCCTGGGAATCTGTATCTTTAATAAGAACCTCAGACGATGCTTATCAGGGAAGTTTAGCAAATACAGGGATAAAATGCCTGATGTGTTGTGGTCAGATACTTCATCTTCCTGTGGGTACTCATCTCTTTTTCCTTCATAATGGAATTAGGCAACAAAATACTTAGCAAATGAGTTTTTAAAATCATAAGACAAATCCAAAGTTATTAGCCCTACTTAAGAAAAGAGATTTTGACCCAGAACTACATGAAAGGAAGGTGTAGGAAGGGCAGAGGTTTTTCAGCAGAAATGTGCCTAAAGAGACCAATGCATTAAAGGACCATTCACATGGGACTGGTTAAGTTGATTTTTGCTTAAAGGCAACATTGGACTTTGCTCCTTCATTTGGGAAGACAGGATTAAGCTCCTCACCCTCTCTCTCAACAGTACTACAACTGTTGAAACATATTTAACACAAATTCCATTTCACTTGCATCTGATTTCCATTATGAAATGTTGCCTATCAGCTAAGAAGCCAATATTCCTATAAAGTTGAACAAAATTAAATAAATTTGATTTCATATTCAGTCATGGAGCAGGAAAGGTCACCAAGAGGTTTTAAGCAAACGGTCTTGCTCTTTATTTCATCTCTTCCAATGATTCTGGGTCCTTCCAGCATTATTTATTCATGCTGCTCCCAGAAGAAAATGCTTATGATTAATTACTGTGGACTGCATCTTCTGGGTTGCCATTTGATTCTCCTCTGTATAAGAATGTAATTAGTTATACAAGATTCAGCTTTAAAATAAGATATTTCAGTTGAAAATCATAACTCATTTGAATTTCAGAAGTAGGTGTGGTTGCCAGCATCAATTCCAGGTGAGATGAGGTAAGGTACTAACTAAATCAGAATAAATATCTCCAGTAGAGCAGAGGTTATATGACAAAGTGCAATTTAGATGTTTTTTTAAAATTCTAATTTTTGAAAAACTATAAGGCACAGCTAACTTCCCCCAGAATGATTCAGCCTTTTACCCTCCATTTGGAGAGCAGCAGTTCCCATATTTTGAGTTTAAAATAGCTTTAGGTAAAACAGTCCTTCTCATATGCAGGTTTGGCAGATTGAGAAAATTTTGCTTTGACATCAACATCTCTGTTTGATTACAAAACTGCTGAGGTTAGCAGTAATTGCTGCAGTAACTCCAGCCACTGCTCTACTTTACTGTGGTGTTAGGGGAGCGGGGGGAGAGCTTTATAATAACCATTGATCTCTTTCTAAAAAAAGGAGCAGTATGAAGGTATGCTACCAAAAAATCCCTTACATTTGTACAGTGTACCAGGCTTCCCAAAACATATTCCCACACATTAATTTAATGTGATGTGGAACAAGCATACAAAGCTGAAGTAATGCTTCAGGATGTAATAACAAAGGGGAACCAACACATCTGGGTCATCTGAGCCTTCGAAGGCCCCCTTGGCTTTTAGAGTTCAACAGATTTTCCATTCTGGTAAATGGAAGACTAACTTATAGGATACCTTTAGGGATTAGGCACCTGGTTTGGCACATTATAAATAAAGATTTTTTTAAGTCCACCTGTGATCCTTTATATATCTCCTTTGGGTTGACAAAGAATTCATTTTTTAAAAAATCAGTTACATTCTTCCATAGTTTCATTATGATTAACAGACCACTCTATATATCATCTTGATATCCATTATTTAATAATTATCAGCAATAGGTTTCACGATCTCAGTCTCATTACGGAACAGGTAACAATAAAGCAGTAAAGTTAGGACCATTTACAACTGACTAACATTAGCATGCTGAAGGCTGAAGAATAAGCTATTACCAGCAATTTTCACTAGCAAACACAGTCCAAAGTATTTAGATATCAAAGACTGTTATTAGATGAAGAATTTGGCATCACTGTTGGAAGCCATTTTCCAAAGCTAAGAATATTAAAGATCTTACCTATATATAAATTGGATCTGAATTCCACATTGTGGTCTCTCACTGCCATATCTTGTGCTTCTAAGAGAACCTTAAATAAGGAAAAGAAAGGCATTCATATGGCTGACCTGAACTAAAACAGAATTAAATTTCTCATTTCTTATTGTTATCTCTATGACTGCTAATCACATGCCTTCCTATTGCAGTCAGTTTTAAAAAGAGAATATCAAATTATAACAGTACTAAGGAAAAGGGATACAGTGAGCTTTCCTTCCTCAGACAAGAATTGCAAATGCAAAGAACACAGTCCAGGTCCTGCTAAGTTTTAAATGGAATGTGTAAGCTGTAAAGGAAGAGATAACAACACTTGCAGCAGTACCCTTGGTAATGGGCATTATGGCTTTGATTCATAGACTTGTCAAGTTCAAGAAGCTCAAGGGCTAAATCTTATTGAAAATTCTTAAACTTTAGATCCAAAATAACCATTAACAACATCAGACAAGTAGAGAAAATCATATTTGAAAATTTCCTTTAAGAATTATTAAATTTGGGAATTCCCTGGTGGTGCAGTGGTTCGGAACCCGCCTGCCAATGCAGGGGACACAGGTTCGAGCCCTGGTCTGGGACGATCCCATATGCCGCGAAGCAACGAAGCCCGTGGGCCACAACTACTGAGCCTGAGCTCTAGAGCCCACGAGCCACAACTACTGAGCCCATGTGCCACAACTCCTGAAGCCCATGCGCCCAGAGCCCATGCTCCACAACAAGAGAAGCCACCACGATGAGAAGCCCATGCACCGCAACAAAGAGTAGCCCCCTCTCACTGCAACTAGAGAAAGCCAGTGCACAGAAAGGAAGACCCAGTGCAGCCAAAGATAAATAAATAAATAAATTTTTTTAAAAAAGAATTATTAAATTTATACTCCAAGGATATTTTGAATTAACTTCCTCCAGAACACATTTTTTAAAATAGGACAACTGTTGTCAGAAATAACAGAAATCAGATCTTTCCCTCCTTTAAAGATGAAGAATGTAGTACAAAGCTGGGTACACAACAGATAATTAGTAACTGCATTCTGAATGGAAATAAATACAAGCATTACAACAGAGCTTCTTACAAGTCTGAATCCAACCACCTTAAATATTCACCCACTAAAAGATATGACTTTATATGAAAATTAACTGAACTATAGGAAATAATGCTAATATCCCCAGATGTCCTCAACTCAGCTTTTTGAAACAAAAACACTCATGTGCCTAGAATGAGTCAGCACAAATATCAACAGTCATGTGCACCTAGTGAATCAGCTACATTTAGAGCTAGAAGTGTCTTTAGAGATCATCCAATCCAACCCCACCTAGTTTACAAGTGAGAAAAATGGAACCAGACAAGTGTCTTGCCCAAAATCACAACAGAAACTATCAGAGAAAAGATAAGACTCCAACTCCCCTGAGTGCCAGTACAGTGCTCTTTCCACTCAACTAGTTATAAAATCCCAAGCTCTCAGTTGTGGAACTTACAAAAAAAAAAATCTTTTAAAAAGTTTATCAAGCCCCCAATCATTAAAAATAAGATGTATCACTTCACTTCACAGACAGATCATAAAACATAAATCACTATCTGGTGCAAATAAAAGCATCTAAGGAAAAAAAAAAATACTTAAAGCACAGAACATTCCTAAGGTATAAGGACATTAATAAAACTGAGTCCCCTAAATCTGTATTATATAAACTATGCATTTACACTAGCGAATTCAGGATTTAGGCAAAGCTTACTAACACCTGCAAGCCAACTATTCGCTCCCTCCCCACTAATCTTAGTTTACCTCTTTAATTATCTGGGCCCCTTTTTTGTCACTGAATTCCAACTGAGCCAGAGCCTGGTCAATGGACATTCCTCGTATCTAGAATTAAAGGGTAACAGACAAGAGAAAATAAACAAATTAGTTTACAAAGTCAGCATTCCCTTTTCAGTGAAAAGTAAAAGTCTTACATAATCCAAATAACTTCTAAAATTAGCTAACTAGTTACATGTTAATTACATCTCAATAAAAGTGGGGAAAAACCTTTTACATTAATAAAAATAGCTAACTGAATGCAGGCAAAAGAGAAGAAAACAAGTTTGAGAAGGGATGCCACCACCCTCTGTAGGTCAAAATCAAACTTAAAATTTTTAACCACTAAACCTGGATTATAATGGTTTCAATAATAATAAAAGAAAGCGGACGTGACAGAGAAAGGTCACAGGTTGGCAAGGATCACAGTAGGCACTAAAGGCATCTCCTTCTCCTATAGAAGAAATGTATTACATGTGTATTTGCTGCTTTTGTCTTCTCTCATATATAAATTTCATTTTCGAGGTAAAAAACTTACAAAGGCAACAGTTTTGAAATAGGTTGAATCAACTTTTACAGATACGTAAGTTTACTTCCTGGATTCTCTAACTATAGCCAGGTTCTTGATGCCTTTCTTCTAAAGTGTCTATATATCCAACATGATTTAGTTTGTCAGGAGGTAAAAATTAAGCAAAATCACCAATCTCTGAACTATCACTTTTGGATTACCTACGAAATGTCTAAAAATGTAATTATATTCCTCACTTTTTGGAAAAAACAGGGCAAGTTTTTTTGCTTTTTTCAAATCCTGGGGTAAAATTTGTAGCTTCTTTCCCTATATATTATACGGTAATAGTCATTTTAGCTTACCAATTTTGCCAAATACCACATCTTGTCTTTGCTGTACTTTATTTGTCTTCGACAATGGTAGATTTCCTTACAAACAGGAAAAAAAATTAAGCAATTTTATCAAAATGACAGTAAAACACTGTTAATAAAGTTTTTACTTTCTGTGCTTAATGAAATGCTGCCATAAGAAATAAAAACATTATTAAGAATTTGGAAGACTTCCCTGTGGTGCAGTGGTTAAGAATCCGCCTGCCAATGCAGGGGACACGGGTTCGAGCCCCGGTCCAGGAAGATCCCACATGCCACAGAGCAACTAAGCCCGCGAGCCACAACTATTGAGCCCGTGTGCCACAACTACTGAAGCCCGTACACCTAGGGCCCGTGCTCCGCAACAAGAGAAGCCACTGCAATGAGAAGCCCATGAGCCTAGAGCCCATGCTCTGCAACAAGAGAAGCCACTGCAACAAGAAGCCTGCGCACCACATCGAAGAGTAGCCCCCACTCACTGCAACTAGAGAAAGCCCACGTGCAGCAACGAAGACCCAAGGTAGCCAAAAATAAATAAATAAATTTATTTATTTTTTTAAAAAAAAATTTGGGGACGCTTTTTCCCTATACAAAGTTATACTTTTCCAAATTCTCACTATGTTATAAAGATTACTAAGGGAAAAACAAACTGTAAAATGGCTAGTTTGTGACAAAGTTTGCAATGCTGCTATACAGAGGAATAGTAAAAGACTTAAACTAAAGTATTTTGAAAACATTTAGCTGGCTAAAAGAACAAAAGAAAAGGTACAAAAAGGTTTCTTGTTAGTGAGGAGAACAATGGCAAAATGGATAAAGTAACTATTTTCATAAGAAAACCAATATTGTAAGTGTTCAGTCAAGAGCAGGTTCTAGAATCAGACTACCTCGGTTTGAATCCCAGCTCTACCATTTACCAGCTACTTAACTTCTCTCTGCTTAAGTTTCTTGTTCTTTAAAATGAAGATAATAGTACCTAACACATAAAACTATAATAAGGATTAAATAAAGTTACCTATATAAAGTAAGTACTTTACAGTGTCTAGCACATGGTAAGATCTTACTAAACGTTAGCTTTTATTGTCTTCTATTTATAGTGGTAGGTATATCCTACTGAATTTTTAAATCAATCATCCGTTAAACAATTTATAGTTCACAAAGCACTTTTCGTATTTCATATCATCTAACTCTATGAGTTGGGAGAAAAAACACTTTATAAACCTTTTACAAAATGAAAATCAGAGAAATCAAGTGACTTGTGCAAGATAGCAAAGTTGTAAGCTAGTGCCACACAGGGAAGTATGTGAAGGGCTTAATACAATGTCTGGCAGGTGTATCTTTAAAGTTCCCCTCATGACTCTAAAACCAACATTCTTCCTACTATTATACCATAATGCCACTTAAAAAAAAATTAGAAAACATTTTTCAAGGCAAATAAAAGCAGAGAAACCTCAAAACTTTCTAACATTCTGACTCCTGCTAGAAGTTTACAAATGCCTTAGGATTTTACTCATTGCCCCATCTACTATTATTTAACTACATATTCCAAATTCTGAAGATAAGAATGAGATAGAATAGTAAATATTATCTGGCCTTCTTCTAAACAAGAGATAAAACAAATTTTTAAAATGTTTGCAGGTAGCGGATTGGAAAGCCTAAGGGACACTGCAAATAATGGCACAGTGTATCAACTATGTGGCTAGGTGAGGAAATTATTCCCTGTTAATAAGCAAGGTGTTTATAAACAGCATTAATAATTTAGTCATAACAGGTATAACTGTTACACCAAAATCAATTTACTAAATACTATTTAAAATCAGAAAATGTTAAGGTATTTTCCAAAAGTCTTAATTTGTCCCAGAAAAGGATTACTCCCTCAAACAAAATCTGTGCAAAATAGAGAACTAAATGATGTTTCTCCAAAGTGCCCATATAAAATCTAACCAAACGTCTTCACACAGGCACTTATAGAAGTATATATTATGCAAAAGTTAACCAAAATAGTTTCAGTAAATTACAATATATAACAAATGATTTAATTGACACTGTTCTTCATTTGCTAGAGTTAGGTAGATAATCTACTGTTAACTATTTGAATTTTGCTATTTAGGATGTATCCTGAAGTGTGTTTAACATCCAAAAAGACTGGTACTTACAAAATACAAACTTTCGCTTTAGATTCTGGACCTGACAAATACTATTATGATTTCTTTATTTCCAGTTAAAGCCAAGTCCAGAGAGCTCAAGTAAGAAGTAAAGAAAGCTCATTATAGAAAATATATATATTTTTTAATTTTTACTTTATTTTTGGTTGCATTGGGTCTTTGTTGCTGTGCGTGGGCTTTCTCTAGTTGCGGCGAGAGGGGGCTACTTTTCGTTGTGGTGCACGGGCTTCTCATAGCGGTGGCTTCTCTTGTTGCAGAGCACAGGCTCTAGGCGCACGGGCTCAGTAGTTGTGGCACATGGGATTAGTTCCACCACGGCATGGGGGATCTTCCCAGACCAGGGCTTGAACCCATCTCCCCTGCATTGGCAGGAGGATTCTTAACCACTGTGCCACCAGGGAAGTCCCTAGAAAATATTTTATTTATGATATTTGTACAAATGTGTAAATTTTGGTTAATTACAAAATGGAGTCAATGCTTAATAGCACAGATTCTATGACAAATCAAACTTTTAAGCTCTGATGGCACAGTAAAATATGAAAGTTAACAACTCATTTGTTTAAGCTATTAAGATCTCTTTTTCTTCTTAGTTCCCAATCAGGTAGGAGGTCTTTAAATGAATAAATTAACTCCCCTAAATGAGAAAAAAAAAAAAACATAAAACTGTACTAATTCAGACTAATATCTAGATAGCAACTGAATTTTAATAAAATGCATGCTGTCAAGTTCATATAAAAACTAAGCAAATGACATTACTTAGATTATATTGATTATCCAGTAGCCTTAAATTCCAAAGGACCTTAAAAGATGTTTGCTAAACTGAATGATTTATAATTAACACAGTAATTCTATTTCTAAAGTACTTATCACAGTTCATTTTCTTAAGGATTCAAATGTTCCCACCTTGTTTATGCTATTATTACTTACTTAAACTTTTTAAGAGATGTGTATGTATCCCACAGAAAATTCATATTAAGCTAGAAATTTGTCTTTTATTTCAGACTAGAGCAATGTCTAGCAATTTGGAAAGGGCAAAAGGATTCTGAGCAACTAAAGATAAGTTAAAGTCTGGAAGGAATAAGGTATCTCTGGAAGGAATCCAATGATTAGATTCAAACCTTAGGTTCAAAGTTTTGTAAATTACAAAAAAAAAAGGAAGACAAACCTCACAACCAAGTGTGTCTATACTCAAGTATAAAACATTGGAAAATCATACATATGATTTAAATATTGGCCAACGGCTTAAGCCATTCTTACCAACCGCTCATGCTCCATTATCAAGCCTCCTGGAGTCAAAAATCAGTCGAAACGTCTCAAGCTATTAGCTCAGTTTTAGAGTTAAGGCTCCTATCCAGGAAGTTAAGTCAAGGCAAATAAGTAAAACAAAGACAATCATTTTAACTACAAAAAAGATAAATCTAGAACATTTTCTGTACCAATTAAAAGATCAAGCAAATTCCTGTATAATTTTTTTCTTTTCTTAACATGGAATAATAAATCACTGCTAGCCACACAAGAGCAAGAGTGCTTTATCAAAATCAAGAGATTAGTTCTACCCACAAACTTACAGCTGGTCTCCGAGGTTCTCCAGGCAGTTGTGGAGGATAAACAATTTTATTCTTCTTCTCCCATTTTCGAGATATTTCAAGAGAAGCACTTGTGTGAATATGTGATTGGGGTAAAACGCTGTGAGATGAAAAATGCCTGTAAAGCAACAGACATTTAGAATCTTTTCCAAAGCTTATCTATCTTCTGAACCACATCAGCTCCATTTTGATGGCAACTATTTAAGGATCACAAGTGGAAACATTCTAGACATATTTGTTAACAAAGAATCGAGATTACATAAAATACCACAAAGAGCTAGTAGTTTACTGAAGACTAAGAAGAGTGAAAAGTCAGTAACTCATGTAAGTCAAATAATAAACAGTTATTAACACAAGATTTTAATTGAGGTATAGCTGGTGTACAACATTACGTAAGTTTCAGGTGTACAGCACAGCGAGTCACAATTTTTAAAGGTTACATTCCATTTACAGTTATTATAAAAGTTTGGCTATGTTCCCTGTGTTGTACAGTATATCCTTGGAGCTTATGTATTTTATACATAGTAGCTTGTACCTCTTAACCTCCTACCCGTTCTGCCCCTCACCCCTTCCCTCTTCCCACTGGTAATCATCACCTTGTTCTCTACATTTCTGTTTCTTTTTTGTTTATATACACTAGTTTATTTTACTTTAGATTCTACATATAAGTGGTATCACACAGTATTTATCTTTCTCCGTCTGACTTATTTCACTAAGCAGAATACCAACCCAAGTCCATCCACGATGTTGCGAATGGCAGAATTTCATTCCTTTTTATGGTGGTCAACGACTATTGATTCTCTACTGTAAGTCATCTCAGTCCTAAAATAGATTTAAAGGCACAGAGGATCTCTGACATGATCTGTGGAATTCCTCAACTTTGTTGAATAATCAAGACAAAAACATCACTTTCTAATCCCTAAGAAATTAATGCATAAAGGTGGCTTCATTCGCCTCCTGATGTAAAAAGACACCACCCACCATCCATGAAGTAGTCTTTCTGCAAAAACAAACTCGAATTAATCAAGCCTCTAGATTCAATGCAGAAAATACAGAGACAGGGAAACCTGTTAAACAACACGAAGGGGATACACTCAGCAAAATCCAAGCTGTACAAAACTCTACAAGACGAACAGCCCATTTTCTTCAACAAGTAAATTACAAGGAGAAAAAAAAAGAGCTGAATAAAGAACCTACAGATTACGAGAATTAAGAAAAAAGTCAGTTAATGGGTGGACTTTTTAAAAAAATTTTATTCAATGTATTTAAACAAAAAAACAAACAAAACAAACAAACAAAAAACCCCAATTCACCCATTTCTCTCACCCTCAACCCGCTGCCTCTTGCAATCACCAATCTGTTCTCCGTACCTATGAGGCTGGTTTGGTTTTTGTTTTGTTTTGATTTTTAGATTCCACATATAAGAAATATCAAATGCTATTAGTCTTTCTCTGCCTGACTTATTTCACTTAACATAATACCCTCAAGGTCCATCCTTATTGTCACAAATGGCAAGATTTCATTCTTTTTTATGGTTGATTAATATTCCTCTATGTTTGCGTGTGGTGAGTGTGTGTGTTTATGTATTTACATATATCACAATTTCTTTAACTACTCATCCACTGATGGAAACTTAGGTTGTTTCCATACCTTGGCTATTGTAATGTAGCAATGGACGTGAGTGTGTATATATCTTTCCAAATTAGTGTTTTTGTTCTATTCAGAAGTGGAATTGCTAGATCACACGGTAGTTCATTTTTAGTTTTTTGAGGAACCTCCATACTGTTTTCCACAGTGGCTGCACCAATTTACATTCCCACCAACAGTGCACAACAGTCCCTTTTCTGCACATCCCTGCCAACACTTATTTCCTATTTTTTTGATAATAGCCATTCTAACAGGTGTGAGGTGGTATCTCATTGTGGTCTGGATTTGCATTTCTCTGATGATTAATGATATGGACTATCTTTTCATGTACCTATTGGTCAATGGCATGTCTTCTTGGCAAAATAGCTATTCAGATCATCTCATTTTTTAATTTGATTGGGTTTTTTTTTACTATTTAGTTGTCTAAGTTTGTTGTATATTTTGGACATTAGCCCTTTATCAGATATATGACTTACAATTATTTTCTCCCATTCAGTAGGCTGCCTTTTCATTTTGTTGATGGTTTCCTGTGCTATGCAGAAGATTTCTAGTTTAATTAGGTCCTACTTGTTTACTTTTGCTTTTGCTTTTGGTATCAGATTCAAAAAATCATTGCCAAGACCTATGTCAAAGAGCTTACTGCCTGCTTTCTTCTAGGAGTTTTATGGTTTCAGGTCTTACATTCAAGTCTTTAACCTATTTTGAGTTAATTTTGGAGTATGGAGTAGGATAGGATCAAATTTCATTCTTTGGCATGTGGCTGTCCAATTTTCCAAATACCATCTGTTAAAGAGACTGCCCTTTCCCCAACATGTATTCTTGCTCTACTGTCATAAGTTAATTGACAACATGTGTGAGGGATTATTTCTGGGCTCTATATTCTGTTCCATTGATCTATGTGTCTGTTTTTATACCAATATCATACTGTTTTAATTACTATACCTTTGTAATATAGTTTGAAATCAGGTAGCATGATGCCTCCAGCTTTGTTTTTCTTTAAGATTGCTTTGGTGGGGCTTCCCTGGTGGCGCAGTGGTTGAGAGTCCGCCTGCAGGTGCAGGGGGCACGGGTTCGTGCCCCGGTCCGGGAAGATCCCACATGCCGCGGAGCAGTTGGGCCTGTGAGCCACGGCCGCTGGGCCTGCGCATCTGGAGCCTGTGCTCCGCAACGGGAGAGGCCACAACAGTGAGAGGCCCGTGTAACACACACACACACACACACACACACACACACACGATTGCTTTGGCTATTGGGGTCTTTGGAGGTTCCACACAACTTTTAAGCCTGTTTGTTCAGGCTTCTCTGGTGGCACAGTGGTTATGAATCCGCCTGCCAGTGCAGGGGACATGGGTTCAAGCCCTGGTCTGGTAAGATCCCACATGCTGCAGGGCAACTAAGTCTGTGCGCCACAACTACTGAGTCGGTGTGCAACAAATACTGAAGCCCGTGCGTCTAGAGCCAGTGCTCCGCAACAAGCCACTGTAATGAGAAGCCCGTGCACTGCAATGAAGACCCAACGTAGCCAATAAATAAATAAATAAATAAAATTTAAAAAAAACAAAACAAAACACTGTTCCATTTCTGTGAGAAATGCCATTGAAATTTTGATAGGAATTGCACTGAATGTGTAGACTGCTTCGAGTGGTATGGCCATTTTAACAATATTAATTCTTCCAATCCATGAACACAAAATACCTTTGCATTTATTTCTATCTTCTTCAATTTCTTTCATTAATGTCTTGTAGTTTTTAATATACAAGTCTTTCATCTCCTTGGTTAAATTTATTTCTAGGTATTCTATTCTTTTTAATACAATTGTAAATGGGTTGCTTAATTTATCTTTCTGATAGTTCATTGTTAGTATAAAGAAACAAAAGATTTTTGTTTGATTTTGTATCTTGCAACTTTACTGAATTTGTTTATTAGTTTTAATAGTTGTTTGGAGTCTTTAGGGTTTTCTTATCATGTCATCTGTAAATAGTCATAGTTTTACTTCTTCCTTTCCAATCTGGATACCTTTTATCTCTTTTTCTTGTCTAATTTCTGCAGCTAGAACTTCTAATACCATGCTGAATAAAAGTGGCAAGAGTGTACATCGTCGACCTTAGAGGAAACGGTTTCAGCCTTTCACCACTGAGTATGATGTTAGCTGTGGACTTGTCATATATGGCCTTTATTATGTTGAGGTATGTTCATTCAATACCTGCTTTGTTGAGAGTTTTTATCAAAAACGGATGTTGAATTTTGTCAAATGCTTTTCCTGCATGTCAATATATTGAGATGATCATATGATTTTTATCCTTCATTGTGTTAACGTGGTGAATTGCACTGACTGGTTTGCAGATGTTGAAACATCCTTACATTTTTGGAATACAGCCCACTTGATCACGATGTATGATCCTTTTAACGTATTGGTGAATTCAGTTTGCTAAGAATTTGTTGAGGATTTTGCATACATGCTCATCGGGGATACTGCCTGTAACTTTTTGTGTGTGGCACCCTTGTCTGGTTTTGGTATCAGGAAAATGCTGGCCTCATAAAATATGTTTCGAAGAATTCTACCCTCTTCTATCTTTTGGGAGAGTTTGAGAAAGATTGATTTTAATTCTTTTAATGTTTGGTAGAATTCACCAGGGAAGCCATCTGGTCCTGGACTTTTGTTTGTTAGATGGCTTTTGATTATTCATTCAATCTCCTTGCTAGTAATCAGTCTGCTCAGATTTTCTATTTCATCATGATTCAGTCTTAGTAGTTTATATGTTTCTAGGAATTTCTCCATTTCTTCTAACTTGTCCAATCTGTTGGCGTATAATTATTCATAGTAGTCTCTTAAGATCCTTTGTATTTCTGTGGTATCACTGTCACACACTATCACTCTATCACTATCACTCTTTCATTTTTGATTTTATTTATTAGAGTCCTGTCTCTTTTTTCTTGTTGAGTCTAGCTAAAGGTTTGTCAGGTTTGGGGTTTCTTCTCTTTTTTTAATCTTTTCAAAGAATCAGATCTTAGTTTTATTGAGCTTTTCTTTTTTTTTTTTTTTTTTTGATCTTTTCTATTGTGTTTTTAGTCTCTAGTTCATTTATTTCTGCTCTAACCTTTTTATTTCCTTCCTTCTACTAACCTTGGACTTCATTTCTTCTTCTAGTTCCTTGAGGTGTAGAGTTAGGCTGTTTCTTCAGACTTTTCTTATTTCTTGAGGTAGACATTTATTGCTGTGAACTTCCCTCTTAGAACTGCTTTTGCTACACTGCATAAATTCTGCTATGTTACATTTCCATTTTCATTTTCCTCAAGGTATTTATTTCTTCTTTGACCCAGTCGTTATTCAGTAGCATATTGTTTAATCTCCTGAACTCACATCCTCCTACAGACACACTGAGTCTACAGCTACATGTGGAACAACTTCCTTTTAAAAAAAACTAAAGGCTGGCTGGGTGACAACTACATATCAGGCAAACAAGAAGAAAACGACATTAAAGCAGGTAGGAAAGGGTGGCTCACAATCCTGTCATAAACCCCACCCCCAGTATGGCAACCCACACCTGGGAGGGAACTCAAAACCCAGAGCTTCTCCCTGAGAAACAAAGGGTTCAAACCCCACATCAGAAACTGCAACTTTTAAGACACGCACTTCAGATGAACCCCCAAAACACCTAATTTTGAAAACCAATTGAGCTCATGGCCTGAGACTCACAAGATGGAGACAATCAGAGAAACACCTCTTAAAGAGTCACGCTCAGAAACTCACCTGCCCCAATGCCCAGCTCAGAGGCAGCTGATTGCATCCATACGTAAAGTAAAGGAGGCTCACCTGCTTACAGTAAAACCTCAGGCTAGGGGGACTTCCCTGGTGGCACAGTGGGTAAGACTCCACGCTCCCAATGCAAAGGGCCTGGGTTCGATACCTGGTCAGGGAACTAGATCCCACATGCGTGCCGCAACTAAGAGTTCACATGCCACAACTAAGGAGCTGGCAAGCCGCAACTAAGGAGCCCTGGAGCCGCAATTAAGGAGCCCACCAGCCACAAGTAAGGAGCCCACGTGCTGCAACTAAGGAGCTGGTGAGCCACAACTAAGGAGCCCACAGGAGCAACTAAAGAGCCCGCCTGCCACAACTAAGACCCTGTGCAACCAAATAAATAAATATTAAAAAAAAAAAACCTCAGCCTGGGGACTTCCCTGGGAGTCCAGTGGTTAGGACTCCACACTCTCACTGCTGAGGGCCCAGGTTCAATCCCTGGTTGGGGAACTAAGATCCCACAAGCCATGTGGCACGGCCCAAAGCCAACAAACAAACAAACAAACAAAAAAAACACCTCAGCCTGTGGATCAGGCATCCAATTTTACACACACATTTAGGAGCCTGCTGGAACACTCACTGTACGGGGATGGAGACTAGTGGGTACCATCTTTGCCCTCTCCCTTTACCGTGTCCCCTGCATTGGCAGGCAGATTCTTAACCACTGCCCCACCAGGGAAGAAGTCCCTAGGCGATAACTCTTTATTGCCTGGCTCTGGAGGTCAGGGGAGCTTGCGCTCCTGGTCACATGGGACTGTAATAATAGGTGTCACCCAGAAAGGAGTTCATAACCCTGTTTGGCACCGTGATTTTTATGACTGTTGCTAGAGGACACTTCTACATCACCTGACTCTGGTGACCAGTAGGGCTTATGCTTGTGGGCCCCCCAGGACTGTAACCAACAGAGAAAGAGTTCCTAAACAGCTGCCACCCCCAGGGCACAGCAAGAGGCAACAGACCTTTGAGGTCTGTCTTTCTGTGAAGGAGGCCTATTAGCTAATCATAACGACTGTGGCCTGGGGGCAGGCTTCTAATTAAACAACATATGGAGGGGCTGACTGTAATCCTTTACACACGGCTGGTGCAGTTTCTGCGGCTGACATCCAGAGGATGCCCATCACCTGGCCCTGATGGCCAAAGGGGCTTGTGTTCTGGGGTCTCATGGGACTGTGGCAATTGGGGAGGGATGGTTCTTGGCAGGCTACTATCCTCAGGAGACTGTGCAGACAGCAGACCAAGGCACACTCCCCATTCTTTCTGTGAGGAGGCCACTCTGCCTGTCCTGGAGCTTTCGACTGAGTGGCAGGCCTCAAGTCTGGCACACGTTTGGTGGCCTATGGAGCTGCTCTCAACAATGCAGGCTGGAGACACCATCTTGGTGCTCTTTCTCTGCCTTGCTCCAGCTCACCAGTAACTCCCAAAAAAGAAGCTTATACACTCATCTGGACAGTGTATCCTGATTTTTGCAACTGCTGCCCAGGGGACAGATCATGTGGCTCTGGGGGCCAGCAGGGCTTACATTTGTGGCCCCCCAGAACTGAATATATCTGCATACTTATAAAGCTGCTGCCTGAGGGTCTAGCTTCCAGTCCGACTGAATCTAGGTGCTGAAATCCTCCTCTTTGGGACACTGTCTATTCTTGGCACATCCTCAACTACTGGGAGCTAATAATAACATAACAGGATGCTTGGACAAGCACAAAAGTTTGAGAGATGACCAAAAGTTGGGGCAGGGCTGAATAAAAAGTTTTATCTCTTACATGAGTCCACTCCTTCAAGACTGGGAGAAGTGGTTGTTTCTTCTACTGTATAGAAACCAACACAGAGAGTCAAGCAAAATAAAGGAACAGAGGAATATGTTCCAAGTCAGTTAACAAGATAAAACCTCAGAAAAATATCTTAATGAAACAGAGATAAGTAATTTACCTGATAAAGAGTTCAAAGTAATGGTCATAAAGATGCTCACCGAACTGGGAAGACAAATGGATGAACACGGCGAAATCTTCAACAAAGAGATGAAAAATATAAGAAAATACCAAACAGAAGTCACAGAGCTTAAGAATATAATAACTGAACTGAAAAATACACTAGAAGTGTTCAACAGCAGACTGGATAAAGCAGAAGAAAGAATCGGTCAACTTGAAGAAAAGGCAGTGGAACTGACCCAAGCAGAGCAGCAAAAAGAAAAAGAATGAAAAAATTTGACTATAGCTTAAGAGACTTATGGGGCAATATCACACAGACTAACGTTTGCATTATAGGGCTTCCAGAAAGAGAAAGAAAAGGGCAGAAATCTTACTTGAAGAAATAATGGCTGGGGAATTCCCTGGCGGTCCAGTGGTTGGGACTCCAGGCTATTACTGCCAAGGGCCAGAGTTCGATCCCTGGTCAGGGAACTAAGATCGCTCATGGCCAAAATAAATAAATAAGTAAATAAATAAATTACTATCCCTCTACTCTACCATAAAAACTCCTCTTAAGAATGGACTTGAGGACATGGGGTGGGAGGGGGAAGCTGGGGCGAAGTGAGAGTACCATGGACATATATACACTACCAAATGTAAAATAGCTAGTGGGAAGCAGCAGCAAAGCACAGTGAGATCAGCTCAGTGCTCTGCGATGACCTAGAGGGGTGGGATAGGGAGGGTGGGAGGCAGGCTCAAGAGGGAGGGGATATGGGGACATATGTAAGCATATGGCTGACTCACTTTGGTGTACAACAGAAACTAACACAGTATTGTGAAGCAATTATACTCTAATAAAGACCTATTTAAAAAAAACCAACAAACTCCTCTTAAAAAAAAAAAAAAAAGAGAGAGAAAAAGAAATAATGGCCAAAAACTTCCCTAACTTGGGGAAGGAAACAGACATTCATATCTAGGAAGCCCAGAAAGTTCCAAGTAAGATGAACCCAAAGAGACCCACACCAAGACACATTATAATTAAAATGTCAAAAGTTAGACAAAGAATATTAAAAGCAGCAAAAAAAAACAAACAAAGTCTTGTTACATACAAGGGAACCCCCATAAGCCTATCCACAGATTTTTCAGCACAAATTTTGCAGGCCAGAAGGGAGGGGCATAAAACATTCAAAGTGCTGAAAGAAAAAAAACTTCCAACCAAGAACACTCTACCTGGCAAAGTTATTCAGAATTGAAGGAGAAACAGAGTCTTCCAGACAAGCAAAAGCTTAAAAGCATTCCTCACCACTAAACTGACCTTACAAGAAATAAGAAATGTTAAAAAGACTTTTTTAAGTGTGGACTACTATAATCTTAAAAGTACAAAAGTTATTTAACCATTGGAAATTTGAACATTAACTGGGCATTTGGTATTTTTTAATAAGATACATAGTGAAATATTTATGGATGAAATAATATACTATCTGGGATTTGTTTCAAAATATGATGGGGAAGAGCAGGGGCTCTAGGTAAAACAAGAAAACAAGATAGACCATGAGTTAATAATTGTTGGAGTTGGGTGATGGGTTCATGAGGGTTCGTCATATTGTCTACTTTTGTTTACATCTGGATATAGCCAAATAACAACTCTGGTGTTTCCCTACTGCTCAGAATATAGTCTAAACTCCTTAACAAGACACAGAAGGCCTTCCATAATCTCACACCAGCCTGGCCATCTCAGCTTATTCACCTTAAAGCCTAATGACACAAACATTCATTGTTCCCTGAACAAGCCACATTCTTTCATATCTTTACACTTTTGCTCATGTTGTTTTCTCCTCCCTTATTATCTCCTAAATGAAACGCTTGTCCTGTTTTAAGTCCCAGCTCAGGTATCACCTCAATGTGAACCAGATCCCTTCTCCAAGAGAACCAATCCCCCCATTGCCTTAGTACTCTGTTCTTGCCAGCCGTATAGCAATGAGTTGTATTACTCCTGAACTGTAAGGTGGCTGCAGAAGAATGAGTTCCTGGATGTAAGAGGACAGAATTTTCTAATAAAACTATAAGCCAGGTGATGAGGGCAGAGACTACAGAGTCAACTAGACCTGGGTCTAAATCCTAACTCTAATACTAGAAGAATGGCCTTGGGGAATTCACATCACTTTCTAGACCTCAGTTTTCTCATCCGTAAATGGAGTAATAATAGTAATTACCTCATAGGCTTCTTTTTTTTTTTTGGCCACACCGCAAGGTATACGGTATCTTAGTTCCCCAACCAGGGATAGAACCCACGCCCCTGCAGTAGAAGCACAGTCTTAACCACTGGACTACCAGGGAAGCCTCCCACACAGGCTTCTTAAGGAGCTCAAATGAGATACTTTAAGGAAAATACTTAACCTGACACATAATAAGGCTCAATAAATTTGAGATTATTACTTTTAGAATGAGAAGAATACCTACTTCATTCTGTTGGTGGTATATAAATAATTAACATACAACACCCCACAAAGTCTAGTACAAGATAAACACTGGTAGCTAGTATTAACTTTAAATTAGGCCCTCTGAACAGTTCATGTCTCCTGTTCTCAAAAAAAATAAACAGTCTGAACTGTTTGAATTGTGTAAACTTCGTATTACACAATTTCAAACCTTCTTCTCATGTTTATAATCATGATCATTTGTTTCTATGAAGTTGTAATTCATGGGTGCACTAAGTTTGTCAATTTCTTTATCGATGAGAAGAGGAACTGGCGTACTTCATCTCCAGGGTCTCTCCAAACCTTAATTCTTCTTTCATCTCATGGATGACAGCAGGATTACAGAAATATGAATACCTTGGCTTCTCTTTAACTCTTCAGTGAAACCACTACTATACTAAACAGTCTGAAAGACTGCTTGAGGGTGAGGCCCATGCCTTCTATATCCCCCATACCTAGCATAGTGTTCAGTACTCCTCAAATCCTCAATACACATTCAGTGAATTAAATACAATGGCTAATAAATTAAACACATTATGAATCAATAATGACAAAGCTTTCCGAACGCCTACAATACTTTCAGGGCTCAAATGCTTCATAAAATGAATTATCAACCAAATACTAAACAACTGTAATCAAATCAAAGTAAAATATGATTACAAACGGGGTCTTTAATTCAGAAGTATACTAAATCAAAACGTTTCATGCGCCCTCTCCTGGCCAACTATTGGAATAACACTAAGTTAAAGCAGGAAACGAAGAGCTCATAAAGTACAATCGAAAATAAAACTAGTTCAAAATTTAAGGCTTTGTTTTTTTTGCCATGCCAATCGTCTTGCAGGATCTTAGCTCCCCGACCAGGGATTGAACCCAGGCCACGGCAGTGAAATCACTGAGTCCTAACCACTGGACCGCCCGGGAATTCCCAAAACTTAAGGCTTTTATGAGACCACTTTATGTAAGAAAGCCTGTGAAAAGTCACTAAAGAAAACAAATTCAAGAAAAGGAAGTTGGGGGACTTCCCTGGTGACACAGTGGTTAAGAATCCGCCTAACCCATCATCAAAAAAATCTACAAACAATAAATGCTGGAGAGGGTGTGGAGAAAAAGGAACCCTCTTGCACTGCTGGTGGGAATGTAAATTGATACAGCCACTATGGAGAACAGTATGGAAGTTCCTTAAAAAACTAAAAATAGAACTGCCATACGACCCAGCAATCCCACTACTGGGCATATACCCTGAGAAAACCATAATTCAAAAAGAGTCATGTGGGCTTCCCTGGTGGCGCAGTGGTTGAGAGTCCGCCTGCCGATGCAAGGGACACGGGTTCGTCCCCCGGTCCAGGAGGATCCCACATGCTGCAGAGCAGCTGGGCCCGTGAGCCACGGCTGCTGAGCCTGAGCGTCCAGAGCGTGTGCTCCGCAACGGGAGAGGCCGCAACAGTGAGAGGCCCGCGTACCGCATTTAAAAAAAAAAAAAAAAAAAAACTCATGTTATTAGATGCATCAAGGTAAAAAGTTCTTTGTTCCAAATTTACTTCAGATAACATTAATCTCACACTTGAGGCTGAATAAAAGAACATCCTCCCTCTTGCCTCCATTAAAATCTAAAATAAAAAGCTGAAGTGATGTGTATATTCTCATAACTCAGTATAATTTTAGTACTTAGTGAAAGTCAAGGACAATCAAACAAGGAAACAAGAATTTAGCAAACAAAAAAAGTGAAATCCCAGCAACTATGGACCATGGTAAGTTCAGAGTTTTTCGACCTCAGCATTACTGACATTTTAAGCAGGACACTCTGTTGTGAGGGCTCTCCTGTGCCTTTGTCATAAGGATGCTTAGTGGCATCCCTCACCTCTACCTACTAGATGCCAGCAGCACCCCTGCCTTGTGACAATCTTGCAGCGCCTCCAAATGTTGCCAAATGTCTCCTGGGGGGAGGTGAGAGACAAAGCTGCTCCCAATTGGAAGTCACTATTAGCTAAAGCAGCATTAAAACAAACACACAAACAAAATGACAGTGCTAGTTTTTGCAGACTAGGGAGCATGACCTCTCTGTTCCAAAAGGTTCCAGTTATCACGCCATATACATGTGGATGGTTACTAAGTCAGATTTTCTCACTCTGTAAAGCAATAATGACTGAATGCCTAAATTTTACATTCTTATTCATAAGAATAAGCAGGCCCTTAAGGCTGCCTGGCATTCCTACTGTATTTCTCTAGTCCATTTACTCTCCTAGCCCCTGTAGACAAACTTCATACCTCTTCCTTGCTAGTTAAACCTCCCGTATCTCCTCCCTCATCCTCAGTCTCGGCTGAAAATTGTGCTTATTCCCTGAGAAAATTGAAAAATCAAAAGAGAACTTCCAGGGAACTTCCAGGGGACTTCCCTCAGTTAAGAATCTGAGCTCCCAATGCAGGGGGCCGGGGTTCAATTCCTGGTCAGGGAACTAGATCCCACATGCATGTCACAACTAAGGAGCTGGCAAGCTGCTACTAAGGAGCCCACGAGCTGCAACTAAGGAGCCTGCTGGCCGCAACTAAGAAGCAGGTGAGCCACAACTAAGAAGTCCGCCTGCCGCAACTAAGACTCAGCACAACTAAATAAATTAAATTAATTAATTGTTGCTTTTAAAAAAGAAGAAGAAGAGAACTTCCACAAGCTCCCACCACCTAATCTATATACCCACCAGCATCCATACCCACACACACTTACTATCTTCACTTGTTACTATGAATGCAAGTCTATGCCCTAATCAGGACCAATCTCATCCCTTGCTCCCTAGATCCCATTTCTTCCCATCTACTCAAGGGCACTGCTTTGGCAATTCTTTCTTCCCCCTTTAAATCATCAATTTTTCTTCTTTATTGGAACACTACCATCAGCAAACAAATATACTCCAATATCTCCCAATTTAACTGTCCCCTGACCAACTCCCTCTAGCTACTGCTGCAAAACTCCTTGACTGAGTTACCTAAACTCCCTGTCTCTAATTCCAGCCCTCCCATTCATCCTTAACCCTCTCCCATCATGCCATCAAAAGTGCTTTATCAAGGTCATCGAAGATACCTGTGTTGTAAAATCCAGTGGACAATTCTCAGTCCTCATCTGAGAATGATCTAAGTACCCCTGGTAAAAGGGCTCTCTGACTACCCAACAATTCCAGAAAGCACAGGCACAGCAATGAAGACCCAGTGCTGCCAAAAATAAATTCCTCACACCACCACTAAGCAACGCTCTGACACCAGCTGGGTGTCCTACAATTAAATTCAATTCTGACACTCTTTACCTAGGGACAGCATCACATTAAGGGCTCTGTCCCACAAGACCACCCTCCACTTCTGATGCCAATTACAAGCTCAGGTTGTTACCTGTGCTTCTGACCAACTGGCTATAAATCAAGAGGTTCTCATGATGCCCTTCTTGGGTTTGATTAATTTGCTTCACCAGCTCACAAAATTCAGGAAACCCATTTACTCACTAGATTACTGATTTTTTATGAAAGACAGTAAAAGATATGAATCAAAAGCCAAATGAGGAGATATGTAGGGCAAAGTCCCAAACAAAGAAGCTTCTGTCTTCGTGAAACTTGGGGCCCAGCACAGTGACACATAGAAGCATTCTGGTTCCCCACTCAGAAGCTCTCTGAACCCCCTCCTTTTGGCTTTTTATGTAGGCTGCATTACATAGGCAGGATTAACTAACTCATCGGCCTTTGGAAACTGATTCAACCTCCAGTCCTTCTCCCCTCCCTGGAAACCAGGAGGTGGTGGGACTAAAAGTTCCACCCCTCTGTTCATGGTTGGTTCCCCTAGCAACAAACCCCCATCCTTAGGTGCTTCCCCAAATTCACCTCATTAGCATAAACCCAGTTGTGGTGGAAAGGGGCCATGTCAGGAATAACAAGACACCCATTTCACTTTATGGCTCTGAAGCCATAAACTGAGGACAAGAGAACAAATATGATGACAAAAGAAGCTGCCATAACCCTATGGCTCAGGAAATTCCAAGGGTTTTGGGAGCTGTGAGCCAGAACCATGGACAAAGACAAAATATACATGAGAAATATATTTTGGCCTATTTGTCATAAATCATAATATCACATCTGGTCACCTGCTCTTCCTTGAGGCACTTTCTTTACTTGAGTTCCAGGACACTACACACTCTGGGTTTTCCTCTCACCTCTCTAGACACTTCTCTAGTCTCCTTTGTTTTGTCCTCCTCAACCTGATCTGTAAATGTTGGCTGCCTCAGGTAGGAATAAATCCTTGGACTCTTGTGCTTTCTATCTACTCTCAGAGTGAAGTCAACCAGACTCATGGCTTTAAATACCGTTCATACACTGATGGCTCCCAAACCCGCAGGCCTTCTATGAACTCCAAACTCATATATCCAATTGCATCCTCACGTCTCTACCTCACACTCACAAGCCCCAAATCGAGCTCCTGATGGTCTCCCCAACTTGCTCCTCTGGAAGTCTTCCTATCTCAGCAAACGGTGACTCCACGCTTCCATCTGCTCAGGTCGTAAACCCTGGTGTCACCCTTCTTTCTCACAACCCACGTCCAATTCACCAACAGGTCCTGTCAGCTGCTGTTAATGCACTGCCAGAATCCAACCATTCACCCACATTCACAGCCACCCTAATCCAAGCCACCATAATCTCAAACTTGAAATATCCAGTGGTCTCTACTTCTATCCTTGCTCCTCATCCCCACTCTGGTCTGTTCTGAACACTGAAAGAGCCACCACCCATAAACATAAGTCCGATCATATCACTCTTGTACTGAAAATCCACCAATGGTTTCCCATCTCACTAAGAATAAAAACCAAAGTACTTACAATGATCCATAAGGCTCTACATGATCTCCTATTCCTTCTTCTGACCTCATCTCCTACTACGACCTCCCCTCCTCACTCACCGCTTCTGACCATACTAGGTATGTTCCCTCCTCAGGGCCTTTGCACTTATGTCCCATCTCTCTAGAGTGGTGTTTACCCAGATGCTGGCGTGCCTTGACAGCCTGCTCCCTGGTTTCTTGCAGATCTTTACACAAATGCTATCTTAATGAGGTCTTTCCTATCTAAAACTGCAACCTCCCTCTTGTATACACACACTTCCTATTCCCATTCTCTGCTCTCATTTTCTCCTAAGCAGTTGTCACTATCTAATATACTCTGTATTTTACTTATTATTTGCCTCCCTCACTAGATTGTACACTCCATGAGAGCAATGATTATGTTCTTTGTTCACTACAAAATTCCTAGTGCTAGAATAGCCTGGCACACGGCAGGCACTACATACACATTTGTAGAATGAATTAGAGAATACAGGGGGCAGCCAGGTAATATAAATAAGAGGGCTGGGTATAGGTACCTATGTAAAAATTTCACACTTGGTTGGAAAATGAGGAAAACTGAAGAATATACATCCCATCTAAAGAGTGGTACACTCTTCTGCTCTAGAAAATTGTTGCCACGCTTTGCAATGCATAATAGAATCTAGAAACCTAGATTTTTATGAGCAAGCTACTACTTTTTAAACACTGATTGAAAAAGAAGGTTTTAAACACAATATAACATACAGACAAAACATATCTGTAGGCTTGATTCATCAGACAGATCTCCAATCTGTAACCTCTCGGGGTAAGCTAGCACAGCCCCAAAGCGGCTATCTAAAATGTTTCATTCTTCCCTGCCCCCATGTTACTCTTCTTTTTCATGATATAGCACATATTTATTCATTTATTTTTATTTTTATTTATACTTATATACTTTTGGGAGTTTGGCCCACTATAGAGGGGATGAGAACAAATTTAAAAAGTCACAATTCTCAGTAGAACAATTTTTAAAAAGAATCTGAGGATAAATCAGAAAGTTTATAAATGTATTCTTGTTCAACTTCCTAGTTCACAGATCTAACACCTTCCCTCAGAAAAGCCTCTGGTGTCAATAATCATGTGAAAATAAGGCATTAAACCTTTCAGATCACTACTGTATCATTCAGAGTAATAACAGTCATATTCTAGTGAGTAACTAACTGCATGGGTATATACAGCTTCTAAAGCCCTCATTTTGTCCTAAGGAATACTTAAAAGAATTTGTATAATCAGCATAAACTATTCTATTACATAAAGCTGGAAATCTGTACCTATACTTAATTTGCCATTAGGATTCCTTCTTGGCACTGGAGTGGAAAAACCTGAATCTCATTTCTGGCAATCTCTCAGACTACAACTTGCATCTGTTCAGGCTGACTGATGGTTCAACTTACACTTACTGACCAAGTAATAAGGATACGGTACTACAGGTACTATTCTAGGTGATGGGAATGCAAAGAGACATAAAACCTATTCCAGCCCTCAAGTGACTTAAAATTCAGTTAGAGAGATAAAGGATTAACCATAATGTGCAACAGGCATTACAATGTCAGAAGAAGTCACAGGAGGGCTGGGGTAATCAGGATGGCTTTAAGGAGTTGGGACTTGAGCTGAGGGTTGAACAAAGTATGGACTTCCACATTCAGAAATCTGGTAGAAGAGCACTCCAGGTTAAAGGCATAGCAAAAGTAAAGGTGTGATTTACAGGGCGTCTTTCTGAAAAAAAGGACCTGAAGATGATACAATAGACCTGTTTTGAAAGAGAATACAGTGGGCTGAATGGTGGCCCCAAAGATATGTGCACATCCTGACTCCCAGAATCTGTGAATAATACATTCTATAGAAAAGGAGGTAATTAAGTTAGGGATCTTGAGAGGAGGAGCTTATCCTGGATTATCTTGTTTGGCCCTAAATGTAATTGTGTTTTTCTTAATGAGAAAGATGCAGAAAAAGTTTTGAAACAGAAAAAAGGAGGGAAAGGTGAGGTAAAGACAGAGAGAAGCCGGAAGAGGCAAGGAATGGATTCTCCCCTATAGCCTCCAGAGGGAGTACAGCCCTACTGACACCTTGATTTTGGATTTCTGGCCTCCAGAACTGTGGGAGAATAAATTTCATTTGTTTTAAGTCACCCAGTTTGGGGTAATTTCTTACAGCAGCCCTAAGAAACTAATACAGAAACCTTTCAGATCCATGAGTGAGACATGAAGGAGATACAAACTCTGATTGAAAGAAGAGTCCTGAGAGTGCTTTCAAAGGAATGAAGTGTCACATAAACAAGAGACTCACTAAACAAACATAAATATTATGGAATTGAAAATGTCCATCTATAAGGTCTCCTTGTTTTAATGCATGGCCATTTTAGGGCTTATTGTCAAGCCTCAATAATGGTCAATTTTTCTTTTTTCAAAAGTAAATGTCAGGGGCTTCCCTGGTGGCGCAGTGGTTGAGAGTCCGCCTGCCGATGCAGGGGACATTGGTTCGTGCCCCGGTCTGGGAGGATCCCACATGTCTCGGAGCGGCTGGGCCCGTGAGTCATGGCCGCTGAGCCTGCGCGTCCGGAGCCTGTGCTCCGCAACGGAAGAGACCACAACAGTGAGAGGCCCAAGTACTGAAAAAAAAAAAAAAAAAAAAAGTAAATGTCAGGAAACTTGCCTGGTGGTGCAGTGGTTAAAAATCTGCCTGCCAATGCAGGGGACACAGGTTAGATCTCTGGTCCAGGAAGATCCCACAAGCCACAGAGCAACTAAGCCCGTGTGCCACAACTACTGAGGCCGTGCTCTAGAGCCCACGAGCCACAACTACTGAGCCCACACGCCACAACTACTGAAGCCCGCGCACCTAGAGCCTGTGCTCCACAACAAGAAGCCACCACAGTGAGAAGCCTGCGCACCGCAACAAAGAGTAGCCCCTGCTTGCCACAACTAGAGAAAGCCCGTGCACAGCAACGAAGACCCAGTGCAGCCAAAAATAAACTAAAAAAGAAAAAAAGTAAATGTCAGGGAATTCCTTGGCGGTACAGTGCTTAGGACTCCATGCTTCCACTGCAGGGAGCACGGGTTCAGTTCCTGGTCAGGAAACTAAGATCCCGCAAGCCACACAGCGCAGCCCACCCCCCTCAAAAAAAAAAAAGTAAATGTCAGCATACACTTGATTTCTATTTGAATCCTTTTAACTAAAACATTAAAATAAAAGATCACTAAATTATACCATTTTGATCATGGTTTGTGGTTCTTGGGGACTGTTGTCACTTTCAGGAAATACAACCTGAAGTGATTAGGAGTAAAGTACCATAACATGTACAATTCACTTTCAAATGATTCAGGGAAAAAAGCATGTATATTTATAGAGTTATGTTTACAACTGATGAATCCAGCTGAAGGACATTGTAATCTTTCAACTTTCCTATACGACTGAAATTTCTCAAAATATATTGAGGAAAATATTTCACCCATTAACACAAGGGTCACTGCCTGACACATTTTCCAACATACTTTACACCACTAATCATTATTGTGTAGTTACGTTTATTATTGTGTATCATTATTGTCCTTTTGTTTAGTTATGATGTCCCAGTGCAAAGATTCCTATACTAAGGGTTATGAAATTACAAGCCAAACTATGAATGCGATATGCATTTTTCTGGGAACATTTCTGGTGGCTTTCGCCATACTCTCAAAGAGGTCTGTGACTCAAATTTAAGAACCACTGTCCTAAAGGGCAAGGAATCACAAGCCCTCAGATCATAGGATAAGATCTATTTAAGAGAGCACAAATCAGCGGGGCTGTCAAATCTGCTGGCCATGGCACTCAGAACACTGAAAGCATGGATGCATGAAAACAAGAGGTAATGGCTACCCCTTACACTGGAAAAGTGTCTTAGGAGTGACTCAACTGAATAGGCTAATGTATATTTCAGTTTCTTATCTTCCTGCCAGTTGTTCTACAAAAGTAGGGCTGATAGATGAAATATGTAATCTCATCTAAGAGTGCTGAAAAACTACTGATTGGTTCCAGCATTAAATCTGATTCCTCTCAAACAACTTCACAGCAATATCATCCCCAGTCAACACCTCCACAGTGCCTAGGCGCTAAAATAGACATTTTACGTATTAGTCTCTTAGTTCTCACAACCACCCTTGAAGTTAAATATTATCCTCATTTTTTGACATGAGGAAACTGAGCCTCACAGAAGTTAAACAAATGGCCCAAGACCGCAATACCTGTCCCTGACAGAGCCCTAAAATCCAGCTCTATCACCTGAAGCCCAGTATTTATTCAAATATATCACACTGTTCTCATCATTTATCCACCAAACTACCGATTCATGACATTTCCAACTTGGTTTATCTTGTGGAGAATTTTAACCTATGTACAGCTTAGTAACCAGTGCCTTCAAACTTTTAAACCACCAAAATATACTCTTCATTCTTTAAACTTAAACTCACCTCTTCCAGAAAGACTCCTCCGACAAACCCCTTCAGGGCTCATCACTCAGTCCCTCCCAGGATGTGATACAGCACTATTTTAAGCCAGAGAATCTTTTGTTTAGATCCTAGGTTTGCCATGTAACCTTCAGTAAGTCACAAAAATTCCCAAATGCATGCATGAGTAAAATGGGAGACTTGAAATTCAAAGGTTGGAAATTGTCAATCTGCTACCAAATATAGCCTGCAGAAAAGTTTTATTTGGTCAGCAGCATTTTTTTAATCCAATTCAATGCCTTTAGAGGAGGAATGCACTCTATGACTGCCACAGGCCCTACCACTCTCTTTTTACAAAGACCACCTCTGCTAGTTTATTCATTTCTATTACCTGTCTGGCAATTGATATGTAATTAAGTTTCCAAACACTGAATTAGATATCTCTAAAATTCTACACGGTCATCAAAAGCATTAGTTATGCCTTTTCTACTTAGTTTTCATGTGGTCATTTCCCCACTAAAAAGTTCAGCATGGGGACTTGCAAAATTATATAACTTCAAAACTAGAAAGAGCCTCCAAGACTACCTAGCAAAATCCAACCCTCTTGTATTACACAGATGACAAGACTGAAGCCAAGCTGCTTTAGTTACTTGCTCAGAGCTTCCCAATATAAGTCAGTGCGGGACAATTTAAATCAACAAAATATTCACTTTGTGCAAGACCCTATACTGGAGCTACAAAAAAAACAAGAAGTGTCCCTAACTGTCCAGGATACACGAGGTTGCAAAGGACACAGACACATATACATGAAGCCATTATTTAAGGAACACATACTAAAGGAAAGGAGAAATTGATTTCTTTCATTTTTAGTGAGATCATGAAGGGGAAACAGTTAAAGAGGGGTCTGAATAATGAGGACTGCTGTTACTGACAGAAAGTGAGAGAAAATTATGAAAAACCAAGAAACAAGTAAAGGCACAGCATACTCAGAAAAAGTAAGTAAATCAGCATGGTTGGGGGTAGGGTGATATAAGATAATCTACGAAAGCAGTGAAGACAAATCCTAAATGCCAGTACTTCCTACTTTCTTCTGTAGCCCACCTCTTCCTCCCTCGAGCCGAATCTAAGACAAAGCTAGATATAATGGGAACTCAATAGTAGTTTATAATGATAAAAACACTAATGGAAGCTAAGATTTAGAGCGGGATTATTATACACCATGCACTGTACAAAACACTTCATAAGCATTATCTCATTTAATCCTGATTAAAAATATATGAGGTAGTACTAATTTTCCTCTCATATCATAGAAGATAACTGAAGCTTAGAAAGAATAAGTAACTTTTCCAAAATCGCAGTTAAAATGTGGACTCACACTCAACTTATCTGTCTCCAAAGTCTATGGACTAAACCAAAATTAATGTTAACAAATACATCGATCAGAAAATTTACAATCAGATTATCAACCTCCAAAGAGCCACAGCTGTACTACAGAAGAAGAACAATAAGAAGGGAGCAGAGAAAGCCTCTTGCCAGTACTGACTTCAGCTGCATTCCCTAACCTTAACGCTTTGTCCTGAGGTCAAAGAATGCTCTAAAAATATAGTATAAAGCTTCAAAATTCCTGTAACTGACGGACCTTGGGCAACTTACTTTACTTTGCGGGCTTCAATTTCCTTGTCTGAAAAAATGGGTATAGCAGTACCTACACTACGTAGGATGCTGTGAGAAAGAGATAAGGCGTACGAAGATTTTAACAATGTCAGGCACGATGTAAACCGCACCTGTCTACAATACAGTCCCTACCCGTAATAAGCAAATAATTACAGAGATAACTAGAAAAGTACGCTCCCAATTTGGGCGGGAGAATCTAACCATATCCAAAAAGATCAAAAAAAAAGTGTTCAGAAAAGACATTTACAACGTCTCTTCGGTCATAGATAATCCTGATACCCGCAGGGCTATGCAATACGGCGGTGAAAACACAGGGTAGCAAAGCAGAGACTGGCTGTCTCACTCGCTAGCCTCAGAGCCTAAAGCAGAGCCTGGCACTTAGGCTCTAACTAACTGAGACTAGTAAGACTAAGGCTTGGACCCTTCCCCAACTCCGAGGCGAAAGACTTACCCCAAGGCCAGCTTCCCCCTCAGATTCTGCATCCATAACGCACCTGCAATATCAACACACGCCGTCAATTCACACTCCCACCTCACTCCCTCCCTCCACCAAGAAATCCTTACCCATACGATCCAGTATTGCCGCCGCCATCTTTCTCCCGCCCTCTACGGAAGCCTCCCAGTTCAGAGGCCGTATGGGCAAAACGCATGCGCAATTCTCCGGACTTAACCCCCTCTTATCGCGAGACCGAGCCGCAACTGACACCCGAGGTGTTGTCATGGAGACCGTGAACACGCGGCCGGCGCTTAAGCCTTGCTTGGGAAAGAATTACTTAACAAAGGTCAAAGACTAGCGAGTTTCCGAAAATTCGTCGGGATCCAGAAAAACTGCGAAGCCTCACCTCACAAGTGGTCTGAAAGGATTTGGAAAACAGAGTCCGTGAACCAAGCCAACTAACCTGGGAGGGCTTCAGTTTTCTCAAAAGAACTAAGTATCCCTACGGCACAGGCTTGTGAAGATCACTAGAGATTGTGTGAAAGCTCTTTTAAAGAACAAACATACAAACTACTATGTATAAAATAAATAAGCTACAAGGATATTTTGTACAACACAGGAAATATAGCCAATATTTTATAATAACTTTAAATGGAGTATAATCTTTAAATATTGTGAATCACTATATTATACACCTGAAACTAATATTGCAAATCAACTATACTTCAATAAATAAATAAAAATAAAGAACAGTTCAAATACAAAGTATGATGCTAATCTCCAGGTTGACCTCCAAGAGATAAGGGTTAATAATCAGCAGGAACTTGCTACCATATATGGCCAGCAGGCATTTCACTAAATCTCGTGTATTCCTCACAGCAATCCAACTAGACCTGTATTATCAGGTCTTCAATTGAGAAAAAAGATTTAGGATAGGTTAACGTCTCTCAGATAATACCTGGCAAAAACAGTGGTCAGTCTAGGGTTGGGTGCCTCCAAAGTTAGTGCTCCTACCCACATCCGAATAAGTAAATGTATGTGTGTATATATATATATTTTTTCATTAGCATAGATAGCTCTGGTTTCGTTTGCTACATATGCAAGAGTTCCTGGTATCCAATGCAAACAAGCAATACGGAGTAGAAGAGTGTAAGCGCAGAACTGAGCATTTTAGGACGTTTGAGTTGGAAGGAAACTTTGGTTCTTTTTCCTCCACAGCACTTAACACGAACAGTCCCTTCATAGAGTTGGCACTTAATCAGATCAAAAGAGAGTCACTCTATTCTGCTGCTTCTTGAGTATCAAAAACCAGAGCCAGAATTTCCACCCAGTTGCAGAAACCCTTGTTTTTGATTTCTGATTCGAACTTTTATCTTTTTATTAATTGTCTTCTTGTAGATACGTTTAAAGCATCTCCAGAGCTACCAAGGCGCCTCGGCACATAGCTTTAAAAAAATATTTGATGGGACAGGGTTGAACAGGTCCAGAGAATAAACCAGCAGTGCGGGGAGGTGACTCCATCATTCTAACCTCTTAATTAACCTTCCTTGCTGTAGCAAGTGAGAATACCTAACAAGCAGCACCAGACCCTCCAGCCGCAGGCGGCATTGATGGAGCAAAAAGCCGCCCGCAGGGCCCAGCCTTTCCCAGCCCCGAGGCCACAGGAGCGGCGCGCGCAGTGAGACCTGGACCTCCGCGCGCGCCGTAGCGGCGTGCCCCAGGAGGCGGGGCTCTAAATTAACCCCGCCCCCTTCCCGTCTCTGGCGTAGGGCTACGAACTGTCTGCCTCATTCCCGGTTGCTCGTGATCATGGGACAGGAACCGCGCACGCTGCCGCCCTCCCCTAACTGGTACTGCTCCCGATGCAGCGATGCCGTGCCCGGGGGCCTCTTCGGCTTCGCGGCGCGGACCTCTGTCTTCCTTGTCCGCGTGGGCCCGGGAGCGGACGTGATCCCAGGGACGTCTCCATTTCGAGGTAATTCCCCACCTCTTGGCCCCAGCCTTCCTGCACTAATTGCGTTCCCCGGGGGCGCCGAGTGGGCGTGTCCAGCCACCCCCCTCTCTATTGATGGGGAAACTGAGACGCGGGCAGGGAGAAGGGTCCGCTCACAGTCATCCAAACTGAGTCGTGTCCCGGTCTCCGAGGTTGGCTGTACACCACGCTGCGGCTGAGTGGTCCCGCCTCCTGGCGCTCTCACGTGGATCCGCTGGCTTACTGAAGAGTTATCCATGTGTCTCGCCAGGAATTTATAACACCTAGCCCTTCCTCCCCAACCCAGTGCGTGCGGGCCCCCTGAGAGCCTTCCTGGGGTTGGGTGCTGCCTACAGCTCCAGGTCCTAAGAGAGATCCTGCAAATATATGATACTCATTTCTGTAAGATGAATGACTTGAGCCGGATGCTTTCAGGCTCTAAACTAGGTTTTGATTATGCCTTGGGATATGGTATGCCAGATACTTATTCTTTTCCAAATGACTTCTGGCCAGATCTAAATAGGAATCCCTTTTACATTCTTCACTTGAGCTGCTCCTCAGCCTAAGAACTAGGCACATCAAGTGATATGAATGCTATTTTACAGTTGAGAAGACTGAGACCCAAGAAGTTAAAAAGACTTGTCTGAAGTCAGGTGGCAGAGCCAATACCAGCAGTTGGGGTTTCTGATTGTGAGTCCCTGGAAATGTTTGTTACTCCATGGGATAAGTGAGGCCCCAATCACCATCTAACAACAGAAGGATTCTGCCTGGAATCCTAGGTAGCACTTTAATCTGGAGTCTGGTTTTGCTTGAAGTCATAGGGGAGTTGGTGGGACACACCGAAAGGGTGTCTGGCTTCACGTTTTGTCATCACCCGGGTCAATACAACCTCTGCGCCACCAGCTCTGATGACGGGACTGTGAAAATCTGGGATGTAGAGACAAAAACAGTTGTGACGGAACATGCGCTCCATCAGGTACCATGACTTGCTGGTTTCTCAGACCATTATTATTTATCTGTACCAGAGTTCTCTTCCTTCAAGTATAGTTTTGCTAGCTCATCTGTGCAAGGTAACTTTTATAATTGTGTTTGTTCATTAGATTAGAAGCTCTATATTGTAAGGTACCTCAAAACTTTTTTGGAAGGAGATACATATAAATCAGAGGTCAGCAAACTGCACTGCTGCCTGCTTTGGCGAATTCTTTCATTGGAATACAATCACAGTCATTCATTTAAGTACTGTCTACAATTTTAAGTATTGGCTGCTTGCACACTACCGTGGCAGAGTAGTTACAACAGAGACAGTATGGCCCACACAATCTGAAATATTTACTCTCTGGCACTTTACCATGAAAAAGACTCCTGATATAAACTGTAAGTGAATGAAACTTGTTTCCAAACTAGATGATTAATTGATATACCTACCTAGAGAATGTAGGAAAGGACTCAGTTAATCTTAGTAAGAACTTTGCATTAATCTATCAAAGGAAGAAATTTTTTAAATGGCTTTTTGATCCCCAGTAGCCTAAATTCTCCTTTCATTTGGTTATAATGTAGTCTTGCTCTACAAGTGGTCCTAACAGTATTTATTAAGTACCTATAATGTGCCTAGCATTATACAGGTTAAAAACTAAGTAAAAAAAGTTGAGCATTGACAAATGAAAAGCAAAGATATCTTTGTTTTGTTTTAAAGCATACAATATCAGCATTGCATTGGTCTCCTCTAGTAAAGGATTTACTGGTATCTGGAGATGAAAAAGGAGTAGTTTTCTGTTACTGGCTTAACAGAAATGACAGCCAGCACCTCTTTATAGAACCCAGGACAATTTTCTGTCTTACTTGCTCACCTCATCATGAAGATTTAGTAGCCATTGGGTAAGTACTGTGCCATCTGCACTGATGATCTATTTTTGTTTATGATCTTATTTTGCATTTTCTTTACCTTCTCCTGTCCCTTTATTCTTCAGAGGAAACCATTTACAGGTACTAACCACTCTCCCTTCACCCCTGGTATCATTTATTCTTGTGACCTCTGGGTCCTCCTTGTCTCTCCCATTCTATTTTTGTTTCCTTGGTTTCCATGATACTGTACTTTACTCATTCTTCATATCTGATTTCTTCAGTCAACCTCCAAATGTCAGAAATGTCCTCTTTCATCTTTTTTCCCTCCATACTTACCCTTGGTTATAACATTTACTCCCAAAGTGTCAAGTGACTCAGCTCTGTGTCTGGTTCTCAGCTCTCCCACTCAATTGGGAAAGCGATCTGGCATTGGGATCTGTCTCCCCAGTGATCCCCAAGGTTGTTTCACATGAGCTGCCTGAGAGCACAATCCCCTCTCCTTCACCACTCCATTTACTTCTCTCCCAAAGATGTTCAGTCTCTCTAGTTTGAATACTAGACATAAGCACAAGAATGTAGGAGGAGAAAGTTCAACTGGAGTGGATTCAAGAGACTGGGAGGTGAGGTAGATACACATGTAGACAACATTTCCACAGTTTGTTGTGACAATGTGCATATAGACATGAAGCCAGAGGAGGTGTATGGGGGTCAAGGGAGTATTAAATGGAAGATAACAAAGGCATGTTTTTATGCTGATGCTGAGGCAGAAAAGGGGGAGCCTGTGGCAGGGGTGAACAGTGAAGAATGCATGAGTGATAACAGGAGGTCAAGAGGAAACTGGATCCAGGCCACAATTAGAAAGAACAGCTAAGAATGTGGAAATAGGTGCAAGAAGGTTCACAGATCTTGTTGGAAGAGGAGGGTGTTTCATTCTGATGGCTGCTGATTTTCTTAGTGAGGCAGAAAGAGGTGGAGAAGAAGTCAAAGAGGTGGAGTCAAGTTCAGGGTGGGGAAGGAGCTGGATGCAGGAAGAGGGTATGTAAACAGTCATCTCAGAGAAGAGGAAAATGAACTTACTGAGAGAAACTGCAGGTCCTGTGGTCCTGGTTGAGTGCCAAGCCAAGGATTGTGGTCATGAATTTTAAGTAAACTTCTCAAACTGGCTGAGAAAGGAAATGGTGGGATTCAACCAGGTTTGGGGTTTTGTGGAGTAAATACCCCTGAGAGAAAGGGGGAACAAAGGAGATAAGGGTGTTTTTTAAGGAGTGAATATAATGATGGATCATAAAATCTGCACTGCATGGGGCAAAGGACAGGAAGACAGGTGTGGGTGAGTTAACAGTGAAAATGGAAGGGGTCTGTGATAGGAGGTCTCCATGAAATGGGAGCATTGTCTCAGTGGGAGTACAAGAGAGGGAGCAGAAAGGGTGGTAGGCAGGGGTCAGAGAAGCGTGAATCAAACTGACCTTGAAAGATGAGCAGGAATTCACAAGAAGAGTCTTTCAGGTGCAAGACAATCAAAGAGGATTGAATCAGAATTTGTTTTTAGAGGTTCAAAACAGTCCCTGAAGTCTTGACTGAAATTGTAAAACAGGTTGATCACATGACTATTAGGTTATATATCTTGATGGTTTTCAAAGTCTGTGTCTTCAAAGATTTGATATATTCTATGATTTCATGTTTTTTAAATAAAGCTGTAATGGGGAAAAAAAAATTTTAACAAAAGGAGAAAAATAAATAAAGCTGTAGTGGTATTTTTCCCTGTAGGACCGTCTAGTGTATAGGAAATGTAAACAGGTATGTCCACTTTGGAGAGCAATTTTGCACTTTATAGTAAAGCAAAAATGTGTATATCTTACCATCCTATTACTAGGCATCAAACCTGAAACTGGCTTAAGTGTGTATAAAATTCTTAATAGCATTTTTTGTTTGTAATGGTAGAAAAAAAATGGAAGCCCTTCAAAAGGAAAATGAGTAACTAAACTTGTGGTATATTCATACGGTGGAGTACTATGCAATAGTATAAACAACTGACCAGGAACTAGAGTTACATGTGTCAACATGAATGACTCACAACAAGAATGAGTGAAAAAAAGCAAGCTACAGAAAAACAGACAACATGATACCATTTATATGAAGTTTCTAAATGTACAAAGTAATTCTGTATCTTATTTAGGAATATATACAAAGAAAGGCTAGGATTAATGTAACACAAAATTTAGGAATAGCAGTTTACCTCTGGGGAAGAAAGGGAGAGAGGTTTGACTGGGGTGGGATGTACAGAGGACTTCAACTGTATTGGTAATATTTTTTTTCTTAAGCTAGAGAGTAGATATTTCTTGTATCTGAAATACTTCATCGTTAAAAAAGAAAAAACAAAACTATTACAATTTCTAAGTTTCTTCCGAATTCAAAAAATGACAGCCTTGGAATATCCAGATCTAGAAGTTAGAATTCTGCAGCTTTTGTTAGAAAAGTAAGATCATTTGTAAAAGGAAGGAGATATTTTTAGTTTATGAGGACAAATTCATTTCCAATTAGGGAAATTGCTGGGCCCTGTCAGAACTATTCTTCTGTAAGTTCCCCTTGGGCACAGGCATGGTCCACTGTTTGAGCTTCGTGACAGGCAATGTGTATAGTATAACTTAATGCCAGGAGTTTGGCATGGGGGAGGGTTTTTTTAAAAACTGGAAAACATGAAATAAGTACTTTGGAATAAGGACAGAACAAGATTATTTCTTGCTCTTTTTCCTTCCCCCCACCCCAAATGCACTTAACTTTTAGAAATGCACAATAACTCCTAAGCCAAAATGTTTCCTAGAAAGACAGTCTGTCTTCATTTTTCAGTAATATTTCTAACTCTCGTTTTTTAGCTACAAGGATGGCATAGTGGTTATAATTGACATCAGCAAGAAAGGAGAAGTTATACACAGGCTTCGAGGCCACGATGATGAGATCCATTCCATAGCCTGGTGCCCCCTGCCTGGTGAAGATTGTTTATTCATAAATCAAGAGGAAAATTCAGGTAGAGATGATTTAAGAGGGTTCAGTACTCTTTAGACCTAAAGAACAAACTAGGTAGAATAGTACAATTTGAATTATGTTTAAAACTAGATTTTACAGATCAAATCTATGAAAACAGTAACTAAGTTTCAGGAACCCTTGTAAACTAATTTTTCTTTGATAAGTGCATGTTTAATGCAAACTAAAAACAAAATTACCATCTCTACCCTAGAAGAACTTGAAATCCCCAATGGGAAAGTTATAGCACAAACTCCAGTAAAAAAACGCTGCTACTTAGCCACTGGAAGCAAAGATCAGACCATTCGTATCTGGAGCTGCTCTAGAGGCCGAGGTAAGACTGACATTTAACATTTCCTTTGTGATATAACCTATTATCAATCCAGTAGAAGTAGAAGCTTATTATTTCTTGTTATCCTCAGTGTGTGTCATCTGTCAGAAAGCAGTTCTTTACTTTTCTATCCAGAAAGTTTTAGCCTGGGCTAGAGCTCTCTGCACTCTGAACATCTGGCTTTGGTGTTGGAAATGAGGTTTTCTATTGCATTCACAGAAAGATCACTGTCTGGCCTGGAGGGCAAGATGTTTATTATGAGAATGGGAATATCTGAACTTGGCAAGGCCTGGATCAAAGGAATGGAAAAGATCTCTAGAGCTAGAGCTTTTTTTTTTTTTTTTTTTTTAGAGCTAGAGCTTTTAATGCACAAATGCAGAATTAATAATGTATACCTAATATAGAAGTACCTGTTTAAATGTAAAAGCTCACTTTACCCAAATCACAGAGACCCTCAGTCATAAGCTTTCCCAAACTTCTCTTCGAACAGAACTTTTACCTTAAGTTTATATTGAATAGATTGAGAGGAACTCCAGGCAGACTGAATTCTACCTTTACAGTAAAAATCTAGCTTTTCTCTTTACAGCAGGCTTCTTTCTCCAATTTATGTAAAACCATGGAAGTTTTTTCATCTTTGTCCAAATGCATTAGTACACGTAAAGCAAGTAGCACAGTGCTTGGCACATAGTTAGGGTTCAGTCAGTGGTACCTACTAGTATAATTTTGGAAAGCAGAATTTTTTAAGGTTTGTGGACTGCTTTTGGACACACTTTGGCTGATACTCCCTAGTAGGGACAACATTGGGCTAGGAATCCCTCCAAAAGGGTAATCTCTGAACTTACAGATGTCTAATACAATGGTATTCAATTCTGGTCATGCAGCAGAATCAGCGGGAGGTGCCTACACCCCACCTCGAATCTGCTGAATCAGAATCTCTAGGGGTAGAGCCCTGGCATATGTATTTTTAGAAGCGCGAGTGGTAGTTCTCATACACAGTAGGGACTAAGAACATCTGGTCAGTAGCATGTCAGGAGTGGAGAACTTACCACCGCAACTGCCAAATTTGTCCCCGTTGTTGGATTTCTTGCCAGCTAGAAGATGGAGTCCTACTCTCTGTCCTTCCAACTTTGAAGAATCTTGGGTTGTGTTACCACCTGGGTTCTCAATCCCAGTTGGAACCTCATTTTCCCAGATACACCATATTCTTTTTTTTTTTTTTTTTTTGCAATACGCGGGCCTCTCACTGTTGCCGCCTCTCCCGTTGCGGAGCACAGGCTCCGGACGCGCAGGCTTAGCGGCCATGGCTCACGGGCCCAGCCGCTCCGCGGCATGTGGGATCTTCCCAGACCGGGGCACGAGCCCGCGTCCCCTGCATTGGCAGGCGAACTCTCAACCACTGCACCACCAGGAAAGCCCCACACCGTATTCTTAATGTTTAAGTTGCCGAGACAGCCTGTAAGAGCTTGTTTGACCAAAATGTGCTAGACTAGTATTTACCACTATATGCGTAAATTTCCATGAGAAAATGAGGTCTGAATTCTAAGCAACCAAACTAACAAACTTTTAAACATGAACTGTGTTGTGAACTGCTGCTGGCTTCATGCATGTACTTTCATTGTCTTGACTGTCCATGGACCTTCTTTTAATCTGCAGTGGTGACGACTTTGAAATTGCCCTTTCTGAAGAGAAGAGGAGGGGGTATAGACCCAACTGTTAAAGAGCGCCTTTGGTTGACACTCCATTGGCCCAAGGGTCAGCCAACACAGCTGGTATCCAGCAGTTTTGGGTAAGTCTTTTTGGTCATGCTCTCTGACATATTTTGTTCTGTCTAGCCTCAGGAATTCCTAGGCCTTTCTTTCTAGACACAGAAGATGGAGAAAGCAGTGACTTAGGTTTATATTATAATGGGCCATTTGTAATGGAAAAATCATGGAACTAATACCTGTGCTGTCTAATAAGAGTTGTGAAAAGATCAAATAAGTACGGCCTGGTGGTTAAGTGTGGACTCTGAAGTCAGGCGGAACTGAATTTCAGAATCAATCTGTTACTTACCGGCTGTTCATAAGCAAGACCCTTCACTTTTCTGAGCTTCAGTGACTTCACATGAAAAAAGGGGAGGATATAAGTGTTTCCTCTCTCTTAGGATGATTATGGCCATTCATTAAGCAAAATTTATTGAGCACCAGCTTCTAGTTGCTTGAGATGATAAGTGAATTTAACAGACAAGTTCCCTGCTTTTAAATGAGGTAATACAGGCAAAGCATATAGAAATACCCCAAAGTGTTAGTCACATCCCAACTATCCCCACTGCTCCAAAAAAGACATACTATGTCTTAAAGCCTTTGTGGCTCTGCAAATTATGGTGGCATTTTATAATTAAAGCTTTCAGGAAAATCTGTTCAAAAGGTAGTCCAGTAAAACTGTATGATTCAAAAAGAATGAAAGGATATAGTAAAGCTCCCTTTTTTTTTTTAATATTTCGGCCACATCACACAGCTTGCGGGATCTCAGTTTCCCAACCAGGGACTGAACCTGGGCCGCCACAGTGAAAGCACCAAGTCCTAATGACTAGACCACCAGGGAACTCCAAAGCTCCCTCTCCACCTCTGTCTTCACTACTTGGTTCCCCTCCCCATAGGCAGTGACTTTTTTTTGTTTTTGTGTGTGTTTTTCCAGAGATTATTTTGTGCCTATTTCAGAATATGTAATTTTTATCTCCTTAAAGGAACAATGAACAAATTATTTTGCAGCTGAGGGCCCACACTCTCTGGCCCAAAATCACTTGTTTTCAGATTGCTCATGAAAGAGAACTAATACTTGTTTTTCCTTCACAGAGGCGAACTGCTACTATGGGATCTCACTCAGTCTTGGAGACGGAAATATACCCTCTTTAGTGCTTCATCAGAAGGGCAGAATCATTCAAGAATTGTGTTTAATTTATGTCCTCTACAAACTGAAGATGACAAACAGCTGCTGCTTTCCACATCAATGGACAGAGATGTAAGAACAGCTTATTTTGCATTCAGCACTGTACAGCAGTGATTGAGGACTTGCATGGGATTAGAGGGCTTTTTCAAACCGTACAATATTTCTCACACCTCACCTTGCCCCCGCGTTCCAGGTTCAGAGTTACTGTTACTGATTGGCATTAAATACATTAGCAGCAGAAAAGTAGGGGAAAGCTGAGAAACGACCAAGATGCCTTTTTGCTAAAGCAGGTACAACAAGGAAGAGTAGATGTGTCCATGGAAGGCTGTGCGAGATCATCAAGCCTTAGCTTTCAGATACCCTCGTCTGTCGTTCAGGTAGCAGAGCCATCCCTTCTTGGCACAGTCTCTGTAAGAGACAGTCGGCTTTACTTGAGACACCTTTCTGTTTTACAATAAGCTAGGCTTGTTTGACAGACCGTTCTCTTCCAAGTCACTGTTAAACAAGTGACGATTAAAAACTCAGCACTCCTCTTCCACTGGCTATGATAAAATATTTTGCTTTTGAAGATAACGACTCTGATTCTTCCACTGTCCTGAGGCACCTGTATCTTTTTTTTTTTGAGTCTGCCAAATGAGAAAATTACCAATGCTGTAATACAGTGATACAGTAGAGTGGAAAGGCCACTGAACTCTGGGAAATAGGAAGCCTGGGTTCTAGTTTATTGTGCTCTCTATTCACTTGGCATCTTAGGGAATAAATGTATTCTAAGATCCCTCTGAGCTCTACAATTTATAACTGATTATTTTTTTCTCATTCCTACTGGAATAGTTAAGTTACATTATCCTGATGTATTCTGAGCCCATCCTATTTGAAGTGTTGATTGTTTTCCCTGTTTCTCTGACCTTCTTTATAAAGACCCTAACCCTTCATCTTTTCAGGTAAAATGTTGGGACATGGCCACCCTGGAGTGCTGCTGGACCCTGCCTTCCCTTGGTGGGTTTGCCTACAGTCTGGCTTTCTCTCCTGTAGACACAGGCTGTTTGGCGATAGGCGCTGGTGATGGCATGATCCGTATATGGAATACATTCTCCATAAAGAACAACTATGATGTGAAAATTTTTTGGCAGGGTGTCAAGTCCAAGGTTACAGCGGTAAGGAAGCTTTCTCTGAGCTTGCCACAAACTTTTTTCAAATAACTAATTCTCTTTTAGAGAATACCTATTCATATAAATGAACTCTATTGGGAATTCAGACTTCTTCAAGGGTATTTTCGATGCAATTTGAAAGTGGAACAGCAGAAGGACTCTCTCTGACCAAGCCCATTACATGCCTCCTAATTCAGAAATTTGGCTTTGTTTGTAAAATTAAGTTTTTGTTCAAGTCACACTATTTTCTAATAGTAAGAAATTAGAAATAACCTGGATGTGTATTCATAGGAGATACATTAAATTGTAACCACATGGGGAATAGTATTAAACTATTAAAAGTGATAATGTAGATCTTTCTTTGATGTGGGAAAATGTTAATGATTCATGAAAAATGCAAATTACAAAACATGGAATGCAGATTACAAAACAATACGTATAATTTTTTTGTTTTTCTTCGAAGTGATATCTTTGTTGTGGCTATTTAGTCTAAAAGCAATAAAGGTTTGTGATTCAAAACGAAAACCACAGTACAGAAGTGTAGGAAGCAAAAAATGTTTCCTACCCCACCCTTGACTCCATTCTCCCACTTCCATCATCCAGAGAACCACTGTCGACAGTTTGTGATGTATCTTTCCAAGCTTTGTTAATGATGAATAGAATCATATTTTCTGAATTGTTCTGGAATCTTTTATTCCCCACTCAACAATGTATCATGCACATCATTTAAATGTTTGAACCTATTTTTGTTTTTTCAATTATATATAAAGTTCAACCACAAAAAATGTCTAGAAAGATACAGAATTGGCAATGGGGTGTTTGGATGGTGAGATTACAGGTGACTTTTACTTTGTTTTTAATACTTCTTTGTTTCTCTCTTTTAAATAATGAGAATTTGTTACTTTTAAAATTAGAAGACAGAAAGAACAAGAAAGTTTTCCAGCTGAACACTTGAAGTATAACCTAAGGATTCCCTTAACACTGCCCCTTTCCTCATTTTTTTGTAGCTCTGCTGGCACCCAACCAAGGAAGGCTGCTTAGCTTTTGGAACTGATGATGGAAAAGTGGGATTGTATGACACCTACTCCAACAAGTAAGAAATAGACGATTCCTATTTAGCCCATTGACCAAATTGTCAGTGAGTTAATTTTGAGTTCATAAACCTGGATGTATATCATAATAGGCCTGGGAAGCATCTTTAAGATTCTAACTCTGAGTTTAGGCTTAGAACTCAGAATTTTATTTAAAAAAATTTTTTCAGGTGATGGTGGTTCAGCCCATCTGACCTGTGGGAACCACTAAAATAAACCATTTGCTTTTGTTTTCCCTCAACATTTTTTTTACAAAAGTTTTCAGACATCGAAGAATGTTAAAAGCCGAGAACAAAGAACATCTCTGTACCTTCCATCTTGATTTACCAGTTGTTAACATTTTGCCATACTTGCCTTATTTGTCTACACTTAACAAAAATTAACAATATCCATAATATGAGCTAATATCCAGTGCATATACAAATTTCCTCATTTGAGCCAAAAACGTTTTCCTGAGTGGTTTTTTTTTTCAAACTTTTTTCAGTCAGGGATCACACATTGTATTTTGTTATGTCTCTTTAGTCTCTTATTCTAGAATAATCCCCCACTTCTTTCCATAACATTGCCTTTTCAATTTGAAGATTCCAGATAAGTTGTTTTGTAGCATATCCTGCATTTTGGACTTCTTAATTCTTTGTGGTGACTTGTAACTCATTTCACTATTCCCTGTATTTCCTATATTCCTTGTATTCCCTGTATTTCCTATAAACTGTCTAGAGCTGCACTGTCCATTACAGTAGTCTTTAGTCACAGGTGGCTACTGAGATGTGCTGAGTGTAAAACATACTCGAGAGTGCAAAGGCTTAGTCCCCAGAAAAGAATGTAAAATGCCTCAGTAATTATTTATTTTCACTATATTTTAAAAGATAATACTTTTTATATACTGAGCTAAATAAAATACATTCTTAAAATTGAATTTCACTGGTTTCTTTTACTTCTGTTAACTTGGCTACTAGAAAGCTTTGAGTTGCAGATGTTGCTCACAGTATAAATCTACTGGGCACAGCTATTCTAGATGCTTGATTAGATTCCAGACCTGCACTGTTCAGTTTGGTAGCCACTGGCCATGTGTGACTATTTATAGTTAAAGTAATTAAAATAAATAAAATTAGAAATTGAGTTCTTAGTTGCATGAGCCACACTTCCAGTGCCCAAGGGCCATATTTGGCTAAGGGCTACTTTATTGGACAGCACTGTTCTAGGCCAGGGATTAGAGAATTATGGCCCATGAGTTAAGAATAGTTTTATCTTCTGAAATAAATGAAAAAGAAAAGAATATTTCACAATGTATGAAAAGTAAATAAAATTCAGATTTCTCTGTCCATAAGTAAAGTTTTATTAGAGCCCAGCCACGCTCTCTTTTTTTTTTTTTTTAGCCACGTTGGGTCTTTGTTGCTTTGCATGGGCTTTCTCTAGTTGCAGCGAGTGGGGGCTACTCTTCATTGCAGTGCGCGGGCTTCTCATTGTGGTGGCTTCTCTTGTTGCGGAGCACGAGCTCTAGGCATGCAGGCTTCAGTAGTTGTGGCACACGGACTCAGTAGTTGTGGCTCGCGGGCTCTAGAGTGCAGGCTCAGTAGTTGTGGCGCACGGGCTTAGTTGCTCCGCGGCATGTGGGATCTTCCTGGACCAGGGCTCAAACCCGTGTCCCCTGCCTTGGCAGGAGGATTCTTAACCACTGCGCCACCTGGGAAGCCCCACACTCATTTTTTTTACCTCTTGTCTGAGGCTGCTTTCATGCTACCACAGCAGAATAAACGAGTTGTGACAGAAATTGCATGTTTCACAAAGCCTGAAGCACTGACTATCTGGCCCTTTACAGAAAAAGTTTGCCTAAAGATCATTTGCATCTAAGTGAGACTCATTCATTATACTGTGCAGCTAACCTTTTTATATGCCAGTTTTTTAGGTACTTATGTATAACTGAATACGCATTAACTATTTTTCTTCATATCTAGCTTTTTTTAAAAAGGCTACACTATTTCAAAGAAGTATTTAATAAAATAAAACTATATATCAATTTAAATAGGTTTGTGACATCACAAAACTGCTGACTAATTCTGGTAAATTACTATCGTTTGGTTATTGTAAGCTGAATATCCAAACTGATACCAGCAAAGGTATGTAGTAGGAGGAAGGATGTTGCTGTAGGTACATTGTTAGTATTCAGCCAGAAATGCTTATTCTACTTCTTTCAGCCAAAGAAAAATTGGTTCATTGTCTAGAGTGATAATGATAAATGTGTCAGATACATGGAAATAAAGAAGTCAACAGCTAAGTTAGTTCAGTCATAGGTTCTAGAATCCTGGAATTCTAAAATTATACAAAGAATACAGTGTATGTTAAAGGTAATAACCGCACTGCCCTGTCCTGACACATCACATATTATTAATCACCACAGCAACCTTCAAAAATACCCTGAAGAGCAACGTTTCTTTAAAAAAAAAAAAAATCAAAAACTCAAAAAGAACTACCATATGATCCAGCAATTCCACTCCTGGGTATATATCCAAAAAAAACAAAAACACTAATTCGAAAAGATACATGCACCCCAGTGTTCATAGCAGCATTATTTACAACTGCCTAGATATGGAAGCAACCTAAGTGTCTATCAACAGATGAAAGGACAAAAAAGTTGTGTGTATACACACACACACACACACACACAATGGAATAACGACTCGGCCATAAAAAATAATGAAATTTTGTCATTTGAAGCAACCTGGATGGATGTGGAGGGTATTACGCTAAGTGAAATAAGTCAGACAGAGAAAGACAAATACTGTATGATGTCACTTATATGTGAATCTAAAAAGTACAACAAACCAGTGAGTATAACAAAAAAGAAGCGGACTCACAGATACGGAGAACAAACTAGTGGTTGGGGTGGGGTGGACTATAGGGGTGGGGGAGTGGGAGGTACAAACTATTGGGTGTAAGAGAGGCTCAAGGATGTACTGTACAACATGGGGAACAGCGCCAGTATTTTGTAATAATTAAATGGAAAGTAACCTTTAAAAACTGTAAAATAGGGCTTCCCTGGTGGCGCAGTGGTTGGGAGTCCGCCTGCTGATGCAGGGGACACCGGTTCGTGCCCCAGTCCGGGAAGGTCCCACATGCCGCGGAGCGGCTAGGCCCGTGAGCCATGGCCGCTGAGCCTGCACGTCCGGAGCCTGTGCTCCACGATGGGAGAGGCCACAACAGTGAGAGGCCCGCGTACCGCAAAAAAAAAAAAAAAAAAAGAATGTGATGTTAACGACAGGGTAAGCCAAAAATGACTTCCAGTCTTTTACTTGAATATAAGGTGGATACATCTGCATGGTGATAATATATGCTTAGCAGTAACCTTAGTTCTGGGCTTAACAGTTTGCATTTTCTGTCTTGTCCTGTTTTTCTCTAGTTGTGATAGCCTTTACACTGGTATATAACTACAGTAATATTAGAATATTTGACAGAGATGGAGAGATTGATCCCAAGCTGGCCAGTTGGGGAGGTTAATAGCATTCTTTTACTGCGTGAAGTATGTTTGGGACTTAATTATTTTGTTAGTAGCTATCATTACATGGTATATTATTTAAGTGTTTGCTTGTTTACAGTCAGTTATTTGGAGAAGGGTACTGTTAAATTATTTTTCTTTAATATCAGCAGCTAAGTTTATATAACAGGTAACTTTTTGAAAAAGATGGTCTGTTTTCCACTATATCTTTCTGTTTTAAGTCTTTCTGTTTGTAATCCCCCTTCCCCCCAGGCCTCCACAGATTTCTAGCACATATCACAAGAAGACTGTATACTCATTAGCCTGGGGGCCACCGGTACCCTCCATGGCACCCGGTAAGTGTGAGTCATTCTGTAACAAACGTGAGAGTATTCTCTTTCTTTCAACTTAATCCTAGGATGTGCAACCTGGAAAGAGTCATAAATATTCTAATGCAGTGGTTACTTAAGCAAGCTGCTATGTCCCCAGGGGTCCATGAGGGCAGTTGTAACAGGTGATAAATTAGAAAGCATTCACCCAGAATAAGCCTCTCCAAACTCCAAACTAAAGCATATTTGATCTCTTTGAGCTGAATTTTTTCATTGTGAATATAGTTATCTCATGCTTGGTCCTGATACCTAGTCTAATGATTTTCACTAAAATTTGCTATCACCTTTTAATTTTATCAGAATGATAATGTTGGGAATTCCCTGGCAGTCCAGTGGTTAGGACTCTGTGCTCTTACTGCCAAGGGCCCAGGTTAAATCCCTGGTCCGAGAACTAAGATACCACAGGCCATGCAGTGTGGCCAAAAAAATAAATAAATAAAGATAAGCAATTTATTAAAAAAATAAATTTAAAAAAAGAATTATAATGTTAATGATCATCTGTTTTCACCTACAGTTAAAGCAAACTTAGAATTTCTCAAATGATCTCTTGTTGCCTTTGATGTATTCTGACCCTTTTCCTTTTCTAACCCCTCAGCCTTATATTTCTCTTTCGTATGCCTACAGTGGTAGGTCTTGCAGAATTTTAAAAATGAATGTGTTCAGCAAAAGTCTTTGGTAATCTTTTCTTCACCATATATAATGGAACATCTGTAAATTTCCATAATAATGTAAACGTTTACAGTGTAAATCATCAGAACTCAAGCAGCATTGCAGTGGTAGTTCATTCATTCATTCATTCAGCAAACGTTGATCCTTGATTTGTGCCAAGCATAGTTCTAGCAGTGGTGAAAATAAAACTTGCCCTTACAGAAACCCACCAGAACCACTGTTTGCTTCTTAAAAATCAACAGGATGATTGCTGTAACACCAAAGAAATCATTGCTTTGAGTACAGCTTCTTACAGTTAGTCATAGCAAGTCCTGCAGCTCCATATATTTAAATGCCCAAAGAGTACTTGTCGGTAAGAGAAGGTAAATTCCCCAAAACTTTGGAAACATGTTTTCTGATCCCAGCTTTGGCACCCCTACTATTTTGAGTGGCAGAAGAATGTTTAAAGCAAATATGTTGTATTATAAATATTAATGTAGAATTAATATACCGTTTATTTCTGCCCCCAACAACTGTGTTCAGATGCAAAGAACAGTGACTTTATTCCAATAAATTAATGTAATTCTTTTAAAACATCTCATAGTATGATATGGTCATACTATAGCAACAAATAGTTAAGCTGGTGAAGTACAAAACGGATACGCTTTCTTTCCTTATCTCATATAGGAGGAGAAGGGGACAGACCTTCCCTCACTTTATACAGCTGTGGAGGGGAAGGGATTGTCTTACAACACAACCCCTGGAAGCTTAGTGGAGAGGCCTTTGACATCAACAAACTCATCAGGGACACCAATTCAATCAAAGTGAGTTCTTGTGGTCTAAAGTCTTCTCATGATCTCTCCATCTTCTTGGCTTCTCATCTTGCATGATAAATGCCATTATAAGAGGTATCCATTATGCTCAGGCAGATTTCAAGCGTCTCTCAATTGCAATGGTGATTTATTATAAACTTTCTGATCTTGAATATAAAGCAGCCTTTTCACGCCAGCCACTTTCTCCAGAGTGAGGTATTCGTAAAAATAATTTTTTAATATGGTATTCAAGTGCAGATACAAGGTATTTTGCTCAAGACAGAATTGTCATTTTGTTTTTAATTTTTTTAGTGAAATAATTACAGATTTATACAAAAGTTGCAAAAATAATACAAATAATTTCCTTATATCCTTGACTGAGATTTCCACATTTAGCCACATTTTCTTTACCATCCTATCAGTGTATCTGTATGCCAGAACTGTCTTTTTAAATGAAACCATAAATGTTGAGATTTCCTTACTCTTTCAAATGAGCATTTTTTACTGTTGCTCATTATTTTGTATGGCTAGCATAAAAATAACATTTAATCATAAATTGAATTATTTTTGTTGACTGTATTCCTTCATGTCTTAAATGTCATCTGAACATTAACATTCAATAATGAATAAAAGAAACAAAATTCCTATTCTTAACAAACTTTTAGTTTTGTGACAGTTAAATGTATGGATCAGAGGCTCATATAAGGAGTTTGGGCTGGAAATAGAAATTTGGAGTCTCTTCACATGAATGGTAGCTAAAGAAGCTGCAGGTATGTATGAGGTGATCTAAAGAGACACGTAAGAAAAGAAGAGGGCCCAGGCAGCTTTGGGGAACACCAAAAAAAGTTAGGAAAAAAAAAAGATTCTGGAAAAGAAACAGAAGAGATAGGAAGAAAAAAGTGTAGTGTGTATGACTTCTATTAAAAAGGCAACGACCCCCATGTTATCAAAGCCAATGGATATGTTTCATGTCTTACTGTGGGATAAAAATCATTTTAATTAAGTTCATTTCACAAGGTTAGACACTGCAGACATGTAGTATTTACTGGCCTCTCTTTTTTATCCCATTTAGGAAATCGTATTTCAAACAGTTGCTCTTAGTACCTCTTTGGCGAATTATGTAGATTATTTATAAGAATGGCTGTTGTACAATTAGAACATTTTTAAACTAGGGATTTTCTTTTTTTTCCCCACACTGTCATCACTGATGTGTAAGAAGAACAATGTTTTCAGTCAAGATTGGTTTGTTTTGCTTTCTAGTACAAATTGCCTGTACACACAGAGATCAGCTGGAAAGCAGATGGCAAAATCATGGCTCTTGGCAATGAAGATGGGTATGTGTTTGTTTCTTTATAAAAAAAACTTTGTAATTGCGCATATATTTGATCACAAGCTAATGCCATCTGTAATGTTAGTTGGGAAAACCTAGTTGTGTTTGATGTTCTGACTTATCCTTGATATCCTTAAATGACTCAGCTCTCTGCATCTTTGAGAACTGCAAAATAAGTTAAATATTTTCAGCCCAAAGAGTACTCAGCTCTACTCTGTGTTTTGGCTGTTGTGTGCTTCACAGAACCCTCATCTCCAGAATTAAACTGCCTAAATCTCCCTTCATTTTTTTTACAGTAAACCTAGGCAGAAATGCTTTTTAGGCCTCACCATGCCCTTTCCAACATCTTTTTCTTTTGTTTTTGTTTTTTTGGGTTTTTTTTTTCCCCCTTTCCAATGTTGATCATAGTAACATAGCCCTATTTCAGCCATTTGTTTATTAATTCTTCTTTTAGCTTCTCCCTTGCACCATTTATTATAAGAGCCTGATAAACACAACTTTCCAGAGATTGTTGAGATTTGTGAAAACTGTTTGAAAGACTACTTTTTGTGTCTGGTTCTTTGTGAGAGAGTAACCTCTGCAGTTTATATAGGGTTATCCTATTCCATTTCACCTTTCTTTGACTGATGGGATGAGGGAGATACCTGTTTGCATTGGACTGTAATTTGAGCATCCATCTTTCTTGTCTTGGTGTGTTTCTTATTCCAGATCAATAGAAATATTCAAGGTTCCTAACTTGAAACTGATCTGCACCATCCAGCAGCATCACAAGCTTGTGAACACTATTAGCTGGCATCATGAGTATGGCAGCCAGCCAGAGCTGAGCTATCTGATGGCCTCTGGGTCCAACAATGCAGTCATTTATGTGCACAACCTGCAGACCGTCATAGGTAACTTTGGTTTCTTTCCATATTGGGGGTGGTATATGTGTTCTGCTACTTCTTGTTCCAATTTCTGTGCCTTTTTCCTTTCTTTTCGGTATTAAAGTAAATACTACTTTTATAATTTTTCTGCTTTCAAAAGTAGTATATTCACTTTATTTAAAATACAACAAAAGTTTCAAACATGACAAAATTCCCTAATCCCATCCCTCAGTAAAAACCAGTGTTATTAGTTTGCTGCATGTTTTCTCCAGATTTTCTAAAGTATAGTTATTGCTATAGTTATTCCAGGCCAGGGGTAGGGATATGACTTTTCATCTTGTGTGAAACTGTCGCTCTCCAAAAAGATTTTGCCAGTTTATATCCCCTTCCCTCAGTGTTTCCATGTGTGACTGCATCTAATTCTCACAGTCCTGGGAGGTAGGTTTTGTTATCTTCATTTTCCTGGTTAAATTGAGGCTCAGAGAGGTTAGCTCACTTCCATAAGTCCCACAGCTAGTATATGATAGAGCCTAGATTCAAACCCAAATTGTCTAATTGCAGAGTCTGCATGTGTTCTAGTAACTACTAGTCCCTGCCTGGCACGTTGATCTTTTTCATATTTTCATATGATGTATTCCTTAATGAATCTTAAACTTCTCTGAATTTCTTCAGCACCCAGAAGAACCATAATAAGTGGTCAGAGGCACCTGTTCTTTTAATGTGAAGGAGATGTAGTTACTTTTTTTTCTAATATGAAGAAATTATAATGTGACACTAATCTGTTTCCAAAGTGCTGGAGAGTATGTGCTGTCAACCATAGTGAAAATTTCAAGTTGACATTTTAAATTTCTCTAGAACTAATTTCCAGTGATTTCCTGAGAATCTTTATTTGTAATAACAAAACAATTTTTATTCTAGCAGTGACTCTCTCAAGTTAAAAGGAATATAGGAAAACTAATAGTGTACATAGATTTTGCTAATAATAAATAGCAGACAGTTTGTAACTAATAAGCATGATATGTTAGAAAGCTTATCCTAGTCCTAATTCCAAATTAAATATCTACTTTGGCAAAGGACATAAACTTAATTTTTTTAAACTGAAGTATAGTTGATTTACAATATCGTATTAGTTTTAGGTAGACAACATAGCGATTCAGTATTTTTATAGATTATGTCCATTTAAAGTTATTATATGGGCTTCCCTGGTGGCGCAGTGGTTGAGAGTCCGCCTGCCGGTGCAGGGGACGCAGGTTCGTGCCCCGGTCCAGGAAGATCCCACATGCCGCGGAGCGGCTGGGCCCGTGAGCCATGGCCGCTGAGCCTGCGCGTCCGGAGCCTGTGCTCCGCAACGGGAGAGGCCACAGCAGTGAGAGGCCCACGTAGCGCAAAAAATAATAATAATAATAAATAAATAATAAAGTTATTATAAAATAATGGCTATCTTTCCCTGTGCTATACAATATATCCTTATTGCTTATTTATTTTATATACAGCTTTGTACCTCTTAATCCCACACTCCCATCTTGCCCCTCCCCTCTGCCCTCTCCCCACTGATAACCACTAGTTTGCTCTCTGTATCTACGAGTCTGTTTCTGTTTTGTCACATTTATTCATTTTATTTTTTAGATTCCACATATAAGTGAAAACATACAGTATTTGTCTTTCTCAGTCTGACTTATTTCACTTAGCGTAATATCCTCTAGGTCTCTTTTGTTGCAAACAGCAGAACTTCCTTGTTCCTTATGACTGAGTAATATTCCATTGTACATATATACCACATCTTTATCCATTCATCTGTTGATGGACATTTAGGTTGCTTCCATATTTTGGCAGTTGTAAATAATGTTGCTATGAACATTGGAGTACATGTATCTTTTAGAATTAGTGTTTTCATTTTTTTTTGGATATATGCCCAGGAGTGGAATTGCTGGGTCATATAGTACTTCTATTTTTAGTTTTCTGAGGCACCTCCATACTGTTTTCCATAGTGGCTGCACCAGTTACATTCCCACCAATAATGTACTAGAGGAAAAAAAAAAGAGAGAGAGAGAAAAAATAATAATAATAATGTACCAGAGTTCTCTTTTCTCCACATTCTCACCAACATTTGTTAGTTGTGTTTGTGTTTTGTTTTGTGTTTTTTGTTTTTTTTTCTTTGGCTGCATTGGGTCTTCGTTGCTGTACACGGGCTTTCTCTAGTTGCAGCAAGTAGGGGCTACCCTTCGTTGCGGTGCATGGGCTTCTTATTGCAGTGGCTTCTCTGTTGCAGAGCACAGGCTCTAGGCGCGTGTGCTTCAGTAGTTGTGGCACACGGGCTCAGTAGTTGTGGCTCACGGGCTCTAGAGCACAGGCTCAGTAGTTGTGGCACACAGCCTTAGTCACTCTGCAGCATGTGGGATCTTCCCGGAGCAGGGCTCGAACCCGTGTCCCCTGCATTGGCAGGCGGATTCTTAACCACTGTGCCACCAGGAAAGTCCCTATTTGTGTTCTTTTTGATGATAGCCATTCTGACAGGTTTGAAATGATGTGATTGTGGTTTTGATTTGCATTTCTCTGATGATTAGCGATGCTGAGCATCTTTCCATGTGCCTGTTGGCCATATCTTCTTTGGAAAAATGTCTATTCAGGTGTTCTGCCCATTTTTTAATTGGGTGGCTTGTTTTTTTGACACTGAGATCTATGAGCTGTTTAGGTATTTTGGAAATAATCCCTTATCAGTCATTTGCAAATATTTTCTCCCATTCAGTAGGTTGTCTTTTCGTTTTGTCCATGGTTTCCTTTGCTGTGCAAAAGCTTTTAAGTTTAATTAGGTTCCATTTATTTATTTTTGCTTTTGTTCCTTTTGCCTTAGGAGACTGAGCCAAAAACAATACTGCTATGATTTATGTCGAAGAGTTCTCTTCTAGGAGTTCTAAGATTTCAGGTCTTACATTTAGGTCTTTAATCCATTTTGAGTTTATTTTTGTATACGGTATGAGAAAATGCTGTAATTTCATTCTTTTACAGGTAGCTGTCCAGTTTTCTCAGCATCACTTATTGAAGAGCATTAACTTAATACTTAAGAGCAGTGCAGATCTTTTTCTACTGTAATACTGTCACCCTAGTTTGTTTTTTTATTTCATATCTACTGAATAATAGAAAAAGGAAAAAAATGGCCAGAATCCATTTCATTTTATTTTTACCTTCTTATATTTAAATAATTGAGACTTAGAGGAAAGTTGCAAGAATAGTACAAAGGACTCCCATATACCCTCTCACAGATTCAACAACTTATATTTTGTCATATTGATTTGTTCTGTGTGTGTGTGTATGTATGTATTTTTCCAAACTGTTTGTGTTGCATGTGTCATGCCCCATATCCCTTAATATTTGTGTATTTTGTAAGAATAAGGCTATTCCCTTACATAACCATAATTCCATTATAAACTTCAATTAATTTAATACAATAGTTTGATCTGCCATGCTTATTCTCGTGTTGTCAATTGATCCAATATTGTCCTTTATATCTAGAACAGTCTGTCAGCCTTTTTTTTTTTTGCCGCACCACGCGGCCTGTGAGATCCTTGTTCCCCAGCCAGGGATTGAACCCATGCCCCCTGCATTGGAAGTGTGGAGTCTTAACCACGGGACCACCAGGGAAGTCCCTTATGTTGATTTTTTTGAAGAATACCAGCCTGTTATTTTGTAGATGTCCCCTCAATTTAGTTTGGTCTCCTATTTTCTCATGACTAGATTCAGGTCACACATTTTTAGCTAGAGTGCCATATACATGATATGTTCTTGGTATCACATCCAAAATGTATTATTTTCATTTTGATGGCTTTTAGAAAGAAAGAATGATAGCTAATACTTCTTGCAGTGAGCCCATGTGCCAGGCACTGTGGATATGCCTATGCACTTAACTACTAAACAACACTGCCCACGTAGAAACAATATTGAAAATCACACAGAAAGCACGTGGCAAAATCTTGACTCTTGCCATGTTAATACCTTCCTTTATGTCTTTCTGTTGTTGTTGCTGGTAGAAATGACATCATCCCCTTGTCTTATAGAGAGCAATCCTGAATCTCCAGTGACCATTACAGAGCCCTACCGGACCCTCTCAGGGCACACAGCCAAGATTACCAGTCTGGCATGGAGCCCACATCATGACGGAAGACTGATATCTGCTTCCTATGATGGTACAGCTCAGGTACTATTGCGTCCTTGATTCAGTGGGTTCTTCACTGTGTACTCTAACTCAGACTCTTTCCTCCTTTCCCCCAGTTTTGTACAGACTCCTTCCCTCACCATTATCTTCTATAGAAAGGGATTTTTTTGAGCTCTAGAGGGCATTTTAGTTTATTAAACATATCTGGGCCCTTGGCAGGCTAAGTTTGGGGTGTATTTTACTTAGATGAAAGGGGAAATATTAATAGGAACTAGCTAAATTCTGATGTTTTTAAAGATTTCATTCTGACCTACTGTCAGTTTAATGGACTAAAGTTGATGTGAAAAGTACTCCTCCCATTCTGTTCTATCACAGAATGGTGACTATAAGTAATGAAAAAATATTTCTAATAATAAATTGGTAACTCAGACCTCCAAGTTCTCAAAAATAAAGATGAGATGCCAAACCAGAGGTATGGGGTGAGTTTCGGTTATCAGAACCAGAAGAGACCTTAGGATCTATCATCTGTGATGGATGTCTGTCTCAGTATTGAGTGGTCAATGAGCTACCTGCACAGAGCTGAGAGCCATGATGGGCTACCCTTTGTGCAGTGCAGACTGGAGTAATTCAAGAAACAGCAAGGAAATTGATCATTTGCCCACAGACAGAAGAATCAGCTGTGAGAAGTTAGAACCCTAAGCATCCATCACATGTGCAGGTGTGGGCTCTGAATTAGAATTCTCTTCATGGTATCTGAATCCCCAGCCCAAAAATAACATATGATACTGGTTGAGGACAGTGAAATCCATAGGGCACCATTAAAGCTTACTCAAAATCATCCACATGGGAATGCCTCTATATCCCAGAATACAAAAATCTCCCACAGGAAGTAGCACTTTCTGAAACTGAACTCCTAAAGGTACAAATCACAAGAGGAAATAAGAGTACACAGATTTTTAAGATTTTTTCTAAAATGTATACCCCCCAAAAAACAATAGAATAACGAGAAATTATTCTCTTGTGTGAATTTTGGTTTTAGGTGTGGGATACTCTCCAGGAAGAGCCTCTTTGCAATTTCCGAGGACATCGAGGTCGACTGCTTTGCATCGCATGGTCCCCGTTGGATCCAGACTGCATCTACTCAGGGGCAGATGACTTCTGTGTGTACAAATGGCTCACTTCCATGCAAGAACATTCCCGACCTCCTCAAGGTCAGTCAAACCCTGGAGCCCATAAAGGCTTGCCTAATTCCCTTTCTCCTTTCCTCAGTAAGTGAGTTGACTGGAGTCAAGCTAGGAAGACATTCGTGCAGGGCGGCAGCAACAGGATGGTAGGGTTGGAAGCCCAAGCAAGGATAGCAGCCTTGAGGGGCCTGAGGACAACACCCAAATAGCAACAAGTATACCTAGCACCCAGATCTTATTTTCTAAATATCATTCTCCATTAAAGGGACCGACCAGGGCTTCTGGAGAAATGGCTAATTCCAGGTTAGGACAGGAAAAATACAAGATGAGCCTGCAACATCATATGCCACAAAGGAAGGAAGTGCTCAAAGAATAGAGATCATCAAAAGGACAAAGAAGCCAGCTTGAAGGGGCTGGCTACCCAAATCTGGGACAATCTGAACTTGAAATAACAGAATTTCATTTCTGGCTATAAAAGAATAACTGGTACCAGATTTGCCCACTCACCAGAAATAGCTAGAAAACTAGACAGAGTATATAAACAACTAGAAATATACCTGAAGAAATGAAATGATACATCCATATAAAGACCTACAAAAGAACGCTTATAGCTTTATCTATAATTGCCACAAACCGGAAACAACAACCCAAATGTACATCAGCTGGTAAATAAACTATGGTATATCCTGTAGTGGAATTCTACTCAGCAATAAAAAGTAACTACTTTTAAACACAGCAAAATGGATGAGTCTCAAAAAGGATTATGCCTAGCAAAAGAAGCCGGGCACAAAGACTAAATACTGTATAGCTAATACAGAGTATGAAATGTAGTCATAGGGCTTCCCTGGCGGTGCAGTGGTTAAGAATCCACCTGCCAATGCAGGGGCCACGGGTTCGAGCCCTGGTCCAGGAAGATCCCACATGCCGCGGAGCAACTAAGCCCATATTCCACAACTATTGAGCCTGTGCTCTAGAGCCCGCGAGCCACAACTTCTGAGCCCACATGCCACAACTACTGAACCCCGTGCACCTAGAGCCCATGCTCCGCAACAAGAGAAGCCACTGCAATAAAGAGCCCGTGCACCGCAACGAAGAGTAGCCCCTGCTCGCCGCAACTAGAGAAAGCCCATGCACAGCAACAAAGACCCAATGCAGCCAAAAATAAATAAATAAAATAAATTTTTAAAAAAAAGAAATGTAGTTATAAATCATATGAATTTCTAAAACAGACAAAACTGAACTACAGTGACAGCAAATCAGTGATTGCCTGGGGCAATGAAGTGCATAACCTAAATCTAATCGTGAAAAACATAAGGCAGACCCAATTTGAAGGAAATCTGACAAAATAACTATCCTGTAATCTTCATGAGTTTCCAGTCATGAAAGTCAAAATAAAATCTGAGCCTGTTCAGGCTGAAAGAAAGTAGAGACATAACAAGCCAGTGCAACATGTAGTCCTGGATTGATTCTTTTTGCTATAAAGGACATTCTTGGTACAACTGGCAGAACTTAAGTGAGGTGGGAGTAGACAGGAGTAATGTATCATCGTTAATTTCCTGATTTTAATGGTTGTGCTCTGATGATGTAGGAGAATATCCTTGTTTGTAGGATACACACTCAAGTATTCAGGGGTAAATGGGCATTGTGTTTATGATTTAATGAAGTCCCAAAAGGGTTTGGTTTGGTTAACGTTTTGATAATATAACTAAGAATTCATTGGGAAGGAAGGGAAAGGGCAAGAATGTTATCAAAAACAAGAGTAATAAGGTTTTGGAGATTATCTCCTAGAGTGCTTTTAACCAAGAATATATACTTTAATCTATCCTTTTCTGAACTGTGATTTCTATAGGCAAGAAAAATATTGAATTAGAGAAAAAAAGGCTCTCTCAACCTAAGCCAAAGCCCAAAAAGAAGAAAAAGCCCATCTTGAGAGTGCCTGTAAAGCAGGAATTGTGTGACGGGAATGAAGAAGAGAGTGTAAAGGAGAGCTCGGGCCCTGTTGAGAATGGAGTGTCAGACCAGGAGACTGAGGAGGAAGCCCGGGAGCCAGAGCTACCCTGTGGTGTCACCTCGGCAGGTATGTGGCCAAATCCTGTGTTTCACTAACTCTCTAGGACTTAGTAGTCATGACCAGGAAACTAAGCCAGGTCTACCTTTGACGTATTAAGGGGGTCTACTGGGTGACTGGGATGGAAATAGTGAAGTTCTATAGAGAAAACTTCTTATCAACTTGAGCAGGGTAAGACTGTGGGACAAAGTGAAACTAGGGCAATGTATACATAGAAACTTACATGGGGAAAGTTGTAACAATATGATGTCATCAGCCATGTTTACTGAAAGAAACCATTGTCCCTTACAAATATCTGACCTAGAAACTATCACCACTCTGGGAACTTGCAGGCAAACAATATAAATAGGACTGACTCATGTTTAATTCTACAGCAGAATATTTTGATGTGACAGAATTTAAAATGGCCAAAATATATGGTACAGAGTCCTCCCTGACCCTCTCCATCCCAAGGGATGGCCACTGGGACCCACAGTTTGGGTAAATAAAGATCTAAAAAGTTTAATGGATTTATTTTTTAGATTCATCAGAATACTTCTTTATCGTAAAATGTTCTTTACCCCTGTAGATCAACAACTTAGTTTGGGTCTTTTGTTTTTTGTGGGTTTTTTTGAGTTCATGGTGTGTACACTCAGGATTGTGACCCTGTATCCCATACACTTTAAATTTCTATTGGTAAAGTTGTTCCTTGTTTGTGGAATTAAATATGCAATTAGTACTTTGTCACCCAAGCCAAGTTTGGGAACTCCTAGACCTATGGTATAAAGCTGTGGAGGCTAGAACCTTTATAACTTTTCCTTAGATCAATTAGTCAAGAGTTCTAAGCAATAAACCTACAGATTCTTGGAAGGCAGTTTGTGAGATGGGGAAAGGGAGACTACCCATGCTTCCTATCTGAAATATTTCATCTTATATTTGGGGTAATAGATAAAATCACACCATTAAGACTGGTATACTCTTAATTTTTAAAAAGAACTAGATTCTACATTGTTCTTATCCACATTTTTTTTCTTTTTCCCCATGATGTAGTCTCTAAAGAACCAGTTATCTGCACTCCAGCATCCTTAGGCTTTGAAAAGTCAAAAGTCACCATTAATAACAAAGTCACTTTACTGAAAAAGGAGGCACCTAAAGAAAAGTCAGGTTGGTATTTAATAATTAAAATATTTGGGGGGACTTCCCTAGTGGTGCAGTGGTTAAGAATCCTGCCAATGCAGGGGACACGGGTTCAATCCCTGGTCCAGGAAGATCCCATATGCTGTGGAGCAACTAAGTCCGTGCACCACAACTACTGAGCCCGCATGCTGTAACTACTGAAGCCTGCGCTCCTAGAGCCCGTGCTCTGCAACAAGAGAAGCTGCCGCAATGAGAAGCCCACACACAACAACAAAGAGTAGCCCCCTCTCACCACAACTAGAGAAAGCCTGTGTGCAGCAATGAAGACCCAACGCAGCCAAAAATTTTTTAACAAAAGAATAAAAAACAAATTTATTTATTTGGCTATTACAATAAATAAAATATTTTGTTAAAGTATCCTCAAAAATTGCATGCAACTGAAAACTCAAAAGTTTTCAGTTTTTCGTTTTGTTTTAGATTTTAAATATTTGTAAGTGTTTTGATTGTTTCGATTTGGGGTCATTTTTTTAGTACTTGAGGAACTGTCATTTTGCAGTTGTTGATGTTGCTTCACAAGTTTTCACAGGGACACGTTTGTGTGTGTTGTGAACATTGCCCCCAGCTAATTTAATTTGAAAGCTTCCTTATAAGAGTGGGAACTTTCTCTGCCTAGCAGTATCCCTCCAGTAGGTTACGTATACAATGGGCATGCATTCAGTTTTGTGTTTTTGATCAACTCTTCTTCAGACAGTCTGTACTTTTATTACATTTCAGAAGCCTTAATCAAGAAGCGAAAAGCTCGTTCCATGCTTCCACTGAGTACAAGTCTGGACCACAGATCCAAAGAGGAGCTTCATCAGGACTGTTTGGTATTAGCCACTGCAAAACACTCCAGAGGTACAGAAATACACTTCCTTGGCCCATCTGTAGTCTTCTGGGAACTGACACATAAGAAGTGCTTGTTTATATGTTATATGAATGAGCCAACAAATGTCCAAAATTGTTGTATCTCTGCATCATCCCTCCCCCACACCCTGCTGCCAGGTTCTGTCCACACTCTGACTGCTGTCAGCACTCTCCAGTGCCTTGGAGACATAATGCTCTGCTTTTCTATTATAAATCAAGTTGTTGCCAGCCATATGGGTGCTGGAATTGGTATGATGGCTTAAATATCTCAGCGTGAATCAATTCCATCAACTGTTTTTCCCCAGTAAACAGCATGTACATGTAGAAAAAAAAATCATTTGCTCATTGGAAATAACCCTTAATACGGCAGTTCCTTTAAAATTTTTTGATGGAAGTTTTTGTCTATAGGTTTTTTTGGTTTCAGTTTTTCAAAGCCCTCACCTAATGTGTGTTATTTTAACATTTGAGCAACTTTTTTCTTTTTAATTTTGAATTTTATGTGTTGAAAAGGGATGCACATGATAAAATGAAATTCAAACAGTATAAAACCTGAGCCTAACAAACCTAACTAACAAACCTAACAAAGTATTTTCATATTTTGCCAACTTTGTAACCAGCAGGGGTCACTGTTAGGGTAGACAAGGGCACAGGACGCTTTTTCTCAGCATCTGAAGTGGGTATTACATACATTTGGAAGTAACTGGACAGAAAACAGTAACCTATTAAATGACTTCATCTGAATTTTTGTCTTTCTGAATTAGCAGAGCCAAAGGAGGATGTGTCTGCTGATCTTGAGGAAAGACTTCACCTGGGGCTTTTCACAGACAGGGCTACCCTGTACAGAATGATTGAGGTTGAAGGTGAGACTAGTCCAATCAACACAATCCTGTCCATCTTTACGCTTCCCTAACGCTTTACACATACCTCTTTTACGGCTGCCATCCTGTGGTGTGGTAATGGTTAGTTTTACATGTCAGCTAACTAGGTTTTGAGTTCCCTTATTTACATGTTCATAAGCACCCCTCACTCGCATCTGTCACAGGACCCTAAACATACAGTGTTCATTCTGAGTGTCTGAGTACAAGTGAAAGTGGGTGGGTGGGTGGACAAGTGACTGAGTGGGCTTCAGTCCCCATTATGAACACTCTGGGAAGTGACTTACCCATCAGCCAGTGACTACATATTCTAGGAATTTATTCCTGTCGTTCATCCTGCCTTTCTTTTTCTAGAAGACAGTGCAGACAGATGTTTCTAAAACATCTTCCAAATATTTCTCCTCCAAACAGGAAAAGGTCACTTGGAAAATGGCCACCCTGAATTATTTCACCAGCTCATGCTTTGGAAAGGAGACCTAAAAGGTGTTCTGCAGACTGCAGCAGAAAGAGGGGAGCTGACAGACAATCTTGTGGCTATGGCACCAGTCGGTATGTTCTTTTCAACAAAAGCCCTAGCATCTCTAGGATACATCCACTAAAGATAGACTTGTCTTGAAGGACAATTTGGCCATGTCTAATAATTAAATTTAAAATCCACATCCCTTTGACCCAGCAGTTCTAACTGTAGGAATTTAACTGCACCTACACATGCAAAATGGCAGCTATATATGGACTATGATTGCAGTGGTGTTTGTAATAGCAAAAGATCACAAGAACCTCTATGTCCATCAGTATAAGACTGGTTAAATCTTGTATATCTATACAGTAGAAACTCCTATAGATACCCCAAAAATGAGGCAGCTCTGTACATTCTGATACAGAGCGGAGCTCCAAAATTTAGTAAGTGAAAAGAATCAAGGTATAGATGCACAACAGAATATTTAATACTCTGTCCTTGATACTTATACATGTGTGGTTATATATTCATAGATTATTGCCAAAGGTTTCAAAAGAAACTAATAATAACGGTTGTCTCCAGGGAAAGGAATTTGGACAAGTTTGGGTAGTAGGATGCCAGGATAACAAGGAAATTTTTTATGCCATGCCTCATTTTTTAGCTTTTTATTGAAGTATGCCAGAGAGAGAGATGGAAGTACACAGGTCATGAGTGTACTTGAATTTCACTAACTGAATACACCCTTGTAACTAGCACCCATATCAAGAAACATAACATTACCAGCACCCTAGAAGCTTCTCTCATGCTCCCTTTCAGGCAGTCTACATGCACCCCAACAAGGGTAAGCACTGTCTGACTTCCATACTCATGTACATTTGAATTTTGTACTATTTTTTATGTATTACATAATCAGAGAAAATTTACATTTCAAAATGTAGGGATGGGGAGAGGTAGATGAAACATGATCAGATGAAACAGCAACTGAATTACTATCTAAATGTTCTGCTTAATGCAGTGACTAACAAGCATTTTCAACCCAAATGTACGTGCTTTTTTTCCTTAAATCTGCTGTTTTTTGTTTGTTTGTTTGTTTGAAGCCGGTTACCACGTGTGGGTATGGGCCGTGGAAGCTTTTGCCAAACAACTGTGTTTTCAGGACCAGTATGTCAAGGCTGCCTCTCACCTACTTTCTATCCACAAAGTGTATGAAGCTGTGGAGCTGCTCAAGTCAAACCATTTCTACAGGTCTGTATGACCCAACAGTTGAACCAGCAGTTGGATGTAATGTGAAATTAATCTACGTAACAGTTCTGTTTCATTATAACCACCATAAAACCTTTATTGTAATTAAACATCTCAAATGTACACAAATATATGTTCGCTAGCTTAAACATCAGTGCACCCACCACCTATACTTAACAAATGTCAACTTTCAGCAATATTTGCTACTGATATTTTTTTTTAATTTCTTTATTGTTAATACAAATAAGGAAAAGAGCATGACACAAATGAACAGCTTAATGAATTACTAAGAGAGGAACTTTTTTAAGCCCCACCCGTGAAGTGAGAAGTATAACATTCCAGACTTAGTTGAATTGCCTTTCCCCGATTCTGTCCTCATCCCTTCTCTAGGAGTAACCACTCTTCTGAGACTGGTATGAATCCTTTCTGTTCAAGTTATTATTCTTCCACTACAGTACATATTTAACTACAGAAAACAAAAGCAACAAAATATTTCTTGTAGACAGCATACAGTTGGGTCTTGTTTTTTATCCAGTCTGATAGTCTCTGCCTTTTAATTGGAGTGTTTTAATGTAAATATTAGTGCGACTGATTTAAATCTACCATGTTGCTATTTCATTTCTTCTTTTCCTGCTTTCTTTCAGATTAGTTAAATATTTTTTTATCTCCAGTACTGGCATGTCAGCTATAATCCTTTTTTTTTTTAATGGTTACTTTAGGGTTTATGATGAGCATTTTTAACTTATCAGTTTACCTTCAGATAATATTGTACCACTTCTTGCATACATCATACTTCTTTCTTTCTTCCTGTCCCTTCCACTATTGCTGTCATATATTTCACATACTATATACATGTTATAACCCCACATTACAATATTAGAATTCTTGCTTTAAACAATTACCTTTCTTTAAGTTTTTAAACATTTTCTTATATTTGCCCATATATTTATTTCCAGCACTTTCCATTCTCTTATGTAGGTCCAAGTTTCCAACTGCTGTCAATTCCTTCTTTCCCGTGAAGAACTTCAACATTTTTTTTTGTAGTGTGGTCCCGCTGGTGACATAGTCCATCAACTTTTGTTTGTCTATAAAAGTCTTTAATTTTGCCTCTATTTTAAAGGATCTTTCAGTGGGTGTAGACTTCTAGATTGGAAGGTTCTGTCATTTTGTGCTTCATAGATATCATTCCATTTTTTCTTGGCTTGCATTGTTGACTTGACTACTGCATTTATTCTTATCTTTGTTACACAGGAACTATGTCTTTTTTCTCTGACTGTTTTTAGGACTTTCTCCACCACTGATTTTCAGCCATTTCATATGATGGCTTTGGTGAGACTTTCTTTTAATCCTATTTTGGTGTGTTGTCTTCCTTTAGAGAATGCTGGACTCTGTTTGGCAAGCCGTAAAGTTACCTGCAGATCAACTTGATCTTTTCCTGGCTGTTTTAAGCTTTCTTAGGGCAAGTTCAGAGAAATCCATACTCTAGAATTAGTTTGCCCTCCTGCCTTCTGGTGTCTTTACCGAATGCCTTGTGTAAGTCAACAAATCAGAAATCAAATGTCTGGGTGGTCAAAACTTTTATGTCTCCACAACCTGAGTGAGCCCTGGGAATTATTCAGCTTATCGTTCCCTGATTATTCTTTGTACCAGCCTTAAGGACTTTCCTACATATGCAGAGCTTTGTGTTTAAACCAGAGACTCAACAGGATCCCTAAGCACTGTTGTGGAGCTCTTTCTCTGGACAGCTTCTTCCTTCCTACTGTCCTGCCCCACAAATTCCAATGGCTTTGTCTCCCCTCAGCCCTGACTGCTGAAGCTCTGCTGGGATTCCTTCTGGGAAAATGGTTTTAGGCAGAAAGCCAGGGCCATGACTGGGCTCACATTTGTTTCGTTCTCTCCGGGATGACAGTCCTGTGCTGCCTGGTGTCCAGTGGCTGAAAACAGTTGCTTCATGCCTATTTTCTCCAATGTTTTAATTTTGCAACAGGAGGATACGTCTGGTCCTAGTTGTCACTCCATCATGGCTGGAAGTAGAGGTCTCAAATTATGTACTTCTTAAATATTGCTGTGTCTAAATCACCTTAGTCTAAAACACTTCTATTCCAGCTGCAACTTTATGTTGGCTGCAACTCAGAAGTTGTATGTCATTTGGAAAATAGTAGTTCAGTCAGTTAACACAGATCCTCCAAATGTTAACATATCTCACTATAAAATATCAAAAAAAAATCACATTGCTTACTTCATCAGAAAAGTCTTTAACTTTGGGGAAGCCGTCAAGCTCACAGTGGCAGGCACAAGTTTCCTAAAACTCTAATTTTCACCTGAAAGCTCAAATTTTATCATTGGCAGCAGTACTGTTGGTCGTTTTCCATGAAATGACAGGCTTGCTTTGTTCATTTTTGAGAAAACATCTGCCAAATACTCAACACTAAATAACTATGGTTCGTTTGTTTGTCATTCTTTCAAGAAGTAATGAGATTCCATCTAAAAAAAAAAGCAACTAGTTCAGCTTGCAATTCGTTCATACAGGTTTTTCATAGAACCATTCTACTTTGGAATTCAGCAAAGAATACAAAATGTTCTTCCCATTTTGTCACATAGAATATTAACAGGATGTGCAAGATTTACTGAAATTAATCATTTCTCCTTTTCAAGGAAATTTACCTTTTTTTTTTTTTAACGACAAGGGCCACTAACTGGATTCCTGCTCCAGATGCCAGCAGTTTACCCACCATTGCTTTCGCATAATCAGTACAAATGTCAACACACTGAGAAAAGGCAAATAACCTCTTGACATTATTGTGAAAATAGTCTTGACCTCATGAACCCCCTGAAAGAGCCTTTGGAACTCCGGGAATCCACAAACCACACTTTAAGTACTGCTGACATAGGTGAAGAATTGAGCACAGCACGCAGTTCTAACTTGCCCTGTAATGCAGGGATACAGTTTTTTTATGGGAAGTTGGAACAAGACAGACAACACAAAGGGAACGGCTTATCCTACCTTGCAGCCCCTCCTAGGGCCTCTTTCAGATTGGCTAATTACCTATTCTTGCCTCTAGGGAGGCTATTGCAATTGCCAAGGCCCGGCTGCGCCCAGAGGACCCGATCCTGAAAGACCTGTACCTCAGCTGGGGAGCCATCCTAGAAAAAGACGGCCATTATGCCTTAGCAGCCAAATGGTAAGTCTGAGGGAAACAGGAGTGCACCCAAACAAAGAAGAGCTTTGAAAGAGCTGGACAAGGATGGAAGAACAAGTTTAGAGGTGGGGGTGAAATAACTAGCAAATTAAAAAGCGTATATGTATTAAAGCAGCTTCATAAGATTCATCAGGATCTACCTACTTGGTATTTATGTAAGTCACCATAACTTCAAGAAATCCAAGTCGTGGACTTGGAAATCACTCCTTTCTTTAGGGATGTCTTGTATCGGTAAATATGGGAAATGGGAGGGAATGCCTCCTTTGCTTGGGTTCAACTCAGCAACTGCTGAAGTTCCTTTATTTCCTTAACCTGTATAATGCTGCCTCTTCAGCTTCTGCTGCACTGGCCTCAGCCTTCACAGGGACAGCCACAGGTAATGACACACCTGGGACCACGGGAAGGCACGCAAGGCAAAGTGGACAGAAAGAAATGATTCAACCCTCTGGGGAGCAGGTGTAGGCGATCTGTTTATGACACTCTGCTTGAGTTTTCTTTTGTATTTTAGCTATTTAGGAGCCACTTCAGCTTATGATGCAGCCAAAGTTTTGGCCAAAAAGGGGGATGTGACATCACTTAGAACGGCTGCAGAGTTGGCTTCCATCGTAGGAGAGAATGAGTTGTCTGCTACCCTGGCTCTCAGATGTGCCCAAGAACTGCTTCTGGCCAGGAACTGGGTGGGAGCCCAGGAAGCCCTGCAGCTCCACGAAAGTCTAAAGGTCAGTCTGTTACTGCCTCTCCTGCTTTTAAGAGGGATGAGCCCCAAACCCTTTTCTAGTCAAATTCCAAGTGAATTACCCAGTTGCACAAGCTGTACCAATTTGGTAAGTATCCTTAGAAGTGTCCAGCAAGCCCTGGCCATACTATCCCATTTAAGTACTGTGGCTTATCAGTTGCCCCATTCAGAGTAAAAGATAATGTGGTTACTGACAGTAATTCCCAGTGCTTAGCAGTCGAATAGCCTTCAGTCCGTTCAGCCCCTGTGTTTCTTCATTGATGTCATCAGCACAAAAATGAAGAAGAAGAGGGTCTGCTTTGAAGAAAATGGATTGGCTTTAACAGAAATCACGTTGCTCTACCTGTAGCAGCCCTCTTCAGCTGTTAGCAGTAATTCTGCCTATATGAAACAGAGACCTTCCCAAGCTTAAGTGAGAAAATATTATAGGGATATACAAGGAATCTCATGGCAACTGAAAACCCAGCAGAAGTAAGGGTTTTTTTTAGACCTTTTCTCTGTGCTCTCTTCTCTTCCAGCTGATTCCCTCTGTTAAACCTACTTGGATACAGCCCCTAACCACTCCCCCAGCTCTCAGATCTACACAGCTTGTCTGCTCCAGCACCTTCTGCCTATGATGCTTTAACTTCTGTACGCTTTAATCTGAAGTTTGGGCAGAGAAAAGAACTAGATGAGTCCAGCCCATCTTTTCTCAAACTGGGCCACAAGTCTTAAGTGGCTGGCCTGCATGTGGCTTAAATTTCAGTGAGTAGGGCTATAGCTGGGGTGTCATATTACAAATATGGTTGCTAAAAAAAAAAGTAATAAATATGGTTGCTTGAGCCCCAGGAGCTGTGGGTAGGAATCCCCCAAAAGGCATTTGGAAAAACTGTCTGTTAGATCACCTCTTTTTCCCTCCCACAAGACTCACTGGGCTGGCAGCACAGAGGGGAAGGCTGCTGCAAATGCAAAGGGGGAGAATCTGAGAGACTGAGGAGAGCTCTAGATAATGGAGCACTTCCCTGCATAACAGCTCCTCTCCTTTGTTATTGGGTTCCAGGGTCAGAGATTGGTGTTTTGCCTTCTTGAGCTACTGTCCAGGCACCTGGAGGAAAAGCAGCTTTCAGAGGGCAAAAGCTCCTCCTCTTCTTACAATGCGTGGCCCGCAGGCAGCGAGAGGCCCTTTGTGGAGAGGGTGACTGCAGTATGGAAAAGCGCCTTCAGCCTCGACTCCCCAGAGCAGTCCCAGGCAGCATTTCAGCAGCTGCAAGATATCAAGTACCCATCTGCTACAAGTAACACTCCCTCCAAACAGGTACCCCTTCTGCATGAGCTTTTGATATTAATCACTCAGTAGTCTGAGACTTCTCTAATCCATGTCTAGTATAATAAGGAAACATGTAGAATGCCAGTTTGTACTTCAGAAAAGATTAAGCCAGGCCCAGGAAACCTGGAAAGATCCCTTCAGATGAATTAGAGCCCTTTATCTTTAAAGTTAGTCTTCGATCCGAATTCCCTTCTAAAAGAAAAAGAAAAAAGTCTAAAAACAAAGAAAAGCACAGAAACTAATATAATAATAGGCACCCATCAATTAGAATTAATTAACAGATGTTCACATTTTGTCATTTTTGCTTCATGGAGTCTTTTGGTTTTGTTTTGTATACTCCTTTGCTTTTGGTAGAAGAATCAAGTTGAAGTCCCTCATGTTCCCTTCCCCAGTGCCATTTCCCTGCCCTAGCTCACAAAAATTTCAGCCCCTGTATCAGACCACACGTGTTATTTTGTGGCTTCCTTATGTGATCATTGTTTATAAGATCTTAAACATACCTGTGCACGAAGACACCCAGCAACCCCATTGCTTAGATATTTCACTAAAAGAAGTGAACCCAGGTGTCTACACAGTCTTGTACAGAAATGTTCACAGCAGCTTAGTACATAATAGCCAAATAGAAACAACACAAATGTCCATCAGCTGGTGAATGCGTATACAAACTGCAGCATATCCATATAGTGGAAAACTATACTATGCAACAATAAAAAGGAACAAATTACTAATGTATCAGTGAGTATCAGTGAATCTTGAAAGCATTATGGTAAGTCAAAGAATCAAGTCACAAAAGACTACATACTCTACTGTTCCATTCATATGAATTATAGAAAAGCCAAAATTATACTGGCAAAAACTAGATCACTGGTTGCCAAGGGATGGGGAGAGGGGAGGTGAATGCAAAGGGGCACAAAGGAGTATCTTACAATGAAAATGTTCTATGTCTTGATTTTGGTGGTAGTTATACCATATGTACCTGTGTGTATATATATACATGTATACATATATATATATACACACACATATATGTATTTGTCAAAACTCATCATATTGCATACTTAAAATTGATAAATCTTAATTACACTCCAGATTTTTTTTAATTACAGCTTTTAGTTCAAGAAACTCACTTTTTGTTTTAATTTTTTTAATTTTGTTTTAATTTTAATTTTTTGTTTTAATTTGCATTTAGCAAATGTCAAGGCATTTTCTTAGCATGAACAGACTTTAACACCAGACAGTGTATGTTGCTGTACAACTAAATATGAAAGTTTCCAGTGAGGAAGCAAAAATGGGTGGTGGAGATAGGGAGGACCTTTCTTAATTGTGGACTGTGTGTACTTCCCAAATGCAGTTAATAGGAACATTTCTGGTGTCATTCCCAGTGCCTGATGTGAGAAGATGTTTAACTGAGTCTCTGGCTCCTCTCTCCAGCTCCTGCTTCACATTTGCCATGACCTGACCTTGGCAGTGCTAAGCCAGCAGGTGGCCTCCTGGGATGCAGCTGTGGAAGGACTGCTTCGGGCTGTGATCCGGAGCTACAACTCAGGAAACTTCACCATCATGCAGGAAGTGCACTCAGCCTTTCTTCCAGAGGGTAAAAGACCCCCAGCTCTGCTGGAGCACACCCACTAAAGGATGATATAACCACCGCCAGTGTTGTGGCACCAGGAGTACCTAGGTTATTGAAAGACATGGGCCAGTGTGTCATATAGTAGGAAGTTTGAATTCTCTTACCCAACCTCCTTAAGAGGTAGCCAGAATGACTAAGCTGTTTTCCTTTACCTGGTCCTACCTACCTACCTCACTGCCTCCTGTATACTTTCCTACACACAGCTCTAGAGAAATAGCAGTGTGCTCACAAGTTATTAAAAATGGAGAAGACATTCCTTGAGCTGCACAATTAGTCACTAACCTAAAACACTGTGGTTTTTCAGAGACACAGTGGGATCTTACCTCCAGAGCCTTCAGTGGGACAGATGAAATACTTTTTCTATCATGCTTTAAATGGCCTGTAGCAATGAGGACACTGCCTTAGGCCAAGAAATGTTTAGCTCTGGTTGGCTTCTGGTGGAAAGCATGTGGTCCCATGGATCACTGCTGTTCTGTTTCTTGGGATCTGATATGCCTCTTGGGTGACAGGAAACAACATGTGGGCAGGAAGCCAGATTTCTGACAGATAAAGAAATGAACAACCCTAAATCCTCTTCTTCTCTCCTAGGCTGTGACCACCTAAGAGACAAACTGGGTGACCATCAGTCCCCCACCACACCAGCTTTCAAAAGTTTGGAGGCCTTTTTTATTTATGGACGTCTGTATGAATTCTGGTGGTCTCTCTCCGGGCCTTGCCCCGAATCCAGCGTCTGGGTAAGGGCTGCTCACAGAAGGACAGCCTCTGTTGAGCAGAGCCAACAGCTTGACAATGTCAGCCCTGAAGAAACTGACCCCAAAGCTTCCCAGCCAGAGCCAAGCAGGACTCTAGAACTAGACGTGAGACTCACAGAAGAAGGTGAGCAAATGCTGAACGCTTGTAAGGAGCTCTTTTCAGAAGAGCACGCTGGTCTCCAAAATGCACAGAGAACCATTGCTGAAGTCCAAGAGACTTTGGCAGAAATGATCCGCCTACACCAGAAGAGTCAGCTTTGTAAATCCACAGCAAATGGCCCTGATAAGAATGAACCTGAACAGGAAGCAGAACAGTCCCTCTCTAGTTCCCAGAACCAGTGGTAAGTACTGATTCAATACAACATGGAACTAAAATACCCTGCTGGATTCTCACATAGTACTTGATGAGATTGATCAGGTCACTTGGAAGCACCACAATGCAGTCATTAAGGCACAGGCTTTGAAGTCAGATGTGGAGTTCCAATCCTGGCCCTGTTCAGTGACCTCAGGCAGGAGTCTTTAATGTCTCTGAGCTTTAGTTCCCTCATCCATAAATGGAGTACCAACTCCATCCTTGCTTGTTTTGAGAATTAAACAGAATCACAAATATTGTTAATAACAACAGTACAATAAAATCCTGCTTTTGTGCAATAGGTTCCTAAATCATCAATCATGTAAAATAGGGAGTTGCATTATTGCATCATTAATGAAAACCACTGATTTTCTTTTTTTTTTTCTTTTTTTTTCACCATACCATGCGGCTTATGGGATCTCAGTTCCCCAACCAGGGATTGAACCCGCACCCTCATCAGTGAAAGCAGTATCCCAAAAAATACACAAAAAGCGTAGTGTACAGAATTACACACTAAACTGTAAAAAATCCCAAATGATCAGATTGCTGCAGCATCCTAATCATTTCCATTGAAAATAAGGGCCAGGTAGATATAGATGATTATTAATCACTTTAGAGCCCTTTTGCATTATCACAGGGCACTTGGCTATGGGCATTTGCAGTGATTAACAGTTACTGATTAGTTGTTATGCCGAGTGCCTTTTACCTTGATTATGTCCCCCCGCAGCACAGGGCCTAAAATATAGTAACTAGCACAGTCAATAAACTTATAGCTATTATTACTAAACTTTTAAAAATTAAAGTTACATTTGTTGCTCTAAAAATACTACAAGTGAAATCTTGAGTCAGAGTTTTGAGTTACTTCTCTAGTGAGCTACCACACTCTAGGCAGCGCTTTATGTTTGGTTTTAGTAACAAGAAAAACACAAAAAAGTTCTCTAACCCAGCGGCTCTTAACCTTTGGATCAGAGGGCCCCTTTGAGAAGCTTAAGACACTCTTCCCAGAAAAATGTGCATCCACACACCCTGAGGGTAGGAACCCAGGCTCTGTCTAACCCATTCCCCAGAGAAGTCCAAGCCCTTTGCATTTGGCTGCGGACTGAATCCCCTAAAGGTCCTTAGTTTTCATTGGAGCTCTATGTCTAAGAAGTGGGGATTTGGAAAGTGGTGAGGAACAAGACTGCATTTTGAAAATTTTATATCACATCACATTAAATTCCCTTCTCTTAGCCTTTGTATTTAAAGATAAGAGATAAAGACCCAGGTGACAAAGTAATTTTATTTACAGGACAATAGACTTAAAAGTTAGGGGCAAGACATATAATTTGTACTTTTTTTATTATTATTATCACTAGTAAAGAAGAAAAAAATGAACCAGTTTCTTTGCCTGAATTAACCAAAAGGATTACAGAGGCCAATGAGAGAATAGCTAAGTTTCCCGAGAGTATTAAGGTAAGATTTATATAGCAGTTCATTTGGTAAAACATTACTTTTTATATTATCAATTGACTACACCAAATTCTTTAATGTCATCTGAAATCTGTACACATTTGTATGTGCTTAAAAACTGAAGATCCAGTTGCCTTTGGTGAGCTAAAATGTTTTGTGGGAGTAGAATTATTGACACCACAAGCAATTTTATACCTTAGCCTTCAAAGAAATGTAACAAATTTTCTAATGACGAGGTAAAGTAAAATTACAGTTGGTACCATGTATTTGGTTGCTTACAAATGGATAGGTATATTTGGATGTGGCCCTAGTAGTAACAGAAGCATCATGTTTTAAATTCATTTGAGTAGGGCTCTAGAAAAAGATTGTATCATTTGAGAGGGACATCTCAGTTTTGAGTATCATCTCTCCTTAGAGTAACTGATGAAGTCTTAGGAGCGAAATGGCTCAACCGTGCCAGAGAAGTGTCATGAGATAAGACTTGAGACACTCATGCCTCTGTGCAGGTGTCTGTGGCTTTTTTTTTTGCAAATGCTTCCTTATTTATCCCCGTGTCATCTTTCAGACCTGGCCCTTCCCAGATGTGCTGGAGTGCTGCCTCATCCTGCTTCACATCGGGTCCCAATATTCTGGCTTCGTGACCCAGGAAATGCAGCAACAGGCTCAAGAGCTCCTTCAGAAATACGGCAGCACTAAAGTTTACGAACGACACTACCAGACCCTCTGCACGTGAACTTTCAAGGACCTCTAAGAAACTGTGCCAAATTCAAAACATCCAACACCTTTCACCTCTGCATTTACACCTCGCCAGACATTCACTTTGATCCCTGTATGTTTCTGCAGTGATCCAGATAATACAAATGAGAGTCAAGTTTCAATCAACTCTACACTTAAACACAATGAAATCTGACTTTGGACTCAATTGTGGTTTCCTACTGGAAGAAAGATCATGAAAAGCCAGCAGTAGTTACTCAGAACTAACACCTACAAAGTGATTGTTGATAATCTCTAAAGCCTTATGCAGGTTTCGTCCAAAGAGGAGAAACTATTTTAATCACCCAAAGTGTTACATTCTTAAACACAAGCTACCTTTATAAATGCTTTGCCTGATCATAAACATGTACACTCTTGTTTGAGGGTAGAGATTATGTCTTCCCTTTACTATTTTACCCCTAGCACTCACTAAAGAGTGTCTAGTATCTAATAGGCACATAATGGAAACTTTCAACTGAATAAGTTGGGAAACAGAAAGAATACTCATCAATAGCTTAGACTTAAAGAACTCTAAACTGAGGTCATTGATACCAGCACTGGCTGACAACTAAGGCTTGTGATTGGTAGTTGACCTTACTGCGTTAGCAGAACACAGGAATTCAAGAACATCTGGCAGTACAATAGCACCCCCATCAGCCACGATTTCACTTTCCACAGTTTCAGTTACCCCCAGTCAATAGCAGTCCAAAAATATTAAATGGGGAAAATAGACAACTTATCAGTTTTAAACTGTGGCCATTCTGAGTAGCATGATGAAATCTCACGGCGGTCCCACTCCGTCCTACCCAGCACATGACTCATCCCTTTGTCCAGCATACCCATGCTGTATATACTACTTGCCCATTAGTATAGGAAAACCACAAAGCATACATTACAGGGCTCAGTACTACCCATGGTTTCAGGCCTCTACTGTGGGTCTTGAAACATAACCCCCGCAGATAAGGGGAGACTACTGTATATGGAGGGGCTGAATTACACCCATAGTTTGTATTCTCTTGGTTACTCTTCAGGACCATCCCTTTCTGAGGATGACCACTAACACAGCCCTACATACACTCATATATATACACAAGGCAAAGTTCTTTACAGTTCTACTACACTTGCGCCCCTTTCTTTAGCACCACTTTAATAAGCTGTTTCTTATCTCTCCCATGCAATGAGCACACCCCCTACTCAACACTCAGTTCCTCAACCCTTCATCTCAACATTTCTCCTGACATGTCAGTAAGCCTGTTGTCAACTGTGGCAAAAATAAACACCTATTTTAAATCCAAATTTGTTAAGGATATATGTGGAGGGCTCACAGTCACCAGCATGCTAAAGCACCTTGGTTGAGAACCACTGACCTATGCTGCTTTACCACAAATCTTACGATAAATATATCTCTTCCAGTATGTGAACATCCCAGGCAAAATCCTAGATCTGCTCCTGTACCTGACTTCTTACAACCCCACATTTTTGGGCCAACAGACAGGATTGGAAACAAAGTCCTGAACCAAGTTTAGGATATCAGACGTTCAATTTATCCAAAAGAAGTCCACTAATTAATAAGTGAATCTGCCGTATATAATGGAGTAGCACCAGGAAGTAGAATTAAAACTGATTTCCTAGTAAGGCCCAATAATCAGCGAGGCGTATGAAGTAAAGGGACAATTCCGCTTACACAGCTGCTCGTTAAAAGCTTCCTACAAAGTGAGACATTCTGTAATGCAAGCCAGCTTGTGGAAAATGAAGGCAAGAGATAGGGAACAGACAAGATGCTTCCATATCACTGACAGCGAACAACCGTCTTCTAAAGCCAGCAATTCAGAGCTTTGAAAGACCAAACCTTCATGCCAGTGGTTAAAAAGAAATCTTTATTTTACAAAATTAAAAACATAAATAATATTTACAAGCATCTTAAATACCAGCTTATAATACTTGACACTTTTGAATCATTTTAAATTGAGTTTTCCATAAGCTTTTAATATGCAAGACTATTCAACCACTTCAGTGAGTTACCAGTTTTCATTTCCACTATTCCAAAGGAGTTTTTGGTTTTTTGAAATTGTCCATACTGTAGTCATTCAAAAAAAAATACAGTGTACTTTTTAAATGACTAGTTTAAAAAAAAAAAAAATCACAGTCCTGAGCTTCCTACCCCAGTTGTGGGATATTACTCCAAGAGAACCCTATAAACCAAATTCCTTACTGTCCTGTTTACATGTAACCACTATAACTTTTTAAAGACTCACATTGCTGGTACTCACCATAATCCATCTACCTAACTTCTCCTCAGTTTGCTGAAAAGGAAAGGCAGGGAAAACAGAGAAGAGAGGCAGGAGAATACAGATGGCCATCTGAAGTCACATTACTGAAAATGTAACAGACTTATGATCCAAAAACCTGCTCTTAGTAGTTTCCTTCGGGATCAAATCCAAGGTATTTTATGAAATGAAAACTTAAAATGATTTCAAATGATGCACATGTGACAGCAAATCTCAGTGGCGCAATGGAACACAGACTTAAAGAAAGTGCTTAACTTAATACCCATTCTGGAGTTCCTTGTGAATAAAGGGTAGACAGATTCAGTAGAATTTTGTTTTTAAGGAAAGTTTTCATTATCTGGTCTTCGTATTTCAGCACTGAGTAATTCATTTCCACGGAATAATACATAAAGACCAACAAAGTGTGAGGAAAGCAAATGTCCTCGAGAAGGGTCAAAATAAACGAAAAGGAAGGAAAGGAAAGGTTAAACATCTATAACCCACTTCACAAGACCACCACTTGGTTCCACTTTCCCTTGAAGCCCTCAGCTCAGCTGAGAATCACAGCAAGAAGTCTTCATCCTCAGAGATTAGCAACAAATTTAAAAGAAAAAGAATGACACAGGTAGGAGTTATATACATTTTACTAGTTTGTTTCTGACTTGTCCTGGATTTTAGAAGGTGTCAAATGAGCCATGGATGCTGGTGGCAGGAGGCAACTGGAGAAGAGAGGCTTAGGGATGAGGAACAGGGAAGACGTGTTTACAAATTCAGAGCAAACTCCCTTCTTCCGGATCTAAAAGACATCTTTTGTCTTCAGCAAAACAAAAGTCTTTCTGTCAACGCAGATGGTAGGTACAGTTTGCTCAAAAGAAGCGTCTTCTCTTGGGGAGGAAGATAAGTATACACAGTCAGCACGTTAAGCACCACTCTGGGACCAGGCCCACCCTGCAGAGCCTCGCCACCATCACTGCTGCATGTTGTTGATGATTGCCAGGATGCTCATCTTCTCCTGGGCAGAGTCCACATCCTCATTCTGCTTCTGGGCCACTCCCGTGCCTAGGCCATACAGCCGCCCACAGTACTTGGCATCATCAATACTGTCCTCAAAAAACAACTGCAGAATAGGACAGAGAACCCCTGGTGAGAATCATGCCAAGAGTCATGCCAAGAATCAGGCCAAGCCGCAATACTACTACATCAACACCTCCCAGCTCTCTTAAAGCCTTGAAAACCTAGCCAACTAGAAACTAACTTCATAAAGAAAGGCTCCAGACCTTTCCTACACAGTCTTTTCATGCTCCTTTCTCTCTACATAGGCTCCCCTTTCTGAAGAGACTTCCACTTTCCATGAGTTTTTACTGCCAGGATCCCTGTGCTGCTGTTGCTGTTTAATACAACTGCCTCTATCTCCTCCCTTCTCTTTAACAGGTAGTGCAATGGTGAAGAGCTTGAGCTCTAGACTCAGACTGACTCACTGTGTGATCTTAGAAAAATCACTCCAACGCTCCTTAAGCCACGGTTTCCTATCCATAAAATGGGTAATATAATAATAGGTTGTTACGAGTGAGAAAATGGACAGGAAGCACATACACAGCAAGGTATCTCACCCTTTTGGGCACTACTAGGCAGGATAACTCTCTGCGGGGCATCGAGGAAGGTTGTCCAGTGTATTGTAGCACTGTAGGATGTTCAGCAGCATCCCTGGCTAGTAGCACACAACCCAGCTCCCACAGGTTATGACAGCCGAAAATGTCTCCAGACATTGCCAAAGGTGCCTCAGAGGGCAAAATTGGGGGCATGACGCTGCCAGCTTTGTTCTTCTTCCTCAGGAGTGCTTCGGCTATTTGGAGTCTGTTGTGGTTCCATACAAATTTGAGGATTATCTTTTCTATTCCTGTGAAAAATGCCACTGGAATTTTGATCAGGATTACATTCAATCTGTAGGCTACTTTGGGTAGTATGGACATTTTGACAATATTAATTCTTCCAATCCATGAGCCCAGAATATCTTTCCATTTATTTGTGTCTTCTTCAATTTCTTTCATCAATGTCTTAGAGTTTTCAGTATACAGGTCTTTCACCTCCTTGGTAAAATTTATTCCAAGGTTATTTTATTCTTTTTGATGCAATTGTAAATGGGATTGTTTCATAATTTCTCTTTCTGATAGTTCACTATTAGTGTATAGAAACAACATATTTTTTATATTAACCTTTTATCCTGCAATTTTACTGGATTCGTTTATTAGCTCTAACAGTTTTTTTGGTGGAGTCTTCAGGGTTTTCTATATATGTCATCTGCAAACAGTGACAGTTTTCCTCCTTTCTGATTTGGATGCCTTGTATTTCTTTTTCTTGCCTAACTGCTCCAGCTAGGACTTCCAATAACATGTTGAATAAAAGTGGACAGCGTGGGCATCCTTGTCTTGTTCCTGATCTTAGAGAAAAAGCTTTCAGCTTTTCACCACTGAATATGATGTTAGCTGTGGGACATTTGATAATTAATAGAACTTAGCATAAGATAAGTGGGTGGGTTCACAAATGTGTTCATATTTTAGAAATCAGAAGAAAAGCAAATAATTGCAAGGATGAGAGGTGCTAGGAACACCAAGTATACTTCTGAGTGACCTCCATTTCAGAATGCTTCTTTGCCTCCCAAAGCACATCTAATATAAACACATGCATAACAAACAAACCAAAAAAAAAAAAAAAAAAACCCACTGCTTTCAAGGTGATCACCAACTTCCAAGAGAAACTATAAATTTTCAACAAACCTCAGCCCAAAAAACCTTTGCCTTACCTCTTTCATCCTGAAGAATGCCATTCCCGTTAGCAGTGAGTCTGAGCCTGCCTGGTGCTGCCTTCCAATTCTCTGCAAATCCAACTGATCAGCAACTTCCTGAAGACCTCCCTGAAGATGTAAGGAAAACAAATATAATATTACAGACCCGACTTCTCTACTGGAGTCAACTATGTCTATTCTTGAGTTTACTTCTTGTGGTGACAGCAAGTAGGAACAGGCCATTTACTTAACAGGTCTTCCCCAGCAGTATCCCCTTTTTAGCCCTCCAAATGATACACTGTGTTATATTCCACTTTTCACTCCTTTCATTCTTTTCTGTATCGTTAGTTTTGTCAGACCTCCGCCCCTGAAAGTCCTCACTGCTGTAAAACAAGGTTGGGGAAATAGTAAATGCCAATCCAATTCTAGATGGCAAACCTCTTATACCAACAATTTATTAGAGGAGGGAGTTCTTAAATTGTTTAGAGCTAAGAACCCCTCTGAGAGTCTGGTACACTGTAGACCTCATTCCTAGCAAATCATACATATACCTCATGTCTCCAACTGTTTCACTAGGTTCGTGGGCCCTAAGTGAAGAATGCCTGCCTTAGGGTGACAGTAGCAGAAGGCTCCCTTCATGCCCAGGTTAAAGACAGTTACCACACAAATCCCTCTGCCAATCAACTCTATATATACCCTGTCTAGCACCATGCTGGCACCTAGCAGGTACTCAAGGACACATGCTGAACAAACTGCAATAAAGCAAAATGACAAGTCTGCGTTTTTGTCTTGTCGTTACTACTATTAAGAAAAATATTGTGTACCTTAAGATTTTTGCAACTTTTCATCAGGTATTTCACATCATAAATGGATGGGAAGAAAAGGTTCAGAATGTGAAAGAATTCATGTTCCTCTTCTGGCAAACGAGAATCCGTAAGTAACTTAACCATGTAGCCAAAATCATAGCCACTATGAGGAGAGAATGAGGCAGTAAGGTGAAAGAGCAGGAGTTAACAGGCCCCAGCATTCAACTGCTTTATTTCTCAGAACTTACGATGCTACCTCATGTTAGGAACTTTCAGTTTTCCAAAGTAGTTTATCCTGTCCTCTGAACTTTCCACTAAATGACCACATAACAGATTAATATGGGAGATATATAAGAGAACCCAAGGGTTTATAAATGTGGGTTTTATTCATCAAAAATTCAAAAGTACTGAAAGGTATGGAGTCCCCTGGTGGGCTAGTGGTTAGGATTTGGCACTTTCACTGCTGTGGCCCATGCTGAATCCCTGTTTGGGGACTGAGATCCCACAAGCCAGGCGGGGCGACCAAAAGAAAAGAAAAGGTATTGAAAGGTAAAATAACTTCTCCTAAGGGGAATTTGGCTTTTGAGTACCCAGGAAACTCCAGGCCAGCCATTTAAATGACAAGAAAAAGATGACCAAGTACTTCCATCCTTCCCACCCTCCATCTTTCCACTTGACATATGCCCACTGCAGCCACATGATACAGCCTAGTACTGTGTGAAAGAAACCAGTATGCGCTCCAAAGTGTTTTCTGAAAAACTGACATGTGAGCAACTGTTACCATTTCAACTTTATAACTGCTAGTGAGCAACAAAAGAGCGCCAAGAGGACTGCAAAAATAACATAAGAATTCAATTCTTGCTTCCAAAGGAAGAGAGAAACATTCTCTTGAGACTGACCTGTGAAATGAAAGCCATTTGACATTGTCACAGAGAACCACCCCTGATGTCATAAGCAGCTCTGCAAAGTGCAAAGTGTCAATCCCTTCCTCTTCATGCTTCTGAAACTGCAGTCCTGAGTTAGCAAGGAGATCTATGGAATCCTGGGAGTACATGTCCTCTCTAAAAAGAGAAGGTGTTTACTTCTTAGCTGCTGGTAAGGTAACAGAAGTAGTGGGCAACAATATTACCATCACCTTATAAATTATAGAATAAGTATTCTTTTTTTTAATTAATTTTTTAATATTTTATTTATTTATTTTTGGCTATGTTGGGTCTTCACTGCTGCATGCGGGTTTTCTCTAGTTGTGGCGAATAGGGGATACTCTTCGTCGTGGTGCGTGGGCTTCTTATTGCAGTGGCTTCTCGTTGTGGAGCACGGCTTCTAGGCGCGGGGGCTTCAGTAGTTGCAGCAGGCGGGCTCTGCAGTTGTGGCTCGCAGGCTCTAGAGCACAGGCTCAGTAGTTGTGGCACACGGGCTTAGTTGCTCCACAGCATGTGGGATCTTCCTGCACCAGGGCTCAAACCCATGTCCCCTGCGTTGGCAGGTGGATTCTCAACCTCTGTGCCACCAGGGAAGTCCCTAGAGTAAGTATTCTTGAAATACTTTCATAATTTAAGAATAAATCAATTCATTCCTTCCAGTATTCTAGCAAACACACAAAGTAATCTTACCTGTGACAGAAAGAAAAATGGGATTTTTGCCCCACAAAATAAGTATCTTAATTATGAAAGATCCACATTTTCTCATTATTTAATGAAAAGCAGGACTTCCCTGGTGGTGCAGTGGTTAAGAATGTGATCTTTTGTGTCTGGCTTCTTTCCCTTAGCATAATGTTTTCAAAACTCATCCATGTATAGCATATGTCAGTACTTTATCTCTCTGTACTGTGCAGTAACATTCCATGGCATGGATATACCACATATAGCCATTCCTCAGATCACAGACATTTGGACAGTTTCCAATTTGGGGGCTTTATGAATAATGCTGCTATGAACACTCACGTACAAGTTTTTACACGGATGTATGTCTTCATTTCTCTTGGGTGGAACTGCTGGGTCATACGGTAACTCTATTTTTAACCTTTTGAGAAACTGCCTGTTTTCCAAAGAGGTTGCATCATTTTATATTCCCAATAGCAATGCATGAGAGTTCTAATTTCTCCACACCCTCACCAACATTTGTTATTATGTCTTTTTGATCACAGCCACCTAGTGGGTATGAAGTAGTATCTCATGGTTTTGGTTTGCATTTCCCTAATGACTAATGGTGGTGACCATCTTTTCATAAGCTTACTAGCCATTTCTAAATCTTCTTTGGAGAAATGTCTATTCAGATCTTGTGCCCATTTTATTTATTTATTTATTTATGGCTGTGTTGGGTCTTCGTTGCTTCGCACGGGCTTTTCTCTGTTTGCAGCGAGCAGGGGCTACTCTTCGTAGCAGTGTGCAGGCTTCTCACTGCAGTGGCTTCTCGTTGCGGAGCACAGGCTCTAGGCAGGCGAGCTTCAGTAGTTGTGGCTTGCGGGCTCAGTAGCTGTGGCTCGCAGGCTCTAGGGCACAGGCTCAGTAGTTGTGGCGCACGGGCTTAGTTGCTCCATGGCACAGGAAATCTTCCTGGACCAGGGCTGAAGCCCGTGTTCCCTGCATTGGCAGGCAGATTCTTAACCACTGTGCCACCAGGGAAGTCCTTGTGCCCATTTTTTTTTTTTTTTTTTGCAGTACGTAGGCCTCTCACTGTTGTGGCCTCTCCCGTTGCGGAGCACAGGCTCCGGACGCGCAGGCTCAGCGGCCATGGCTCACGGGCCCAGCCGCTCCGCGGCATGTGGGATCTTCCTGCACCGGGTCACGAACCCGCGTCCCCTGCATCGGCAGGCGGACTTTCAACCACTGCACCACCAGAGAAGCCCCCTTGTGCCCATTTTTAATTAGGCTGTCTTTTTATTGTCGACTTGTAAGAGTTCTTTAAGAGGGACTTTACTTTTTGAGATTCTTTACTCCATCTTCTGCTTGACTACTCTCTCCAACCCCCTACTTGGGTTTGGTGAAAACAAAACTTAAAATTAATAAAATCAGTTAGAAATCAGTCTGTACAACTGTAGCAAATCTAAGAATAACATTGAGAAGTGTCTCAGACACTTACGTAAGGTTGAATTTGAAGTTGAACTGCCAAGTGTTGATTCCAGAAGGATATTCTCCCTTCTCATTCGTGAATGTAAGGCCCAGCTGGATAATTTTTAAAAGGTCAACATTGCACCGTAAAAGCTGATACTGGTAATCTATGGAACTACGAAATTCACCAATGGGTCGCACCACAACACCTGGAAATTCTGTGTCCTAGAAAAGGAAAAAATCTGTCATTGTAAGGTTTCACAAAACACTGAATGCTGGAAAAAAAAAACAAAAAACACTGAATGCTGACTTGACCATTCATAAATAAAAATTTTACCTCAATTTATAAAAGTTATGTGAGAAGCCCCAAGCTCAGGCACAAAAATTCACCTTAAAATGCTGATTTCATTGATGTATACAGAAGGAGCACTAGAAACATGAAGCTTTACACAACAACTTGGAGATCCTAAGCAGGATGTGAATAGAAGTAGCTGACTAACTCTAGGTCTATTAAGAACATTCTAGGTTCGGGAATTCCCTGGCGGTCCAATGGTTCGATCCCTGGTTGGGGAACTAAGATCCCACAAGCCACGCAGCACGCCCCCCACCCCGCCAAAAAAAAGAGAACATTCTAGGTTCATATACAGTTAATTAGGAACAGTCTAGGTTGAGAACAAAACACTATATAAATAAAAATGCAAATACAGGAAAGTGAAACAGCCATTCAACAAAAGTAATAAATAGCCACATTTGGCTTAAAGTAAAAAGCCTGGAACAAGATCAGAGAGAATTCTGAATACCAGGCTAAAGACATAATTCTACACCCTCCACAGCAGGAGCTGCAAACTCCAGGCAGCTAACGTAACAGAGTAAAGTGTGCAGGGTATTAAAATGGTTATGAGTAATGGGGACTGGAGCAAACTAAAGGGTACATGCCACCCCTAAAAGAGGCTCTTGATATCACTATGATACGTGCCTCCCTCCAGCCACTCAGTGTCAGGCAGGAATGTAGACCCTATAATGCCAGATCTGTACATTTCTTCCAGAGACACCAGAAATCTGGAGCTTAAGTAAGGTCTCTTGATTTTTAAATGTTGGCAACTACTTTTTAAAAACTGCTTTAACACTGCCAGTCAAATTCACCATACCTGTGGAGCAGATGTGCCCTATGCACTGACAACTTCTGCTTAAGGACTTGCAGACAAAAGTAACATCATAAACACTAGATACTAGAGGTTACATCCTTTTCAGACACACAGGCTACCTTGATGTTTCATAAAAGCAATATAACCTTCCATCATGTTTAATTTACCATGGCTTTAGTATAATCATTTCTTTCAAAAATCTCCCATTAAATATTCCCTAAGTCCATACCAGAAGGTGAGTCAAACAGAGTAGAGCTCTTTACCATGGCAATATAACTGTAACTGAGCACGATTTCTCGGATCTTCCTCATCTCTTCTTCTAGATTGCTGGCCCAGACTTCACAGATGACCTGGCTGTTCTCCACAAGTGCCGCAGGCATCCTGAAGAAACTTGAAGTCGCTTTCAGCTGACTATGTTAGAGGGGACTATGTCAATGGTTGATCTGATCTACATTCAAAAACACATTTTGAAATCACATTAATTTACATACTGGCATTAAGACATTAACAAAGATATCAAAACAGTATTTTACCATCACTTCATCAGCTTAAGCTAAAACATTAGGACTATTATATTTATTCTCCATTTTATATGATGAGGGAACCTGCCTTTGTCAAAACAGACACAAACACACACACACACACACACACACACACACACTCACTCTCCCTCCCTCAGTTCTTTAACCTGAAGAAAATAAAATTACTTAAGAAACATGAAGAAACTTTTGCCCAAGCTACCCTTTAGCACAGAAATGAAACCATTGCCCTAAACCAGTTTTTGAGCCCTCTCCAGACTACCGAAAGACTAAAATAGTCCCCTGTTGACACAAATATGCCCTTACCATGACTTTCACATCACTTTGCACAGGGACCAAATCATGGAAACATTTCTAAAGGAATCACTTTAGCCAGTTTAAATGTACTGGGATCTCCAAAAGCCTGAAAGAATGTGGACCTGAACTCTCACACTGAAGTCCTAACACCATCCGATGAATATGGACGTGGGACTTGCCCCTCCACTCCCCCAAAAAAGGAAATTCTTTTTCCCGACAATCCAAAAGTCAAATACAACTAGAGGCAAATAGATCATGAAGTGAGAGATGTAAGTTGTAAAAACCAATCCCAAGTTGAACAACCACAATGAAAATCAGAATTTATTAATGTCTACTTTTCAACATACAATATTATAAAGAAACTAAGTATCAATTCAACAATAAAAATAGAGAAGACAGCAGGTATAAATAATTCAACCAGAAGCAGAATGATTTACAGTGTATATTCTGGGAGGAAACTGGGGAGGCAACAGTATTCTACACGATAAAACTCAACATGGTTCAGCCTCAGAGTAATGCTGTTATTATAGCAATGATACGCTTAGTTATAAAAAGACAAAACAGAGCTTATCATAAGTGGATTTCCTTAAAACGCAAGCCCACGCACAGATCCTCAACACAATGTAAGAGTGGGCTCCAGCGCATATATTTAAGGAACAATTCCTAGAAAGAGTAAAACGAACCTTTGCTTTCTACTTTCAAGATAAGCAGATACAACAATAAGAATCTGGATCAAAACAAAATTGCCATTCTCAAGTGGCGTCATTTCTCTGAGACACTTTTGAGAAAACAATCTATTGGTCTGTCACCAACCCTTGAAGATTCCATTTATTCAAGTTACTCTACGTTTTTACAGATGCTTCTCTGAAATTATAGTAGACTTACTGTAATTACTCTGAAACTTAAGTAGACTGTGGTAGCTTCCTAACAAATATGGGTGAACACTTCTTAAAGGCAGAATCCATTTCTTCTCATTTTTGTTCTATACACAATGGGCATGAATGAAAGGCATGCAGATGAAGAAATCAAGAACATCAGAAAATGGCAGAAGTTCAGACTGAGTGTGTAGTAAATTCCCCTATCTGCCCATAATTACGAAAATGTTGGGGGAATTCCCTGGCTGCCCAGTGGTTAGAACTCAGCTCTCTCACTGCAGGGGGCCACAGGTTCAATCCCTGGTCGAGGAACTAAGATCCCACAAGCCACGCAGCAAGGCCAAAAAGACAAAAAAGAAAATGTTGGGGCTCAGAACTTTAGATTCTAAACCATGCTTAAGGTTTTCCCCTGCAAAAGGGCATAAAACCATTTCTATGCCCATTAATGTTAAATCAGTACCACTTCGCTTCCTTATTTCCCTAACTGAAACAATGCACTCCCTTTTTGGTGTCACTTTAAACACAACCATAAACCACTTTAGGGGAAGTGGGTATCACTAATTGAAACATCTCCATAAAAGCAAAAGCAACTAAAGGGACTCAAGCAAAAAATGTCTCTGGCCTCCAAGCAGCAAAGAGCAGACTTAAAAAGACGGCAATTAGATATTTACATTCAACCCTCAGAACAAGGCTCCCCAGCTAAGAAGCTCTTAAGGTTTTATCAGAAGAACTCAGGAAACAATATGAAGAGGCTCCCTCTCGTCAAATAAAATATGATATGAACATCATTATGGATAATTACTACGATGCATCACTTTTCAGATAGAGATTTAAATCCAGGAGTTCATAATGGACTAAGAAAATAAATTTACTTGGCCACCATTGGAGAATGCTAATGAATGGACTTATTTTTAAAAATATGTATCTTGTCTTGCCTATATAAACTGTAACCCCAACTAACCAAATAGTTGAAGGAAAGTTTCTCTTTATAAAAGTTGTATAAATAAAAATAAATAGGGAATGACAGACTATCACCGTTTTGTAACCCCTAATGAACTTAGAGATCTGGGCAATAATCATAATGGCATTTATACGGAATTTCCAGAAAAGGCAACTCTATAAAGGCAGAAAAGACTACATGGTGGGATGGGACTGAGAGTTATATAAATGGGAATGAGGTATCTCACCTCATGAGGTGACCAGAAATGTTCCCAAACTCCATTAAAATGATTATTGCACAACTCAGTAAATTTACTAAAAATCACTGAGTTTTACATGAAAATGGGTGAGTTTTTTAGTATGTAAACTATATCTCAATAAAGTTGTTAAAATAATCACTAGGGCTGTAATCATCACAAAAAGAGACCACCAGGTATTATATAGTGCCTCAAAACAACACATTACCACTATGAAACAGTCTTGACCAAAAAAAAATCTAACTTGAATCTGACCAAGCCTCTAGATTTAACTACCAATGTACAGAAAATACAGACAGAGAAACATATTAAATGACACCAGAGAAATGCAATCAGCAAAATCCAGAAACTTCTATACGAAACTAGAGAACCCAGCTTCTTCAACAAATAAATTACAAGAAATAAAAGTAAAAGACTCTCAGGAGACCTATCAGTCAATCAAAACATACAGACCTAAATTAAACCCTGCTCTAAACAAGTGATAGGAAAAAAAAATTATAACATTTTTGAGACAAGCAGAAGTCTGAACAGTGCCTGATTTGGGTATTTTGTTTCAGGGTTTTGTTTATTTTGCTTTTTTTTTCTTTCTGGTGTTATACTGTGGTTATGTTTTTTTTTTAAAAAAGAGTTCTTACCTTTTAGAGATAATGAAAAAGAGTTATAAGTGATACAATATGAAATGTGGGGTTTACTTCAAAATAACAGTGAAGAAAACTCTCAATAACTTTGTACAGTACTATCTTTCTCTACATTTTACAGATAAGAAAACTGAAATGCAGAGACAATTTTAAAAGGTAGTGTCCATGGCTTCCATTTCCAAGAAAATTCTTTTTTACAATATAGGGGTTGGGGATTAAGAGGTACAAACCATTATGTAAAAAATAAGCTACAAGGATATACTGTGCAACACAGGGAATATAGCCAATATTTTATAGTAACTGTAAATGGAGTATAACGTTTAAAAATTGTGAATCACTATGTTGTACACCTGTAACTTATATAACACTGTACATCAACTATAATTTAAAATTTTGGGGGGGTTATTTTTAAAAGCTAACCATTGTATACATATCTGACAAACAAGGAAGTCAAAACCAGACCAGTGGCAAAACATTTAAGATATTTTTCCACCAAACCCTTACCTAGGAAAACTTGCAAGCCCCAAATGTAGTGCCACACAAACAATGAAAAGGAATCACATTGCACACATTTAACTTAGCATAAATTACTGGATATGCTAGCCAAAAAAGAAATATTAATAAAATAATACTAGCAATTCTGCCTCCCACTTTCCACTCAGTGAGCACATGCTCCAGTATGAGCCTAAAATGGGAATCACAAACATACCATTCCCCTTGGTTATTAGTCTTCCTCCTTCTAAGCCTCTCAGAGCCAGCACTGCACAGTGCACCTCACAGTGCAGAATGACTCTATGCCATTCACTTATGTTTATTTGTGCAACATGGCCCCTAAAGGTAAACCTAATTACTCTACCTGGGTTACAACCAAAGAAATAGTAACAAGTTTCAAAACAGAAGGAAAAATGACTGTGCTGGATTTACTGAGAAACACTATGGCCACCTCCAACTCCACACCTTCCTAAGGAATTGTTAAGGATAATTTTGGTTGCATGCACTGCTTGCCTTGCAGGCTGACTTGAAAACTTGACTGCCACCTGAGCTACTCTACATGAAAGCAAAATACAAGCCCTGATACCTGCTGTTTCCCAGTACTACACCGTATAAGAAGGTCACCCAGGAGTTACTGAGGTCTCTGCCCTGCGCTCATCTGTAGAACAAACCGTGCAGTTCGCCCCCCAATGATCTACAGTGTAAACTTCTCCAAAACAAAGCTGCTTACTAACGCAGGAAAGCTCTGAAGAGCAAGTAAATGATAAAGGCAACCGAAAGCTTTCTCTGCAAGCAATCCAGAGTGCCAGACCTTGCTGGAGAAAAGCATGTTTTGGTTTTTCTGATTGTGTTTTGTTTAAGGCTAAGAGTGCAAGGAAACAATAAACATCACTTCCCCATTCTAGACGACCGGACAAAGGCTTTGCCGCGCATGGGTAAGATGGAAAAGGAAGTAGCAGCACTTCAGAAGAAATGGCAGCCGCTTGCAAGAGGGTTCTTTCTATCCACGGCCGCGGGGGCCGCAGTCCTCCATCCCCGCCAAACACAGTATCCCAAGACACCACCCTCGACCGAAGCGCAGTTCAACCAGATTTTCAAACCACCCATGGGGCCCAGGCCTGTGAGCTGGCTCCTCCAGAGCCAAGAGCTCGGGTTCATAAAGCCACCGAATAGCAAGGAAAAGTTGCGGGGACGCAAGAACCAAGAAGGGGAAAGCCCGCAAGGTTCCAAAGTCAGGTCCTCTGACTCACACCGTCTCTCGTCATCCTTCTCTTCCTGTTCAGGATCACTCTCCCTCTTCAAAACACCCTCATCCCTCTCCTCCTCCTAACTCCTTTTTTTTTTTTTTTTTTTTGGTAAAACGAAGGTTTTTAAATTGCATGCCTTAAGGACAGAGAGACCTAAGTTCGAAGCCAGGACACGGACGAGCTGTGTGGCTTTGCATAAGTTACTTAACCTCTCTCGTGCCTCAGTTTTCCCTTCTTGTAAAATGGGTCGTCTAATGGTGGTGCACACCTCGGAGGGCTGCTGTAGGGAGTAACAGAATGAAGCATATAAGGTGCTGGCACATATCACTAGAATATTAATATCGTGTGGTAGTGGTGGTTATTATGACTACTATTCGACGGACCTCTTTCTCTTTTCACACACCCTGTCCCTCTCGCACGCTCCCACTCCCCTTCCTCCCGCAGGCCCCCGATGGCCTCCCACACTCTCTCATCTCATGCTCCTCTCTGATAAGCGGGAGCCCGCTTACCCTGACCGGCAGGGCCCGCGAAGCGCGGGCAGACGGGCTGGCGGACAGACTACCCGGGAGCTGCGTGACCCGGTGCTCTCCGCCCGCTGCCTCGGATCGGCTACTGGAACCGAGCGGCTCAGTGAGATGAGCGCCCTCATGCCCAGAGCGACCTTACGCACGGCCCTCCAAACAACCTGGCCGCACCGCTCTACCCACCCGATCCTCCCGACTCGCCTGCTCCCTTCCCGTCGCTCCAGGCGGGCGCGCGCCTGACGCTGCCTGCCCCTCCCCTTCTGCGCGCCCCGGCGACTCCGTGCGTGTTAGCCCAACCTGTGAGCTCGCGGGAGCGGCGCGCAGGCACAAAACCAAGAGGGCGCCGCGAAAACGGCGGGGCGGGGCGACCTCAGACGACGCAAGTGAAATACGGCCCCCTACGGCCTTCGCTGGGTTAGTTTCGCTGGTTCAATTCACCAGGATCACTGCTCCTCCATTTCGGTTCTACTTCTGGGCGCTCAGAGGGGGCGTGGTCTAGAACTAGCCCCCCCCGTGGTGGGCGTGGCCTATCTGAGCCCGAGGGGAGGGCGTGGCCCGTCTGACCAAATCCTCCAAATTGCAACTTCCCCGTCTACCTTCTTTGAAGGGCCATTAAAATCGGCGGAAGCTGAGTTGGGAGGAGGTTCGCTGGGGGAGATCCTGACCGCTTCCTTCTGTACTAATGCGGCCCCCTGGACCTTCACTTACAAAACCTCTACCATACGGCTTCCTTTCTGGCAAACACTGGGTTGGGGGTGGGGCAGCACCCCGAAACCGAGTCTGGGTGACGTCAGCCAAGGCCCGCCTCCCCCCTCCGAGCCTCGGGGAGCTGAGCGAGCAGCGTTACCATAGCAACCGGCCCGCTAGGGTCAGCTCGAGTTACAAAGATGCAGCCTAGGTTGGGGAGACGCAGGAGGAGCGCTGGCGCCATCCCGCTTCCCGAGAAGGTCCGAGACCCGGCGGACGCTAAGCGAGCTCGCCAGATCTTCATTGAGAGACCAGTGGGGTCCAGGCCTATATTAGGAGGTTCCTTCAAAGCTCCCACCCGCCCTCCTATTCTCTGTGAATCCTGTTTGGAAAGAGAGCTCTTCGCCAACGCCTGTCCTTAGCAGCGTTTGTTCTCCAGTGGTGGGAGAGAAGACAAAACACTGACCTCCCGCACACAGCTATCAGTTCCGGGCCGCCCTCCTAGTCAGTCGCGCAAGACCTCCACCCTGTCCCTAAGAGAAGTTGCGGACTCCCCAGAGCATGGCTGTGGTCATACTCCTTGATGCCTTCCCTCGAAAGGGGCTAAGTGGATAGCAAATTCACCCCCAAGTCCCTGCACCTTCCTACTTTTAACCATTTCCCCCTAAAGAGGCTCTGCAAAATCCTACCTCCGTTTCCGAGACTGGAGGCAGGGCAAGTCTTCAGCGGCAAATTCCAACCTGGATTCCCAAAAGCTAGTCTCCAGGGACGTGAACCACCCCCACCCCACCCCCCACTGCCATCAAATGCACTTTCTGAACACTCCTCCCCTTCTCCCCTTCACATGAGTGTCTGTCTCCTTATCTGCAACATACGGATATGACTAACTATATCAGCGGATGTTTGCGTTAATAAATGGAAAAACCACCCCACACTGTAGAAGATATATAAGTGTATTCAATAGATAATTGTTTCTGGCCTGTCTCAGTTTGTTATCCCCGAGATATTCAGTGTTTGTTAGCTCTGCTGCAGACTTAGCACCCTTGTCATTCTGTTCAGCAATACTGTGATGGAGAAAGCAGGTAACGCTCCCTTCCCCCTGTCCTGTGAGTTTCTAATATTCTGTAATCCACTCTGAAATTACATTCAGGAGAGCGTAGGCCTATCAGCAGCTAGTCGCATGAAGAGCAGCCTGTTTTTTCCTGCAGCACTGGGCCTGGTGTGCACCGAAACAATCAAGCAGGAAACGTACCCCATATCCTTCCCCCTAATGCACCCTCACCCAGAACTGATGTTTCATTTCTCAGGTCACTGAAGACAAGGGTAACACAAACACAATGATGGCTTGTGTTTCCAGAGACCTTGGAGTGTCTGTTGCAAACAATGGATTTTATGCTGCTCTTATTGCAAAATTAGAACAATTGTGTAAATCACTGATTCCTGATGGGAGGGAGGCCCCAAACAAATAAGAGGGTAGTTGGAGTAGAATATATTCATTAATACATCACATTCGAAAAAAAAATATTGCTTGTGAACTACCAACTATAGAAAGTAAGGCTTAAACATCATCTCAGCTGGGAGAGTACAGGTTTTAAAAAACTGAGGAAAACATTGGTTGTAAAACGGGTCTCCTTAAGAACCAGACAGGGTGATTTCCTTAGCCAGCCAAGCCTTTCCGTTATTACCAAGTCTAAATAAACCTAACGAGATGAATTTCTTAAACTGGAATATGTACAGGAAGATAAAATCTAAAATACATATTTGGGTTTGAAATATTTTGAAAATGGAGAAAAAGGTAAATGCCTCCAGGCATATAGTACTGCTATATGAGCCCAAATCTCAAAAACCTTTATAGAGTGCTGACACACCTAGATGCCTGTCAGCTGATTAATTCCATTCCATTACAGTACCCACTGCCCCAAGCTTAGACAAGGTCTGTCACTTTGTATGATGTTTTTTTATAATATATATATATATATATATATATATATATCTTTATATTCAACTGAAGATGCATCCAGCTGTCTGGTTTCCTTGGTATAGTTGGATAAATTTCCTGCTTTTGAAGTGTGTTGTCCCTGCTTTTCCTACATAATAGAAAAACCTTCTGACTCTTGACAATTATCAGCAGAGCATCAAACTTCCCCTAAATGTAAAGCAAAGATCATGTTTCATGACTAAGCATTTGAGTATTATTTTGATCTTTTTATTACAACCTGAAAAACCTTCTGATCTCTGATTAGATCAGAGATCAGAGTTCATTTTTTAAAATCCAGAAATAGGTATCATTTTATTTGTATCTCATTTGATTTTCCTTCTCCCTTGGAGTCTACTAAACTAACAACATTTCAAAATCTACCAATAGTAATCATAAGACTTATTTCCACAGCTGAGAGGGTCCATCAAGGTGTCCTAACTAATACATTCCCCTAATTTCACAATAATTAAATAATTTTAGGTTACCCAGCTCCCAAAGATAGGACCAGGATTTGAGTCTTCTGATTTCCAGTCCAGTATGGGATTGGGTGTTCATCCAATCAGTTGTGTTTATGGTCCATTTGCTATGGGCAGGGCTGCATTTTGGCACTGGAGGATGCACTAGTGAATGAAACTGATATGGTTCCTGGCCTGGTGGAGCTTAACATTTGGTGGCAGGGACTGACAATAAAACAAGTAAGCAAGCACTCAAGTAAGAAATAAAAGGATAATGAAAATTTTGATAGCCGTCATGAAGGAGACTAATGAGGTAAAAGTCATGGAGAATAACTGGATTGGGGGAAGATATAGGCAATTACTTAAGACCTCTCTGAGAAGGTGGCATTTGGGCAGAGATAAGAAGGACAAAACGAGAGAGAAAGAGAGAGAGAGAGAGAGAGGGAGAGAGGGAGAAAGAGAGAGGCATGAGCAGTTGGAAGCAGTAAAAGGATTAGAAATGAGTTTTCTGTGTTAGAGGTAGTGAAAGGCCAGGGCAGCCGCCAAGAGGTGGAGCAAAGGCAGAGTGGCTCCACAGGAAAGCAGAGGCCCAGTGAGGCTAAAGGCTGGGAGGCTTTAAACTGCACTCTGTTCAAAGTGCATCAGGAAACCCAGAAGGATTTTACTTACAGGAATGACCTGATCCAATCTATGTTTGTTTTTTGTTTTGTTTTTTGGGTTTTTTTGGCCACACGGCATGTGGGATCTTAATACCCCGACCAGGGATTGAACCCATCCGTGGCCCCTGCACTGGAAGCGCTGAGTCTTAACCACTGGACTGCCAGGGAAGTCCCCCGATCTATGTTTTTAAAGATTACCTTAAAAAAATAAATAAATAGGGACTTCCCTGGTGGCGCAGTGGTTGAGAATCTGCCTGCCAGTGCAGGGGACACAGGCTCGATCCCTTGTCCAGAAAGATCCCACGTGTCGTGGAGCAACTAAGCCTGTGCATCACAACTAATGAGCCCATGTGCCACAACTAGTGAAGCCCGCTCACCTAGAGCCGGAGCTCTGCAACAAAAGAAGCCACCGCAACGAGAAGCCCGCGCACCACAGCAAAGAGTAGCCCCCGCTCGCCACAACTAGAGAAAGCCCGCGCACAGCAACGAAGACCCAACACGGCCAAAAATTAAATAAATAAATAAATAAAAGATTACCTTGACTCTCAGGGTCAGAGAACGGAGTAAAGGCAGAGACATCTTAATTTTTTTTATTTGAATTACAGTAAATTTGATAAGAAAAGAAAAGAAAGCTAGCTTCCCCCAGGCATGATAAATACGTTGCCTACGGAAATATTTGATGACAACTTAGGTAATTTTACTAGGTGGGTCTGACTAAGAGTTACTTGCCACTACTTTCGATTTTTGTTACTGTGAAACTCATCAAAGCTGCTAACTGAATATTCAGTACTTTATAAAGAAGAAAGTTGACCTCTGTCTGTACAGAGCAAGGCAAACAGAAATACAAGCCAATGGAAAGAGAGCACATCAATATAGCTAAGAGTAAAACTTTTACTTTGGGACTCTCTGGTCACTTTAAAGCTCTCTTCTCTAGCTGTCCCTTCCTCTCCCTGTTCGTGAATATAACAAACCCATCTCTGGTTTTACAGCCAGATCTCAAAATCCCCTGTGAGGTTTTCTTTTTTTTCTTAATGTGACCAGTGTTGAGAATCTTGTTTTGAACTTCTGTAACATTCTGTCATTTTCTAGGAGCAATGGGATCCAAAGGCTTCAGAATATCTCTGAAGTTTCTAACCAGATGTGTTTGTTTGTGGGATAAGGGATATATTCCAGAAAAATTGGTAAACACAGTTATAAGTCTCAACTCCATTAGAAATAGAATGGGCCTCAGAGATCCTCTAATCCAACTGGTTCATTTGACAGATGAAGAAACTGAGACTCAGAGAGGCCGAGGTCACAAAGCTGGTCAGTGGCAGTGCTCAGTTTGAACCCAGATCTACCTTCTTCCAGGATCTCAGGGCCTATCCTCCTTTAAAGGAGATCAGCTAAGGGAGGGACCATCTTACACAACCTTGAAATAACAGGAAAGCTAAGCAAGTCCTCAAAATTAGAATGAAGAGAAAACCCAGAGGACCAGAGAGATATTCTCGTTTGTGCAGCTCTACTGAGAACCTACTATGTGTGAGAGTTATTAGAGCCATGAAGATACATAAAGCTTCTATTTGACCTGATTACAGAAAAAATTACCTGCTACTCTAGGGAGTGTTGAACACATAAGCTAAGAAAGTTCAGAAAGAAAAGAACAAGTGATTTCCCTCGTGGTGCAGTGGTTAAGAATCCGCCTGCCAATGCAGGGTACATGGGTTTGAGCCCTGATCCGGGAAGATCCCACATGCCACAGAGCAATTAAGTCCGTGCGCCACAAATACTGAGCCTGCGCTCTAGAGCCTAGGAGCCACAACTACTGAGCTCACGTGCCACAACTACTGAAGCCCGCACACCTATGGCCCGTGCTCCACAACAAGAGAAGCCACCGCGATGAGAAGCCTGTGCACCACAGCGAAGAGTAGCCCCCGCTCACCGCAACTAGAGAAAGCCCACGTGCAGCAACGAAGACCCAACACAGCGAAAAATAAAATAAATAAATTTATATATAAAAAAAAAAGAACCAGAGGCAGAGTAGTGGTCAAGACAAGGAAGGAAATTCTGGGTGGGAGGATTAGTATAAGCAATTACTTGGAGGTAGGCATGACAGAAAATAGAAAAAATTTTTCTGTACGTAGCAATCAATAAATATTTGCACATGACAGTGATGCTTAGAGCATAGGAAAATAGGAAGTAGTGAGGAATAATGTTATATGAGAGGAGCTAGATTAAGGCGGGCCTTGGAAGTGAGGTAGCAAAGGTTTGATCAGGGCACGAGGCAGACTTGGGTGGCCAGGAACATATACATTATGCAAATATCTGGAATATTGAAAAAAATATTGGTACCTCTAAAAGGAGAGATGATGAAAAACAGGAACAAGTTGTACAAAATAAAATTTGTAACAAACATTGAATGTTTACTGAGCTTTGTGCTGTGCAAGGAGTTAGTCAGGGAAAGATGACTAAGATATGGTCCTTTATTGGTCCAATAAAGGATGACACATCTGGACAACGGGACAGCACTCAGCCTTAAAAAGAACATTGTAGCTCTTAAAGGTACTATATGGAACAATCTCCATATGTGCGTGCTAAGTGAAAAGAGCAAGGAGCATAACAAGCATATACGGTAAGCTGTTTCTAAAGATGGGGAGATATATATGTTTCTATTTACAGAGACAAGCTCTGGATGGATATACAAAACACTCGTCCCAGGGGTTGCCTCTCGGGAGAAGTAGAGGACTGGGAAGGAGTAAAAAAAGACTTGCTTTTTACTGTACACTCTTTTGACCCTTTTGTTTTTTATATTAGACATTATTACCTATTCAAAAATAATTTTTAGAAATTTAAAAATAAAAGCTCACTTCTTTTTCAAAGGTCTCACCTTTTTACATCACGGGTCATCCTGTATTCTAATTTCACCTGTTTCAAAGTGTAAACTTCACCTCTCCAGGGGTTCCTTTCCTGCATCTAGACTGAACAGTAGTAGTTGATACATCTCTCCTCCCTTGGCTGCCCTCAGAAGCAACAGAAGCCATCAAAAATGAGAAAAGGAGGCCCTGTGGTCCATGTCACCTTTTTATTCACTTGAACTGCCCATCTTCTGCCTTCAACATGATCTGACACCCACGCCTCTTATCGAAACTGCCTCCTAGGGGACCGTGACATTTTCTTAAGTTGAGGAAGATGCGGGAAGTTTTTAAAAAGAAGAAAAACAAGCCCAGAGGTCAGTCAAATGTGCTTTTTCCAGCTCTGGCTTGAACTGCGCATTTCCTCTCAGCTTTCAGGAGATGTCCTTTGGCAAGAAGGGCGCTTTTGTCTCTCGTCAAAACAGACCCAAATTCTTTCTCCCGTCACGTGCCTGGCCGAGCCAGTAGGCTGCTCCGTAACGTGATCACCTTGGCCAGCCTCCCAGCCTACCGACTAATAACAGGGTGAGGCGGCAGCACAGCAACAGCAGCTGCCAGCGTCGGGGCTGAAGGAAGAGAAAGCGGGCTTGAGCTGTGCCAGGACCTTGGAGGAGCTGGGACACAGCCCACTGCAGAGGTGAGCGGGAGCTGCTGGGCAGGGAAGCTGGTCGCCAAGGTCAGGACGCGTCCAAGTTCACTTAAAGAAAGGCAAAGCATACCCTTCTCACCTCTGCCACCTCTCTGTCCTCTCCACTTACAGGGCAGGTGAGATCTGCCTCTGAACAATGTCCTGGGATGTTTTCTTAGTACACAGAGTCCCTTTCTGTCTCACTAATGTCTGCCGTCCTCTGCCCATGTTTGTACAATCTACCTCCTCCGTAGTCTTGTTTTTCTAGCAATTGACAGGTAATTCTGTCAAACGGACTCGCTTTGGCTTCAAAACCACATGAAAGAGAAAATCCCAAATCAGAACTCGAAAATCCTACTGGAAAAAGACTGCCAGGAGGCAACTGTGGTTGAATTGCTTCTCCTCTCTAACCTGCCAGGGTCACCTGGAAGGGATGGGGCCAATTACAACAGTCTTAAAATCGCAAAGGCCCCAGGTCGATGTGGGGACTAGAAGGTGGACAACCATGTCAAAGCTGTTTTGATCGACATACTGGGATTTATCAACAGATGCTCCACTTTCAGACTTGCTGATGTCCTGGTAGTAGCTCAGGAAGGATTCCCACAGAGGTTACCGAGGGAGAGGAATACAGTGTGTGTAGACGGGTGTGAACAATGGGCCACTGGTTTTCAGGATGCTATACAGGTCTTTGGGGGCATAGGGCAAGCAAGACAAGACAGAGACTTGTAGGGTGCTTCAGTTTCATATGCAATTCCAACTAACTTTCTCTGGTTGGGATATAAAGATGCAATTCAATTTGGTAAAACAAATGCTCTGAGCGTTAGCTTCTGACCTTAGAAAGGTAAGTGTGTAGTATAGGAAAAGGTGCTGAAACGTTCAAGAGCAAATGTTGGACACATTCTGAGGGCAAAAAATAAGGCTTTTAATTCTTTTACCCTTCTTTTGTTTATTCAACAAATATTTCCTGAGTATCTGCTACATGCCAGGTTTGTGTTTGGTACTGTGGATCTCGTAGTAAACAAAATAGGCAGGCTTTCAGCTTCACGGGCATGCAGTCAACTGGGGCAGTAAATCATAAAGGGTATAAGTACCCAAGGCAAAAGCAGTGAAGGGAGCATTGCTAAAACTGTCCAAAGGGAGTAATTTTTGTCTCAAAATTCAACCTTTTCCTTCATGCATTTTACCTTCTTGAATGAGTATCTTTCCCCTCTGTAAAAGTCTCACGTACGTACAGACCTTGGTCATAGCAGTTCCTCGAAACCCTCTTCATCAGAGGCTTTAAGCTAGAGGCAGGCTGTTCAGCTTTTCCCAAGAATACAAACAGCCTGAGAACAGAGGCTGAAGTAACGGGAGTTTCAGTCCTCAGGAGAGTAGTCGTCTCCCGTATGAAATAGAATTTATGCTATTCTGAAAACACATGTGGCACCAGGCAAAGCGTTAGGAAGCCTGGATTTTGCCAGAAACTGTGTGGAGTTTGGAACAAGTCAGTTCTGTTATCTAAGCCTATCTCTTTAGCGATAAAAATGGAAGGGGTAGACCAGATGGTCCATCAGGTCTTTTTTTTTTTTTTTTTTTTTTTTTTTTTTCCCCCTGATAATTTCATGAGATATTTACAAAGAAACCATGCACATTCACATAAAGATAATATATCTTGTACCTATAAAATGGGAACCTTCATCAACCATGCAGAATATCCAGGAAGCTAGAATCTGAAAGAATCAGGCTGCAGACAAATACAAATTAAAATTAAACTGTCTACTTCTCCCACCCTCATCCCATTCCCCTCCCCTGTCTTCAGATTTTTTTAGGTTGTGAACATGCACTATAGGCTCACTGTGCCATTTACCTAGATTGGGGATTCTGCAATAAATCATTGCTTTCAAAACAGTCAGAATCATCTGCTTTCAAAACAACCAAACTAAAAAGTATCTAATTTGGATAATCTTATAATATCTATCGAAATCCCTTTAAGGGAGAATCAATTCATTGTTATTAAGTATTAGAATATTTACTTTTAGTGCATTTAATTTCTTTCTTTCTCTGAATGCATTCTCATCATAAATGTTACTTCATATCCTCCTCCTACATACTTTCTCACTTGGAAAATCAAAGTTATATAGTATTACATTATTAAATAGGACCAAGAAGCATGTCTTATTCATGTTTGTATCCTCTGTAGCTAGCATTGTATCTGGCACACAATAAATATTTCTTTTTTTTTTTTTAAAACACATGTTTAGCTGGTAGAATTTATTTTTTTAATTTATTATTACTATTATTTGCGATACGCGGGCCTCTCACTGTTGTGGCCTCTCCCGTTGCGGAGCACAGGCTCCGGACGCGCAGGCTCAGCGGCCATGGCTCACGGGCCCAGCCACTCCATGGCATATGGGATCTTCCTGGACCAGGGCACGAACCCGCGTCCCCTGCATCGGCAGGCGGACTCTCAACCACTGCGCCACCAGGGAAGCCCTAATAAATATTTCTTGAAAGAATGATTATTATCTTAGAAAAACCATGCTCTATTTTACCTTTTGTATTAAAAAAAAAAAGCACACACACACAATATCTAATCCATTGTTTGTGGCTGATAGAGGCTGATCTCATTCCTTTGTGTCCTTTTACAATCCAAATGCCCACCCTGCATTCACCGACATCAGCACATTCTATACCTTTTGCAGACTTAATCGGTATAATGAGCACTGAATTCAAGTTCTGCCACTAAATAACTGTAATTTGAAGCTGAATAATGAAGATTTCTATGCCTCCATTTCTTCAAATGGAACATGGGGGCATCAGAATAGATGAGCTTAAGACAACTTCTAGCTCTTAGCTGGGAGACTTCAAAAGGTAGAGAAAAAGAGAGGAGGTACCATAAAAATGTAATGACTATAGTACCTTAACATAGTAAATATTTAATAATTGCTATTGTTGATTTTGTTTGCCAAAATTTCTAACTTGAACAATACCACTGGCAAACAATGTCAAGGAAATTCTTTGGGTGAAGACACATCGGCCCACCATGTTTGAGGTCCCCCATGGAACCTTTCTGACTGACTCTGTTCAGTTAAAACTGAAAACAAGACTACAGATGTAGAGAGGCACAGAAAACAAGCTGCTTTATCATAAAATATTCAGAAGAATGATACGGTTGTGTAGCTTAGAGGAGTCAGCTGCCTAGACAAACATCTCAGGAAATAGCATGTGGGCCTATTGGCTTAGCCGAAGAAAAATGGCATATCAGGAAATGTTTCATTGCCTCTAATGAAGTCAGATGTCAACAGATAAATGCTATGACTCCTGCAGCCACAGGGCCTTCCTACCACCAAAAGATAAAGAGTCACTTTCCCTTTGACCTGAAGGCTGACGTTCCAAGGTCAAGCTTAGGTATCAGCCCCTAATCACTCAGTCTCAGCAAAATAGTTTCTATGGCATGGACACAGCACGCATCAGCACCCTGCCCGTGGCGTCAACAGCCGCCTCCTCCCAGGGTCTTATTGTACTGACAGCCTTCCTAGTCTCACTTAGGTGTTTAATTTTAATACCTACTTAATACTTTACATCCAGCCTCCATCTCAGAAGGGTTTGAGATAGCTTCCAATAAAAGGATATATGCAGTAGAATAGTTGCAGAAAAATAAAAACTGATTAGAACCCATCAGGCACTCAATAAATACCTTTTATACTGTTTTGATGTGGGGGTGGGGGGCAGTGATCTGTAGAAAAAAGAACCACGTGCTTTACTGCTATTGCTTTGCTTTTGGACCATGTAAAATCATTACCAAAAAAAAAAAAAAAGAAGAAGAATAAACAGGGCACTGGTCCTTGTCGTAGTTACCTTTAATAATCTAATGAATGCTATGAATATAAAAAATGAAATTTCAGGGGAGACAAAGATTTCCCAAAGCCCTTAAGGAACTGCAATTAATATGATGAAGAGTAAAGTAAAAATGAATTACTCTGTGAATCTTCAATAAAATATTTCCTATGAATGAGCACTGAATTCATTTAAAATTTTTTAATATTTCTGTAATTTTCTGAATAGGTAAAATATACTCATGGTACAAAATTCAAAAGGCAAAAAATAAGGCACGTGGTAGAAAGATAGCCTTCCTTCTGCCTTGACCCCCAGCCACCGAATTCACCTCACCAGAAGCCACCACTGTAACCAATTTCTTATATATTCTTCCAGCAATAGTCTAATATTTTATGTATTATTCTATGTATACATAAACAGCACACACACACACACACACACACACACACACACATGTTCCACACATTACTTTTTCACCTACGAGTTCTGGAAAGTACACATAGGGCTGCCTTATTCCTTTAATGGCTACAGAATATTTCATTACTAGATGTACTATAATTACTTAACCAACGCTTTATTGATGGAATTCAAGGTGTTTCCAATTCTTAGTCATTAAAAACAATGCCACAATGAACATCCTTGGACACACATCATTTTTTATATACTGGATTATATAAAAGGAAAAAACAATCCCAAGAAGTATAATTGAGCATTAAATTTAACTCTGAAATTACAGGCAGCCAAAGCAAAAAGGGGTGAGAAGGACCAAAATGGATTGCCTTTTTGCATTCCACAAGTAAGCATACCACTTCTTCTAAAGAGGAGAACTTCTTTAAAAAAAAAAAAAAAAAAAACTAATTTTTTTTATTGAAGTATGGTTGATTTACAATGTTGTGTTAATTTCTGCTGTACAGCAAAGTGATTCAATTATACATATATATACATTCTTTCTTTTATATTCTTTTCCACTATGGTTTACCATAGAATATTGAATATAGTTCCCTGTGCTATACGGTAGGACCTTGTTGTTTATCCATTCTCTCTATATATTAGTTTGCATCTGTTAACCCCAAACTCCCAATCCATCCCTCCCCCATCCTCCTCCCCCTTAGCAACCACAAGTTTGCTCCCCAAGAGGAAAAGTCCTGTGCACTAATTTCTTTATAAGAATTTATCAGCTGTATTCTCATAAAAAGTGCACTACTTCATTTGGGGAACTAAATAGCGGGGTAACGAATATATTCGATGGCAGTTTTGATATTCATGTGGCAGATTCTTACATCTATCTTGATTTTTTTTTAAAAAGTATGATATAACTAAAACCCAGCATTCCTTGGATAAGCTAAAATGCAATTTAGGAGGAAAAGGCTTGGTTGTAAGGTTGGAGACCACGAGAAAGCCCGGGCACTGTCCTCCTTTAAAGGTTTCTTGGGCATGCCAGATCTCCTGCCCTACTCAGTGTTTTCTTAGCTCTGGACCAGAACTTAGGCTAGCACTTTTCATATGGATTTTTGAAATGATGGGTTCATGTACCTAGACTGAGACTTTGCACCTCCAGGAATCCTTGTACATAGTAAGTTCTTCGTAAATGTTCCTGGAAGGAATAGAGGAGCTTCAAAAGGTCAAAGACCGTGTCTTATTAGCTTTGCAAGCTCTTGGCAAAGATAACGGTGATGATAAGATATCGGGAAAAAGCTAGATGAGACTTTGACTTGTAAGTGAAGTTCCTGTGGCATGGCATGGCAAAAAGAGTCCTGGTAGCTAAAGAAACAAACAGGCAAACAAAGAAACAAACCCCAAATCCCCTCAGCTTCCCTCCCAAACAGGATGGATATCTCGACAGGGTCCACAGAGCCTTTCACACTTCCTAACAAGCACTGAGGAGGGAAATGCATGGTGATGTGAAGGGTCTACCTTTCTGCCATGGTTTGCAGATATTAAGATCTCCAAGTCGTTCCCAACTTGAGGTGTTTCCTTTCATATTTGGTTCCTTGTCATTAAGACACTTTACAGGCTTAGCCCCCAAAGTACCTAGCACAACTAGGTACTTAAAGATCTGTGCTTTCTGGGACCTCAGGCAGAAGGCAAACTGCCAGATTGAAAATGACCCTGCTTCATCCCAGAATTCTACCACTGTGTGAAAGGTAACTTCATGAATGGGCCCGTATCCATCTTGAGGATGTGGGCCAAACTTGGGAATTGGGCCGATAGGAATTGTTCAGCACAATGAAGATGGAGAAAATCACTTTTTTTTTTTTTTGAAAATCACTACTTAAAGGAGAATTCTTAAGGACCTACTGTATACCACGGTGAACTCTACTCAATACTCTGTAATGACCTATATGGGAAAAGATCTAAAAAAAGAGTGTATGTATGTATATGTATAACTGATTCACTTTGCTGTACATCTGAAACTAACACAACACTGTAAGTCAACTATACTCCAAAATACAATTTTAAACATTTTTTTAAAAGGAGAATTCTTGGGAATCCTTATAAATTCAGGTTACTGAGTAACATCTGTTGTCCCCGATGTGGGGCAGGGCTGTTTACCATAGTTTGGAGCTGAGACTTGTCATCCTGAAACGCTTGTGCAGTTATCCTCTGGAAGCCTCAGGCGGTACAGAATATGACTATAGAGCACCCCTAACACTCAGGTAAGCAAAGGAATCCTGACTGCCCTCCTGGGTCAGAACAGGGAGTGAATGCCTGCAGCTTCACTTTATTCCTTCTCTTCTGTTGTGTGTTTTTCTTTCTTTTTTATTGAGAAGTCAGCACAAGGTAGAGCTCCACACCTCCAAGCTACAGCAGGTTCTCCTGCTGCCGGCCAGGCAACAAAGGGTGCTGGAGGAGGGAGTGGAGGTGACAAAGAAGCAGGCCTGGGTGGGGGTGGGGCTGGGGGGGCTATAGTGTGGCTGAAATCCATTCCCCTGCCTCCAGGTAGAGACTGGGCTGACACTGCACCAAACATTCAGGTGCCTTTTCTTAAACCGGATGCTATCTCCCTGACCGGGAATCAAACCTCCCAGTATTTCTCCCTGACAGGCTTTTCCTCTGAGCGGACTGCCTCCCTTCTGCTGTGATGTGATTCACAGTGGAGCTGGTGAGCAGCTTATCACCTCCCTCTGCTGTCCTAACTTCTCAAACCCCTGGAGGCACTTTATATGTCACCATTCCTCTCTTCCCTTTTCCAGCCTAAGTATTCTGTAAGAAATGAGGGTCAAGGGGAAGCTGTATTTCCTAAGGTCAAAGCTGGTAAAAATGCATCTAGAATAATAAAACCAAGCATAAACATCCACAAAAGAATAAAACATCCTTAGCGATATTGGAAGCTGGGCCTGATCCTGGCTCTGCCATCTAGAAACTCACCTGGCCTCCTTTCTCTAAGCTCTTTCCCCCTTGTCACACGGCAGGACGATGAACTGTAACGCTCCTCTTCAACCAGGTCATGACACTATTCGATAGCGACAATAATAAGTGTTGGTGAGGATGTAGAGAAGTTGGAACCTCATACATTACTACTGTTGGGAATGTAAAATGGTGTAACCACTTCACGTTCCTCGAAAAGTTAAAGATAGTTACTATATGACCCAGCAATTCCACTCCTAGGCATATATCCAGGAGAAATAAAAACGTGTCTACACAAAAACTTATGCAAAATTGTTCATAACATTATTCATAACAGCCACAAAGTGGCAACAATCCAAATGTCCATCAACAGAGGCATGGATAAACAAAATATGATATATCCATATGACAGAATGTTATTTGGCAATAAAAAGGAGTGAAGTACTGATAGATACCACAACATGGATGAACCTTGAAAACATTATGCTAAGTATAAGAAGCCAACCACAAAGGACAACATATTGTAGGATTCCATTAATATGAAATGTCCAGAATAGGCAATTCCACAGAAACAGAAAGTGGACTAGTGATTATTGCGGGCTAGAGGGGGGTGAGGATAGGGAGACAGGAAATTCATGGCTAAAGCGTGTAGGATTTCTCTTGGGATAATGAAAATATTCTAAAACTGACTGTGATGGTGAATGCACAACTCTGTGAATATACTAAAAGCCTATATATGTACACTTTACATGGGTAAATTGTATTGTATGTGAATTTTATATCAATAAAGATGTTTTTAAAAAGAACAAATACAATTTTAAAGTCTCCTCAGCCTCATCAGCAGAGCATGTGGCCAAACTTTTGGATTTTTGTCACGCTGGCAGGTGAGAAATAATATCTTATTATAGTTTTAATTCACATTTCTCTTATTATGGAGGAAGTTCAGCATCTTTTCAGTTTAGAGTCCACTGATACTGATTTCTTTTTATTATATACTAAATTCCCATGTATATTTTAAGGTCTATTTGCAGACTTTCTAATCTGTTGTATATGTCTGCCTACTCATGCGCTAGCACACAATTTCATCTATTAAAACTTTATGATGGGACTTCCCTGGTGGCGTAGTGGTTAAGAATCAGCCTGCCAGTGCAGGGGACATGGGTTCGAGCCCTGGTCCAGGAAGATCTCACATGCCACGGAGCAACTAAGCCTGTGTGCCGCAACTACTGAGCCTGCACTCTAGAGCCCACGAGCCACAACTACTGAGCCCACGTGCCACAACTACTGAAGCCCATGCGCCTAGAGCCCGTGATCTGCAACAAGAGAAGCTACTACAATGAGAAGCCCGCGCACCTCAACGAAGAGTAGCCCCCGCTCTCAGTAAGTAGAGAAGCCTGCGCTCAGCAACGAAGACCCAACGCAGCCAAAAATAAATTAATTAAATAAAAATTTTTAAAAAAAGAAAAAACTTTATGGTGGGACTTCCCTAGTGGTGCAGTAGTTAAGAATCTGCCTGCCAATGCAGGGGACACAGGTTTGGGCCCTGGTCCAGGAAGATCCCACATGCCACGGAGCAACTAAGCCCCTGAGCCACAACTACTGAGCCTGCGCTCTACAGCCCGCGAGCCACAACTACTGAGCCCGTGTGCCACAACTACTGAAGCCCGTGTGCCTAGAGCCCGTGCTCCGCAACAAGAGAAGCCACCACAATGAGAAGCCCGCGTACCGCAACGAAGAGTAGACCCCACTTGCCACAAGTAGACAAAGCCTGTGTGCAGCAACGAAGACCTAATGCAGCCAAAATTAAAATAAATAAATAAATTTATTTTAAAAAAACCTTTATGGTAAGACAAGTAGGGGGACAGTCAACCAAGTCAAGCTGGGCAGCAACTCAGGGTAAGTGCAATCCCCAAGCACCCTCCCACCAAACCCAACCACCGTCCCAGGCTGTCACCTTCACAGAGAAGTCATGGCTTTATTTCAAATATGGAGAAACACAAAGTTTGTTGCAAAACACTTTATAGAAATGCCAAGAAATGTGATAAAGAAGAGACTGAAAAAGGCCAAGATCTAAAAGGTCATTCAGATTGGCACAGAGAAGTCACAAGAACACACTCCAAAGACACAAACCATCAGAAAAACCTAGCACTTAATTTTGTGAGAATAAAGCCTAGGGTAAATGCCGTGGCAGCTGGAGACCAAACTGCAGTAGCAGTAAGCAAAGGCAAGTCTGGCAGGTGTAGTCAGATCTTTGGATGCTACATTGAGGAGTATGAACACGGACAAAGACTTCTGCCTTGACGGACAATCTGAACACCGGTTTGAAACACTGGATGTTCAAATGCGACAAATGGAAGACACAATGAATAGCATTTCAACCCTAATGACGTCACAAAGCCAAGAGGCTATGTCTCTTCAAGAAACACACCAACAGCAACAAGAACAAAAAGAAACAGCAGATGGCACTGGCCTTGACCTCACTATGGAGCCACTGCAGGGTCAGTCAGGTGGTGTTGGCACAAGAACAGGATGAACTGTCAGAGACGTACCCACATCCGTGATCAAGTGTAAGGTGTAAAGAACTGATGCTTCTGAAATATTCCCTGGGTGTATATGTATATGAACGTGTTACACTAGAGTTACGTTGGAAACACTGCCTGAGTCAGCATGCATACTTGTCCACGATGCTTTCTTTTGGCTTGCTGTACCTTGAAAATACACTGGAAAATTCCAGAAAGTTTCTACCTTGCCGGATTTTATAGTTCTGTGCAGTATGTGTGTAAGTGTGGAGGATACACTTTTGTAGATGTTTTTGACAGTATAGAACTAGCTTGTAGTAAAAGGAATATCGTCCTCAAAACTTAGATCAAAACTCTAGTACCGGGCTTCCCTGGTGGCGCAGTGGTTAAGAATCCACCTGTTTGGGCTTCCCTGGTGGCTCAGTGGTTGAGAGTCCGCCTGCCGATGCAGGGGACACGGGTTCAAGCCCTGGTCTGGGAAGATCCCACATGCCACGGAGCAACTAAGCCCGTGCGCCACAACTACAGAGCCTGCGAGCCACAACTACTGAAACCCGCGCACCTGGAGCCCGTGCTCCGCGAAGAAAGAAGCCACCGCAATGAAAGCCTGCGTGCAGCAACGAAGACCCAATGCAACTGTAAATTAATTAATTAAAAATATTTTTTTAAAAAACCTCTAGTACCAAAGTATTGTATAATCTTTAGAATAAAGCTTTTTATGTTTTAAGTCAAAAAAGTTTATCTCTGTATGCATTGACTTGTGATGCATAAAAATAAAAGCAGGGAAAAGCACACTTAATATGTTGACATGGCTATAAAAAGAAACAAAATTCAGTTATTTGTAGTGAGGTGGATGGACCTAGAGTCTGTCATACAGAGTGAAGTAAGTCAGAAAGAAAAAAACAAATACCGTATGCTAACACATATATATGGAATCTAAAAAAAAATGGTTCTGATGAACCTAAGGGCAGGACAGGAATAAAGACACAGAAGTAGAGAATGGACTTGAGGACACGGGGAGGGGGAAGGGTAAGCTGGGATGAAGTGAGAGAGTGGCATGGACATATATACACTACCAAACGTAAAATAGATAGCTAGTGGGAAGCAGCCACATAGCACAGGGAGATCAGCTCGGTGCTTTGTGACCACTTAGAGGGGTGGGATAGGGAGGGTGTGAGGGAGATGCAAGAGGGAGGCGATGTGCGGATATGTGTATACATATAGCTGATTCACTTTTTTATACAGCAGCAACTAACACGATAATCTAAAGCAATTATACTCCAATAAAGATGTTTAAAAAATATGTTTACGTGGCCAAAAATATCTCATTCAGCATATATTATGGACAATGCCATTTTTTATCCTTTTTGTTTCATTTTGCTAAGTAGAGATGCAATTGGTTTTTAATCTGTGTTCACCACCTTTTGACATCAGAGTTTTTATTCAGTTGTCTAATAACTACTATTTGGATTCCTTAAAATAACTTTTATTTTTCATTTGATCATTATCTTTATATAACCAGGAAAATTCTGCAACATCACATTAGAAAATAAAAATGATCAAGCCTTAATCTCTCTTATCTTATTAGATATTGGTTTTATTAAGACTTCCAAAAAGATTTACCCTGTCATACTGTCAAATGGAGATCTCAAACACGTTTCTAATTATTCTCCTTCTAACCAGCTCTTGTTTGACAGCATTTTAGAAGGAGTTTCATGCACCGCATTCCTATCCATCTACTTGGCCATAGAATTGTTGACTGGTTTCAGAAAAACCTTGGTTGTTGTTTTTAAACTGACAAATAATAACAAAGAATACACAATTGAACCAACTCAAGTTAGAGCTACTCTTTAAGTCCTGGTTAAGAGTCCACTGATATTCTTTTATCTCACAGGAACAACTCTTTACTACCTTGAAGAAGTGAGAAGAGCATAATTAAGTCTTTTAAAAAGCCTTATAAAGTGTTTTAAGACTTGCTAGACCTAGTATCCCTCGTGCCCGTCCCTCTTCTACTCTTCTGCTGTATTCCTGGCTATTCTTGCTTATTTGTTTCTCCATGTAAATTTTAGAATCAGTTTGTCCGCCAGGGTTTTTTTTGGTGGTGGTTTTTTTTTTTTTGTAACTCCCAGGTGATTTTAATGAGTTGCCGGCATTAAAAACCACTGCTGGCCATTCACCTTGACTCTCTCTATTCCTTACTTCCTTGGTTGCATGTGAAAATGACACCCAGGCTCACCTGTGCTTTTTCATTCCAGATGAAGGGAGAAGCTGGAAGTGTGCCACACAATGAGAAGCAAAAGCAGGTAAACGCGAGCACCTCACCCACCAAACTGGTGAGAACGCAGCCAGTGACCCTTTCCACATCTGCGCCTGCAGCACAACTGACAACACCCCCCCAAGGTTTCGGGATATAGCTGACACATCAGTGAAGTGCTCGCTTCAGTAGCTGAGCAGAATCACTTGACTCCAGCTGCCTGATTATAACTCAAGCCCCTTTGCCTGCATGAAGGTAGCTGAAGAGCCCCGTAGCTGTCCCACCAAGGTCTCTTGGCCCTTAGAATGTTCCAGGCTCAGGCCTTTGGAACCACCCCTTTCTACAGCTGCTCTGGGGACAAGAGAGGCCCACTGGGGGCTGGGAACTGGGGGGTGGGAACCAGCTGTTGAGCCCAGATAACTTCTGTGCTGCATGCTCCTGCCCTTCCCAGAGACCTTTGTCCTGTCACTTTACCTGGCCCTCACGCTGCTAGAGAGAGAAAACACCACGATCCCTGAAAACACATCTAATCTTACATGTGAAATCGAGGTTTTAAATTTGACTTGGCTTGATTTGATTAAACTCAAATGAAAAATTCCTAGTGGATCTGGAAAGCTCAGGAAAAGGGTCCTTTGAATCCCAAAAAAGGACTAATTGCAAAAGCCCAAGATGAACTGTCTGGCAAATTTGGGGGTGACCTTTGAACAGCCTGTATAAAAGAACAAGTTTCTGTGGTCTTGGCGATCCAGCCCTTAACGGGGGGAGACAGAGAGAGAGAGAGGGAAACAGAAGGTCATTTTCAGAGCTCAGAGAGAGAGAAGGTCATTTTTCAAATCTCAGGACCCGAGTAGACCTTTAAAAACATTTCACTAGCCATGGAAAACGACTTACTAACTTCTGATCAAAAGTGGGATAGGGTAATCAGAGAAGAAAAGAGTCAGTGCAGAGTCAGGTTGCTCTGAATGAGTCAGTCAAAACGGTCTGCTCCTTTAGATCTCCAAAGGCTGGATTAAAACCTGGCCCCCTATTAGATCAGCTTCCCCTACAACAGTGTATGTGACCTGGTTCACTAACTGCACACACGTATAGGGACCACCACCTCCAGTCCTCTCCCACGAAAGAATATTAGCAGACTGCATCTGGGCGTAGAAACATGGGCTGTGATGGACATTTGTCATTCCTGCCCAAGGTACTATAGAAATTGGTGACACACCTGGCAGCCAGGGTTTTCCTTCCACAAGTCTGGGACCTGCTGGTTGACCATCGAGCTCGCAATGACCACTGTTTTAGGCTTTTGGAGGAGAACATGTAAGGACCGCCCAGTGATGGCCAGCGTTCTGTTCTTTGCCCCTAGAAGCCATCATTGTCCCGTTCAGCTGGCAGCCCAGACTAATATCTCTGGAAGGCAGAGGACATATTGCAAGTCAGAAAATATGTTTATTTACTCTTTTCTTCAAGGGCAAAAGGGTGATGGGCATGGGAAAATAGGCCTGGCTCAGGAACACAGTTGAAGTCCCTGTGGCCTCATCAAGGATTCTGCAGATCCTTCTGTGATGGCCGTCCCAGCTCCGCCTGTCCATTGGAATTAGCTGGGGACCTTTAAAAGACAGGGAGGCCCAGCCCCACCTCCCCTGCCCTGGCAGAGACTCTTATGTAATCGGGCTGGGGAGTAACCCGGATACTGGCAGTTTTTGAAAGCTCCCAGGTGATTCCAATGTACAAATAATCTGCATCTCTGTTCAACAAGAAGACTGGTCATGAAATCCCATGGCTCTCGGAAGGCTCACCTGTCCTTCTCTGGGTGACGCAATTGCATGCTAGATTCTCTGGATCAGGTTTGCTCTCTTCCCTCCCCCAGCCTTAAGCTCTAACTTTCATACTCACCTCCGCACACAGCCTGAGAGCTCTTGATAAGGAAGAGCCTTCCCACGGAAGTTGGGAAAAGGTCAGCAGATGCGCCATGGTGGCACGATCGAGATCCTGATGCCACCTCACTCCTGCCGGGCTTCAGCAGTGAGCTGCGTGTGAAGGCAGGAGGCTTGCGGGGACCTGACGCTTTCTTGTCCTCCCCTAGGAGGGACACATCTGGGGCTCCATGAGGAGGACGGCTTTCATCCTGGGCTCTGGCCTTCTCTTGCTTGTGGCCCTCTGGAACTCAGTCACATGGTGAGTCTTCTCAGCCAGCTCTAATTCGGGAGCTGGGGGCCGTGCGGTGGCGGTCTATGGGCAGAGCATGGATTTAGGAGCTGTCCACCCACCAGTCTTCACCCAGAAACATGAATGAGTTTTCTTTCAAGGCATCTTCAGAGATTTTGGGGTGCTTCTGGCTACTTCTGGCAAGCCCAGTGGGAGAGGCTGCTGTCTACGTTCGAAGGGAAGGAGTGGCTCCTCTACATTCTAGGTGAGATTCCCAGACCACCAGCACTTAGGGTTTGGGTACATGGTTATAGCTTAATTCTTTTTCTTTTGTTCTCTACTTTGGGACTTCTCAGTTTATTACCCTAAGGAATGAGGACTTAAAGTTTAAGGCAGTGGTAACCCCAGAGTGCTAAATTTGGGGGTTAATATGGAATGGATGTTTAAGGATATCTAAGAAAAGAAGTTGAGACACCTCCTCCATCCCCCCAAATAGAAAAATAAAAAAAGAAATCGTTTGTGTGAAAACGAATGCTTGTGAGAGCAGTAATCCTGCTTCTAGATGTCAGGTCCACAAGTGCAAAGGGCTGTTCTGTCTCATGTGAGGCTGTGTCCTTGGACCTGGTGCAATCTAGCTGGCTCTTGGGCCTTGACAGCAAGTGTTCACTCAAAATGTATTTACTGACAGTGCCAAAGCCTGAAAGCAAGCTCAAAACATAGTAGAAGAAAAAACCTATTTTAACATAGGTATTTATGACAGCATTATCTACAATAGTGACTGTCCGCCGTCATACATTCGTTCACTCACATAATATTTATTAAGTTATTCTGTGCCAAACTCATTTGTAGGATATAGAGATATTTAAGATAAAGTATTAAGGTAAAATGTCTACCCTATTAAAAAACTATGTCACCGTTTGACTGGAAGAAAATTAATAACTACAAAACAAACAAACCTCAACCAAAAACACTTTGTCACAGTCTAGAATGGGAGATTAAAAAGTGTCAGTTGTCACAAAGCAAACATAGAAATAAAATGTTTCTGATGATTGCTTTCTTCTAGGAAGAGAACTCCGAAAATGGGCTGAATATTAAACATGACAGGTTAATGGAATCTTAAGCACTCATTGAAAAGAACAATGCAGATTGCAAATATACATGGGGAGAGTGGTGGGAAAACATTTTATATGTTTCTGTTACGATGATGGGAAAACCACCTATCACCTCAGTGATAAGCAAATACCAGAGAGAAAATATATTTGCCATTTGAAATGTTAGAACTGGAAAACAGTTCAAGATCACCTCTTGTGATTTTCATTCGGTATATTCCTCCAGGAGCCCTTGGATTGACACGTAGGCAGGCACCTCGAAGGGTGGCCCGCTAGGCAACAACCAACCTAAGTTTTTTTTTTTTTTCAAAATAAAGTTTCTTATTTCTGAGGATAAAAGTAAATACATGCTCACTTAAATAAAATAAATAAAAATCACACAATTCAAATAAGCATAAAGAAGGTGAAAATCACCTACCTCTCATATCCACGAAATAAGCACTGTTAGTATACTGCATATTTGGTTAAATTTAAAAGACATCTACTATTTTTTTTAATTTATTTATTTCTGGCTGCTTGTTTTGGATCTTCGTTGCCGCACACAGGTTTTCTCTAGTTGCAGAGAGAGGAGGCTAGTCTTCGTTGCGCTGTGCAGGCTTCTCATTGCGGTGGCTTCTCTTGTTGCGGAGCACAGGCTCTAGGTGCTCGAGCTTCAGGAGTTGTGGCTTGCGGGCTCTCGAGTGCAGGCTCAGTAGTTGTGGCTCACGGGCTTTGCTGCTCCTTGGCATGTGGGATCTTCCCAGACCAGGGCTCGAACCCGTGTCCCCTGCATTGACAGGTGTATTCTTAACCACTGAGCCACCAAAGAAGTCCCGACATCTACTATTTTTTTAACTTTTTTTCATTGAATTGATTATGGACATCTTTCCATATCAACTGATATAGATTTGCTCAATATTGTAAGCTGTCCTGTCTATTCCATTGTGTGGAAATATTCTAATCAATTTAGTCCATTCTCTGGGAATTCGAGTGGTTAGGACTCCGTGCTTTCGCTGCCGTGGCCTGGATTCCATCCCTGGTCAGGGAACTAAGATCCGGGACATTTAGGTTACTTAAATGTTCTACTGTGCTTTTTTTAATTTGCTGAGATGGGCATTTATGTGCACGAGTGTGTGTATGTCTTTTCTTTCTTCCCCTCTTTCTGTCTTTGTCTCTCTGTCTCTGTCTTTGTCTGTCACTCTGATCTTTTCCTCACTTCAGATACTGCCAAACTGCCCTGAGGATGTTTGAGCCAATCCCATTTCCTCACAGTGCTAGCCAAGTATTTTTCAGGTATCAACTGCCACACGGCACAGTGATTGATGGAGCAAGAAGGGTACTGGAGGAAGAATGCAGAGACAGAGAATTAAGTTAAACACCCTTGCTCCTTGGAATATTGAAATTAGAGGAGGCGGCAAATCAAGGAAAAATAAAGTTAAGAGTACAAGAGTTAGGTAACACTACAACGTCACTTGAATAACTGCCAACGGGGGTGGACAAAGTGCTTATTTGTTCACAGGAGGAGAACAGAAATACTTGGGATGACTTCATGGAAAAGTGGGAAGTGGGGCAAAAAGCCCTATCTAAATTTGTGTTGATCGGTATTTTCTAAAATACCCTGCAGCACATCAGTTCTATCGGAGGTTAATGGGTGGGGAGACCATACGACTTATCGAAATGGGACATTGTGAGAATAAAGGAGGGGTTATTAATCATGATGGATATGATGGATACATACTGAAATTGTCCTGGGCAGACAGGGACGAATGGCCAGTCTATTCTCAGATGTTCTGAGAAGACAGAGTGCTGGGTAAAGAAAAGCCTGAGAAAGGTTGAATTTAACAAAGTCAAACAGGAATTCTCAGAGCTGTGACCACACTTGTCTGGACCCTGACTCTCCAAGAAGGTAGGGTGTGAAGACTGTTTTAACCAAGGAGCCCCCTGAGAGGTAGGTTTTCCACTTTGGAAAATGCTCACTGGATGCCTGAAGTACCCCTGCTCATGTCATCATAAGGTCATGGGGATTGGGGAACCCAAGTGCCCGTGGTGAGCTGTACCATACCAAACTCCTCCTCTGCTTCTCCCTTTGCTTCTCCCTTCCTTGGCTATTCTTAAAGGGCTCAGTGGGCACAGACGCCCAAATGTCAACCGAAATTCATTTCTGTTTGGAGTGTATCATACATCTTACCATAGTTTTGTGTTGGTTTTTTCTCCAACCGCCTAGAAGGTTGTTGTCCCCGTTCTACAGCTAAGAAAAGAAATAGAGACACTCCTTAAGTGACCCATTCCAGTCCCCACAGCTGGTTTGTCACCCCAAGACTGAAGGCAGGCCCCCAGCCCCGAGCACCCAGACACCAAGGCCCTGGCAAGGGCCTGCCTACGACACAGCCTCAGTTACCACCGAGCATGTGTTCGGGGAATACGTGCGCCGCCAGCTCCTGAAGTTGTCCTGACGTTTCCTTCTTCTTCCCAACCTCAGGTGCCACCCAGGTGCCCGTTCTGCTCTTCTGGACCGTCAGTGGACTTCTACTGGTGGTTGACACAACTGGAAAGCCTAACTTCATCTCCCGCTACCGAATTCAGGTCGGCAAGAATGACCCTGTAAGTGTTGCTGCAGCTTCTCCTGGTCAAGGCACAGAAAGCAGGGGCTAAAGCCACATTCTCCAAATTCTGCTGGCTGGCCCAGGAGAGACCGGGGCGGGTGGGAGCCAAGTGATTCTGTACAAGGCTCCCCCAGGTTAGAAGATTAGAGAGAGGAAATAATATGACATTAGCCAGCCAGCCAAGACTAATGTCAGTCAAAACTAATCTTCTGGCTCCCAGGCCTGGCTCTCTACCTGCCTGTGCTGGCCTACGGCACTGTGGCCAGCATTTTAGGAACAGAAATGATTGTCTCAGCCCAGCACTGGACCGAGTCCCAGATATGTCAGGTAGGTCTCCACCTATCCAATAACTAGATGCTGAAAACACGGATAACAGCTGCCCTTGTGAGAGAGGGACACAGCTGCTGAAACAACGCATAACCTCACTATCACATTAATTGTGAATGTGTCGGTGGTGGTGGTTTTTTAAGCAGGTCCTCCTTTCTGATTATTCAGTACCACCAATAGTACGTAGGTCATCCATGGTAAACAAGGCCTGGACCTTGCTGACAAGGAACTCCTGGCCCCGAAGGAGAGAAAAAGCCAAGCACATATCTTGGATGGACACAGGCCGGGGAATTGAGCCCCACTGTTCACTGCTCCCTGAGCCCGGCTTGCCTGCTTAGCGCTCTGACAACCTCAGAAGCCTTTTCTTACACAACAAGGAAGAAGTTGATTCTTAAACCCAGATTTTTTTACCCCAGCTCCACCAAAACCACATCCTGGCTTCCTTCCCAGACAAGACAATCATTTTCTCTTTTTTTTTTTTTTATAAATTTACTTATTTATTTGTTTCTATTTTTGGCTGCGTTGGGTCTTCGTTGCTGTGCGCAGGCTTTCTCTAGTTGTGGCAAGCGGGGGCTACTCTGCGTTGCGGTGAGCCGGCTTCTCATTGCAGTGGCTTCTCTGGTTGCGGAGCACGGGCTCCAGGCTCTAGTTGTGGCACGTGGGCTCAGTAGTTGTGGCGCACGGGCTTAGTTGCTCCACGGCATGTGGGATCTTCCCGGACCAGGGTTCGAACCTGTGTCCCCTGCATCGGCAGGCAGATTCTTAACCACTGCGCCACCAGGGAAGCCCAGACAATCATTTTAAATTATCTGTCCAGGTGCCTGGGTGAGTCACCTCAGCTCTCAGGGAATTCTACCCAGGCCAGCACTCTAGAAAGCAGAGTGGCTGAGAAATAGTGCCCTTGATCCAGGCTTTCAGGACCGTCCCTTCCTGAACCAGAGCTACTGGCCTGGCTCACAGTGCCCCTCACTTGAGACGGCAGGGGCCTCCTCCATGTCCAGCTCAGCAGGCAGGGACCAGAGCCAAAGGGTTAAAAGCAGGGCTTGTTCCTTGAGAATGTTTCACCTGTCAGACCACGGAGGTCTCCTTACCAGGCACCACTGACTGAATGCGTACATCTTCAAGGCCAAGTACTGTAAACATCTTCATCATTCAGAAGAGAAAACAGAGGCTCTGAAATGTGACATGGCTTAGAACCATGATTCACACTCAAGTTTTGTGACACCAGGGCTTGTGCCCTGAACCACTAGGCCACATCAGCTCTCAAGAGAATCACCTAGCGCAATAAACTTCACAGTCTACCATGAATGGAGGGCCACACAGGGAAGGTCTCGTGGCATTTGGCAGAAGCTGAGGTTCAGAAAGGTGCACTGACTAGTTCAAGGTTAGACTGTTCTTGGAAAGCTCGTCTCATCTGCTCCTACACTGTGTGCACCCTCAGGTAGTCACACAAGTAAGAAGGAAGCCCCAGATGCCATTTCGTCTTCGGCCCATTCCAAGAAGGTCTGACCCCTGACCTAAGACATCAGAAACAGGTCATCGAGTGGGACCTGAACGCAACGGCATTCATAGGACACCACCAGCCACCCCCGCCGCCCGGCTCTGGGTACCCTCCCACTCTCCCGGACTGGATGGCTAGTTCACGCCTCTCCTCCCTCCTCAGATCCTCAACACCTCTGCGCGTCACCTCCTCCCAGAGGGTGGCCTTGCTTCAAGCAGAAGACAGCTCCCCCGGCCGTGCACCACCGCACCCTGGGGGCAGCACTTGCGCACACACTCTGACTGCCCACCTGCTGCAGCCCGTGGCCTCTCTCTGGTCCTACTCCAGCCCGTTCCTCCACTGTCTGCACGCTACACCCAGCACCCCTTGTTTACTCCAGCAATTCTTCCTTCTCTTTCTTTTGTCCTTTTTTTTCCTTCCTCTTCTGGATTTTACTCTCTGGCTTATTACAAACCTGCTATAATTTTTCCCAGCTTAAAACCAAACCAAAACCAAAAACCTTGCGTCCATCTCCCATACTCACTCCCACTCATATTTTTGGTCCCCTTTGCAGCAAAGCTCTTTAAAGGGTTGTCTATACAGTTTCTGATTTCTCCCTGTCCACTGTCTTTTCCCAAAATTTCAGAATTATGAAAAATTGAAAACACGTATACAGAAGTGGAAAAGGTAGTAGTACCCTGATCACTCATTTATATACCACCTAGATTCTCCAGTCTTGTCTTAAACATTTTACAATATGTGCTTTTTCTGTATATAAAACTGTAAATATCTATGCATCTATAATTTTTTGCTTCATCATTTGAAGCTAAGTTCAGACACCATAAAACTCTAAATCCTTCAGCCTGCACCTCCTAAAATAATCACAAAACAATCCTCTCACCTCCTCTAGAAACTTCCTAGCATCAGGCCTTCACCTCCACCGCTCCACCACGATTGTCCTGGGCTAGGTCACCAGTGCTCCTGTCGCAGGCTTGTCTCATTAGACCTACCAGGGCCGTCTCCACAAGTTGCTCATGCCGCATCCTGTTGTAGCTTCTTATACCGGCTGCCAAGGCCCCACTGTGTCCTCACAGCTCGCCACTCACCCCTTCACAGCCTCCTTTCTGGATCCTCCCCAGCCTAACCTCCCTACCCTGTTTACGCTGACGCCCAGGGCACAGCCTCGTCGTCTTCTCTGTCCTCGTCCCCTCGGCGTCATGACTTTAAATAACCGCCTCAACGCCAACAGCTCGCCAATTTACCTCTCGAGCTCAGAACTCTCTCTCGGTGCAGGACTAAACATCCAAATGCCTCCCTGACATCTCCAACGCAACATGACCCAAGGAGAATTGCTGCTCTCCCAGCCCCCAAAGCCTTTGATACCCACAGCCTCCCCAGTCTCAGCTGGGGAGCCTTTCAGTCCAGAGGCCTTGGAGTCACCCCTGACGACCGTCTTCCCCTCATACACCACATCCAATCTATCAGGAAACCCTATTGGCGCAATTTCCAAATGGATACAGGATCCAGCCCTTTCCCACCACCTCCATCGCCACCATCCTCTTAAATGGGTACTTTAGCACTTCTAGTCTTCCCGTTTGTATTCTTGGTCTCCTACTGTCTATTCCCAGCACAGCAGCCAGAGTAACCCTGTAAGATCCTGTCACTTCTCCGCTCACAACCTTGGGATGACCCTCGCTTCTCTTGGAATAAAAGCCAAGGTCCTCAAAGTGGCCTACGGGGCCCTGTACGCACTGGCTCCTCCCTGCCTCTCTGACCTCCCCTCCCACTTCTCCCCACCTCACACCTCACTCTTCTCCAGTCAAGTACGCCAGGAGTGTGGCCTATCGTGGAGCCTTTTCACCAGCTCTTCCCTTTGCCAGAAGACACTTCCCCCAGATACCTGTTTCCCTCATCTTTGTTCAAATCTCACCATCTCAATGAAGCCTACCCTGACCGTTCTACTTAAAACAATAAGAGTACAAACTCAGTGAGGGCAGGAATCTTTTTGTTCACTGCTTCCTCCCCAGCACATAGAACACTGCCTGACACATAGAGGGTGCTCGATATCAGCTGAGTGAATAATCGCATGTCACACCCACCTCCTGGTCAAGGCTGCTAGAAGAGGTGTATGGCTTCCTCTGTGCTGCTCTCAGACCAAGGCTGCCCAGACCTGGCTTCACCACGGGATGAATTCTGGTCCATCAATACATGCAGGACATGGAAAAGGCAGAGGAACAGGCAGGCCTGAAGTATGAGGACCACGCTGAACCCGGCCGCACCTAGGAGCAGAAACCCTCCAGCTTGCAGACAGTTCTCAGGAGGGAATCCCCTTTGAGAATGCCAAACCAGTTCATCGGGACCAGCAAGTGACCTGTGGAGATGGGGCTATTCCCAGGAGCTCCAGGGCTCTGACAAAGGGAAGGGTCAGGGGTCACTGGTTCCCAAGGAAACGCTGGCTGTAGTCTTGAGGCTCGAAGGGATGAGCACGTAAGGCCAGCTCTCCACAGCGCTCTGGGGAGAATGCTCAGGCAGCCCCTCATCCTGACAGCCCCACCCTGAAAACCAGCAAGACCTGCTCACAGCAAGCGGGACAAGAGGCCAGATAGCAGCTCCCTGGCTCCCACCCAGGGAGGCTGGACCACACGAGGAGGCAGGCGACCCTGATCTCTGCACCTGGTCCTGGTCAAGGCTCTCTGGACGAGCAGGGACCAAAAGGCTGAAGAAGGAATGAAGCTGGGAGCCTTCTCCAAGCACCCTGGAGGCTCCCCAAGATGCCTGTCGGGAGTCCGTGGGGTTGGGCCTGGCCAGAGAAATGGGGAGGACGGTGGTGGAAGCTGCAGAAGCAGGAAGGAGCAGGCAGCTTCAGGCAGAAACTAAGGCCGGGGGAGGGGAGTTTCCAAAGGCAGGGCATTACCAGGCGGTTCCATCCCTGGGCCGGGCAGCACTCAGGGGTTGCTGGCTACAGGCAGACATCACTCCTAGCATCCAGCCCCGAGCGAGGGCCTCCCGAGAGCTGCTCACAGAGGAGCCTGGTTCCTAGAAGGGAAAGACCTACTTCCCACACTCTCATCCACCTCCTTTCTTCCTTCTCCCCCCCCGGGCAGGTGGACCCCATGAAACTACGCCAGTCTATCCACACGGTTCTCTTCAACCAGTTTGTGATCTCTTTCCCCATGATGGTCTGGCTCTATCCCATCCTCAAGTTGGGGGGCGACCCCTGCCGCCGAGAGCTACCCACCTTCCACTGGTTCCTCCTGGAGCTGGCAGTCTTCACGCTGACTGAGGAAGTGCTGTTCTACTATGCACACCGGTGAGCGCTTTCCTTCCTGAGCACAGCCAGCTCCTCACTCTCCCAGGTTCACCCACCAACGGGGGTGAAACCTGGCCTCCTCGGAGTTGTAGGGGTGCGACCAACAGCACCTGGCACCAAGAGCCTCCCGCTAACTAGCTAACACGAAGACAACTCTTCGCTCCACCACTGACGATGTGCGACCACCGACGAGGGTCCGGGATCTCCGTTCATGTGTGTGGCAGGGCAGTTTCCCATTCATCCCCTTGATTGAATCCTTTCTGGCCATCCTCCCTATTTTACAGCTCATACAACTGAGGTAGAGAGAGGCAACGTCACCAGAAGAACTCACAAGGCAGGGCTGTCGGAGCACCAATCCAGTGTGTTTTCACTGGATGTGAAACTTTGCTCCGTGGATATAACCCCAGTTCCTACCTTTGGTTTCTCGTGTTCTGGTGGGGCAGGGGGAGAGGGAGGTTGGCCGATTTATCAACTGTTAACTCTCTTCCCAGCCTCCTTCACCACCCAAAACTCTACAAGAAAATCCACAAGAAACACCACGAGTGGACAGCTCCCATTGGTGTGATCTCCCTCTACGCACATCCTATCGAGCATGTGGTGAGTAGAGCTCGGCTCCCCCAGAGGAAAGGGCAGCGGGCGCCAACCCCCTTCCCTAAGGTAGTCTCCTGCACAGAGCGGGATCACACTGGCTCTTTCTTCTGCCCATTCAACAGCTACCATTTGTTGTTGGCATATGCCGGGCGATGCTAGATGCCCAACATAAGTTATCTCATTTAATCCTCCCAACAACTGTGTAAATCCTCATTTTGCTAATGAGGAAGTTGAGGTTCAAACAGTTAATAACTTGTCCTAAGTTTCATGTCTGAAGGAGTCCAGCAAATCAAGTCCAGAAACTCATTCGGCTTCCCCAGATCTGGGTCAAGAAGTCTTCCCGGACACCCACCTGCGTCCCCTCCATCCCCTTGGGCCCCTCTTCGAACAGCCCTCTCCTTGCAGGTCTCCAACATGCTGCCGGCGATGGTGGGTCCCATCGTCATGGGATCCCACTTGTCCTCCATCACCATTTGGTTTTCTTTGGTCCTCATCATCACCATCATCTCCCACTGTGGCTACCACCTACCCTTCTTGCCTTCACCTGAATTCCATGACTACCACCATCTCAAGTAAGGCAACCCTCCCCACTGTGGGTCTCTGGGCAGTAGCCCCCACGTTGACTCCTAGAGCTCCTGACAGCAGACACCGGTGTCTCAGTTCAAATGCGGGTCTAGTGGAGAGCGAGGTCTGCAGGTGGGGACAAAGGTGACCATCCTGGGACCCAGATCACCTTGCCATTCTCTTTCTGTCTGATATTGGATCTTCCTGCCACTATGGGTCTTTAACCTGCATTTAGGTCCTGGACCCTTTGAGGATCTAGTGTAAGCCATGGGCACTACCAGGAAGATGCATACATGCATAGAATTCCCGTAGGCAATTCAACAGAAGCTGTCTGTGCACGCTCTGAAAGCCTCCAGGCTCGTCGGTGTGGCCTAGGAAACTCCTGCACCAGAATCACCTGAGATGCTTTCCTCAAATGCAGCCTCTTGGGTTCCACTCCAAATACACTGAATCAAAGCATCTGGGGGAGCAGGCCTTGGCATCTGCATTTAGTTGTGTTCCAGGGGATTCTGATGGAGGTGGTCCCAGAACCTACCTGAACAAGCTGGCTTTGCCCCAGGTTCTGAGTTGTGTGCGTCGAAATCACAGAGAGCTTTCCAAAGGAAGAGCATAGCTTTTCAGTCTGGAATGGCCCCAGGAATATGTGCACCACCGCCTGGGTTAACCGGAAGCAGGTGGGCAGCATGGTGGGGATGGGTGTGGGATAGGAGGGCTCAGAAATGTGTGCGAGGCTGGCACAGGTGAAATGAACGTGAGCTCGCCCGCCTACAGCACCCTTCTCTCTCCTCCAGGTTCAACCAGTGCTATGGGGTCCTGGGGGTGCTGGACCACCTCCACGGGACTGACACTGTGTTTAAGCAGACCAAGGCCTACGAGAGACACATGATCCTGCTGGGCTTCACCCCGCTCTCCGAGAGCATCCCTGATCCCCCGAAGAAGATGGACTAAGACACGGCCCGAGTGCCATCCTAGCCGTGCCCTCTGCACGGTCTGCTAAGGTGGCCTGAGGCCTCCTGGTCGCACCTACCAACTCGCTCCTTCAGCCACGCACTCTGATGACAAACCACGAGGGCAGGGGGGAGGTCAGCCTCCTGGAAAAGCAGGCCCAAGGAGGGGACCAGGGCTCCCCCAACTACCCCTATCATCCCAAAGGGGACCAGGGATTGGCGTAACGAAAAAATATAGCTCCTTGGAATGGAGACCAGTCAGAGGGAAGAAGCCACTTTGACAGGGCTCCTGGGGGGTCCCCCTGGTCCTCTGCTGTGGAAGGGGAGAGGGACACCAGATGACTCCTTGGTAGCCCTGCCAAGACAGAGAATGACAAAGGTGGCAGGAGGCCGTGTGGCTCCAGCCATAGCTCCTCCTGATGCCAAGGGGTGGGAGAACCAGAAGATACTGCTTTGCCCCTTCCTGTCCCCAAAAGCCTCTCTCATTCTGTACTCAGGCCAGGGCCAGGACACCCTGGCAACGGTTCTGGGATCAAGTCCCCACTGCTTCCCAACACACACACGCGCACACACACGCACGCGCACACACACGCACACGCACAGACACACAGCGTGATAAAGACCCCACTTCAACTCTGCCCCACTGCAATTGGACATCACCCCTCTCTGAAAATACCAATCACAGGAGCTCCTCCTGTGATTACAACTGAGATACCAAAAAGAGGCGCAGACCAAATCTCAATACCTTCAGCCACAGGCGGAAACCAAGGGCCAAACCCTGTGGCCCCGCTCAGCTGGGGCCCCCTTTTAGCCACAGAGGGTAGGGTCGGAGTTGCTGACCTTTGGGGACACCCAACTGAGGCCCCTAATTAGGCTCTCTGAGGCAGGACCGAAGGAGCTAGAACCCTCTTCCTCCACTAAAGCAAGAAATACACGGCCGAACAGCAGGTAAAATCCTTATTTCCCCCTCAAATGATGAACCAGTTGTTTCAGCACCATTTTTACAGGATGACTTTAGCAGTAATGCCTTTTCCAATGAGACCTTATTGTCTACGACAAAACCACAGAGCTGCCCAGGTGGAAGCAGTCTCCACCCTGGGTTCGCTCAGCTGCTTCTGACATTGCCAGGAACCCTGTGGCTCCCAGTATCAACGTGAAGACACTCTGATTTGTAAGGCCACCATTATAGTTTCCAAAGTCTGATATTCTCCTGAACATTCAGTTCTCCTCTGTCCAGAAAACCACCCGCTGTAGTTTTATAAAATACTTTAACATCTGATAGGGCCACATCTCCAGGCAGAGCTATCAAAGAGGACGACCTCCTGCCACGGGCCCTATCTCCCCAGAGGACCTGCCCAAGAGGCCGACCAGGCGCTTAGCAGGCAGCGTCCTCCTCGGGCCTGGGTGGGCCCAGCCCCCTCCCTGGGACCGCATGCCCTTCGCTTGAGCACAGCTCCTGGTGCACCAGTGCTGGACGTGCTCATAGCTGCCGACCTGCACCCACAACCTGTCCTACGAATAAACAAACAGTTGGAAAACAGTCCCTCTTCAGTGCACTGAGCGAGGGTCGGGAATGAGGAGTGTGGAGGACGAGGAAGAATGGCGGTCTCTCCTTTTAACATCTGTAGACCTGGAGGTACTGCTGGGGCGCAGAGGGGCGAGGGGCCTCGTTCTCTCACCCTTTTTCTTAGGCAGGTCGCTGGGCCTGGCCCCGACACTGGTTACCAAATAGCCTCAAGGAAAGGTCGAGGTCTCAACACTGGCAGCAGAGAATGTGCATGTGAATGGAGAAAGGATGGAAAACAAACCGGTCTCCTCTGCAGTGAATACTTGGGTTTCTGTCTCCCTACGCGAGTCGTTCCGGCATCACGACCACACGGTGTCTGTGCGCCACAGCAGCACAAGGAAACACTCTGTGGCTTCTTTCAGAGTATTCCCAGCAAGCCGTGGAAGGAATGAATGTCTTCCTCTTCCCAGAGCGGCCCGCAGAAGCCCTGCCCACTGTCTCCTAGCCTCACCTTTGGCCCCTGCGGGCCATCGGTGCTCTTAAAGTTCCTGTTCACCTGACACAAGGTGGAATTGTCTGGAAAACCATTTCAGATGGGACGCTCAAGTGCCAGGCCCAGGAGACAAACAGCTGTCAGGGAATGAGTAAACAAGGCTCATGTTCAGTTTTGTAATGACACCCCAAGGCCAGGCCGGCATTCAGACTGCTGGTGCCTGGCCTCACGGGCCAGGGAGAGGTACCAGCAGCTCAGGGGCCGGTCCCGGTGGGAGCGCTCATCCTTCCTTCCCCGGCGTCAATCCTCAGGGCTCCGTGGCCGACCTGGATTCCACAGGGCCAGAGTGTTGGTCCCTCCTTTATACCCCGCAGGGAAGTCTGTCCAGTGAGGAGTCACAGCAACTTGTATCTTCCTGGCTGTGCCCTGACACCATGCCAAGCCACAGCCAGTGCCTGAAGTCCTCGAATTCCAGCTGCTGGAATGGTGTCGCTCTGGTCTGTGGCACTGCCTACAGCTGCCCCATCTCACTTGAGACACGAGGCGGACATGAATTCGAGGCTGGCAGAAGCTCTCCGTATCTCCGAGGAAACACCTGGAAGCACTAGCAGCCGTAGAAGCTGTGTCGGAGCCCCTGCCCTGGGCAGACTCCCCGACAGCACAGTGGCAGAGCCCCGCAGAGGTTTCCTGTGCACATCCCGAGCGCAGGCTCCTCTGCATCTGCGGTCGGAAGGAGAACCAGGCTCCACCCCACACCCCCAACAGCTGCACCCCTCATGGGAGACCAGCCAGGCTTTTGCCTTTTCAACTTTTTATTTTTATACATTTTTTTGTATTAAAAAGAAAAGCATAATTACCACAAATTACAAACGACTAAAGCAGGACTAGAATAATGAATGAATCACTTCAGCCTGGAAAGCAGATACTCTCAATAATATTAATGTTATAATACAAGCTCATTCAAGTATTTTACATTTTTTTGTCCTTGTAAGTGTGATATCCTAGCACATGGTAAAGATAATGTACTATGAGCATAAGGTGGAACCTTCTCCGCAAAGCCGGTGACAAGTTTTCCTCTCCAGTCAGAAATGGGCTGTATGCTCTTATCTTCTCTGCCTCTGCTATCAACACGGCTGAAGGAGAGGGTGGGGCTGGGGCACATCCCGGGCCCTGCGCACACAGGAGAGACCTGGGGCCCCCGCTCAGGAGGCACCAGGCGATTCAGACCGCTCTACCCAGGCTTCTGGCAAAAAACCACCACCCTCCCTATAAGCTAGTTGTCCTTCTTGCCCCTCCTTCCCACTGCCAGGGCTTTCTGAGCAACTTTCTTTTCAAAAACCAATCATCAGGAAAGGGAAAAAAAGAGCTACAATAGAACAAAACAAAAACATAACAACTTTGACACGGGGGGCTCTGCACCTGGATCTGAGCCCAAGGGGTCCAGGCTGGGGCAGGGTCGGGCAGCCCCTCTCTCCTGGTAGTGCCTTTACTCCCAGATTCAGGAGAGCACGAGAGAAACCTGCCCCTTAGCAGGGCCGAGGTACACAGACCTTCTGATGTTTGGTGCCCAAAGGCTGTGTTGGCATGGACCAATCTTGGAAGGGAACAGGATGAACAGAAGGATTTGGGCAGGCTGTTGCTTTGTGTCTCCGATCTTGGATCCCCATGGAGGATGGTGCTTGTCACAGATACATCGGTCCTAAATTCAAGTGTCTTCAGAAAGTGAAGATGTAAACTACTCTTTGCAACATTAACTCCGAACATGTTACAAAAAAAAAAAAAAGGAAAGAAAAAAAGGAAGAAAAAAGCCCCCCCAACCCCAGCCTGTGTTGAGATGACGTCCTCACCTCCCCACCCAAAAGGGGCTTCCTCTTTGTGGGGTGTCTGTGGGGAGGATCAGGGAGAGGATGGCAGCCCCCTGGCCTGGGAGTAAACTCTAGATAAGAACAGCCTTTCCCCATACTCCCAAGGCTTCCTTGTGCCCCCAAACCCAGCAGAGGACAAACACTGAGGTTTCTGTGGTGCTGGATACAGTACAGGGCCGAGCAACCCAAAGGAAAGAAAGAGGCAATGAAGGGAAGGAGGAGGGCGTCCAGTGTCTGGCACATTGTGGGGCAGGCACCAGATTGGGCAGGGAGAGGCCTCAAACCCCACTGTCAGAGCAGAGACCAGACACTCATCCTTGGCTTTCGAGACAACCGGCTCACAGGAACTAAGATGGGCTTCCCCATACTAACTGCTGGGAGGCCAGAGATGGGGGAGGGCACAGGCCAAAGCAATGAGGTGCCCAAGACATAGGGCAAGCCCTAGCCAGCCTGAGATACTGTCTCCGACTCCCAGCTTTAGGGCCCGACAGAGGAAGCAGTTGACAAGGGCCAAGAGGCGTGAGCACATGACCACCACCACCCTGTGGTGAGCGTGTTGGCATACCCGCACCCAGCCCCGTTTGTGAGGGTCAGTTTTGGGTCACCCTCCCTAGCTCTGGATGCCAGGAGACTCCAGCCATTCCACTGTCATTCACAGCCCAAGTCAAGCAGTCAGTGGCTGGAGAAGTCAGGTATACTCTATGTCCACATATACCTTCCTGCCACAGGGCTTCTCCAACTGGCAGGACCCCCCCCCCCCACCCTCAAAGCCTCCTCAATCTCTCGTTCCCAGGCGGGGTCAACTGGAGGGTGGGCAGAGATGGCTTGCAGAGGGGGCGGGGCGCAAGATGGGGATACCCACCCGGCCCAAGGGAGGAGAACGGCATCTCTCTCCACCTTTTAAGAGACAAAGCCTCCTCGAGGTCTCAGAGATCTATCAAGGGAACGCAAGAAAGGTTTCCAAGCCTCAGCTGCCAAGTGTTCACCTTTCCCCTCTGAGGTGGGGGAGACAGTCAAGCCGAGGACGAGTGTGTCCCAGATCCAGGCCAACGCTGTCCTCCAACAGTCTGAAGCAAACTTGGCCTTGGCGTTCCAAGGGTAGGATGAAGGGTGTCACGGCAGGACGGGCCCTGGCGTGAGGCAACAGCAAGCAGAGCAAGGACACGACAGTGGCAGCAGTGTACAGACACGGGACGTCAGCTTCAAATGATGCAACAGCGGAGATATTCTGGGCACGGCTCTGATCTGAGCCGCCCCCAACTCTCTTGCCTACAGGCAGGAGGCACTGTACATGCAACTCAATCCAGAGACAGATTCTAGTCAATCCAGCCCAGGCACATCCAGAGAAGGTGGGAGCTCTTCGAGTTGACTCCACCGAGGAAAACAGGCATTTGGGTATTTCAGATTCCCACTCCACAATAAGGCAACTTTTAAAAAAATACTATTTCCAAGAACAAAACAAGAAAATTCCAAGGGTAGGGGAAAGACATCACTTTCTGTGGATTAGGTGGGGGTTTTCTGATGGTTTTTTTTGGTCTTTTATGGTCGATTTTGTCTTTTTTTTTTTTTTTTCTTTTCCATTTTCCCAAGGATGGAAAGGTCAGAGAAAAATAAAATAAATCATCTTTCAATAGTCTCTTCTGGTACGAGCAGCGTCTCTCTGGGCTGGGGAGTAAGAGGCATGGGGGGAGGGGAGTGGAGAGAGGCCGAAACCTTCCCCACCCCCACTTCTAGATCCTTTGGTTTCCTTCTCCCGGAAGATGGCAGGAGGGCGTGGTAGGGACAGCAGGGAGAGAACAAGGTGATGGCAAGCCCCAGATGATCAAGGGGCTGGTGCTCGTGGGGCCCAGGGACGCTGCCAGAGCGTTCTGTGAAACAGTGCTGGGCAATGGGGCCCACAGGGCCTTTCTGTGGGCTGCATAGTTGGCTGGCGGGGGAGCAGGACGCAGCTGTGGATGGGGACCAGGGTTGCGGCCTACCAGCCGCGGGCAGGGCTGCAGAGTGATTTTGGTAATCCAGACGAACTATCAATAATTTAAAACTTGATATATATATATGTATATATATATATATATAAAAAAAATTTCCCCCCTTACCCTCCCCCCCCCCAGAAGAAGCTAGGATGTGAAGAAGAGCCATGGAGAGAGAAGAGGGAAGGGGTGTGTGGAGGCTCCTGCCCAGGGGCGCCTCTGATAGCCCAAATGGTGTACACGCTGCTACTCAGCACAAAGGCCCATCCTAACGACTACAGGCCTGTCCCTTCTCTGTCCCCTCTCCTGGGACTGGGCACCCCCACAGACTCTCACCTACCCCCTCCATCCCTTCTCCCCACAAAACCCCAGGGCTAAAGGGTTTTTCACTTTCCCAAAGTCTGTGCGTCTGAGTGCTGGCTTGTCCATTTAGCGTCTTCTCGGATGGGCTGGCCGGTAGCTGGTGTGGGGGGTTGGCCGACCACGGCGGAGGGCCTGCCGGAAGACTGGGAGGGGCACCGCCTCCTGCCCTCGCCGCTGCCACCTCCTGCTGCCACTGGGTGTCGCTTGTGGTTGCCCTCCTCACCCATGGGGGGCTGCAACAGAGGAGGGAGTCAGAGGTGATGAGGGAGCACTACTACCCACACCCCCTTCCTTGCCAGAGCTGTCTAGAGACCCCCTAACTTCCTACCTCCCAGTGTAGATGATGAATAGGTTTATGACCCTAAAAGCTAGTCACCCGTTTCATTAAGCACATCTCTATGCCAAGAGGCCAAGCCTTGTGCTGGTTTATGCACATTCACTCCGGTGCTCTACACCACCCTTTGATGTAGACATGAGCATCTGATTTCACAGATGAGGACAGCGAAGCATAGAAAAATAATTTGCCAAGGGTCCCAGAGCTTTTAACTGGTAAAGACAAAATCTGGACCAGGCCCATCGACCTCTGAAGCCCAGGCCTTTATCCATACAAGTTTCTGCTCCCCTTCTGAGAAGAGGTCACTGCTCAGGAGATGGTACATGGAACGTGGCATGCAATATGCTGCAATGCCTCCGCTCAGAAGGCCCAGATGCTCCTGGGGACCGCCTCACGCCCCTCAAGGCCCTAAAAAGGACACTGATCTTGAGAGTCAGACCGGGATCCAGTCTAGCCTCACCACTGCCAAAGATCCTGTAATAACCCCGAGGACACTTCCTTCCCTTTCTGGGAGCCAAGAGTGGAGCCCTTCTTGCTCTACTCCCAATAGGTCTTCCTATTCTCTGCCCATGTACTCCCCGCTGCAGGCCCAGAAAGGAGGAAGACCTTAAGGATGGAAGACAACGGACTCATCTTTTTGTCAGGACACCTGAGCAGCGCTGCCACTATCTCACTGGCTGGCCATGGGCTCCAGTTCATCCACTGCTATAGTGATGATAACGGTAACCCTGCTTGCTTCATATTATAAAGGTTAAACGAGGTCAGTGTAAGTGCCTAGCGCTATCAGTGTCAATTTTTAAATAAATGTGAGGACTATTATTTACTTCTATTTGCCCTTTTGCTAAAAGGTTTCAAGGGAATAAGATGACTGGCATATCCCTACTACATTATAATCTCTCTGAAGGAAAAAGTTTTACTTATCTCCGGAGTCCCTGAAGCACCTAGCACGGAAGAGGAACCAGCAGTAATAACTTTGACCCACCACTAGATGTCACTGTCGAGTCACTGCTCCAAGAAGATGAAGTGGGCGGAGCAGGGAAGAATCGGACATATTTTATAAACTTCTGGGGTTAGAACTGACCTCCCCCAGAAAGACATTTACCTTGGGTACTCATCCTGATCACCTCTAACTAGGGCACAGCAGCAAGGAGGGTTAGAGATAATAGGGAAAGAACATTATGATGGTTTAGCCACATCCACCATGGGAAAGGGAGGAAGGAGCAACCATACACCCTCCCATTAGCCTTCACTGCCCAACTTCTCACACCCTCGGTTTAACAAAGAAACTGAGGCCCAAATGCGGGCAGGAAGGGTCCCTGAGCTAGTGGCACAGCTGGGATCAAAATCCAGGTATCCTGATGTCTGGTCCAGTTTTCTTTCTAGGACAATCAGGGTGGGAAAGAGGAGAGACATCCACTCACATCCACTCGGAAGTCTTCAAGACGTCGGAATTTGCCGAGGTATTCTTGAAGTTTGGGGTCAATGTCCAAATTTTTGGCTTTGGAATATTTCAAGAAGGCCCAGAACTTCTCCAGCCCATACAGCTGACCTGCAGGGAAAGAGGAGAAAGAGGTAGAGAGAGACTTGGTTCTGCGAAGTTGAGAATTGAGAGGCTCAGGAGAGGGAGGTATGACATGATACAGACAAGCCCAGGCAGAGCTAGGGGCCGAGAAGACTGAGATGACCAGGGCTCGCAGAGCCCCAACTCTTTGACTCTTACCAGCTTCATAGTCCTTCACGGTTTCCTCCTGAAAGTCCTTAAATATGTCCAGCCGGAACTTCTTTTCCAGGCCATAACTGTAGTATCGAAAAAGGCACTCCAAACCATATCTGTAGAAGAACACAAGCCAGTGAAATTGGGACAGTTTCTTTATCTGTAAGACAGGAAATGCACCTGGATGATAGATGAACTATGAAACAGTTTAAACACATGGATTATTGAGAAAATGGTAAGCATACTTTGAGAAGGCTAACATTTAATGCTAGTCTAAATGAGTCCAGCATTAAATGTTTGCCAAGGGTCAGCAAACTGAGGCCGAACGAACGACAGCATCCTGCCCACACCCATTTGCCTATGAAATATCACTGGGTGCTTTCTGCTACAAGAGCAGAGTATTTGAAACAGAGACTTAATGTCCCACAAAGCCCAAGATATTTGTTGTCTGTCCCTTATGCAAAGTTTGTCAAGCACTGGCATGAACTCTCTGCAAAGCCATTTGACCATGCTAATTAGTAGGTTTCTTCATTTATCTCAGAAATTTCAATTCTAGGAACATACACCAGGGAAATGACCAAAAATGTAGACTAAGATTGTATAGATGTACAAAATTGTTCATAGCAGCATTATTTTGAAAAATTTAAATGTCTCAGAGAAGCAATTAAGAAAAATCATGGTAACTTAGTACAAAAGAATAATATAATCTATTAAAAATTATAATGGGGCTTCCCTGGTGGCGCAGTGGTTGAGAGTCTGCCTGCCGATGCAGGGGACATGGGTTCGTGCCCCGGTCCGGGAAGATCCCACATGCCGCGGAGCAGCTGGGCCCGTGAGCCATGGCCGCTGAGCCTGCCCGTCCGGAGCCTGTGCTCCGCAACGGGAGAGGCCACAACAGTGAGAGGCCCGCGTACCGGGGGGGAAAAAAAAAAAAAAAAATTATAATGTAAATATACTACTGACAGATGTTTACAATATATTATAAAGTAGAAAAAACACATTTCAAACTGCTATATGTAGAATAAACCCACTGTTGTAAAGAAATATGTAAAATGTATATCTATATATGCACACATAAAGTCTGGAAGGGCAAAGACTACATATACATATTAAATATTATTGACACTGGTTATTTTTGGGAATTGGGATTTTCAAATGATCTTGTCTCATGTAACAACTTCTGTAAGAAGGCAAAAAGGTTAAGTATTTTAACAACATGGAAAAGTGCTCATGCTTATAAATGATAAATAAGACATAAAAAGGCATTCCTTGCATGACCTAAATGATAAATAAGACATAAAAAGGCATTCCTTGCATGACCTAAATATACATAATATGGCAGAACATTAACACTGGCTGTCTCTGTACTGAAGGACATTTTCCCCCAGCTTCTTTAAACATTTCTGTCCTTTTCAAATTGCTTACAGAGAAAACATTTTACTTGGGAGAAAAAGTATCCCTTCAAAGGTTTTTGGGTTTTTTTTTGAATAGCAAAATGTTGAAAGCAACCGAAGTATCTATTAATAGGAGACTAGTTAAATAAATTATGGTACATCTATACAGTGTAAGACCATACAAGCTATAAAAAAAGAACAAGAAAGTCATTTATAAATGGATACAGAATGACCTCTAAAATATAGCCTTAAGTGAAAAAGTGAGGTGCAAAATAATATCTAATGGAGGCCATCTCTTGTGTAAACAAAAGAGGTGTGTGGGGAGACTCCCTAGGTCTGTTCTTGCTTACATAAGCAAAGTATTCTCAGAAAGGACTCACAAGAGTCTAACAATACTGGCTGCCTGTGGGGAAGGGAACTAGACGGCTGTAAAACTGGGATAAGGAGACTCCTCACTCGCTACATAACCTTCCGACTTCTTTGAATTTTGAATGTATTACTCATTCGAAGTAATAATTTTTTACAAAGTACATGAAATATATATACAATAGATTTCCAATTACAGTTCTGGAAGTAGACCCAACGGAGAACCCTCACCACGCCCCCAAGCCCCAGCCAGAGCCTTCACCCCAATCCCACTCACCTGTAGCCTTCTTTGGCATCCTCCAGAGCCAGCTGCTTGAACTCCTCATACATCTTTTTGTTGAAGTGATCTCGGAGGAAGAAGGACCAGAAGCGGAAGAGAGTGTTCATCTCCTGAGACTGGCCAATGCCCAAGCGTTTCCGCTCTGATTGAGGAGGAAGGAGGAAAGATGTGTTTTAGAGCCAGGCTGCCTGTGCTTCAGGGGACAAATGATCCTGGGGCTCAAAGACATCGGTCTTTTCTCCTCCCAACTCCCTTCCTCATCACCTGCCCCCTTAAGTGTTTGGGGAAGTGTTTATTGAGGACTAACTACCCTGCGTCAGGCTCTGCTGCTGGGCACTGGGCCTGAGCACCCCCAGAAGTAGGTGGCATCAGCTTCAGAACCAGGTCATCCTGGTCTAGCTCTCCACCTCAAAGGTTACTGCTCTCAGTGTAGTTATATAACAAGGAAAAGCATGAACAAATAATTTGTGTACTCCAACAAATTATATTCTTCACTATATCATCAGTACCGATTATTTCAGCAGTCCTACAATGTTAACGAGTAAAAATGGTACCATTAAAAAATATATGTAAAACACCCAAGAAACAAAAGGAAAAAACGGAAAAATCTAATATCACTAAAAAATTAAGAACCTTTGTTCTTAAAAGGACATGATCAACAAGGTGAAAAGACAACCCACAGAATGGGAAAAACTATTCGCTAATTATGTTATCTGATAAGGAGCTTGTACTTAGAATATATAAAGAATCATTACAACTTAATAATAAAGACAAACAATCCAGATAAAAAGTAGACAAAGGATCTGAACAGACATTTCTCCAAAGAAGACATTTCTTACAAATAGCCAATAGCACATGAAAAAATGCTCAACATTATTAGCTATCAAAACCGTATCAAATCAAATCAAAACCATAAAAAGATATCACTGCATACCCACTAGGATGGCTATACTCAAAAAGATAGACTATAACAAGTTTTGGGAGGATGTGGAGAAATCAGAACCCTCATACACTGCTGTTAAGAATATAAAATAGTGCTGCCACTCTGGAAATCAGTCTTGCAGTTCTTCAAAAGGTTACACAGAGTTACACTATGATATGACCCAGGAATCCCACCTCTTCCACTCAAGATAAATGAAAACCTATGTCCACACAAAAACATGTACAGGAATGTTCAAAGCAGCATTACTCATGATAGACAAAAAGCAGAAACCCAAAATGTCCATTGATTGATGAATGGATAGACAAAATGTGGTACATCCACAGTGGAACGTTGTTTGATAATAAAAAGGAATGAAGTTCTGATACATGGTACAACATATAATGAACCTTGAAATTATTATGCTAAGGGAAAGAAGCCAGTCACAAAGGACTACATATTGTATGATTCCATGTATATGAAAAGTCTAGAACAGGCAAATCCATAAAGACAGAGAGCAGAGTGGTGGTTGCACAGGCCTGGGAGGAGGTGGGGAGGTGGGGGGGTGGGGAGTGACTAGTAAGGGGCACAGGGTTTACTTCTAAGGTAATGAAAATGTTCTAAAACGGATTCTAGTGATGGACGCACAACTCCTAAATATACTAAAAGCCACTGGCTGCACTGTACACTTTAAATGGATGAACTGTATGGTAATGTAAATTGTATCTCCATAAATTACACACACACACACACACACACACACACACACACACACACACACACACACACGAAGAGGGAAGTAAGGTAGATGAACCAAGCATTTAGCAGCCTTGTTTTGCTGAATAAAAGGGGATTGAGTGACTTAACTCCAAGTGAGCATTCAGATCGACTCTGAGCATCTTTAGAAACAACCTGACAGAAACCTACAGTTAAAAGCTATCTCCTCTGTGATGAAAGGTAACAGGTGAGAGCGTCTAGAGAGGCTCTCTCCTTGCAGTCTCATCTAGAGCAGGGGTCAGCCATCTCTTTTTCTGTGAGAGGCTGGAGAGTAAGTATTTTAGGCTTTGCAGGTCACATATGGTCTCTGTCATAAATTCTCTCCCTCCCCACTCAAAAATGTGAAAAACTGTTAGCTCCAGGGCTGTACAAAGATAGGCTGCTGGCTGGATTTGGTCCACAGGCCGTCACTGTTCTAGAGAATATATGCTGTCTCATACACACCCTTTTGTGACACTGGTGGTCTTGCCAGACCCAGGAAAATTCTTGGTATTTTTTGTATCAGTAGAGAAAGATCAAGGAACAGGAATGTTCTAAGCACCAGATTCTTTTTGCCTCCTGTATTCCAAAACTACCTGGCTATTATGTCCTATCACTTCTTGCTCTGAGGTTAGAGAAAATAGTCACCTGCTCCACCAGCCCTTACACTGGATCTAAGTAGTGGTCCAGGAAGCTCAGTCCTCTCCCTCTGTGCTTCTTACCGTTAAGGCAGCGCCTACGATACTTGTGGTAGACGTGTTGTGTGAAGCCGTTTTCCTTGAGCAGCTCGTGGGAAGGATGCTGGAACTTGGGCAGCGATTGAGGGGTACAGCCATAGCTGCCAACCGCAGGCGTGCCTTCTGAGGGGCTGGAGCTATAGAGACCATGAAACAGACAGTGTCACCAGGTTCCTCAGACCTGCCAGCCATCAAATAGGAGGGGCCTCTCTGGTCTCTTCCAGCAGCCAAGATCCAGCCTCTCACAGTGCAACAAACAAAGAGGCCCAGGTACTGTGCTAGGCCCGTAACTTATCATATATATCCATGGGTCTCACTCTTTGTACCGACCTTTGGATGCTCTTTTAACAAAGAGGTCACTGGGGCTCACAGAGACTGGGAGTCTTGCCCTGGGTCACAGAGCTAATATTTAACTTCCCAGATCTGTACAGTGCCCAAACCTGAGCTTTTAGCCATTTACTTATCCCGTGTTAACATTTGACTTTCCTTAATGAGCTGTAATGGGTTAACCCAAACGTATTTTTCTTAAAACCATGCCTATCTTTGCAGGGAGTAGACTGCACAGGTCAGTGGCTCCCAAATCTTGCTTTGGAACTGAGAACACGGGGGTAGTTTTCCTGAGAAAAAATAAAAAGGAATCTGGGCCCTACTCCCTGAAGCTCAGTCAGGAGATCTAGGGTGGGGTCCAGGAATCTGTATCTTTATTCAACTCCCTAGCTGTCGTGAGGGAGGCAGCAGACACCCACTTTGGAAATCAACTGAGCTGTCCTGCTGAGAGAACGCCGTGTGGCCGCCACACTTCAGAAGGCAGCCTCCCTCCTCCTGGGGTCTGGATTAAGCTCTCTAGACTCTGCTCCCGTTTTTTGGATTTGGATGAGGGCACCTTCCTTAAATTTTCTTTAATTTGCAGACCAAAGACTTTCTCTCTTCTTGGTCCCATCAATGTCACGGCTCTGCTGCCCGCCCTGCAGTCAGCCTGACCTCCCTTCCCCACTGTCCCATACCTTATGGAAGCAGTCCGGGGCCTGTGCTCGCGGGAATCCATCACCCAGCCCACGTGACTCTCCAAGGGTGGGTTCGAGCTGTGTCTGGTCTTCCTTTTCCGAGGCATCTGCAAAGGTCAGTCCGGGACTCGTTACTAATTGTACTCATCCAACACTGAGGAGCATCAAGCATTTGTAGGACTAAGATTCCCTCCTAGGTGTGAGTTATCTCACAATTTATAAAGCATTTTCATGTCTATTTTCACATGATGTCCACAGCTGTAAGCTAGGAGCTGACACGCCTACTTCACAGATGAGGAGATCGAGGCTTGCTGGTGACATGATCTGCTCAAGGACCCACACCTGGTCAGTCCTCCTTAGGCCTTACCATGGCTACATGCGGCCACCACTCCCACGCCCAGTCCTTCTTGCAGATGTGTCACTCAATCCTGGTGGGCCCACCAGCCTAAGAATACGGAGCAGGTGGGGGACGTGCCACTTTCTTGGCTCAAGGCAAGAGAGAGAAGCAGAGCCCTGGAATGCAGTGAAGTGAGCCCAAGACTCTTAGCAGCTCAGCAGGAACGCCTCACCTTAGCATCTAGCGTCCGACCTTCCTTCACCACTGGATAAAACCGTGACGTCTGGCTTGAGTCTTTGAGCTGCGGTGTCCGGGGAGTGCGAGGGGTCCTGGCGTTGCGATAGTTTGGCGACTCTGGGACAGTGGTTGGTAGAGAGCGGGCAATGGTGGAGGGCTCGGGGGCACCAAACAGCTTGTTGGCCAGGGCGTCAGTGGGAACTGCAGAGGCAGAGTGGGGACAGTAAGCAGAGGTAGGCCTGTGAATGCCTGTCCCTGTAAGGCCCCGTCGGACGGCTCCAGACCCTCCCACCCAGGCCAGGGTGGCAGGTGTCACCTCTCACCTTGCTGGAAGCGAGGTGGTCCAGGAGGGACCTCTTGGTTGGGATCCACAGGGGGCTCAGGGGTTAGTGTGTCAAACTGCTCCCGACTGATCATGTTGACTTTCTTGAAGTTCTCGACTTCTTGCTGCAGAGGATACGAGATTGGGGTGGGGCAGCGGGGGAGGGATGCTGGTAAGAAGACTGCCCTAGCCTGTTTAGGGATCAAGACATGCAAGAAGCTGAAGAGGGCAGCTCCTGCGACCACATACATGGAATTCTGGTCCCCAGGCTCTCAGCTGCCCCGTCACTATGCCTCAACCCCAGGTACCCAGGCATGGGTGTGCTAACCCAGAATGGGGGAGTACTTGCCCAGCCCTCTCTGCAGCAGCACTGAGGTCAGGACTCCGGTTCCCCAGGAACGTGCTGTAGACTCCCCCACCCCGATTCTCTTCGGGCAATTCTCTCCTCATCTCCACCAAACACACTACTACTCACAACAGAGGCTCACCAAAGGCCAACCGACCCCCACACATACCCACTCTGTAAACACCTACTATACCAGTTTTGACTGTTCCCAGGTAGCAGTGATTTTTTAAAAGACCTATCTTTCCTCCACATTTCACCCTCAAAGCAAGTTCCTCAAAAGGCTTTTAAACTTTTATATATGCCTAACAGAAATGACGATCCAAGTCTTATCCTATTCCTCACCAAAGTGGCTAGCCAACTTAAGACATTAAACACGGACGCTCAAGAAGCAGAGTGACCAGCTCTTACACTGGCACAGTCCACCGTTCACGTCGAGCATCACCCCCTTTTGTTAGAGGAGGATGCTGAGGCTCTGTGCCCAAGGTCACACGGCTCGTCAGCCTTCCCCTTCCACACGTTACAGGCACCCCAGGCCCCACCACCACTGCTAGGCCCAAGACTCACCTTGATCTGGGAATACTCGGGTTCAAACTTCTCAGTCCACAGGTCCTGCTCGTAGTAGAAGAGCCCATCGTTAATGACCTTGGCCAGCTCAGCGCTCATCTTGGCACGCGAGGTGTGGTTGCCTGTGCGGTCCCCCCCCGGGTGCCGGCGCATGTAAGGTGGCGTCTGGGTGACAATGAGGATCTTGTTGACATCCCGGTCATCAATCTCATAGTCAGAGTCCTCATCAGACCAGGCGGTAAAGGTGTTCTTCCGCCCATCCATCTGCTCCATTTCCTCATCAAACAGGAAATCCAGTTCCTCTTGCTCGTCTTGATCCTTGGACATCAGCTGCTGAGAGGGCAGCTGCTGAGGCAGAGTAGTCGGGTGGAGGAACCGGGGCTCCTCTGACTTCTAACATGGGGGCAGACCAAGGAGAAAGGGAATCACCAGGGAATCACCTTATACCAGGCCCTGTCGCTGTGCCCTGGGAGAAGCCCTGACCCCTCAACATGGGACTGTTACAACTGCGGCCCTGATAATGCCAGCAAGTCACAGCTGTCAGCCTCGGAGTCAGCCTCATGGAAAAAGGATGTCCCGTACGAGTCCAGGCTTCTCCGCTCACAGCTCACATCACAGTCATTGATAAACACTGAGATAACAACTTCCCTGCACGTAGGAACTGCACTCTCATTTACCTCCACAGCACCTGGCCTGAGAGTGGGTACAAGTTCAACAGGCTGATTCATCCATTTGTCCATCCCCAACACCTCCCAATAAACTGGAAGCTTCATCAGGCACGAACCACAGCTGCCTTGCCTTCCATCCTTTCCAGTACTTAGACTGGGATCTAGCAACAGCACATGTTCAACTACTTGATAAATGGGCAAGTACCCACTGGTACCAGGCCCTGTATGAAGACGCTAAAAGCAGAAAAAGAACAAGACTAGGTCCTTGAATTTATGGAGCTCTCAGTTTAGTGGGAGAAGAAGTCAACCAACCAACCAACTGCAGTGTGTTATGGTGAGGACTATAAATAGGCCTCGTGGAGCACATAGGGAGTAGCACTTAACCAGCTGGGGGTGGGAGTGGGGACAGTCGGGGAAGGCTTCCCAGAAGAAGTGACTATGAAAGGACGCGCATAAGTAAGCCAGATGAAGGCAGGGACAGAGACAGTGAGAGGCAAAAAGAAAACAAACAAAAACACAGCATGTCCCAAAGGCAAGAGAAAACAAGACTGTTTTCAGCCAAAACAAAGTATTCCAGAGTGCTGATAGGCTGAATTTACCTGAAATTTTGGAAGTAAAGCATCTGTCTACCCCATAGTATATATCTAAACGTCAATTCCCTGCTGTGCAAAGCGCTTTCTGTATAAACTCTAACCCTATTCTCATTTGGAAGGTTCACGATAGGTCAGGTGGGAGTGGGGGCTCGAATTCTGGAATGGGGGCTAAGCACGGGTCCACCTTTCCAAAGCCTTTGCAGTCTGCAGCACTGAACTGAACTCTGTCAGGTCCTTGTGCACTTACTACCCTACCCTCTCCTCATGACTCCAGCCTAACCTCTGACACTTTCTGAAAGACCGCAGCCAGAACAGGCTAGGAAGTCGGGGTATAAACAGGAAGGGAGGAAGAAGGAGTTGAGGGGGGTGGTCACAATGGAAAAGGGAGCACAGAATTCCATAAACCCAAAGTCCAAGGTCACCTCTGAGGCCTCCTCACAAGCCCCAGACCAAGAAGGTCTCCAAAGAAGGGATGGCAATGGGCAGGTGAATGGAGCAAAAGTCTGCTCCTGAAAAAGGGGCAGTAATTTTAGTTTGAGATTGAAACACTTCTCTAACAGGGGACTAAATGTGAGCTATTCATATATTGCTTTACTATTTCTAGAGCAGTCTAATCCCTCCTTACTTCCATCCGAAAACGGAGAAAATGAAGCCTTGAGATATTAAAGAAGCTTCCCAAGGTCAGCAGCCAGCAATGACAGGAGACCTGTGTTCTAGTCTAGACTCTGTCCAGACTGTGTGTCTGCTCCCCATCCCTTCCCTCTTCAGAAGGTCTGAGGGGCTTATATATGGGACAGTGAGGACAAATTCAGGGGGAAGGCACTAAAAATGCAGCCCCAGGGATTTAGATGGGGTCAAAAGAACAGCCAAGGGACTTCCCTGGCAGCCCAGTGGTTAAGACTCCGCTTTGCCACTGCAGGGAGCATGTGTTCAATCCCTGGTCGGGGAACTAAGATCCCGCATGCCACATGGAGTGGCCAAAACCAAAAAGAACAGGCATGTGTTAAGAAACACTTAATACTTAATGAGACACTGCTGCCAGAGGCTGCATCATCTCCTCCTGTGAAAAATGCCATTCAGGATCTCACGGAGCTAAGGTTGTCCTGAGGGGTGATCCCCACTGGAAATGGAAACAGGCCATATCAGCCTTCCTGCAGTCACTGGTGACCTCCAGCTCGCATTACAACCCTGAGCCACCCAGCTTGCCTGCCAGCCTCTACAAGCCCAGAGCTCTGTGCCTTTGCAACACCCCTCCCCACACTCCAGGCCAGGACCCTAGAACTCAGGTGCGTGGCAGGCCTCACTCACCTTGGGTCGTGCTGGGGAGGGCCGAGGTCTTTTCTTCACTTCAATCCAGTTCTCAGAATCCAGGTCAGGGAGGCTGGCAGACAGGCCCTTGGGCAGGGTCTTTAGGTTGCTGACCTCCTCTGTTTTAGTTGGCACTGGTGTGACAGCACGGGGAGAGCCAGGCGCCGACTCTAAAGGGTGGAAAGGGGAGATCCTCATCCCTCCAGCCCTCCTCCTGATGGCCAGAGGACAAGGGCAACAGGGAGGCATCCACATGCCAGCAGGGTACCTACCTGTCTCCTTCTGATAGTGCTGGCGGGGCACAAACTCTGGGCAGTTGAGAAGCTGGGAGAAATCAGTCTGGGAATAATCCACTATTGGGGGACCAGGAAGAGGCCATTTCTCTGGCTCCTCCCTTCGGCGGACTTTTTCATCAACGATCTCCACCACCTTGCTGTCCTTTAGGGCCTGCAGGGGAGAAAGAGGGAGAAGATGCAGAGGAAAGACATGGACGGACTGAGATCTTGGAAGCTGGTAGATGACTGAGCCCCATGAGCTCAGGGATAAGTCCAGTGCTGGCAGGAGTATAAGAAAACTGGTACCATCTTCCACGACCAGCGGACGGGTGAGATGTTCAAACTTGTAGGAGGGTACCAACATGAAAAACACACCTGCCCTTTGACCCTGCCATTCTACTTCCAGGAATCAGCCCCAGAGAAATACTTGCACAAACAGGTGACAACATAAGATCTGGATACAAGGCCATTCACAGCAACACTGTCTGCAAAAGGAAAAAACTGGAAACTACCTACGCTTGCCACCACATAAGCAATTTAAACCAATTATGGCACATCCATTCAATGGAACACTATTCAGGCTTTAAAATCAGCTTCAAATGTGCTGAGGTGGTAAGAGTCACAAAAAAGCAGGTGTAGGTCAGTGAGTTTAAGATCCCATTGGGGGACTTCCCTGGCAGTCCAGTGGTTAAGACTTCACCTTCCAGGGACTTCCCTGGTGGCGCAGTGGGTAAGACTCCACACTCCCAAAGCAGGGTGCCCAGGTTCAATCCCTCGTCGGGGAACTAGATCCCACATGCATGTTGCAACTTAAAGAGTTCACATGCCACAACCAAGGAGCCCATCTGCCTCAACTAAGGAGCCTGCCTGTCGCAACTAAGACCCAGCGCCACCAAATTAATTAATTAAAACGAAAAAAAGACTTTGACTTCCAATGCAGGGGGTGAGGGTTTGATCCCTGGTGGGGGAGCTAAGATCCCAAATGCCTTGAGGACAAAAAACCAGAACATAAAGCAGAAGCAGTACTGTAACAAATTAAATAAAGACTTAAAAAAAACCCAAAAAGATCCCATTGGTGTTTGAATTTTTTGGTGTTTGAATTTTTAAGTAAAAACATACAAATGCACACAAATTTTTCTAGGATTCACAGGTAAAGTGCTACAGGTGTTTATCTCTGGGAAAAAGGGTGAAAAATGGAGGGGGGAGAAGAGTTTCCTTTTAAAAATCTTTTAGGGGCTTCCCTGGTGGTGCAGTGGTTAAGAATCTGCCTGCCAGAGCAGGGAACACAGGTTCCAGCCCTGGTCCGGGAAGATCCCACATACCACAGAGCAGCTAAGCCCGTGCGCCACAACGACTGAGCCTGCGCTCTAGAGCCCGCGAGCCACTACTGAAGCCTGTGCGCCTACAGCCTGTGCTCCGCAACAAGAGAAGCCACCGCAACGAGAAGCCCGCGCACCGCAACTAAGAGTAGCCCCCGCTCACCGCGACTAGAGAAAGCCCGCGCGCACAGCAACAAAGACCCAATGCAGTCAAAAATAAATAAAATAAAATAAATGAATTTATTAAAAATTAAAAAAAATAAAAATCTTTAAAATGGAAGAGGAAAACATTTTAACATGTGACAACATACTGTGTTGGTGAGGCTGAGGAAGAGGCACTCTCATATACTGCTGGTGAGAATGCAAAAGGCACACCCACTAGAAAGGGAATCAGGTAACAGCTAGCAAAATTACATATGCATTTGCCTTTCAGTTCAACCATCCCACTTCTAGAAATCTACACCAAAGACACGGGCTAAAACATGAAAAGATTATATATATATATATATGCACCTGTAAATAAGAATGAGAGTACCTTTCTTCTACTACTACTACTACACGGTCAGCTCCCAGATATATTAAGAGAAAGCAAAAAAAGCGTGAAGAAATACATGTGCTATGTTACCGTTCATCTAAGAAAGGGGAAGTATATAATACCCACAGAGGCATTTACTTAATTTTTTTAATAGAAAGATTCAAGAAAGGTTGCTTATAGTAAAAGAAAGGGAAAAAGGTGTAAATAAGAAAATTTTAAGTCGGGCTTCTATGAACATACCATCTGACTTTGGAACCACATAAATGTTTTCTATAAATGTAAAACAAACATGAAGACGTAAGAAAGCAATCCCCAAAACGTGAAAGCAAAGCGAAGCTAATGAAACTAATATATATTAAGTTAAAGAAACAACCACAAAAAAATTATTTCAAGTTGAAAATAGTCACTGACTGTATAAATAGGAAAAAAAACTTTTTAGGAGTAGGAGAGGTACTATAAGTATAATGTGTATAAACTGTAGAGTAAAACAAATGAATAGTTATGGTGATGTTGTTAGGAATTAGGATTTTTGGCATGGGAGAAAGTAGTAGTTACAGATTAAAGATACTTGGGGTTATGTGTATGGACCCTATAGAAATTTTAATAGAAATTATCAGTACAATCTCATGATGTATTTTCTTAAAACAAACAAACAAAAAGCTCTAGAAACATCGACCAATCAAGTAGCAATAAACACCGCTACAACTCAAACTGTGTTATCTAAATACCAAAAACACCACTTCCCCAAAATAGAGGACCCAGAGTTCCTTAAAAAAAACGGCCAATTTCAGATCTGGGACAGGAAATGTACAAGATGAACCAGGGTCCCACTGGCCAAAGACACAACAATTTGATTCAGCATAATAACTACAATAATTTTGAAATAAACAAAATGTTTGAACCTACAAGTTTGTAATGATATTAAATGATACTAACACAAAAAAAACAAACTCGAAACGCACTGTTCACCTTTGAAGGTTATTAGGGATCAGCTCATAATTCTGAAAACTGGTTAACAAAGGAAAAGATCAAGCACTTATCTGCCCTTCCTGTACGAAGTATATACTTCTTGGTAACCAAATAGTTGATAATGCAAAGTACCTCCTTAAAGAGGTATTCCAGCTAACAAATAAAGACAGATTGACAGAATATAAACATTTTGTAGTCCCTAATGAAGTAACAGGCAGTGATTTGCAGTTTATATGGCAAAAAAGAGCACCAAGTGAGGCATTAAGTGACATCTGAGAGAATATATCACTATCTATAAAGTATTCTTGACGAGGAGGGAAAAAAACAAACAATCAACCAAAACCTGAATCTCATCAGGCTTCTCAAGAACCAATTTACAAAAAAATCTGGAGTACAGAAGAACATGTGAAATGATACCACTCTGTCCTATGGAAAATTCTACAAGATATACAATCTAGCATATTCAAAAAATAAACTGCAAGGAAAAAGAGAGGGAGAGGAGGAGACTTAATAAGACAATAATATTGGTCTTATCTGGATCCTGATTCTCATAAACTACGAAAACATTTTTGACAAGTGGGGTGAATTTGCAACTGATGAGATATTTGGTGATATTAAAGAACTGTTAATATTTTTACATGCAATAATCATATACTGATTATTTTTTTTAACAGGCCTTTATCTTTCAGACACAGATACTGAAACATGGATGAAATGTCAGATTACCGGAGAGTTCCTTCAAAGTAATCTGGGAAAGGGAACATGAGGAGACAGATGGAACAAGACTGGCCGTGAGCTGATAGATGCTGAGGCTGGGTAATGGGCTCATTATACCATTGTGTCTACTTTTGTAAATTTTCCATAATAAAGGGATGGGTGGGGGGAGGAGGGGGAGGGGGGGGAGGGAGAGAGAGAGAGAGAGAGAGAGAGAGAGAGAGAGAGAGAGAGAGAGAGAGAGAAGGGGGAGGGGGAGGGGACGGGGAGGGAGAGAGAGGCTGGCCAAGCCTTGGAATCTTAGCGTAAGTAATGAGATGAGGACTCTTCCAGGGTTTTCTGCCTTGGCCCAAATTCCAGCTCCTTAAGTAAGGACCTTTCTTTCCTCTGCACCCCAGCCCCAGGGAGAGAGACATACCGCAAAAATGAGTGAAATGTCAGTGGTAAGGGCCTGTACTCGGTGGAAGGACGCAATAAGTGTGATGGGAAGGAAACCGTCAGCATCCATTTTCCGTCGCAGGAAGAAGTCTCGCTCTAAATTGTCCACGCTGAAGTAGTATTCACTAGGTGGAGGGGAGAAGAAGTATGATTGCTTCATCATTTGTGAATATGCCTTCCTTGTTCTGTACACTCCAGGAAGCTCACATAGCCTCTGACCAACCCTGTCCCTACTGTACTTACAGTCCTAAAGGCTGAAAAGAGATGATGTTATCCTTTCATGGCTCCCTAACCTTGGGTCAAACTTCTCTCTGCCCTTCAGCCTCTTTGTATGCCTGACAAGCTCTTCATCCTCCTTTAAAACCCAGTCCCAATACTGTTGGTCACTTTCTCTTCTGTTCCTGAGCCACTTATCACACTCTTCTGCAATGATCTACTTCCTCGTATGGCTCCCCCACTGGACTGAGAAACAACATATTAGAGAGGTTAGGAGTTAAGGTTTTGCAAATCAGACAGAAATAGACTCAAATCTGCGCCTTGTCACTTACCAGTTAGGCAAGTGACTGGGCCTGTATGCTCATCAATAAAAAGGGGATAAAACCCAGCTCATAAAAATTAAATAGACAACCACAGGACTAAATAAGAGAATGCCTATAAGGCACGGAGCACTGAGCCTCACCAATAATGCTAGCGTTCTCAATGCTGCCATTACAAATAAAGGGATAAAGTGGAGCAGAATCGAGACATTTTCTCTCCTTTTAAAAAAATTAACTAATTAATTTTTATAATGGTAGTACAGTTCTCTCAAGTTACCTTTTTCAGGTCCAGCCAGAGGCAGCAACTGCTGCTAGCACCAGAAGGGCCTGCACAGCCCTACCCTACCAGGCTACCATCCTCGGGCAGCCCCCAATCCTACCCATGTCTCCAGGAGGAAGGCGCCTGTCCACTTACATCTGGCGTTTGATGTAGTCTTTAAGCAGCTCCTGGTCCACGCTGTAAAGCTCAGTGCTGCTGACATTGTCAAAGTAGTAGGTGATGTTGTTCATGTACTTGGGGGTGCGCGGCCCCTCTGCACCGTCAAACTTTCGGTAGCCGAACTGGTAGTCAAAATGGGCTAAGGGGGAAACGGGTGTCATGAGGGAGAGGATACCCCTGCCCGCCCCCCACCGCACTCCCTCGGACATCCCGGAGCCCAAAGGGGCCTCACGTACTTCGAGTGCCACCCCGGCCGCGTCCCCGGCCGCGACCACGCCCCCGTCCACGGCCACGGAAGGAAGCCCGCGCCCCACCAGCCCCATCACTCTTCACACTCGATGTCTCATCCTGGTCGTGCCAGGCAGGCTCCGATTTGGTCTCTGGTTGCCAGGCTGGGGTGGGGGGGGCCACGGGCACGGGCACGTAGGTGGCAGGCTCAGACCCTATGGGGAGAGGGGGCGCCGGGTCAGGCCTGAGGAGGAGCCCCATGCCCAGGCCCTCCGTAGTGGGAGGTGCATACCTTTGATCTCCCCGCGGTTGGCAGGTGTGTGTCGTGGCTCTGGCGGGCGAGTAGGGCGAGAGACCAGTTTCTCTCTGGGCACTTCAGGCTTCATGTCTATTTGCAACGGAACCCACTTGTGTTTGTTCCCTGGAGGACAGCATGGGTACAAGAAAGGCTTGAAGGAGAGGTCCCTCCTGGCCATCCCTACCCCCAACACTTCTGTCCCTGTCTGGGGTCTCAGGCCTGAATCACCATCTGGTGACCTTGGGCAGATTCCTTTCCCTCACTGGACCTCATTTTCATCTCTAAAATAAGAAGGTGGTGGACTTCACTGTGATAGACACTCTCGGTTGACTCCTAATATCAACTTCTCCACCGTCAAGAGAACCCCCTCTGGAACCAGACACATGGCAGCCCAGAATCAAGACTGCACCTTCAGGCTCCCTTAGACACGTGCCGAAATTCTACCCAGGGGAGCTGAGTGGAAGCAGTCAATTCCAGGGTGAGTCCCTAAAAGGCAGGGAGCTACTCCCCCCTTTCCCCATCCTGCTAGGTGGAGTGAGTCATCTGGAATGAGAAGAGCCAACACACAGCAAGACAAAGGAATCAAAGAGCTGCACCTGGCCTACTTCCACCCAGCTCTCAGGTGAGAGAAATAACCTTCCATCCTGGTCAGACCCCCTGTTCCTCTGGATATGTATGAGAGCAGCCAAACCTGTACTCTAGCCAGTTCAGCCAGAGCAATGGGAACTCCTGCCTTTTAAATGAAATCTAACACGGGACAGCAATACATCAAGACACACAAAGAACACTCTGAGGCAGAGACCCCGCCCCCGTCTTCTGCACTGCTAGAGCCCCAGTGCTGAGGACAGGGCTTACCAAATGCTTGTTAAAGAAAAGGAACTGATGGACAGATAGTTGGAGTGAAGCTTGCTGACCCAGTGGCCTACACCCATCAGCCTCCCAAGGACGTCTTGCGGGGGCTCCTGAGGTTGCTCCAGCAGCCCTGGCGTTCCGACATTTCTTGGTTCTGCCCTACCACCTTCTCCCGAGTCCTGATCCAAGCCACTCACCTTTCTTCTTCTGCCCGCCTCGCTGGTAGTCCTCATCCCCGTTCTTCTCCTCCCCCGATTCATCTGATTTGGTTTTCGGGCTCTCCTTACTATCACTCCCCTCTCCTTTCTCCTGTTCCTTCATGTCTTTTTTGGGTGGCAGCTTGCGGGCAGGCTGAGACTTGTGGGACTGTGGCTGCAGCGGGAAGTAGAGGAACAGGGAGGTGATGTGAGTCTGAGAGCCTCTTGGGATGGGAAAGAAGGGAGCTCCCTGTCACTGGAAGAACGGGGTTGAGGAGCTGGAGCATGTGATGGCAGGTTGGGCTGCATGTATTCTAAGGTCCTACTTTCACACCTGAGATGCTTTCGCTGGCAAGAGTTGTCAAACAGGCAGGAGGTAGAGGACAACCTGTCTCTCCAGCTTCCTTAAGTCTAAATGACAGAGACAACCCCCAGGGCCGGGGCTGCGGCCTGCAACGGGCAATTGTTTTACTCCCTACAACAGGATCACATAGTTCAGGTCACCTGTGGGACGGAGGAGATGCTGGCCCCTGGTCTGTCCACACCAACCCTGCTGTGAACTAAAGGCCAGTGTGGCCAGAGCCAGTGAGGGACCTAGCTGTCAGCCCAGAACGAAAGTGCTGGGAAGGAGAGGACTGACCAGGAGTCCATCTTCTGCTAGGGCTCAGGGAAGCTACATAAGCTTCCCCATGACCTGTGGTGTGGAGGCGGGTACCTGGCCTAATGATCACCTACAGGCAATCCAAGTGTAGTGATGGAGATCACAGGCTTTGAAACAATACAACACACCTGACTTCTAATCCCCACTTGGCCATCAAGGGCTTGTAATTAACCGTCCCCAGCCTCAGTGGCCTCATCTGTAAAATGGGAATCACTGAAGGACCTATCTAGGAGTCACTGAGGGTTAGATGAAATGATGAAAAAACAGCACTTGGCAGTCCCTGACACACAGCAAGGGCGCAAAGAATGATTCTTAGCTATTTCAATGTTGCCCATATGGTACCAACCACTCCTCTTAAAAAAACAGAAAGGTAACAGCTGAGGCTCTGAAAGCTTGAGGCCAAATGTGAACATGTAGACAGAATTCAAACCTGCCCATCCCTCCCACAGACTCACCTGCACACTCTTGTGGGCTATCTCTCCAGGTGTTGGCCAGTTGATTGCATCTCCAAAGTCACCAACCTGCAAGGCACATTCTATGAGGGGTAACCCTGCCTCGACCATTCAGGCCCTCATCCAAAATACAGCTCCACTGAGAGATCAGAGGCCAAAATCAGTCTGTCCACGAGGACCATCCACAATGTAGAGACCCAGAAAAAGTGCCCCTCCTATTCAGAGAGAACCCAGAAGTACCTCGCAGTCCAGAAGCACTCACTACAACAGAAAAGAGGCTCCCACCTCCAGGAAGTCCCTGCTTGGGTTGCCAACTCCTACTTCTTACCTTGCTACCTTTGCGCTGTTTAGGAACTGCTGCCCTCACCACCCTGGCCGGAGCAGCATGTTCTGTGGGAACAAGAAGGGAGGGAGAGTTACGCAGAGCCCATGGGAGGGGCCCACAACCACCTCCTCAGCCTCATCACTACCCCACTCCACCAAACAACCTGCAGGCTCCCAAAGGAGGAAGACGCGGTGGGGACAGGAAGGACACATGCTCAAACACCTCTTTCTGAAGAAATCATGGCAAGTGCGATCATGGAAGCAGCAAGCAGCCGAAACCCCGAGAACTCAACTCGGAGGACCCTCACCGCTCTATACCCTCTTGTGAAAAAGGGAACTGAGTCCATGCCAGGGTTTGCTCTGTAATTCAGGGCTCCCGAATCGACCCAGATTCCATAAAGGGATCTGAAAGACCCTCTCTGGCTCTAACATTCTAGAAGTCTGTGTGTGAGCAGACTTAGGAAGGCAAGATACAAACCCTAAGTGGGCAATCCAAGGACCTCTTCTAAGCCCCACATGTCAGGGCCAGCCCTGTCCTCAGTGACCTGTGGTCAACAGAAGAGTGAGCCATTCAGAGAAGATGTGCCTGCCTTCCAAGTTTCTAAAGAAAAAGTGAGACCCCCATTTGACTCAATGGTTCCACCTTTAGGGATTTATCCTAATGATACAAATTAGACAAGTGTTTAGGGTTATGTGCAAAGATGCTGAAAGGGCTATTCATAATTTCAAAAAAACTGAAAACAATACATGTCCAATAGCAGGGAACTGGCTAAATAAAAGTTCAACAACTTTTAGAATGGTCATAAAAAGATAACGATCTCTACTGATATGAAAAGATAAACACAATAAATGAGAAAAGTTATAACCCTATTTTTGTAAAGTAAATAAAAAACGTATACGTACACATACACACAGTAGAAACTCTAGAAGGAGATATAACCGAGTATTACCAGGAGTTAAGTAGTATGTTTACAGTGATTTAATTTTGTTTGGGGTTCTCCAGTAGTTTCAACAAGGGCAGACCGGGATTTTTATTTTTTTATTTTTCTGGCTGCACTGCATAGCTGCAGGATCTTAGTTCCCCAGCCAGGGATCAAACCCACACCGCCTATAGTGGAAGTGCGGAGTCTTAACCACTGGACTGCCAGAGAAGTCCAGGGGCTTTTTAAAAAGAAAAAAAAAAAAAATTTTTTTTAAGGCAGTGGCTCTAATAGGTCTGACCCTTCCTACACCTACCCTTATTTTTCCAACTTGGCTCTGAAGACCAAGAGTTTCTGAACCCTTCCTCCCCCAGAGATCCACGGGAAAAGATACACATCCTGGGGCTCTGCTCACCCACTGCTCGCCCGTCACTTTGCCTCCATTGTTGGCCAGCCATGCCAGGGGTCAGGAGCTGCCCCCAGTCCCTGAGCAGAGAAATTTGTCCGGCTGGTCTCAGAAGGAACGTTCTATGCCTTGATCAGACCGCGTGTACCCTTAACGAGCAGAGAGAGTCCTTTCCTGACTCCTAACTGTGAGGCCACTGCATTCTTGGCTTCTACCCCATACTGGAGCCACTGCCCCCTCGAGACACCCCATATGCCACAGGAGGGCTGGGGCTCTGTAACCCAATCCACAGCATCCCCCATTCCCAGTGCTGAGCAGTGGAGAACGAGAAAAGCCCTCTCAGTCCCAAGAGGATGAAGCCCTTAGGCCCAGAGAACTACTTACTCCACACTGATTTTCTTGCTAATTCTGGTTTGGCCCAGAGAAGGCTAATACCACCTAGTTCCCTGACTAGAACCAGCAGGGGCAGCCACGAGAAGATCACCTCCCTCAGCTACACACGAGCTGTGACAGCAGTCACTTCTGCAGGGACCCAGCCTCCACACCCCAACAGCACCACCTGCATGCTACCAGAACGAGAGCATGCCCAAAGGCCTGCAACATCAACTTCATGAACACAAAGTTGGAAAAGAGGATCAGTCAGAGGGCCAGGTGTTCCTGAAAACTACTGGAAAAGGTTTAAGGCAAAGTTTTTCAGGTCACTGTCTATTTCCTCTAATAAAAACTCTTTCAAAATTGCGAGGCATCAGATCCTGTAATCACCCTGCCTGACATTCTGTTCACCAAGATCACAAAGGGACATGGTAAAGTACTAAAAGTTCAGTCTCCAATTAATGGGAGCGCTAAACTGCCACTGAAAGAGCCCACTGATTCCCTACTCCCCCACAATCCCAAGCTGACCAGGGGAACGTGACAACACGGGGGTTAGGGGCACCCACCCCCGACATAGTCGAAAAATCCAATCACACATCATGTGGTGCTTTTACTGTTGAAAAAAACCACATATAAGTGGACCCACACAGTTCAAACCTGTGTTGCTCAAAGGTCAACTATATTTTCTATACTGCTTGTTCCAGAAAGATCCTAAAGCTTATCTTTTGGAAAAAAAGCTACCTAGAAGGGCCAGATCTAGGAGGTCTAAGGAGCGGGAAACTAGGGGAGGTTTAGGGGGAGAAAGCACGTGGGTGAGTCAAACTCATCGGGTTGTGGTAAAAAGAACTGGTAAGAGGAGAGGAAAAGCTGGAAATGAAACAGGGATGAGTGTAGGTGAAGTGAGATGGGGCCGGGTAAGATGGGAGAAGGCCTTGCAGGATGGGGCTGGCCAGAGGGAACTACTAGATTTCAGGCCTTAGTGCCAGGAGAATAGGCGAAGGCCAAATATTTATTGTGGGGCTGGCATCATCTCCTAGAGATGAGTCAAGTATCTAAAAAGACTGAATTTACCCTGATTGCAAAGAACTTCTACCTTGGGGAACAAGGTAATTTGTAGGGGCTTAGGGGCTACATTACTGGAGTTCATACCCACCTGCTGCCATATACCTGGCCATTAGGTCAACCCCCTCGGAGGAGTCCAACCAGATCCTAGGCGAAGTGCCCTGGCTCTGCGCTCTCACTGCGTTGTGTTAGGTGCCCGGTTACTTATCCACCATGCAGCCCACCCCACCCCTTAAGAGCAAGTACCAGGGTGCTTTCATAGCAGTGATCCCAGAGTCTAGCTCAGGACCTAGCAACACGGCTGACGTTTGTTTAACGAACGGAGAGTTCACACACCCATCTCCTCTAGGATTTCACACTAGAGAAGAAAAGAAGCTTTGCTTTCCAAGTGCTTGTTCCTGAATCTATGGCCTTAACCCTCAGCTGGAGCCTTCCCCCCGGCAGAGAAACAAGTATCCTAGGCACTGCTGGATCCCAGGGGAACCCACGTCCCAGCCCTGCCTTGACTCCAGAGGCAACTGATCACCTGAAATCAGTCTTGGGTCCTAGTCCAGACTCCAATACTCACCAGTTGTATAGCCTTGGAGATACTACATACCACCCCCTTCCTGGGGCCTCCCTCACCTTCCTCAACTGAACAAAGGAAATTCACACCTAGAGGTAGAGGGAAGAAAAGGTAAGATCTCAACCAATGAGACTTCTCATGAAAGCAGAAGAGATGCTAGCAACAAGCCGTGGTCATAGTATTAACGGAGTGAGCACTTACTAGATGCCATGCACTGTTCTGATGCTGAGTTAGTTTCTCTAATTGGTCTCATTTTCCAAATGAGAAAACCAAGGTACATGGTGGAAAGGTTATTTACCAAGATCACAGCTAGCAAGCAACAGAACAGGATCTGAAGCTAAGCAATCAGACTCTAAAGCCTGTGCTCTCAGCCACTTGGAGGACGGTCCAAATTACCTCCTCATCGTGGCCAGCAGGGCAGGCCCTCAATGGCTGGGCTGCAGGATATCATTCTACACACTGGAGAAAACCAAGGCCCACTGCAGGGAAACCTAAAAGGTCATAGAGCAAGACAAGCGACACTCCTAGGATTGGACACTGGCAACCTGACAATCCCCTCTCCTGCACCCAGAGAGAGGCAAGGGAAATTGCCACCAAGCAGGCCCGGAGGAAGCCCCACATGTGGCACCCCCCAGTCCCGTGAGGAGAGAGGCGTTCAGGCCTGCTTCCCAGTCCCTCCACCTCAGCATCTGCCCCAGTGAGGATGGGGGTCGGGGGCGGGGGTAAGCATCCAGCTGACATGGATTCTGCCCCCACCACTGCCTGAACTACAGCCCAGGACCCTCACTGTGGAAGGCAGAGACACCATTTAAGGGCAGGGAGTGAGGCCAGTAGGAGTCTAGATTACATCACCCACCTGTGCCCGTCCCTCCCAGGCCAGCCTGGGGACAGAGTAAGAAAAGCCTGATGTATTTTCAGCTGTCATCCAGCCTGGGGGTGTGGTGGAGTCACAGAGGAGGAGGCTGGGGACCCGGTCTTTTCATCCCATCCTCACTGATCCCAACGCCACCCCCACCCCGGCAGGAACACTCTTCTACAGAATAAAAAAAAAAAAAATGCTGTGTTAACCATCCTCACCCTCTTCACTGATTCCTACCGCTGCCACCACCTCTCAGAAGCCTCTCTCTATCCAGCCTTCCCACCCCAAGTTCCCCCAGACCTGCAGGTGAAACACGGGAGGGGGCTGAAGGGTGCCCTTATAGAAAGAACTGGACAGAGAGAAGAAACCTTCGGAAGGTCCGCTCACCTTGAGGCTCCGCTCAAAGGAAGCTTCTGAAGAGTCTGCGTCCCTCGGCCTGGGAGGAGGGGCAGGGGCAGCGGGCTCTGGTCACATGATACCACCTGGCCCAGCCCAGCTCAGGCTCAGGCCCCAGTCAACTATCTATAGCCTGCAGTGACTCTCCCTGCCCCAGACACGGACTCTGCTGTCCTGGGGTGGCTGTGGTCACTCCCACTACTGGTACCAGTCCCTGAAGTCCTACCCCAAAGCTAATTAACTAATCGTCATCACAGCTGAAATATATCAGCAGGCCGTGAAGCCTCTGGCCTCCAAGCACCAGCTCCCTAACGCAGCCTTTCCGAAGAGCACATTTGGTTCTAGTTAGAACGGTAATCGTAATCACCACCTTTTACTGGGTAGTGGCTAGGTGCCAAAAACTGGTTTAACTTGCTATGTGTAATTTCACATAATTGTTTCAGAAAGACATTCCAGTTGTTCGGAAAATGAAATTGACGGAAGAGATTTGCCCAGGGTCACACAGTATGTATTCTGTGTGACACACAGATCTCAGCATAAATTCTTCTCAAGGCCTTCCCTAATTGCCCAACTAGCAGCTCTGGATCAAGTTCTAATTCAGTCTATCATGTGGGATCTTCAGAGTACTCATTAGCCCCTGAAATGGTTGCACTTTTGTGCATCTCAACCCCACTAGACTAATCAATTGCTGAGTCCATATACTATCCACGCAAAATGCCAAAGTACTTCACATGCAGTAGCTCATTTATTTTTCACAACCACGCTAGGAGCTAGGAGGCAGGTAAGATGATGAAGACTCCCAGTTTACAGCTGAGGAAAATTGAGGCTCAGAGAGCCCACCTGCCTAGTAGGTAGCAGAGATGGATTGAAACCCAGGTACAGCCTGACTCCACCTTGGGCTTCACCAGCCGGCAACGTGCTGGATGTGTGGACAATGACTGGGAGTTCCACAAGGGTAGGGATCTTTTCTACGTTTCTCATTGGCCGCTGGAACCCAAGACTGCAGCCTGTACATGGCTGGCCCACAGTAAATATTTGCTGAATTAAGAAATCTACATCGGCATGGGTGCTTCCTGAAGGACTTTCCAGAGCGTTCTTCTCTGGGAAAAGAGGTTAATTACCCCTTTGCATTATGTCTGAACAGGACAGCTCTGCAGCCTGGCAACTGCAACCCCTCTGGAGTCTAGACCTATGCCCTGTTCTCCTTCAAGTTGGAATCAGTGTGCTTCAACCCAAACACCAGACGTCAGCTGTGGAAAACAGAACAGAGAGTGTGCAGCAAACAAAACAGCACAGGAACTCCCCAGAGGTCCCAGACTTAAGCCGCCAGGCCCCAGGCTACACCATAAATCACAAGGCTGGCTGGCTGGTTGGCTGGCATGGCAAGCTGGGAAGCACAGACACCAGCTAAGAGGGCAGCACCCACTCAAGAGCAGTCACAATGCCACCCATGAACCCAAGCTTATGTTGCCAGAGCTTCCGAGTTTTCAAGAAAGGTAGAAAAATAAATTTGATATGGAAGGGAAATTTTCTGCTTTCTAAATATTGTTAATGAATTCACATTAAAAAACAAAACCCGGGCTTCCCTGGTGGTGCAGTGGTTGAGAGTCCGCCTGCCGATGCAGGGGACACGGGTTCGTGCCACGGTCCGGGAGGATCCCACATGCCGCGGAGCGGCTGGGCCCGTGAGCCATGGCCGCTGAGCCTGCACGTCCCGAGCCTGTGCTCCGCAACGGGAGAGGCCACAGCAGTGAGAGGCCCGTGTACCACAAAAGAAAACAAAAAAACACCCAAAACCTTCTTCAAGCCACATCCAGCTTGTGGGCTCCTGCATGCTCTCCTAAGCGCTGCCTGAGGAGCAGGTTAATCACCCAGCAGCTGGGCCCTGGATTTCAGAGCCAATCTTCAGGCAGGCTGCAATGCTCTGCCCCACTGACTCCACCGTCCTTCTGTGGGAGGCTGCTGACATCAAAGCTGGTTTTCCCTTGTCCCTGTGGTCACCCACCACACCTTAGGTAATGCAAACTCATTTTTACCGTCCTAAGTCTAAGGCATTCTCTGCTGCACGAGGCTTCTGAATCTCCAAGAAATTACTGTGGATTATCCCTGTTATTGGAGTGAAGAGGCTGGAAGGGACCTGAGAACTCATGCCATTGTACAGATAGGAAAACTGAGGCCCAGGAGGGACCAGGCTGTGCCCAAAGTGACCAGTGAATTGTTGTGGAGCTGACAGTGAACATCGAGTTTCTGCCTAGTGATCCCGAGCTTTTCCCACAGGTCAGGAAGCCAATTTTCTCACTCAACAAAATATGCCCTGTGCACAACTACACGCACTCACAGGATGGAGAGCAGGGCCTCAGGGACCCAAGCATTCCAGGCACCACTCCCCACAACTACTGATGGTGCCTATAATAGAGTCCCAGAAAGTCCCCGTTTTTAAGAACGGCTTCTCACATGGAGCTGGGATACATAACAGAAAAGGAGGGGTGCTCTGGTTGAAGTGGATCTGCAAGCGGGGCCCCACTTCCACCAGCGACTTAACTTCTTTGCACTTCTCCAGGGAAGGCTCTTGGCTCCATCTGGAAGACGTGGGGCAGGCAGGCTCTAGAGGTCCTAACCAGCCATCTATCTAGTGTGACAGGTTGGGTACCCTCACTAACCCTCAGTTTCCTGCTCTCTCAAATGGCTGGGTCCTAACAGCTCCAGCCCTGCAGGCTGGGGACACTCGGTAACAGGGAAAACTCCAGCAGAAATGGGAGAGACTTGCCAAGTGTCCCAGAAGCACATGGGGAATTGGAGTTCTTGGGTAAAGACTAGTTCCCCCAATCCAGTTCAGCCAGATTGGCCCTGCTCCCCAAAAGCCGCTGATTTGTCCCTGCTGCTGAGTTTGGGCAAGCCTTGGAGGCCCCTTCAGTGCTACTTATTATACTCCAACTGGGTAAGAAAAGAGCCCTGGGACGCCATGGACATGGAGACAGGCTGCCCCACCAGCAGACTCCCCGCCCTTGCTCACTGGTGCCCTATTTCACTCCCTCCCCCTTCAGCAAATGTAGAGGGGATGTGACCCCTACACTACCACCCCCCCTCCCCGCCCCACCCCACCCCAATTAGGCTGTTGGGCTAAGAGGCAGGACAGAGCAGCTGTTAACAGCATAGACTCTGGAGTCCACATGAGAATGCTCTAACAACCAGCTGCCATCAAACAAGTAACTCATAAGGCCAGGGGAGATGGTCTTATCTGACCAACTCCTCATGCAGCTTGTAACTCGATAGGCATTAACAGGGCCACAGAGGAATGAAAGCCAGCAAGCAGGTTCATCAGGAGGCAGAAAGGCACCCTGCATGGAAGATCCTAGAGTAAGACTTAACCTCTCATTTTCTGAAACTATGATAGGGGTTCAGGGTGGCTGCTAGGTAACAGGATTGTTTAAGAGCTTAAATATGGGCAGAGTTAAACAGAAAACTACCATAAATGCATTACAGTTATTTTTTAAAATCTCTTTGAATCAATTCTTGAATCTGTCTGGTGCTTTAAAGAAATTTTTAAGAAGGATTACAGTTGCCAGATTTAGCGAATTTCAGATAAACAACACTAATTTTTTAGATTATGTCCCACGTAATATTTGGGACACCTTATACTAAAAAAAAATATTTGCTGCTTACCTGAAAATCAAATTTAACTGGGCATGGTGTATTTTTAATTGCTCAATCTGGCCACAGTAGGAAGGAAGGACCATTGCCCCATGTTCCATGACAGTGAGTCAGTGTCCAGAGCACGGGGCTAGGAGCCGGGAGACTGACGCCAGTCCTGGTGCCGGCACTACAGCCCTCGCTATTGGAGCTTGGAAGAATTCCCCTCTGGGTGCCTTCAGTTTCTCTACTCAGAGGTCTGTTCTTGGGGTGTGGGGATCTGGTCATCTTCAGTCCTAACGCCCTTTAATTCTACCCTCACACTCACTGATCACCCTAACCCCAACCTTAGATGAAACCAGCTTTCCAGGGGTACAAGCTACCTCTGAAACTACTGCTACAAAGGACTTGGGCCCTAAGATTTCAGGATGCAAAAAAATTATCTATCTTCTGAGAAGCTTGTCAAAATGCAGATTCCTGGGTCCCACCCTCCAGAGATTCTTGCTCAGGAATGGTGGAGCCAGGAATCTGCTTAGTAATTCTAAGGGTGGTTTTCTCTGGACACACTTGCAGTTATCTTGATAGACCAAATGCGTTTCACCTGCTAATTTTGATAGGGGTTACTCAGAACCACACCACCGCATTTAGTATTTTTTAATTTTTTTATGGAAGCACAGTTGATTTACAATATTGTGTTAGTTTTAGGTTATAGCAAAGTGATTCAGTTATATATATATATTTCAGATTATTTTTCATTATAGGTTATTACAAGAAACTGAATATAGTGCCCTGTGCTATACTATACAGGAAATCCTTGTTGCTTATCTATTTTATGTATAGTATTGTGCATCCGTTGATTTTATACTCCTTCTTCATCCCTCCCCTTCCCCCAAGCTTGTTTTCTATATCTGTGAGTCTGTTTCTGTTTTGTAAATAAGTTCATTTGTATTATTTTTTAGATTCCACGTATAAGTGGTATCATGTAATATTTGTCTTTCTCTAACTAACGCCACTTTAGTATGATAATCTCTAGGTCCATCCATGTTGCTGCAAAATGCAGTATTTCTTCTTTGTTTAATGGCTGAGTAATATTCCATTGTATATATATCCCACATCTTCTTTGTCCATTCATCTGTGGATGGACACTTCGGTTGTTTCCATGTCTTGGCTGTTGTAAATGGTGCTGCTATGAACACTGGGGTGCATGTATCTTTTCGAATTATAGTTTTGTCTATATACCCAGGAGTGGGATTGCTGGATCATATGGTAGCTCTGTTTTTAGTTTTTTAAGGAACCTCCATCCAGTTTACATTCCCACCAACAGTGTAGGAGGGTTCCTTTTTCTCCATACCCTCTCTAGCATTTATTTGTAGACTTTCTGATGACGGTCATTCTAACCCGTGTGAGGTGATACCTCACTGTGGTTATGATTTGCATTTCTCTAATAGTAAGTGACATTGAGCATCTTTTCATGTGCTTATTGGCCATCTGTATGTCTTCTTTGGAGAAATGCCTATCTAGGTCTTGTGCCCATTTTTTTGACTGGGTTGTTTCTTTTTTGATATTGAGCTGTATGAGCTGTTTGTATATTTTAGAAATGAACTCCTTGTCAGTTGCATTGTTTGCTAATATGTTCTCCCATTCCATAGGCTGTCTTTTCATTTTATGATTTCTTCTGCTGTGCAAAAAGCTTTTAAGTTTGATTAGGTTCCATTTGTTTATTTTTGCTTTATTTCTTTTGCCTTGGTAAACTGATCTACCCAATTAGTATTTTAAAATCAGGGCTGTGCTTCTTAAGAACTGGTAGTGGGTACATGGGTCCTTGTTTCAATGTTTCCCTCTTTTACATTTTTGTATTAAATAATACTTTCTTGAAAAGAAAACTAAATTGCAGAACTATTCTGGTGGAAATGGAACCCAAGCCCCCTTCCCACTCTACGTCCCATTCAGCTGGAGTCCCTGAGCAGAGGGCTGTTATGAAAACCCCTCAACTCATGCCTGTGGAAACTGGGACCAGTAAGCTAGCAGACTGGCAACACCACTTCCACAATCTAAGAACACCAGAGGAGGTGGGGGTGGGTGACCTTGGTTAAATGCAGATTCCTGCCTTCTCCCAAGCTCCAGAAAGCAGTTTGCCAAGAGGGCAGAGCATGAGCATCTGCATTTTTTAACAAGTTTCCTGTGCAAGGCTGGTGCCAATTAATGTTTGAGAACTGAGCTGCCAATGAGTGAGACTGGCGGTAAGGGACCCCCTGGTCTCCAAGCCCCAGTCCAGGGTCTCATATTTATGGACAGGGAGTGTAGACAGGAATTAACCGGCTCACAAGAGCAGGAAGGGAGCGTGCTTTAATTACACACACAGACAGCAGCCTGAGGAGGGATGTATGAGGAACTCACCACCACCCAATCTCCAGCATCAAGAACAAAGATTGGTCAGGCCAAGAAGCCACAAGCAGAGTGTCTGACAGACGTGAGCTCACAAAAAAATCAGCGTGGGCTGAGCTTGAGGTTGAGTTTTACAGTGAGCTCCCGACTATGGCTGTGCCAGAAGAATGAAGGCTTGAAGGGACCTGTCTGCCTCTTCCTTACAACCAAACAGCTTCCACTCTTCCCCCACACATCGCTGTTTGCGCACCCAAGGCCCTGAGGTCTGGATCTGTTAAATAATAATGGCTACCACTTACTAAGCATTTACCTCAGGCCTCCTGCTGCAGGCCTTTTGTGCATTTTCTAACCCTCGCAGGGGCAGAGCTATCCCAGTTTTAGAGGAGACCCAGATGCTAGGTGGCTAGCCAAAGGTCACACAGTGAGAAGGTAGCTGACCCCAAGGACCTGAAAGTTCAGGCTACCCTAGGCCTCTCAGCACTGCAGGAGACGACACTAGGTTCTTGAGGTCCCAAAGGGCTCCAGCTCAAGCTGACCCTACCATGGACTGAGGCCATCAGCACCAGAATCCACTTCTCTGAGCCTATTAGCTCACCTGCCAGGCGAGGACAATGCCACTCAGCATAGGGGACAGGAGCAAAGCACAGCCAGGAATCCAAGCACTATTAATTGCGAAGGCAACGCTCTAGGGTGGTCTGCAACCCAAAGGCCTGGGCTCTGGCTGCAACAAGCCCAGGAGAATTTTGCCCCCTCCAGCAGATCAGAAAGGAGAGGATGAAAGAAACTGCAGAACCCCCATCGGACAAAGGACAGACAGGAGGGAGAAAGGGGTGTAGAAAAGCAGAGATTTTGTGTAGGCTCTGCACCAGGGCACAGGGGAGAGCTGAGGAGAGCATAAACCAGCCATTCAGATAAATTACCCTTCCTTATCGTTGGTGACCAGGGCTAATCAGCTCCTAAGGTCTACCTCAACCATCACTGTATCTAAATCTCACAATTTCAGTTTGAGGTAGGAAGGGTGGAAATGGTTCTCCCCATATTACATAATAAGACAGAACTGAGACACAGTGAGCTTCCTGGCCTGTCCCAAGAATATCAACTTGTTTTTGAAGATGCCAGCCCTAGGCTCCTGCCACTCTTATCATGAAACGTCACCACTGACATGAGGGATTTTGTGTGCCAGGCACTGGGGAAGTAATGGTAAACAAGACAGTCCCTATTCTCTGAGGGCTCAGTTTATATAAAGTCTTAATCTTAACTCCACCTGTAATTGGTTGATCTCAACTGCCTGGGATGCTGTACTGAGGATCCTCAGTAAACAGGCTCAGGAAAAGCCTGTGATCAATTAGCCATGTCTTTTGTGGGCATGAGAAGGGACAGCAGTCACAAACGTATTTATAATTCCAGTTTGGTAACAACTGAAAAATGCTCTTCATCCCAACAACCATTTAGCCCATACTATGTATTATGAATACAAAAATGGGTAAGACTGCCAAGGGTCCAGCCCATGAAACTAATGACTGACATGAGAGCTGACATGGGTGCTGGTGGATTCAATGTACTTTCCCTCCAGGGACTACTCTGTCCTCACCCCCAGGTAAGACCTGCAACCCTTAGGCCTGGCCTCTCCCAGAGAGGTTAAGGCAAGGCTCAGGAAGAACAAACTGCAGAAACACAAGTGAGAATTATGGAATGGGCGCCTCTGTGGAAAGCTCACCTGGCTGCTACTTCCCCAAGGTCAGCCCGGATCACCCCACTTCACTACCAGCAGCAGGGCAGTGCAATGGTTAAGAAAGAGCCTGGGCTCCAGAGTCCCGGTTCTGCCAATCCTACCTCAGCGACTCTGGATTTCTGTAAATGGGAACAGAGTTTCTAACCTACTGGGATTCTGCAGATTAAATGAGTTGATATTTGTAAAGCACTTGGGGAAGCACACAGGAAGTACTCATTACTCGTTAGCTATTATTTGGAAGTTTATACATATCGCTGATTAAGGCCTTTGACAAATTTTTCCACCCCATCTCACTCATTGGTGAACCTGTTAGTTACTTGATCCTGGCTGTTTGAGTGTTCCTCACCCCTCCTAGAACCATGCTTTACACTCTTTATGTTCTATCTTGAAGAGCTCATCAGTAAGGTAGAGTGGAAAGGGGCAGGTGCTGCTGTTACTGGGAAATTGAGAGCATTTCTGAGCAATACCTCCTCCATTTGGGCAGGCCTTCCCCGGCCTGCTCAGGGTGTGTCAACTGCTGGCCCAGTGTAGGGGAGGGAAGAGAGCTGAAAGCTTGTGTCTGGAGGAACAGGAGTCACAGCATCTGCACTGGGTCACCTTGGGGCACGTGCTGCCAGACCTAGTCCTCTTCTAATCTTCACTCCTACAGCACCAACCATTTGAAGGGCCTCCTATTTCTCTATCCTTGAAGAAACAAGGCTGAAGGAAGAGAGAACTAGCATGGGCATCCTGACTCCTTTGGTGCCACTCGGGAGACGTTGGCTAACAGATGACATCAGCTTTCTGCAAAATGAGAAGCGACCAGATGGCTTCCAAAAGTCCCTTTGGACTCTGGCCTTCCTCAACTCTAGGATCTGCAAAAAGCTGCCACCTCAGAGTGGCAATGGCAGTGACGATGCAAGCCAGGGGCTGGGACAGGGAAGACCTGGAATGGCAGAGACCATCCCAGAGCAACTGCAAGCCCAGCCACAGCCAATGGAGAACTTTAGCAGCCAGCCTCTCCATTCCCAGCCAGGAGTCTGGCATCCCCAGGCTGCCACGGCCCTCACACTCCTTTCCCCAAGAGAACCTCCCGCTCAGTAGACAAACTGCTATCCCCACAGCTCCTTGATCAAGTCAAGTATCTTTCTAAACAAATGATTATGCAGCTACTACTGAGCCCTTCAGTATGATCTGTCACTGTGCTAAGTGCCTCCTTTGCAATATCTTAATAGAAAGACTGATGCTTGGGATTTCCCTGGTAGTCAAGACTCTGCCTTCCAATGAAGGGGGTGCAGGTTCGAGCCCTGGTCAGGGAACTAAGATCCCACATGCCTCAGGGATAAAAAACCAAAACATAAAACAGAAGCAATATTGTAATAAATTCAATAAAGACTTTAAAAACTCCCACATGCCACGGAGCAACTAAGCCTGTGCACCACAACTACTGAGCCTGTGCTCTAGAGCCCGTGAGCCACAACTCCTGAACCCATGTGCCACAACTACTGAAGCCCGCGCGCCTAAAGCCCATGCTCCACAACAAGGGAAGCCACCGCCTACGCACCTCAACGAAGAGTAGCCCCCCGGCCGCCCAGCTCACTGCAACCAGAGAAAGCCCATGCGCAGCAACGAAGACCCAACACAGCCAAAAATAAATAAATAAAATAAATTTTTTAAAAGGTCCACATCAAAAAAAAAGTAAGAAAGGAAGACTGATGCTTATCTTCTTTTTACTCTCCTTAATTTCTTCCATATTAGTTGTGCTTTAAAGGGGTGGGGGTTGGGGAGGGGGACTGGCTCTGCCAGTTTTTAACTCTGACCCTGGGCAGTCCCTTAATCTCCATGAGCCTATGGAGAAGGAATTTCTCCATAAAAGGGGGCCGATTACCACCCACCTCAAGGGTACTGTGAGATAAGAAGTGTTCTGTAAAGTCTAAAGGGCTATCCCAAAGGCAGTACCAACCCTTGGAATCTAAGGACTTGATGAGTAAGACTAGACCCCAGGAGTAATCAAAGGATGGCGGCTTAGAATCCTCAGCTCTGGCAGGCCACCTTGGGCCGTGTCCCGCCTTAGGGCAATAGAGCTTCCAGGAGTATAAACCAGCTGCCTCCAAGGTACCTGAAACAAGCCCCTCCCAGCCTGTGGAGACTTGGCTCAGGGCTGCTGGATGCTACAGTGATGGGGGAAAAAGGCTGGATTCCCTGGATCCACCCAGTCTTCAAAACCTCAGTCATCAGGAATCTGATTACCTTACCTGAGGCCCAATCCAAGGTCTGCTGCTCAACCTCCTATGAGGGGGCAGGGGGTGGCCAGCAGCAGGCTAGTGATTTGCCTAGAATGCAGCCCCATTCTACAGGCTGAAAAACTGAGGCAAAGATTTGGGTGTGGGGGAAGAAGGAAAAAAATGACACCAGGCTCCTACAAACCTCAGACCTGCTAAGAAATGAGGTTCTTGCCACAAAAGCCGCCTGGTGTGAAGCATGTGTCCCTGCACTAGGGGGACAGCACTGTTTGACAAACTAATCAATTATTGAGAGATTTCTAAGTCCTGACCTCACCCAGTCCAACCCACGTTCCTTTCTGCACTCACTCTGGCCCTGCTGGTCTTTTTTCCATTGCTGGCCAGCTTCCACTAGGGATGTGCTGTGGCCTTTGCGGGTATCCCAGGGCAAACCCAAGTGGAGGGCTCTTCCCACCCCTCCCGGGCTTCCCCTTTGTACTTTGGCTAGTCGCAAACCCAAGCAGTAAGCTCTTGGAAACCAGCCAAGAGTGATGGAAAGAGCACTGAACTGGGCATCGGAGGGCCTGTATTTTAAACAATGCACCCCTGTACAACAGCCTCGGTCAGTAGCTTCCCCTGCGTGGGCCTGCTTCCCTCAGCAAAAGGGTGGTATGCATGCACATGTGCACAGGGTACGTGTGAGTTCTGGCCGGGCTCAGTGGTCTCAGATCAACTCCAGGTGCCTGCAGGAGCAGGGGCCTCGGGTAGAGAGTGGGTGTGCGCGTCTGCCAGGCAGCAATGTAGTACTGGTCAGCTCCTTAACCTTTCTCACCAGGAAAATGTAACCTTCCTTTACCAAGGCTGCTTTGAGGGTTATAAGCAACTTTGAAAGCCTATGTTTTTAAGTGGGGGAAAAAATTTGGCTCACAAAATATCATGATCCCATTTTTTTTAAAGGTGTGTGTATATATATACAAAATATACATATGTGTGTGTCTGTGTGTGTGTGTGACTCACAAAGAAAAATCTAGAAATGTGCTGTCCAACAAGCAGTCGCTAGCCACATGTGGATACTGAACACATGTAACGTGGCTAGTCTGAATTGAGAAGTACTTTAAGTGTAGAAGACATACCAGATTGCAAAGACTTAGTAGAATCAGTAATTTTTTATACTGACTATATGCTGAAATGATAATATTGTGATTATCCTAATATTGTGATATTATTTAAGTTGATTTCACCTGTCTTTACTTTTTAAAAATGTGGTTACCAGAAAAGTTTTAACTGTATACACGGCTTGCATTGTATTTCTATTAGGCAGCACTGATCTAAAAGGATATGGTTGCTCAGTAGTATTTCTGGTGGCTGGTGGAACAGATTATGAAGGGATTTGTTTTCTCTTCGCTAAAACACATTTGGACGTTTTTTCTACAATGAACTGGTGCTGCTTGAATAAGGTGAAAAGATTTCCCCTTCGAAAGAAGTTAAAAGACCGAACACAAGGACTTCCCTGGTGGGTCCAGTGGTTAAGAATCCGCCTTCCAATGCAAGGGACGCAGGTTTGATCCCTGGTCAGGGAACTAAGATCCCACATGCCGCAGGGCAACTAAGCCCGCGCACTGCAACTACTGAGCCCACGCGCTGCAATGAAGAGCCCTAGTGCTGCAACTAAGACCCAACGCAGCCAAAAAGTAAGTAAATAAATAAGACCCAACACATAATCGTATTTTCCATCCGCTTTGACAACCCAGAGCCAGAGAACCTCCCAATGCCAGTAGAGAGCAGCCCCCACCCCTCCCACTGGCCCAGAGGCCATGCCCGAGAAACCACAAGGTCAGCAGGGCTCTTTCCAGCAGGCTGCACGTGGCCTGACAGAGCTGAAGAGGAACATCTCTGAGGGAAGTGGGGCCAGGGCTCCCCAGCAGGATCAGAAGTTCCTGGGCCTGGCTCACACTCACTGAGGGTGGCCAGGGCAGGCAGAGCTGGGACCTCCAGGCTGGGCCACTGGGGCCCACACAGATTCCTGCTGTCTGAAGATTGTGTGGGTCCTCTCTCCCCAAAAAAGTTTTTCAGGTGAGATACGTAGACTTCTGTGGTCTGGGAGAATGCAAAGCCAGACGGTAAGTCAGTCTGCCGTGAGCTGGAATCCCAGCTGCTAACAAACCACTATGCAGCCTTGAGCAAATTACTGAACCTCTCTGAACTCCTGTTTTCTGGTCTGTAAAATGAGGATCATGACTGTAGCAGCTGGATCCCACAGGGATGTGAAAATGAACCAAGATCATGAACAAAATGTGTGTGATGGCTCAGAAGTTTGTTAATCACGGGAGACGTGGAAGCTCTCAGGCAGTCTGGCATGGCTCCCTGGGCCATCTGTCTTCAACAAGGCAAGCTACCCATGAGGCAGGTTCTAGAACACCTGGCTAAGCCCAGGGACAAGATAAAGGCACATCAGCAATGGATGAGCAATGCACTCATGAGCATGGGATCCAATCCCTTCATACAAGTCGTGAGAAATGAATGTCCAGCCAGGAGAAATGTGAGAGCGGGGCTGAAATCAGAACATGGATCTCCAGACTTCCAGCTCTGGCAGCTTGCTCTGACCCCACCCTGAAGTTCTTACCTGAAAGTTTCCAATAAGAAGTCAGGAATGGAAAACTGTGACCAAGAGAGCCCATGTCGGGCTCATTCCCTATCTCCAGGCCTCCCTGTGCCTGACGCTATGCTGTTCACCCACACGCTCCCTCCACCTCCACCCCGGAGCATGGAACCTGGGAGAGGCCAGGGGAAGCAGAGAAAACACTCATACTCCTCCAGGCTCTGGGGCTAAGAGACCCAGATCCAGGGGAAATATACCTGCCTGCCTCAGGCCACCCTTCTGATTAATGGACACAATACAACTGATCTGACTTCTGGACAGTACGAGAAGAGAGGAGCAAGTAAGAAATAGCAATCACAAAATGCCCTCTTTAAGTGGCCTAGTCTGGAGGAGGGGGGACAGGACAGGACACTAAGTTAGTTGGATGGCCCAAGTCACTACGCCATCGTCTGTTCCTTTCCATATCTTTCCTGGATGCCTGCCAAAGTCTCCGAGGGGCCTCCCTGCAACTAGCCGGGCCTCTTCCCGCCCCGACCCCAGTCCACTCTCCACAGAATGGACAAACCCTAAAGCAGAAGCCGGATCATGTCACCTCCTTCCCTGCTTTTAGAACAGCAGCCAAACTCCCTAAGCTGGCCTCCAAAAGCCTCCGTGTCAGTTGCTTGGAGAACTCTAAATTCATCACCACCTAGTACCTGCTGTTCCTCCAGGCTAGAGTGCTCATCAGCAGGCTCCTTACCGACCCCACTTGGCTCACCCTTCGAGGTATTCCCCGACACCCTGATTGAAGCTACCCTCACCCACACAACGCCCAACACTTCTCTATTAGTTTGTTTCTTTCACAGCACTCACCACTATCAGAAACTGCCAAGTAGTACTAGAGATGGTGGCAAACCGACATTCCTCCCATTGAAAAGCAGGGCCCATGTCCCCTCCCCTTCATTCTCAGCAGGGTCTGTGGCCTCTACCAACATCACGTGCCAAAAGTGATATTGTGCCAATGCTCAGGCCCAGCACCTTAGAATACTGACCACAGCTACTTCCTGTCTCTTGGAGCAGCTCTCCGGGAGCCCCAAGCCACTATGTAGTAAGTCCTACTACTCTGAAAACACCATGCTGGAGAGGGCACCTGAAGGCACTCCAGTTCTAGCTGAACCCAGCCATCCCTGTCAAGGTTCCAAACATGTGAGTGAAGCTGTGGTGGGCCCTGTATGTAGACCAGGACCTGCCTGCCACCTCTATCACTACCACAAAGAAAAGAAGAATCACCTGGCTGAGCCCTGTCCAAATCCTGCCCCATAAATCAGTGAATAAAAGGGCTGTTTTTGATATAACTAGTAGCCTCCCTTTCCCCACCCGCAACCCCCCAGTGAAGATGGCCGTGTGTCCTGCCCCCCATCCACCATACATGGTGGGGTATCACTCCAAGACCTTGCTTCAGACATGTAAGCTCCCCATCCATTAAACCACTGATGACTCTGTTGCTGACTCTGGGATCTTTCTTCAGTCTTGAAGCTGGGCAACAGAGGCCTTGAAGGCCTCCAGGGTGCAGCCCAACAACCAGCAAAGAAAGAAAGATCTGTGACAGGCTAGTTAATCTTCAGTCTTAGCAAACACCAAAATTACAACTAACTGCTGAACTACCATCGACAAAAAAGACCCAAAACAAACAAAAAACAACGCTGGAACTTACCAAAAAAGATACCCTACATCCAAAGACAAAGAAGCCACAACAAGATGGTAGGAGGGGCACAATTGTGATACAGTCAAATCCCATACCTGTCAGGTGGGCGACTCATAAACTGGAAAACAATTATACCACGGAAGTTCTGCCATAAGAGTGAAAGTCCTGAGCCCCACGTCAGGCTTCGCAGCCTGGGAGTCCGGCAACAGGAGGAGCCCCCAGAGAATATGGCTTTGAAGGCCAGCGGGGTTTGATCTCAGGATTCCACGGGGCTGGGGGAAATAGAAACTCTACTCTTGGAGGGCGCACAAAAGGTCACATTCGCACCAGGATCCAGGCTGTTTTTGGGGTGATTTGTTAGGCAGCAACAGATAACCAGAACTACCTTGCTGGTTTACATTGTCACCCCACTAGAATGTAAACTATGTGGGCAGGCCCCTTCTGTCTTATTCCCATCAGTATTCCCATGGTCTAACACTTAGTAGGTTACTGAAATAAATGTGTTAAATGAATGATTTTCACTTTGGTGGCAGCCAAGTTAGTTCCTTCCAGGCAAACAAAGGTTAGGCTCAAGCCCTGGTGCTTCTCTAGATAAGCCTGAGGACTCTGAATACTCAAGACAATCTCTCTAGGGGAATTCCCTGGCAGTCCAGTGGTTAGGACTCTGCACTTCCACTGCAGGGAGCACAGGTTCAATCCCTGGTCAGGCAACTAAGATCCCGCATACTGCGTGGCCAAACCCCCCACCCCCCCGCCAAAAACAGAGACTCTAAATGAAATAGTCCTGGGCTATAGTGCTCAGTTTGGCTCAAATAAACCTCTTAAAAAAAAAAATGACAATCTCTCGAGATGGGCTGGCTTCCCCTCTCACTGACCTTAGTTGATACTTTGACCCTGGCCTCCACCAGTCCTAGGTTCTAAATCTCGGGGCCAGAAGGGGGTTCTCAGCAACTGCCCAAACTAACGAGGTACAGAACCTCCTCAACAACATTCCTGCCAAGGAATGAGCCACCACTTTTTGCACGCTGCTGGGGGCGCTCAACAACTTTCTGGGGCAGCTCACCTTGGCCCAGAACTTCCCAGAAGCCTAGGGCAGAATACCCCATGCCTAGGTAGAAGAATCCCACAGCCTTGGCCAACCTCTTGGGGATGACACTCTAAAGCTGGTCCAATCAGGTGGGGAAAAGCAATCCCCATTAGATAAAATCTTTCTCAAACTAGTCTTGACCTCTGATTTGATACATAGAACTTAATCCTAGTGGGAAAGGACCTTGAAAGGTCTTCTGGCTCGACCACTTTCATTTACAGAAAAGAGAAAGAAGTCCAATGAGGTTCAGTCAGTCACCCAAGGTGTCTTAGCAATTGAGCCAAACATCTGGGACTAGAAGGCTGGTCCCAAATTCTCCTGCCCAGAGTTCTCTGTCCTAGGGCTCACACCTGTGGAGAAGCCTCTTTGCAGTGTCTGTTGCCCCAGAGGGAATTCAGTGCTCCAATGAGCCTTAGTTCCATTGCCCAAAGAGCAGGATCATGATGCGCAAGGCCTCTAGCCAGCATCTTTCCCCTTTCCACCCGAAACACAGTAACATCTGCCTTAGCTGCTCTCATACCTGAAGGGTGTTTGAGCTAGAAAGGGCCTTAGAGATTGCTATCAAGGATGTTACACCCATTTCACAGATGCAGGGAGGGGAGTGAAGTCTCACTGGGGCCTAACATAACTGCAAGCTCACGCCTTAGCATTCAGACAGCTTTCTACTGCTGCTCTGGGGCCTCAGGCCACAATGCCCAGTGGTGTTCTGTCTCCCCATCACACCCGCTCTCCCTCAGAGAGGTGGGTACGGAGACCCCTCCAGGGACTGCATGCAATTCCTGCCCTTAGCCTTAAAGTCTTCCCCACCCTTTACTCTCAAATTCTTCTCGAATAAGGATGCTCTCAGCTTATGGGCTGGACAGACTGCTGTCCTCTCTCCTTTGTATGATAAAATACACAAAGACTGAGCCCATAGGCCCGATGCAGGCATCCTCGTCTAAAGGGAGCTAGATCCTGACACTGGATAGTAGTCATAAAGGAACAGAGGCTCAGTGTGGCCAGGTCTTCTCATTTTTTTTCATAACAGCTTTACTGATATTATTCACATACCATGCTACTGACCCATTTAAAGTGTACAATTCATTATTATTATTATTATTTTGGTATATTCAGAGTCTGGCTTTTAAAAGAGGAGCTGCAAATCTCCAGGTTTCCAGATACATTTTCTTGATTTTAAAACACAGATGATTACTTTCAACTGTTTTTATTTATTTTTTATTTTATTTTATTTTTATTTTTTGCGGTACACGGGCCTCTCACTGTTGTGGCCTCTCCCGTTGCAGAGCGCAGGCTCCGGACGCACAGGCTCAGCGGCCATGGCTCACGGGCCCAGCCGCTCCGCGGCATGTGGTATCTTCCCGGACCGGGGCACAAACCCGTGTCCCCTGCATCGGCAGGCGGACTCTCAACCACTGCGCCACCAGGGAAGCCCTGTAGACTTTTTAATGACAGCCATTCTGACTGATGATACCTCACTGTAGTAGCCTAATCCTGAGCTAGGCACTAGGGATTCAGTGATGAGCACAGATACTGTCCTGCTTTCATTGGACAATCAAATGGGGAAGAGAACTATTTTGTTTTGTTTTGTTTTGTTGCGGTACGCAGGCCTCTCATTGTTGTGGCCTCTCCCGTTGCGGAGCACAGGCTCCGGACGCGCAGGCTCAGCGGCCATGGCTCACGGGCCCAGCCGCTCCGCGGCATGTGGGATCTTCCCGGACCAGGGCACGAACCCGTGTCCCCTGCATCGGCAGGAGGACTCTCAACCACTGTGCCACCAGGGAAGCCCTCAACTGTTTTTGAGTGAAGGGTAATCAAACGCTGTCAGCAGGCTGAACTGGAATTGCGGCAGTAAAGGGAGTGGATACCCATTTGTAACTTCTACCTTTCAGGACAAAAGCTCCATCATGGCTTTTGTGTCTTATTTACCCCTGAATTCTGGAGCCTGATACGTAACAAGTACTCAAAAATTTCGGAATGAACAAATCTAGGAAAGTACTTTGCAGATTTACAGCTGCAGAGCCCTACAGGAAACTGCCATCCAAACTCTTTAAATACTATCACCATGTTAAGGAACCCAGTACCTCCTGTGGCAGCTGAATCTGTCGGGGACACTACTGAAAGTTACTACTTGACCAGAGCCAAAACCTACTGACCCTCCACCTCCCACTTGCCATCAGAGCTTTAGCTGTAGGGCCACTTGAAGCAGATCTGTTCAAATGCTGTAGTTCAGAACAACCGGCATTTCCACCCACCCCAAGCTTTGATTCTCTGGGAAAAATAATCCTAGTTTCTTCAACCATCCCCTCCCTCTTCACAGTAAGGTGCATGCGTCCCAGTGAGCAGCCACCTCTTGTGTGTTCCTGATTTCCTGTCTCCCCCCCACACTCCCTAGAAGCAGCATCCAGCCTCCCACACCCAACCATGTCCAAACTCCACCCCTACACTCGGCTCCACTTTGGACAAAACCTAAACTAGGCTATTCCATCCAGATAATTGGCCTCTCTTTCTTGTATCACTGTAAAAATATATGAAGAACAGGAAAAGCGCAGACCTCCACTCCCCAAGCAAACCCAAAGCTGCAGAAAGATACCAAACATGGAGCAGGAAGGTTTCACTTCAAAGCACCTGAGGGGCTCCCTGGTGGCGCAGTGGTTAGGAATCCACCTGCCAATGCAGGGGACACGGGTTCGAGCCCTGGTCCGGGAAGATCCCACATGCCGTGGAGCAACTAAGCCCGTATGCCACAACTACTGAGTCTGCGCTCTAGAGCCCGCGAGCCACAACTACTGAGCTCGCGAGCCACAACTACTGAAGCCCACGCGCCTAGGGCCCGTGCTCCGCAACGAGAGAAGCCACCGCAATGAGAAGCCTGCGCGCCGTAACCAAGAGTAGCCCCCGCTCACCACAACTAGAGAAAGCCCGCATGCAGCAACAAAGACCCAACGCAGACAAAAATAAATAAAATAAAATTTTTTTAAAAAGCACCTGAGCTGTTCTCTCACAGACATTCTACCACTAGGGCACTCTCAAGTGCCACAATATGGGCTTCTCATGCAGGATTATAGCCCCAGTGATTCCTTAATTCCCCTTCACTATGGAGTTGTGTAACAGCCTAGGGCAGGGTAGGAAGAACTGGCTCTAAGTGACATGGGCGGCTTTCCTGTGTATGCTCAGGACCAAACAGCAGGGATAAGGGGCAGAGAGGACCCAGGAAGACACAGGAAGCCTGGCTTTAGCACTTGAGCTCTATTGGCAAATTGAAGACCTGGGTCAAATTCAAGACCTCGAAAGAAGAACCACCAAACACTCTTACGATTATCACTTATTATTTGCCAGGCTCTGGCTGAGCACTCCCCTTCCCCTAGCTCACACTCAGTGATCCTACGACGTGGGTACTCCAGATGTAACTCCATTTTACTGAAGCCCAGAAGTTACCAACCTTTCCAAGGGCACTCACTTGGTAGGTGGCTTGGCTAACTCAAACTGGATGACTAACTCCAAAGTCGACATTCTACCACCCAATATGCTATTTCTTCCTCCAGAGGAAAACAAAATCGGAGTAAACCCAAGAGACACGGGTTCAAGTCTCAGCCTTGCTTTGAACTGACTGTGATCTTGAGCAACTCTATTTCCTTTCTGGGCCTGAAGTACCTAACCTGTAAATCAATGGTTTAGATTCAATGACTTCTGGGGTCCCTTTCAGCTCTAAATACTCCTTCTCCTCTGAAAGGAGAGAAAGGAAATCCAAGCCCCTGAGGGCACAGCAATGGGAACAGAGTTGATAAACGGGCATTGGTCAGGGTAAGCCTGGCTCCCTAAAGCCCAGTATTCTCAGGAACTCACTACAGTAGCCCATCTATGGGCAAATGCAAACCCACTGTTAGCACAGGTATAAAAATGGCTGAATTCAGCTGAAGGGAGGTAGCTCTGACGGGAAGGAAACCTTGTGCACGTAGCTATCTCTGGAAAAGCCCACAGAGCCAAGCTGCAGAGAGGCTGGTGGCAGGCAGCCTAGATGTGGACCTAGAAGTCCCACCACATGGGTGCTTTCCCTGGTGGAGGTGGGGATTCCCGTACGGAAGCCTATCCCCCTACCAGGGCCGCCTCCTCTTTCCAGCTAAACGGCTGCAGCAGCGCAAGCAGGCTGGGGCTCTTGGCTTAAGCATGGACTCAGCCTAGGCCAGTCCATCAGCAATTGTGATTCTCCCAGGAACTGAAACGCATTCCAGATAATCTGGCCTTCTGAAAGGTCAGAGGAATCCCCCACACTGGAGCTGCTCCCTACCCCTTAAGGATGACAGCTGATAACTGTCCTAGACATACACTTCAGGAAAGACTCGGAAGTCTGCTCCCTTTGTAATCCAGGAACCTTGCCCCAAAGGATCAGACAGGAAACCCCAAATCATCTATTCTTAACCTAAGAGGTTCTGCCACGTGGCAAAAGCAATCTTTCAAAAGCAAAAATCTGACCATGCCACTCCCTCACTTAAAATCTTCAAAAGCTCCCTACTGCCTTCCAGTTAAAATGAGAATTTATACTACTGCCACAGGGAGTTACTCAGTTCTCTGAACCTCATGGCCTTTCCTCAACCAAGACAGCTCTCTTTCCAGACCTTTTCTCAGATAAGTCCTACCTGTCCTTCCCATTTCAGGTTAGCCACTGCTTCCTCCAGAAGGACTTCTCTGACCTAGACTGAACTGGGTGCTCCCTGCTGCACTCCCAAAGAATCCCACAGCTTTCTTACACAGCACTTTCCATTATGGATTGTGAGTGTGTGTGTTCTTTGTCAACAGAGATTTTTATTATTCACTGTGGTATTCCCCTATGCCAGACTCAAAATGTGAATGATGCTGTTAAAAGTACGAGATTCATTCATTCATTCATTAAATGTTCACTGAGCTGCCTACTATGTGCCAGGCATGCTTAGGTGCTGGGGATAAAGCAGTGGTCAAACACCAAAGACCCTCATCCAATGGTGATAAAAGCTAAGAAGAGGGCTTCCCTGGTGGCGCAATGGTTGAGAGTCCGCCTGCCGATGCAGGGGACACGGGTTCGTGCCCCGGTCTGGGAAGATCCCACATGCCGCGGAGCAGCTGGGCCCGTGAGCCATGGCCGCTGAGCCTGCGCGTCCGGAGCCTGTGCTCCGCAATGGGAGAGGCCACAACAGTTGAGAGGCCCACGTACTGCCAAAAAGGAAAAAAAAAAAGCTAAGAAGAAAAATGAAGCAGGGTAAAGGGATGGGGATAGACAGTATGGGGTGCAGGCTTGCTATTTAATATAGGGTGGTCCGGGAAGGCCTCTCCATCTCAATGAATGGAACAGGAACCTGAAGAAAGTGAGGGTGTGGCCCATGCGGCTATCTGGGGGAAGAGCATCGCAGAACAAAAGCCCTGAAGCAGGAGGGTGCACAACATGCTCCAGAAAAAGCAAGGACCAATGTTGTTGGAAGAGGAAAGTGGTAAAAGATGAAGTCAGAGCTGAAGGTCAGGGCAAGGGGACGTCTGGGGAGCCAGATCAAGAAGAAACGCTAAGGACTCTGAATTTTACTCCGCTATTGAAGCCATGAGAGGACTTTAAGCAGGAGTGACAGGAGACCAGTTCAGAGGTTCCTGCAACCTTCTAGCTGAGCAGTAATGGTATGTGGACCAGGCTGGCAGCCAAGGAGGTGGTAAAAAGAAAGCATTTAGCTTTGGTCACAGTTTTTTGGAGCCAAAAGGATGTAATGGTAAATTAGATGTGAGGTGACAGAGAAATAGAGGTGCCAAGAATGACCCCAAGGTTTTTAGTCTGAGCAATCAGAAGGACAGAGCTGCTTATTAATCTCTCCTGAGTCTCACTTTCCTCATCTGTGAAGTGGGGATAAAAAGAGCACCTGCTGAGCAGGTTACACAGGATAATTGCAATATCACTATTACTTATAGTGGGGTTATCAGGAGCTTCAGTAAGCTAGGGTATGTGGAAAGGAGAGCAAAAACCAGAGCTCAGGCGGACCATGCATCCAGATGGCTCCTGGTAACTGTGGGACTGAATTCAGTTCCTCTGAAAAGCTTAGAACTTCATTTTAAAGGAAGGAAGAGAAAAGGCTACCTGGAGTTGCTGGAATGTATGTTCAGACGGGAAGGTGGTTACCACAACAAGCTTGGAGGGTTATTACAAAGTACCCTGTACACAGGGCTCCGATGGAGGGGCCATCTGGGTTTACCAATAGTACCTCAGATTGAGGCGGTAAAGCCCCTCACTGTATGTCAGATTTATGTGGCCGGCTTTACAAAATTCATCAGAAAAGCCCACATACCTCACCTTCCACACCGGCTTTGCCAGTCCAAAGGCACAGTCAAAGGAAAAGTGCCACATCAAGACTGTCCCTCTGATTCTGGGAAAGTCCCTCATGGAGATACCGTAGGCTATCTGCCACGAAAAATTGGCCAGTTGGCCCTGGTAACTATTACATAGCACTGCTTGACAATGAAGTTAATTCCAGATTATCCATCCTCACTTAGGAAAGGCATGGATAACCCCTCAGAATGGGTAATTACCTCAAACTACATATACAGTTGACCCTCAATAACGCGGGGTTAGGGCGCCAACCCCCAGCTCAGTGGAAGATCCATGTGTAACTTTATAGGTTGTGCGGGCTATCTGCTGTTCCTCCCTATCTGCGGTTCTGCATGAGCATGGACTCAACCAACAGTGGAGAGTGTAGGACTCAACCAACAGTGGAGAGTGTAGGACTGAAGTATTTATGGAAAACAATCCACACGAGTGGACCCATGCACTCGTGTTGTTCAAGGGTCAACTGAACCTGGCTTTGGAATGCATCTTCTGGAAGCTAAACCACTTATATCTATCTGTGTGGGACATTTTAAGTCATGAACTGGGCTACCCCACAACGAGGTATCAATTTGATCCTCAAAACAACCTCAGCATAGGGGTTACTCCCATTCTGGGAACAAGAAAACCAGCATGTTCTGATTTAAATCCCATCACCTACCCCTGTGCTCCTTCACCTCGCTGTTTCCTGTGCTTTCATTAGCCAGTTATCAAAACTTATTTTCTTTCACAAACCCCCAGCAGGAAAACTGTCCTCTCTCCTGGCCACTCCCTTAGATCACTCTGGACGAGCCAGGGAGGTCTGTGAGCCCTCTGGAGGCCCCAACACCCTCATTACCCCCTTTTAGGTTGTCTGGGATTTTGCAAACAGGGGCACTCCCATCTGCCAAGCTCTGCGTGGTAAAGAGGTTTTTGTGGTTTCAGGTCCACTATTCCGCCTCCTCTCCCTGCCCGACTCCCACAGAGAGGGAAAGAGTGCTGAGTAACAGCTCTAAAATACTTACTCTAGCCTAGGTCCCACTGCAGACAGGGGCTGGGTCAGCCAAGAAAATCCCCTCTCCACTCCGCCCCCCAACCCTGGGAGGTTCAGAGTTCAGGACTGCTGAGACTGCCCCCTACCTGCCAAGGGCCTAGGACCACCTCCAAAGCACCTCTCCCTCCCTAACAGGCACTCATTTCCCGGTTAGGGTAAAACTCAAACTCCCTGCCCAGAACAGGGGGCAGGCAGCTGAAGGTTCCTGGAGAAGGCCTCCTTCCCTTCTCCCCTTCAGAGGGTGTCCTAATTGCGTGCTTTCTTCACAAGAGAAGAAAGTGATCTGAACTACAGGAAAAGAGCTTCAAGCCCTCGTTTACCAAGCCCAACCTAACAGTTATTTGCCAGAGGTGCACAATATAACCAGCTATGGAGTTTAAAACAAACAAAAAACAACCATAATGCCATTATCACCCTTGACAAATAATTCCTTAATATAATCTAAACTGATCAGTTATCCTCAATTGACACCAAAATTTCTTCTTATAGCCTGTTTGTTCGAATCAGGATTCAAACAAGATCCACACGAGGCATCTGACTAACGTCTCAACTCTTCATCCATAACAGTTCCCTCTTTTAAAAATGTTTATTTTTTTAACTGAACGTGATGTACAATATTATATGTTACAGGTAGATAATACAGTGAGTCATGATTTTTAAAGGTTCTACTCCATTTATAGTTATTATAAAATATTGGCTATATTCCCTGTGTTGTACAATACATCCTTGTAGCTTATTTTATACATAGTAGTTTATACCTCTTAACCCCCTACCCCAATATTGCCCCTCCCTCCTTCCCTCTCTCCCCACTGGTAACCACTAGTTTGTTCTCTATATCTGTGAATCTGTTTCTTTTTGTTATGTTCACTAGTTTGTTGTATTTTTTTGAACGCCACTTATTTATTGACAAGATAATCTGTCTTGTAGAATTTCTCACATTCAGAAATTGGATAACTGCTACCTCATGGTCAATCAATGCGTTCCTCTAACCTCACAGACCTATGGTTCTATTAGGTGTGGGTTCAATTTTTATTTGGTGGAGACAATTTTTATAGACAGCACTGTGTACTTTCTATTACCACATTCATTGTAAGGCACTTAATGCCTGGTTGCTACACAGGTTGCTCTGATATGAACCCCCAAGCAATTGGCTCAGGTTCCTGAAGCCAGAAGAGTATCTCCAGCACTCACAGAACCTGGATTCAAAACTGGAGTTCTTAACCACTATGGCAGATACGAATATACACACTTAAAAAGCTTTGCTTTGTAAAAATTGGGAATTACTGTTGTACACCTGAAACTTACATAATAATAATAATAAAAGGCTCTGCTTTGGTTTCTTTTGTGGGGAAGGGGTTTATCGGAGAAAGTGTTTTTGATACTAAAAAAACTTTGAAGACATATTCCAATTCCCTCATGTTACAGATGAAGAAACACAGGTACAGAGAAAGTATGGGGGTTGCTAGTGTCCACAATGCTGGACACAAGCAGAATTACAAGTGAAATGAACACTACTAACAATGGTGATCATTTATTATAGCTAGCACTTATTAGATGCCCTGTACCTGGCATTAAGCTAAAGGTTATGCTAAACATCTTGATTTTCACGACCCTATGAAATAGTTACTACCATTACTCCCATTTTGAGGAGGAAGGAACAATGGTTTAGAGAGGCTGAGTAATTTGCCCAAGATTGCACACCAAGTTAGAAGCAAAGCTGGGACTCAAAATTACAGACTGTGTAATTCCACCCAGTCCACTTCTAGTGGTGAGGAAGGAAGGAGCCAGGGTCTGAAGTAGCTCTGACACCGTGAGGTCTTCATGCAACGAAGACTGACTGATCCACATGGATGCCCCACAGAGTACAACCAGTTGTGGGGTTGGTGGGGGAGGGAAGATGGGAAAGGGCCCAAACCCAGGAAGAAAACTGAGACTGGGAGTGGAGGTTTATTTGGGGCCAGTTCAGTGCGGTGGCAGATTCCTGGGGTTGCCATGGGTTAGCTGGGATTATAACCCTTTTTTATTTTGTGTCACCAGTTAGCTGCACTTCAAAGAGACACAGAAAAAAATGATGCCCAGAATATAAATATTCAAGTCTCAGGCCCTGCCCCCGACTTTCCTCTAAAGAGAAATGAAGAAAAAGATCACAGTACTGGTGTTTTCTTACTACACAAAGTTAGAAGTGTCAGACAATCAACCCACTGATTCCCTGCTAGGGTTGCTGGAAGCTTGTGGGGATGATATGCTCTCAAGTCTCTACCTACTACATGTACACCAGCCACAGCAAATTTTTAGTTCAGTTAGGCTCGCCTTTCCCCACAGCCCTGAGAGCACGTGAACAGTCCGCCAAAAAGTAATCTTTACGAAAGGCAAATAAATTAAAACTTATTTTTAAAACATTCATCATAACACATTCCAAAGAAAAAACAGCCAATTACTTGGGTCATCAACCTTTAAGATTATCCATACCATGCCCTTCATGTCTGTGGATAAGCAAAAGCCCACTTTTAAGGAGACAGATCCCATATGTTTCAGGGAGTACTAATACAATGCCAGAAAAGGAAAGTACAACACTCTCCAACCCCCTCATTTTACAGGTGGAGAAAACAGAGACCCAGAAAAAGTCCCAGAAAATCCCACAGTTTCAGTCTCCCAGACATGGTACAACAGAAAACACATGCCAGGCACCAAGCTAAATACTTCACACATATCATCACAGTGAATGCTCACAATAGCCCCATGAGGCAGATACATAATTTAATTTCTAGAATACAAATGGAGAGGCTGCGGCACAGAATGGTTCAGTAGCCTGCAGGAGGCACAGCTAAGCAAGTGGTTGAGCTGGCATTTGAACCCATGCAGTTTTGGTCCCAGAACCTTTGCTATGTATCACTTCTTTTTTTTTTTTTAAATTTATTTATTTATTTTTGGCTGTGTTGGGTCTTCGTTTCTGTGCGAGGGCTTTTTCCAGTTGCGGCGAGCGGAGGCCACTCTTCATCGCAGTGCGCTGGCCTCTCACTGTCACGGCCTCTCCCGTTGTGGAGCACAGGCTCCAGACGCGCAGGCTCAGTAGTTGTGGCTCACGGGCTTAGTTGCTCCGCGGCATGTGGGATCTTCCCAGACCAGGGCTCGAACCCGTGTCCCCTGCATTGGCAGGCAGATTCTTAACCACTGCGCCACCAGGGAAGCCCTCACTTCTTTAACTAAGACATCTTGCCTCTCTCATACTTAAAGAGTTGTGGCTAAGATAAGGAAAAAATATTTAATGTTTTCAAAATATTCTAGGGGAAGAAAATACAAAAAACCAAAATGCAAATCCCAAGATTTAAAACTACTAAGACACAGAAGCTTAAACCAGACCAGAGAACTCCGCAAGAAAGGGGGGATATAGCAAAACATCTTTTATTACTAGTTACTGCATGTGTCCCTTAAAGAACTAAAATACTAGCATCTGAGCCAAAAGGAGAGCTAAAAATAGGCATTTGCAGCAAGCTTTGGAAAGCTTTTGGCTTGCTTATGAGGCACCCAAAACATATGCATCACAGAACACAAAATTTCCCAAGACCACACTGTCATTCCATCGGTGTCTCATTTAAACTTGTCCAAGCTGTAAATAAAATCAGGGCTGGAAAAGGGCCTTAGTGATCCACGTAAACTTCAAAGAAAGTGCCACCATCTACCCTGACCACAAAATTCTCCCTCAAAAAGCATCCAAGCCCTAACAACTGGCTTAAACAGAAAAGCTACTGAATTCAGAGTTTGTCTGTCAAAGACTATTCTGCAAGTTCAAAACCAATGAGTAGACAAGACACTTTCTTACCTAACAAGAACAGAGTAAATTTACCGGACTCAGAATTTTGCTGTGGGCACTTAAAGCAAGTTGGCTTTTCTAAGAACTCAGAGGTAAAGGCGAGATGCCAGCCAAGCTGTCCTCTTCCAACGATCAATAACCCCAGTGATGCACCCTATCAAGGGCCCCTGGACTTGCACAAAATGCCAGCTCAAGCACCCAATACCACCTGATGTCATGCTGATGTAAAACCCACAAGGTAGGTTCACCATTAGCTAAGCAGCAGCAGCCAGAGTGAGTAGCCCCATTTAAACTTCTGAGGAGTGCTCTCTCCTGGGCATGATTATACCTCCTTGAGTTTAAAGAGGGGGGAAGGACCAAAGAGTGTCTTAAAGTTGCTATTCCTCCCTCTGTGGGTGGATCAGGAGGGATTTGCAAGAAAATGGAGGTTTCAGCACAGCCCTTTGCATAAGAGGGTTCTGGAAGGAACGGGGGGAAGGGGAGGAGGGCAAAAGGAAGAGAACACGGTTTGAGGTACTATTAGTAAACGCCAAATGTCCCCTCCTCCAAATGAAGCAACTTTAAAAGAAATAAAAATTACAACATGCCATTTTCAGAATTCGCTGTTCTGGTTCCCCTAGGACTACAAGGGATTCTATTCCCTTGAATGTAAAGGCATTAAGCTTCCCTTTCCCCATTTTGATGGTTTAAACCAGTCAGCCTCAACCAGCGCTACAGAAGGGGAGGAGTTTTGAAAAACCAATACGGCTATGGCCACAGGCCATCATTCTAGCTCCAAGCGTATTTTAACACCGAACCACTACAGAAAGACCCTGAACCGAAGAATCCAGCACCACTGTGCCTATACGCGCCGGCAAAGGGAGCAGGGCGGGCGCGCCCCCTACCAAAGCCGACGATCTATTTTTGGCAAAGGAAGGCCGAGCCGAACCTCCATATTCTGCACCGCCTCTCTCCCCCCAGCGCCACTGACAACGCTCTGCGGGGACTTCCCACCTTCCCCAAGAGGCCGGGTCCAAAAGGACCCAAAGCCGAGAAGGGAGAGGGAGGGCGCGCGGAGCGCCGGTCGGCAGTCACATGCCACTCGCCGCGCGGGGTGGCACCACGTTGTCCCGGCTGCGGAGGAATGCCGGGAAGGAGGAACGCGCACTCACACCCGCGCACACGCACACTCCTGGCCGCGCCGCCCGCCCGCACCCGCCTTCCACCCCGAGCGCCGAGGCGGGCCCCGAACGCCCAGGCCGAGCGGTCGCGAGCAGCCCGCGGGTCGGCGGCGCGGCGTAAGACGCCCAACTGTCACCCGCCCGCCCTCCCGGCCCTGCCACTCCCTCCCCCGCCGCCACACGCCCCTCGCGTCGCCGCATGCCCCCTTACTCGCCTCACATTTCCCCCTCACTGGATGCCCCGCACGCTCTCCATTCGGCTCCCTCTCAAGACGGAAGGTCCCCAGGATCAGGGAGGGAAAGCACCGAATTCAATGACACGTTGGGTTTCCTCTTCTCCCCATTCTGCCCGTAACCGACCCCTGAACCCATCGCCAATGGCCATTCTACCACCTAATACTATCTACTCGAGACCAAAACTTGTTAACTTTTAAATCCCGAATCTGTGTGGTCGGTATGAACTCATTGCCGGGCGTTTTGCTGCCTATGACATATACTTATTAAACATTTACAACATGGGGACGATCGCAACGCTACCAAAACGAGAAGCATGGGGCGGAGTGGTAAGAGGGGGCTTCCCCAGGAAGATTCAGGCTGGAAACCGTCTCTTACACTAACATGCGGTAGGGGGAGAGAGCCCTTTTCACCGAAACCAGCGCCCACCCTCTCCCCGCGAGGTAGGCCCGGACCACGCCGTTGCCCACTAACCGCTGCGGCCCAGGCGGTGGCCGCAGCCTCCCGGAGGCCGGGCCCTCTGGCAGGGGCAGGTTCCTGAGTGTGCTGGGGGACAGGGCACGGCGACCCGAATGAGCCAGGAGATAATAAAAAACAAAAACCCCGAGTCACCACGACCAGCGGCGGACCCCCGGGCCCTGGAGGCCGCTGGGGGAGGGGACGCCTATGTCCCCGGAAGAGGCCCCGGACCCAGGATACCAAACAGAAAGACCCACCTGGAGGAGACTGTCCGTTCACGGTGGCCAGGACCGGCGGCAACGCGTTCTTAGTCCACGGGTTCACCTTGGGCGGAGGGGCCTCCACGAAGTCTCGGCGCCCGGCGCCCGCGGCTCCGGCAGCTCCTCCGCCAGCGGCCGGCTCGCCGCCGCCGCCGCCCTCTTCCCCGTCGCTGACGGCCGGGCCCTCGGCGCCAGGCGGCTGCGGCGGCCGCGGGCTCTCGCGCTCCAGCTGCCCTGTGCCCTCCTTGTGTGGCTTGGCGCAGGGCGGCCGAGGTCTCCGGACGCCGCCGTCCGGCTCCCCCCCTCCGACGTCGTTCGCCCCGGGCTCGCCCTTGCCCTCGGACGACGGCGGCGGCTTCTTCCTCACCAACCCCCCGTGCTCTTCGGCCTGCAAGAGTGGGGCGCCCCCCGGCAGCAGCGGCTCCACCTGAGTGGCCATCTGCGCGCCCGCCCCCCCGGAGAAGCCGGGCGCGCCCGAGGCTGCCTCCCCCGCCTCGAACTTGGCTCTCCGAGCGCCCGCGACGCCTTCCTCCGGGGCGCTGGGCCCCAGTCCCGGCGGAGAAGGGTCGGGGTTCACGCTAGGCGCGGCTCCCCTCCGGGTCGGATGCAGCCGCCGTAGATCCAAGGCCCGCTGGCCGGGCGGGGGGGGGGGACGAAGGCCCCCCACTATGCGGTCCAGGCCTCCTCGGCGCGCGTCCCCCCCCGCCCGTTCCTCGCAAGGCGTCCCCACCCCGAGCCTGGCAGGCTTCTCGTCCCGTCCCTCCCTCCCCCCCGCCGCCGGGGCGGCCCGGGCTTCCCGGCTCGGGGGCTGCAGCAATATGGACGGACGGGGGAGAGGCGCGGCGAGCCGAGCTGACCACGCGATCCGCGGCAGGCGGCGGGCGGGCGCGCGCCTCGCGACGCAGCGGGCAAGGGGAGGGGAAGGCGCAACGGGGCCGCGCCCGCCGGAGCGGGCAGTGGGCGACGGGAGGGCGAAGGCGGCGGGAGCGCGCGCGCAGGGCCTCGCAGCCCCGCCCCTTGCCCCGCCCCTCGCCTCCGATTCCTCGGCGCACCTCGGGGCTGGTGGGTGAGGGGTACTCAGACCTGACGGGGGCGAGCACGTGCCTGATGCAATTCGGGAGCGGGCGGGGGCAGCGAGCCCGGCAGGAGAGAAGGGATGGTAAAGAGGGGGAAGTGTCTTAAAGAGCCAGCGCGTGAGAGCGGCCGCAGGTGGAGCACATGGGAGTGGGCCACGCGGCCGGCCGGGCCTGCTCGCGCTCTTTAGGTTGGCTGCTCCAGATTCCGAGAAAGGAGCCATTAATGTCACCCTCCACTTACAGGATGATGGAGGTGGGTGCTAACGGCTCCCTGGCGTCCCGTGGGCCTGCCCCTTGCAGGCCCCGCCTGAGTGACCTTGGGCCAGCCGGCCTTACCTCCGCGGACTGTGCTCGGCTCCTCCCAGGCGGCCCCGGCCGGGACACTGCCCGGAGTTGGTTTCGACGCCCGGCCTGGAAGGCGGGCCCTTAACCCTTGGGGGCATTGGGCGCCTACGAAAATGAACGGGAAATTACCAACAGACCCCAACCAGGCCAAGCTCCGAAACCGAGTATTTATGGGCAGAAAATTTTTTTCTCAAGTGGATTTCATTTACGAGGCTTGCTTGGGGCGGAGACGAAGAAATAAATGCCCGATTGGGACCCTGGAGAGAGATTTTATCCTGACCCTGGTTCTGCCCCTTACCAACTCTGCAGCAGCTGGGCCTCAGTTTCCCTAGTGTAAAATGAAGGAATGGTGTATGACAAGAGTTTCAAATTTTAGTACACATTCAATTAAATATTTACTGTAGGGGTTCTAGGAAACAGAGTTTGGAAATAAACCAGACTTATAATTTACATTCTAAGGTGGAGAAAGAGACAGTAAAACAACTTAAGTGATAAACAAGTGCTTGTCTCATAGGTTAGCCTAGATCAGCTACTTTGGATGATGAGGGAAAACCTTGAATGCAGATTCCAAAGCATTTGGAATCAGGCATGTCTGGGATTGGACCCAGAAATCTGCATGTCTAGCAAGACCCCTTGGGTGCTTGTGGTCCCACACTTCACTTGGAGAAGTCCTGGCCTCTGGCTGGCTGTGATCCCACCTGCTTAAGACATAACAGCCTAAAGTGTTAGCCATCTCCAAAAGAAGGATTAGAACACCCGACCTGCTGGATAGAGGATAAAGCTTATTAAAAGGCTTCCTGAAACTGCCCCCAAGGGGTGAGGCCAGTTGTAGGGTTGCTGTAACAAGGACTACTGGGGGAGGGGTGCTCCTGGGCACAGCCAGGCAATCTGATGTTTAATCCCAACTCTTCCCTAACATGGCCTCCACACCTTGGCCAGCTCGCAGCACTTCCCTGGGCCCTCCCTTCCCTGGTGGAAAAATGGGGGTAAATTAAGCTTGACTTGCTTCTACCGTCTCAGCTTTTGTGAGGAGTCAAGTGAGACAATGTCAGTCAAAATGCTGTGTATGTTATAGAGACTGAGGCCACTGCTTCAAAAGAGATACCAAGGAAGCTAATGATTAAAGGGACCTTGATGAATTAAAGCAGGATTCTTCATAATTACATTATATATACCCTTGATCAGAAGGTAAATTATTGTACATTGTCACCAGAATGCACAATTTTTTATTTTATTTATTGATAAATATTTCCTGAAGAGGATCCACATTAGAACCTCTCTGAACTTTTTAAAAGGGGACATAATGGTCATTGTTGGTCATTCTTTTCTATATTCCTTTTATTTTTTATTTTATTTATTTTTGGGGCTGCGTTGGGTCTTTGTTGCTGTGCACGGGCTTTCTCCAGTTGCGACGAGCGGGGGCTACTCTTTGTTGCGGTGCGCAGGCTTCTCATTTCGGTGGCTTCTCTTGTTGCGGATCACGGGCTCTAGGCACGCAGGCTTCAGTAGTTGTGGTGCACAGGCTCAGTAGTTGTGGCTTGCGGGCTTAGTTGCTCCGCGGCAGGTGCGATCTTCCCGGACTAGGGATCAAAACTGTGTCCCCTGCATTGGCAAGCAAATTCTTAACCACTGCACCACCAGGGAAGTCATTCTATATTCCTATAATTGGAGGTAGAGGGGAGAAGTGCCCCCATACACTTTGTGAGGGGACCAGGACTCTGTGGGGACAAGTAACTTGTTCATGCTACCCAGTATTCAGTCTGAGCTGAACGAGCACCACCTGGCCCTGTGTGCAGGCTGGAGGGGCACTGACATCTTCACACCCTGGGCCTGCCGTGCCCCCAGAGAGGGGCTCCTAAACACTCATGTGCCATTTTACAGATGGGCGAACTGGGGCCAGAGAATGTAAGAGAAGGTAACCTGCATGAGACCACATCTTAAACTGAGGCTGTTAGAGTGGAAAAATGAATCTTAATGATTACTCAGTCCCCTTGTTTTTCAGGAAACTGAAGTTCAGAGAAGTCAGGTTCCTTAACCAAGGTCACACAGCTAGTCCATGGCAGAGTCAGGTCTCACACCTGAATCTCCTGATCCTAAATCCAGTAGCTTCTTCTACTGGAAATGATGGAATTGCAATTTGAATTCAGTTTTTTAAAAATTAATTAATTGATTGATTTTTGGCTGCATTGGGTCTTTGTTGCTACACGCGGGCTTTCTCTAGTTGCAGTGAGTGGGGGCTACTCTTTGTTGCAGTGCGCGGGCTTCTCACTGCAGTGGCTTCTCTTATTGTGGAGCATGGGTTTCAGTAGTTGTGGCACGCAGGTTCAGTAGTTGTGGCTTGCGGGCTCTAGAGCACAGGCTCTGTAGTTGTGGTGCACGGGCTTAGTTGCTCCACGGCATGTGGGATCTTCCCAGACCAGGGCTCGAACCCGTGTCCCCTGCACTGGCAGGGGGATTCTTAGCCATTGCGCCACCAGGGAAGTCCAGTTCTTGTTTTTTTAATTTCTGACCTGCTGTGGCATTCTATATGCATGTGTTCAGTTCTAAATACTACTAATGACCAAATTGTTCAGAGTAGCTACTTTTATTAAGTAACTACTACATGCTAAGTTCTATGAGAAATACTTGACATACATTATCTCATTTAATCCTCACATTAACCCTATGAGATAGGTATTAATTTTTTCCACAAATATCTATTGTGTCCCTACTATGTGCCAGGCATTGGAGCTGTTATTATCTTTGTTTACAAATGAAAACAACTGAAGTTCAGAAAAAGAAAGTAAGGTGGGTGCCTAGGGTCCCAGGCAGCAGCTAACTCCCAGGCCTGTTTTTACCTCCCATACCACACTGTAAGGCTGCCCCTCTTCCCTCCATTGCCATATCCACAGGTATTTATGAACTCATCAAATACATAGGACTGGGTAACATACTAAAAAAGTTGAATCCTGTCTCTCCAAAAGGTAATTTCTAATTGGGGGGAACCAAGTAATTAAGCAATAGGTGACCTCAAGCCAAAAAAGAAGTTGTTAAACAAGATATGCTTTAGGCAGAAAGCAACACGGATCAGACTAACATTTTTTTTTTTTTTTTTTTTTTTTAAGCCACGCCGCACAGCTTACAGGATCTTGGTTCCCCGACCAGGGATTGAACCCAGGCCCATGGCACTGAAAGCACCAAGCCCTAACCACTGGACCACCAGGGAATTCCCAGGATCAGACCAGCTTGTGCTGTGCCCATGGCTTCAACACATCCTAGGCTTAAAACTCACAGACACACAGAGAGAGAAAATCAAACTTAAAAAATAAAAATTATAAAGTAGGTCCAGGGACTTCCCTGGTGGCACAGTGGTTAAGACTCTGCACTCCCAATGCAGGGAGCCTGGGTTTGATCCCTGGTCAGGGAACTAGATCCCACATGCATGCCGCAACTAAGGAGCCCTCGAGCCGCAACGAAGGAGCCCACCTGCCGCAACTAAGACCCAGTGCAACCAAACAAATAAATAAATAAATATTTAAAAAGAAATAGGGACTTCCCTGTTAGCACAGTCGTTGAGAATCCGCCTGCCAATGCAGGGGACACGGGTTCAATCCCTGGTCCGGGAAGATCCCACATGCCGTGGAGCAACTAAGCCCGTGTGCCACAGTTACTGAGCCTGCGCTCTAGAGCCCGTGCGCAACAACTACTGAGCTCGCGTGCCACAACTACTGAAGCCCGTGCGCCTAGAGCCCGTGCTCTACAACAAGAGAAGCCACCACAATGAGAAGCCCACGCACCGCAACGAAGAGTAGCCCCCGTTCTCTGCAACTAGAGAAAGCCTGCGTGTAGCAACAAAGACCCAGCACAGCCAAAAATAAATAAATAAATAATAAATTTAAATTAAAAAAAGAAAAGGAAACGTTTGCTTTAAAATAAATAAATAAAGTGGGTCCAAATACCTATTTATAATTATGTGCTTGTTTGCTCCTGGTGCTGACAACTTCCTAAAGAGATACAAGGAGGCTGAATGAGGGACTAGAGACAGAAGACCTGGTTTATAACCCGGTCCCGTCTCTGGCTTTGCTGAATGAGTTGGGGCAGCCTCCTGAGCCTTCCTGGGCTTCCATTTCTCTGTTCACAAAACAGGAAGCGTAATACCTGCCCATTGAGCTTATGGGTGTAAAGAAAGATACAGTTTCCCTGAAACTATTTTTCTGGGGGGAACACATGTAAAAGGGGGATGGTTCCTTTATCTGTGCTTGTTACCTGTGCTTGGTCGGAAGGAAAATTTAACATACTTGGACATTCACTTTTATTCCTCTTTGAGTTTGATTTTCCAAAGAAACTTTTGTTTCTGGAAGAACTTGGGCCGTATCACTTATCTTCTTCTGATACCAGGGGCTTCTGGGCTTGAGGCCTCTTTATACCAACATGGAAGAGTGGGTGGAGAGGGGAGGGGCATTGGCCAAACAGGGAGGGGCGCTGGCCAAACAAACAGTATCAGCTAGAGAGTGTTTTCCAAAACCTGAAGACTTTTGGGCCTTATGGCACATGCCAAGAAATTTACTTCAGTTCACAAGAGCCTAGATCTCCTCTTGTCAAATAGATACAAAAAGCAATAGTTCACATGTAAGGGGGCTAAGGAGTAGGGGAGGGTACTGACTGTTCCCATGATACACGGTTAACCCTCAGGGCAACCCTTTTCTGTAAGTGTGATTATCCCCATTTTACAGATGAGGAAGTAGGCTCAGGGGCCGCCCAAGCCACCCCACGAGGCTGGTAAAAGAGGAGGACAGATTTGCAAAGAAGGTCTGATAGAAAATCAACTTTTAATACGTTCACCACTGAGTTCGAGACAGGCACCATCCCACGACTCTTTCCACGCCATTCCACCTACACAGCCTATTCCCCCAGCCCCACTCCCCTCCCTGGTATTCCTGCACTGTCTCAAGTGGTCTCCTGATGTGCTTCCCCACCAACTAAATTCTCCTCCCTGCCATGCAGCCTACCACACTGCCTGAGCCAATTCTCTGGCTCTTTGATTGACGGGCCCTGCCTCTGCTTAAAATCTCCGCGTGCACATCCCTGCCTGTCCTACTGCCTTTAGCCACACAGGCCTACGCTCCAGCAACAGTGGACCACTCACTCTTTGTTTTATTCTTTCTTTCGACAAATATTTATTAAGCATCTATAATGTGCCAGCTACTGTCCAGGCCCTGGACATGGAGAGGAGGGCAAGACAAACATTCCCTGCCTTTAGGAAGCTCCCATCTAATCCCCTGTGGGTCCCATGCTTTCCTGCCTCAAGTCATGTTATTTCTCTCACTCTGACATAGCTGTGAGGTCCTGAGCGTGAATCCCAGCTTGACCACCTCATGACCTCGGGAAAATATCCATCCTCTCTCTAAGCCTCAGTTTCCCCATCTGTCAATTGGAGATGATAATACTACTTTCCTCACAGAGCTTCAGTGAGCCTTAAATGAGAGAATGTGTGTAATTTAAAAGCACAATGCCTGACACATAGTATATGCTAAGTAAATATTACCTTTCATTGCTTTAATTATTGCCAATGATGGCTTTCCATTTCCACTTGTCCAGAATTCTACTGGTCCTTCAAGGCTCAGCACAAAATGCCAACTTCTTCACAAAAATCTTATTTAATCTCCATAGTTCGAATAGATTTCTCCCCTCTCTTAACTCCTAGTGACAATTTCCCTAAAGCATTTACTACTTTCTGTCTTCAATTATGATTACTTATAAATATGCCTCATCCTCCATCTAGATTATAATATATTTCTTGAGGGCAAGGATCATACCCCATTCTTCTTAGTGTTGCTTATAGTAACCATCAGTGCTGCCTTTACACAGCTAGCCCCCAGTATGTTTTCTGGACAAAGGAATGATTGAATGAACGATGCAGGATCACTCCTGATCGCATCAATGTGTTGGTAACCAAAGCAACACTGTCAAGGGCCAAGTGCTAAATTTTATATATTTATCTATATATAAACACTTAATATATATGTACTTAATGTATAATGCATATAATAAATATATTTATTATATATAATAAATATAAATTACAGATATACTTTCAAATGATAAGATATAGGGCTTCCCTGGTGGCGCAGTGGTTGAGAGTCCGCCTGCCGATGCAGGGGACACGAGTTCGTGCCCCGGTCCGGAAGGATCCCACATGCCGCGCAGCGGCTGGGCCTGTGAGCCATGGCCGCTGAGCCTGCGCGTCCGGAGCCTGTTGCTCCGCAACGGGAGAGGCCGCAGTAGTGAGAGGCCCACGTACCGCAAAAAAAATAAATAAATTTTTTAAAAATGATAAGATATAATACAAAATGGGCTAACTTTTGCAAGTAGAAAAAAAAATTTAAGTCTAGCAAAGCAAAACCCACATATAAGCTCACAACCCAGAGGCAATCATAGGCAAGTTGGTGTATTCTAGTCTGTTTTCTGTTTGTATTTTACATAATTGAGATCATACTGCCCATTCAACAGCTTTATTTTTTGCTTTTTTCCCCCTTAACATTGTATTATGAGTATTGTCTCCACATCGTGGCAAATCCCCTCCACATAGTCAGTGAGGTGTCATCTATTGAGCACCTATGGTATGCCTTACCTCACAGCAGCCCACCTTCTATTTGTACCACACTGCATTTCCCAAAGGGCTTTCACAGAGAGAGGACAGATGTGAATGTCCCCAGTTGGCAGCTGAAGAACTGAGCCCCACAGAAGTTCAGTGACTTGCTCCAGGATTCTGGGGCAGCAGAATCAAGATCAGAGCCCAGGTCTCTCCCCTCCCATTCCAGACCCCTGCATCACACCACAGGAAACAGAGATAGCACACATTGAAAACGCAAAACTCTCATAGCCAAATGAAGGTAACCATGTTTAAACATTCCAGGGTCAAGAAACATCCAAGTTCATGGGGGCAGGTGGGAATCAGCAGTCAAAATGAAGGCAGAAGGCAATTTTCTTGGCAACATGATCATAACTGAGCTCCAGGACAGAAGGGCCCTGAGCTAGGGACTGGAGTAGAAACAAGAAAGGGCAAGACAGGATGGGAGGGGAGTTTGGGGGAGAATGGCTACATGTATATGGATGGCTGAGTTGCTTTGCTGTGCACCTGAAACCAGCACAACATTGTTAATCAGCTTTACCCCAATATAAAATAAAAAGTTAAAAAAAACAAAAGAAAAAAGAAAGGGCAAGACATGTTTTCTGCCCTGGGGAACAAAACTCCCCATACCAGCACACTGTTCTCTTCACAGACCACTTGCCTGTCCTTTACATATGGCACAGAAAAAAGGGCAAAGGGTTTGGGGTCAAAGAATTGGGCTGAAGCTCAGGTTTGTCCACTTCCAAGCTGTGTGATATCAGGCAAGTTACTTCACTTCTCTGAGCTTCAGTGTCTCCATCTATAAAACGGTGAAAAGGGAAATACTTGCTTGATAAAATTCAGAGAACGTTAAATGAACCAGTATTTGTGTAAGGGTGTTATAGTCCCAGCTCTGCCACCCACCGCCTCTGTAACCTTGGGCAAGTTCTTTCACCTCTCTTTGCCTCAGTTTTGTCATCTGTAAAATGGAGATGATAACAGCACCTACCTCTTAGGGTTATTGTGGGGACTAAGTAAGTTAATACTTGTAAAATGCTTAGAACAGTGCCTGACAAATAGTAAGTGCTGAATAAATGTCTGTCATTATTAAAAAGGCTAGTGGTCACTGGCATAGAGTCAAGGCAACCATTCTTCAAATTTCATGAAGAAAGCAGAGCCAGTGTTACGCTAATTATAGATAAGGAAACTGGGGCTCAGAAAGATTAGGTATTTATCTGACTCACACTGCTAGTTGGTGGCTGCTCCAGGACTTCTAAAGATTCTAAATGCAATGCCTTCTCCTCCAGATAACATTCTAGCTGTTGCAAGCTGCCAGCCCGCTGGCCAATGTCAGCCCACAGCATGTTTTGTTTGGCCCACACAGTATTTTTTTTTTTTTAATTGAGTTTAACTGTGATTAGATGGGCCCAGCACACACTAGTGAGCCTCAGGTCCCAGCCTCCTCTGGTGTTTGTTACTCCCAGCCAACTACCCTCATTTAGATCTCTGCACAGGCTGATGCCATGCCAGTCACTAAATACATGGTACAGACAAGTTCAGGAGACTAAAGGGGAGGCAGAGAGGAGCACAGGCCAGAGGGACGGGGAAAAGGCAGTTAGGGAAGACTTCTTGGAGGTGGCTGTACTTGAGTTAGGACTTAAAATTGGAGAGTGGGGATTGTTTAGATTAAAAGGGAGGGTAGGAGGTAAGGCAGATTGATTTGGCATTCGGCGACCTTCAGGGATGTTTATGAGTTTCCCCGCCAAGACTTCCTCAGGCCTTTTCCTTGGTTGAGAAGAGGAAAGAAATGAGTTGCCCTTTATCGCAGATGAGGTCATGTGACTCAAGGAGGTCACATTGTCAAGGTTTGATGATTGGATTACTGATCTGTGTCATCATCCTTGAAGGCTCACTGCACTGCTCAAGGCACCAGGAAGGAGGTGTGGTCACAGGAGCCAAAGTACGAACTACGGCCTAACTATGGCCATCTAGAACTAAACTTCTTTCCATCCGAGCAGTCTTGATGGTAGTTTCTAACATTTCACACCTCTGTGGCAAAGAAGATGAGTGCTGGTCACAGAAACGAAATAGGGAAAGGCTGTGGCAAACTAATGAAGCTGCCTGACTGCCTGACTCAGTGACAGTCACTGATCAGAGAGGTTTGCCAATTCCCACAGGGTCCCACAGCACTTGAGTCTCTGGATCTGCGACACATGGTAGGAATAGGGAACTTCAAGTAATGTTGAGTGGCCTAATTACCTAATGTGGGTAAAGTGCGTAGAGATCACCAAAGACAAGGTTTAGCCGGGCTCGTTTTGCACTGATAGCATTGCCTGCCGTGTTTTCTGCAAGCCTCCAGGGTGACAGGGCTCCCAAGGAGCCCCTCCACCGGGAAAAGCAGGAAATGTTATCGCACATCTGCCACTCCCGTGCATAAAACCCTCCAATGGCTTCAGAGTGCAACAGAAATAAAGTCCAGACCTCTCCTCTCGGCCCACAAGACCCTGTGTGCTCCAGACTCCATCCACCTCAAATTTCCCCTCTGTGCTCCTCTCCCCTGCCCTTGCCCTGTGCCAGCTCCTCAAACGCCGGGAACTCATCCCCGCCTGGGGGCACCGCCTGGAACACATCCTCCCAACACACGCACACAAACAGCATGCACTTCTCATCCTTCAAGCCTCAGCTTAAATGGCCCCTTCCCAGAGAGACCTCCCTTGATCGACTTGGCTGAAGTACTTCATGTGCTTCATAGCACAGATCACAATCTCTGCTTTTTCCCATTTCCTCCACTAACATGTAAACTGTGAGCCTGGAGCTCATGGCTATTCTGTTCACCCTTAGTATTCCCAGTCACAAGCACAGTGCTTGGCACAGCAGACCCTTAATATTTTGCTGAAGGAATGCTGTGTGGTCTCTGACAAGTTGCTTCCCCTCTCTGGGCCTCAGTATCCCCACATGTGAAATGCAGTGGCTGGATAAGGGGCTGCTGAGGGCCCTTGGCGCTCTGACTGTGGTTCTGTGACTAACGTCTGGGCCTTGGGCCCAGGAGTGAGCCTGGCGTGCTGCATCTCCATAGCACTGGACGCTCGTGCTGATTTAATCAGGTGGCAGACACCCTGTAATCTAGTGCTCTGCTGTCCCTCCTCCCTAGTCCCTGGGCTGGAGACCATGCTGTCAGATTTCCAGGATGATCCATGCACAGCCACCTGTTCTCCCAACTCACTGATCCCAGAGTCTACGAGGAGGAGATGGTTGGCAGGCAGGATGGGCTGGGAGAGGATGTTCAAGCCAGAAGCTTGAGAGCCAGGAGGACTTGTCAATGTCATGAACTGAAAGATTGGGATCTGTGAGAGATTTCGTCAAACCCTACACTCTCTGGTTAGAAGGGACCTTCCAGGACAACTGACCAGCCCTCTGCCTAAACCCTACCTGCCCTAAACAGTGCTCAGTAATGATCACCATCACCTTGATTCCACTCGAAGTGCCCAGAATAAAGGCCTCGCGCCCTCTCAGAGCTGCTCATCTTGTCAATCAACAGCTTTGTCAAATCAAAGCTCTTTACTCAGCAGCACGGTGCAACAGGAGGCAGTGCAGCATGGGGGCGAAGGGCCAGGGCTCTGAGCCAGGTGGCCTGGGCAGAATCTCAGCTCCACAACCTCCTTGCTTTGTGAGCGTGAGCAAGCCAGGAGCCCTCTTGGTGCCTCCATTTCCTCTTCTGTAAAACAGACAGAACACTCGTTGGGCTGTTGGGAGAACTGCAAGCGTTAATACCTAGTGGGAAGGCCATAAACGTTTGTTACTGTGAATTGCCACCTATGAATGCCCTTCTTGCTTTTGTTATTGTTTTTAGTTCTCCTTGGACTCTGTTCTCAGGGTTGGTTGATTTGTTTGCAAAAGAGTGGGGCACAGCCCAAAAACACAGGGCTGGGAAATCAGAGGGGTGTGCTCGTTGGTGACTCTAAGAACATTCACTTCATCCTTCCTGGCCTCAGGATCCTCACCTGAAAAAAGGGGAGGGATAATCCCTGTCCTGCTTTCTGTCATAGAGCCGATGTACAGAACAAATAAGAAACAGACAAGAAGGCTTTGAAAAGTGAAAAATGCTATCTATAATGGGAGGGATTCATCTTATGTTGTCAGAGAAGCCCTTTCCTCTTTCAGCAAGGCACATTAGATTCCAAACAGCAAAAGAGCTAAACTCAACGTATTTGGCAAACAGGGTGTTTTGGGTACTGGTGAAGTTGAAGCTCATCCTTTCAGAATCTTCTTTTATTAATGTACCAGAGCAAACAAATTTGAGAAGGGTTTACTTACAAGCATTTGATACATTCCTACAAGATGTAGGGCTTGGTGTGGCTGATTTCTGCCATCTTTGTTTATTGTTATAGTTATTGTTTCTTCAGTTTCTCTTCTTCAGCAGTTTGATTGGCAGGATCCAGGTGGTGCACGTTCACTTTTGCAAATATCAGCAGGACACAGTAGCTCTGCATAATGTCAGGAATCTTGTGTGACCTTTGTTCAATACCTGTTATGCCATGTGGACCCAGAGACAGCCTCTTCACTGAACAGATCAGAAACCAAGGCCTAGAGAGGCGAGGGCACAGGCCCAAAGTCACACAGCTGGTTAATGTGAGGCTTGACTTGGTAACCAGGTCTCTTGACTCCAAACTCCATTCTCTTTCCAACAGCTCTGTGGACTCTTGCAATTTCTCTAAATTAGCTGACTGTGTATCAAAATCTTGTCATTCATAGGGGTTTATGTTTGTCAAAACTCATTGCACTGTAAACTTAAAATCTGTACACTAAAAAAAAAAAAGCAAAAATGAGAAAATCTGTACAGTATATTGTTGTAAATTTAACACAATTTTTTTTTTTTTTTGGCCGCGCTGCGTGGCAGGCGGAATCTTAGTTCCCCAACCAGGGATCAAACCCGTGTCCCCTTCAGTGGAATCGCAGAGTCTTAACAACTGGACCACCAGGGAGGTCCCAAACACAATTTTTAAAAATGATAAAATGGTATGGCGGAGTCCTATATCATGAGGGGATCAATGTCTAAGGTCAGCATTTATGGCAAAAAAAAAAAATGTATAATATAAAGGGCTCAAGAAAAGCCTTTAGAAAGGTAGCACATAGGAGCCAGCATGGTCTCTCAGACATGGTTTCTTTGGGCATTTTAACAGCCGACTGTTTCTTCAGAGGGTCCAGATTAGATGCTGACTGGCATATAGGGGTCAGGTTGTGAGAAAAAGAATGTGTCTCTACAATAGGGTGATATTCAGTGTGGTGAGATGCATACGTGGGAACCAAGTCTGCAAAGGGAATGACAGCTTGTAGTATCTCACCTTAGACACACACACACACACACAGGCGCTCGCATGCATGCACATGCAAACCTCCCCCCACCCACCCCAGCAGGTTCCTGGATCAGGTTAACCAAGGGCCTGAAGCCAGAGACAAAGATCTGAGGGTTCCTGGGACCCAGCGTGTGAGTGAAGTAGGGGAATTTCAGGGCCTCTGCCAGGGAGGGCTGAGGGGAAGGGGTTGGAACCAGGCTGGAAAGTTGGAACAATGGAAAACACCTCATTCAAGAGGAGAGGGCAGGGATGGGAACCAGAGAAGGAGGAGGAGATTAAAGGCTTGGAGGAGATCAAAGAGAGAGACACTGGGAAGTTCAGTTTTTGAGAAGGAGAAAGCAAGTATCAAGGGCTGACCTGCTGCAACATCACAAAACTAGGAACTGTCCTTCGATAAGTAAATACCCTAAAATTTGGAGTGATGGGAGGCTCATCCAAAAGCAGAATATGTTTGATGAGATTAAATTTTATAAGCTTCCGAAAGGTTGTTAGTCATTTATACATAAAAAGGAAGATTCCACATTTCTCAGTATCAAAAGGGTTTGCTCTTTTGAGGATTTTAAGCATTCCCCGTAGGATTGTGTTAGAACAATATATATGGGGCTTCCCTGGTGGCGCAGTGGTTGAGAGCCCACCTGCCGATGCAGGGGACACGGGTTCGGGCCCCGGTCCGGGAAGATCCCACATGCCGCAGAGCGGCTGGGCCCGTGAGCCATGGCCGCTGAGCCTGCGCGTCTGGAGCCTGTGCTCCGCAACGGGAGAGGCCACAGCAGTGAGAGGCCCGCGTACCACAAAAAAAAAAAAAACAGTATATATGTTCACCTCATACCCATTATGATGGCTACTATCAAAAAAGAAAAAGAGGATGGTCACCTTATCTTTGATAAAGGAGGCAGGAATGTACAGTGGAGAAAGGACAGCCTCTTCAATAAGTGGTGCTGGGAAAACTGGACAGGTACATGTAAAAGTATCAGATTAGATCATTCCCTAACACCATACACAAAAATAAGCTCAAAATGGATTAAAGACCTAAATGTAAGGCCAGAAACTATCAAACTCTTAGAGGAAAACATAGGCAGAACACTCTATGACATAAATCACAGCAAGATCCTTTTTGACCCACCTCCTAGGGAAATGGAAATAAAAACAAAAATAAACAAATGGGACCTAATGAAACTTCAAAGCTTTTGCACAGCAAAGGAAACCATAAATAAGACCAAAAGACAACCCTCAGAATGGGAGAAAATATTTGCAAATGAAGCAACTGACAAAGGATTAAATCTCCAAAATTTACAAGCAGCTCATGCACCTCAATAACAAAAAAACAAACAACCCAATCCAAAAATGGGCAGAAGACCTAAATAGACATTTCTCCGAAGAAGATATACAGACTGCAAACAAACACATGAAAGAATGCTCAACATCATTAATCATTAGAGAAATGCAAATCAAAACTACAATGAGATATCATCTCACACCAGTCAGAATGGCCATCATCAAACAATCTAGAAACAATAAATGCTGGAGAGGGTGTGGAGAAAAGGGAACACTCTTGCACTGCTGGTGGGAATGTGAATTGGTACAGCCACTATGGAGAACAGTATGGAGGTTCCTTAAAAAACTACAAGTAGACACCATATGACCCAGCAATCCCACTACTGGGCATATATCCTGAGAAAACCATAATTCAAAAAGAGTCATGTACCAAAATGTTCACTGCAGCTCTATTTACAATAGCCTGGAGATGGAAACAAAAACCTAATTGTCCATCATTGGATGAATGGATAAAGAAGATGTGGCACATATATACAATGGAATATTACTCAGCCATAAAAAGAAAAGGAAATTGAGCTATTTGTAATGAGGTGGATGGACCTAGAGTCTGTCATACAGAGTGAAGTAAGTCAGAAAGAGAAAGACAAATACCGTATGCTAACACATATATATGGAATTTAAGAAAAGAAAAAAAACAGGTCATGAAGAACCTTGGGGTAAGACAGGAATAAAGACACAGACCTACTAGAGAATGGACTTCAGGACACGGGAAGGGGGAAGGGTAAGCTGTGACAAAGTGAGAGAGAGGCATGGACATATATACACTACCAAACGTAAGGTAGATAGCTAGTGGGAAGCAGCCGCATAGCACAGGGAGATCAGCTCGGTGCTTTGTGACCACCTAGCGGGGTGGGATAGGGAGGGTGGGAGGGAGGGAGACGTAAGAGGGAAGAGATATGGGAACATATGTATATGTATAACTGATTCACTTTGTTATAAAGCAGAAACTAACACACCATTGTAAAGCAATTATACTCCAATAAAGATGTAAAAAAAAAAAAAGTGTGGGAAAAAAAAAGAAAAAGAGGGCTTCCCTGGTGGCGCAGTGTTTGAGAGTCCGCCTGCCGATGCAGGGGACACGGGTTCGTGCCCCGGTCCGGGAGGATCCCACATGCCGCAGAGCGGCTGGGCCCGTGAGCCATGGCCACTGAGCCCGCGTGTCCGGAGCTTGTGCTCCACAATGGGAGGGGCCACAACAGTGAGAGAGGCCCATGTACCACAAAAAAAGAAAAAATGAAAAAGAAAGTAAGTGTTGGAGAGGATGTGGAGAAATAGGAACCCTTGTACACTGCTGATGAGAATGTAAAATGATGCAACCACTATGGAAAACAGTATGTAGCTGCCTCAAAAAATTAAAAATAGAACTACTATATGGGGACTTCCCTCGTGGCACAGTGGTTAAGATTCTGCACTCCCAATGCAGGGGGCCCATGTTCGATACCTAGTCAGGGAACTAGATCCCACATGCACGCCACAACTAAGAGTTCGCATGCCATACTAAGGAGCCTGAGCGCCGCAACTAATGAGCCCACGTGCTGCAACTAAGGAGCCAGCGAGCCTCAACTAAGGAGCCTACGAGCCACAACTAAGGAGCCCGCCTACCGCAACTAAGACCCAGTGCAATCAAATAAATAAATAAATATTAAAAAAAAAAAAAAGAACTGCTATATGATCCAGCAATCCCACTTTTGGGTATATATCCAAAGGAATGGAAAGCAGGGTCTTGTAGAGCTATTTGCATACCCACATTCATAGCAGCATTATTCATAATAGCCAAAAGGTAGAAACAGCAATAAAGTCCATCAGTGGAGGAATGGATAAACAAATGTGGTCCATACATGCAATGGAATACCATCCAGCCTTAAAATGGAAGGAAACTCTGCCACATGCTACAACATGGAATAAGCATAAGGACATTATGCTAAGTGAAATAAGCCAATCACAAAGCAACAGATACTGTATGATTCCACTTATATGGGGCATCTAAAATAGTCAAACTCAGAGAAACAGAAAGTAGAATGGTGGTTGCCAGGGGCTGGGGGAAGGGGGAAAGGAGAATTGTTTAGTGGGTACAGAGTTTCAGATTTGCAAGATGAAAAGCTCTGGAGATCTATTTTACAACAATGTGAATATACTTAACACTATTGAGCTGTACACTTTAAAATGGAAAATGTTATGTTAGGTGGCTTTTATTACAATAAGAAAAAAACCAGACAAACAAAAACCCAGTACATTTGCCTGTAGACCTCCCTTTACTCATTGAAAAACAGCTGGCTATAAAACAGCTTGTTCAGTGTGATACTGTTTGTGTCAAATGTCCTTTTTTGTTTTAATACATGTAGGTCCTCATCATGAGGATATACACCAAAAGATAAACAGTGGTTATTTCTGAGTACTGATTTTGTTCTTTTGGCCAATCTGTATTTTCTAACTTTTTTAAACAGAGCATTCTGTTACTTATTAAAACAACAAAAAAAACTTCACCCCATTCCAGCCCCTGTCTTGATGTCCACAAAGTTTACAGAAGTTGAATTAGCATTTTTTAAAATTAATTAATTATTTTTTTGGCTGCGTTGGGTCTTCGTTGATGCGCGCAGGCTTTCTCTTGTTGCGGCGAGCCAGGGCTACTCTTCGTTGTGGTGGCTTCTCTTGTTGTGGAACATGGGCTCTAGGCACGCAGGCTTCATTAGTTGTGGCACGTGGGCTCAGTAGTTGTGGCTCACGGGCTCTAGAGCGCAGGCTCAGTAGGTGTGGTGCACGGGTTTAGTTGCTCCGCAGTATGTGGGATCTTCCCGGACCAGGGCTCGAACCCGTGTCCCCAGCCTTGGCAGGCGGATTCTCAACCACTGTACCACCAGAGAAGTCCCTGAATTTGTATTTTTGAGTTTTATTTCATATATAATTAGAAATCACTGCTAATAATTATTATTTTTTTTTTTGCGGTACGCGGGCCTCTCACCACCGTGGTCTCTCCCACCGCAGAGCACAGGCTCCGAACGCACAGGCCCAGCGGCCATGGCTCACGGGCGCAGCCGCTCTGCGGCACGTGGGATCCTCCTGGACCGGGGCACGAACCCACGTCCCCCGCATCGGCAGGTGGACTCCCAACAACTGCGCCACCAGGGAAGCCCTATAATTATTTTTAAGATAATAATATTAATAGTAATGTTTTCTATGTAGGGCAAGCTTAATCTGAGCCAGACACTTGTGCTTTTCATGAGTTATGTCACCCAATAACCCTTTGAAGTAGGTACTATTATTAAACCCATTCTGCAGATGAGAAAACAGAGGTTAAGTGGCTGGTGCAAATTCATTTATAAATGTCAGAGATATGTTCAATCTCACAGCAGTCTGATTCCAAAGCCTGTGTTATTGACAGCCTGACTATTCCGCTAGACCCACATGATGTGCTTATCTGTCATCCAGCTTATGAGTGCCTTGTCAGCCACAAACATAATTTATGTGTCACTTAGACTGTTCAAACAATACCTTTCACTCTCCCACAGGTTATGGGATATTTGTTTCAAAGATAACACAAAGATCAACCTCCCTCCAGAAATCCCAAGCCATGTAACATTCCAGGTGAGTCTCGACAGAGCTAATGAGCCAATCCTGGGGACTCAGAGTGGTCTGGGACCCTGGTACTGTACCCAGGACTTTCCCCTTCTTCACCTATATACTAACTCCACTGCCCGCTACACCAATCAGGATACACACTCACTTCCTGGGACCAACTTCAACTGGAGGGGAGGGGAATGTGCGACAGGAAAGGCTGTCAAATGTGGCAACTGGCATAATACGATTTATCTCAAAAGAACATTTACAATTATGTAATTAGCACTTTGTATCCAGATATTTTCATCTCTAAGGATCTCTGGAAGTCTTACAGATAACTTAAATATATATCACATACATTGCTGGAGATGAAGTCTATAGTTTCAGAAGATAATTAAAACTCCTTCCCCTTTGGAATTAAAAGAATTGCCTATGGGAAGAATATTATGCCCACCAAACACGAATAGATCGAAACCCAGGAACTCTGAACACAGGGCTGGCAAGGATCTTGAAGAGGAATATGTCCAGGAAAGACAAATAAATTTCTAATAAACATAATACCAATTTCAAATCCCCTGCTCATGGCAGGAATTATTAATCAACCATAGCACCCTTCCCCACTAAGCCTGGCCTTGTCCTCAGAATCTTTCTTAACACAGCACTCAAGGCAGCCGCCACCACCTCATCAGAGTTGAACCCTATTTGCCACGCAGGAAATTAGTCCACTGTCATCCCTCCAATGTGACAGACAGGGAACTGAAGTTCAGAGAGGTAAATTAACTTGCTCAAAGTTATGTAGCTGGTAATACAAAGCTGAAGTTTCCAAATGTTTGGGTTTTTTTCTTAATCTCTTCCCCTGCTCTTTGCTCTGTTCAAAATATACTTGGATTATATGCTTTGCACCAGATTTCTCTTTCTTGAATGAGCTGTTTAGGATGCCTCTTCCAAAGATTTGCTGAGTGACAATGGGCCTACTGCTTAACCCTTCCAGCGTCAAGTGCTTTCAAATTGAAAATGGAGATGGTAATCTGGGTTCAGATCCCTGCCTTCTTACCGGCAAACTGGGATACTCTTTTGAGAAATGTGAGCTGCTGCTGAAATTTATATGACTATAGGGAAAGGATCAGACATTTTGACAGCACCTTCTCTAGGTAAGGTACTGTGTTCTGCTGCAATGTGGTTTTGCCCTAGAAAGTGTAAAAATGAAGTAAGACACTGGCTGGCTATGTTATTTGGAAGACTACTTGGAAGGAGGTGGCATTTGAGTAAGATTTTGGAGATCAACAGGATTAAGTGTTTCTTTTGATTATAAAAGAGTACATGATATACAACTACTGGGAAAAACAGTATGTCAAGAGGAAAAAAATCACCCCTATTTCCTTTATAAACCATGTCAACATTTTGTTTTATTTTTCTCTTCTAATATCTTCTTTACTCCATGCATAGGTATTTATGTTTTTCCCTCCTTTCCTATGGTTGTTGTTAATCTATGCATACCACTTTATATTTTGATTTTTAAAAAGTTTTAATATACTGTGAGAGTGCTCCATAAGCCAATAATTCTACTCCTAAGAATAACCAACAGAAGTACATACATACATATGTTCACCAAAAGGCACGTGCCAGTAGTACTTTTCGTAATAGGGCCAAACTGGAAACCTGAATATCCACCAATAAAATAGATAAATAAACTGTAGTATATTCACCAAATTGAAAACTACACAGTGATGAGAATAAACTATAGCTACACAAAGCAATGGGGATGGATCTCACAGATATAATTTTGAGCAAAAGAAGCCAGACACAAAACAGAACACACGGTATGATCTATTGACATTAAGTGCAAAACCAGGCAAAACCTACCATGGTAGAAGAAGTCAGAAGAGTGCTTATCCTTGGGGGCATGGCTAGTGACTGGAATGGAGCATGGGGGCAGGCATCTGACTGTAGTTTACAAAGCATAATCAACTGGTGGAAATGTATCAAGCTGTAGGTTTATGACGTGTACTTTTCCACATATATGCTGTAAGCCAATAAAACATTAATTAATTAAGTAGTTGCAGGAAAATACATTCATTAGGCAGACAGGGCCAAGAACATCACTTTGGGCAGAGGGAACTGTACAGACTCAAGAGTGGGAAATGGAAAACATTCCAGATGACTCACGACGTTGGTATTACAGTAGTTTGCATAAACAAACTATCTCAAAACTTAGGGCTTGGGACTTCCCTGGTGGCGCAGTGGTTAAGAATCCACCTGCCAATGCAGGGGACACAGATTCGAGCCCTGGTCCGGGAAGATCCCACATACTGCGGAGCAACTAAGCCCATGTGCCACAACTACTGAAGCCCACGCACCTAGAGCCTGTGCTCTGCAACAAGAGAAACCACCACAACGAGAGGCCCGCGCACTGCAATGAAGAGTAGCCCCCGCTCGCCGCAACTAGAAAAAGCCCACTTGCAGCAATGAAGACCCAACACAGCCAAAAATAGAATAAATAAATAAATAGATGATTTATTTATTTATTTATTAAAAAACAAAAAAACAGGGCTTAAAAACAACGACATTCATTTGCACATAATTCTGAGAGTTGGCAGTTTGGGCTGGGTTCAGCTAGAGAGTGCTGCTAGGATCATCTGGGTCGCTCATGCAGTTATAGTCACGGAGACTGACTGGGGCCGGATAGTCCAAATGGCCTTGCTGTTCACCCTTTTTGCCTGCTCTAGGAAAATGAATCTGGGCCCTTTAAATATCCTTTTCTTGGCATGCTGCTTAATTTTGTCAGTAGAGGGAACTGGAGAGACATTAAAGTAAGAAAGGTTTTTTGCCTCCTGGTTTCAGCGTGCAGGCTCACCAGGCTCCTGCGCTGCATGTGGGTCTCCCATGCCCAGCTCCTCCAGAAGACGGCTTCTCCAGCGTCAGGCTCCTGCAGTTCACAGCAGCCAGAGGCTTCCTGGGGAGTTCTTGTCAAGTGATTTTTGTAGCAAAGCGTCTCTGGGGAGACATTTCTCTATGAATGGCTTTCTTGGTAACTGAGATGGCACATTTCCAGCAACTTTCAGAGGATGATTTCTACCAAGTCCACTGGCGTGACATGGTACCACAGTGACTTCTCTACCATTCAGTGGGCACAGCCATGTCCTCTCCAATGAGATCTGGATCTCAGCCCTGGGGCAAAGGGGGAGGCTCTTCCTCAGGTGCTCTATGTCAGCTCTAGGGATAGTTGCTGCTCCTTATACCTGCTATTCCTATATTCGTTAGAGTTCTCTTTACTTCTTATTAGTGAGTCCCTTGTTTCTCCAAACCTCCTGTTATGATGAATAATTATTTATATTAAACTTTCCCTGTTCAAATACTGTGTAGTTTCTCTGTCCTGGTTGGACCCAGACAGATCCATGCCTCACTCATCTATCTGGTGATTGGTGCTTGCTACTGGCTGTGCCTTGCTCCCCACATGTCTCCAGCAGGATAGGCTCAATTTTTTTTTACATGGCAGCTGGACTCCAAAAGGGTTAATGCTGAAAATGCAAGGCCTCTTGAGGCCAAGGCTCAGACGTCCCATAATATCACTTCAACTGATATCTATTAGTCAAAGTGAGCCATACGGCAAACCCAGATTCAAAGGAGAAAAAATAAACTCTATTTCTTGTGGCAAAGTCATACTACAAATGGGCATGGGTACAGGAATGGCAGGAACTGTTGCTCCCATCACTGCTAACAACTACCACAGACCCACTGCATCAGAAGCAGCAGAATACTTCCTGAAAGCAGATTCCTTGACTCTACTCTAGAGCTGCTAAATCCAAGTATCTGGGGCAGAATATGAGAATCTAAAATGTTAACACTCCTCTCCCTATCCCAGCCTAGGTGATTCATACTCATATTAAAACTTAAGAACCATTCATCTATACTCACACAATATTGATACTCACTTGTCACTTTGAAGATATCTTTCTATTGCCTTCTGGCTTTCATAACTTCTGTTGAGAACCTGTCAATACTATTGCTGCTGCCTTCAAAAATTTCCCCCTTATCTTTGGTTTTTAGAAGTTATAACATAGTAGGCCCTAGTTCAGTTTCTCTATATTTGTTTTGCTTGGGGTTGAAAGTGATTCTTAAATCTGTGGCTTAATGTCTTTCACCGGCTTTGGAAAATCATCGACCATCAAATACTGCTTCTGGTATCACTTCATTTCTCTTCAAGTCCCTCCCCTCCACCTCTACCTCCCCATTCTCCTTCTCCTTTCTTCCTTCATCCTTTTCTTCCTTCTTCTTCTATTCCTTCTCTTCCTCTTCCTCCTCCTCTTTCTTCTTTTCCCTCTCTCCTTCTCTCTGCCTTCCTCCCAATGGGACTTCAATTATTTGTATTCAGACATTTTCACCAAGATCCATATGACTTGTATTACATGTGCTGTAGTTTAAATATTTTCTACTGACCTGTTTTTCAGTTCACTAATTTCATCTTTAGCTGTACTATATACTGTAATCTTACATACATCTTTTGAGTTCTTAATTTCAGTTATTGTATTTCAGGCTTAGAATTTCCATTTGATTCTCCTTGATAGATTCTAGTTCTCTGCTGAAATTCTCCATCTTCTCATATAATGTCTTAAACATATTAATCACGTTTTATTTATTTATTTATTTTAATATTTATTTATTTGGCTGTGCCAGGTCTTAGTTGCGGCACACAGGATCTTCATTGCAGCAATGCAGGATCTTTTGTCGCAGCATGCAGGCTCTTCGTTGTGGCATGTGGGCTTCTCTCTAGTTGTGGTGCGCTGGCTCCAGAGCACGCAGGCTCAGTAGTTGCAGCACGTGGGCTCTCTAGTTGTGGTGCACGGGCTATAGAGCGCGCAGGCTCAGTAGTTGTGGCACAAAGTCTTAGTTGCCCTGCAGCATGTGGGATCTTATTTCCCCAACCACGGAACCCAAGTCCCTTGCATTGGAAGGCAGATTTTTAAACACTGGACCACCAGGGAATTCCCCTTAATCACATGTTTTAAAGTCCATGTCTTATAATGCCAATATCTGGATCTTCTGTGGGCCTATTTTGATTGTCTATTTTTTCCTCTTGGTTTTCAACCATTTGGTCTTGTCTACTGAGATGTCAGGTAAATTGTGATTGAATGCTAAATATTGCATATGAAAAAAATTATAGGAAAATTTGAGGCCCTTGATGGTATTATCTTCCTTCAGAGAGATTTGTACTTTTGCTTCTGTCAGGCATTTACACCTAAGTCATACAAAGGAGATTTAACTGATTAGATGTTAGTCTTCAGTTCTGTTGGGGCTGGTCAATTTCTAATTGACTTCTACTCCTAGGGAGTAGCCCTTTGGGGGTTACATTTGAAAACTTGGAGTGTTTATTAGGGACACTCCTGCTTGGTAGACCTTGAAATCCAATTTTTATACCCCAGCTTCATAACATCTCCAGAGGCTCTGCTCAGATTCTTAGCCATCTCTTGAGAAACAGCATACTGAAGGGCAAAGTGGCAGCTGGATATGGGGCTTACCTCTCTGCATTTCCCTTCCCTCTGGAATCTTTGCCCCTCAGGTCATTCTTGTTTTGGTAGTTCTCCAACGTCTTCAAATACACATACATAGACACATTTATTTTGTTCAGCTATTTTAACAATTTCCAGTGAGAGGGTGTATCTTCAATCAGCTACCATAATTATTAGAAATAAAAGACTCTTGTTCACCTAACATTTATGTTATATTTTTCAGTGGGCTGGAACCATGCCTTATTCTTCTTTGCAGTGCCAAGTCCTCACTTGCTTTAAGTTCTTAAGAGACACTATTTGAATAAATGGATAACAGTTTGTAAGTTGCTTTCAATTTCATAATTCTACACTGTAGGCAGAATTAGAATTACCTTTATATAATCCTAGATATTGGGCCCAGAGAAGACTTGCCCAAAGGTTCCCTGACTAAAGTCCATTAAGAAGTCACTGGCCTACCTGGGGCTTGACTCCAGATCCAGAAGAGCGCTTTTCCCCACTCTGCCATATTGCACTACAATATAATGGTCAAGAGCCTCATGGGCTTGGGTGTCAAGGAGACCTGAGTTTAAATCCCAGTTCTGTCATTTACCAACTGTGTGGTCTTGGAAAAGTTCCACGAACTTTTGGAGCTTTAGACTCTCATCTGGTAAAGTGGCAATGATAATAACAGGAAACACTCAAGATAGCACTGTTGAGAAGATGAAAGTGAGCCAATGTGTATAATAAGGTACTTGGCTGAATCACTGCATCTATAAATAGACGTTATTTTTTAACGGAGGGTCGGCATGGTGAACAAGGTGCCTTATTTCCATGAGTTTCAGAGGTAGTGCGGCACCCAATGATGTCTTACTACCTTTCCCTCCCTCGGGTGTGGGGACTCTACTGCAGGATCATGGTTTTCTTCATGCAAAACACCCACCCCAAGTCCTGCTGATAATCTCACACCCATGAAGGCAAGGGTCGGGGTAGTCTTTACTTCTTTGGGATCTTCAGGACTCTACTGCCTGCTTCCCTCCTGCAAAAGGCCTCCCCTTTCGCAGACTGGGCCTCCCCCTTTCCTGGCAGACTCGGGTGGTTGGAGACTCAGCAGCCCTGATGTCAGGGAACTAGGATTGAAAGGCCCCAAATCTTTCTCTGCCACTAGTCCCCAAACATGTCCATATGGCAGAGCAGTTAAGAGCACAGAATCCAGAGAAAGATAGACTCAGACTCAAATCTAAGCTCCACCTCTCCTTAGTTGTGGGATCTTGGCTAAGTCCCTTTATTTCCCTGACTCAGTTTCCTCATCTGTATAATGGAGCTGATAATAATACCTACTTAAAGAACTCTTTGAAAGATTAAGTGAGGCACAATAAAAAGTACCTCTTATTTTTTTCTCCTGTTATCCCCCCCTACCACACCCAGAATATACAAGTTAGAAGGAAACAGTACAGCTAGAACTAGAACCTGTGTCTTCAGACTTCCCCTCTCCCCACCTTCGCCCACACCACCCCTAAAAGTACTTGTGCCTTGGAGTGAAGACAGTGCTTCCTGACTTTTCCCATCACAGCACATGAAAACATTTGGATACCCGCTGGGCTAACCTAATGAGCCTGTTTGAGGCCTGAGGGTGACTGTCCCAACGGAGTTGGGGGCTCTGGCTACCCTGGGCTCCACCTGGGACCTGAGGGTGCTATATCTCAGCACACTTGTAACCTGTCTCTGGGGACCTTTAGGTTAAGGTGTTGACAACCCGTGGTAAGAGCCAGCATTGCACTGCCTAGAAGTGACACATTAAGCCACTGTTGGTAAATCAGTCCTGGGCCAGTTATTCAGTCTCCTGGTAGGAGTTCAGAGGCCAGAGCTGAGGAGATGGAGACTGGGAAGAAAATCAGACATCAGCTCCAGTCCAGGCTCTGCCTCAAACTCGTGTGGCCCTGGGCAAGTCATTGCCTGTTTCTGGGCTTAACCTTTCTGTTTGAAGCAGAAAGGAGTTAGACTAGAGGAAACATCCACAGGGTCCCTTCTAGCTCTGACATTCTAAGAATCAGGGATTCTATGAATTCCCCATTGCTCAGCTGTATTCTGCTCCTGGTGACCTGGTTTTTGCCTCTGGTTTGGATAAGCATAGCAAATGGTCGACTCTCCCTGACTGGGCAAGGTTCTCCCAACTCTCTGTACCGTTACTGGCTGGTCTCTGAAAATAACCCCTGTCTGGCCCAGACAGAGGACAGAGCCACACCTGTCCCCTGCCCCTATCAGCAGAACTCCTCGGAGTCCTCTGCACGTGCCACTCCCCTGCCCATCACGTCAGCCTCTGGTTTCCCGAATCCTCTAGTCTTCCCCAGCTCCCAGGGCTTGCACTATTGTCTGGGCTCAGGAAGAAGGCAGGGAAGCCTCCAGAAACACTGCAGCAGTTCCCCTGCAAGAGGAGGTGGGGATGCTAGAAAAGGGAGGGTGGGAGAGGCTGCAGGCAGATCCTGAGGAGTCTGGGTTGCCATGCTCTGGAGGCAGGACTTGGCCTTGGTGCAGTGAGGAGACATCACAGGCCTTGAAGCAGAAGGACATGGTCAAAACTTATGGTCAGAATGTGTCTGGGTTCCATGGAAGGCAGACTGGAGCAGAGAGAGAGACTGGGGGCTGTTAGAGAAATACAGGCCAGAGATCATGACACAGCAGCAGGGACAACAAAGAGGAGGAATTGAGGAGGTCAACTAGCAGACGAGGTGACTGGCCGATTGGCTGTTCAGCCACAAATCTGACTGCATCAGTGTGCTCCGTGACTGGGGCTGTACTGTGTGGGAGAGAGGGTTTGTTGGTGTTGGGAAAAAGACCCCAAGGGAGAGTTGGGAGAAGGGTCTCAGGCTTAGAGACAAATGTATTAAAATCCTTTCAATAGCTCTTTGTGTTTCTTAAAACTTTCTCATTTTGTAAATACTGTATGATATCACTTATATGTGGAACCTAAAAAATACAACAAACTAGTGAATATAACAAAAAAGAGGACTTCCGTGGTGGCGCAGTGGTTAAGAATCCGCCTGCCAAGGCAGGGGATGCGGGTTCGAGCCCGGGTCCAGGAAGATCCCACATGCCGCGGAGCAACTAAGCCTGTGCGCCACAATTACTAACCCTGCGCTCTAGAGCCCTCGAGCCACAACTGTGGAAGCCCGCATGCCTAGAGCCCATGCTCCGCAACAAGAGAAGCCACCGCAATGAGAAGCCGGTGCACCGCAATGAAGAGTAGCCCCCGCTCGCCGCAACTAGAGAAAGCCCGCGTGCAGCAATGAAGACCCAACACAGCCAAAAATAAATAAATAAAATCTACGTTTAAAAAAAAGAAAAAAAAAGAAGCAGATTCACAGACATAGAGAACAAACCAGTGGTTACCAGTGGGGAGAGGGGAATGGGCAGGTAAGAGGTACAAACTTACCTCTTGCAAAGAGGTATAAAATAAGCTACAAGGATATATTGTACAACACAGGGAATACAGCCAATATTTTATAATAACTATAAATGGAGTATAATCTTTAAAAATTGTGAATCACTATATTGTACACCTGTGACATATAACAGCAACTATACTTCAGTAAAAAAACAAAAAAAACCCCAAAACCTTTCCATTTCGTCCTCTCAATATCCATATATCATTGTCTCCAAGAAGCTCCAGGTTGTGTCAGATCTAGGGCCCCGAATTAAGGTCTCCTGACTCTTGGTCCCGCACCTGGCCCCAGCCGACTGCTTCCTTGGAACAGTTCACAGGCAGAGGTAGCAGGAAGTTCACCCTGGCCCAGCTGCTTCCCACCACCTCCTTGGACTCCACAGCCCGACCCTGCCACCACACGCCATGTGCCTCCAGCACCCTTCACTGCTCTAGGCCTTGGCTTTACTTTCTGTCACAGGAAGAGGCAGGCAGGGCTAAGTGAAGGTTTTTGACATTCAGACAGGAACAAGTGAACCTTTTTTACAAAGGGGTCTCATATGAACCACAAAAATGAACTCAAATAAAAAAACCTGCTCAGGCAAGGCAGAGGTGGTGGATTCAGAGGCTGTTTGTCTAGTTGGACAGTGGTCCTCCTTTTCTCCATACGTTGGCAGCCTCTGAGACACTCCCCAACCCAAATCCCCAGTGTTCCATGGCCCACAGTTTGCAAACCACTGGACTAGCAGACTCCCGATTGAACATCCTAGAGCAAGGGAGTCTCAGCCTGGGACCACAGACAGAATTCAGGGTGTCTCTGAGTTTGCATGGGAAAACTTTCATCTTTACTTTCACTAACCTCTAACTCAAGTTAAGTACTTTGTTCCATTTGAATGTAGACAATGACCACAGTAATTCTGATGGTTCCTATGACTGTGAAGCCAAGAGAAATCACAGGTATTTTTCTATCACATTACAGTTGTCATAGATCTTTTATGCTCATTATTACTCTAAAATTACAATGGTTATTATATCTGCTGCCCAATATCATTTTAAATGTATTAATGAAGTACATACTATATCATAAACAATTTTAAAACTATCTTGTTAACTATATTTCAGTATGATTGGTTTCCTCTGTAGTCCTATGTATTTTATTTTATGCATTTAAAAACACTCTGAGAAGGGGTCTGTAGGCTTCACCAGATTGCCAGAGGAATCCATGGCATCAATAAGGTTAAGAACCTGTGTCCTAGGACTTCTCTTCCAGAACAGAGGGGGCTGGGGAGCTCGTTCCCAAAAGAGGGCATGTAGGACTCAGGATCCCAGGAGGCGACATGCACTCTCTGAGCCTGAGGAAAATGAGACAGGAAACTGGGGCAGGAGCAAAGGGACTCTAAGAAGTGGAGCAGAAGCCAACAGGTCATCTGGCAGGGCTCAGTCTAGTGGGACAGAACTGAATTCCTTAGCTCCAACCCCAGCCACGCTTCTTGGGGGAGACAGGACTCCTGGGTCCTCAGCTTGCTTCTGTCATTTTCCCTCCTATTCTCAGTTTCCTTCTCTGAATTAATATAGTGGAAGCAATAGTGGCTTGCAGGTCAAGAAAGATCCTGCTTCTGGATCTGACTTTTCCTTGTCTTGCTGAGTATTCCGGGTAAGTCATCTCCCCTTCCCAGCCCAGTTTTCATATCTGTATAATTTCTGGCATAAGTACTGCTACAAACCCTTGTCATGCCCACAGTAGCTATTGCTGACAGATCTCAGTACATGACCATTCCATGCTCATATGTAGCTTCAGAAGCCTTTTCAATGTTCTACTGATTGATAGGAATCAGCAAACGAAGGAAAATATATTTGCTATTATTGGACTAGATGATCTACACATTTCCATCTCTACTATTCCATGGCTCTAAAGATCTGATCTCAGAAATATGAACAAGACACTAGATAGATGGGAAGACCCATAAAGCATGGCTATTTCTGAACCATGTGTGTGTATGTGTGTGTGTGTACGTGCGCGCATGTGTGTGTGTGTTTAACAGAGAAAGAGAGGACATTCTCAGCTGGGATGTAGATTTTCTCTCACGCACCCTATAGTGAAAATGGGGTCAGAAGAAGATACTCAGATTTTGAAATCTCAATCTGGCTTTCTGGAACAGGTAAACAGAGGCACATGGAAGTCAGACTCTTTGATCAAAGTGTTAGGAATGGGCACCACACCAGGAATGGTGCCACCAGGCCCTACCTCTTGCCAAATGTCCTGTCACCAGGGACATCACACATGTAGTGCAGTGGAATGATGGTGACAAAGAGCAAATAACACCAGCCACTCCTGGAGTAATGTACACAGACTCAGACCCTGCACAGCCAGGTCACCAAAACGTGGATGTGCTGGAGACTTAGGGCTTTTCCCCCAAGCAGCACAGAAAGCCACTTAGGATGTTATTTCAGAGGGTTACCTAGCCCAGGTTACAGCTACAGCCCAGATAGATGCCATTACTTATTTGAAGTCATAGCCAGTTCAAGTGCTGGGACCAGAACCCAGATAGCCACAGGCCCGTGGGGCCAGGCTGGTACCATAAACGGGAAAGTGGATTGGATGGAAGAGTAGGGAGTGGTGAGGACTGTGGCAAACTAGAGGTCACACGCCCTGTTTAAAGGCAGCTGCTGGTCATCAGTTCTAGTTGATTGCTGGCTATGAGAATGTGGACCCATAGTGCCACGTCTTCCTTCTGATCTTTAAAGAGAAATCAGAACCTAGATTTTTATGTTAAATAGCTGCATTTTCAAATGTTGGCATCTAAATTTTTTAAATGTTACAACGAAACAAAACACTGTGTAAGCCAAACAAAATGCACCTGGGAACTTTAGTATTTGGCCTGATTTGCAACTACCAGTGGAATGGGTAAAAGACCAGGCTCTGGATGTAGACGTATAAAGAGCTGAATCACAGTTCTGCCACTTGTTAGCTGAGCAATCTTATTCAAGATTTGTAGCCTCGGGACTTCCCTGGTGGTCCAGTGGTTAAGAATTCGCCTTCCAATGCAGGGGATGCAGGTTTGATCCCTGGTAGAAGAACTAAGATCCCACATGCCGCGGGGCAGCTAAGCCTGTGCACCACAACTACTGAGCACGCAGGCCACAACTAGGGAGCCTGCGTGCCACAACTACTGAGCCTGCATACCACATGTAGAGAGAAGCCAGTGCACCGCAATTAAGGCCCGATGCAGCCAAAACAAACAAACAAAAAGATTTGTAGCCTCTCTGAGCCTCAGTGTTCTCATCTGTAAAATGGGAATAATAAAAGGGGCTATTGTGAGGATTAAATGAGGTAATGAGTTTAAAACACCTAGCACAATCATTAGCTCACAAGAGGCACCCCATAAATGTAGCTCCTCCAAAGTGCCTCTAAACTTCATGGTGATTGGAGAAAACCTCAAAGCCCTCACTGCACTGCAGTCCCTCCACCTCATACTTGTTTTTCTGCAAGGTCTGAGTGCTCAGTGCCCATGGAACTCTAACTCAGACACCCAAGGCCCTCAAACATGCACACACACAGCCTGCACGCACCCTGGGGAGGGTTTTGAGATGCCATGGCTAGTTACCAAGGAAAGATGTTTAGAAGGCTTCCCTGGGGTACAGCTGCAACCTTCTTGTGTTGGATAGAAGCGACTCCTGCCCAGAGCAGGCGGCTGGCTAACATGACCTCTGGGGGCCTTCACACTCTTAGAATTTTTCAACTTGAATTTTGTTAGCTTGTGTGCACACACACTCACACTCTCACACACCTTCTGCCCAAAGCCTGGACAAGAGGGGCTCCCTTTCCCTTTCCCGGAAAGCTTCTATTCCAGCTCTCACTCCACCTCATCCTCCTGCAGCCTCGCTGGGAGGGGAGACACTGTCACGACCCCTGAACTTCATTCCCTGTGATTGATGTGCTCAGCAGGGAGCTGCAGGAGAGGGGATAACAGGGTGAGGAGGCTCAAATGACCAAACAGAAGGGGCTAGGACCTTGGCTGGGCCCCCAAAGCAAGGAGCAGCAATAGCCCCATGCACTCGGGGGAATTTACTGGTTCCAAGCACTTGCTTCTCCAGCATCTCCCTGGAGCCTCCTTCTGCCCCAGGAGGTGACAAGGGTGTGAGGGGCCCCAGATGGGGAAACTGACCGCAGTGTCTTGCCCTGAATCAGTTTTCTGGCCCACTTGAATCTCCAAGGGTCAGGAGCCCTCTGGATCTGGGCATCACTAGTGGAACATATATGTGGGTGCTGAGTCCCTATCCTAAGTTAAACCCCAACTTATCAACAACGATGTCAGCCAGGACTTGTGACATTCCCCCCATGCCATTTTAGAGTTTAGAAGAGACTGAAGCATAGAAAAGCACAGTGACTTACACCCAAGGTCACCAGTAAGTCTCCCAGCCTGCATTTGAACCCAACATTGCCTAACTCCGAAGTGCACGTTCTAACCACATATCATACTGCCTCACGTACTAGGACCACATTCCAGGCCTCAGTTTCAGTTCCAGAAGTCATTAGAAAATACCATTACTCAATGAGCTGTTCCGCACTGCGTTTTGTTTATGAGTCTACGTTTCAAAAAATCCCAATAAACGGTACTTTTAAAAAGGAAAAGAAACAACAAGCAGTCACCATTCCCTCATCACTGAAATAATTCTTTATCATGGATGTCACATTTTACAAAACATCCATTACTCTATTGCATCCATTCTAAAATGCATGTTTGTGGTTCCTTTAATCTCTGAATTTTGGATGCATTTTAAAGACTGAAATTTAAGCTTCCATGAAATACACAATATTATTTGGCTCTAAGAATAATCCTGGTAGGTGAACATTGCCAAGATTATAATCCCCATTTTACAGCTGGGAAAACTGAGGTTCAAAGAGGTTAGGAGACTAGCCTGAGGCCACAGAGCTAGTCAATGCAGATTAGCCCTCTTTCCTGATTCCCCGCACAAGGCACAAGCTGTGTCCACCGTACACTCCTGGCTTTCAGGCCCTGCGCTCACAGTAACTTGTTCCCATCACCTCCTCCACCTCCCCACCCCCACCCCCACCCCGGGCTACCCACCAGCAGAGGCCTGAGGGAGACGTCAGTTCCCCAACCCAGGGTTCCCCAGCCTCACTCAGAGCTGGGGAATGAACCCAGTGTGCGGACACCTGGGAATAGTCCAACCCCACACAGGAAGTTTTCAGGCCAAAGGATCCCACTTTCAAGAATGCATCCCATGTGGCAGGCAGCATTGTAGAGATCAAAGCTGGGCTTGGGGTGTGAAGTCAGTATTTCTGCCTGGTACCCTCACACACCATGCAAGCTAGATCTAGGGGCTTCTCACCTAGGGTCCCCGTTCTCTGGAACTACTTGCCATGCCCTATTTCTCCTATTTCAAGAGGTCAAATGAAAATCAAAGATTGCTTCTAGACAAGATCTCACAGACTAAAACACCACATCTCTTTGCTATGGTTAAACTTACATCAGCTCAGTGGTAATGCCAGGGTTTGTTCCTGCTGACCAGAAAACACTGATTGATTGTGATAGGGCCCCAATTAACATACAAGGGGAAAAACCAATTAACGACTTATGTAACAGGTACTGCTTGGCAGACAAAAATCTTCCAAAACAAAGAGTGTGACAGGCGAAAGTAATACAAGGGGCAAGCTGACGTGGAAGTGTGAGCTCCTCATTTTCCCAGATGAGACATGTGAGGTTGGGAGAGCTGGAGTGACTTGCTCAAGGTCACAGAGCAGGGCTGGAACTGGCACCCAAGGTTTCTGCCCCTCAGGAGAGGCGTCTTCCCACCCCACCCTTCTGGGATGAGGTCGGAGAAGGCCAGAGCATCAGGACTCACCAGGGTTGCTGAAGGGGATCAGGATAGGGAAATGGCTTCTCCCTGGCACCTGTGGGCTCCTTCCTGGCCGGCGGCTGCCAAGGCCACGCTGTCTTTCCTCCCCAGGTGTCTGCCGAGGCAGCTAGGCGTGGGAGGCTCCTGGAAAGCCTGCTCTGGGCAAGGCAGGGGAGGCCTCCCTGAAGAAAGCACCCTCCAGGACGTGGAGTGACCAGGCCTGGGGTCACAGCGTGGCCACAGAGGGCTTCGCTACATCTAGCTTGCACAGCTGCCTCCTGGCATCTGCCTGGGAGCTCTCCAGATCGCAGGGCTGGTTTTCCTGCCAACTGCTGGGTGCCTTTAAGAGAAGGACAGCAGTTCATTGGCTGAGCAAGGCTCCCCCTACCTCTTTACCTGAGCAGGTGAGAGCTGCTAGGCTAGGGGCAGACCAGGGAGTAAACAGACTGTGGCAACCAGCTGGCTCGCCCCTCCTCCACAGCCCTGGTCCTGGGCTTCCTTCCCCTCCCCAGCCCCCAACTCCGGGAATTAAATGGGAGTAAAGAAAGGGCAAAACATTCTGCAAAATGCTTAGTATTGTTCAGTTTAGGAAGCTTCATTATTTCACAGTCACCCTAGACCAGAGTTGACAGTAAGCCTTCTCTTTCAGATGGAAAAATCGTGCTGGGAGAGGTAAAGGGCTTGTTGAGTTCGCCTGGCTATTCAAAGGAAGGTTGATGGAGTAGGATGATGTGAGGACCCAAACCTGAATCCCCTGCTTTTGACGTCCCATACAGTGCTCTAGACCACACCACTGCCTTCTCTGTGAAAACTTTGGCAAGTCACTCACTGCCTCAGTTTCCACATCTGTAAAATGGCAAAGTCATGCTTGTGTGTACGTTCACACTCACTGTATTGTATATTGTATTACACTCACACTTAGAGCTAAAAAGGACTTTGGAGATTCTCTAAGCCAACTATTCATTTACCAGGAATTCACTGATTCAATAGGCATCACTATTCAGCAACTATTTTGCACCTGCCTGGCCTGTTTTAGGGCCTAGGGGTACAAGAAAGTGAACAAGAAAGTCAGGATCCTACTCCTATTGAGCTTGCATTCTAGAAAGAGGGGAGCTAGACCTAAACAAGTAAACAGATCAGATAGGTAACAGTCCCCTGAAGAAAGGAAACAGGCGATACGATCAAGTAATGGCTGTTGCTATTGTACATTATGTGGGCAGAGAGACTCTCTCTGAGGAGGTGACATTGAAGGTGAGACTTGAGTAATGACAAGGAACCAATCATTGGAAGAGCTGGATAGAGAGTGTTCCAGACACAGGGAACTACAAGTGCAAAGGCCCTGAGCAGGTGTGTTTGGAGAACAGAAAGAAAACTGCTGTGGCGAGAGTAAAGTCCAATCCCTGCCCCCCTTTTTTAATAGATAAGGAAATGATTCAGAGGGATGACTTGATTGCCCCAAAGCCCCTCCTGCAAATATCTCCTTCCTCTCTTTATCCTCATGTATTAGGGAGGGAAACTGAAGCCTGGAGCTTACCAGCATACGTGGGTTACCAACCCAACAATCATCTCACCAGCCTACATTGCTATAACCTCCTGTTTCTCCATTCTTTAGACACTTAAAAGGGTAAAAACTATGATTTTAAGAGTTGATCACACTGAAGAACAAAATCCTGACCAACAGAATACAGTATTAAAAATTCCAGCAGTGGGCTTCCCTGGTGGCACAGTGGTTGAGAGTCCGCCTGCCGATGCAGGGGACACGGGTTCGTGCCCCGGTCCAGGAGGATCCTACATGCCGCAGAGCGGCTGGACCCGTGAACCATGGCCGCTGAGCCTGCGCTTTCGGAGCCTCTGCTCCGCAACGGGAGAGGCCACAACAGTGAGAGGCCCGCGTACCGCAAAAAAAAAAAAAAAAAAAAATTCCAGCAGTAATGCAAACTGCCACACAGTTATATGGGGTCAGCACAGACCCTTCCTGCTGAGGTCCTCTCCTGTTTCATTTTCAGAATTTTTCACTCTGGTGTTTATAAAGGGCTGCCGGTTTTCAGTCATCGTATTGTTAGCGGCAGCACTGGAATTGTTATTCTGGGACTGTCGGCTAGGTAATGTGGGATGAAGCAAATGAGTTCTGATGCTGCTGGTGTTGAGAACCAGGACTTGGTTCCAGAGAAAGGAGATACATATGAAGGATGAAAGGGGTTCCGTGAAAATCTTATAATTCTGGGTTTAAAGTGGAAGTTTCAGTGTGAATTTTTGATGCAGCTGACCTGAAAACAGACACATATTCCCTAGCGCTGCCTACTGTTTTCAGGTCTAGAAACAATGAGCGACACTTTAGAAAGCAACTTCATTGTCCAGACTGTAGTCTCTAAATACTATTTCACACTAAAAGGAACCAGGCTCCTCAATAAACAAACAAACAAACAAATAAACAGCTGATACCAGCTTTAGGACAGAAGATGCACAATATGTACTTAGACTATCTTTTAATGCCAAAAATCAAGGAAGCTAGTTATGGCAAAGAGACTCAGCGGGCAACCGAAGAGTCTCGGTTGGCCAAAGTCAGGACAATTTGAGCATCAGTAAAGAAAATAACTGCCATCAGTTGAAAAACATCAAATATATATTAATCCACGAGTCTACAATGATATATTAAAAATAAACAAAAACTTCAGTGATCATCTTCAGAAGATATTAAGAAATCAATTCATTATTTTGAAAACCAGTAAATAAAGGGAAACAATTAAGCACTTGTTCTGTCTTTCCTGTAAGAACTGTGCCTCAGGCAACCAAATAGTAAAGGAGAGGAAGCTGCTCTGTACATAAGCATTCCAACAAATAAAATGAAAAAGGAATGAAGGATTGACTTGGGACATCATCACTTGTTATGAATTAGCTGATCTAACTGAAAATATCACAAAAACAGAAACAACTTGACATAATGGGCCTTTTGATGGAATCAATACCACCTTCTATGAAGAAATCATGCCTCCAAAATCAAGCAGGAGTCTGACCAAGACTTTAGACGCAGGGGTTGACAAACTTTCTCTCTAAAGGGCCAGGTAACAAATATTTTAAACTTTACAGGTTATATAGCTCTAATCTCTGTTGCAACTATTCAGCTCTGCTGTTGAATAGTACAAACACCAGGCGTAGACAATAACTAAACAAATGGGCATGGCTGTGTTCCAACAAAACTCTGTTTACAAAAAAGAGTAGGGGCTAGATATGACCCATGGGCTATAGCTTGTTAACCCCTGTTCTTGACCTGACTACCAGCTTACAGGAAATACAGGGACTGCGGAACACATGAAATGACACCCCAAGGATGCATTTAGCAAAAGCTAAACTAGGAAGAAGTCTAACAGGAAAATCAATCTGATTTCTTTAACAAATAAATGTCAAGATACTAAAAAAGAGAGACAGAGATTTAACGTATACATTAAAAGAAACTTAGCAAATATTAACCAAACACAATGTATGGACCTTGGGACTTCCCTGGTGGTACAGTGGTTAAGACTCTGCACTTCCACCACAGGGGGCGCGGGTTCGATCCCTGGTCGGGAAACTAAGATCCCACATGCCACACAGTGTGGCCAAAAAATAAAAAAATAATAATAAAAATGTATGGACCTTGTTTGAATCCCAATTCAAACAAATATAAAAAAAAAGTGTCATTGGACTCAAATATTTGATATTAAGGAATTGTTGACATTTGGTGCTGTTTGATGATGTACTGCGGTTGTGTTTAAAAAGGGGAGGTCTTATCTTTTAGAGATGTTGCTGAAATATTTACAGATGAAATGGTATGACATTTGGAATTCAGTTAAAAATAATGGGTGGTAGAATAGAAAGGGAACAAAATTGGTAAGGAGTTATTAATTGTTGAAGGTGAATAATAGGTACAGTAGAAGTTCATTGTACTATTCTTTCTACTATTGTGTAAATACTTGAAATTTTCCACTATGAAAAGTTAAAATATATTTATGCCACTTCACACTCAGCCAACTGACAAAATTTTTAAAATCTGACAAACTTCGGTTTTGGAAGGATATGGGGAAAGGGTAGCTCTTACACATGGTGGGAATGGAAATTCCTACGACAACTTTTGAGAGGGATTTGTGTACACCCCATGACCCAAAAACTCCACATCTGGATATACACTAAGTGATACTTTAGTCCATTAAGAGACATGCAGGATAGTAAAAAGAGAGAGACATACAGGAACATTTTTTTTTTTTTTAAGAAGAAAAATTTTATTTCAAACAGATTCAGTGGGATGTGTGCTACAGCAAAGGCTGGTTGTAGCAGTTTCCTTTCAAACCTGCACTGATGTATAAATTAGACATTATTTGGGAATGATTAGTTTCTGGTAAAATGTAGATTCAATCCAACATTATGCCAACATTATGCCATTTTTACATTTATTGTAGACCCTATTTTAGAGGTTAACTTTTCATCACTAAAAAATGAGAATAACCTTACAGCTACTCCTAAGGTAATGAGCTGTGAAATTAATTCCTCACTATTGCTTTGAAAATATACCCCTACGTTAAGAGAAATTCCGACTTCATCCAAATCTGTTATTTAATTCTTCAGTCATCACCTACTGTTGGCTTGACTGTCACTCCTCTTCTTATTTGACCCCAACCAATTAAACACCAGTGTTTCTCAACTCTTCGGCTAAAGGCAATTTTTTCTCCTACTTCTGTGCACACAGGATTAGTCAAAACGATTTTGCCCAAATCAGCCGTGACCGCGCTAACTCTTCCTCCTGTCGACAGGGATCCTAAGTTCACCATAAGCACTTCATTCTTAGGCAGCTTTTGCACTTTTGCTGCTTTCTTGTCTCCTTCAGTGCGTGCACCTAGAAGCCGTCTAAGCCGGAAATAGGAAATTTCCAATTCTGTGAAGATCTCAGGTAAAGCTCCAACTGCACCAAGCACCTGCCCCACCATTCTGTCAGCCCGGCGCAAAGTGGGGCCAGTTTCTGTTCCCACTCCAAAAGACCTCCTGGAGCAGCAAACTGAAGATCATTATGCTCTGCGAAATGCGATACAATTTCGGAAAAGATGGGTTTACACATGAGCTTTCCTTCACTATCTTTGGAAACAATACCAGGTCTGACTTCTATCTCCTGGCCCACCTTTAATACTCCTTTTAGAATACTACCACCAGCTACACCCCGCTTAAGGTCATCAACTTCACAGCCAGGTTTGTTGACATCAAAGGATCTAACAACAATAAGTCGGGGTTCTGAAGTAAAGTCTCTTGGGGGTACTGGAATTTTCTTTACTAGGTACTCGCAGACAACTTCAATATCGTATTTTAGCTGAGCAGAAATTGGAGTAATAGGAGCTCCTTCTGCTACTGTACCTTGTACAAATGCAAGGATCTGTTCATACTGTTCTTTTAGCCTGGCTTTCTTTTACCAAATCAATTTTATTTTGTATAATCAAAATATGCTTCCGTTTCATGATTTCTATAGCAGCCAGGTATTTGAAAGTCTGAGGCTGAGGACAAGACTCGTTCCCAGCTATCAACAGGAGAGCTGCTTCCATCACTGCGGCACCGTTCAGCATAATAGCCATCAAAATATCGTGGCCAGGACAGTCAACAAAGGAAACATGTCTGACTAATTTGAAGTTCCCTTTGGTCCCTGGAATATCTGTAGGACACTCATCAGGTGTACTACTTCCACAGGATCTATAACATTCTGGCCAAGGAAAACTTGGGTCGTCAAGTTTATAAATCTTAGCATTAGCATAGCCAAGTTTGATTGTAATGTTTCTTTCTAGTTCATTTTTGAACCTGACAGTGTGAACTCCAGAAACAGCTTTTACAACCGTAGATTGCCCATGAGCTACATGACCAATTGTACCTATATTGATTGTGGCCTGTCTGCTGATAACTTCATGTGAAAGTGACGTCAACTTGGTAACATCCAAAGTGTTGAGATCTTGCCGAGAAAGGTGCGGCTGCCCTAAAGTCACACCAGCCTCGCACCCCGCCATCTTGTCTGGAGAGGAAGGAAGGCGTCTGGGTGGCTGCCTGACCATTCGCAAGCCCCCTTGTGCAGGGCGGGGCAGGGGAGGCGGGAGGGCCAACTAGGGCCCAGGCCTGGGAGAAGAGGATGGCCGGTGCAGCAGAGGCCTCACTGCTTGGACTTTTCTCCCCATGGATTTGTACAGTGCCTGCCGGCAGAATGACCGTGTGGCAGGCTGACCGCGTGGCAGAGTTCCACTTTGCAACGACAGCGGACGGATCCCCCTGGCGGCAGGCCCCACCTCCCTGGGCCAGTAACATTTTTTTTTTAATACGAAAAATGGAAAACAATCAAAATGGATAAATTATGGTATCTTTGGATGGGGGAGGCTATGAAATGCAGAGATTTGGAAATGGCAACTACTTGTGGAGCTAAGAGCTGGGGCCCCATCAGGATAGATTTAGCTCAACAGACGTGGACTTAGACCCACTCTGGGCCATGCCCTCTGCTAGGTGCTGGGGATACATAAGTGATATCCTTCAAGGGGTTCAAAGTCTAGATATCAGAGACGGAGGGGGCCTAACACATCATCTAGCTCAACCTACCCATTTCACAGATGTGGAAAATGAGGCCCAGAAAAGTTAACCGACTTGCCAAGGGCACACCGTTGGTTCATGGAGGAACCAGGAATTGAGCCAGGTCTCTGATGCTCAGAGAATCAGGAGATCTTGGAGCCACGCATTCTTAAGTTGAATCCTGGCTCTGTAACTCACTAGCTGTGACCTTGGCCAAGTTATTTAATGTCTCTCTCCTCAGAAGGATAATAATACCTATTCACGGCTTGATGTGAGGATTAAATGAAATGATATACATAAAGCCCTTGCCTCAGTGACTGAAAAGAAATAAGACCTTGGGGCTTCCCTGGTGGCGCAGTGGTTGAGAGTCCGCCTGCCGATGCAGGGGACGTGGGTTCGTCCCCTGGTCCGGGAAGATCCCACATGTCGCGGAGCGGCTGGGCCCGTGAGCCATGGCCGCTGAGCCTGCGCGTCCAGAGCCTGTGCTCCGCAACGGGAGAGGCCACAACAGTGAGAGGCCCCCGTGTACCGCAAACAAACAAACAAACAAAAATAAGACCTTAATGGATTGGTTATGTACTTGTATTATTATTGATATAAAGTAAGGCCTTAGCGAAGCGACAAAATGCTACATTCTACGTTATTCTCCAAATAGTTAATGTCATACTTCTTAGAGCCAGGATGGTCAAGGCTCTGTACCAAGTTGAAGCCTTGTCCCAGGAGTTAGCTGCTTTCTATTCCAGGCTTCACCCCAAGCAGCCACATGTAAGAGAATCCTCACCACCCTCCCACTCTGCTGACTGTCTGCTCTCTGAGGTCCATGCTGAGACGACAGGGTAGCACAGCTTTGTACTCTCTGTGGATCCTCCTCCACTACCCTGAGCCTCAGCTACCTATAAAATGAGAATAATAGCAGAACTTATCACATGGGGTTGTTGTGAGGATTAAATGAACTAATGCCTAGCATATAGTAAGCCCTCAACACATGAGATACAAGACACCTGTCCCAGGGCATCAGGCTTGGGAGATACAAAAAAGAATCAGCTGCATTCCCCACCCTCTAAGTGCTCCAGTCCAGGGAGGATACAGTCAGAGGCCACTCCCTTCCCATTTCTCCCCACCCTGTCACATTTCAGGCCTGGATTAGGGCCCAGGGGGCCAAGTGATTCTGGCTGCTTGCGGGAGGCTGGCTCTAAAAAGGACTGAGCCAAACCTCCTGTGTCTGAAACCACCCACATGCTCACCTCTGCTGCTGAGAACCCAGCTCTGCAGAATCGCTGACTGTCTCCGGCTATTGGAGCCAAAGCATCTTATGCTCTGAATAATAAAGCCATCCAGAAAGTTCCCCGTGGCGAGCTGGGAACACACTCCAGTTCATACCCTTGGGGCCAGGCAGCCAGAAATATCACCAAAGGCCTGCCATCAAAGCCAAGCTCCTGTCCTCAGCAGGCTGGAGCCACAAGGCCCAGGGAGTTTCAATCCCCAGTCCCTTCCCTTTCCTGATGCCTTCTTCTCCCAATGAGACCATGTGTATTTTTCACCCAAGACCCTATTTTTACAGAGCATCATAAAACATTCTCAATAAGCTCAGTGACCATTTGTCCCAATTTTTCCAACCCTTGAGAGCAAAAGTCACTGAGGGTCAGAGAAAGACATAGTAAGACCAATATGAGGCCAATGGAACTAGTCAAATATATTTGGTTCACCTGTGGAAGCAGGCATGGCATTGTTCTTTCAAGTGGATGTCAAAGCTGTAAACTTGCAGCTTCTCAGAGAGCTGGTCAGATGGTGTATTTGTTGTGCATGGCAAGATCCTTGTGGGCAGGGGCTGAGCCTTGTTCCCCTCTCTGTCCAGCACTCAGCAGCAAACACAGTGCCTAGCACTGAGCAGTCAATCCAAACACACCTGTCAAATGAATAAAGTTGCTTAGTTAGTCCGCCAATGGGTTTAAGATGCTTCTATTGCACATTCTCATATCAGCCTGAACTTTTCCTTCTCCTTGCTTACCCTACTTGTAATTAAATGATTCCATGTGCAATTATTTGTTTAATACATGCCTCCTTGACAAGACTGTCAGCTCCCTGGAGGCAGAGACTGCCCCCAGTTTTGTTCAACATTTGTATCCTCAGTGCTGAGAACGGGATCTGGCATATAGCTGGTACTCAATCAATGTTTGTTGAATAAATAAATGAACAAAGATGGCAAAGACGGCCACAGTCAGTGAGTCGACCCACCCACTAATTTTTTGTTTGTTCCGTTTTGTTTTGATTTTACTGGAGTATAGTTGATTTACAGTGTTGTGTTAGTTTCAGGTGTACAGCAAAGTGATTCAGTTATACATGTACATATAGTCATTCTTTTCTAGATTCTTTTCTCATATAGGCCACCGCTGTGCTGTGGCACTGAGCTTCACTCCCAGGTCAAAGGAAGCTGGCCTAAGGTTTTTTACTTCAAGATGCTGACAGTGCTACGGGAAAGTGTGGGGATACGGGTTTGTTAACACCCAGGCTCAGCTGTTCTTAGAAACAGTCTGCCTCCTAGAAAGTCTATCCATTTACGAAAGAGCACAATGGAGTGGGAAGCAGGCTCATTTGCTGGTTAACCGGGGCCTTCCCTTTGCCTCTAGTTGGTGATTTGGGACATTTGGCCTGGGGATGGATGGACCAGATTTCAGCCTGGAGTTAGTAATGGAATCTACTTTGTAGAGTTGTTATAGGAGAAAATGAGTATATAGGTGTGTAAATATTTACCACAGGACCCGACAGTGGCACTACTGCTCAGTAATGGTATCTAGAGTTGTTGTTGTTACCAATACTCTGCCTTCTAAGGCTGCCCTTGGATGAAGGATGCCATCACCTGGATGAAGATCTTCAGGATGGAAGTCTGGGGCTGGGCTTCTCCAAGGCATCTCCCAGGGACAACCTGGACAGACTGCAGGGAAGGAGTGAATCAGCTATGTGACAGAGACAATACTCCAACTGACTTGGGCAAAAGTTGGCCCACACTTCCCTTAAGTCCAGAGTGTAGAATTGCCTTGTGCACAGCTGGATCCAGGAGCTCAAGTAATATCACCAGGACGTTTCTTCCTTGCCTCTATCTGCTGCTGTCCACCTTGCAGCCTTCTGTGTCTCAGAGAGGCTGCCGGAGGTGGCTTACATCCCGTCCTCTCAGCTACCAGAGAAAAGAGAAAGTTTCCCTTTCCTGAAGTTCAGACCAGACCTCCAGAATCGAGTCTCATTGGCTGTAACTGAGTCACATGACCACTCCCGAACCAATCATTGTGGCCAGGGGATGCGAGCCTCTGATTGGCAGAGCTGAGTCACATGCCGACCTCTAGGCTATGGGCTGGAGTCAGCTGCACAGATGGGGAGGGAATGAACCGGAACAATTTAACAATTACTGTTGCCAGAGAGGGGAGAATGTTGCTGGGTCAGCAAAACAAATATCCCCTGCAGATTACAAACCTCTCTGCAGGTCAAGTGGCAAGGGCAATGTCACAGTGAGACCAAACAAACATCAGTTCCATCAAATAAAGTGGTAGGATCTGGAGGGATTCCCAGAGGACAATGGGGCATTTACTCAGCAATCTGCCAAGAGACCTGTTCTATAGGACCAAGATTAGGGCGAGGCAAATGAGGCACCTGCCTCAGGCACCAAGTTAAGGGAAACGCAAAAAAACTTAGTAACCCAGATAAATAATACTTGAATACAATATTTTATTATTAAAAAAAAAAAATCTGGGCTTCCCTGGTGGCGCAGTGGTTGAGTCCGCCTGACGATGCAGGGGACACGGGTTCGTGCCCCGTCCGGGAAGATCCCACATGCCGCGGAGCGGCTGGGCCCGTGAGCCATGGCCGCTGAGCCTGCGCGTCCGGAGCCTGTGCTCCGCAACGGGAGACGCCACAACAGTGAGAGGCCCGCGTACTGCAGAAAAATAAATAAATAAATCTATTTATTTATTTATTTATGGCTGCATTGGGTCTTCATTGCTGCACACAGGTTTTCTCTAGTTGGGGCGAGCGGGGGCTACTCTTCGTTGCGGTGCGCGGGCTTCTCATCGCGGTGGCTTCTCTTGTTGCGGAGCACGGGCTCTTGGCGCGTGGGCTTCAGTAGTTGTGGTTTGCGGGCTCTAGAGCGCAGGCTCAGTAGCGGTGGCGCACAGGATTAGTTGATCCGCAGCATGTGGGATCTTCTCAGACCAGTGCTCGAACCCATGTCCCCTGCATTGGCAGGCGGATTCTTAACCAGGGAAGTTCAAATATAATATTTTAAAAATAAAATTAATGCCCAAAATCCATGATGAACAAAATACCAAAACTTTAAATGAAAGCAGGATAAGTAATAGTGCTGTAGAAAGCCATATTGAAGCTTGGGGCAAAAGGAAAAATCAGAACTACTGATTTCACTTTTATGTAAAATTTTGGTATTTTGTTCATCATGAATTTTTTGGCATTAATTTTGATTTTTAATATATTGCATTAAAATATTATTTGTCTTGATTTCTGAATTTTGGGGCACCCCCCTAAATTTTGTGCTGGAGGCAGGATGCCTCAATTCCTCTTACCCTAGTCTAGGCCCTGCTGTCTTCTGTGGGATTTGCTGCAGGCAGAGAGGGAAAGCCACCCTGAGATGAAGAGATGTGTCCAAACTGGCATTCCCTGGTGGGAAGGGCCCTGGGCTGGAAGTGAAGCCCTGGTAACAGCCCTGGTTCTGCCATCCGTGTGCTGTCACTCTGCTACCCTGGGAAAATACTTTCCTCTCTAGTCCTCAGTTTTTCCACTTGCATATGAGGGACAGGGCATGATTAATGGCATTCAAGCAATAGAACCCAATATCTTAGTTTAGGAAAAAAAATGGAAATAGAGCTGTTAAAGGGGCATGTGGGGGCTTCCCTGGTGGCGCAGTGGTTGAGAATCTGCCTGCTAATGCAGGGGATACGGGTTCGAGCCCTGGTCTGGGAGGATCCCACATGCCGCGGAGCAACTAGGCCCGTGAGCCACAACTACTGAGCCTGCGCGTCTGGAGCCTGTGGTCTGCAACAGGAGAGGCCGCGATAGTGAGAGGCCCGCGCACCGCTATGAAGAGTGGCCCTCACTTGCCACAACTAGAGAAAGCCCTCGCACAGAAACGAAGACACAATACAGCAAAAATAAATTAATTAATAAACTCCTACCCCCAACATCTTCTAATAAATAAATAAATAAATAAATAACAAAAAGAAAAAGGGGCACGTGCTGAGGTAGACCTATCTGCACCTCTGTACCTCCACCAACTCAACAGCCCCTCCAAGTGCTCCACGGAGTCCTTAGGAGTTCCAGGGGGCACAGCATGAAAACCTTTAAATTCCATGATCTCTAAGATCCCTCAGCAAACCCATTTTTCTGCCTGAGATAATGTACACATTTCAGTTCCTCCTGTCTATGCTTTATTTAGGTCAGTGTTTCTCATATGGCCAGGCTTCCCCTGTATCAAGGACACCGCAGATGCTTTATTTAAAACGCAGTTTCTATGGCCCCACCCTAGTTGAACTGAATCTGAATCTTCCAGGTATGAGGCCCGAAGCAACATTTTGAACAAGCAAACTTCCCTGCCAGTTGACGGATACCCACTGAAGTGTTTGGGTCCTTCCCTATTATTTCCACAGAACCTCATAAAGTATTTTATCCTGGAGCTTTCATTTACAACCATCCTTCTGAATGACCAGGGCAAGGAGAAAAAAAACACAGGAATAGTCAGATGAGTCCAAATAAATGAATCTAGGTTTGCCAAGTAGAAACAGATCACAGTGAGATCTCCACGACCCTTCCCAGACAGAACATCCTGGCATCTCCTTGTTCAGCAATCCCACAGTTTGTATCTGAAAGAAATCATCTGTGCATTTCTCTTTTCTTCTGGAGTAGCACTGGCAACCTCAGGAATTATTTATTGAATTATCAGGTTTCTTAGTATATAATTGAGTTCCTGGGAGCTAAGAGTGAGCATGCCTGTAAGGCTGTCAAGGAAATTCATTTTAGACTTCGGAAATACGGAAGATTTTTGTCATTTGCAATGGAAACAGCCATTCATTCATTCATTCATTCTTTTTTCACTCAACTAGCTTGGCAGATTCACTGGTGCATAAGATATTTCCTCTGCTTTTTTTTTCCAGCTTTATTGAGATACAATTCTCACACAATACAATTCACCCATTTAAATTGTAAATTCAATTGTTTTTGATATATTGAGTGTGCAACCTTCACCACAATCAATCGTAGAATATTTTTATCACCTCAAAAAGAATTCTTGGACCCTTTAGCTATCACCTCCCAATCCTCCAACCCCTTAGCCCTAATCAACCACTACTCTACTTTCTATCTCTATGGATTTGCTTATTCTGGACATTTCATTTAAATGGAATCATATATTATGTGCTCTTTTGAGATGGGTTTCTTTTTAAAAAATATTTATTTATTTATTTTGGCTGCGTCGGGTCTTAGTTGCAGCACGCAGGATCTTTCATTACAGAGTGCGGTCTCTTCGTTGTGGCGCTTGGGCTTCTCTCTAGTTGTGGTTGTGCGGGTTTTCCCTCTCTAGTTGTGGCGTGTGGACTCGAAGGCACGTGGGCTCAGTAGTTGTGGTGCACAGGTTTGGTTGCCCTGCAGCATGTGGGATCTTAGTTCCCTGACCAGGTATCAAAGTCGCATCCCTTGCATTGGAAGGTGGATTCTTTACCACTGGGCCACCAAGGAAGTCCCCGAGATGGGCTTCTTTCGCTTAGTGTAATGTGCTCGAGATTTATGCATGTTGTAGACTGTATCAGTACTTCATTCCTTCTTAGGGCTGAATAATATTCCATTGTGTGGATATACCACATTTTGTTTATCCATTCATCAAGTTGATGTACATTTGGGCTGTTTTCATTCCTTGACTATTCTCAATAATGCTGTTATTAATATTTGTATACAAGTTTTTGTGTAGACATGTTTTCTTTCCTCTGCCTTTGAAGGGCTCCTAGTTCAGCAGAGGTAGGTACTAAAACACGTACCTACATAATTACCTGTGCCAGTAGGATTGTGCCAGAGAGGGACAAGGCAACATAGTGTAATGGTTAGAACCACATGCTTCTGCCGTTACTGAGTGATCTTAGGGGCAAGTTTCTTCACCTCTCTGTGTATCAGTTTCCTCACGTGTAAAATGGGATCAATATTTTTCCGACTGCTGTGAGGGTTACATGAGATAATGCATGTTAGGGACTTAGCACCAAGCCTGGCACATAGTAAGTGCTTGATTAAATTTTGTCATTATCCTTTTCATTCTGGAGATTACCAAGTAAGTTTATTGATGGACAATGCACTGTAGCACGAGTAAAGTCTTCGTTCATTGAACAAATGTTTATTGAGTATTTATTATGAACTTGGCACTGTGAGAAATAAAGTTGATCCAGACTTTGGATCCTACTGCCAGGAGTTCGTAATCTGTAATCTGAATGGCAAGACTCACTGGCATATGTCGCCTCCATATATTGTGATTTGTTCTTTAATAAAGGTCTAAAAACTTGCTGTGGGAGCCCTGGAGAAGGAAAACTTTAAATAAATAAATAAAAAGACCTTTTTATTCTGAAAATGTTGACACATACTGGAAAGTAGGAAGAATTATAAAATGAATACCTACGTATAATCGCATAGATTCAACAACTGTCAACATTTTACCATATTTACTTCATCTTACTATATGTTAAATTTGTGGCTGAACTATTTTAAAGTTTAGCGCAGATACTCTAACACTTCAGCCCTAAACACTTAAGCGTGCATTTCCAAAAAATAAGGATTCTCCTCCATAACCACAATACACTTACCACACCTCACAAAATTAATAATTTCCTTATATCATCTAATACGCACTTCATAGTCAGATGTCCCCCACTGTCTAAAAACTTGGTCTTTATAGCTTTTTTAAAAAGAAAACAAGCCAAGATACAATCAAGAATCACACCTTGGGCTTCCCTGGTGGCACAGTGGTTGAGAGTCCGCCTGCCGATGCAGGGGATACGGGTTCGTGCCCCGGTCCAGGAAGATCCCACATGTCGCGGAGCGGCTGGGCCCGTGAGCCATGGCCGCTGAGCCTGCGAGTCCGGAGCCTGTGCACCACAACGGGAGAGGCCACAACAGTGAGAGGCCCGCGTACCCCAAAAAAAAAAAAAATCACATCTTACATTTACCTGTTAGACTCTAGGATCTCTTTGAATCTAGAACCTCCTCCTCCAGTGCATTTGCTTTTGTTCTGTTTCACGATGTTAACTTTTACGAAGAAATCACACCAGTTGCCTTATAAACTGTCCCACATTCTGGACTTGCCTGATTGCTTCTCTGTGGGTTACATGACATGTTCCTCTACCCCCTGAAATTCTTGTAAACTGAAGCCAGCTCTGAAGACCTGATTAGGTTCAGGCTCAATATTTTTGGCAGGAGCAAAATTAGATGGAGTCGTGTAGTCTACTGCATCCTACCGAGAGGTGTGTAATGCTGGTTGTTCCACCATAAGTGACAGTAAGCATGGCCCCTGGGATACAGTGCTGACAAGCAGAGAGAGGAGGAAGGAAGTGGGAAGGAGGGAAATGTCTTCACAGGCAATGCTTTTGAATAGGGCTTGAAAGAATGTGTAGGAGCCTGCTGGGTGGAGAAGAGGGACAGGGAAGGTCTTTCCAGGTATGGAGACAGTGTTGGGAAAGAGTGCTGAGCTTCAGGAAGTAGGAGGTGGTAGCCAAATGAGGCTGAGAATTGTTACAATAATAAGGACAGGCACTTAAGCCCTATTAGAGTTTACCACGTTCTAGGAACCATGCTAAGTGATTCATTTAATTTCTCACACAGTCCTATGGAATGGGTGCTACCACCCCCATTTTAATGGTGTGGAAATCAAGGTTTAGTGATGTGTGGTAACTTGCCTAAAGATCATAAAGCCAGGAACAGGAAGACTCAGGAGATTTGAATCCAGGTGCCCCTACTTTTAAAACCACAAAGCTCTACATTAAGGTGACAGGGCAAAAGAGTTGGAGAGGCAGGTTGGGGTAGGTGGAAGCAGGCCTTCTCTGCCATTCTGAGGAGCCTGGATGTTATTCCTGGGGCAGTGGGGAGCCAGCGAAGGTTTCCTCGTAGGGGCAGGCATGGCTGTGCCTGAGAATCACCGGCTGCCCGGTGAAGGTGGAGTGGAGCTGCTGGGCTGAGCTAGTAGACCCAAGGTTGGGCGCCCCTTCAGGTGACTTGGGCCCTGGGGAGCAGAGATCTTAGGAAGGAATTCAAGTGCCTCCAACCATGTGCATGTCCTCACTCCCAAGTGCACTGCCCAGGGATGCGGCTGGGCTGGGCTCTCCCCAGGACACCCGAGAGCCTTCCTGCGCACGCAAACGCTGGGGTGCGGGGCAAAAGCAGGGTGGGCGCAGCACCCACGCACCCCTGCACATGGCGAACAGCTCCAGTTTCCACCGAGTCATCCCTAAGGCCCAGCATTTTTTTGGCCACAGCGCGCTGGAATGTGAACTGCAAAGACCAGGTGAAAGGACCAGCTTTAATCCCCGAGACACAGAGAGGGAAAGTAACTGGCCCAAGATCACACAAACAGATAGTGGCTGAGGCAGGACCAGAATGCAAGTCTCCTGTAGATTCTATCCTTTCAGGCTGGAGTTTATTTTGGAATCAAAAGAAGAATCAAGAAGCAGTCACTGAGGAATGGCCACGGGATGCCTAATGCTCCGGGGAATTTTTTATTTATATTTTCCCACTTTAGGAATCCTCTCGGAGGGCTCCGGGCGCCCTCCCCGGCTGGCTGTTGTCTCACAGTCCCCAAAACGGCGCAGCATCCCCGGCACTGCCTGTGCGTCCCTCGGTCCCTTGAGCACAACCCGTCAGCTGTCAGTGACGGCAGTGGTACAAAGCCTGGGCCTTGCTGCTCAACCTTCAAGCTTCAGGCAGGGAGGGTGTGTGCATGGAACACAGTAACTGCTCTGGGGCCAGGATACCTGCATTCAAACCTCTGCCCTGGTACTGACTAGCTGTGAGGCCTCCCCGCTCTATGCTTGTTTCTTCATTATTATTATTTTAATTTGTATTTTCTGGCCATGCTGCCTATGGGATCTTAGTTTCCCACCAGAGACCGAACCAGTGCCCCCTGCGGTGGGAGTGCAGAGTCTTAACCAGTGGACTGCCAGGGAAGGCCCCATGTTTCTTCATTTTTAAATCAATGAAAATAGCAGTGTTTCACACAGTTGGGTGTGAGGATTAAATAACATAGCGTGTTCAAGGGCTTAGTAAGGCTTGCCACAAGATAAAGCCCGGTATTACTGTTCACTTGGGAATCAGTAGGCTTGGGTGCCTGCCACTGACTTATCTGTTTATTGGACAAACCTTTCAGATGCTGCATAAAATCTGCCTCTTCCACGAAGTATACTCGGATTAACTGTGCTCACTTTAAAGCCTCCTTGATTCCCAGAATTTAAAGCACAGCTGGGGACTTCCCTGGTGACGCAGTGGTTAAGACTCTGCTCTCCCAATGCAGGGGGCCCGAGTTTGATGCCTGGTCAGGGAACTAGATCCCACATGCATGCTGCAACTAAGAAGCCCACATGCCTCAACTAAGAGTGTGCATGCCACCACTAGGGAGCTGGTGAGCCACAACTAAGACCTAGCGCAACCAAATAAATAAATAAATATTTTAAAAAGATAAAGGGACTTCCCTGGTGGCACAGTGGTTAAGAATCCACCTGTCAATGCAGGGGACATGGGTTCCATCCCTGGTCTGGGAAGATCCCACATGCCGCGAAGCAACTAAGCCTGTGCCACAACTACTGAGCCTGTGCTCTAGAGCCCATGCACCACAAATGCTGAGCCCACGTGCCACAACTACTGAAGCCCGCGCACCTAGAGCCCATGCTCCGCAACAAGAGAAGCCACAGCAATGAGAAGCCCGCACAACGCAACTAGAGAAAGCCCACTCACAGCAAGGAAGACCCAGTGCAGCCAAAAATTAAAAAAAAAGAAAATAACTTAAAATAAATAAGTTAATTAATTAAAAAATAAAGCACAGCTGGCATTCTCTAAACTAAAGGTAATGGCAGTGGGGAAGCGCAGTCTGTGTATCCCCCCTCCTCTCACAGCACTAAGCCAGACTCAGAAGGCCTGGGGCTTAGTAGTCTTACCCTGGACTAGCTGCTGACTAATCAATTCGGGGTAAATGATTTCATCTTTGTGACTCATTTTCTTCAGTAAAATAAGGGTGATAGTATCTGTTTTGCATGATGAAAAAAAGTCAGATTCCTGACCACACTTTGAGAATGGGAAGAAACAAAGAGGCAAAATGTTTTTTCAAAGCATATTTCATAAACCAGAAAAATGCTCATATATAGTGTTTTTCTTTTCTGAATTTTACCTTATTTAAAAGTTTTATAAGAAGATGCATTAATACTTTCTCATGGTGAAAGAGTCATAGTATTAGTCAAAAAAGGGCAATCAGTTATATGTGAAATGTGACCCCAACTTTGTTTAAAAAAGCATAAATACACTGAAAAAATAAACAAGGAAATCCACCAACATGTTAACAATGGTGGTAGGATTACTGGTGATTATTATTTTCATTTCATTTTTCTACATTTTCCATTTTTTCCTAGTGAGGATATATTATTTTTATAAACAGAAGAAAAGTACAATTATTTTTAAAGCAAAATAATGTATTTGCAAATATTCAAGGCTAAGCAAAAGCAAGTTGGATGTCAACTACGTATGAGTCATTAGAAACCTTTAAGATTAAAATTCTGCCTTTTGGAAGTACCTGTCCCCCAACTATGAGTCAGTCCATGGGTTTTTTTTCCTCATTGAAAGCCTCACGCAGAGCTCCCCACTCCTTCAGTTTCCAGAACTTCACCAGCCTCCTTGCCTGAGGGTCCTCTTGTTGAACTCGGGCCTGGCTGTGCTCTGTGGAGCTGAAGACCCTTGAAATCCCTGCCGTTACGAGCTTACCTCATTAGACGAGAAGGCCTGTTATTCACCAGTTTAAAAAAAAAAAGCCGTGGCATCCATGCCCCTGCTCTGGGTTATTGTGCCTCTTTTTACAGTCCATGTGGATCTTCTTAAAGTCCATCACAGCCTTACTGAACCTAGAAGCTCAAAAACCTTCAATGGCTCCTCGTTTCCTTTAGGGTGGGTACTGGCCAACTTCCTTAGTCTGGCGTTTGACTTGTAAGATGGGAACCACCTGTCCTTACAACTCCCATTAAGCCAATCAAATGGTCTGCTAGCCAGCCGCACAGCCAGGCCAGGAAGGGACAAAAATGAGCGAAGAGAGCTGGGTATAGGAATGCAATGGGGGGGACTTCCCTGGTGGTGTGGCGCAGTGGTTAAGAATCCGCCTGCCTGGGGCATGGGTTTGATCCCTGGCCTGGGAAGATCCCACATGCCGCGGAGCAACTAAGCCCATGCGCCACAACTACTGAGCCTGCGCTCTAGAGCCCATGAGCCACAACTACTGAGCCCGTGTGCCACAGCTACTGAGCCGTGTGCCACAACTACTGAAGCCCACGCGCCTAGAGCCTATGCTCTGCAACAAGAGATGCCACCGCAATGAGAAGCCCACACACCGCAACAAAGAGTAGCTCCCGCTCACCACAACTAGAGAAAGCCCGCACGCAGCAACGAAGACCCAATGAAGCCAAAAATAAATAAAAATTTAAAAAATAATAAATACGTATATATTTTTTAAAAAGCCACGGGGAAAGGCGTGTACTATGGCAAACGGGAGCAAAAGCATATGCCTTCTAAAGGGACTGTCACTTCTTTTTTTTAATTAATTTATTTCATTTATTTTTGGCTGCATTGGGTCTTCGTTGCTGCACGCGGGCTTTCTCTAATTGCAGAGAGCGGGGGCTACTCTTCGTTGCAGTGCAGGGGCTTCTCATTGCGGTGGCTTCTCTTGTTGTGTAACACGAGTTCTAGAGCACAGGCTCAGTAGTTGTGGCACACTGGCTCAGTAGCTGTGGCTCACGGGCTCTAGAGCGCAGGCTCAGTAGTTGTGGCACACAGGCTTAGTTGCTCCACGGCATGTGGGATCTTCCCTGCCCAGGGATCAAACCCGGGTCCCCTGCATTGGCAGGCGAATTCTTAACCACTGCGCCACCAGGGAAGCCCCAGGACTGTCACTTCTTGATGTCAATCAATTGCTGCCTGTTGGGATCTTTCAATTTTTCAAGAGAATTGAGAAATCTGGATCTATATGTGAAATCTTATTTTTAAATATTAGCAGCTAATTCACAATACACATTTGGCCAGTCTGCTGATCACAATTTGTGACCTGTCAAAGGAACACAATGAACTTTTCTCCCTCTGTACCTTTGCTTTTGCTGTTCCCACTGCCAAGAACACCCTCGCACTCATGTGGGTCTCATGAACTCCACCTATTCTGTTAGGCTCAGCAGAAACACCACTTCTTTTGTGAGCATTCCCAGATGACCTCAGCTAGAAGTGACATCTCCCTCCCCGGGGCTGCAACATTTAGTCCCCATCTCGTGCAATGGTTATTTTGATGAGTCCTACCTCTCTTGGTAGATAATGAGCCCCTAAAATACAGCTGACCCTCAAGCAACACAGGATTTAGGGGCACTGACCATCCCTCTAATGGAAAATCCGCATATAACTTGATACCTGCCCTCTTTATCTGCAGTTCTGCATCCTCAGATTCTACCTACTGTGGCTCATATAGTACTACAGTAGTATTTATTGAAAAAAATTCAGGTATAAGTGGACCCACGCAGTTCAAACCTGTGTTGTTCAAGAGTCAACTATATTCAGCAAATAGTTATGGCGCACCTGCTTTGTTACAGGCACCAGGCTAGGCACTGGGGATACAGCCTAGAGCAAGATGGATAGTCTCTGCCTGGATGGAATATAGAGTCTAGTACAGGGGACTGTATTTTTAAATTAACCATTCTCAAGACACCTAATTCCGATGTGTGATGAGTTTTATGGAGTGAAGAGAGTTTCTAAAAGGAACTTAATCCAGGCAGGAAGATTAAGCTGGTCATCACGAGGCTGCTCAGGGAAGCATTAGCACTAAGGCTGCACAGTTTGTATACCGCACAAAGGTAACAGGTGGAGAGGGCAGGCGAGAGCGGAGATCCAGTCCTGCCCAAACTGTGCCTTTTTCTTTTGTCTTTCTTGGCTGTGCCGCACAGCTCACAGGATCTCAGTTCCCCTATCAGGGACTGAACCCAGGCCACGGTAGTGAAAGCCGGGAATCCTAACCACTAGGCCACCAGGGAATTCCCAAAGCTGTGCCTTTTTCTAATGTGCGAAGAAGCATTTTGTAGTCTAACCGGGGCAGTGTTTAGTTCCCCCTCCCCTCCGACCACCTCCTCCCCAAAAAGCTGCTCTAAATAAACACAAACTCTATTAAAAACAGTGATCTCTCTTTATATATATATATATATAAAAATCTCCTCAAGAGATGTCCCCTGTACTCCCTTTCTACCAGAACACACCCTCTAAGTCCTTACTTTAAAGACTTTGGGGATCAAGGAAGGCATCGCTGAGGAAGTGAATAGGAGCTGAGACTGAAGGTAAGAAGGGGCCAGGCAGCTAAAGCATGAGGAGCACCATGTACGAGGCCTCTGAGGACAGAAAGTACCATAGCTGAAGAATGTATTACTAATAGGCAGCCAGTGTGGCTGAAGCGTGGATAGACAGGGAGTGCGGCAAGGGTGGGCTGGGTAGTGACCATACCACCCAGGGCCTGTAAGGCCACATTAAGGGGTTCGATCCTCATCCTGAAATGTCCCATATTTCCCCCTCCCTGACCATGTTGCTTATGGGTGTCACTGCCCATGGGCAATCCCACAGAGAGCATGATAAAGCAAACTACCTTTCCAGAGCTCCTACCATGAGCCACGCACTGCGGTGAGGCCACATGTCCGGTTCACTCTTCCTTCCCTATCCTCCTAAGCAAGTAAGTATTCTTTGATTCCAACTGAGCAGATGAGAAAATGGAGGCACAGAGAGGATGAGCAGCCTGCCCAAGGTTACCTGGCTATTAAAAGGTGGGCTGGGATTCCAGGTCTCTGATTCTGAGCCCTTCCTCTTGGCTGCCTTGTAACAAAGACCCTTGCAAATAAACAGAAGGCACGAGGAGTTCAGAGCCTGGCTACTCAAAGAGAGGTCTGGGAGCTTGTAGCATTGGCATCACCTGGAAGCTTGTCAGAAATGTAGGAGCTTCAGTTCCATCACCATCCTAGTGAATCAATTCTCCTCTTACAAAAATCATGTGCATTCCAGACTGAGAAGCCCTACACTAGAGAATAATCCAAGCAAGCTGGCACACTGTCTTTGCAACCCTTATACAACAGTCTAGTATCTCAAAGGCCAAGTTTCCAGTGACTTGAAAACAACTTCTTATAACCAAATTTGCCAGAATTGCCAACTGTGCCATCCATCCACTTACCCTAGTTCTGTATTCCACTCCAACTCCAAGGGAAAGATCCTGAGAAGCTACCATCACCTCCAGTGTCAGGCTGCTGTACACTCTACTTCTGCTCAATTCCTTAGTACAGATCTGCCCTGATATAGAAAGAAATCTGAAGTTGTACCCTTCTCTGGTTTTTTCTGTTCCAGAAAATCTTCTATTTGGCGTCCACCCTGATCTCCAGATCGTTTCCTGGGACCCACGTTTCACAAGCCAATTCCTTTCCTTAGCCTGCATTCCAAAGGAAGCAAAATGGTTTGGTGGAAGATTGGTAGGTGAGGGAAAGCTGGATTCTCCTTCTGCATTAAGGCCACATGTTGTGTGACTGGGAAACTCCCACCTCCATTTCCTCATTCCCACCTGAGAAATTAGTAGCATGGACTAGATAGATTAGGAATCGCTAAATCAGGGGCTTCACAGGTAACAGAAAGGAAGTTCAACGGCTTAGGTGAAAAAGGAAGTAGTGGGGAATGTGGGGAATTCGAGGACGCAATGCCTCAACTAAAGAAGCAGCTCCACTCAGCAGGACGCTACTGTTGTCATGGGAAATACTGGCCCAGTGTTGACATATATTCTAATTTTTCAAGACTGGGGAATCAGACTTCCCCCCTATGAAATATCCTGTGGTGTTTAAACACTGGCATCTGGCTAAAACTTAAACAAACAACACTGTGTAGGCCAAATAAAGATCAGGTGCAGGCCAAACCTGCCCGTGGGCCGCCAGTTTGCGATGCCTGGCCTGGATGACACCTAATGTTACGCTTAGATTCCATCCTAAGTGCAGCTCTTCAAAATGCTGCTGTAAGGGAGGGGGCATCAGCGCCTTCCGGGGCCCGTCGCTCCTCCCCATCGCGATCCTGGGCCCTGTCCGTGCCTCTTCAGGCCTCTCGGGGAGAGGGCCATGCGCCGGGACTCAACCTTGTTCGTGGTGGCGGTCACGGGTCGCACAGGGTCGCTTTCTTCACAATCTCCCTACCTGCTCGCCAGCTCTCCGGGCAGCGTCCGCGGCGATGACTCAGCCTCGGGCAGCCTGAGCCACGAGGGAGGGGAGGGGAAGGAGGCGGGGGGAGGGGAAGGGGCGGGCGTGGCCGGGCCAACGCAGGAGGGAGGGGAGCGAGGAGGAAGGAGGATAGAGGGGAAAGGGAGGGAGGCGGAGGAAGGGAGGGGGAGGGGAGGCCGAAAGCCCAGACCCCGCGTCCTCCCGCTCGCAGCCAGATGACTTAGGGCTGGGTGGGTGCTGGCGGGCCTGAGAAGAGCGGAGTGGGGGGTGGGGGCGGTGAGGTGGGGGAGGCACCAAAGGGAAGGTCTTGAGCTTCCAGCACTCATCCCCCATCCCGGAGTGTCCTTGTTGGCACGCGGTTCCTAGCCACACCCGCGGACCCACCCCTGCCGCGGTTGGATTAGTGCTGGGAAAGGCACCTTTAGATACGGACCCTTAGTGATCACCTCCCTCCCTGTGGAGGCCTTGGAGCACTGGGTAGTTAGAAAGGGACGGAGATGAGGGAGCCGGGGCCCTGCTAACCCGGGTCTTGCAAGGCAGAGAGAAAATCCACATCGCCTACCCACAAGTGGAAATTTAAAGGGAGAAATGATCTACTGGTACATTCTGTTGGGCTACACAGTAGCTATAATGCAAGGTTGAATTTGGAAGGTGGCCCAAGGAAGTTTCCTTAGCAATTTTTAAAAATATAAATGAATTGATGAATGAACGAAATGTGCTACAGGAGCATTATCTGTGTGCGTAGAGAGGACAGGTTTTCTTTTTGTTGTAATGTCTTTGTGTGTGTGTTTGGGAGGATGTATAGGAGGCTGTATGTGTATCTCTTTTTTTTAATTAATTAATTTATTTATTTATGGCTGCATTGGGTCTTCGTTGCTATGTGCAGGCTTCCTCTAGTTGCAGTGAGCGGGGCTACTCTTTGTTGCAGTGTGCGGGCTTCTCATTGTGGTGGCTTCTCTTGTTGTGGAGCACGGGCTCTAGGGGCACAGGTTTTAGTAGTTGTGGCTCATGGACTCAGTAGTAGTGGCTGGCGGGTTCTAGAGCGCAGGCTCAGTAGTTGTGGCACACGGGCTTAGTTGCCCCAAGGCATGTGGGATCTTCCCGGGCCAGGGCTTGAACTGGTGTCCCCTGCACTGGCAGGCAGATGCTCAACCACTGCACCACCAGGGAAGTCCTGTATGTGTATCTTGTATGTATGCATATGTATGCTTATAGATATAAGCACATTGATAGCTGTATATGAGCATGTGTGCTCAGAACGTGTCTCTGTGTATATGTACGGATACTTTTATATGCCTAAATGTTAAACAAGTGTGTATATATATGAGATCTATGGGCTTTCCTGAGCTTGCATGTACATATGTGTATGGACATGAATTTGTGGGTTTGTGAATGTGACAGCATGTACTTGGGTATGTATTGCTATTGTGTGCCAGTGGTGTGTGTGTGTGTGTGTGTGTGTGTGTGTGTGTATGGGACTCCATGTGCCTTGGTGAGATTGCATTATGGTTGTGTATGTGTGTTCGTGAGTGTATGGGAATACATTTGTGAGTCTGTGGCCAGGGCTGGGGTGTGCCTTGAGGTTGCTTGTGTGTTCAGATGAGAACAGGTGTGTTTTTCCAAGTCTGAGTGGATATGACTGTAATGAGTCTGGGTATCTCTATAGCCAGCCTATTGATTCAGTCTGTGATAAGGGCCAGGTGATTCTTAAGGGTTGGGCTGGTCAAGGTACCTCTTGGAGGAGGAGGTCCTCAGAGGGTGGGGACTGTGGAAGTAGGAAAAGCTCCGGGTGTCCTGGTCCAGTGACCATCCAGAGCAGTGGGAGGCAGGGTGAGCAATGTAGGCTGAAGCAAGACACGGTGACCTTGAATGCCAGAACGGGTCGTCCTCCAGGTCGTCAGGGCCTCCACCCTCTCAAGTCTGCTTCTGTCGTGGCCTCCTCGCTGTCTACCTTGTCAGTGCTCTTCTGCAGAGGCATGCCCTCGGTCATTAACAATAGCAACAGTATATAAATAGACATTTCTCTAAAGAAGACATACAGATGGCCAAAAAGCCCATGAAAAGATGCTCAACGTCACTAATTATCAGAGAAAGGCAACTCAAAACTACAATGAGGTTTTACCTCACCCTGGTCTGAATGGCCATCATCAAAAAGTCTACAAACAATAGGGCTTCCCTGGTGGCGCAATGGTTGAGAATCTGCCTGCCAATGCAGGGGACAAGGGTTCGATCCCTGGTCTAGGATAATCCCACATGCTGCAGAGCAACTAAGTCCTGTGCGCTACAACTACTGAGCCTGTGCTCTAGAGCCTGAGAGCCACAACTACTGAGCCTGTGTGCTGCAACTACTGGAGCCCGTGAGCCTAGAGCCCGTGCTCTGCAACAAGAGAAGCCACCGCCATAAGAAGCCCGCACACCGCAACAGAGTAGCCCCCGCTCACGGCAACTAGAGAAACCCTGTGCGCAGCAACAAAGACCCAACACAGCCAAAAATAAATAACTAAAATAAATAAATTTATAAAATAAAAAGAAGTCTACAAACAATAAATGCTGGAGAGGGTGTGGAGAAAAGGGAACTCTCCTACACTGTTGGTGGGGATGTAAATTGGTACAACCACTATGGAGAACAGTATGGAGGTTCCTTAAAAAACTAAAAATAGGGGCTTCCCTGGTGGTGCAGTGGTTAAGAACCTGCCTGCCAGCAGGGGACACGGGTTCAAGCCCTGGTCTGGGAAGATCCCACATGCTGCGGAGCAACTAAGCCCGTGCACCACAACTACTGAGCCTGCGCTCTAGAGCCCACGTGCCACAGCTACTGAGCCTGCGTGCCACAACTACTGAAGCCCGCATGCCTAGAGCCCGTGCTCCGCAACAAGAGAAGCCACCACAATGAGAAGCCCGCTCACCGCAACAAAGAGTAGCCCCCACTCACTGCAACTGGAGAAAATCCCACACGCAGCTACAAAGACCCAACACAGCCAAAAGTAAATAAATAAATAAATTTATTAAAAAAAACAAAAAAACTAAAAATAGAATTACCATGTGACCCAACAGTCCCACTCCTGGGCATATATCTGTAGAAAAACATAATTCAAAAAGATATATGCACCCCAATGTTCACTGCAGTACTATTTACAATAGCCAAGACATGGAAGCCACGTAAATGTCACTGACAGAGAAATGGGCAAAGAAGACGTGGTACATATATACAATAGAATATTACTCAGCCATAAAAAAGAATGAAATAATGTCAATGGCAGCAACATGGATGGACCTAGAGATTATCATCCTAAGTGAAGTCAGACAGAGAAAGCCAAATATCATATATCACTCATATGTGGAATCTAACTTTTTTTAAATGATACAAATGAACTTATTTACAAAACAGAAACAGACTTACAGATATCGAAATAAACTTATGGTTACCAAAGGGGAAACGTGGGGCAGGGGGCTATATCAGGAGCTTGGGATTAACACACACACACTACTATGTATAAGATAGATAACCAACAAGGACCTACTGTATAGCACAGGGAACTCAATATTCTGTGATAACCTACGTGAGAAAAAATCTGAAAAAGAATGAATATATGAATATATATAACTGAATCACTGTGCTGTACACCTGAAACACAACATTGTAAATCAACTGTACTCCAATAAAAAAAAAAAAAGCAACATTATGGACCACTTACTGTGTGCCTGTCCCCCAAAAGCTGTGAACAGGCATTGGCTCAGCTTAGTATCCCCAATGTTACAGAGGGGGCCACTGAGGAGGTGAAGTGCCTGTTCCTGGTTACACAGCTAGTAAGGGTGCCTCCAACTCCAAGGGCTGCATGCCCTCTCAACTGCTGGACCAGGCAGGGTCTCACAACCTCGGCACTACTGACACTTGGGGCCGGAGAGTTGATAGTTCAGTGCTGTGGGGCTGCCCTGTGCACTGTAGGATGTTCAGCATCATCCTTGGTCTCTGAACACTAGATGCCAGTAGCACCTCCTATTCCAGTTGTGACAACCAAAATGTCTCTAGGTATTTCCAAATGTCCCCTGGGGATAAAATGACACACACACACACACACACACACACACACACACACACCCCTGATTGAGAACCAGTGCGCTAGACTATCCTGCCTCCCTGGATAAATGTTTTCTGAAGGGCTGCACCATCTGTACCCTGTCCGGTGGCTTCAGCAGTCCCTCTCCTTTCACAGTGATCACTTGCACACAGGAAGCACCCGGCCTCTGTCACAGTCAAACAGAATGTTAACTAGCTGGGCTACCTTATCCAACAACTCAACCTCTCTGAGTCCCAGCCACAGAAATCACAGGGCTCAGCACCTCCACGGCTCTTATTATTATCATCTGAGTCACAGGGATTCCCTGGGTCAGAGCCAGGAAGAAGAGGGCCCCAAGCTGTAGACGATGCTGGTTCTGCAAGTTTGCTTCCTGGTTCAGTGAGGAATCAGTGCTACAGAGTTGGGCCAAAGCTGGTCCCAGGTAACACTCTCATATTTATGCTGTTTCAACTTTGCAAATAAAACAGCCTGACTTTTTCCACCAGCAGAACCCAATTTTAATGAGCACCTGCTATGCTGTGGCCAGAGCAGGTGCTCAGGAGGGGCGAGGCAGAGCCATCAGCAGGACGATCACATGTCCAGGCCCAGACTCCAGTTACAGACAAGACACAAGTGATAACACCTGCAGAGGCCTTCTGCTTCCACAGAGTCATGCCTGACTCTGCCACTCAGGAAACTCTCTTTGCCTCTTAGCTATGTGTTCCTTCACTGCACCGTCTCTCCTAGTCTCCAATCCCTGCAGTATTCCTGATATTTACAGGGTCCTATATCCAGTCCTCTTGGGAGGCTGCAGAGCCACGTGGTCAAGGGTAAGGGTTCTGAAGCCTCATCGCCTGCACCTGTGTGGTCTTGAGCAAGGCACTTCATCTGTCTGTGCCTTAGCTTTCCTCATTTTGAAAATGGGGATCTTAAGAAGCCCAATCTGGCAGGATGAAATGAGACAGTAGTACACTAAAAGATGCTAGGCCTGTAGTAAGCCCTTAATAAGAGAGAGACAAATATCGTATGCTAACACATATATATGGAATTTAAGGAAAAAAAAATGTCATGAAGAACCTAGGGGTAAGACAGGAATAAAGACACAGACCTACTGGAGAACAGACTTGAGGATATGGGGAGGGGGAAGGGTAAGCTGTGACAAAGCGAGAGAGAGAGGCATGGACATATATACGCTACCAAACGTAAGGTAGATAGCTAGTGGGAAGCAGCCGCATAGCACAGGGAGATCAGCTCGGTGCTTTGCGATCGCCTGGAGGTGGAATAGGGAGGGTGGGAGGGAGGGAGACGCAAGAGGGAGGAGATATGGGGACATATGTATATATGTAGCTGATTCATTTTGTTGTAAAGCAGAAACTAACACACCATTGTAAAGGAATTATACTCCAATAAAGATGTTAAAAAAGTTTAAAAATAAATAAATAACAGCTACCATTACTGTTGTTATCCTTCATTAACAATGAAATGCACATGAGCAGTTACTAATTGCAAGGCACTGTGCTAAGCCCTGCACAATTCTTTTCTCATTTGATCCCTTCAGCAGCTCTGCAGGAAGGTGCTGTTGTTAGCCTCAGCAGGGAAGAGAAAGTTCAGGTACAATGGTAAGTGACTTACCCAAGGTGACAGAGCTAAAATGAACCAGAACCAAAGTGCTGTTACTGCAAAGCCTCACTGCCCTGAGCTTCTCCGCTGAAAGCAGATTTTACCGCAGGAAGGAAGGGCTCCTCTCCAGCTGAGGGGCCCCCGGGGAATTTGAGAGGCCCAGAGAAGAAGGCAGTGAGGGTCGGAACAGAAGGAGGGGTTTGGCTCAAAATGGGTGAAGTTTCCTTTTTCAGCTTTTGATGAAATCACCTAACATAGTGGGCTGTGGTCTCATGACCTCTAAGAGGAGTTGCCAAGCTTTTACTAGCGCATAAAGTTTATTTTTGTTACAAGCCATGGTGTATATTGTTCCAGTGCTTTTTGTTTGAATTGGATTGTAGGAAGGTACAGAAAGGTGTTAACTTGCTACAAGTCACAGGACAGATGGGAGGCCCATTTTAAAGCTGGTGCCAAAGAAAGATGGTGTGTTTACCAGAAGCTGTGAGAACAAGGCCAGGTGAGTATATAAGAGAGGATGGCCTTTGTGGAAGGGTTAGTTCTTCCGACACATGTGCCAAAGGGGACAGAGTCATCTGGTAACTGTTTTGTTTTCTTTTAAAGATATTCAAGGCATTGTTTTTCATTGTACTATGATGGTGTATTTATTGCTATGTAGCAAATTACCCCAAAGCTGAGTGGCTTAAAACAAATATTATTTTGTAGTTCCTGTGGATCAGGAATGCAGGAATGATTTAGCTATGTAGGCTATGGCTTGGAGTCTCTCATGAAGTTGCAGTCTAGATGTCAGCCAGGTCTGAAGTCATCTGAAGGCTTGACTGGAACTGGGGGATCTGCTTCCAAGATGGCTCATTCACATGGCTGTTGGTGGGAGGCCTCAGTTCTTCACCATGTGGACCTCTCCATAGGGCTGCTTGAGTGTCCTCACACCATGGAGGTAGGCTTTCCCCGGAGCAAGGGACAGCAAGATGGAAGCCACGTTGTCTTTTATACCTAGCTTCAGAAGTCACACAACATTGTTTCCTGAATAACCTGTTGCTTACACAGGTCAGCCCTTCTCAGTGTGCGAGGGCACCACACAAGGACGTGAATACCAGGAGGTGAAGATCATGGGGCCATCTTGGAGGCAGGCTATCATAGTGGTCATCATTGCCCATTTGTTTCCTACCGTATGGAAGACTCTGGATTTCAAATCAAATCCAGTATTCAAACTGGGCTGCGAACACCAAAAAGTTGAGAGCTGCTCATCCAATGGCTTCATTTTATCTGGACCTGCCTGTGGGGTCCCCTTGGGGGTGTGGTTCCAGCAGTGTCCCAGGCTGACTCCATCAGAAACAAAGAGCTATGATCCCATGACACTGAAAGTTTGTTATCTGCTCCAGGTGCCAGCAGGGTGCAGTGGCTAAGGAGTATGAACCTTGTAACCAGGCAGAACTGGATTCAAATCCTGACTCCCCTATTAATGATTTGGGGACTGGGCAGTTGGCTTAACTTCTCTGAGCCTCCGTGTCTTTACGTATAAAATGGATTAAGATCAACTTCACAGGGTCATTGGGTCGATGAAATACTGGATAACAGAGTGATGATAAAAGGAGTCAGGTACTCTGCCAATGTTCACCCATAGGTTTGTTATTAATAGTGGTAACAGTAAAGTACTGACAATAGCTCACATTTATGGAGCTCCTAATACTGTCAGTCTCTGAAGCTTAGAGCAGTTAAGACACACAGCTATGAGAGCTGAGACTCAAACCCAAGTCTGTCTGTCTCCAACCAAACTGTTGGATAACTTGCGTTTTTCACCTGATAGTCTGTAATTATGGACAATACATGGTTTTACCTCCTTCCCCTTTCCCGTCTTTTTGGCTGCTTAGTAGTACATGGACACTGCATAATTAAACGATTTCCCCTATTGTTAGATACTTAGTTTCTAATTCTTTGCTATTAACGATGAGGCTTCATGGAGCATCTTTGCCGCCCAGGCATTTGCCCAGAGTTCACCACGTACCAGGGGCTGTGCCAGGTAACTGACGTATGTACCTTGTTCAATCCTCCACCAGCCCAAGCACATCAGCTAGGAAATGACACTTTCAGGCTATCATTCTGTTGTGTAACAGAGTGCCTTTTATAAGGATTGAGAATCCCTTGCTTTCTCACTGCTGAAGTTCTTTATTCCAATAGGGCCCCCAAGGAGTACCTGTGTTTCCTCTGCAGCACGTTCCTGGGAAATCAGAGGGCTTGGAGTCTGCAAACACATGTTTAACAGAAGGACAGGCTCACAGCAACAGGGGCTCCCCAGACACAGCCCTGTAACAGACAGGATTGGCCAGGTTATGCTGCAGTGGCAAACAACCCCAAGACAGTGGCTTAAGACACCCACTGTGGGGCTGTGACGGGCTCTGTTTTTGTTTTTTTTCAATTTATTTATTTTATTTTTATTTATTTTTGGCTGCATTGGGTCTTTGATGCTGTGCACGGGCTTTCGCTAGTTGCGGCTATCGGGGGTTACTCTTCATTGCAGTGCACGGGCTTCTCACTGCGGTGGCTTCTCTCGTTGCAGAGCACAGGCTCTAGGCGTGCGGGCTCAGTAGTTGTGGCGCACGGGCTTAGTTGCTCCGTGGCATGTGGGATCTTCCCGGACCAGGGCTCGAACCCGTGTCCCCTGCGTTGGCAGGTGGATTCTTAACCACTGCACCACCAGGGAAGCCCAGGGGCTCTGTTTTGTGTTGTCCTTACTCCAGGCCCTAAGCTGATAGAGCAGCCACCAACCTGAATACTGCCACTAGCCATTCCAGGAGGCAAGATAGAATGCAGTCATTTGCACACTGGCTCCTAAAGCTTCCACCTGGAAATGACTGCTTACTTCCTCTCACTTTTTTTTTTGACAAAGCAAGTTACGTAGGCATGCGTAACTCTGCAGAGATGTACATCCTGCTGTGTGCCCTGAGCAGGGAGAACGAGAGTATTTGGTGAACAGCACTGACGACCACCACAGGCCTTTTCTTCTGCTGACCATTTAGAAGGAGTCTGATGATCAGAACCATGCTTTGGAACAACTGAGTCCAGGCCAGAAGCGCCCAAGTGTGTCTTTGCCTTCTGTCTTGGAATAAAGACCCTTACTTCGCAACCCTCTTTACTCACACTGTGAAGTTGAGTTGGCCCTGAATCTCTGGGGCTCCAGGAGGTAAGGAGAACAGAGAAGTGTGGGTCCAGGGAGATGGACCGGGGGTGACTACGGGTGGAGCTCTGTATTCTGAACTGTATCAGCCATGGAGTGACTGTGCGTCTGTGCTCTTCGGCAGTGGAAAGGGCATTTGACTCCTGTGTGACCTTGGAAAGTCATCTGGAAACAACCTAAATGTGCTTCAAAGTAAAATGGTTATACCAGCCAGGTATACAGAGCTTTAGTATTTATATAAATACTAAAGAGAAATGATAAAGAGTGTTTATATTTATACAGATATACCTTGAAAATATGATGTTGAGTGGGGAAAAAAAGCAAGTGGCAGCATGATATGTGCAGTCTGATACCATTTATGTAACTTTGAAACACATACACTGAACACTACTACACATATTGGTCTTTGATGCATGTGTTGCATATGACAGTGCTGGTGGGGTTTGGGGGTTGGGGGAGTGGGGGGGAGGGGCTGAGACAGAGAATGAAGGAGCCAAGTGGGGCTTCAACTCTATTTGTAATTTAAAATAAACACACAGGATAAGCACATATAATAAACTTTTAGTAGCTGTCAATTCTGAGTAGGAAGACTTGGATGCCTGTGATATTATTGTTTGTATTTCTTATGTTTTTAGAATGAAAAAGGGGAAAGCTTGCTTGGCCTCTTAGGTCTCAGTTTCCTCATCTCTCAAATAAGGTCACTGATCTAGAATGGTGGGTGGTTATCACAGACCAGTAAAATTTCAGGGAAAAAAATGGGGGATAGGGATGTCCATTTTAAATTTTGCCCACAATGGGTTTTAAGAAAACTGAATTATCTATTCTGACCATGATTTCATAAAAAGAAGGAACATTTTTAACATGAAATTAGTGGGAAGGACACACTCTCAGACTAGAGAGCTGAATAAAATTTTGTTCTCGTTTTCCAATAACTTATTTAGTAAAAGAAACACATACTCATTACAAAACATTTGGAAAATTTATCATGAACAGAATAAACTACTCACCCCTATTTTCACCACCCAGAGAAAAAATTGCTGTCTATATATATATATATATATAGACATATATATTTATATTTATATATATATTATGTTTATCGTGTGTGGTATTTCTAATTTATATATGACTTTTGCTCCTTTTTTCTTATTGTAAAATTAGTACATTAATTGGGATTTGGAAAAAAAGATAAATAGAAGAAAATAGAGATATTAATAAATTAAGCTTTCCATCCATAATTTATTTTTCTCATTTCACCTTGAATCAAAGAAAACTTCTCAGACTGGCATTTGGGAATAATAAGTAGAGGAATAATAATAACTGATATTTATTGAGCCCTTACTACATACCAAGTCTTGTGCTAAATGCTTTACAGGGCTATCCCACTTAATCCTCACCACAACCCCATGAGCTACATATGTTTACTGCCCCCTTTCGCAGATGTGGAAGCTGAGGTTCAGAAAGGTGAAGTAACTTGCTCAGAGTTACACATCTCCTAGAACCTGATGTCCAGAAAGGTTAAATAACCTATGTCAGTTCCCGAATCACTTCCCGAGCAATTTGCTCTCTGCCCACCCTGGGCCCTGAGAACCAGCGGGTGGCCTGCTCAGAGTTTGAAGTTCAGCCCAAGGTCAGGGGGAAAAGGAGCTCTTGCTCAGGTCCCAGTGGCATATGGTCGGGAGGGTAGTGGCCCTTCTAGGAAAGGCGTTTTTGTGGCTTAGTGATGGGGGTAGAACTTTTTCTTCTCCTCAGCCAAGGCCAAGGCCACAGCTGTCTCATCCTCTCATCCCTCTGAATCAGCCCCCGGGTCCTTGGTCCAGGGTCAGCCCCGCCCAGGAGCCACACAGCAGCACCCTTCATTCATCTGTCACGTGTTTGCTCGTTCACCTCCTTTGGACCGAAGGCCTGCCACGTGCCAGGTGCTGTGGTGAGTGGAGCAGGTCTGGTGAGGGGTAAGAAGAGATCCCTGCCTTCATGGAGCTCACTCCTGGGGAGAGAGTCTGAAGGTGGCGAGAGAAAGGGTCCCTGGTACCTGCTCTTTGCTCACCTACATGCTCCAAACCAGGCGGGTCTGCTAGCAACACGCCCCACTCAGCCCACCAGTGGGCAGATTAGGACAGTGAGTGCCACCCAGCCAACAGGCACAGGTTTGGTGAACCTCACATGATCTTAGCAGGCTTCCTTAGGAAAAAGAGTACAAAATCCAAAATTATAAATACAAAATTAGCACAACACGAATGTTTACTTAGCCCGTGAAAAGAAAGCACAGCAAATAGCAAATTGTAAAAACCTATCAGGAGTTCTCTGTTGGTCCAGTGGTTAGGACTCGGTGCTTTCGCTGCCGATTGGCCCGGGTTCAATCCCTGGTCGGGGAAGTAAGATCCCGCAAACAGCAAAGCACGTCCGAAAAATAAAAAACAACTACCAATTCCATAAACATCACAAAATTCAAAGAAATAAAGTAACACTTTATGAATTAACCGTCTGACACAGCTCTCTTATATTTTGTCCTATGTTTTTGGCCACACGCCCTTTGATCATTTGTGTGGACACTTTCCAGGGCCCCTTCCAGGGGAAGTGGCAGGGCAAGTGAGGGCCCGTGAAGTTTAAGCTTCATTCGCTTCTCTGTAAATCCACCCCTAGATTTAATTCTTTACCTCACCAAATCCTCAGAACAATCCTGTCTTGTAGGCTCTGTTGTTACCCCATTTCATGGATGGGGCAACAGGTTCAGAGACAGAAGGGTTTGTCCGAGGTCACCGGCTCTCCACTGTGACCTTCACACTACCCTGCCCTGCATACAACTCCTGGGTTTGGTAAATAGTCTCAAATACATCCCCTGCCCAAAGTACCCCCAAGCTGGAAGGCAAAGGCAAGACTTGAAACCCAGAAGAAACGAAGCTCTATCACAAGGCCCCCTTGTCCCTTCCCTCTTTCTATCCGGATCTGATCAAACGTCCACCTCCTGCAGGAAAACTCTCAGGGCTTCATGGGCCCACTCTCTGGGCTCTTCCTCTTTGCATGGTTGAATTAATTTATGTCCCCGCTTTGCTCTTCTTTCCCCACGGAGGGGGCGAGTCAAGGTCCCTCTCTGGGATACAGTTTCCCCAGCCGGAAAATGGTTTCTAAGGTCTCTTTCAACTATAGAAACTCAGGAATTTTTTTTTTTTTTTTTTGAGAAAGCCTTGGATCCTTCTGGTCCAGTATCAAGGCTGCAGCCCCATCCTATACAATCTCTCACCAAGCCCTTTGCCCTCTCGACCCAACCCCCAGCTATGGCCCTGGCCAAGCTGCCACCCTTTCTCACCTGGATTATGGCAACAGCCTTAGTCTCCATACAGCTGCTTGAGTGATCTCTTAAGAGTAGAATAGGGCTTCCCTGGTGGCACAGTGGTTGAGAGTCCACCTGCCGATGCAGGGGACACAGGTTCGTGCCCCGGTCTGGGAAGATCCCACATGCCGCGGGGTGGCTGGGCCCGTGAGCCATGGCCGCTGAACCTGTGCTCCACAACGGGAGAGGCCACAGCAATGAGAGGCCTGCGTACCGCAAAAAAAAAAAAAAAAAAAGAATAAAGACAAAAATCCCTGCGATGGCTGCCGGGCTCCTGGGCCCCAGGTCATCTCTCTCTGCTGCCCTCCAGCCCCACTGCCATATGGCAAACCCTTTATCACCTCAGGCCTTCGCACATGCTGTTCCCTCTCTCTAAGACACTGTTCCCCCACACTTCCCCAGGCTAACTCCCATGCATCCTTTCCATCTCAGGTGCAATATCTCTTCTTTGGAGAGGACTTCTCTGACTCCTCAGTTTAAATGAAGTCCCTGGGAATAGAAACCGATGTCACCTACTATATGGTAGGCTGAGAAATGGCCACCAAAGAAATCAGGGCCTAATCCCTGGAACTTATGAATATTACCTTAATCGGAAAAAGGGCAACAGCTGCAGATTGATTAAATTAAGGACCTCAAGATGGGGAGATTATTCTGGATTATCGGGGAGGGCCCTAAATGCAATCCAATATATCCTTATAAGAGAGACGCAAAGGGAGACACACATACAAAGAGAAGGTAATACAAAGATGAAGCAGAGAGAGATTTGAAGATGCTGGCCTTGAAGACTGGAGCGATGTGGCTACAAACCACCAGAAGCTGGGAGAAGCAAGGAATGCATTCTCCTCTAGAACCTCCAGGGGCAGTGCAGCCCTGCTAATATCTTAATTTCAGTCCAGTGATACTGATTTTGGACTTCTGGCCTCCAGAACTGTGAGAGAATAAATGTCAGTTGTTTAAAGCCACCAAGCCTGTGGTCCTCTGTTACAATGACAACAGGAAACTAACAGACCCACTCAGTATCCTGTCTCTCTTTAATTCTTACAGAATTCTTAATTCATTCAGGATGAATGAATTCTTCATTTACCTTCTTTCCAGCCAGCTGTGCTATGTGACCATATTCTGGCCAATGAGATACAAGCAGAGATTGTGTGGATTTCTGAGAAGGCTCCTTAAAAGGGGATAGAGAACCTAGGTGTGCCCTTTTGCTCTTCCATCCTTCCTGCTTTCTGTCTGGAATACGCACGTGAAGGCTGACACTCCAGTAACCATCTTGGGAACATGAGGTACAACCGAGGCCCCCATCCCTGAACTGCTGAACCAACACCAGCAGCCCCTACCTCCAGACTTCTCATTATGAGAAGAAAATAAACTTACATGCTGATGCCACTGTCCTCAAGGTCTGGGTTAATAACAGCTGTTCATAATCCCCCCAAAATATCTTTCCTACTATTCCATCTCATTCCATTTTTTTTTTTTTTTTTTTTTGGTGGTACGCGGGCCTCTCACTGCTGTGGCCTCTCCCGCTGTGGAGCACAGGCTCCGGACACGCAGGCTCAGCGGCCATGGCTCACGGGCCCAGCCGCTCCGCGGCATGTGGGATCTTCCCGGACCGGGGCACGAACCCGTGTCCCCTGCATCGGCAGGCGGACTCTCAACCACTGCGCCACCAGGGAAGCCCCTCATTCCATTTTTTTATGGAAATCATCAGAATGTATAATAATACCTTACTTGAGTGTTTAGTTATTTAGTGTCTGCTTCCTCTGCTAAACTATCATTTCCATGAGGGCAGGGCCTGTGTCTGCTTTCTTCATAGCACAGGACCTGGTGCAGAGTAGGTGCTCAATAAATATTTATTGAATGAATGAATGTATAAATGCATGAATGAACAAAGCCTCTCCTAGTGAGGTCCCAGGCTCATTATAAGACCAAGACCACACTTTTCATTTCTCTTATCTCTAGCCCAGCCTTGGGCCCCAAGTGAATGTTCCTGGAATCCTGATTAAGTAGAATGGAATACAAAGAAGTGAAAATATCTGGGCTCCAGTCAGCCCTGTGGCTTGGTGACAGTGGGTGCTGAATAAAGGTTTGTTGAGTGACTGGGGAACAGCCTGCCCCTCTGGAGAAGGACAAGGATGTTGGGGGATGGCATTTCAGCTGGGATATGAGGTCCTGAGAGTCCAGTGCCTGCCGAATCTCCAACCAGCCATCAGATTTACAGGGTAGCAGAAGCCAACTCTGAGCTCCATCAGGCTGTGCCTATGTTAAATTCCTGGGAGTCGAGGCTCAGAGTGGGGCAGGGACTTGCCTGAGGTCACCTGGGAAGTTGGCAGAGCCTGGATTAGGCCATGCAGCTCCCAATTCAGCTCTTCCTCCTGTTCGTGTTCTCACCTCTGCACCCTGCTGCCTTCTAGGTGAGGAGACCAAGGGAAAAGGAGGCCTGCACGCCTAGGGCTTCCCAAGGGAACATCAGCTGCAAGCGTTCAACCTTCCCACTTCACAGATGCCATCACTGAGGTGCCGTGAGTCTGCGGGTCCTGCACTAGAGTTTGCAGGGGTTGGAAACTGCGACCAGGTGACCCCAGTGCAGAGCCTTCTCCACAGTCACATCCTGTCTCTTGACCTTGCTATAGGGAATCTCACCTCTCCAAGCTGGGGGCGGATTGTGCGTTCCCACTGGGGTTCTCAAGCTCCAGCCTCCAGGCTGGCAGGTTTAGGACTTACTGTTCACACTTGATCCACCAGTTTAAGGTACCTGAGAAACTTGCTTGGTTGACCATGCCTGTCCTTCATGTGGAGAGGGGAGAAGCTGAAAGTGTCTCAAGGTCTAGTCCAGGGTCACAGAGCAACCAACCTTTGTGGAACCATGTCTCTCTTGGCCAGTGTTCAGCCACCTGCAGTTCAGCAATGATCTCCAGCAGGGCAGGCAGAGGAGTGGACACTCGGCCCTGGAGACAGAAAATGATGCGTGTTAGTGAGTCCAAGGTCAAGGGCGCCTCCTTCCACAAACGCAGCCTGTGCCTTGCACCCACATAGCCGTTCTCCAACTTTTTGGTCTCAAGACCCTCTTTAAACTCTTAAAAATTACTGAACCCCAAAGATTTTTGTTTATGGTGGTTATGTCTATCAACGTTTACTGTATCAGAAATAGAAATTGAGACATATAACAAATATTAAATGATGTAAAAATAATGATAAGCACTCTAACATAAATCTATATTATGAAAAATAACCATATTCTAGAAAATAATTAGGGTGAAGAGTAGCACTGTTTTACATTTTTCCAAATCTCTTTAATGTCTGGCTTAATAGAGGGCAGCTGGATTCTCACAACTGCATCTGTGTTCAATCTGCTATGAAATAACATAACACACAGCCTCTGGAAAACTCCACTGTACACTCATGAGAGAAAGAGAGTAAAAAAGGTCTTAGTCTTACAATGAAAACAGTTTTGACCTCATGGATCCTCTGAAAGGGTCTTCAGGGGTCCCTGGACCATACTTTGTGAACCACTGGTCTGCACGCTTAATTTAATCTTCACAACAACTCTATGAGGTGGATCTGGTTGTCATTCCCATTTTATAGAGGCCCAAGGTGAGGCTCAGTGAGGTTGTGAGGCTTGCCCAAAGACACACAGCCAGTGAACAGTACTGTCAGGATTTGAACCCAAGACCATCAATTCTGGGGAACTGTGTCTTTAACAGCAAAACTGTACTCCAGACCCTGGCTGATGGACAGATGTTGTAGGAGGGATGGTATCGCGGAGGAACCAGAGGTTCTGGGATGCCATTAAGTGGGGAGGGAGATGTAGTGTGGTGGTTACGAGCATGGGCTCAGGAATGGTCTGCCCGGACCCATGTCCTGGCTCTGCCCTGTACATGCTGTGTGACTTGTGGCAAAGCATTCAACTTCTCTGAGTATCAGATACTCCTTCTGTAAAATGTGATAATAGATATTTACCTCATAGGGTCATTGGGAAGATTAAATATTAAGTCACATAAACTACTACAGTACTCAATAAATGTTATATATAGCGTATTCAGTTGCTATAAATTTGAGAACAAGGCTGTACACACGGTTTCACTGAAGCTGGAGAGATGAAGGCAGGGGCTAGGGGAGTGAGGAGATGGGTGGCCTGGAGCACGAAGGAGAGCCTCGAGACTAGGAAAGTGGTGCTCTCAAGTGCTGGGCACCCCCTGATGCTGACTCCATGGATTTCAGGTGCCCAAGCCAGCAGTGAAATATGCTGTGACAGGAGGGCCACCCTTGCCTGCCCCAGGGGACAGGGGCCAAATCTCTTGCTCAGTTCACCATCCTGGCCACTGGGGACTGGGATCAGGTCTCCAGTTTCCAGCCCAGAAAAGCCCCCGTACCACCTGCCTCTCCTGACCTCCTGCAGGGAGTGAAGCCACAAGCTCTAGCTCCCTCTTCTGTCCTCCCGACTCTAGAAAATATTCTAGAACCACATTGCTAAAGGATCCTGAGAGCCATCTTGCCCACCTGCCACCTTTCCTTTTTAGTAGAGGAAGAACCTGAGTCCCAGGGACGGAAAGGGACCACCCACATCGTACAGCAAGTTGGGGACAGAAGGCCCAGGCCGCCTGGTGTCTGACTCAAGTTGTACCGTGATGACATATGCCACCTTCCTTGCTCAGCAGGTACTCAAGACCAATGTGCCTCTGAGGGTGGTGGCTCTGGAGCTCCCCTGCCTGGTGCAAGTCTCAACGTTGCCACTTTCTGGCATGTGACCTCATGCAAGATGCTTAACCTCTCTGTGCCTCAGTGTCTCTATCTATAGAATGGGAATAATAATTTCACCTCCTTCAATTGGGTATGGCGTGGATTAAAGTGAGCTGATTCATGCAAAGCACTTAGGACACTGCCTAGCGTTCAGTACCAGCAGTTAACACTGTGACACCATCACCACCACCATCACCACTATCATTGCCATCGTTGAGGTCCCAAACACCATTAGGGGATACGCTGGGGCTGTTCCTTACAGAGTGCCCACCCTGCTTTGTGCAAAGCCCTGGGGAGTGGTGGGTCAAGGCAGAGGTAGGTTCTGGCCTCTGCATAGAAACTGATCCACAGGCTGATTTTAGGCACATTGTCTGCCATGTCTGGGCCTCTGGGTCTCCAGCTGGAACAAAGAGGTCTATTTAAACAAATTTTTTCTAGGTATTGTACCTCCAGCTTCATGACGTTCCCCTGGCAATAATGACCATAGAGACGTGTAAGGCTGCTCCCTGCGGTATCATTTATAAGGTAACAGTAAACACCTGGAAACAATCTTAATGTCCTTCCTCATTGCAGTTTTAAAAATAAGACATTAATAGCCTCAAAGGGAAATAATCCAAATGTCCATCAACAGGAGAAGGGAAACCCAAACTGGCACATCCAAGTGGTGGAACACTCTGCTGCAATGAAAAGCAATGAACTCAGAACACAACAACACAGGTGAATCTCAGTGAGGAAGCCTTGCCCCAAAGACTGCCTGCTGTATAATCCATTCAAATGAAATTCTGGAAAAGGGAAATCTAACTGTAGGGACAGGAACTAGTTTAGTGGTTATCCGGGGCTGGATATGGGGACAAGAGGTTGGTTACAAAGGAGCATGAGGGAATTCTGGGGGTGATAGAAATGTTCTTTTTTTTTTTTTGGCTGTACCACGCGGCATGCGGGGTCTTAGTTCCCTGCACCCCCTGCATTGGAAGTGCGGGCTCTTAACCACTGGATTGCCACGGAAGTCCCTTTTTTTTTCTTTTTTTTAAAGAAATGTTCTAGATCTTGGTGATGGTATAATTTTTGAAACTCATTGGACTGTACTTTTAAAATGGGTGCATTTTACTGTATGTAAATTATACCACAATAAAGTCAGTTAAAAAATAAATGATGGGGCTTCCCTGGTGGCGCAGTGGTTGAGAGTCCTCCTGCCGATGCAGGGGACACGGGTTCGTGCCCCGGTCTGGAAAGATCCCACGTGCTGCAGAGCGGCTGGGCCCGTGAGCCATGGCCGCTGAGTCTGTGCGACCGGAGCCTGTGCTCCGCAACGGGAAAGGCCACAGCAGTGAGAGGCCCGCTTACTGCCAAAAAACATAAATAAATAAATAATGACTCACACAGACAAGGAGACTTTGAATTTGTCAAAAGGAGTGGGCTCCATCTTTGGCACCAATATGGGAAGATGTCCATGTTGTGTTGTCAAATGAAAAATAAACGCAGTTATGTAGCAATGCAGGTGACACTGACGGTTACTGAGAGCTCTCTGGGGGCTGGGCCCAGGCTGCACGCCTCACGCGCACTACTTTGTGTAATATTGACGACATCCATGCAAGGTTTTATAGATGAGAAGAAAACTGAGGTTCACAGAGATGAAGTAACACGTATGAAGCCAAGAAGCCACACGGTTGGAACCTACTGTGACTCCAATCCTATAAATAATTGTCAAGGTTAGTCTGTGTGTACAAAAAAATCTGGAGAGACAACCCCAAACAGGGCCCGGGGATTATGTGTAGGAAACACATTTATAGGCACTTTCGATTTCAATACCACCTACTTCTGTTCTGCTAAATTTGTTGTAACATGCCTAAACCTTTCTAATCAAGAGAAAGCAATATAGATTTTTTTCTTAATTACTAAAAAAAGTCCCCATCCTGTATCTCACCTGGGCGTCCCATCCTCTCTGCTCCCTCCTCCAGACGGGCCACATGCCTGCCCAGAGCCCCAGGCCCCACTGATAAAGCCAGGGCCCACCAAGCGAGCCCATATCAGGCCCGAGCAGCCCCTACAGTCCCACCCATCTGGTGCAGCCAGGGAGGGTGGGCCCAGACCCAGGAATCAGCAGCCTCCAGGGCCCTGGAGATAACAGGAGCTGCGAGGGGTGGGTGATGAGAACCATTGGGGCCTGGGTCTGCAGCAGGGAGGTGGGGTGTGAGCCAGGGATGTTGATGGACATCTCCCCACTGGACAGACAAGGCTGATAAGACCCAGAGAAGGTGTGACCAGCCTGGTCTATGTTTGTGGACCTGACTTGGTCTGCTGTGTAGCCCTAGATACATATCATCCCCTCTCTGAGCCTCAAGTTTCCTTGGGATTCTTTGGTTCCAAGCTGGTCCTCTTTTAGGAAGTAACCTGGGCCCTGAAAACATCCTCGAAAGCCCCCAATGTATGGGCCACATCAGGATGGACACAATGCCCTTGGGCCCCCAGGATCAACTCTGAGTGATAAGTGGAAGCCCAAAGGCCACGTGACCCTGAGCCCATGTGCACGTGCCTGCCTGGTCATGCCCACGTCTGCAGGCCCCAAGGACAAGCCTGGTCACCCCGGGCCAGGCCAAGGCTTGTTTACATTTCCAAAGGTCAGATGCTGCCTTCCAGGGAGGGGCTCAGCTGGTGAGAGTATGCAGCTGTGTGCCCAGGACACAGATAACGTGTGCCCCAGGGAGGGGGGGCAGCCCCAGGAGAGGGTGGAGGAGAATGACACTCAGCTCGCCCTCCCTGGGAGAGCCCCTGTCAGCTCTGCTGCTGGTCCAGGAGCACCCTCATGGCCACTGAGCTCGGTGTTCCTGAGGCTAGGACCGCCCTGTACTGCCCACCACCCCATCTATGCCACGGGGTGCATCCACCTCCCCGAGCCTCAGTTTCCTCATCTGTAAAATGGGGGAATCACTGCTCTTAGCTGACAGGGTGCGGAGAGGAAGGAGGAAGCTGAGGCATGATGCTGTCAGGGGAGGGGCGGGGACTTGGCACAGAAGTCTCATTTGAGCAATAGCCCCATGTTCTGGAAGCCCCCCCCTCTACTGTAAGGAGGCTGAAGAGATTGTCCCTCTGAGAGTCTCGAAATCACAGGATGGGGCCTACAAGTCCTGCCTGTCCCCTTTCTCCCTTGAGGTATTTTCCAGCTGTTCTCAAATCCTACCTCCTCCCCTCCCTGCTGCCCTATGGTGTCAACAAAAGCCTAGGGGCTTCTAGTCTGGTTGTGATGGGACTTGTACATTGAAACCTAAAAAGTGGCATCTTGTCAATGTGCCCTGTGCACACACAGGGGGTGTCCACTCAGCTGGAGCCTCTGCCTGGGAGGGGACTGAAGCCCTTTTCTTCTCTTATCTCTCCCCGCCAGGACACTCTTGGTCACCCAACCTCTGACCACTCACCTGCAAGGAAGGGGGAAGCTGAAGGGAGCTGCGTCTGTTACCAAAATCATTAGCAAAAGTTTCTTATTTTAAACTGGCAGAAGCATGAACACTGATCACCCCAAGGTTGGCATTCACATTCTCTGCAGGCAGGAACGAAACAGGCACAGCCTGCCTGTGGGTAATTAGCGTCTCTACCCACACACAGCCACATACACAACTCACAACCCAGGGTCATACTCCTGGGAATCGGCGGGACACAAATTCTACCACAGAGGCATCTGTTCACAGATGTTTGCAGAAGCTTTTTTTCTTTTTTGGTAGGAGCATAACAATACTGGAAGATTTCAAAGGACTATCCACGGAGGGTTGATTACCTAGACATTTTGTGATCCAGCCACACTATGGAATACAATACAGATGTCAGAAGGCTCGGGACTCCCTTGGAAATGTTTCCAAGATTCATTGTTTTTCACGGGTGAAAAAGGACGTTGAAGAATAATATGTATGAACAGAATTCTGAAAACACACACATAAACAAAACTATTCTCTCCTTCTTGATAAAGGTATACTGGCATGGGAAAGTTCTGGCGGGAGTCACACCAAATGACTAACTTAATTCTTGCCATTTTCTAGCTGTGTGACCTTGGGAAGTGACTTAACTCTGCCTCAGTTTCCTACTTAGTAAGTTAGTAATAACAGACCTCATAGGGCGGTGACGAGCATTAATACAACTAATTATTGTAAATCATTTGGCACATAACAAGCATTCCATACATAGTTAGGGAAATAAGGTAGGAGTCAATTTTCAGCTAAACAAATTTGTTTTCAGGAATCAAATTTTCACATAAGCTTTAAGTGGTGGATGCTCGTCTGCCTGTCTTTGCTGCCACCTGGTGGTCACAAGTGAGAAAGCATCCATTGGAATGCTTGCCTTCTCTCTTCCTCCCTTTCATTCAAGTCATAATTTACCCAGGGTCTACAAAGCGGCAGGAACACACGAGTCCTGTGCCTTGGAGTGTGGCTGGAGTCAATGGTCCCAGGCCTCTATAAGCCTCAGTTTTCTCATCTCAAGAAGGTTGGTAATAACAACTTACCTTATATGTTTGTGCGGATAAAATGCAATAATGCATGTAAGGTATTTAACACTGGCCCTGACACCAAAGAAAGTTCTAGAAATGGTAATTATTGGTATTTACGCCCATTATCTTATTTAGGAAAGCAGTATTTTAAAAAATTAACTTATTTATTTGTGGCTGCGTTGGGTCTTCGTTGCTGCGCGTGGGCTTTCTCTAGTTGCGACGAGCGGGGGCTACTCTTCTTTGTGGTACTTGGGCTTCTCATTGTGGTGGCTTCTCTTGTTGCGGAGCGTGGGCTCTAGGCACACGGGCTTCAGTAGTTGCGGCACGTGAGCTCAGTAGTTGTGGCTCTCGGGCTCTAGACAGCAGGCTCAGTAGCTGTGGCGCACGGGGCTTAGTTGCTCCGCAGCATGTGGGATCTTCCCAGACTAGGGTTCGAACCTGTGTCCCCTGCCTTGGAAGGCGGATTCTTAACCACTGCACCACCAGGGAAGTCCCAGGAAAGCAGTATTATACCCATTTCATGTCTGAGGATCTTGAAGCTTAGAGGAGTCAAAGTAACTTGCCCAAAGCTGTTTAGCTAAGCAAGAAAGGGCTGAGTTAGAATCCAGGTCTGTCCTGGGGCTGCCTCACCACCCTTAAGATACCACCTTACATGCTTATCTGAGAAGAGGTTGTAAGGACCTGTTTTTACCACCAGAGGCACCTGAAGTTTGGACCCCACAGGTCAGGAACATTAAAAAAATACTCAGCTGTATTGGTTATCTATTGCTTCATCAGGAAGCGCCCTAAAACCCATTTGCCCCTACATGCCCCAATTGCCTCACGCTAGTCCGGGGCCTGCAGCCGGGCTGTAGTAATCTCAAGGCTCCACTGGTGAGCTGTCTGCTTCCACGCCCATGCGGCTGCTGGCAGGGTTCATCCTCAGAAACTGCTAGACTGACTTCCTTCCAGCTGCTGGCCAGAGGCCACCCGCAGCTCCTGGCCACACTGTCAGTCTCTCCGAAGTCGCAGTTTGCTTCATCAAAGTGTGCATACAAGGCAAGAAGACATGAGCAGAGTCACCCAGCGAGATGGAAGTCACATCTTGTGCCACCTAATCATGGAAGTGAACTGTTGCTGTATTCTAGTCTTAGAAGTGAGTCACCTGGCCCAGCCTATCCTCCAAGACAGGGGATGATACAAGGGCTTAATACTAGGAAGAGGGGACCCCAGGGAGCCATTCTAGAACCTTCCTGCCACATCAGAGTTGCCAGCTTTTCATTTCGCCAACGAAGAACATTTAGAAAATCAACTACTCCCTCTGGTTACCAATCCATTAAAAAAAAAAAAAAAAAGAACTTTTTACAATTTGCTTGTGGTTAGATAAATGTAGCTCTGTGAAAAATGTGCCACATGGTCCTGAGTTTTCTCACTCTGCGGTGCTCTGGTGCGTGGCTTAGCCCTGGGAACCTCCCTCCTGGAGTGGGACTGCCCGCCAGCTTGGGGGAAGCAGAGAGGAGGAGATGGGGTCTGCCTGAGCATGGCTGGGCTCCCAAAGCGCCCAGCACCCCAAAATACACTGGCTGAATGAATGAACACGGCAATGAGACACCTCATGCAGAAGTGTCCCCAAACTCTCAGAGAAGAAGCAGCGCTCTGTAAGGCTAAGGAACAGGTGGGTCTAAGGCTGCATGGCAAGAAAGGAGGTTAATATCCGCAGGGTGGTTTCTTTGACATTAATCCCTTCCACATCTATTAGCTAAACCCATAGTCTCCACAGTCCCCAGCAGGAGGAAGAAGGTTCCATTTCCCATTTTAGCACTGAGCAAACAGTTCCAGAGAGGTTAAGCAACAAGCGAGGAGGGCCTCAGTATGGCTGTGGGAAAATGGACCCAGAGGAGGCCCAGGGAGGTTCAAAGGGAAAGCGGCAAGGGGTCACCAAGCCGGGAGCGTCTGGCCTGGGGTCATCTGGCCAGGCTCCCAGACCAGGAGTCAATCCTGGGGAGGGGGGGGTGTGATTCTGAAGCTGGTGCTCTTTGTTACTCAGCCGAGGCCACCAGCCATCCCCATCCCTCCCAAGAGGGATGGAGGTGGCATTGCAGCAGACGGCAGTCAGGGTACCTACCTGAGCCAGACGGCCCTGGGGCGGGGGGAGGCAGGGGACCCTAGAGCGAGCAGCCAGGTCAACCTCAGCGCTTCTTCCCTCCCCTCTGCTGGGCCAAACCTGCCTGGTTCATTGCCAGCCCTCCACAGCTCAGCAACCCCACCCCGGGGGTGGTCCCTCTGCAGCAAGGGCTGCTGCTTTCCCAGCTGGCCCTTTTAACAGCGTACATATCCCCTTATTTATGCCTTCTCTTCCTGAGGAACCCCTCGGGGTTTCCCTCTGCAGCCCCCAGCAGGGGACCTGACCAGGGACATCACTGGGTATGGCATGGACGCACTGTCCAGCATTTCCCACATCCAGGAGGACCCACCCTCCATAAACCCACACACAAAATCCCAAGGGCGGCGCTGCCGTCATCACCGCTTACAAGAAAAGGAAACCCAGCCACCGAAAGGTTGGCCGATACGGCCAAATCACGCAGGGATGGTCTGTGGTGTCACAGCTGGAAGGAGAAAAGGCCACGTTTTACCATCCTCGCTCCTGTGCTCACTTGGGTGGCACATGCGCTAAAATGGGAATGATACCAAGAAGAGCAGCACGGCCGGCCCCTGTGCAAAAGTGCGAAGAATTTCGTATTTTTAACCAATGTTACCCCAATTTTAAAAAATGAATAAAAACAAACAAATAAATATGGTTAAGATGGTGACAGATTTTTAAAAGAAAATCCTTCTTCCTGCATGCCAGGCATTGTGTTAACACTTTTATAGGCATTATCTCACTTAATCTCCAGCACATGGTGGCCGATACCATTAACCCCACTTTGTCCTCGAGAAACTAAAGCTTAGCGAGGTCAAGGGACCTGCCCAAGCTTGTCAGGATGGAGCCTGCAGCTGGCCCTCGTCACAGAACACTCAGCTGCCTGTAGAGCTGTGCACAGACGCACGTGGCTACTTCACCTATTAGGAGTCGAGGTCCTGGTTTTCAACACTTGTTTTGTGGTGGTTGTCTTTGCAGCCCTTGCCTTGTGCTGTGGGTAGAGGAAGTGAACTCTAGAATCAGCCTGCCTGGTTTGGGACCCTGACGGTCATTCCAGGTCTGGGACACTGGGCAGGTCACTCAGCCTCCTTCAGGCTCAGTTTCCTCATCTGTAAAATGGGACTAGCACCAGTACAGACCTCGTAGGGCTGTGGTGTGACCTGAGTGAGGTAATGCATGTGTATGCTTAGCGCTGAGCCTGGCTTCCAGCAAAAGCTGAAAATAAGCTGGTGTTGCTGTTAGTTATTCTTACAGCTTATAAAATACTTCTGCATACATTGTTCGACTGGGTTCTCACAACAGCGTTGACAGGGTGGGCAGGGTAGGACTTATTATTCCTATTGTTTCACACGAGGCAGCCAAATACACTTATTCTAGAGTTACATGGAAGTGTAAACAATAGTCAACAAATTAATGAAACTGGAAGACCTAGAAGGGACACTTCTATCAAATAGCAAGACTTAGTATAAAGACTATATATAATTAAGAGAGTACCGTCCCTGGAACGCATATTAAGAGGAGGAAAAGCATAAGGAAAACGTGTCTTCCTATGTCACCATTTAGGTCATGAAAGAAACACAATTTAAAATGAGACAGCCGGGCTTCCCTAGTGGTGCAGTGGCTAAGAATCTGTCTGCCAATGCAGGGGACACGGGTTCGAGCCCTGGTCCAGGAAGATTCCACATGCCGCGGAGCAAGTAAGCCGGTGCGCCACAACTACTGAGTCTGTGCTCTAGAGCCTGCAAGCCACAACTACTGAGCCCACGTGCCACAACTACTGAAGCCCATGCGCCTAGAGCCCGTGCTCCACAACAAGAGAAGCCACTGCAATGAGAAGCCCACGCACAGCAACAAAGACCCAATGCAGCCAAAAATAAATAAATAAAATAAATAAATTTAATAAATAAATAAAAATAAATAAAATGAGGGAGCCTTTTATACGTAACAGGCTGGAAATATCTGGAATGACAATTTTCAGTGTTGGAGGTTAAGTGGGAAAACACACATTCTCTACACTGCTAAGTGTGGGGGGCTTGTGGTGTAGGAATTGAGAAGAAGTCAGACTTTTGGGGGCAGCAGTTTGGTGAGATATATATCAAAATGTCACGTGCCACGCTCTGATCCAGAGGTTGCCCTTCCAGAATTTATCCTTATGTAATGAAAGACGTTTATCACAACATCATTTGTAATAGGAAAATATTGGAAGCTGCTTATATGTCCATTAATAAGGAATTGCTTAAATAAATTACATGTCCATAGACTATTAAAAATGATAATATAGACCTATAGTATTGACATAGAGTATTGAATAAATAATAAAGATTGCCTTAACCCTATCACTCAGAAGTAACTATTGGTAAAATTTTTATTTTCCCAGCTTTTTTTTGTGTATGCACACACATTATTTTAAGAAATGGAATTATACCATATATATTACTTCACAACTAGCATTTTATTTAACCATATAGTGAGTACTGTAATTTTTTCAAGTAACATAAATTAGTACACTAAAAAAGCGACTTTTATTAATTTTTAATTTCACATAGTGCATTCTCATCTAACAATGCAAACACTGTAGGTAAAATTAAAATCTCTTTGCCTCTCTCCCTCCCCAGAAGTCATCGTGTTGGGTGTGCATCCTTTCAGATATTTCCCCAAACTCTTCGGGCCATTTACATTCATACGTATGTGCATGTACACATATGGAGTTACGAGTTTATATTATTCAGTAGCTCGGTTTTATAAGTTAACAGTATGACTTGGAACTCTGCCAGGAACTAGACAAATTTTAGTATTTTATTCGTTGCCTCATATTCTATTTCCTTTAAAAGTAAAGGAGGGGGAAAAAGACACATAAAACTTAAAAATAAAGCAATGATGAGGAAGGAAGGGAAGGAGGGAGGGACAGAAAAGGAAAACAAAAAAGGAATATCTTCCTTGTTAAAAAGGTTGTAAAGCTTCCTTGATTTCCACTAGGAGGAGACAGAGAAACACGGACGAGAAGTGTCCCATTGCACGGTTATTGATGGGAGGTTCAAGTAGACAGTAGTCTTCCCGGGTTTCCATCACTCTCTACCATCCCTCCTCCCACCATACCAGCTTTTCAAATGCGTCATCTCTTTCTCAAGATTCGGGACTAGGAGTCTTCGGGGAGCGTTCACCTTGTTCACCCACATACACAAACTCTGGGGAGCCCACACCCACACTCACACCCACTGACCCTGGGGAGCTCAGCCGGAAGAGCCATGGGACCGTCAGTAGATGCGCGATCCAAGGTCCGCTCGTGTCGGGTTAGATGCCCAAACGTGAGCGAATCTCAAGGATCCTGGCCCCAGCACTGGGTCTTGGTGTTTATCGCCCCCTCCTGGCGGGATTTATTAGCGCGGCCCGCTCACACCCGCGCACGCTCCAGAGCTGGTGCAGCAGGTGCCGTCAGCCCCAAGAACAACGGAGGTCACATCGATCCTGGCGCCTCAAACACACCGGTTCGGAGAAATTCCTCCACTTCCCAAGATTCCCCGAAGGAGATGTGCAGGGACAGCAGAGATACCGAACTCCACCCCCCCCCCCAAGGCGTGGTGGGGCGCCGTCTCTCTTAGCCAGAGAGAACAAACATGTCAGCATGCGTTTATTTTCCACATTTCCCATGTGCCCAGCTCCGTGCTGAGTCCATGGGTGTGTGTCGGAGGCGGGGTGGGGTGGAGTGGGGAGTACAACGTAAGATCGGACTCTACCTCTGTCCTCTAGTGGCTTCTGGTCCTCAACAGCTTTTATATTTTGACCGTTTGTTCTCCTCCACTCCCTCCCCCACCCCCAGGCTAGAATATCTCCCCTTCTGAGAAGTGGAGCAGGTGGCTAGCTTCTCTGCCCTCTGATCCCAGGCCTGGCTGACCCTAATCCCAGCATCCCCCAGTATGGGGACAGAGAGCGGTAGCAAGTCATCTGTGGGGTTTCCTGGGGGAGTGGAAAAAGCACTGCACAGGGAGCCTTCAGGATGCTTTGGACCCCAGCTTGGCGGTTCCTTGCTGTGGGACCTCGCTTTGGTCTGGCCCCTACCTGGACCTCTGTCTCCACCTCCCTTAGAGATCCCATCAAGCTTTCACACTCCTAAGTCACCTCTCACCTAAATGATCATATCTGGAAGAAACTGTGGTCCATCCTTGGACTTGTCGTTGCAGTCTGAGCGAGGCCAGGACTGGCCCATTGTCTTAGTGGGCTTATGTCCAGGGAGGGAAGTTGGGGGTGTGTGGCTTAACGCAATCCAGGCCGTGATTAGACAGGTTCTCCCGTTATTGCCGTAAATCTCTCCCGCCCCTGTGAGGCTGATTAGCACTCCCAGGCAGGGCACTCACTCTGGTTTCCCTGCAGCCCCTGGAAGGCTGTGCTCACCCCTCCTCCCAGGAAGAAGCCACTTGGGCAGGCCTGGCTCAGGGTGCCAGCCTCAGCCAGGCCTCAGGGAAACCCAGGCGGCTCCCAAGCCCCTCCTGACATTTACGAGGTGCTGCTGACGCAGGGGATGCCCCAAACCCCAAAGGAATGTTAATTGGCTAAAATTGTTGCCCATGCACTCACTGGGATCCCAGTTATTACCGTTTTGCTTTTATTTGTCTTCCGCTAGAGGCACCGGGTTGGGCTGTGCATCTGGTGGGCCACCTCTCCACGCTGGAGCCAGAGATGGGAAGAGGCTGAGGACAGGGGCCGGAGGTGTGATGGGGAACAGAGCACCCTCAATTGCCCCCAGCTTCCACCCAGCTTCTTCCACTTGTTGGGGTCTCAACTCAGGGAGGGGGTGAAGAGAAAGAAAGGTCTGGAAGGGGAATGAAATGCAGATGTTGACAGTGCAGCTTTGGTGTCAGACCCACGAGGGTCCAAAGGCTGGCTCTGCCCTCCTTTGGCTGTGCGGCCCCGGAAGGTGCAGCCTGTGTATGAGCCTCCACTACTGTGTCTATTATGATACTGGTAACATTAAGCTTGCTGTGTCATCCTGAGGAATAAGGGAGAAGATGTGCCTACCCAGAACATAGGGGTTACAGTTATCACAGGAAAGTCTCTGGGGCAAGTTTGAAGACATCTTACTGGGTGAGTCACAGCTGTGTAGACCCTTCAGAGGGTCTGCCTTAGGGTCCACGTGGAGAAACTAGCTCAGACAGGGAAGGAGACCTCTGGGGTTCTCTTTGAAGCAGACATGAACCTGGGGGCCAGGCCTTTCTGGTCTGAGTCCAGCTCCATGTTTACCTGAGTCTGAGGGAGTCAGCCACCAGAACCTGGGGGGTCGCATTGACAAAATGATACCCCTACCTTCTCCCAAGAGGGTGATCTAAGGGGGAGGCATGGAGAGGGTCTGGACTTGAATTTGCCAAAAAGATTCCTCATTTCAAACCCTCAACGGACTTCTGGATCAGAGCCACACTCTTGGGCCATCACAGATTGCCCCTTTCTTCCCCTCTTCCTTCTTCCCTCCCTTCTTCTCTCTTCCTACCTCTCTCTCTTCCTTCCCCTTCTTCTCCTTCCTTCCTTTTTTCCCCTTCTTTCCTCCTTTCCTTTCCTTCCTTCCTTCCCCCTCCCTCCCTAGCTTACTCACTAATTGATTACTTCATCCACTTACTCAGTACATATTGGATGCCATGGTAGGCCGTTTCCTCCATAATTTCTTGGCCTGTAAAAAATTGTGTTGAATTTCTAGTTTTAAAAATCTGACTAAATTTTTAAATTTTTCATATAATGAGACATGGAGAGCCAGGCAGTCTATGACTGGGATGGCTATATTCTATGATACCATCAAGAACCTAGACTCCTTCTACTCTGTAGTCTTTAGTGTGTGATTTTTATCCTCGAGGTCACCCCATGTTCCAAGATGGCTGTTGAAGCTCCAGCCATCACATCTGAGTTCTAGAGTTCTATATAAGGAGAAGGGTAAAAGGCACCATTCTCATCCTAGTCAGTTGTCTTTAAAGAGACTTCCTGGAAGTCCCACCCAGTGACTTTTGCTTAGACTTTAATGGTCTCTCTACCTGCAAAGGAGGCTGGGAAATTCCGTTTTTCAACTGGGCACACAGAAAATTGGAATTCTGTTACTAAGGAAAAAGAAGAACAGATAATGGAGGTAGGACACTAACAGTTTTCTCCACCATTCTCGATGACCTTAGCCTCCTACGGCCTTGGGAATGTCTTGTCTCCTATACCCTCCCTGGGAGTGGACAGGTTTCCCCATAGGCACAGCTGAAGCCTCCCCTTCTCTTCCATCTTCTTCCCCAAGTGTCTCCATGTTGTGCTCTAGAGGGGGAAACCACAACTGTCAGACCCTGGTGGAACAGTTAAAAGACACTTAGAAATCATGAAATAAAAATCACTTTTATCTGTTCTGCAACAGTGTAAAAGTTGTTATGTTTGCATCAAGAATGAAGAGCAGCAACATAGGCAAAAATAAACAAGTGGGACTACATCAAACTAAAAAGCTTCTTCTGCACAGCAAAGGGAACCATCAACAAAATGAAAGACAAGCTATAGAAAATATTTGCTAATCATATATCCAATTATAGCCAAAACATATAGAGAACTCAAGCAACTCAATATCAACAAACAACAAAAACCCCCAAATAATCTGATTTAAAAATGAGCAGAGGGGCTTCCCTGGTGGCGCAGTGGTTGAGAGTCCGCCTGCCGATGCAGGGGACGCGGGTTCGTGCTCCGGTCCGGGAGGATCCCACATGCCACGGAGCGGCTGAGCCCGTGAGCCACGGCCGCTGAGCCTGCGTGTCCGGAGCCTGTGCTCCGCAACGGGAGAGGCCACAACAGTGAGAGGCCCGCGTTCCACAAAAAGAGAAAAAAAAAAAAAAAGAGCAGAGGACCTAAATAGGCATTTTCCAAAGAAGATATACAGATGGCCAACAACCACATGAAAAGATGCTCAACATCACTAATCATCAGGAAAATGCAAGTCAAAGCCACAATATGACCTCACATGTGTCAGAATGGCTGTCATCAAAAAGACAACAAATAGCAAGTGTTGGCAAGGATGTGGAGAAAAGGGAACCCTTGTACACTGTAAGTGTGAATGTCAATTGGTGCATCCGCTATGGAAAACAGGACGGAGGTGCCTTAAAAAATTAAAAATAGAACTACCATACGATCCAGCAATTCCACTTCTGGGTATTTTTCTGAAGAAAACAAATCACTAATTTGAAAAGATACATGCATCTCTATGTTCACTGCAACATTATTTACAATAGCCAAGATATGGAAGCAACCTAAGTGTCCAGTGATAGAAGAATGGATAGAGATGTGGTGTATATATACAATGGAATATTACTCAGCCATAAGAAAGGATGAAATCTTGCCATTTGCGATATAACATGGATGGACCTGGAGGGTATTACGCTAAGTGAAATAAGTCAGACCGAGAAAGACAGATACCGTGTGATTTTACTTACATGTCGAATATAAAAGACAAAATGAATGAACAAACATAATAAAACAAAACTCCTAGATGCAGAGAACAGACTGGTGGTTATTAGAGGGGAAGGAGGTTTGGGTGGTGGGTGAAACATGTGAGGGGGGTTGACTATATGGTGACGTATGGTAACTAGGTTTATTGCGGTGGTCACCTTGTAGTGTATACAAAGATCCAATTATTATATTGTTCTCCTGAAACTAACATAATGTTTTACACCAATTTTATCAATATGTCAATTAAAAAAAAAAAAGCAACAACAACAAAAATAGCAAAGCAAAGAAAGACCATGCCTGCCATGTCACAGAGGTGTCTACCCTGCTGCACCCAGTTGCCCGTGGCTCTGCTCCCGTCTTTGCCTTGCTACCCTAAGGCCTGGCAGCTCACCGGCACTGGCCTTACATTCCAGATGATACTTGCTAGCAATTCTTTGCATTAACCTGGGCTAATCAAAGTCCTTCCAAACATTAATCCTGTCAGTCCTCAGAATACTTCTGGGGGTGTAAATAGGAGTATCGTCATGTAATAGGGAAGAAACAGAGCTCAGGAATCACAGGAGTAATAATAATAATAAGAGGAATAGCTATAATTTATTGAACACTTATTATTTTTCCATCCAGTATATATTTATCAACGGGCCCATTACATCAGGAACTGGGCTGGGTGCTGGGGACAGAATGGCAGATTAAACAGAGCACAACCACCTAGAGCTTAGATCTGGGGGAAGGGCTAGGGAGGGACAGGGGAGATAAGCAAGTAAATGATCAAATCAATGTGTCATTGCAAACCGGGCAAGTGCTGGGACAGGAGCAGAAATCAAGTGGGACCCCCTTTGGGAGGTCAGGAAAGTAGCACTGGATCAGACCCAGGAAGAGCTGCCTCCCCACTTGACAGACAAGGAAACTGAGGCTCAGACAGGCAAAGGAAGTGGCCGAAGGTCACCCAGTTAGTGAGCAGAGGAGCCTGGATATCACTTTTGTTCCCCAGTGGTTGGCACCTGCTCTGTGTCCTGTCTGTGGGACTCCAGAGGACCCTCTATGCCTACGCCGAGTGTCACTCGGAAGGGGTTGCAGAGTCAGGAGGGGCTCAGGCTCCTGACTCCTCACTCAGTGCTCTGTTTCTTATGATCTAGCCAGGAGCTCTCCAGAGGCAGTTTAGGGACCCCTGTGACCCATAAGGAGCCTCTGGGTGTCTGTGGAGAACTTCTCACACACCAGGTGCTTCTGACATGACTGCAAATTCTAGCCACTGTCATAAACAACTGCTTCACGACGGGCCTCTAATCTGAGTAATAATTTACTTAGGAAGTTTAATCAAAACCAGCCCTCATCTTGGGAATTCCCTGGTGGTGCAGTGGTTAGGACTCGGTGCTTCCACTGCAGGGGACACGGGTTCCATCTCTGGTTGGGGAACTAAGATCCCGCAAGCTGCATAGTGCCGCCAAAAAAAAAAAAACCCTAAACAAAACCAAAAACAACAACAAAAAACCCCCAGCCCTCATCTAATTAGATGGTTCATCAAAAGCAGCCCTGGCACAGATGTAGAGAACAAACGTATGGACACCAAAGGGGGAAGCGGGGTGTGTGCGTGTGTGTCTGTGTGTGATGAATTGGGAGATACTAATCTGTATAAAATGGATAACTAATAAGAATCTGCTATATAAAAAAATAAATAAAATAAAATTCAAAAAAAAGAAAAAGGCAGCCCTGGTTTCCCGCTAGTCCTGGGGCCAGTTTTGTGTGTGTTTGAGAGTGGGTGGGGTGTCAGACTGTGTGGCTCCCAGATGGGAAATGTCCCCACCAGGAAACCTGGCTACCAGGATATGTGTGGCTGCGTAGCCCTTGTCCCTGGGATCCAGGAATCTCTGGGCTGTAAGCTTACAAACAGCATTTAACTCACCCCAAGTCTGTGTCTTAGTGCCCACGCCAAGTGAGACCCAGGTTCCTGAACAAAGAGTAGAGGCCAGCTTTCTCTCGGGCAGGTCAAAGTTGATTCCACTTATTTCTTTGTTTTTAAGCCTTTTTTTTTAAACTGTGAACATTTCCAAACATACACAAAAGCAGAGAAGGCAACTGACATCCCAGCTTCAAGAACCATCTATATTTTGCCAGACTATTATTTTTTTTCTAATTTTTAAATGTTATTTTTTTATACAGCAGGTTCTTATTAGTCATCCATTTTATACACATCAGTGTATACATGTCAATTCCAATCGCCCAGTTCGTCACACCACCATCCCCACCCCTCCGCGGCTTTCCCCCCTTGGTGTCCATACTTTTGTTCTCTACATCTGTGTCTCAATTTCTGTCCTGCAAACCTGTTCATCTGTACCATTTTTCTACGTTCCACATACATGCATTAATATACGATATTTGTTTTTCTCTTTCTGACTTACTTCACTCTGCATGACAGTCTCTAGATCCATCCACGTCTCAACAAATGACCCAATTTCGTTCCTTTTTATGGCTGAGTAATATTCCATTGTATATATGTACCACAACTTCTTTATCCATTCGTCTGTCGATGGGCATTTAGGTTGCTTCCATGACCTGGCTATTGTAAATAGTGCTACAATGAACATTGGGGTGCGTGTGTCTTTCTGAATTATAGTTTTCTCTGGGTATATGCCCAGTAGTGGGATTGCTGGGTCATATGGTAATTCTATTTTTAGTTTTTTAAGGAACCTCCATACTGTTCTCCATAGTGGCTGTATCAATTTACATTCCCACCAACAGTGTAAGAGGGTTCCCTTTTCTCCACACCCTCTCCAGCATTTGTTGTTTGTAGATTTTCTGATGATGCCCATTCTAACTGGTGTGAGGTGATACCTCATTGTAGTTTTGATTTCCATTTCTCTAATAATTAGTGATGTTGAGCAGCTTTTCATGTGCTTCTTGGCCATGTGTATGTCTTCTTTGGAGAAATGTCTATTTAGGTCAGCTGCCCATTTGTTGATTGGGTTGTTGGTTTCTTTAATATTGAGCTGCATGAGCTGTTTATATATTTTGGAGATTAATCCTTTGTCCGTTGATTTGTTTGCAAATATTTCCTCCCATTCTGAGGGTTGTCTTTTCATCTTGCTTATGGTTTCCTTTGCTGTGCAAAAGATTTGAAGTTTCATTAGGTCCCACTTGTTTATTTTTGTTTTTATTTCCATTACTCTAGGAGGTGGATCAAAAAAGATCTTGCTGTGATTTATGTCAAAGAGTGTTCTTCCTATGTTTTATAGTGTCTGGTCTTAAGTTTAGGTCTCCAATCCATTTTGAGTTTATTTTTGTGTATAGTATTAGGGAGTGTTCTAATTTCATTCTTTTACATGTAGCTGTCCAGTTTTCCCATCACCACTTATTGAAGAGACTGTCTTTTCTCCATTGTATACCCTTGCCTCCTTTGTCATAGATTAGTTGACCATAGGTGCGTGGGTTTATCTCTGGGCTTTCTATCTTGTTCCATTGATCTATGTTTCTGTGCCAGTACCATATTGTCTTAATTACTGTAGCTTTGTAGTGTAGTCTGAAGTCAGGGAGTCTGATTCCTCCAGCTCCGTTTTTTTCCCTCAAGACTGCTTTGGTTATTTGGGGTCTTTTGTGTCTCCATACAAATTTTAAGATTTTTTGTTCTAGTTCCATAAAAAATTCCATTGGTAATTTGATAGGGATTGCATTGAATCTGTAGATTGCTTTGGGTAGTATAGTCATTTTCACAATGTTGATTCTTCCAATCCAAGAACATGGTATCTCTCTCCATCTGTTGGTACCATCTTTAATTTCTTTCATCAGTGTCTTATAGTTTTCTGCATACAGGTCTTTTGTCTCCCTAGGTAGGTTTATTCCTAGGTATTTTATTCCTTTTTTTGCAATGGTAAATGGGAGTTTTCCTTAATTTCTCTTTCAGATTTTTCATCATTGGTGTATAGGAATGCAAGAGATTTCTGTGCATTAATTTTGTATCCTGCAACTTTACCAAATTCATTGATTAGCTCTAGTAGTTTTCTGGTGGCATCTTTAGGATTCTCTATGTATAGTATCATGTCATCTGCAAACAGTGACAATTTTACTTCTTCTTTTCCAATTTGTATTCCTTTTATTTCTTTTTCTTCTCTGATTGCCATGGCTAGGACTTCCAAAACTATGTTGAATAATAGTGGTGAGAGTGGACTTCCTTGTCTTCTTCCTGATCTTAGAGGAAATGCTTTCAGTTTTTCACCATTGAGAATGATGTTTGCTGTGGGTTTGTCACATATGGCCTTTATTATGTTGAGGTAGGTTCCCTCTGTGCCCACTTTCTGGAGAGTTTTTATCATAATTGGGTGTTGAATTTTGTCAAAAGCTTTTTCTCCATCTATTGAGATGATTATATGGTTTTTATTCTTCAATTTGTTAATATGGTGTATCACATTGATTGATTTGCTTATATTGAAGAATCCTTGCATCTCTGGGATAAATCCCACTTGATCATGCTGTATGATCCTTTTAATGTGTTGTTGGATTCAGTTTGCTAGTATTTTGTTGAGGATTTTTGCATCTAAATTCATCAGTGATATTGGTCTGTAATTTTCTTGTTTTGTAGTATCTTTGTCTGGTTTTGGGATCAGGGTGATGGTGGCCTCATAGATTGAGTTTGGGAGTGTTCCTTCCTCTGCAATTTTTTGGAAGAGTTTGATAAGGATGGGTGTTAGCTCTTCTCTATATGTTTGATAGAATTCACCTGTGAAGCCATCTGGTCCTGGACTTTTGTTTGTTGGAAGAATTTTAATCACAGTTTCAATTTCATTACTTGTGATTGGTCTGTTCATATTTTCTATTTCTTCCTGGTTCAGTCTTGGAAGGTTATGCCTTTCTAAGAATTTGTCCATTTCCTCCAGGTTGTCCATTTTATTGCCATATAGTTGCTTGTAGTAATCTCTCATGATCCTTTGTATTTCTGCAGTGTCAGTTGTTGCTTCTACTTTTTCATTTCTGATTCTATTGATTTGAGTCTTCTCCCTTTTTTTCTTGGTGAATCTGTCTAATGGTTTATCAATTTTGTTTATCTTCTCAAAGAACAAGCTTTTAGTTTTATTGATCTTTTCTTTAGTTTCCTTCATTTCTTTTTCATTTATTTCTGATCTGATGTTTATGATTTCTTTCTTTCTGCTAACTTTGGGTTTTGTTTGTTCTTCTTTCTCTAGTTCCTTTAGGTGTAAGGTTAGATTGTGTATTTGAGCTTTTTCTTGTTTCTTGAGATAGGCTTGTATAACTATAAACTTCCCTCTTAGAACTGCTTTTGCTGCATCCCATAGGTTTTGGATCATCGTGTTTTCATTGTCATTTGTCTCTAGGTATTTTTTGATTTCCTCTTTGATTTCTTCAGTTATCTCTTGGTTATTTAGTAATGTATTGTTTAGCCTCCATGTGTTTGTGTTTTTTACATTTTTTTCCCCTGTAATTCATTTCTAATCTCATAGCGTAGTGGTCACAAAAGATGCTTGATATGATTTCAATTTTCTTAAATTTACTGAGACTTGATTTGTGACCCAGGATGTGATCTATCCCAGAGAATGTTCCATGCACACTTGAGAAGAAAGTGTAATCTGCTGTTTTTGGATGGAATGTCCTATAAATATCAATTAAATCTATCTGGTCTATTGTGTCATTAAAAGCTTCTGTTTCCTTATTTATTTTCATTTTGGATGATCTGTCCATTGGTGTAAGTGAGGTGTTAAAGTCCCCCACTCTTATTGTGTTACTGTCGATTTCCTCTTCTATAGCTATTAGCAGTTGCCTTATAGATGTGCTCCTATGTTGGGTGCACATATATTTATAATTGTTATATCTTCTTCTTGGATTGATCCCTTGATCCCCTGAGAGAGATATTATTCCCTCCCCCCCCCACCCCGAGTCATAGACACCAGAGAGGCAAGTAACTCGCCCCCAAGTCAAATAGGTAGCAAGCAGCAGAACTGGGTTTTAAACCAAGCACTGCTGGCTCCAGAGTTATCCTTTTCCCTGCTTCCCATGCTGCCTCTAGAGGCAGAGGAAGATTGCATCCTCAGTGGGAAGGAATTTGGGGGGATGATTTATGGAGAAGGGCTCCCCCAAGGCCAGGGTGAAAGCTCAATGAAAGATTGTACCTTCATTGTGATTAGCTGGAATAAATTCTGCTTCCCAAGATCATGTGAAATGGGGCTTAAACAAGGGAGAAAGAGATGGGAAAGGGGAAACACTGACCTCGTTTTATTCTTAAGTGTATATGTCTCTTTGTTTCATTCAGGGTCACATGAGAGCTGGGAGATGAACAGTGGGTCAGAATATGGGGCTTTACAACAAAATTTTCTCTGTGGATTAGCCATATTATTTGAGTCGTAAAGGACAGAAACTCACCTCTGATGGACTTAAGCAAAAATTATTTACTGGCTCAGTTAACAGAAAAGATGACAGGTATAGTTTCAGGCACAGCTGGATCCAGAGGCCAAACAAACTGAGCATCACCAATACACCAGGCACCAAGGCAAGCTCTTTACACAAGCTCTTTATGATACTCATAACATCCTTCCAAGTAAGCATCATCATTTCCTATTCTACAGTTGAAGAAGCTGAGGCTCAGGAAGGTTAAGTGACTTTCCCAAGGTTGATGCAACTAGAAAGTGGCAGAACCAAGACTTGAACCCACTTCTGCCTTGAATTTGCCTGATTTCGAGGCTGGATGAACCTCTTGCCACTAGGCAAATACTGGCTCCCTGACTGATGTAAGTCCCTGTGACTGTACTAGAGGCACCACAAAAGGCCACGGCAAGGCTCGCTTAACAGATCTACATGTTGACCCCAAGGAGCTTCCTCCTAATCCAGTTTCCTTGCCCCCCAGGCTATGGAAAGCACAGACATCCTCACTCCATCCATTTCCTAACCTCTGTTAACCATGGCAATTTTCATTATTCTTTAGGGGCATTACGTTCTGGGGGAAGGAAAGCAAACCACCAGTTTGCCATGCTCATCTGGTGATTCACCTAACAATCATTAATCAAGCACCTACTGTATACCAGGCACCTGTACTTTCTATGTTGTAACTCAGATCAGCCCCATGAGGGCTGATCATTGCCCCCATCTTACAGATGAGACAGAGAAGCCGGGAACTTGCCCAAGGTTGCACGGCTGGTAAATGGCAGAAATGAAATTCGAACCAGGGAGTCTGACTCCAGAGCCTGTGTATTCTTTTCAAAGAGCTGACAATCTAGTGAGAAAGATGGAGACGTGAAAAACAAGTGTGAAGGGGAAACTTCATCAACAGAGGGATGGTGAAGCCAGCTGGGGTCTGGGCATGCTCTGCTATGCTGTGAAGTAGATAAACAGAACATGGTGGGTATTGTCACAGATGGATTTTCTAGGCACGCTATCAGTGAAAAATCAAGCTGCAGAACAACATGCACAGTATGATACCACTTATGTAAAATTAAATACTCTAGTTGAGTATGTTTGCAAATGTACTGAAACAAATCTGGGGAAAAACACATCAAACAGTGGGACTGGTTGTTAAGAGGATTTAAGGCTCACCTGCAATATTTTCAGTTTTTACAAGAAAAATGCATTCATAATTTTATTTTTTTTATTTATTTATTTTTGGCTGCACCGGGAGGCTTGTGGGATCTTAGTTCCCTGACCAGGAATTGAACCCGGGCCCTGGAAGTTAGAATTTGGAGTCCTAACCACTGGACAGCCAGGAATTCCCACATTCTTTATTTTATTATTTTTAAAAAATTTCTATTCAGAGTCTCTGCCCATCTTCTTTTTCTTTCTTTCTTTCTTTCTTTTTTTTTTTATGGTACGCAGGCCTCTCACTGTTGTGGCCTCTCCCGTTGCAGAGCACAGGCTCTGGACTCGCAGGCTCAGCGGTCATGGCTCACGGGCCTAGCCACTCCGCGGCATTTGGGATGTTCCCGGACCTGGGCACAAACCCGTGTCCCCTGCATCGGCAGGTGGACTCTCAACCACTACGCCACCAGGGAAGCCCCTTTTTTAAAAAAAATATTTATTTTTTTTAAATAAAAAAGAAGCAGCGTGCAGGCTTCTCTCTAGTTGTGGTGTGCAGGCTCCAGAGCGTGCAGGCTCAGTAGTTGCAGTGCACGGGCTCTCTGGTAGTGGCGTGTGGGCTCCAGAGCAGGCGGGCTCAGTAGTTGTGGCACGCAGGCTCTCTAGTCGTGGCACATGGGCTCTAGAGCGCGTGAGTTCAGTAGTTGCAGCGCACAGGCTTAGTTACCCCACGCCATGTGGGATCTTAGTTCCTCAACCAGGGAGCGAATCCACGTCCCCTGCATTGGAAGGTAGATTCTTTTTTTTTTTTTAACATCTTTATTGGGGTATAATTGCTTTACAATGGTGTGTTAGTTTCTGCTTTATAACAAAGTGAATCAGTTATACATATACATATGTTCCCATATCTCTTCCCTCTTGCGTCTCCCTCCCTCCCACCCTCCCTATCCCACCCCTCCAGGCGGTCACAAAGCACCAAGCTGATATCCCTGTGCTATGCGGCTGCTTCCCACTAGCTATCTTGGAAGGTAGATTCTTAACCACTGGAGCACCAGGGAAGTCCCCCACATTAACAATTTTAAAAGGACAAAAGATAACCTTCAGAATGGGAGTAAATATTTGCAAATGATGCAACCAACATAGAATTAATTTCCAAAATATACAAACAGCTCATACAGCTCAATATCAAAACAACAAACAACCCAATAAAAAATGGGCAGAAGATCTAAATAGACATTTCTCCAAAGAAGACATACAGATGACCAAAAGTCCCATGAAAAGATGCTCAACATCGCTAATTATTAGAGAAATGAAAATCAAAAGTACAATGAGGTGTCACCTCACACTGGTCAGAATGGCCAGCATCAAGAAGTCTACAAATAGGGGCTTCCCTGGTGGCACAGTGGTTGAGAGTCCGCCTGCCGATGCAGGGGACACGGGTTCGTGCCCCGGTCCGGGAACATCCCACATGCTGCGGAGTGGCTGTGCCCGTGAGCCATGGCCACTGAGCCTGCGCGTCTGAAGCCTGTGCTCCGCAACGGGAGAGGCCACAGCAGTGAGAGACCCGAGTACCACAAAAAAAAAAAAAAAATTCTATAAATAATAAATGCTGGAGAGGGTGTGGAGAAAAGGAAACGCTCCGACATTGTTGGTGGGAATGTAAATTGGTACAGCCACTATGGAGAACAGTGTGGAGGTTCCTTAAAAACTAAAAATAGAGCTACCATATGATCCTGCCATCCCAATCCTGGGCATACATTCAGAGAAAACCATATTTCAAAAAGATACGGGGACTTCCCTGGTGGTGCAGTGGTTAAGAATCTGTCTGCCAATGCAGAGGACATGGGTTTGATCCCTGGTCTGGGAAGATCCCACATGCCACAGAGCAACTAAGCCTGTGCGCCACAACTACTGAGCCTGAGCTCTAGAGCCCACGAGCCACAACTACTGAGCCCGTGTGCCACAGCTACTGAAGCCCGCGTGCCCAGAGCCTGTGCTACGCAACAAGAGAAGCCACCGCAATGAGAAGCCCACTCACCACAATGAAGAGTAGCCCACACTTGCCACAACTAGAGAAAGCTCGCACACAGCACGAAGACCCAACACAGTCAAAAAAAATTAAAAATAAGTAAGTAAATAAATAAATAATAGAAAAGATACATGCACCCCAATGTTCATAGCAGCACTACTTACAATAGCCAAGACATGGAAGCAAACTAAATGTCCATCAACAGATGAGTGGATAAAGAAGATGTGGTGCATATATACAATGGAATACTACTCAACCATTAAAAAGAACGAAATAATGTCATTTGTAGCAACATGGATGGAGCTAGAGATTATCATACTAAGTGAAGTTAAGTCAAACAGAGAAAAACGAATACTGTACATCACTTATAAGTGGAATCTAAAAAAAGATACAAATGAACTTATTTACAAAACAGAAACAGACTCATAGACATAGAAAACAAACTTATGGTTACCAAAGGGGAAAAGGTGGGGGGAAGGGATAAATTAGGAATCTGGGATTAATATATACACACTGTTATATATGAAATAGATAAACAACAAGGACCTACTGTATAGCACAGGGAGCTATAGTCAATATTTTGTGATAACCTATGTGGGAAAATAATCTGAAAAAGAATCTACATCTATATAACTGAATCACTTTGCTCTATACCTGAAACTAACACATTATAAATCAACTATACTTCAATAAAAAATTAATTAATTAAAATAATTTTAAAGGACAATCGACACAATATGTTATATATACTAAGAGAGAGGGGGAAACTCAGAATGCTATGGGTACCCAATCCAGTTAGGAGGAGGTGGCAATCAGGGAAGGCTTCCTGGAGAAAGGGACTATGTGCTGGATTTTGAAAAATGAGTAGGTCTTAACCAGTTAGAAGCCTGGATGAAAAGTGTTCCAAGCAGTGGGAGCAGCATGTGCAAAGGCCCAGAAGGGATATTAGACACAATGTCAGACAGGCCCAGGCTAGCCCTTCTTAAAGTATACTGCTGAGGGTTAAAATGCAGATTTCCAGGCCTCACTACAGACTCTAGGGAGGTGGGTCTGGGAATCAGCATTTTGACAGATGCTTTAGATACACTTTTTTTTCAATATTCAAAAATCAACTGTGTTTCTATACATCGGCAATGAGAAAGATAAAAAGGAAATTAAGAAAATAATTCTACTTACAAAAGCACCATAAAGAATAAAATACTCAGGAGTAACTTTAACAATAGTGCAAGACATTGCTGAAAGTAACTGAAGACCCAAGCAGAAAGACATCCTATGTTCATGGATAATACTCCACCACATTGATCCACAAACTCAGTGCAATCCCTACAAAACCACAGCTGGTTTCTTTTCAGACAAGCTGATCCTAAAGTTCATATGGAAGCTCGAGGGACCCAGAATAGCCAAAACAAGCTTGAAAAGTATTAAGCTGGAGGACTCATACTTGAGGATTTAAAAATTTACTACAAAGCTATAGTAAAAGCAGGGTGGTACTGGCACCAAGAGACATTTCTCCAGAAAAGATATGGAAATAACCAATAAGCACATGAAAAGATGCTCAACATCATTTAAGAAATACAAATCAAAACCACCATGAGAGACACACTCACACACAGTAGGATTACTTTAATCAAAAACAATTATTGGAGAGGATGTGGAGAAACTGGAATCCTCTTACACTGCTGGTGGGAATGTAAGATGGAGCAGCCCCTGTGGCAAACAGGTGGGCAGCTCCTCAAAAAATTAAACACAGAATTACCATATGATACAGCAATTCCATTTTTTGGGTAGATACACTAAAAAACGGAAAGCAGGGATTCAGACATATCTGTACATCCATGTTCACAGTTGCACTACTCACAATAGCCAAAAGGTGGAAGCAACTCGAATATCCATCAAGGGATGAATGGATAAAGATTATGTGGTACAGCCATACAATGGAAAAGTATTCAGCAAAAAAAAAAAAAAAAAGAAGAAGAAATTTAGTACTGATCCACGCTACAACGTGGATGAACCTTGAAAACACAATAAACAAATGAAGCCAGACACAGAAGATCATTTAACTGTATAGTTCCATTTATATGAAATGTCTGAAACAGGTAAATCCATAAAGATGGGAAGTAGATTAGTGGTTGCCAAGGGATGGGAGGTATTGTGGGAAATAGGTATGAGACCGCTGAGATGATAAAAATATTCTAGGAAAAGATAATGGTGATAGTTGCACAACTCTCTGAATATACTAAAGCCCACTGAATTGTACACTTTAAAAGGGTATGTGAATTATATCTCAATACAGTTTCCTTCCTTTCTTTCTTCCTCCCGCCCTCCCTCTCTCCTTCTTTCTTTTTTAAATACCTGTGAGCCATCAGGAGAAAAGGGTCTGGAATTAAAGGCTAGAATAGAGATTTGGGGGTTCTTAATTTGGAGGTCAGAGGCCCCAGGGAGCCCTGTCCAGCCCTGATATTTTGTCTCAGTAGCGTCCTAAGAATAATCACAGTAAAGACTCTTTACTAACTTAACTCTTATTTTTTGAGCATTTTACAAGTGCCAGGCATGGTGGTACCGGGCTTAATACGTTATCTCTTTGCATTCTCACTTATTCCAGGGGGAAGTAAGTACTATTATTAGTCACATTTCGCAGAGGAAGTCACTGAGGCCGAGAAAGGTCAAGTCACTGTCCAAGTGGTCAAGTCTACCTGACACCTACCCGGTCTGAGCTGAGCTAGGACTCGGACGCTGGCGGTCTAAGTTGCGGTGGTGGCGTGTGTGCTCGCTAGGTGCTTGGTCCCATTTGAATTACGGTGATTAGCTCGAGAACTAAGGCGTGGGGGTGAGCACAGGGTGCGGAAACACTTACACTCCAGTGAGAAGGAAGGCAGCGCTGGGTGAGGGCGTGGGATTCGCTGGGGGAAATTTAACACCTGCATGTAGGTAAAATCCTTGCGCCGGCCTGTCAGTCGTTGGGGGCGCCTCCCAACTCCTTCCTCCGACAGCCTCAAAAGGACCCGGGTACCGCAGGAGGACGGAAGCGGCAAGGCTGAGATGGAAACCAGACACTCTCGCCGCGCGCAAGCGGCGTGCGCACGCGTGCGCCAGAGCGTGTGTGTACCCTCGACCGTTCGCGGGTTCGCCTACTTCCGTGACCGCGCGTGGAGCGTTAGCGGGAGTGGGGAGAGTAAATCATCGACACGGTGTGCGTGCGGGTGGAGGATGCGATTGGAATCGGGCGTGCCTGTGTCGTGAGTATAGTTCTATTTTTTAACTCTACAAGTGGTCGTGGAGAGCTCGCTCTGTTGCCAGTCCCGTGCGGGGTGCCCGGGATACAGGGTGAGAAGGCAATTGAGGACCTTGTCCTCCCTGCAGGAGCTGACACTAAGGGGAGGCAGAGTGTTGAGGGGAGAAATGGGAAACAAATCAAGGCAGGAAGAAACATTAACTTCCTGGGTACGGGTGTCTGGGTCTGGGAGATTGTGTGTGAGCGCGTGTGTATGTGTGTGCGCGCACCTGTGACAGGTGAAACGGTGGTTCTGGAGCATCCACTGTCCAGGGTTCTGTCAGCGCCACGGAGTCGGAGCCAGCAGCTGTGGATCTTGCCTTGGGGAGGGGAGAGGCCGAGCCTTGAACCCGTCTTAAACCCCAGAGGTCTGGGCCCCGCGTCCAGCGGCCACTCGCCTGGCAACTGCCCCTCCACGGCGGACTGGATGTGACCGTCGTTCTACACAGCACCCCCATGTCCGCCTTAGGGATCTGCCTTCTGAGCTCAGGCTGCGCCAGCTCCCCAAGACTCTCTGAAGGCCTCTGACTAAGCTAACATGGGGGCCGAGGGACACCACCGTCCGCATTTAACCTGTGAGGCGCACAGAGGGTCGGGGCCTGTCTGCATCACGTGGGGAGTCAGGGCGGATCTGTGGCTTGCACTCGGGCTCCTGTGTCCTCCACTCCGGGACTGCAGGGTGCGTCATTCTACCTTAGGGCCAGTAGGTGGCGCTAGAGTCCAGGGCTAGGCAGGCGGCCCTCAGGCCTTGGGGCTTTGGACTCGGAGGAAAGACCAGACAACACCGGGGCAGTCACAGGCCGCTTGCTGTCTGCCGGACAGACGCTGTGCTGGGGCCCTTCGCGCATTCTCTTGTCTAACCCTCCTGTTATCTTGTTCCCCATCATCCCTTTTTACAGATGAGGAAACTGAGGCTCAGAGATTCCTTTTGAATAACTTTCCTATGGTCACTCAGCTTTGTACTGGCAGGACCATGGTCCAAGCCCAGTTCAGAGGACCAAGTACAGGTGGGGGAAGCAGGAGTTGAGAGGTGCCCCACGTCTTGCTGGGAGTGGGTTGGAGGCAGGCTATGAGCTGGTCTCTGATGCCAGCGGATGTGAGCTGAGGGGCAGAACTGCTTCTGTGAGCAGAGGATGGGATCCTGGGAGGAGGGGCGGCGGGAAGGAGCAGCAGGGGGGCTGAAGCCAGGCCCAGCCTCCCCTTTCCAGGGCCTCCCTGGGTCTTACCACATCCCACCTTGGGGTCTTGGACTTGAGGGCAAGGGGCGGTGCTCAGCCTTCCCTGTGATTCCCACCCCATCCGCCGATCTCCCCACCCAGATGTACCTGTGTACCCTGTTCACAACACAGCTCCCCTGGGAAGGCTTCCTTGGCCACCGAGGCCCAAGAGTGCCTCTGTTCCTACCTGCTCCTGGAGGGGTGGTCCAGACACCGTCTCGTAACAAGCTCCGCCACGTCCTAACACACGGCCGGGGTGGCACCACGTCCTCCACGCCAGTCCCTAGAGTTTCACTGCTTGCCTTTCTAAATACACCCACCCAGTCTGCTCTACCTCAGTGAGAAGCACATGGGCTCCTTAGCTCAGGGATCCTGCCTCACCCTGCCCCCCGCCCCCTCCCCCACCCAGAGACCAGGACGGTGGCTCGACAGGTCCATAACCTCATCCTTTCACCCTGCAAATTGCTCTTGAGCCCCCATAGGGGCCAGGCACTGTCCTAAGCACTGGAGAGGGACACTCAGCTCCCTTCCTCATGACAGAGGCAGACAAGAAGCATATGATACAAATTTCAGTCTGTGATTAAAACATAAAACAGAGAGGGACTTCCCTGGTGGTGCAGTGGTTCAGAATCCGCCTGCTGATGCAGGGGACACGGGTTCGAGCCCTGTTCCAGGAAGATCCCACACGCCGCGGAGCAACTAACCCTGGGCGCCACAACTACTGAGCCCGCGTGCCACAACTACTGAAGCCTGCGTGCCCTAGAGCCCGTGCTCCGCAACAAGAGAAGCTACCAAAATGAGAAGCCCGTGTGCCACAACTAGAGAAAGCCTGCCCGCAGCAACGAAGACCCAACGCAGCCAAAAATAAATAAATAAATTTATTTTTAAAATAAAATAAGTAAAACAGAGATATGCTAGGGTGACAGTGGGATGGGAAAGCCTCTCTGGGGCGTGACTTTTGAGAAGAGACCTGGAGGAGGAGTCTTTTGAAGATCTCGGAAGGGGCTTCCAGACACAGGAAGAGCCAGTGCCTCAATCCCAGGGCGAGAGCATGGGGGTGGGTGCTGTCTGGAAGGGAAAGAAGGCAGGCGTGGCCGGAGCAGGCTGAGTTCAGAGAGGTGGGCAGGGCCATTTGGGCGGGGCGCGGTTTGGAGTTTATTCTAGAGTAGAGGACGCCCCCTGGAGGGTCGCCAGCAGGAGAGTGAGGTGCTCCATTTAGCGTTAATCTCTCTGACTGCTGGTAGCTCCGTTAAAATCAACCTCCTGCCCCCACCTCCCGCTACAAGAAGTCTGAAGCTGAGAACCCTGGGGCAAAGCTGGTAGTCAGGGTGCCTGACCCCGGCCAGCCCAGGGTCTGCAGAGTTAATCCTCTGGGCCCGGAGCGGCCTCTGATTAGTAAGCCCTGCCACTCCTGGCTGATAAAGCCCCAGGCAGGCCTCTGGCTGGGAGAAGAGTGGAGAAATCAAAGCAGGCAGAGGAGGGGCACACTCCAGGAGCATCTTAGGAGGGCTTGCCTCTCCCTGTCTTAGGTGGCGAGTTTCCTGGGTGAGAGGCTACGTACACATTTGCCGCTTGCACAGCCCTGTCTCAGTCAGGGCCCCGTGTGCATTTGATGGGGCCCTGCTTAAAGAAGAGAAGGCAAAATTGGGTGCAGGGCTTCAGAAGGGGCCCTGGGTGGATGGGGGACCCTGGATAACTCTCATTAGCTGCATGGCTAGCGTCCCCCTCTGATCTTCCATCAGATGGGGAAGCCTGCTAGATATAGAGGGAGCAGAAGCATCTCTGTGGCAGGTTCCCTGACTCCCTGTCAGTTCTCTTTCCACTACCCCAACCCACCCAAAACATGGCTGCCCTTTCTCCTCACCTCAGGCCACAAGATGGGTGGGCAGGTGGCTTCCTGGGGAGGGAAAGGGCTCATCTTGGGGCCGTGTCACTGTTGTGGACAGGGTCCTGTGTGGCCAGGACCCCCATCTGCCTGTCAGATGTTCCAAACCCGCACATCTGAACCACCTGGGTTCAGGGGCCCGAGGACCTCGCTGAGGATTAGAATCCCCAGGAACAGGTTAAAATGCATTTCCTGGGCCGAATCCAGACCTGCCGGGAGAGGCCCAGGACTCTTTCTACTGAACACGCTCGCCGGGTTCTTCTTCAGCACAGCCAGCGCTGGGGACCACGGATTTGGCCATTGGCCCCGAGTCCTACGTGTGTCAGGTGGGGACTCAACAGGGGTGACGAACAACAGAGGTGCTGGGTGAGAGAGAGAGAGAGAGAGAGTGTGTGTGTGTGTGTGTGTGTGTGTGTGTGTCTAGGGGAGGAGGCCAGTTGTGCACACTTACAGCACAGCAGCCTCCGCTGTGGCCAGGATGGCAGTGGGCAAGGAGGACCAGGCACCGGGCTTGGAAGCAATGGACTTTGCCTGGGCTTGAATCTTGCCTCTAGTGCTCAGAGTGGAACCATGTGGTGTTCTCTCTCTGCTCACCTCTGGACGGTTCATGAGACCCAGCACAACTATTAAAACAGTCATTATCCTTCTGGCCACCCTTTAGAGAACGTGTGCTGTGTGCCGACATCGTCCCATGGGGCAGGTGAGAGAGACTGTCGTTCCCAAGGACAGATGAGGAGGTTGGGGTCCTGAGAGGGTAGGGAGCTTGTCCGACATCACCCAGCTAGTAACCATCGAGACTAGAATTTGGGGCTTCCCTGGTGGCGCAGTGGTTAAGAATCCACCTGCCAATGCAGGGGACACGGGTTTGATCCCTGGTCCAGGAAGATCCCACATGCCGTGGAGCAAATAAGCCCGTGTGCCACAACTACTGAGCCTGCGCTCTAGAGCGCATGTGCCACAACTACTGAGCCCGCGCACCTAGAGCCCGTGCTCCGCAACAAGAGAAGCCACCGCAATGAGAAGCCCGCGCACAGCAACGAAGAGTAGCCCCCGCTTGCCTCAACTAGAGAAAGCCTGCACACAGCAACGAAGACCCAACGCAGCCAAAAATAAATAAATAAATAAATATTTAAAAAATGACTAGAATTTGAACCTAAGGCCATCTGATTCCAGAGCATATTATGTTTAGGCCATTCTGTCCTGTTTGCACACTTTCCACCTCCGGTCTTTCTCTCCTCAGCGACGGGCACCGAACACCTCCTATGTGCCAGGTGGAAGGGGAGTGTCATCCCTTCACCCCCACCCTGTCTCTGTGAGGGTCGAATCAGCCAGGGTGCAAGGCTGGGCTCTGGAATGGCTCACCATGCCTCATTCACAGCCTGACTGGGCTGGGGAGGGCTGTCTCTGGCAGAGACAGTCTCAAAGTTCAGGGGGCATCAGGGTAACCTGGAGAACTTGTTAAAATGCAGATCGCCAGGCCTCACCCCCAGTGATTCTGATGTAGTTGGTCAGGGCAGGGCCTCGGACTGTGTATTTTTGACAACCACCCAGGCTCTCTGTGGCAGGTGGTTTGAAGGTCACACTTTAAGATTGTCACGCTGTACTAGAAAGACTAATGTCAGGAGAAAGGCATAGAATCTGGTGGCCTAAGTCTCAGATGATGCAAGGTAAGACTTTCTTCGCTGAAAAATAGACAAACCCATGTATATACAAGATTTTGCAGTTTCAGGGGGCTCCAGGATCCTTGAAGGTCAACCATGGGTCCTGGACCCCAACGTAAGAACTGCCCACTGCTCTAAATGCCAAGTCTAGGCTCTCAGGTCACCTCTGCCATGCAGCCTCCCCAGACCGCTTGACAAAATTGCTTCTCCCTTGTGCTCCCACACGCTTGGTGAGAACATGACTCCACTGGGATAGCTGTTTGCATATCTGCCTCCACTCCTGGACTGTGGGCTTGTGGGCATCATTTTCCTTCTCCCTCTGGGCACTTACTTTTGAGGTTGGGCAGAACCACGTGATTTACTGTAGCCAATAAAATGCTGGTGACACAAACTTTACAAGCAGGTGTGTGATTTGCCGTATACTCTCTGTCATCCTGCAAATGCACGTCACCCGGTGGAGGGTCTACCAGCTGCTGTCCTTGAGTGACTGGGTGAACAGAAACTCCTGCCCACCTGCACTGGACATGTAGCATGAGTGCAAACTAAGTCTTTGTTGCCCTAAGCACAGGGACATTTGTTATTGCAGCCTAACCTGGCTTGTCCTAATGGTGCTTTGAAGGCAGAGCCCCTCTTCGCCAAGCTTCGGGTCTCCGGTTCCTAGCACAGGCTGGCACAGAGTAGGTGCTCAAAAATCACAGCAGCTACTGTTTATTAAGAACTTGCTAAGTGCTGGGCACTGTTCACTGTTATCTCATTGATTGCTTTTCTCCCAGGCCAGCTGTGGCATGTAAAGTGTTCTACACAGTGCCTGGCATGTAGTAAGTGCTCTGTTAGCTATTATTTCTAATTATGATGCTTCTCTGCCTCAGATGCAAATTGTTTGGAAGAACAAATGAATGGAGAAGGGTGGAGTGAACTGGCAGCTGGGATGAGGTGTCTGAGGACACATTAGGGGCCAAAAAGGAAACTTGGCTTTTTAGTTCTGTGTCCTCAACCAATACTGGTGGTCAGCTTCTGTCTGCTGAGACCCTACTGGGTGCCTGGTTCTGTGCAAGATGTACTGCACTCACTGGCTTATTTAATTCTTACTGGACCCCCGTGACGGAGGTGTTGTTATTCATCCCCATTTTACAGATGAGGAAACTGAGGCTCAGGGAAGTCAAGGATCATTCCCAAAGGCTCACTCTAAGAAGAGGCAGAGCCAGGGGACCGGCTGACTCTAAAGCCTGGAATATGAACCTCTCATTACACGTGCTGCCCCTTCCTAGGGGAAAAAGAGGGGAGAGCAAGATGGTGGCTGAGCCCAGGTCCTGGGCTTCTAGTCCATTGCCCTTTTTCCTCTACAACTTCTCTCCTCTTACCCGAAAAGTGTGAAAGTGCACACGCATCCCCCCTCAGAAGAAAGCAAGCCCAGGAAACCCCCTAGTGGCTGTGGGGCGGCCCCTCCCTGCCCAGGGCCGGCAGCAGCCCTCCCCATGCCAGCACAGACTCCATGTCACCACCGTGATTGGTAGACTAAACAGCTGGAGCAGAGCCGGCCTCCTCGCTCCCTCTCGCCAGGGCGGCCGGGGGGCTTTCAAAGACCGGCCTCGGCTGCTATCTCCCCCATCAGCTCCAGCAGCATTTAGCCACTTTCTTCAAACACCCGGCCAGAGCATGATGGTTAATGTCAAATCTGGCAGCAAGTCATAACCTATAGGGCTGAGACATTTATCATGGCCCTGGGGCCCCTGGGGACTTCAAAGGGGCCTGAGGGGTGGGGGCTGGGGGGAGGGGGCTCTGCACGGGGATTTTCCTCCACCCGGAGCCTCAGATCCCTTAGAGCTGGAGGGATCAAGGGGCTACCTCGGTTGGGCAGCCCAGATAATAATAACAATAATAATAAATATTAATGACGAATAATAGCTGTTCTGTATTGAGGGATTATTACCTCCAGGGCACTTTACACGTCTCATTGAATGCCCATAGCCACCCTGTGGAGCATTTATTGTTATTTTAATCCTTGCTTTTAGAGATCAGGAAACGGGGCACAGAGAGGCTAAGCCACTTGCCTAAAGTCACACGAGTCATAAAGAAAATGGCATCAACGACGATAATAATATGTCATTTATAGAGTGATTACCATGTGCCAGGTGCTTTGTGTGTGACCTCATTTAATCCCGCAAGTTCTCTCTGAGATAAGCATTATTATTGTCATTTCAGAGGTGGGAAAAGAGTCTGAGATGTGAGGTGGCTTTCCCAAGGGGACACAACTGGTAAGTGGCAGAGTTGGGATTCAAAAGCAGACCTTCTGCTCCAAACCTGGCTCCCAACCCTTGCACATTACGGGCCTCCAGGGGCTGGGGGCTGGGTCCTGAGGGGCGGCCGTCCTCCTCATCCTTGTCACGGCCTCTGTCAGGCACCCGGAAGCAGGAGAGCGGTCCTGCTGTCAGCTCCCGGGCCTGATGGGAATCCTTGTATCGTGGCACCTTCCACCTGGGGAGCTCGAGGCTCCCTGGGGGCAAGGTAGAGATGTGGAGGGGCCGGTGCTGTGCCTCCCTCTAGCTGCCTGCCTAAGTCTGGGGGTGGGGGGCGGAGAGCCTCTTTCATACAGGTGGTCCTCCAGGCTTTTTCTGGTTCTTGCCTGACAGTAGGGTAGTCCCAGCAGGTGTGGGAGAATGCTGTGGGGCTTAACCCCCGCCCCCCACCGGCTGGGATTCTGCCCCAAGTCAAATTCTAGTGCAGGGAGAGAGCTCTGCCTAAGGTGGGGATGAGCTTCCTTACAAAGCTCCCTGGGGCCAGTGCACAAATTGATCAAGCTCCACAAACACTGTTATACCCACAAAGCCCAGCTATCCCAGCGCCGCTGAGAGAGAGCAGAGTTGAATGGGTGTTTGAAGCAGGGAGCAAAAATGGTCCCTGCTCACAAGGATTAAACTCCCTCTATGAGGCCATATATGGCAAGTGTCCCACGAGAGAATGCTCCAGATGGCTTCCTGGAAGAGGTGATGTCTGGGCTGAGAAGAGATGGGGATAAGGTCTGTGCAGAGGAGCAGGGCCAGTGTATTAGTCAGGATTCTCTAGAGAAACAGAACCAATAGGAGATATATATATATATATCCTTGGATGAGACCCACCTACATTATGGAGAGTAATCTGCTCTACTCAAAGTCTCTGATTTAAATATCAATCATATCTAAAAACTACTTCCACAGCAATATCTAGGCTGGTGTTTCACCAAACAACTGGGCACCACAGACTAGCCAAGTTGACATATAAAATTAACCATCAGAAAAGACAAAAATTATATGATTCCACTTATCTGAGGTCCCTAGAGTAGTCGAATTCACAGAGACAGAAAGCAGAATGGTGGTTACCAGGAGCTGAGGGCAGGGAGGAATGGGGAGTTCTTATTTAATAGGTATAGAGTTTCAGTTTGGAATAATGAAAAAGTTCTGGAGATGATGGATTGTGGTGAAGGTTGCACAACAATGTGAACGTACTTAGTGGCACGGCATAGTTAAAATGGCAAATTTTATGTTATCTATATTCTCCCCCAATTAAAAAAAAAATTAACCATCATAGGCAGTGAGGGCCTGAGCAGCAAAGGGTGATGGGGAAGCAAGGACCCTTGTGAATGAAGTGAACTCATTAATTTCTCACCCACCAGATATTTAATGTTAAGCCTGCATGTGACAGCACTGTGCTAGGGCTGGAGAGACAGCAGTGAATGACAAAGTAACTCCCGCTACTAGATGCTGCATGTGGCACCAGGCCCTTTACATCCTTTATCTCATCTCATGATCACAAACAGCCCATGAGGGAAGCATGTCAATGGTCCCATTTTACAGAAGAGGAAGCTGAGGCTCAGAGAGGTGCTGTAACTTGCTCAAGGTCACACTATAACCCAGTGGTAGAGTGAGGGCTGAAATTCAGGTCTGTCCAACGACCAAGTCATTCATGGGGGCGCTGGCTGGAAAGGACACATAGAATCCTTTCTGCCCCAAGAAATTTGGTGGTGAAATAAAGGAGAAAGAGGAAGTGGTAGCTTGAAGGAGAAAAAGAACTGGGGAGGGTTTTCTTTGGAGAATGGGGAAAACTGGAGAATGTTTGTGGACCTTGGGGTAAGAGCTTGCAGAGGGGGAGGGAGAAGGGGTAGGGTGGGTAGCTGAGGCGGGCACAGTTGAAAGGAAGATGGTAGTACATGAAGAAGCAGGGAAGTCTTGAAGAGAGGTGCGGGGCAGCGGCAGCCTCTTTGGGCCAAGGCCTCTCCTCGGTCAAGTAGAAGCCCAGGGCTCCAGCACAGAGTGCGGGGGCAGGACAGGGCTGGGGCTGAGGAGAAGGGACCCAGGGAAGGGATGTGGGAGGAACAGGGTAGGAGCATGGGCTCCAGAGTCAGAAGGATATAGGCTTAGAGTTCAAGTCGCAGCTCTTGCTGCCCCAAACTCTCAACAGTGAATATCTCAGAGTAGAGAGGAGGGTGAGAGGCTCATGGGAAGAATTTCACTTTATATTTCTTACCCTTCAGTTGGAAAATTAACAACACTTTGTGATCTGCAAAAATATTTCTGTTGTGAGAAAAAAAATTACTCAACTGTATTTCCTGCCTACTTCAAGGGCATGCAAATGGGATAATGGGTGAGAAGGTCCTCTCTGATGTGTAAATTGTGAGAAAACAAATGAGAGAAAATATCAGCATTAATATTGGTAGAGCACTGTTTCAACATTGCAAAGAGGTTTCAGAGATTAAAATCGGACCCCATGCTTCCACCAAGCTGCTTATTACACCTTTCAGTTCATTCAACAAATGTTTATTGAGTGCCTACTGTGTGCCAGGCCCTGTACTAGGTGCTGGCAATAGAGGAGTGAGCAAAGCAGAGAAAGCATCTGCTCCCATGAAACTTACATTTGATGGGAGGGAACAAACAAGCAAACAAATATCTACTAAGCTAGGGAGTACTAAGTACTGTTAAAAATATAGGAGGGCACATAGTCAAAGAGGGTTCTATTTTAGATTGAGCAGTCAGGGAAGGCTTCCCTGAGGAGGTGATATTTGACCAGAGCCTTAAATGAAATGAGAGAGCTAAGCCAAGGGAATATCTTGGAGAATAATCCAGGCAGAGAGAACCCCAAGGGCAAAGGTCTGGAGGTGGGAACTCACTAGGCAGACACCATTCATGCACCCGACCTCCAGCCACACTCTCATCCATCCACCCATCCACTCATCCATCCACCTACCTATTCACCTGTGTTTCCATTCTGTTTACCTGTCCATCCATCTATCTATCCATTCATCCATCCACCCACCAAACCACCCACCTATTCACCTGTCTATTCATTCTATTTACCTATCCTTCCATCCATCTATCTATCCGTCCATCCATTCACCTCTCCCATCCGTCCATCCATGTATCCGTCATCCATCCATCTATCCGTCCATCCACCCATCCATCCATACAACATGTACTGAAGATCTGTTACCAGTCAGTCATGGGGAGGTATAGGGGAGACTTCGTGAAGAATTAGATACCATCTCTACTGATATGCAGAGACAGGTGCAAACCATTAGTGTACGGGATGGCAGTTGAAAGGGCATCCTCCATCACTCACCATGCACTTTTGCTAAGGAAGCTCTCTCAGCGTTTCCCCACTTTCATAGTTTTAGGAAATCTTGCTTGGGTTTCACAGCTCAAGTCCCAGCTTCTTTCTCCATGAGGTTTCTGGTACTTCCTATTAAAATTCACCACCCCTTTTAGTTTGGATCTTCATTCTGCACAATAATGCTCCATCCTCATTGGAGTTCCTTGTGTGAATTTGTGTCCCCACCACTGGTTCATGAACTCCTTAAGATCAGGGTAAAAATTAATCAATCGATAGGCTACCACTTACTGAATGCTTAACTACACATCTGGCATTGTGCAACGCATATCTTTAATACACTATTTGTTACTCATAACATACAGAAGGGGACCTGCCCTCATAGGAAGGACTTGTTATTATTAGTGCATTTTACAGATGAAGAATAACTGAGGTACCGAGAATTAAAGTGACTCATCCATGTCACAAGCTAGTAAGTGGCTGAGCTAGAACCTAAATCCTGGCCTTTCCAACTGCAAAGCCCGTATCTTAAATGCGCCACTTTACCGCCTTAGCCAACTCCTCTCCCCACCACACCCCTGCCTGTGCACTGATAGAACAGAAGGAAGAAGTAAGTTCCTGGCTCTAGCAGCAGACTGCCTGGTTTGAATTGCACCTTCATTACTGGGATTCATGTTTTGTGACCTTGGCCCTGGTCAATTCACCTCTCTGTGCTTCAGTGGTTTCATCTGTAAAATGGGGGTAATCTTATAGGTCTATTGTGGTGTAAAATGATGATTCATGTTAAAAAAAAGGTCGACAGGTACCTGGCACATGGTATAAGTTAGCCATGCATTTTGTCTAATACAGATTGCAACCTCAGTTCTCTCACAGTTTGGTTTCTTTGTTTTTTCGCAATTTGCCTGTCATATTTTATCATTCTTACTTTGCACCGTTTGATGGAGACGGGCCCTAAGAGCCCAAAGCAGATGCTTTGCCTTTGGAACTCTTCAACTAGGCCAGGAGCCTGCAAGAAGAGCAGCAGATTTGAACAGGACCGTGGAGTGACTCACCGGATGGGGGTGGTAGAGCAAGAGGTCCCCATCACCAGCCCTCACTGGGATGGGGAGGTGGGCCGAGGGGGCTCAGGCAGCACTTATCTGCCCCTCCCAGGGATCCACGTCAGCCGGGCCTTCAGACCTTCCAGGGCCTCCCCGTAAATCACCCTAGATGATTTATAGGGAGACGCCCAGTCCGCTAATCCAATAAACAGGATAAGCAGGGTCCAGCTGGATTTATGGGCTGCCAGAAGGGCCTTTCGCCGAGGGAGACGTGCGCCCTGTGACCCTTCTCCTGACCGCCGGCCTGAAGCACGCTGACGGGCAGGGGTCACACGGCCTGGGCTCCGGGCCTCACGCTGCTCCTTCAGCGGCTGCTGGTGATGTTGGGCTTTCCCTCTCTAGGCTCCAGGTCCCCGAAGCTCAGGTGTTCATCGGGCACTTGGCGCATGTGCAGTCAGCACATAGGGAGACTAAAGGCACTGTAAGCCGGGCCCTGATGTCCCGTGGTCGGGGGGCGTGGTTTGGAGCACAGGGATGCGGCTTACAGGTGCCAGAGCCAGGCTGGCCTGCGTTCAGATGCTGGCCGGGATATTTCCTAACTTCTCTGAGCCTTAGTTCCCTCGTATGTACATTGGTAAATAATAGTAATACATTTTCCACAGAGATGTTATTATAATAATAGAATGCAGGGCTTCCCTGGTAGCGCAGTGGTTGAGAATCTGCCTGCTGATGCAGGGGACACGGGTTCGTGCCCCGGTCCGGGAAGATCCCACATGCCGTAGAGCAACTGGGCCCGTGAGCCATGGCCGCTGAGCCTGCGCGTCCGGAACCTGTGCTCCGCAACAGGAGAGGCCGCGATAGTGAGACGCCCGCGCACCGCGATGAAGAGTGGCCCCCGCTTGCCGCAACTGGAGAAAGCCCTCGCACAGAAACGAAGACCCAACACAGCCAAAAATAAATAAATTAATTTAAAAATAATAATAAATAAATAATAGAACGCAGACCAAGTGCTCACACAGCACCTGGCAATTAATAAAGGGTCCATAAGTGTTAGCTAATCACAATTATATCGCATGGATACGTGCACTGGGAATATCACAGAGATCCTCATGCAGACGGGCTGGCCCAAGGGGGTGTGTTGCAGCTTTGCTGTGTTCGTGGGAAACTGGAAGGAACCGTATGTCCCTCAAAGGGCAGAGGATGGGTAACCATGAGTGAGCAGCAGAAGTTAGATATGACAGAGGCAGACCCAATGCTCACATGGCAACATGGATGGATCTTGAAAGTGAAGTGAAAAAAGATACAGCAATGACACCGCACCCATAGAGATTCAATACAACACCTCTAAAAATCTCAACAGTATTTGTTACAGACATAGAAAAGCCCATCCTCAAATTCATACGGAATTTCAAAGGATCCCAAATAGCCAAAAACAATCTTGAAAAAGAACAGGGACTCCCCTGGTGGCGCAGTGGTTAAGAATCCGCCTGCCAATGCAGGGGACACGGGTTCGAGCCCTGGTCTGGGAAGATACCACAAGCTGCCCGTGTGCCACAACTACTGAGCCTGCGCTCTAGAGCCCACGAGCCACAACTACTGAAGCCCGGGTGCCTAGAGCCCATGCTCTGCAACAAGAGAAGCCACTGCAATGAGAAGCCCGCGTACCGCAACAAAGACTAGCCCCCACTCCCCGCAACTAGAGGAAGCCCACGCACAGCAACGAAGACCCAACGCAGCCAAAAATAAATAAATAAATAAATTTATATATTAAAAAAAAAGAAGAAGAACAAAGTTGGAGGTCTCATACTTCTTGATTTCAGAACGTACAAAGCCACAGTAATCAAATCATTTGTGGTACTGGCATAAAGATAGACATAGAAGCCAGTAGAATAGAAAAGAGATCCCAGAAATAAACCCTAACATATATGGTTAACTTATTTTCCAACATGCCAAGACCATTCAACGGGAAAAGGACAGTCTTTTCAACAAATGGTACTAGAAAAACTGGATAGCCACATGCAACAGAATGAAGTTGGACCCTTAGCTCCCACCATGTACAAAAATTAACTCAAAATGGATCAGAGACCTACACTTAAGAGCTAAAACTACAAAACTCTTAGAAGAATATACAGGGGGAAATCTTCATGGCAATTAGTTTTAAAATATGACACCAAAAGTACAGGCTATGCACATACAAAAGAAGATAAATCAGACTTCATCAAAATTAAAAACTTTTGTACATCAAAGTACACTATCAAGAGAGTGAAAAGAAAGCCCACAGTGTGGAGAAAATATTTGCAAATCATATATCTGATAAGGGATTAATATCCAGAATATATAAAGAACTCCTACAACTCACCAGTAAAAAGACAACCCAGTTGAAAGATGGGCAAAGGACCTGAATAGACATTTCTCCAAAGATGATATACAAATGGCTAATAAGCACTTAAAAACATGCTCAACATCATTAGTCATCAGAGAAATGCAAATCAAAACCACAATGAGTTACCACCCATACCCACTAGGATGGCTATTTTTAAAAAACCAACACCAAAACAGAACAAAACCAGGAAAATAACAAGTGATAACAAATCTGATAACAAATCTGAACCCTTGTGCGTTGCTGGTGGGAATGTAAAATGGCCCAGCTACTGTGGAAAACTGTTGGCAGTTCCTCAAAAACTTTAACATTGAATTCCAATTTGACTAGCAATTCCACTCCTAAATACATACCCAAATAATTGAAAACAGGAAGTGCAACAGATACTCGTACACCAATGTTCATAGCAGCATTATTCACAATAGCCAAAAGGTGGAAAGAAGGCAAATATCCGTCAATAGATAAATGAATAAACAAAACGTGGTGTATACATATGATGGAATATTATTCAGCCATAAAAAGGAAAGAAATTCTGATACATGCTACAATATGGGTGAACCTCAAAAACATTATGCTAAATGAAATAAACCAGACACAAAAGGACAAATATTGTATGATTCCACTTGTATGAGCTATCTAGAATAGGCAGGTAGAGAAATTCATAGAGACAGAAAGTAACATAGTGGTTACCAGGAGCAGGGTGAGGGGAAAATGGGGGGGTATTGGAGATGGATAGCAGTGATGGCTACCCAACATCATGAATGCACTTAATGTCACTGAATTGTACACTTATGTCACTGAATTTTACACTTAAAAACGGTTAAAATCGTAATTTTTATGTTATTTCTCTTTTATCACATAAATATGCACACAGGCAAAATAACCATGTATATTTCATTTTTAAAAAATGGGTAAATTAAACCAACAGAACATTTGCCTTTGTGTGTGTGTCTTGTGTGTGTGTGTGTGTGTGTGTGTATGTGTGTGTAAGATAGGAATGGGCAATGAGGATAAAAGGGAATAGAGAAAACTGGGGCTTCCCTGGTGGTGCAGTGGTTAAGAATCCGCCTGCCAATGCAGGGGACACGGGTTCGAGCCCTGGTCCGGGAAGATCCCACATGCCGTGGAGCAACTAAGCCCATGTGCCACAACTACTGAGCCTGCGTGCCACAACTGCTGAAGCCCATGGGCCTGGAGCCCATGCTCTGCAACAAGAGAAGCCACCACAATGAGAAGCCTGTGCACTGCAGGGAAGGGTGGCCCTGCTCGCGGCAACTAGAGAAAGCCCGCACAGAGCAACGAAGACCCAACGCAGCCAAAAATAAATAAATAAATTAATTAATTAAAAAAAAAAGAGGCCAACTGGCCGTCCATTAGGGAGATGCCTCGGTAAGAAGGGAAGATGGGGTCTCCCTGGTGGCGCAGTGGTTGAGAGTCCGCCTGCCGATGCAGGGGACACGGGTCGTGCCCCGGTCCAGGAAGATCCCACATACCGCGGAGCGGCTGTGCCCGTGAGCCATGGCCGCTGAGCCTGCGCGTCCGGAGCCTGTGCTCCGCAAGGGGAGAGGCCACAACAGTGAGAGGCCCGCGTACAGGAAAAAAAAAAAAAAAAAAGGGAAGATGGATTTTTGCGATATTCTTCAAACTGGAGGCCACGACCAAACAGGTTTAGGATTTAGGATCCAACCATAAAATTAATAACATAACCACTGAATACTATTTGAATTAGTAACTGAATAAATGATCCCTTCAACTCCCGTTTTCTATGGTTCTGAGTTGCTTGGTTGACCCCCAAAAGGCCTGTCATTGGGCCCCGAGATATGAAGGTCCCCGACACGTTACAGTCTCAGACTTGTTCTGGGGAAGGAGCGTTGGCTGGAAGTAACAACCTCAAGCATTTCCTTTCCTGCCATCATGGGTTTCAACAAATAGTTCCTGAGCGCTCACTATGTTCTGGGCTGAGCAACAGGCACTGAATTCTCACCACAGCCCTGTGAGAGGTTCTATAGTAGCTCTGATTCTAAGACACTTCCTTCTGTCATCCTTTGTGGTCAGTGTGAGGGGGCCTTCGAATTCTCTCCTGAGGACCTCAGCAGATTTTCACTTGCATGAGTATTTCTGATGGAGGCTGAGCTTAGGAAGTTCTGGAAGAGAACTTGCCAAGTTCTCTGCAAGTTCTGAGGAAACCAAAAGGGGGTCTGGGGAGGCTGAGGAGAGGGCTGTGTGAGGAGGGTGTCCTTGGAGCAGAGTGGGGTGTGTGTGCATGTGTGTGTGCGTGTGTGCGCATGTGTAGGCATGTGCACAGGCGCACTGGCCATGCTTGGAGCACCATGTCATTCAATGACACAGTCTCCATTTCCAAAAATGGACTCCAGGTCACTCCAAACACATCCAGAATTCAACCCTGTGAAGCAGAACTGGTAAATAGCAACAAGAAGGTTAAATAAAGACAGCGGTGGGAATCATTTTTTGCGCTTTCCAAACATTGGCAACAACTCTTAACACTGCGGATGGATGGCAGGGTTCTAGTCTCCATGCGTCCCTGTGCTTGCTTCCCTTCCGCCTACTCAGCGCTGAGTCCAAACCCACAGTCCCCAGAGTTACATGGGGCTCGTCTGCCACATTTTCTGGTCCCCAGGTTTGGACAAAAGCTTCAGTGCATTTCTCCTTGATTCTTTTGACCAAATTTGTGGAGAGTTTTGTTTTTTTAACTTGGAAACAAATTGTAGCTCGGGCGAGAAAGGATGTTGCTTAATTTTAAGCTCAGTTCTGTTTTTCTAAGATTTAGTTCTCTAAAAAGGTAAGATAAGGGACTTCCCTGGTGGCGCAGTGGTTGGGAATCCGCCTGCCAATGCAGGGGACACGGGTTCGAGCCCTGGTCCGGGAAGATCCCACATGCCGCGGAGCAACTAAGCCCCTGTGCCACAACTACTGAGTCTGCTCTCTAGAGCCCGTGAGCCACAGCTACTGAGCCCATGCGCTGCATCTACTGAAGCCCGCATGCCTAGAGCCTGTGCTCCGCAACTAGAGAAGCCATCACAATGAGAAGTCCACGCACCGCAACGAACAGTAGCCCCCGCTCCCCGCAACTAGACAAAGCCCGCGCGCCGCAACAAAGACCCAATGCAGCCAAAAATAATAAATAAAAAATAAATAAATTAAAAAAAAAAGTAAGATAAAACAAATATCTATTTACCACAACTAGGCTTTCTAATTAGCTCCCCTGTGCCCTCCGCTTAAATTCAAACCACCTGTCTCCATATAAAATCTCCCATAGGTTCCTCCACTAACACCCTTCTGAAGGAAGGGCCAGCCCACAGCTGGCAACCCCTGGCTTGTGGGCTGCAAGCCATGGAACGTGTGGGGCTGGAACAAAGACATGTGCAGATGGAGTGTGGGATCCCGGCTGCTTGAGAAGGCTGCTTTGTTGAGGTTGCAGAAGTCACTGACAGGGAGAAAACATCTGGGGGACACAAAGGGCCTCAGGCCCAGAGCTGAGAGGTCCCAGAAACTTCGAAGCAATCTTGGCAGAAGATGTTCGGTGCTCAGAGGGAAAAGAATCCATTTCCACATTCTTCTGCCCTGGACGCCCACTAGATGTTTATACATCCCTGGGAGAGGTTATCTGCTTTTGACTTGAGGCAGGCCCCAAACCAGGCCTCCGATGGTTGGACCTGGGGGTTGTTGTGAAAGATGCCTGGGAGTGTGAGTGTGTGTGTGTGTGTGTGTGTGTGTGTGTGTGTGTGTGTGTGTGTGTGAGAGAGTGTGTGTGAGTGTGTGTGTGTGTGTGTGTTAGTGTGTGTGTTGGAGGGCGGGAGTTCAGAAGAGAGGCTCCTTGGAATCCAGAGACCCACAGAACCAGCTCGATGGCAGGCCCTTCTCCATCCACCCCTGCCAACAAATGAAGGGGTCTTCTCGTGGAGATGTCAATGTTTGGAGGGGCCCACCTCTGCCCTCGATTAGTTGTGTGACCTTGAAAAAGTCATTTTTCCTTGTCCTAGGCCTCATTTTCCCAACTCTGAAAAAAGCCTGTTGGGTGATGGACTTGAACTAGTGGTTCTTAGCATTTTGGAGACACTGGCCTTTTGGCAGTCTGATGTCAGAGTGTCTCTCTAGGAAGGACATTTTACAGGTGCAGATTCCAAATTTTACTTACACCTTCAGGGGTTCTTAGGGCCCTGGAAGTCCCTCTGAGGACTGGCCATTAGAGCCCCCAGGGGTGGTCTCCAGGGTCCAAACACAGACTGCACATGGTTGGTGCTTGGGAAATGTCTACGGAATGAACAAATGATCCCTTCCAACTCTCACTTCCTATGAGTCTATGATTCTAAGTGCCTGGCCTTGATTTTGCTTAGTCACATTCTGCAGATGGAAACAAAGGTATGCAGGAAAGACTCTTGTCTGACTGTTAGAGGCGCACACACACACACACACACACACACACACATATACATGTGTCCTCCGACTGACATTGCTTTGCCATACATATTTTATCAAGCCCCTACGTGCTAGGCACCGGGGTTATGGTGATGAGAAGGATAGACCCCCGTCCCTGCCCTCAGTCTAGCCGTTCTGGGCAGAGCTCTGTGCTCGACCTGGATGCACAGGGAGGCACAGACACAGCCCTGCAGTCAGGGCCGCGTTAGGACTTCCGTGGGCCTTGGGCACTTCCGCCTTCATGAGCCATTTCCTCCACCAAAAAAGATTCTAAAGTACCACTGTGTTGGTATAAAGATGAATTCATTGTTTTGTACGTTCATTATTAGTATTTTCATGTTTTTCTTCTCATTTAAAAAGATATTAAAATGCTTTTGTGGACCTTGACATGTATCGTGAGCTCTCAGTCCTGTGCCTAGTGGATAAGTCGGCCCTGCCTGCAGCTCAGCTTTACCCACCAGATGATGCAACATCTCAGGCTGCCAAGCATGGGTTTCACAAAGAGAATCCATAAGATGTCAGGGGAGGAAGAGGTCAGGGAAGACTTCCAGAGGGAGATGGCTCTTAAACAGAGTCCTGGAGGGTAAGCAGGACTGAGCTGATGAAGCAGAAGAGGCATCTGGACCGGGGAGAGATCAGAGAGGGCAAAGGCCTGGCAGGAGGACCATGCAGGCAGCAGAGGCGGCCAGAGTGCCAGTGCCCCTCAAAGCTGGACCTGGAGGTCGTTCAGGGTCTTGCCAACAGCCCCACCCTGATGTGCGCCTCATGGCTCCCACTCCCACTTGTGGACTCTCAGAATGCTGAGGAGGATGAGACAACCCCCACCATAACCCCCGTTTACTGAGTGGGACCAGGTGCATGGAGCACTTCATCATTATCCCATTTTATAGATGAGAAAACCAAGGCTCAGGGCGTTAAGTACCTTGCCTGCAGTCAAACAGCCAGGAAGGGTCAGCTGGATTCACACAGGTCCATCTGACTCCAGAGCTCTAAGCTCTTACCCCTACATCATACTGTCTCTCCAAGAGGCTGAGGGAGCCCCCCATCATCCCACAGATGGGTCAACTGAGGCCCAGAGAGGAGATATGATTGGCCTAACAGCACAGCAGTTTTGCAACAGAGTTGGGAATAGAATCTAGGGATCCTGGCTCCAGCCCAGGGGTCCTTCCCAGCGGTCAGGGAGATCAGTACCCTCTGAATGATTACATTAGCATCATCAGCCTTCTTCATCCTCTCGGCTTAAAAAACACAATCTTGTTTCCACAACAGCCTTGCCCCTTCCTGGTAAGTCCTTCCTACCCGACCTGTCCATGCGGGTTCCTGAAGACCCAGCTTCTGTAAGAGTCAGGCCGAGATCCTCCTTTCTCAAAAGTTTGTCCTCAGAAAGGGGAGCCTCTTTTCTTGATGTTCCTCCACTCCCCGCCACAGGACAGAATAGGTTTCTCTGTGTCCCAAACCCACCCCTTCCATGCAAAAAGCACCCGCCCCTCAGGCTGGCTGTGCAGATGTTATCATGGGCCCGAGCTGATTCACTTTTGTGACAGCTCAGCGCCCTGGGCAGGAACGCAGTTCTGGGTGCCACAGTCTTCCAGGGGTAGAGACACACTGGAGTGTGTCCCCACACCCCAGGGTGGGGTGGCAGGAAGGCCAGGGGCCTCCATGCCATGTCTCCTGGGAGGAGGCGTAATTGCAGGAACTGGGCTGTAGAGTCTGGGGGTATAGAGCTGTCATCAGACCCTGGGAGAGCATCCTGTAGAAGGGTGATAAAAATTCGGGGTCCTCAGGGAGGATTTGGATTCTTAGTGGAACTGACGGGGTACAGGTCCATTCAGTTCAAGATGTTACCACAGTCAATGCTGATCAAGGAGGAAGTGGGTTGTCTAGGGCAGTAATGAGCCCCCATGTACTGGTGATGTGGAAACAGAGGCTAGGCAGGAATGCTGGGAGGAGATTCAGGTGCCAGATGGGAGATGCAGGAGCCCATGGCCTTATGGATTGGAGGGCTTTATGAAGCGTATGCCTCTTCTCATTTTCTAGTGAAGCAACATAGCTGAGTGGAAAGAAATACCTCAACCCTTGAAATCAGAGAGTCCCTGTTTAAATATCTGGTTTCTACTACTAAGAAACGCTTCACCTCTCTGTGACTCAGTTTCCTCTCTGTAAAATGGAGACAAACACAAGGGCTGTTGTGAGAGTTAAGTAAGAATGTATATAAAGGTCCTGGCAGGGACTTCCCTGCCAGGGAAGTGGCGCAGGGGTTAAGAATCTGCCTGCCACTGCAGGGGACATGGGCTCGAGCCCTGGTCCGGGAAGATCCCACATGCCGCAGAGCAAACAAGCCCGTGCACCACAACTACTGAGCCTGCGCTCTAGAGCCTGCGAGCCACAGCTACTGAGGCTGCGTGCCACAACTACTGAAAACCACGCACCTAGAGCCCGTGCTCCGCAACAAGAGAAGCCACCGCAATGAGAAGCCTGTGCACCACAAAAAAGAGGAGCCCCCGCTCGCCGCAACTAGAGAAAGCCCGCACACAGCAACAAAGACCCAACACAGCCAAAAATAAATAAATTAATGAATTAAAAGAAAAAGGTCCTGGCAATAAATGAGTTTCTCTTCCCATTTTACTGGGGGAGGGAACAGAGTTTGGAGCTGTTAAGTGACATACTTGGCCAAGGTTAAATGGCTTGTAGGGGCAATTGATTTAGAATGGGAACCCAGGTCTCTTCCAGAACAGTGGGCTGTGTCCTACCTGTTTAGGTCCTATTTATTGAGCACCTACAAATGCTTGAGCTGAATGGTGCTCCACTGAGTACCTGCTCTGTGACCAGGTACAATTATTATCCTCATTCCACAGATGAAGCTCAAATAATTTTGCCAGTTGCTCAAGGTCTCACAAATGAAGAAGCAGCAGAGTTGGGGTGCCAATTAAAGTCTGACTCCCAAGGCTGACTCTTAATCGGGAGTTCCTGTTTTTATAAATAAAGTTTTATTGGAACACAGTCACGTTCACTTGTTTACGTGTTGCCTGTGACTGCTTTCACGATACAATTGCAAGGGGAATCACTGACTTGCAAAGTCTGAAACATTTACTATCTGGCTATTAACCAGAAAACTTTGCCTAGCCCTACTCTTAACCACCATTTTATATAATAGTTTTTTCTTGAGAATTTAAAAGGAGAATCTGCTTAACACCAAGACACATTTTCAGGCAGGTCAGTAAGTATTTGACATGAATTCTGTGATAAATAGAGACTGAATTACCGTCTGGCTCTCCTTGCAACTTTCCTCCATCTCCCGCTAAGCAGATCTTCTTGGTCAAGGGGATGGGCTGAGTAAAACAAAGACAAAGGCATGTGTCAAACACATTAACAAGGCCCTGTGTTTTGCATCTGTATATTGTGATTTAATCAGGGGATTTTAATTGTTTTATTTAAAAATTTTTATTATTTAAAATGATTTAATTGTATTACTTTTTTTTTTTTTTGCAGTACGCGGGCCTCTCACTGTTGCGGCCCCTCCCGTTGCGGAGCAGAGGCTCCGGATGCGCAGGCTGAGCGGCCATGGCTCTCGGGCCCAGCCGCTCTGCGGCATGCGGGATCCTCCCGGACCGGGGCACGAACCTGTGTCCCCTGCATTGGCAGGCGGACTCTCAACCACTGCACCACCAGGGAAGCCCTGTATTACTTCTCAATTGATGTTTACAGCTTATTATTAATGCTATTTATTATAAATGTCAGAACTGTATCTTTTCTCCTTTAAAGTATTTATTTATTTATTTATTTGGCTGCTCTGCACGGCTTGCAGAATCTTAGTTCCCCGACCAGGGATTGAACCCGGGCCCTCGGCAGTGAAAGGGTGGAGTTCTAGCCACTGGACGGCCAGGGAATTCCCATCTTTTCTCCTTTTAAATATTACATGATTTCCATCGTGAACGTATAATATCTCAGGACGACTTCCTTCCCCAAGCGAACAAGCGGGGTTTTTAGCCATGGCCAGGGAGATAGTAGATTTCGATATGCCGGAATTAAAGAACAGAATCAGTAAACGAATAAAAATATCAATCTGAGCAGAAAGAGTACTGAATCAGGAGTCAAGAGACCTTGGTTCTAGACATAGCTCCATCCAATCAGCTGGGTGATTTGGGTTTCTCATAAGCCCTCCTATGTCTCAGTTTCCCCTTATAAAATGGGGCTACTGGACCAGATGACTGCTAATGGCTCTTCCTAGTATAGCAGTGTATTCCCATTAAAAAAACGCACCAAAATAAAGCCAGCAGTTCTGCCTAGAAGGAGGGGCTTCACAGAGATGACCATCAATCCCACAATGGGGTTCTCTATTCTGAACCTAGCAATCCCTTTGGGAGTAGGGGACAGTCGGCGTGCACCAGGCACCTTCCCAATCATTTCCGGTTTTGTCACAGGATCCAGGACTCTTTTATCAGAAGAAGGGGAATTTAGGTCTGATGAGGGAGGAGTGTCCCTGGTGGGGGCAGTGGGTCAGAAGACGCCAACAGTTGGAGGAGGGGGGGAGCTGAAGGAAGCGGTGACCCTGTCCTGTCATCTTCCCCTGTCCTCGGGATGGCTTGGGGAGCAGGACAGGACAGACATGTCATCGCTGTGAGGGGCGTGGATGTCCCCACCTTCCTGCTAATCCCTAATCATGATTACCCTCTCCCTAGGCAGGAATGAAAACCTTTTGGTCTTTATTTCATATCACTTTTTACAATTTTATAGGCAAAAAAGGAAATTTCACTGCTGTTTTAATTTGTCTCTATTTGATCAAGAAAAAGATCTTTTTCTTGTTTAGCTATTTGTAGTTTTACTTTCGTAAACAAAATTATTTGCAGCCTTTGCTTTAATTTTTTTCCTATTAGCAATATTTATCTTTTCGCTTTTGAGTTTTTGAGGTTACATACTTAATGTGTAAATGTATCTTTTGTTTTGTCAAGCTTTTAGAAAACCAACAAAACTGGGTGTAGTAAGAAAATGTTAATAGCCTCTTTACTTCCTCGGCAATTCTGAACTCCAGAGGAGTCCATTGATAATTAACATTTGCGGAGTAACTGCTGTTAGTTTTCTGTATTTATACAAACTAACTCAAATACATATATATGTATATATATAATTTTTCATTTTTTTATAAGAGTAGAAACCTGCTATATCTTTTAATCTGAAAACTGTTTTTAAAAATTCTACATTGTAAACTGAACTAGCCCTGTCTTAGATTCCTATGCCTCTTGTGTATTTCACAAACTCTTTCTTGTCATCGTCACTACAAGAGTTAGTCAAGAATCACTAGGCCAGAGTTATAGATTAGAGAAACTGAGGCCCAGGGAGGAAACGTGATTCACCCAGATCCTTCAACAGTTCAATACTGGGGGGCTTCCCTGGTGGTCCAGTGGGTAAGACTCTGCCCTCCCAATGCAGGGGGCCTGGGTTCAATCCTTGGTCAGGAACTAGATCCCACATACTGCAACTAAGACGCCTGCGTGCCGCAACTAAGACCCGGAGCAGCCAAAATAAATAAATAAATATTTTAAAAGCCCCCAAAACATTTCAATAGCGGGACGAGAACCCCAGGATGAAATCCTCCTGATTCTGGAGGCAGACGCCTCTCTATGCAGAGTGAATCAGACCTTCTGTCCCGAGAGTCACCCTCCTGAGGGGCACAGGCTGGAGTTGGGAGTCAGAGAAAGTGTAGGTACTAAGAGAGTACACGACGGCAGAAGAATTCAAGCTACCCCCAAGGCGCTCCTCAATTCCTGACGTGCTAGGTGACCTTGGGACAAGCGGTCGGCCCTCTCTGGGCTCCCAGTGCTCATCTACGAAATAAAGGCTTGGACCTAATCAGAGGATTTCAAACTGTGCTCTTCAAAGCTGCAGGGAGCCTCCACAAGTTACTGTCCCTCAAAAGTGAACACGGGGAGCACGTTCTGGGATGCTCATCACAGCACCCGCTGTGTCGGTGAAAAGTTGGAAGCAACTGCAATGTCTTACATGCAACAGATCATGCATGTGTTCATCCCTTCTTTCGTTCGTGGGATAGTTATTGAGTAACAACTGCCAGGCCCTGTTTTAGACACTGGGAATCACCGCTGAACAAGACAGACCAAGCCTCTGCCCTCTTAGAGCTTCCCCGAAAGGCCGGGCCACCCGACCGTGAGCTGAACCCCAGTAAGGTGTAACCAGATGTGCCCCTATGTCACAGCATGGATGGGTCTCCAGGCCACAGGGCTGAGTGCTAGAGGTGGTACCAAGACCTGGGTAGGCTGATTCCCTTGATATAAACCCCACCCCTTCTGGATATCTGGCTGTAGGTGGACAGATACATTAAAAGGTGCTGAGGAGGCTTTGCGGGGTGCATCTCCAAACGATGGTTTTGTTTCTGGAAAGAGAGGGGAGTAGTCCAGGATTGAGGGTACCTTGTGTCGGGCACTTTATCTGTATTTTTTAAACAAGGAAGACATTCAAATATTGTTTGCAATTAAATATATATATATGTGTGTGTGTGTGTGTGTATATATATATATATCCAGAGAGAGGGAAGGACAAAAAGAAACTTACAAGTTTCAGTCTCACAGAGTCCTTCAAAATCTAACGTGTTCAGGCTCTACGATCTACCCAAACCTAGTAAGTGTCTTGGTTTGGGGATCAGAGATTTTAAATTAAACCAATGACGAATATTGCCGGGATCCAAGGCTAAGCCAGCTTCGTCATCGAGGCAGCATCCACTGTGTTCAGTCCCAGCTGATTCTCCCTTAGCTACTTAAAATCTCATCTTGGCATTACTGGGTGGGAAAGCCTCCCCCAAGATTTATTTTACAAGTGAGGAAAACTCTTTTCTTTTTTTTAAAATTTACTGAATATATTTGACCTATGACGTTATGTGAATTTAAGGTGTACAACGTGTTAAATGATTTCTTATTTTGCCAAGGACTCAATTAACGGTAGAGCCCAGATTGCAAAGCAGGAAGCCAGCCTGCCCTGCCTCCAGATCCTGGGCCCAATGCAGGGGGGAGGGGTGGGTGGGATGGAGGGGGAGGCCATCCTCCAGACTCCCACTGGAAGCTCCAATGATGAGTCCTGGTGTCCAGCACATGCTGAAAGGAAGCCTTGTCAACATGGAAGGAGATCAAGGTGGCCAGGGGGTGCTGAAACCTCCTGTCGGGTCCAGCATCTCTGAGGAGATAGGGACACTTCGTACGCTGCCCCTGTCCCCGCCCCCTCCTCGAGCTCTCTCCACTCGAATTCCGAGGGGCTTTGGAATCACTAGACTGTCTCCTGCTCCCAGGAAACCCCAGGCTTCAGTGGAGCCAGGCGACTGGCCATCCATCATCCTTATCTCCCGGCTCTGGCGGCCCCAGGTCCCTGGCCTGGATGGGCCCAGGGGGCCAGGAGGGCCGGGGGGGGGGGAAGGATGGGGGCAGGGGGGCCTCGATAACAAGAAAAGCAGCTGTTCCCTGGGGGAACTTCAAAGTGCCTAGAGCTGAAATTTATGGGCAGAGTTGTTCACATTAGGGGCCAGAGGGCCATTCATCCTGTAAATATTTATTGAGCACCTACTGTGTGCCAGGCACTGGGCTGGGGGAATCTTATGGGCCCAAAGAGATTTTGTTGTTTGTTAGGTTAACATGTCTACCTCAGTGGACTAGGTTTGATGAATGAATCAGTTCATTAATTCATTAAGTATTTATTAAGCACCCACTGTGTGCTGGGGGTTGCTGGAAATCCAAGGCTGTTGGAACAGTTAAATAAATACGCCCCCCTACTGTGGGCAGGGTCTGAGATCCACTAATGCAGTTGTCCGGAGCTTCAGAGTCAGGCAGACGGACAAGTTACTAAACCCTCTTTGGTCTTTGCTTTCTTAGCTGTAAAACCAGGGTAATAATCGTACCTATCCCACAGGGTTTGGGAGAGGAGGAACTGAAACAAGAAACTATAGGTCTAATTCTTAGCCTGAGCCTGGTAAACGGTCATCTCGTACCAAAGGTGGCTATTTTTGCGACTGCAGATGATTGGCCCCACATTTATTACGTGTGTGTTGAGTGCCTGCCATGTGCTCTGCAGCTGCTGTCAGGGCAACTGGCAAGTCGGCCTGGGAGGGTTTGCCAGAGTCCGTACCTCTCCCCTGAGGTCTCTCATTGGCTGAGCCTTCGAGGTGTTAAAGAGGGGTTTATGTGACCCAGAAGAGGCATTTGGACTTAACCCCTCAAATCCCTGTCACCCCAAGACTCTAAGGGCCCATGATCTTCCAGGCAGGGTCCTGGATGGGTACCTCCCTACCTTCCAGGCAGCCCATGAGGAAGGCCTTCCTGCTGCGGAGCTGAGATCTGCCTTGTGGAAAATTTCCCCATTAGCGTCCCAGCTTTGTCTTCTGGGCCCTACCCCAGCTCTTTGAGCCTCAGTTTATTCATCTATAAAATGGGAATAGCAATAGTTCCTATCCTATAGGGTTACTGGGAGGGTAAAATGAGACGAAGATGGTAAAGCACTTGGGACAACCTCTGCAAAATGAAATCCGTGATAAGGGGCAGCGAGTAACAGCAAACAATAAAATAACGAGAGCCTCTGGGAGTCAATGAAAAGAGGAGGTGGAGGAAGAGGAAGACGAAGGAGAAGAACGGGAACCAGAGCTGTTCTTTCTGGGGTAGGAAGTCGTCCTCAGGAAACCTGAGTTTGGCAAAGGAGAGCACACACGATTCCCAAAGATGTTTCCCAGCTCACAAAGTCTGGTAAACATGGAAAGGAAGGCGCTTGTAGTGTTCTTCTCCATGCAATGGGGGCAGTGTTTCCACTTCCACTCACAGAAGAGCAAGTGAGGCCCCTGAAGGGGACTTGATTTCCCAGGGTCAGGGAACAGGGGGCACTGGGCATCCCCAGAGCTCAGTCTCCTCTCTCACTCCCCTCAAGGGAGCAGTGGAGGGGGGCTCTCCATGGACAGTGCTAGGGGTTGAATTGTGTCCTTGCCCTAAAATTCATAGGTTGAAATCCTAACCCCCAGCACCTCAAAATATGCCTTTATTTGGACACAGCGTCTTTAAAGAGGTAATCAAGTTAAAATGAGGTCATTGGGGTGGGTCCTCATCCAATACATCTGGTGTCCTCATGAGAAGGGGAAATTTGGACACAGAGTGATGCAGAGACAAGAGACAGGGAGAAGACAGCCATCCACGACACAGGAGAGAGGCCTGGAACAGAACCCTCACAGCCCTCAGAAGGAACCAACCCCGCCTGCACCTTGATTTTGGACTTCCCAGCCTCCAGAACTGGGAGAACACATTTCTGTTGTTTAAGCCGCCAGTCTGCCGCACATTGTGCCAGCAGCCCTGTGGCAGTGTGTGGAGTGCCCCACGGAATGCTCTGAAGGCTTGCTTCCCTGCCTGTCCCAGGGGGGCGGCTCTTCTCCAGAACCCTGGGATGTTGGTCAGAAGGCGCGTGGCAGGCCCGGCAGTGTCTGACCACAAGGCCGTGGTCTTTGCATTGACCTTCCTTGTTCTTGTCGCTCCCTGAGAAGTGAAAACCCATTTTCCTGGTGCCTTCCGGTGATGACTGGATTAACCTCACCTGCTGCTGTCCTCTGCGAAGACCTGCCAGGCTTGCTCTGGTCTCCCTGGGACTGGGGATTTGTCAGAGATTCTGGGAATTACCAAGTCAGCTGCATCCACTTCCTCCTCTGTGATCTCTTCCCTCTTCCCTCCTTCCTTCTTCGGCGCCCCTCCTCCTGGCCTATGCTCACCCCACGCCCACCCACACCCCATCCCACAACTGCTTCCTCCTGATTCCCCATCCTCCAGGCCACCCTCACCTGGTGGCCCTCAGCAGAGCAAGGGGCAGTCCAGAACCCAAGGCTGCCCTGGAGACAGAGGCAGGAAAAGTCTAAACTCACTTCTTTCGAGCCGAGAAGAAGTTATCCAGAGCTGGTTTCTCCTCCCACCTTCCAGGAAGCCTCGTTCTTGTCCCTGGCCTGGATACATTATTATATTTTGCTTTAATTGCATTAAGGCAAATGACTATGTCACCCTGTGGTTTCGATCAGGTCAGGGATCTGATAATCGATCCTGGCACAGTCTAGACAGGAGTCACTTTGAAGCTGTTTTTAGCAGGATGAGAACAAACAATTTTTCCAAAGTGGTCACATTAGGCAAACAGGCTGGTGGGTCATCTCTTTGGGAGGGAGTGTGCCCTGGCTCCAGGCAGCCTGCTGACTGATTCCAAGGCCCCTGGGGAGGAGACAGGACTGCACCCCCTGGGACGCAAGGAGCTTGAAGTAGAGATGCCACAGGCTTAGGCCTCCCTATATGTGAAATCTGGTCCAGGTGCCTCTTCCAGGAAGGCAATCCTGACTGACACCACCTGGCTCAGGGCACAAAGATAGCATAGTGCAGTGTGAGATGGCTGGCTGGAGAGATGGAAGAAAGATGGAATTCATACAGGGCACTGGTAGAGGTGGGACCACGTCCTGCAAAATTATTCTCTCTTCAACTCTTTCGATTCTTTGAAGTTCATCAAGAGGAAAGCCTCAGTGTGGTCTAGTCTGTCTCTAATATGGTTCTAATGTTTGCTGATCTCCCCTTTTAACAAGGAGAGCAGGCCTTGGCTCTGCAGGGTGCTAAGATATAGCTAGATTTCAATAACACTGTTTTGTTATCGTTGTATTTATTTCCTACAGTCTCTTTCAAGCAATACTGGTTTTCCCCCAACAGAAAGTGAACCATTGTTCGAGCACAGTAAGGTAGAGATCCTGAAGGTGGGAGCTGAAGGAGGACTTTGGGAGACAGTGCTGGGGGATCTTATGCACAGGACCCATGCCAGCTCCGCACTCGCTTGCTGTGTGACTGCAGACAAATTGCTTTGCTCTCTGAGCCTCGGTTTCTCTGTGTAAAATGGAGTTGATGATGTACTGCGTGGGGCCATAGTGAGGATTTTCTGAGAACGCAGGCATGTAAAGCATCCAGTGTATGCATGGCGGGCGTGGGGTCTGCCCTCTGCCTGGTGGCCTTGTTCCTTACATGGGCCACTGCTCCCCTCAGCCAGTCTCAGAGCCTTTGCTGGTCCCACGGGCAAAACTGACGAGATTCCAGGTTCAGAGGAAACGAAAGGAGCTTGGAGGCCCGAGCTATGCCCTGGCTCGAGCTCCCTGGCCTTGGGCTTGCTCCATCCCTCCACTGGCCCCCAGTTTCCCCACCTGTCAGCAGAGGCTCTGACCAAATGATTTTAAGACCCTTTGCTCTGACATAAGGATATTTTGGAGTTACAATGCCACAACAGAAGAATCTCTGTTTTAACAAATATATCTTGTGGTCCTCCCTACTTGCAGACTTGGCCATGGACAAGCGGCATCGGCCTCACTTGAGAGCAGGTAGAAATGCAGATGCTCAGGCCCCACTCAGATCTCCTGAATCAGAATCTGCATTTTAGGACTTCCCTGGTGGCGCAGTGGTTAAGAATCTGCCTGCCAATGCAGGGGACACGGGTTTGAGCCCTGGTCTGGGAAGATCCCACATGCCGCGGAGCAACTAAGCCCATGTGCCACAACTACTGAGCCCACGTGCCACAACTACTGAAGCCCGCACACCTAGAGCCCGTGCTCCGCAACAAGAGAAGCCACCGCAATGAGAAGCCTGCGCACCGCAACAAAGAGTAGCCCCCGCTCACCACAACTAGAGAAAGCCCGCGCACAGCAATGAAGACCCAACACAGCCAAAAATAAATAAAGAAATTAATTAATTAATTAAAAAAAAAAAGAATCTGCATTTTAACAAGATGTCCAGTGCTTGAAAAGCACTGATTTATATCACCCAGTCTGAAATGCAGAGTTTTAAATGCTTTTACATCTTCAAATATATTTATATATATTTATACATTTCTCAGGGATTTTAAAAAACAATGAACATGTCATTTTTTTTCTGAAACAATAAAGGTGTTATGAAAATGGTAAATGAACCCAGGCCAGTTCAGAGACGAAATGATTTATGTAAATCTGGTGAACAGTTTTTCCCAGGAAATTTTCCTTCTGAGTAAGGTAGGGTCTCCCACTTTCCATAAGTTGGCCTCTTCCCAGCAAGTGTCTCCCTCATGCCTGATTCCTGGAAGGCTGTATGTGCGTGTGTGTGTGTGTGTGTGTGTGTGTGTGTGTGGTGTTGTGTGACTGTGTCTTGCAGCTGATCCACTGAGCAGGGACTTCAGCCAAGTCAGCAAAACCAGGATGGAAAAAAAACTAGATTCCTAAAGGCTTCAGGGTAAGCCTGGGGAGCTTGGGCAACCATCCCTCAGATAAACTGAAGCAGCATGTACTGTGGATTAGTCAGGCATCCTGGCTTTCCAGTTGGGCCCACCTCCTAGAGGGCTTCCTGCCTAACCCTCCTGTCCAGCTGGGGTTCTCTGTTTCTCCTCATCTCCAAAACAAAAGCCCCAAACACCATCCCATCCACTTTGGGAATTTATCCCAAAGAAGCGATCTCGATGTAGGCAAAGATCTTCCTAAAAGAATGATCATCACATGCTGTTAATAAGAGTGAGAAGCCAGAAAAAAATCCAAGTGTCCAAGAATAGGGGCCTGAGGTTACTTCATGATGTATTTCAATCCTGTGCCTGCCTGGGAGCAGGTCAGCAGTTATGGGCAGGAGTCGGCAGGTCTGGACTCGAGGGATAATTTAAGCAGTTTATTTAGCCTCTCCAAGCCTCACTTTCCTGAGCTGTAAAATGGGAGTGATAATAATACCAAATGCCTGCTCTTGTTTTGAGGATTAAATGAGGACATACACGGAAAACATTTAACACCACGCCTGGTGCACAGTAAGCACTTGGTAAATGGTTGTTTGCTGTGCGCCGGTTCAGATACAGACAAATGTTGGTGGTGAGTATTAATGACAAGGAAATATATATATGGCACAGTGAAAGTGAAAAAAACAGATTATAACTCAGCATGATCCATTTTGTAAACATATGTGTACATATTCACATTTAGCCTTGTATGTAATTGATAAACATGAAGTGGAGATGTAGTTGCCACAAGAACAGGAAATGTCCGGCCACTGGGGAACCCTTTCTCATTTCTCAGGCTCACTTCCATACTCTTTGCCTGAGAATGCCAGGGAAAATCAGATTTGGACCTATCGTTGATAAGGACCATAATGAAAAAACAAAAGTGGTACCACTTGAGTGCTTTCTAACAGACAGGCACCTTCTAGGTGTACTACCAGCTCATTTATTCTTCACAACCACCTATGAAGCGATACTATTAATATTCTCATTTTACAGATGAGGAAACTGAGGCACAGAGGGGCTGAGTAGTCATCTGTCCAAGGTCTAACAGCCAAAAAGAGGTCAGAAGATAGTTTCAAACCTGGGCTCTAATTACTATGCTATCCCACCCCCCCAGGCCTCTCATTGACAAAGAAGGAAACTAAGGCCCAGAGAAGCAGGACACTGGCCCAAGGCCACACAGCAAAGCAGTGTCAAAGGAGGAACTAGTACTAAGCCTCCTGAAGCTTTGAGGCTCCTCAGTGCCCCCTTCAGGCAGCCTGAGGATGCACTGGCTACCTGGTTCCTCCAGGCTGTAGGAAGGGCACCTGCGCAGCTAATCGTTTGCACTCCTCTGCGTACAACCGGCTGCTAGGGAAGTACAGGTCTTTGGCGAGCAAAGGAGACAACACACAAACTGTCTGCACCTTCCCCTGAAGCCCTGCCTCCACCCTCCAAATCCCATGTCACTTAAGGCAAATGTAATCCATATGGCTCTAATTCATTTACACTTAAATCTGCAAGACACTGGGTTCTAAGTGCTGTTACTTACAAAGCCTTCAGAACCTGTTAAGTGAGATTCAGCTCCCCAACTCCTCCTCTCCAACCCTACCCCGAGTCCAGTCTTCCTCCCCTTCCCCCATCTGGACCAGAGTTCATACCAGCATCTGGCAGGGCTGAAAAGAAACTCACAAACTCAGACTTGGAAACTGTGGCAGGGTGCACAGGACCAGTTATTAGGATGTTCAGAGCAGCATTGTTTGTAATCCCAAAAGTTGGAAACAATGTATATGTCTATCCATGGGAGACTGGATGAATAAAGTGTGGCAAATGCATACAATGTGACACCAAACAGCAGTAAAATGGACAATCTCACAAACATACTGTTGAGGGAAAAAAACAAGCAAGTTGCAGATTAATTCATAATATGATACCAATTATTCAAAATTTAAAAACACTGAGAAATCATTATATGCAAATATATAAACTACCTTGGTAAAGTTCATTTTCTAACCTGGTAGTGGGTACATGGGTATTTGTTCTAGCATATATACATTTTTGTATAATTTTGAAAAGCTACATAATAAAATTTTCAATAAACCCCTAGATTTCACATCAGCAAAGGAAGTTAGCCTGTGTGTTGAGTTCAACTCCCTCATTTCACAGAAGGGGAGAAGGAAATAATTTAATATTTGTTAACTACGTAACACTTACTAAATACTCACTTGTCAAGCACACCCTCATGTCATGTAAGTTCCAATCCCCTGCATGGTAGCATATGCTATTACTATTCTCATTTTACAGATGAGGCCGCTGAGGCTCAGCAACTTCCTCAAGGTCATGCAGCTTGTAAACCACAAGGTTGCAATACAAGTCGTGGCCTCTGGCTCCCAAGGCTCACACACCAGACCACATGCTCTTGAGGCCAGCACTGTTCTTTTTTTTTTTTTTACATCTTTATTGGAGTATAATTGCTTTACAATGGTGTGTTAGTTTCTGCTTTATAACAAAGTGAATCAGTTATACATATACATATGTTCCCATATCTCTTCCCTCTTGCATCTCCCTCCCTCCCCACCCTCCCTACCCCACCCATCCAGGTGGTCACAAAGCACCGAACTGATCTCCCTGTGCTATGCGGCTGCTTCCCACTAGCTATCTATTTTACATTTGGTAGTGTACATATGTCCATGCCACTCCCTCACTTTGTCACAGCTTACCCTTCCCCCTCCCCATATCCTCAAGTCCATTCTCTAGTAGGTCTGTGTCTTTCTTCCTGTCTTACCCCTAGGTTCTTCATGACATTTTTTCCCTTAGATTCCATATATATGTGTTAGCATACGGTATCTGTCTTTCTCTTTCTGACTTACTTCGCTCTGTATGACAGACTCTAGGTCCATCCACATCACTACAAATAACTCAATTTCGTTTCTTTTTATGGCTGAGTAATATTCCATTGTATATATGTGCCACATCTTCTTTATCCATTCATCCGATGATGGACACTTAGGTTGTTTCCATCTCCTGGCTATTGTAAATAGAGCTGCAATGAACATTTTGGTACATGACTCTTTTTGAATTATGGTTTTCTCAGGGTATATGCCCAGTAGTGGGATTGCTGGGTCATATGGTAGTTCTATTTGTAGTGTTTTAAGGAACCTCCATACTGTTCTCCATAGTAGCTGTACCAATTCACATTCCCACCAGCAGTGCAAGAGTGTTCCCTTTTCTCCACACCCTCTCCAGCATTTATTGTTTCTAGATTTTTAGATGGGACCTAATGAAACTTCAAAGCTTTTGCACAGCAAAGGAAACCATAAACAAGACCAAAAGACAACCCTCAGAATGGGAGAAAATATTTGCAAATGAAGCAACTGACAAAAGATCTCCAAAATTTATAAGCAGCTCATGCAGCTCAATATCAAAAAAACAAACAACCCAATCCAAAAATGGGCAGAAGACCTAAATAGACATTTCTCCAAAGAAGATATACAGACTGCCAACAAACACATGAAAGGATGCTCAACATCATTAATCATTAGAGAAATGCAAATCAAAACTACAATGAGATATCTCACACCGGTCAGAACAGCCATCATCAAAAAATCTAGAAACAGCACTGTTCTTTGATCTTACCCCACAAGTCTCTGAGTTAGGTTTCATTATTACTGGTTTTAGAGGTGAGGAAACTGAAGCTCTGAGCAGTCATTTGCTAACGCTTGTTCAGGCAGTTACTCCACAGAGACCAGACAAGGGAGCTTCCTGACTCCTAGTCCAGTGTTCTTTCTCTATCAGGCTTTGTCTGGAAGACCTGGTAGGGGGGAAAGTATGGCGGTGTTTACCCTTACCTTCTACTCCTTAGAAGCTCTATGCAGTTCGGGTACTGCCAAGGGGAACGAAGCTCCCAAAGTCGCCTTGGCCAGGTTTGGGGCACAAAGTTGTATAGAAGGGGAGGACCTGGTGAACCCTGGGTCTTGCAGCCAAAGAAGTCATCCTTAACTCCACTTTCATTCACAACCGGCATCCAATCTATCAGTCAGGTCCCTGCAGGAAACAGGTGGCACACTCAAACTGGATGCTTTGAGGAGAGTTTAATAAAAGGACTATGCACAAATTTACAGGCAGGGTTAAGAAAAAACAACCACTTACAACGTGGTACTCTGGGGCTGGCAAGAGCAGGGAGTTGTCACCACTCAGGTCTGACGGGCAAAGGGAGGAGCCATTACCCACCCCTGAGGAGCAGCTTTTCTGGGTGGGCTGCCCGATTAGAGCTGTGCCCTTGGTAGAGGGCTCAGCCAAACCGAAAGGAGGCAGTCGAGGAAATATACCACAACCTCACACTTCTCCTTCCGTCAGATCCCTTGCCAGTATTCCTTTTGGCCAAACTCAGTGGGAAACTCCTTCGGCCAAACCCAACGGGAAACAGGACAGAGACTCTGGATGGAGTTCATACAGCTCAGTCTCCCAGGGCATAGAGCAGGGTGGGGAGAGCCAGAGACTGAATCCAGAGGGACAGGCAGAAGAAAACAGAAAACACTGGCTTTCCTTCAGATAGACCCAGACTCTGGCGGTATACTGCATACCACCTCCATGGCTAGCCCCTGGTGTGAGCCATCATCACCCCTAGGCTGTATTTCTACAATAGACTCCTAGGTGATCGCCCAGCTTCTACAGTCTGTTCCTAACAGTCAGTGATTCTTGTAAATTACATGTCAAACCATGTCACTCCTCTGCTCAAAATCTTCAAGGGAAGAGCAAAAGCCAAAGTCCTTACAAAACCTCGCAAGTTCCTGCATCTGTCCATCACCCCTTGACCTCATCTCCCTATTTTTCTCCAGTATTCACCAGTATTCACTCTGCTCCAGCCACATTGACCTTTCTCTTCTTTGATACACAAGGACAGTTCCTGCTTTAGGGCCGCTGCTGATCTCTCTGCCTGGAATGTTCTTTCCCCTCCATCCTTTGCCTCCATCAAGTCTACTCAAGTGTCTCCTGCTCAATGAGACCTACTCTGACCCTCCTTTGTAAAACTGCAAACTGTCTCCCCCATCTCTCGCCCACTATCCCTGATCCCCATCATCCTACTCTAGTTTCCTTTTCCCCATATCACTTGTCATCCTTTAACATGCCACATCATTTACTTATTTGATTTTTTTTTTTCTTGTGGCTGCGCCAGGTCTTAGTTGTAGCACGCAGGATCTTCATTGCAGCATGCTTAGTTGTGGCATGCGTGATCTTTAGTTGCAACATGTGGGCTCTTAGTGGTGGCATGCGGACTTCTTAGTTGTGGCATGCAGACTCTCAGTGGCGGCATGCATGTGGGATCTAGTTCCCCGACCAGGGATCGAACCTGGGCCCCTGGCATTGGGAGTGCGGAGTCTTACCCATTGGACCACCACGGAAGTCCCCTACTTACCTGTTATATTTATTATCTGTATCTTTCCACTAGAACACAAGTTCTGCAAGCATAAGGCTCTGTTTTGTTCATCAGTGGATCTCCAGACCTTGGAATTTTGTAGGTGTTCAACACATACTCGTTGAATGTTGCTGAATAACTGAAATGGGGGTGAGGAAAGATTAGGCTTGGAATTTTCCAGTTAGAAAAGGTAGAAAATGGGTCCTATATGAGGGAAAGGAAAAAAAAAGTCAACATGGAATTATTCATTACTATATACCGGTTAAAAGTTGTATCTTACCAACAGATATCAAAGGCCTGAACATTTTGTAGACCCTTTGTCCTAGCAATTCTATTTTCAAGAATTTGTACAAGGAAATTGTCATCATTTTTTGGTAAAAATGTAGTAATGATGAAATTCTTCACAGTGAAGTAAAGAATAATGAAAAATTGGAACCAAAGTAGCCATCTAACAATTGTGAAATGCCTAACTATGGTACAGCCATAGGTGGAATACTATGCGAACATTAAGTTCATTAATTGACCTGAATGATATTTATGATAAGTGCTTAATGAGACAAGCACATTATAAAACAGCATTACATTATAATCTTGTTTTTTTGTTTTTTTGCGGTACGCGGGCCTCTCACCGCTGTGGCCTCTCCCGTCGCGGAGCACAGGCTCCGGACGCGCAGGCTCAGTGGCCCTGGCTCACAGGCCCAGCCGCTCCACGGCATGTGGGATCTTCCCAGACCGGGGCACAAACCTGTGTCCCCTGCATTGGCAGGTAGACTCTCAACCACTGCGCCACCAGGGAAGCCCACACGCAAATTTTTGACTGCATGGAGGTCAGCACCCCTAGTCCCTGTGTTGTTCAAGGGCCAACTATATATGCACTTTAAAAGTTCGAGAAAGCTATAACCCAAAATATTAATGGCACTTATCTCTGGATGGGCACCATACAGGTATTTTATTTCTTTTGCCTCTATTTCCTAAATTTGCTTCAAGGAACTTAATTATTTTAAAAACTAAATTTATATTTTTTAAATAGCAGTTATTTATGAGCTCTTGGACAAATAACTTGACTTCTCTGGGTAACAGTTTCCTCATTTGTTTGGTTTTTTGTTTGTTTGTTTGTTTTTGCCTGTGCCAGGCAGCTTGTGAGATCTTAGTTCCCTGACCAGGGATTGAACCCCGGCCCTTGGCAGTGAAAGCTCCGTGTCCTAACCATGGGACTGCCAGGGAATTCCCTTCCTCATTTTTTTTTTAAATATTTTTGTTTTTAACATCTTTATTGGAGTATAATTGCTTTACAATGTGTGTTAGTTTCTGCTTTATAACAAAGTGAATCAGCTATACATATACATATATCCCCATATCTCCTCCCTCTTGCGTCTCCCTCCCACCCTCCCTATCCCACCCCTCTAGGTGGACACAAAGCACTGAGCTGATCTCCTTGTGCTATGTGGCTGCTTCCCACTAGCTATCTATTTTACATTTGGTAGTGTATATATGTCCATGCCACTCTCTCACTTCGTCCCAGCTTACCCTTCCCCCTTCCCGTGTCCTCAATTCCATTCCCTACATCTGCGTCTTTATTCCTGTCCTGCCCCTGGGTTCTTCAGAACCACTTTTTTTTTTTTTTCAGATTCCCTATATATGTGTTAGCATACAGTATTTGTTTTTCTCTTTCTGACTTACTTCACTCTGTAGGACAGACTCTAGGTCCATCCGCCTCACTACAAATAGCTCAGTTTCGTTTCTTTTTATGGCTGAGTAATATTCCATTGTATTTATGTGCCACATCTTCTTTATCCATTCATCTGCTGCTGGACACTTAGGTTGCTTCCATGTCCTGGCTATTGTAAATAGTTCTGCAATGAACACTGTGGTACATGACTATTTTGAATTATGGTTTTCTCAGGATATATGCCCAGTAGTGGGATTGCTGGTTCATATGGTAGTTCTATTTGTAGTTTTTTAAGGAACCTCCATACTGTTCTCCATAGTTGCTGTATCAATTTACATTGCCATCAACAGTGCAAGAGGATTCCCTTTTCTCCACACCCTCTCCAGCATTTATTGTTTGCAGATTTTTTGGTGATGGCCATTCTAACTGGTGTGAGGTGATACCTCATTGTAGTTTTGATTTGCATTTCTCTAATGATTAGTGATGTTGAGCATCCTTTCATGTGTTTGTTTGCAATCTGTATATCTTCTTTGAAGAAATGTCTATTTAGGTCTTCTGCCCATTTCTGGATTGGGCTGTTTGTTTTTTTGATATGAGCTGCATGAGCTGCTTGTAAGTTTTGGAGATCACTCTTTTGTCAGTTGCTTCATTTGCAAATATTTTCTCCCATTCTGAGGGTTGTCTTTTGGTCTTGTTTATGGTTTCCTTTGCTGTGCAAAAGCTTTTAAGTTTCATTAGGTCCTACTTGTTTATTTTTGTTTGTATTTCCACTTCTTTAGGAGGTGGGTCAAAAAGGATCTTGCTGTGATTTATGTCCTAGAGTGTTCTGCCTATGTTTTCCTCTAAGAATTTCATAGTGTCTGGCCTTACATTTAGGTCTTTAATCCATTTTGAGTTTATTTTTGTATATGGTGTTAGGAAGTGTTCTAATTTCATTCTTTTACATGTAGCCGTCCAGTTTTCTCAGCACCACTTATTGAAGAGGCTGTCTTTTCTCCATTGTATATTCTTGCCTCCTTTATCAAAAATAAGGTGACCATATGTGTGGGTTTATCTCTGGGCTTTCTATTCTGTTCCATTGATCTATATTTCTGTTTTTGTGCCAGTACCATACTGTCTTGATTACTGTATGTTTGTAGTATAGTCTGAAGTCTGGGAGCCTGATTCCTCCAGCTCCGTTTTTCTTTCTCAAGATTGCTTTGGCTATTTGGGGGTCTTTTTTTTTATTTTTTTTATTTGGGGTCTTTTGTGTTTGCATACAAATTGTGAAATTTTTTGTTCCAGTTCTGTGAAAAATGCCATTGGTAGTTTGATAGGGATTGCATTGAACCTGTAGATTGCTTTGGGTAGTATAGTCATTTTCACAATATTGATTCTTCCAATCCAAGAACATGGTATATCTCGCCATCTGTTTGTATCATCTTTAATTTCTTTCCCTTCCTCATTTTTGAAATGGAGTTAAAAACAGTTTCAAGTCCTTCCTATTTGATAAGAGCTGCTCTTAGATGTATACTGGAGAAATCAGCCAAAACTATAAGAGAAAAAAAAGAATTAAGAGATGTAAAAATTGAAAGAGATAAAGCTAGCACTATTTGCAGTGACTATATTTATTGACTTAGAAAAATCAAGCTCAAGCTATAAAAATTAATAACCATCTAGAAAATGCAATTTAAAAATATAGTACCATTCATAAATGGTAATAAAAACTATAACGTCTCTGGGAAGTAATGAAGAACAAAGCCAAGATATCCCCTTCTGTAACCAAACAGAACACTATGGGGCCTTCCAGAGACAGACACCCCCTCCCCCATATCCTCTTCACTGAAGTGCCTAGGTAATATAATATCTGATGTACATTTCCTGAGTTGTTTTACAGATGCTAAAACCACCACCAAACAAAGAAATTAACTACTTGATGACCATGAACATGTAGCCCCCATACCTACTGGTGCCTAAGGATTGATAATGTTAACCTCTGTGACACCACCTTGTTACCTCACCATCAACCAATCAGAGAATTGTGCATGAGCTGATCACATACCCTGGGACTCCTCCTCCCTCGCCATACCTTTAAAAATGCTTTCCTGGAACCCATCAGGGAGCTTGGGTGTTTTGAGCACTAGCTGCCCTGTATTCCTTGCTTGGCGTCCTGCAATAAACACTGCACTTTCCTTCATCACAACCCAGTTGGCTTTACTGTGCGCAGGTGAGCAGACCCAACTTCAGTTTGGTAACACTTTCACCATTTCTATTCAACATTAAAATCTTTATTTTATCCATTGCAATAAGAAAAGAAAAATTAATAAAGGCGTACAGCTTGGAAAAGGAGTAAAATTGTTTTTTTCCACAGATGATATGATTATGTGTGGAAAAACATAAGAAATTTACAACAGAAACTATTAAACTCAGGACACAAGGTCAATATTAAAAAAATTTAATTTTCACTGTATAGTAGCACAGACAATTTAAAAAATTAAGTAAAAAGTATTATTTATAATAGCTCTAAAACCCATAAAATTCTTAGAAATAAGTGTATCAAAAGATGTGTAAGACCTCTACACTAAAAGCTACAAAATACTGATAAAAGAAATCAAAAAGACCTAAACAAAGGGAGAGTTATACCATGTTTATAGACTGGAGAGCTCAACATTGTTGAGATATTAATTTTCTCCAAATGTATGTATAGATTCAACACAATCTCAATCAAAGTTACAGCAGGATTTTTTTAAAGTACAAATTAAGTCTAAAATTTATATGGAAATGTAAGCAACCTCAAATATTCAAATCAATCTTGAAAAAGGTTGAAGGACTTATCCTACTTGATTTCAAGATTTAACTATAAAGACACAAGAGTCAAAAATAGATATACGGGGCTTCCCAGGTGGTGCAGTGGTTAAGAACCCGCCTGCCAATGCAGGGGACATGGGTTCTAGCCCTGGTCCGGGAAGATCCCATATGCCGCGGAGCAACTAAGCTTGTGTGCCACAACTACTAAGCCTGCACTCTAGAGCCTGTGAGCCACAACTACTGGAGCCCACGTGCCACAACTACTGAAGCCCACACGCCTAGAGCCCATGCTCCACAACAAGAGAAGCCACTGCAATGAGGAGCCCATGCACCACAACGAAGAGTAGCCCCCCAGTCGCCGCAACTAGAGAAAGCCTGTGTGCAGCAACGAAGACCCAACACAGCCAAAAATAAATTTAAAAAAATATAATAGATATACAGATCAATGAAACAGAACAGTGTCCAGAAATAGATCCACACATGTATATGGCCAACTGATTTTCAACAAAAGTTCCAAGGTAGTTCAATGGGGAAAGAAAACACTTTTCAACATATTGTACTGGAACAACTAGATTTCTGTGAGGAGAAAAAAAATGAATCTCAATCCCTACCTCATACTATACCCCCAAATCAATTCCAGATGAATCAAAGAACTACTTGCAAAAGCTAAAATTATAAAGCCTTTAGGAAAAAACAGGAGAATATTGTCAACCTTGAGGTAGACAAATATCTCTTGGAGAGATCTCAATAGGCAGGATTTATAAAGAGAATGAGAAGACAAGCCACAGACTAGGAGAAAATATTTGCAAAAGAGTTATCTGACAAAGAACTATTATCCACTCTGTTTCTCCAGCCCTAAGAAGAATGGCTAGGATATAATAAAAGGTTTCTTGTGGCTCAGAGTGTAATCTCGCAATGACTGATGTGGAAACCGAGTCACAGAGAAATTGAGACTTAAAGATAACACAGCTCATGTGTAGTGGAGCCAGATTTTGAATGCTGCGTGAGACTTCAGAGCTGATAACCACGTGGCCAGTCCACCAGACCATGCTGGAGGTGGTTTTTTAATTACCACTCTACCTCTGCCCCACTTTGCTTGATACCTCAGAGAAAATAATACAGAGATGGCTTTTTCCAGCTGGACTTATCTGAAGCAGACAACCTACTCCTTCCAGGACAGGAAAGGGTACCCAGGACACAGACCTCTTCCCTGGAGAGAAGAAAGTACAGTCCTATGTACTGCTGGCCTATCTCAGAGGCCAGTAGTTGCCAAAAACAAACCAACCAGCTGATTTCCCTGGGCATGGAATGTTTCAACATCCTCTGTCCCACTTGCTCTGCTATATGTTAACTGCAGATCTGTGGCAAACTGCAGGGCACTCATTGGAGATGAAGTTGAGGCAGAGCATGGAGAGTGTGCTCTCTCTGAGTTTTCAAACAAGCAGATACAGGTAAACCACAGTGAAAGTGAAAAAGAAAGGGGCCCATTGGAGGTGGCTGATGAGCAGCTGCTCAGTGAGCTCACAGGGGACCCACGGTGGGGTGCGCCTCCCTCATGCCTCAGAGCCCTTCTCTGCCTCCAGCCTGTACCTGTCCCCTACTTTTAGCCAGTGGAAAGGATCTCAAGCTGGGAGGAACAGAGATCTTTCTTATGTTCTAGTGGGGCAAGGGAATTGAGTTCACTGCAGAGAAGTCGGCAGTGGGAGGCTCATGACTATTTCAGTGACCAGAATATCTCCACCCCAGGTAGAGGAAGGTGCTGTGGGAACACAGGGTTTTAGCCGACTACTTAAGTGTTGGCTAAAGTGTTGTTTGTCTGTGGCTTTCCCCTTCTCTCCATCACAATCTGGGAACAGTAACTTGAAGCACTGTCCTTGATTAATAAAGTTTTCTGCCCTATGATGATCCCCTGGATGGAGGTGGTCAGAGGTAAGAGAGGGTGAGAATACTGTTCTCGATTATGAAAACCTATCTCCATTTTGTGTATCCCTGTATAATTTTAGTCTCCTAAATTGATCTATTATTTTTCACACTGTACTTTTGTAGAAAATAATTTTCCAGAAGACATATAACACTGTCCTTAAAGACCGATGTAAGCCCTGTACATAAAACATGTCACATATACACTTATAAATATATATATAATGCTTAAGAATAAATCATTCTGAGTTTTTGAAAAAAAAAAAAAAGAACTGTTATCCAAAATGTACAAAGAACACTTGAAACTCAACAATAAGAAAATGAACAACCTAGGACTTCCCTGGCGGTCCAGTGGTTAAGGCTCCATGCTTTCACTGCTGAGGGCCCGGGTTCAATCCCTGGGTAGGGAAGGAAGATCCTGCGTGGTGTGGCCAAAAAAAAAAAAAGGGCGGGGGGACTTCCCTGGTGGCGCAGTGGATAAGAATCCACCTGCCAATGCAGGGGTCACGGGTTCCATCCCTGGTGGTCCGGGAAGATCCCACATGCTGCGGAGCAACTAAGCCCATGTGGCACAGCTACTGAAGCCCGCATGCCTAGAGCCCGTGCTCCTCAACAAGAGAAGCCCCCGCAATGAGAAGCCCGCGCACCGCAAAGAAGAGTACCCCCTGCTCTCCGCAACTAGAGGAAGCCTGCATGCAGCAATGAAGACCCAACACAACCAAAACTAAATAAATAAAATTTAAAAAATAAAAGGAAATGAACAACCTGATTAAAAAATGGGCCAAAGACATGAACATATACTTCAGCAAAGAAGTTATACAGATGGCAGATAAGCATATGAAAAAATGCTCACCATCATATGTCAGTAGCAACAGTAAGATACCATTACATACCTATTTCAATGGCCAAAATCCAAAACACTGACAATACCAAATGCTGGCAAGGATGTGAAGCAGAAGGAACTCGGATTCATTGCTGGTGAGAAAGCAAAATGGTACAACCACTTCGGAAGACAGTTTGGCAGCTTCCTATAAAACTAACATGCTCTTACCGTATGATCCAACAATTGTGCTCTCTGAGTCAAAAACCTATGTCCTCACAAAAATCTGCATGGATATTTATAGCGGCTTTATTCATAATTGCCTAAACTTGGGAGCAACTAAGATGTCCTTCGGTAGATGAATGGATAAATAAACTGTGGTACATCCAGACAATGCAATTAGTGCTGAAAAGAAACAAGCTATCATGCCATAAAAAGACATGGAAGAAGCTTAAATGCACATTACTAAGTGAAAGAAGCTGATCTGAAAAGGCTGCATACTGTATGATTCCAACTACATGACACTCTGGAGAAGGCAAATCTATGGAAATAGTAAAATTACAGATCAGTGGTTGTCAGGGGTTAGGAGGAGGGAGGGATGAACAGGCAGAGCACGGAGGATTTTTAGGGCGGTGAAACTATTCTGTACAAAATTATGGTGATACATGTCTTTATGCATCTGTCTAAATCAATAGAATGTACAATATCCAGAGTAAACCCTAAGGGAAACGATAGACTTTGGGTGATAATCATTAACGTGTCCATGTAGGTTCATCAGTTGTAACAAATGTACCATTCTGGTAGGAGGTGTTGATAGTGGGGAGGCTGTGCCTGTGTGGGAGCAGTACTCTCTGTACTTTCCACTGATGCTTTCAGCTCACTTTGCTGTGAGCCTAAAACTGCTCTCAATAAATAGTCTATTAAAAATTGATAAATTAGACTTCATCAAAAATATAAACTTCTGCTCATCAAAAGACATCATTGATAAATGAAGAGATGAGGCAGATGGGAGAAAATACTTTCAATACATATACATCTGACAAAAGACTTGCAACCAAAATATATAAAGAACTCCTACAACTCAATGATAAAAAGGCAATCAATCCAAATTAAAACTAAAAGGGCAAAAGACTTGAATAGACACTCTGCGAAGAGATATAGAAATGGCCAGGAAGCACATGAAAAGCTATTCAACATCATTAGACATAAGGGAAAAGCAAATTAAAGCCAACATAAGATACTACATATCAGAATGGCTAAAATTAAAAACATGGACAATATCAAGTGTTGGTGGAGCAACTGGAACTCTCTTACATTTCTAGTTGGAGTGTAAAATGGTAAAAACACTTTGGAAAACTCTCCGGCAGTTTCTTTTGAAGGTAAAATACACCTACACTCTGACCTAGCAATACCACTTCTAAGAATGAAATAAATACATATGTTAGAATATTATATTTATAGATAATGAATATATGTATATATAAATATATATACACACATATTTTTATATATATATATATAAATACATACATACAAAAGGCTTGTATGTGAATTTTAATAGCAGTTTTATACACAATAGCCAAAAGCTAGAAACAGCTCTGATGTCTATAATTCGCTGAATGGATAAACAATTTCTTACAATGTTATACTATTCAGCAATAAAAAAGAACAAATTACTAATATATGCAATGATATAAATAAATCTGAAAAACACACTGACTGAAAGAAGCCAGCCATAAAATGTGTGATTCCATTTATATGAAGTTCTGGAATAGGAGAAGCTAACCTACAGCAATGAACATGAGAACGGTATTTGCTTTTTGTGGGGACTGAGTGGCCAGTGGCCAGAGGGAAATTTCTGGGGTGATGGAAGTGTTTTATATCTTTATTGTGGTAGTGTTACATGAGTGAGGATGTCCAAACTCATCCAACTTTACATTTAAAGTCTGCACATTTTTTGTGTGTACACTATAACTCAATAAAAATTATGTAAAGCTAAAAAGCACTCAACACACAGAAAAAGAATATAAATATATCAAAATTAAGGATTTTAAAATGGAGAATAACACAGATGTCGTAAAGAGATGACAGATTGAAGGACGATAAATTGCACTGTCAAAACCTAACAGGGGGCTTCCCTGGTGGTGCAGTGGTTGAGAGTCCGCCTGCCGATGCAGAGGACACAGGTTCGTGCCCTGGTCCAGGAGGATCCCACATGCCGCGGAGCGGCTGGGCCCGTGAGCCATGGCTGCTGAGCCTGCACGTCCGGAGCCTGTGCTCCGCAACAGGAGAGGCCACAGCAGTGAGAGGCCCACGTACAGCAAAAAAAAAAAAAAAAAAAAAAAAAAGAAACCTAACAGGAATAAAAAGGAGCTCTTGACAATTGACAAGAAAACGACCCTTAATAGAAAACTGGCCAAGGGTATGGGTTAGCAGTTCATAGTTCTTAGTTAAATCAGGGGTGCATATATATTATCTAACCATTCCATTCCCAGCTATAGATTCTAATGAAATTTTCACACAGGTCCATAAAGGACACGTACTACTACATTGAAGGTGATATTGCTTGTGGGGCAGAGTTGAAGCCAATCTGGAGTCCATCAATTTGATGGTAAGGAGTTACATTAACTCTACCCTTTGTACCTAAAGTCTCACACAGAAGCACAGACACACATTTATTGAGGACATACTATATTCCAGTTATTGCATGTTACAGAAACTAATTTAGGCTTCGTAATAAGGAAGAACTACTGTCACCACTCCCCATTTGATAGAGAAACCGAGGCACAGAGAGGTGAGGTAAGGTTCCGAAGGTCACACAGCTTATCATTATAGAACCAAGATTCCAACCAAGCAAGCCTGAAGCCCACACCGCCAACTGCTCGCTCTGCCTTTCTGTGCTTCCTCTGTGTGCATGTGGAGGAGGACACTCAGAACTTGAGGCCTAAGGCCCGGGGCTATCTGCCAAGCAACACGAAAGCCCCTAAAAAAAGGTTAACCTGGAGCAAGCCGTATCTGTGCCTTCCGCCCCAATAAACATCCCACGGGCATTTCCTCAAATACGGCCGTCGTTGCAGAGAGGGAGCCAGGCGGAGCCCACGTGGTTTTGACAGAACATCCGTTCAAGTGGAGCTTTATTACAGGGGCACTGCTGGCGCAGTAAAATTTAAGGATCTGCCAGTTTATGATGAATTTTTATTTTTAAGGGTTTCAAGTAAGCAGTAAACATTCACTCCAGACTGAAATTCCCCCCATTTGACACCTGGAAGGGGCAGGGTGGGAGAGCAGGGGTGTGGGTGGTGGGGAATTGAGCAGGGAAGAGGTGAGAAGAGGCCGGGCACCGCGTCGGGGGAGACTATTCCCACCAATAGCTCCAGGCAGGGGTGTGAGGGGCTTCGAGCCCCATAATGAGGGAGGCCGAATGCTACCCCAAAGGGAGCAGGGCTGCTCTCTTTGTGGCCCAATTCAGTTTTCCTTTCCCGCTTCCCAGCAAAGCAGGACCGTAATGGGCATTTAAGAACCACAATCCTTTGGGAACTCTGTGCAATCCACTGCCAGAGGAAGGAAGGAAGTCGGCACGGTATGCACATAAAAATTATGGACATAGTTTTTTTAATGCATATATGTATAGAGAAAAGGGGCCAGGGCTTCCCTGGTGGTGCAGTGGTTAAGAATTTGCCTGCCAATGCAGTGGACACAGGTTCGATCCCTGGTCCGGGAAGATCCCACATGCCGTGGAGCAACTAAGCCTGTGCGCCACAACTACTGAGCCTGCGCTCTAGAGCCCGCGAGCCACAACTACTGAGTCCACGTGCCACAACTACTGAAGCCCGCACACCTAGAGCCCGCACACCTAGAGCCACCGCAATGAGAAGCCTGCGCACCGCAACAAACAGTAGCCCCGGCTCACTGCAACTAGAGGAACCCCCGTGCACAGCAATGAAGACCAAACACAGAAAAAATAAAAGAAAACAAAAACTAAATTTATAAAAAAAAAAAAAAGGGGCCAACATTTTATAGGATTTTTTTTTTTTTTTTGCATTTTGGGTTTTTTTAAGAGATTTGTTGTAAACACGCATAGCTTTTGTGATCACCAAAAAGTCATTACTAAACAAACAAAAAACAAACTGCAGTGAACGTGCTACCAGCAGTTGTTGACCTTTTCTGTGCTTTCACCCCGTGCCAGGCCCTGGGCAGCCCCTCTTTATCTGCTCTCCCATTTAATCTTCATCCTACCCTCTGCAGTGTTACTATTTTTAATCCCCATTTTATAAACAAGGAAACTGAAGTTTAGGGAGGCAAAGTACCTGGCTCAGGGATATACAGCTAGGAAGTGGAGTGGCTGAATCATAGGTATAGTTGACTGAAGTATAGTTGATTTACAACATCATGTAGACAGGGAAATCTTGTTGAAGACTTTTTTTTTTCCCGGCCGCGCCCCACGGCTTGCGGGATCTGAGTTCGCCAACCAGTGATTGAACCTGCGCCCTTGGCAGTGAAAGCAAGGAGTCCTAACCACTAGACCACCAGGGAACTCCCTGTTGAAGACTTTTTAAACAGCAGTTCAGCTCGACCCTGAGGTAGCAGCTCATTCTCATCTTTAGCAGCACCTAGGGGATCACCTCCAAGAGATGGAGGGCAAACCTGGGTCACTTGGTCTCCTCCTGAGGCCACTTCCCGCAGAGGAACCCTGTCTACCAGTTGCATGTACCCTCCTTACCTCTCCCACAGCTCCATTTGCCCAGAGACAGTTTGGCCTCCTCACTGAGATAGAAGGATGTAGAATAAACGACACAGGACAGAGTTGTTTAACGTGAACCCTCTGACACGGGGGCCAAAATTTCACACCAAAGTGTGTATGTCTGTGGGAGAGAGACTGGGACTGGGACTTTACCTTGGAAAAGGAAACAAAACACTGCAGAAATATGTTGAATTGAATTTTTGGTAATTGTGACTATGTGCTAATTCTTAGCATGAGCAAAGAAATCAAGCGCTGCTTGTTTTAGCTCTGGTGGCACATTGTTTTCTAATCAAGTCATATGACAATGTCTTTCACTTTACTTTTGTCTCAGCGTGATTTATGAAGAAAATCGTTAGTGTGAAAATATTCAAGGATTTTATCAATTTCCCAAAGGGTTTCTAGTCATCCTTTAATAGTCAAACTGTTCTCTTTTGAAACCCCTGGTGTCATTTCCTCTTTTACAATGTTAACGGGCCTAACTCTGCTGTGTCCCATTTTGTCAACGTCATTGCAAGGATTTGAGCAGTTCAAGACCATTATTTTCATTGATTTTGTGAAATCCATATATCTCTATATATTTTAACAATATTTGCAATTTCACTCAATCTCCAAGTTGTACTATTATTTTGTGTCTTTATAAAGACCAGAGAGAAACAGTTGACGCAATGGGAGACAGAAATCTGTATTAAAGCGGCATGTGGGGAAAGGTGACTCATTTTTGGAAGGATCAGTTCCATTAGTAAATTGTTTCATGTTTCAATGCACTATTGCTTCCTTTTGCAAACCTGTAACCCTAGGGACCTTGGATAATGAATATTCAAATAACAGGGGACTCCCTATGTATACAAAGGGGACTCCTTATTAATTATATAGCATACTTTTAAGTATTAGGTATATACAGAAGAAACAGAACACCCCTGTGTCTCAAAAATGCATCCACCCAGGCAGTTGTTGTGGGTAATGGTTTCTCTTTTGAGGTAACAGAGCACTAGTTCTGAGGGCTGAGGTCTATGCTTGCTGCCAGTGAGATGAATCACTTTGATGTGTCCCAGGAGATGGAGCCTGAAGTCAGTCTAGATGTTTCTGTGATGGGGAAGAGGATGGCCAAGGAACTGAGGTACCACACAGCATGGCCACCTGTGGCACCACTCTGTCTTCTTCCCTGTGTCTATTCTCCACATTGGCAGAGAACTTTCTGCCTCTGGTTGGAGTATGTGGATGAGGATGCACTGGAGGATAAATAGGGACAAATGACAACAGCTATCATTTACTGAGCACCTCAAGTGTGTCAGGTACTCTGCCGCTATCATTTCTAATCTTAGCAGCAGTCCTATGAGATAGGTATTATAGTTGTATCATTTGGAATTCTCTGCGTAAAAATGACAGAAAAACCAATCAAGACTAATTTAAGGAAATCAAAGAAACCTATCAGCTGTTGCGGCACAATAAACTGCCCCCAAGTGCAATGCTTAAAATAATGAGCATTTATTATTGCTCATAAGTCTACAGGTCAGCTGGGTGGGTCTTCTGGTCCCTCTGGGCTCAGCTTCGGTGGTCAGCTCTGCTGATCTTGGCTGGGCTCTCTCATGCATTTCCAGCCAGCAGGCTGTGGGCTGGCCCAGGATGCCCTTGGCTGGGACAATGGGCTCTCCTCCATGTGTCTCTAGTCCTCCAGCAGACTAGCCCAAGGTAGGTTCATAGGTCCAAGAGAGTGATTGTAAGTGCACAAGACCCCTGGAGACCTAGGCTTGGAACTGGTCCACTGTCACTTCTGCCATGTTCTGCTGGCCAAAGCAAATCACAAGACCAACCCAGATCCAAGGAGTGAGGAAAAAGACTCCACCTCTTGGTGGGAATTACTGCAAAGCCATGTTACAAGAACGTGGATACAGAGTGGGGCAAGGAAGCATGGCCATTTTTGTAAATAATCTTCCACAAAGCTTGTGTTGGTTTGTGTATCTGGAAAGTCAAAAGAATTTGGCTTCAGGCACAGCTTAATGTAGGCACTCAAATAATATCGCCATCTCTGGGCTTGGCCCTGCTCTGGGGGGTTGTTCCATTCTCAGATATGCATTTCCTTCATGATAGCAAAACAACAGAAGTCACTTCATATGGCACATTCTCACAGCTTTACACACACTGAAAAGAGACAGTGGCTGTCCCTCACAGCTGGACTCTCATTGGCTGGAATGGGTCGCGTGTACATCCCTGAACCCATCACTGGAGGGAGGGGTGAGGGAAGTGTGGGTAGCTGAGTCCCTGAGTGGAGGGTGCGGTTGCCTCCAAACCATATGGGCTGAGGGTGGAAGAGAAATGGTGCCCTACAGGTACCAGGTGGAAGGTGGAAGATGGAAGGCTGCTGGGCAGCAAAAAGCACAGCTGTGCACTGTATTCATTACTTCTGTTTTATGGAGGAGAAAAGGGACACTCAGAGAGGTTAAGTGCCTTGAGGGATGTGATCCAATGTCAGAACAGGACTGTAATCCATGCATCCCAGAGCCTACATGCTTTCCCCAAGACCTAGCTGCCTTTCAATCTAGAGGGAGAAGATTCCTTAACCTGGGCTGCTGCTAACTCCACTCTCCAACTTTGGGTCATCTCTCTGCCCTGACCTCAGAAGGCAGCAGTCAGGATGAGGAGAGGGCTAGAGCCCATGTGATTTGGGGAACTGCTGAAGGCACTGAGTGGCTTGGAGAAGATGTGGGGCTGAGCGCAGCCTCCAACATCACAGGGCCTTCCTAGGAGAAGCCCGGGCAGCTACAAAGGGCAGAGCTGAGGCCAGTGGGTGCAAACCACAAGGAGAGACATACAAGAAGAATGCAGGCACAGTGAGGATGCTCTCAGGGAGGGAGGGGGATAGAAGGGGGAGGGGGCCGGGACGAGGAAGAGGAAACAGGGAATAAGGACGGGGAGGGATGGGGAGAGAAGGAGCGAACAGGGGCCCACTGGGTACCCTGAGTTGCCCCATGATTCCGGGCATCTTGTGCATTGAATCCTTAAGGTCAACTCTGTGACATGGGATTCTCAGACGGTGACTGAGCTAAGTCAGGGGCAAAACCCAGACAGGAAGAGTCATCTGCTAATCCTCTGTCTCTGAGCCAGGAGACACTTCCTAAATTGCAGCCCAGATGGCTTCTAGGGAGCCTCAGTGACAAGAAAGCGTAGTGGTGAGACCACAGACTTTGCCTCTGTTAGAGTGGGTTTGAATCCTTCCCGGACACCCCCCAGCTGTGTAAGAGGGAACAAGCCGCTTCACTTCTCTGAGCCCCTGGTTCCTCATCTGAAAATGAGAATAATCCCAACCTCCCAGGGCTGCTGTGGGAACCCAGTGAGCTAACGTGTGCCCACGTGGAGTGGAGCCCAGGGCACCTGGAGCCAGTGTGCAGCTGCAACCCCTCGGGGGTCCTCCCCACTTCAGGCCCTGCACAGCGCCCCCTACTGATGCAGAAATGGGATCCAGCTGCCACTTTCAGGAAACCGAGGGGCCCTGAGGGGGCCCCCTCCCCAGCCCTCCTCTAGCCTTCTTCTCTGTCCTCCTCCTCGCCTCCTTATGCCCACGGATACACAGATCTCTTTCACCTCCAACTTCAAGAACCCAGCAGCTGATTTAGGAGTGTGCTCAGGGCCCAGAATGTAAATCGTTTCTCACCAGGAATGTGTAAACAACCCATAAAGCAAAGGATTTGGGCCCGGGTCACGTGGCCCAGCTGCTCATAAAACCACAGCATTGATCTCCACTCTCCAGCAAGCCTCTAAGCCACGGGAATGATGGAGGGGCTGCGTCTTAGAGACCTGTAATCTCCCACCATACATCTGAGGTGGCGTGTTTGAAGTCCCAGGATGAGTTATTTACATCATTTTTGCAACGTGTACTGAAAGGGCATTAGCCCAACTCCTGGCAATGGGGCTTTATGGGAACCTGGCTGCTTAAAAATATAGCGGGGTGTAAAAGGATCCCTCTGGCAAGTCACTCACAAGCCAGTTTCTCCGGGCGGCCATGTAATCAAAGCCAGATCATTTGGCCTAGTCTTCCCCATGGCCGCTGTAGGACCACCTTCTCAATTTCTGCCACATCCTAGCACCACCTATTTACTTAATAGTGTTTACTTTCAATCATTACCTTTTTACTTAGCTACATTCCAAACAATACCCATGAAATCATGCATTTGGTATCTGAGTTTTATTTTTTCCTCTTATATATTACAATATATTCATAACCTAAAATGACACATGTTCACTTTGTATCACGTATAATCGCCCAGCTCACCACCAGTGTACCACAGGTGGGGAAACACTGACCTAGTCAAACACGTCCACTGTACAGATTGGGAAGCTGAGGCCCATAGATAAGGGTCACTATAGAAGGTCATAGATAATAGGTCACAGCTATTTAGGGGAAGAAATGAGAGCAAAACAGGCTAATAATAACAGCTTCCTATTCACTGAGCATTTGCTATGCACTCAGCACTGCACTGAGCCTTTTACACATAATTCCTGATTTACATAACAACAATGAGATTGTGTCAGTCACTGTCCCAATTTTGCAGATGAGGGAGTTGAAGCCCAGAGAGGTTAAGTGTCTTGTCCAAGGCCACACAGCTAGTCAGTTGCTCAACCAGCCTTTTAACTCAGGTCTGCCTGACTTCAAAGACTGGCTCTTAATCATCCAAGGGAAAGAAGGAGAGGCAAGAGGAGAGAAGAAATGGTGTATTTATTAAGTGCTAGCAACTTTTACATCTATTGCTGTGTTCTTCTCTGGTCACCCATTCAGTGTCCTTGTTCCATAAAATCTTCACCATAGCCTAGAGTTGCCACAAAGAGGAGTGTCTCGCCCTCAAAGCCTTTGGGCAAAGGAACAGATGTTTAGAATCCAAGGCCCCAGGGGTGGATGCCCTCCAACTCTCATCCTCTCCACAGAGGCCGCCACAGAGCTGTGGTTGTGGGTGCTTGCGCATGCTTGGGAAAGTTGGGCTTTGGCTCAGTCAGACCTAAGATCAAATCCTAGCACCTCTGCTCCCTAGTTAAGTAAACGGGGCAAGCCCCTCTACCTCTCTGAGTCTCAGGGCGCCGTGCATTCAATGGGAATAATGTTAACACCTACCTCATGGGATTTTACTGAAGGTGAAAGCACTGCTGTGTGTAAAGTGCTTAGCCCAGTGCCTGGGACATGGCAAATATTCTTGAAAAAGAAAGCAGGGATCATATGGGGGGGGGGGGGGACAATGAGGAATGAGCTCCATCTCCTCCAGGACCCGAGAGCCGATGTGCAGCAGGAAATGCAGCTGCAGCCACCACGTAGACCACAGTCAGGGTGCTGGACCAAGAGAGGCTAAGGCATGGAGAAAAAGAGCACAGGCTGGGGAGCACAAAAGATGGGCCCGGCACCCAGCTCCACCACCAAGGAGCCAGTGTTTTGTGCCAGTCACAGGTTCTTGCCAAGCCTGTTTTCTCAACTGCGAAATAACGGTCACCTGGGTCTCGTTTAAATGACCATCTTTATGTTCATGGAACTGACTGAGTCCTTGGCTTATCAGGGCCGAAGATGCTATCCAAGGCCATCAGGACTAACCACTAATTTTACAAATTCGGGGACTCTTCATGCATGAGAACGCATACAAAGTGCTGTGTGTGTGTGTGAAGGATGGCACTCAGGGATCTGGGGTTCTGATCTCACCTCCGCCATTGCTCTAGAAAGTGCTGGCTTTGTTAAATCTCAGTTTTCCCGGGTGTGAAATGGGCACATTCAAATCCTCTTTTTTTTTTTAATTTTTTAAACTTTAAAAAAAATTTTTTTTTAACTTTTTTTTTTTTTTTTGGCTGTGCCACACAGCTCGTGGGATCTTAGTTCTCTGACCAGTTTTTGAACCCGGGCCCTTGGCAGTGAGAGCATGGAGTCCTAACCACTGGACCACCAGGGAATTCCCAAAAGCCTCTTCTTAAAGAACTGTCTTGAGGGTTATATGGATGAAGTTTACAGAGCACTTTGTAAAGTGCCTGACATATGGTAAAGGCTTAATACACAAGCTACTGTTCCTTGTTTCTGAGAAACACATTTTTTTGGCCCAATTAGGAAAATAAAGAATTGGGAAATGTTTGCTGGGTTCTTGAACAGAGGAAAGTAAAAACGTGGATTTCACCAAAAACATGGATGGTCAAATAAATATTAGCTGCGAGATTGGTTACACTTCCTTCATTCAACATACAGTTTTTTGAATACTAAGTGAAGGTGCAAGGTGCCTGGCACTAGGGCAAGAACCCTGAAGACACCGCCCCTGTCCCCAAGGAGCTCAACCCTCCCAACTAGACAGGAAGACATCGGGCAAGCAGCATACAGTTTGCACTGTTAATAACGTTCTGTCAGTGGGGGTGCTGGGAAAACATGAATAATTCCAACCAGTGGGACCCAGTAAGCAGGAAGCAGCCTTTGAGTTGATCCTCGAAGAATGGGAAGAATTTCCCTTTTTTAAAAAAACGGAAGATAAAAAAATAAATTGCCATTGCCCATGGCTACATGTCCAAATTCCACCCATCCTTCAAAAGTCACCTCCTCCCAAAAGCCTTCCAGGAGCACTCTTTAATGGAAGTGTCCCCTCCCCCCTCTTTTGAAATTCTATTTATCTGCCCAGCTCATTTGGCCCTTATCACCACTACTATTTGGTATTTATGTATTTCTGGGGCTCTTTAAGGAAAACTCCCTGAGGGCCTCTCTGGCACCCAGTGGGCACTCAATAACCGAACTGGACTGAATGGACATGTGTGTTCTAATGGCCAAATCAGGGCACTGAGACAAAAGCCAGACTGAAGGTCCCTGGGCTAGAGTTCCCTTCCTGCACACATCCCAGTCCCAGGCTCCTCCCAGAGTGGCTTGGGCTCTGCAACAACAAACAAGATACTTGAGCCTCGTCTCCCACCCTGCCCTGGACCTTCTCCATGCCCCACCTTGCCTTGATGATCAGAGCATCCCAGGCCCTCAGCCTCCCCTGGGCAAACCCCCAGAACACATGGTCTTTGGGGGTGACAGAGAGACCCTACCAAGCAGGCTCTGGTTTTTAGGTGGCGGCTTCCTGGCTGAGTTATTTAGGAGTGAGAGAAGGTGATGGGCACATTCTGCTGGGCATCTTGTATGTTCCTTCATTTCATCCCCACAGTTCTGTGAAATACCATTCCTTAGTTTCCAGGTGAGGGAATGGAGGAATTCAAGATCACCCAGTTAGTAGCAACCTGGAAATCTTTTATCACCACCCCACAAACCAACCAATTCCCTGTCCAGGCCATCTGCTGGGCGTTTCTCAAGCCCGTCCTTTTGTCTCTATGCTCACTGTCAGCCCCTGGTCCAAGTCACCATCTCCCCTCCCTGCTAAAGGGCACAGACTCAGTGGTTAAGAATCTTCCTGCCAATGCAGGGGACACGGGTTCAAGCCCTGATCCGGGAAGATCTCACATGCCACGGAACAACTAAGCCCGTGCGCCACAACTACTGAGCCCGTGCGCCACAACTACTGAGCCTGAGCTCTAGAGCCCGCGAGCCACAACTACTAAGCCCGTGCATCTAGAGCCCATGCTCTGCAACAAGAGAAGCCACCGCAATGAGAAGCCCACGCACCACAACGAAGAGTAGCCCCCGCTCACCGCAACTAGAGAAAGCCTGTGCACAGCAACAAAGACCCAACGCAGCCAAAAATAATAAATAAATAAAGGGCACAACCTCCCAACCGGTCACCCTGCCACCAGGCGGTCCTAATACTATAGCCAGTGACTTTTTGTTTTAAAAATCTTTTAAATATGATGTCTTTATGTGTATGCCCACAATACATATACACATACATATAAATATGTACACATATAATTTTCTGTGAATACCTTAAAATGATCAGAAATATACTTCATTTCATCAGTACAGTTTTCCTTCTTTCCTTTATCGTTTGGCTCCTCTTTTTCCATCTCTTCCCCTCACCACGGCGCCCCACACTCCATGTCAACAACCTAGTGTGTGTCCTGTGTTTTAATCTGCTCATTCAATCCTAAGTAGAACTCATTCAATTCTAAGCAGGTACCTGTATCCACAGTTACATATACAGAGTTTATTTGTCACTATTTCTTTTTTTTAAAATGGGACCACATTATAGTTTTCTGCTCTTTGCCTTCTACACCCACCATTACTTCATAGACATCTATCTTTTCAAGTCAGCTAGCATAACTCTAATTTATTCTTTTTAATGGCTGCCTAATATTCTGTTCTGTGGATGGACGAGTTTATTCAGTTGTTGCCTTGTTGATGGCCACTCCCTGCCTCCAGCTTTTCTCCACTGGGAACAATGGTGCAGTAAGTGTCAGGTAGGGTTCTAAGAAGCCATGGCAGCTTAGCCTGTTTGAGCTGGAGGCTCAGTTTCTAAGATCAAATCCCTAAACCGGGGCTTCCCTGCTGGCGCAGTGGTTGAGAGTCCGCCTGCCGATGCAGGGGACACGAGTTAGTGCCCTGGTCCGGGAAGATCCCACATGCCGCGGAGCGGCTGGGCCCGTGAGCCATGGAGCTGGGCCTGCGCATCCGGAACCTGTGCTCCACAACGGGAGAGGCCACAGCAGTGAGAGGTCCACGTACCGCAAAAAAAAAAAAAAAAAAAAGCCCTAAACTGCACCACAGAATAGCCTGGTGAATTCACCAGCTGCGGTCTCACCAAGTCGTGCCCTCACCCCACTGCATGCCATCCTGCACCTAGAGCTCCACCTTGCAGCCCCTGAGAGACAGTCCTTGGTACTGCAGCCACCAGAGCTGGACTCCCTGTTTGCCCCTGCACCCACAGAAAATGAAGGAAGCCTTGGGAATTTCCTGGTGGTCCAGTGGTTAGGACTTGGCACCAGGGGCCACTGCCAGGGTCCCAGGTTCGATCCCTGATTGGGGAACTACGATCCCACAAGCCACGCAGCACAGCCAAAAACTTAAAAAATTTTAAAAAGAAGTCTCACTGGGTGCATCTGATTGGTGGAAACCCGCTGGAATGGCCACACCCAAGCAGCAACTTTGAGATTCTTAAACTGGGAAGGTGGAACTCCAACTCCAACACAGGGATTTCCCCAAACGTCAGAGAAAGGCTATTCAAAAGATGATGGGCAACTGTAAGTATGACAGCATCTACTGTAATATTCTTACACGTAAGTCCTTCCTTATCAGGGTCTTTATTCCTATGGGGTAGATTCCCAAGAGTTGAATTGCTGCTTTCCAAACATCCATCACACTTCACATTTCCACCAGCAACATGTGGGAGTACCACTTTCCTTACGTCCACACCAGCAGTAGGTGTTACAGCTCTGACAGATGCAAAACTCTATCATATTGCTAGACTTATTTAGGTTTTCCTACTTGCATATGTACATTTTTCATAACCTTTTTTGGCCATTTAATTTGCTCAGTCATTTTTTATCTAATCATCCCCTTTGCCCATTTTTCCATTGGGATGTTCTCTACTTTCAATCTATATGCTGGATATCTTCCATCTGCCCCTCCAGATCCAGGCTCTCTGACTTTATCCATCTGCTTGGTGCCTCGTACACCACAGGGACTATAAAGAGCTCCCAGTCCTCAGCTTCCAGTTGGGTTTGGCCAATGGGAGGCACAGCTGGAAGTCACTGGGCAGGAGGAAAGAGAGGTTGGGGTATTTATTCCCAAGCTCTCCCCCCTCCTCCCACTGGGCACAGGTCCTAGGTAGAAATGATTCCCTTCTTATACCAGCTCTTGTTCACCTCCCTGGGTGTGTTTCCTCAACCCTGCCCAAACCTTTCAAAACAGTCCCTTTGTATTGTCCCTTCATGACATCTCCTTAAATGACTCAATTCTGGTGTGCCACCCACCTCCTACCAGGACCCTGATACAAGATAGGAATCCATTCTCTGCTGTCAGTGTTACACTTCTTTTTTTCAAGTTCTATTTTTTTGCCTAATGACTTTTTTAGCATCTTTTGCCATACTAAAGATTGTGTGTGTATATATATATATATTTATACATATGATTTAATATATATTATATATATAAAATAATATTCTATTGTATGGCTATATCATATTTTATTTATCCATTTATCATTGAGGAACAGTTGGGTTGTATAGATTTTTTTTTTTTTTTTTTTTTTTTGCGGTACGGGGGCCTCTCACTGTTGTGGCCTCTCCCGTTGCGGAGCACAGGCTCCGGACGCGCAGGCTCAGCAGCCATGGCTCATGGGCCCAGCCGGTCCGTGGCATATGGGATCTTCCCGGACCAGGGCATGAACCCGTGTCCCCTGCATCAGCAGGCGGACTCTCAACCACTGCGCCACCAGGGAAGCCAGGTTGTATAGATTTTATATATATTGTATAATCATGTATCTTATATATAATATCATATATACCAAATATATATATGATATATATGACCATATATAAAGTCAAATTTAATTTTTAAATAAGATCTCTTTTCTTTTATAGCTTCTTGATTTTCAGCCTTGAAAGGTGAGGTCTTCCCTGCCTCTAGATCATGAGCTGGCAAAATTGTTTCTGTAAAAGGCCAAGTAGTATCTATTTCAGATTTTGTGGGTTGTACAGACTCTGTTGCAACTACCTGACACTGCCATTGTAGCAAGAATGCAACCATAGACAATATATCAACAAACATGTTCCAATGAAACATTATTTACAAAAACAGGCAGCAGCAATTCTGCTCCTAGGTATCTGCCCAAGAGAAATGAGAGCATAGGTCCACCAAAAACCTGTACATGAATGTTCATAGCAGCACTAATCATAATAGCCAAAAGGTGGAAACAACCCAACCGTCCATCAACTGATAAATGGATACATAGCCATACAATGGAATAGTATTCCTTTACAGAAGTCCTGATCCATGCTGCAACATGGGTGAACCTTGGAAACATTAGGCTCAAGGAAAGAAGTCAGACACAAAAGGTCACATACTGTATGATTCCATTTCTGTGAAATATCCAGAACAGGCCCATCTATAGACAGAAAGTAGACTGGTGGTTGCTGAGGGCTGGGGGAGGATAGGAGATAGGGGGTTGATAGTTAATGGTTGTGGAGTTTCTTTTTCAGGTTATGAAAACGTTCTAAAATTGACTTTGGTAATGGTTGTACATATCTATGACTATACTAAAAATCAATGAATTGTACACTTTAATTTTATGGTATGTGAATTGTATCTCAATAAAGCCGTTATGAAAACAAAAACAAAAGTGAAAGGCAGCCATGGATTTGGTCCCTGGGCAGCAGCTAGCTGACCCCTGCTCTACTTTACACTTGCAGTCTCCTAGAATCTCTAACAATATATTGCATTATTTTAATTCTTTCATTAAATCTTTTGATCCACCTGAAATTCAGTATTTGATGGTGTACGATGAGTATTCAGTTTAATTTATTCCAGTGGGCTACATTATTGGGCCTGCACCATTCGTGAAAGAAACTATCCCTTCTTCTGCTGAAATGAGGTACCTCTTTTGTCCAATATTAACACCTACATCTTGGGATCTAATTCTGGATTATTTATCGTGTTCCATGGATCTATTTGTCTATGCCTTTCCCAATATCAGACTGATCTGATTTTAGTGACTTTATTGCATGTTCTGGTTTCTGTAAAGGAAGTCTCCCCTCATGTTCTTTTCTTTCACACTTGACTTGCAGCCAGTGAGCTTATCACAATGGATATCACTCCCTGCTTAAAAGCCTTTAATGGATTTCCACTGCTCTTACAATTATAGCCCAAATCCTAACTCGCCCTTGAGTGCTGCGTGCTTGGCACTGCCTAGCTCTCCAGCTTCACTTGGCCGAGGACGCTTCACCGGGGACTCTGTACCATAACCATGCTAAAGTAATTCAAGTGCTCCTGTTTCCTCCTACCCCAGGGTCTTTGCACTGGCTGTTTCCTCTGCCTGGAATACTTTTCCATCTCTTTTGTCAACTCCTCTTCTTCTTTAACCTCAGTTTGATCATCATTCCTGGTCAGCCTATGCTGACCTCCCTAACCAGAACAAATGTCCCTCCCCACATTGTGAACCTATGCCATGCTGAACTTGCAATATTACATTTATTTATTGGACTAACTTCTGCCTCTTCCAGCCCCCCTGTGCCTTCCCAGTATTTCACACTGCGTCCTACACATAGTACTCCAAAAAAAAAAAAAAAAAAAAGAAGGTGTGAAATAAACAGGTAGAGACTGAACTCAGGCACCTCCCGCCTGGCTCTGAAACCCACCCTCTCCCCTTCCTCGGTGCTATGTGCTGCCCTGAAGCAAGCCCGGGAGGGGATGTCAGGAGACCTGGGCTCTGGACTTTGCTCTGCCTCTCGTGGAGACAACACCCTAAATCTGTTTGCAAGGTGCTCTCCCCTTCCTTGCCTCTGGCTTGCAATCCTCACAGCCACCCTGGGAGGCAAGCGGTGTGGGGAGAGATTTCTCCTTGATTTTATTTTATTTATTTTATTTTTAAATTTCTTTTGGCCGCACCATGATGTCTGTGGGATCTTAGTTCCCCGACCAGGGATCGAATCCAGGCCCTCAGTAGTGAAAGCGCAGAGTCCTAACCACTGGACCACCACAGAATTCCCATCCTTGATTTTGCAGTAGAGAAACCTGAAGTTGGGGATGAGGTGGCTAGCCCAAGGTCACACAGTCAGTCAGAGGCAGAGCCAAGAGCCCTGCTCTCTGGGTCCCCAAGCAAGTGTTCATCTTAGGAAAGACCCTTTCCTGAGTTGGGCCTCAGTTTGCCCGTTTGTAAAATGGAGACGAAGGATTTGGACTGAATGGTGTCAACGGTGTCACAAACCTCAAGCACCCAAGGTGTTGCCACACCTGAGATCCACCTGTATGATTATTGACTTAAAATCTTTATTTAAAGGGCTTTTAAAAAACTTTAAATTACCTTCATTTTTAAATTTGTTTTTTGGAAAAGAAACTTCTAAAAATAAGGAAAAGTTCTTTTATTACATCTGTTATTCCATTGTAACCGCCGGTCACATTTTATCTAAGACACATTTCAGTGAACGTGTACGTATGCAAGTCAGCCTGGCTCATCTGGGAGCTATCGACAGTCCTCTCGTCCCTCTGGCAGTGGAGGGTCTGTGCTATGGGAGAAACTTGCTCAGTGTCTCTGGCAAGAGCACCAGGCCGGGTCCTGCCACATCAAGGTGGGGCGGGGGGCCGGCCAGGGGCCGTCTGAGGGAGGCATGGGGAGCACCGCTGTGAGCTGTCTGGCTGATGCCCATGTCGGAGCATACGTGCCTGCCGTGCGTGTCTGCCCACGTCAGCATTCATGTGTTTCTGTACACACACCGGCCCACACGCCCTCCTCCCCGGGCTCCCACCACAGCCCGTCCTTCCAAGGCCCGAGCTGGGGTCAGCTCATGTGACTGCCAGGGAGGGGTCTGCTTTCTCTCAGGGCCAGAGCTGTGGAGTGAGTGAGACAAGGGGGGCCACCAAGGCGGGCACCTCGGCCCGCCAGATCACCCAGAGGCCAGTAAGCAAAGCGGGCCCCTCAGGAGTTCTCGCAGGGACCAAGCCACCCTGGACCTAGAATTCTGGAAGGTTCCTGGTCTCATCCTCTCATCCTACCAGTTTGGAGATAGGCCCTGACAGGGGAGAAGACTTGCCAAAAACACTGAGCATGTGAGTGGCAGGCCCGGGCCTTGGGGTTCTCTCTGACTTTCTGCGGCTCCTCCACACACTCCCAGGGTTTCAGCCAAGCCCTGTCTGCTGCAAAGGTGACTTGAGGAGAAAACCAGTATTACAAAATAATTCAAAGAAAAACTCATGTGTATTGAGCACTCTACTCACTGGAGGGTAGGCACTGCTTTAAACACTTTACATACATGAACACATTTAATCCTCAAACAACTCTAAGAGGTAGTATGACACTATTATTATCCCATTTTCCAGATGAGGAAAGCAAGGAACAGAGAGGTTCATTAACTTGACCAGGGTTGCACAGCTGATGAGTTGGCTTCATGGCCAACATTCTTTGCTTCTACGTTAAGCAGAGAAGGGGTAGAGGCCTGTGGATAGAAAGATACCTTTCTTCATCTGACACTGAGTTGAGAATCACTGGAGCCCTTCTGCCGTTCCATGGTATGTTCTTGAAGCCTAAGCTTTGCCTGTGCTGCCTGGCCTCACTTCTCAGAGGAGGAGAGCAAGTTAAGGAGGCAGAGTTATATATGTGCTCAAGATCACACAGCTGTCTCCGGGTCCTCTCACCACTTGCCATCATTGTGCTGAACACTTTCCCTACTTTGCTTAATTTAATCTCCACAACAACTATATAAATATGAACTACCGTTCTCCCCATTTTATGAATGGGGAAGTGGAGGCTCTAAGTGGTTAAGTAACTTGCCCAAGGGCACACAGCTAGTAAGAGGCTGAGGCAGTACTTGAACCCAGGTCCCTCTAATCTGAAGCCTGTGATCTTAACAACCAGTGTCTCCTGCCTCTCATAACCATGTGCAAGGAGGGAAAGGCACAGACAATGCCCCATCTTACAGAGGAGGAAACAGGCAGCTGGCCTGGGAGCACATAGCCAGTGAACACGGGAGCTGGGACTCAGAACTCCAGGTCCCTCCAACTCCTTGGCTAGTGCCCTTTCCTTTGTTCCTTCAGGAATACTCCAGAAACAGCCCCAGCTCTAGGTATGTCTGTGGTCAGCAATGCACTGTTGCCAGTGATGCTTTCCAAAGCAATTTCTCACTTATTATCCCACAAGTCCATGAAGGTCAGAATATGCTCCATTTCACAGATGGGCAATTAGAGGCCCAGAGAGGGAAAGAGCCTTACCCAAGGCCTTGAACTAGGGTCCTTGACTCTAAGTCCAGTGAGGGAGGCCCTGGCCAAGGGGTCCGCCGGGCAGGCTCCAGCTAGCTGGTCTCTGCTCTGGCCAGAGGCAGGAAAATGAGGTTATGGTCTTATCAGGCTAATTGCCACCCAGAAGTCAAATCCTGCCACTCAGCTGGAACCTGCAGGAATGATCTCGGAGACAGGAGCTGTTATTGTCCAGATGAGGGGACGGGGGCAGGGAATGGGGCAAGCTGACCCTCTAAATTCCCCATGAAGCAGTTTGCTTTCTCAAAGGCCTCTGGAGAAAGACATTTCTCAGGCTTTCTCTTGGGCGGGACGGAAGCTTTCTACTGCTTTTGTGCACAGTTAGCCGAGACGCCGGCCATAGTAACAGAAACAGCATTAAGACCACGCGCTTCCTATAAATAGACAAAACAGGGCTGCAGTACACGCAAGTGGCGGCCGTTTCTCTCTGATGCACAGGAGTTGGTCACTGATAAGAGTTGAGTAACAGAGCTTGGAAAATGTTAGCACAGGGTCACCCTGCCCAGCTGGGGAAAGCCCTAAGGGCTGGTGTTGGTGGGCCATGGGTCAGGGCAACGTAACCCTGGATGTTGAAAGGAGGGACTGAGAATCAGAAGGCAACAATGACACTCATGGAATAGCCAGCATGGATTTAGTGTGGCCAATGTTCCTGGCACCGTGGGCTTTATAAATGCAAAATGTTTGCACCTTGGGTGCCCCTCTTGCCTCACCCTAGAGGTAGCCCTGTTGGCAACTTACTTTCCCTGTCTGAACTCCAGTTCTGTCCTTATGATGGGGATGAGAACAGCAGCTCCTACCTCGGAGGGCTGTGAGGAGTGAGAAGAGGCAGAGAAAGGGCTTAGCACGGAACTGCCATGGTCAGCATTCACTATTTTTACACAGGGGAAGGTGCAGTGCTGTGTGCTCAGCGATGAATAAGGCTGCGATGGGCTGAATGTTTGTGTCACCCTGCCCCCACCCCAAATTCATATATTGAAATCCTAATCCCCAATGTGGTGGTATTAGAAGGTGGGGCCTTTGGGAGGTGATTAGGTCATAAGGGTGGAGCCCTCATGAGAGGGATCAGTGCCCTTATAAAGAGACCCCCAAAGAGCTGCGTCATGTGAGGCTACAGTGAAAAGTCAACACTCTGCAACCTGCAACCGGGAAGAAGTTTCTCACCAGAACCCGACCCTGCTGGCACCCTGATCTCAGACTTCTGGCCTCCAGAACTGTGAGAAATAAATTACTGTTGCTTATAAGTCACCCAATACTTTAGTACTTGGTTTTAGCAGCCTGAACGAACTAATAGAGAAACACACCCAATCCCTGACCTCATGCTGCTTACAGCAGACCAGGAAGACATCAGGGATAGACTGTGATAAGAGATGATGGGGGAGGAGGAGGGAGCCAGGGAAGACATATCAGTGAGATGAGAAAAAGAAAAATCCCCTTCCCCAAAGATGGTCCCTTAGAACCACGCAAAGTGTGTTCTCACTCTGAAAATTACCAAAACCAGGATGACACCCTGCATCTCACGCTACTTATTTTATTTACCCCTCAAAACAATTTTGAGCTATCCTCATGGGATGAATAAAGAAACTGAGACCCAGAGAGGTGAAGTGATTTGCCTCAGGTCACACAGCTTGGGACTCAAACCCAGGCCTGCCTGATTCCCCTACAGCTTGACTCTGCCACTAGCTGGATGTGTGATCTCAGGCAAGTTACACCTCTTTTCTCAAGCCTCAGCCTGGTCCCGCTGCCCCACCCTTGCGCGCGCGTGTGCACATACACACACACACACACACACACACACACACTCACACACACACACACACCATCAAGGTAGAAGGTGAGGGTCACATGAGGCCATGGGTATGGGAGTGCTTTGGACATTGCAAGCTACAGTCCATGACTGAGCATTACTAGCGTAGGTGGTGCAGAAAGCACCAAAGGGCCCCTTATCTGTGATGAGCACCCTGGGGGCCCCACTTCCTCCCACATGATCTTCCTGTGAGTCAGGGTGCCGGGTATCCCCAGCCCTCTCTTACATCTGTCCTGCTCTTAGGAGCAAAAGCATATGGAAGCATTTTAATCAGCAGTTGTGACTACCACCTCCCTATGGGAAAAGTGTTCTTGGCTCCTGTTTAACAGATGAAGAAACGGAGGCACACACAGTAAGGTTAAGTCACTGCCCCAGGTGATACAGTGTGCGGGCGAGGGGGAACCTGGGAGCAGACACCAGTCCCTAGACACCCCGTACTGCGATTTCCAAGTGGGTGAGATGCTCCTGGTGAGCAAGCCGGAGGGCAGCACTTGAAGGATGGGGACCAAGGTACTGCTCTGCTCTGGGGGTGAGGGGGGGAAGATAGGCCAGCTCCTTCCTTCCACCACCGCCCCCCTTTCTGGGGCTGGAGATTTCTTGGCCAAGCCAGCCCTTTCCCCACTATGTAAATACCCCAGGCCCTTTCAAGCTTCATTCTCACCTGCTTGTGAACACTTTAACCCCACACCTTGGTTGCTTTCTTATGGGAAAGAGGAGTCCGGAGCAGAGGGCCAGTCAGATTTAGGGATGGGTTCATGATGGAGGTGGCTGGGCATGGGCGGTTAGGTGATGAAGGAGACCCCCAATCTAGCCAAGCTGACACCCTCATTTTTTAAAACTGCTGGAACCCAGAAAGGGGTCTCACAGTAAGTCAGGGGCAAAACCTGGGCCTGAACCTGGGTGTCCTGAGCTCTAAGTCCAACAACCTTGCCCTCCCTTGCTTTGAGCTGTGACCTTCCGATGGCAAGAGCCTTAGCTATCAGTAGGAAAGAGGCACAGAGAAATACTTGTTGTACTGAATGAATGAATGAATGGGTACTGGTCCCTCCTCTAGGGGGAGTATGGGGGTGCAATGCTGACTCCTCTGTGGGACCCCACTTGGATAGGCAGGGCTTGCCTCTCTAAAACCACCCCTCCTTCCCTTGGATTTTCACCAGGGTTCCTTCCTTTCCCCAGAGAGTTGTGCGCCACCTAGAGGAAGATGGGTGCCCAGCAGCCTCATCTCCTGGGGAGAGCGACGAGCACTTCTAAATTGGCCCCCACCTCCTTCCCAGTCTCTTACCTGATGTCAGGAGGCATCATTCTGGCAAGGCTCAGCTTCAGTAAACCTCTAATGAATGAGGACATTCTTGCAGCAGAAAGGACTTAAAGTAGAATAAGCCACATACATTCCCACCTTGGTGTTTTCTACTCAGAGACTACTGTTAAGACCTTTCTCTTCCCCCTTTTGCACCTCCTCGGTTTCCTTACCTTTAAAAAAAAAAAAATGCAGGGCTTCCTTGGTGGCACAGTGGTTGAGAATCTGCCTGCCAATGCAGGGGACTACGGGTTCGAACCCTGGTCTGGGAAGATCCCACATGCCGCGGAGCAACTAGGCCCGTGAGCCACAACTACTGAGCCTGCACATCTGGAGCCTGTGCTCCGCAACAAGAGAGGCTGCGATAATGAGAGGCCTGCGCACCGCGATGAAGAGTGGCCCCCATTTGCCGCAACTAGAGAAAGCCCTCGTACAGAAACGAAGACCCAACACAGTCATAAATAAATAAATAAATAATGTTTAAAAAATGCAGACAGAAGAAACAGCATCACATCTGTGGTGTTCCTTCTGCATAACTTGAATCTAATCATCAGATGAAACACAATTAAGGGACATTCTACAAAATAATTGGCCAGTAATCTTTGAAATTGTCAAGGTCGTGAGAGTCAGAAAGTCTGAGAGATTGCTCCAGGCTGAAGGAGACCTAGGAGATGCAACGACGATGCCACACCGGATTCTAGCATGGTGCACAATCGTGGACGGGGTCTGAGGATTCTATGGCAGGAGCGTGTCACTGCAGTGGCTATATTATGGTTTGCAGGAGATGGTCCATGTTTATTGGAAATAAACATGAAAGTTTTCAGGGGAGGTGGGGCATTATATCACCAACTTATTCTCAAGTGGTTCAGGGAAAAAAACATCTATGTACTTTACTCCCCCCCCTTCCTATACACTTGAAATTGTTTCAATTTAAAATATACGTAGTATTAAAAATAAATCAAATTAATGTATTATAGAAAAAAATGCAGACAGTAATACCTCTTTCTTCAGATTGGAATGGTGGTGAAGAGGAAATCTGTAATCATGATATCATTTATTGAGCTCTGACTAAGGGCTTTCCATACACCCCCCCATTTACTTCTCACCTCTCTGTCTGTGAAGTAGGTATCATCACCCCCATTTTCAGGGGGTGGACACAGAGTACCCCACCCTTGTGGACACAGAGACTGAAATCATCAACAATCAAATACACATATAATCCCAAACTGACAGGGGCCATCACAGAAAGAACTGTGCTATGGGGGGTGATGGGGGGCCTCTGGGGAGGAGACCATTGCGGGCACCAAGGAGGCAGGGGGGACGCACCGGGACAGGCATGCGGCCGGCTTGCTGGAGGAGCTGGGAAAGCAGTAGCTTGAGGGTGGACGTGCCGGAGAACGGTGGGCAGGGGCAAGATCCCACGGGACCAAGGCCATTTTTAAGGAAACTGATCTTGACTCAACTGCCAAGGAAGCCACTGGTGGGTTGTGAGGAGAGAACGGCAGAGATTTACATGTTTAAAAGACCACTCTGGTGCAGCTGTGGAAGATCAGAGGGGACAAGAGTGGAAGCAGATGGGTCCTTATCTCTCCCTCCCTGTTTTCTGGTCGAGTTCGGGGCTTATCTTGCTTTCTAGAGAGCTGCTTGAGGCCAGGGAAGGCATCTGTCTCGGAGGTTGCCGAGCCCAGGCTGTCTGAGGCCTGGCCGGAAGCCTCCGTCTCCGGGCCTCAGCTCTGTCCCTGGGGACGATCTGGGACACGTTCTGCTCTTGGCTCCCCGGGGCTCTGCGGCCCCAGCACGGGTGGAATGTTTGACAGAGGAGTCCACGTGTTCTCCAAACAGACCTTGATTCATGTTTCCAGGAGAAACTTACAAACAGACTTCTGCCGGCTGCATCCATCAGAGGACAGATGGGCTCTGTAAACAAAGGCCCACAGGCTGTCTCCAGCTTACAGGCAGACACCCTTCCCTGTGGGTCCCTGGCAGAGCCCTGCCCCACCCTGGCCGCTGGGGCCACACTCCATGCCAAGGCCCTCTCTAGAGCCATAAAGACGTACTGCCCCTCACTGCCCCATTTTGCAGGTGAGAAAACAGAGGCTCAGAGATGTTAAGTCAGTAGCCCAAGGTCATGCAGTCAGCCCAGCTACTACAAGTACTCTACTGTGTTCTCCTACTACACTATACTAGTAATAAAAATAACAGCAACTAAAAAAAAAAAAGAAAAAGACACCCCCCCAACCCCCAAATTACAGCAATTCACATTTACTTATGAGTAGTCAGGTGCCAAGCACTGTTCCAAGTGCTTTATCAGATTAACTCATTTCATCCTCACAACAACCCTATGAGGTAGGGAGTCTTGTTTTCCCGTTTTTCATATGGCGAAACCAAGGCAAAGAGAGGGTGGCCAGCCGATTGTCCAAAGTCATGCTGAGAGTCAGTAGGGAAGGTAGGACTTGAACCCAGGCACGGTGAGTCCGGAGCCCACAAGCTTCACCCCACCCACTGCTCCCCTGGTCTCCTGGGAGCTAAGGGCAGGCCCATTCCTCTCCCGCACTTCTGTCTCTGTTTAAGAAGTGAAGGCCCAAAGAGGGAAGTTTCTGTGTCCCAGCCACCTGGCTTCCATGGCAATGGGGCCTGGGGTCTGTGGGCTCTCCTTCTCAGAGGCCAGGATAGGAGCCGGGGGCCTGGTTCTACTCCCAGCAGTGCCACTGCCTTGCTGTGTGACCTGCACCAAGTCACATCCCCTCTCTGAGCCTCGGTTTCCCTATCTGCTCAATGGGAAAGACAATTCCAGCTGTTACCCACATTATAAAACAATGAGTGAAGGGTGGTGGGACGGGATGAGTTTCCTGGCCTGGATTCCTAGCCCATGAAGGGAATATCCAAGCAGCTGTTCATTCTGGGGTTGAAAGCCCCAGGGGTGGGACTGGGCTGTGCCGCCTCCATTGTGAGACCCCCCACCTAGGGCTCCAGCCCAAATTGCCAGACAGAGACCTGAGAGGAGGGGCCCCCTCCCGGTGGGGGTGACCAGGAGCCAGCCGGCTGGCCATTTGTCCACAGATGGGTGTGCAGATAACAGGCGTCTGGAGATAAGGCAGGGCCTGCCTGCAGCCTAGGGGAGAGCCAGGCCGAGCCCCAGGGCGGCTGGGGCAGAGGGGGCTGGACCCTGGCCCTGAGGCCTGGGACAGACTCTCTCTCCCACCCCGGAGCACAGGGCTAGTGCCCTCCACTCTTCTGGACCTGCCCCCGCCTCCCACCAAAACAAAACAGAATAAAGCAAACATATAAACAAACAGAAACATATACTTTTATCAGAAGTGCTGCACTTAGCTGGAAACAGCCCTGAGTTCCAGCCCAACCCTGCCACTGACTTCCTGGACAGCCTGCCTGCATCAAGTCGCTGGTGGACTCCAAGTCTCAGTTTCCTCATTCGGGCAGTGGGCACAGGGATGCTGCTCCCTCCTTCCTCACAAATACAGAAAAACACCAGTAACAATGAGCAGCTGACACCGTGCTAATGCTGTGAAGTGGGTACTGTTATTATCCCCACTTGACAGATGAAGAAAGGGAGGAGTGGAGTGTTAGGTCACGCAGTCTGTAAGTGGTGAAGTCAGGATTCCAATTTAGGCAAAATCCGATTCTAAATGCTTAAAATGTCACTGCTAATTTTATGAAAGGAACAAAGTAAACTGCAGTTTGAGCCCATTTCACTTTTAAAAATACACATATTTATATTTGTATATTCATAGACATTTTAGGGAAAATAAACCTGCAGATATTTACGGCATCAATCCCTAGAGCAGGGTTTTTAACCTTGGCTCTATTGACATTATAGGCTGGATAATTCTTCGCCTAAGGGCTGTCCTGGGCACCGTAGGATGTTGGGCAGCATCCCTGGCCTCTATTCATTAGATGCCAGTAGTGGCAATACTTCCTCTCCCACCCCGCTAAAGCTGTGACAACCAAAAATGTCTCCAGACATTCCAAAACGTCCCCTGGGGAGCACCCCCCGCCCTACCCCATTGAAAACCACAGATCTAGAGGATGTAACTAAGAATGATGCTCACTTTCTAAGCCCTACACTGGAAACGTTGCCATGTGCCAGCACTACACCTTGGAATGAGAAGAAACACCAATAAAGGTGAAAAAAATAAAATCATTGGAGGATGGATGGATGGGTGGAAGGATAAATGAATTTGGCTCAAAGGAGCCAGATGAAAATCAGAGCCTAGGTGTTCTGGGGGAGCATTTTGAATCCAGTCAATCCCTGCGTTTTACAGAGAGGAAAGGGAGGCCCACTGAGGGAAGGGACTTGTCTGAATTCACAGAATGAGCTGCCGCAGCGGGAGACAAAAGGCTGGTGTGTTGACTCCTGGGCCAGTGCCCTCAACCCCAGAATGTGAACAAGCAAATGAGAGAACAGGCAAGTTGAGGGCAGAGCTGCCACCCAGCCTGATGCTTTCAGCTGATGGCTAGAACATTCCAGAGGCAAGTGACTCCACCTGTGACCTGGCCCCCATGGGGCCCTCATGTGCAGGGCAGACATGTGCACACACATAACAGCTTGTGCCAAGGGTCAAAAGATGGGGCGGGGGGGAGTCTGCTCCACGGCCCAGTATGCCCACAGTGTGGACAGGAGACTGTGACAGACTGCAGTCACCCGAAGCCCCTGGAGACGGTGGGAGCCCTAGGGCTGCTGAGGGTGGGATGACCCCAGGGGGGAGCTGTGGCTACGGTTTTGAGAGGAGAACGTCTCCTAGAGATGGCCGTAGTGAGGGTGACAGCTCTCCTTCACTGAACACTTACTATGTGCCCACTGTGTCCCCAGGGTCCAGAGGCAGGATTCAAGCCTGGGTCCCTCTGGCTCCAGAGCCTGTGCTCTCAGCCTCGCTGCTCTCCTCCAGCGCAACCATGAGGAAGGAGGTGGCACCAGCACTCATGACAACCACCAAGAGGCGCAGGCAACCCGAGTGTACGTGCATGGACAGATGGATAGCAAAATGTGGTCCATACATACAGTGGACTAGGATTCAGCCTTAATAAGGAAGGAAATTCCGACACACGCCACAACACGGATGACCCCCGGGGACATCATGCTCAGTGAAATCGGTCAGTCACAGAACGACAGATTCTGTGTGATTCCTCTCATAGGAGGTATCTAGAGGAATCAAATTCATAGAGACAGTAAGTAGAGTGGCGGTCACCAGGAGGAGGGGGGAGTGGGGCTGGTTCTTAAATGGGTGCAGAGTTTCAGTTCTGCAAAATGAACAGAGCTCTGGAGATGGGTTGCACGACAATGTGACCGTACTTAACGCAACTGAACTGTACATTCAGGAACGCTTACGATGGTAAGTTTTATGTTATGTGTGTTTAGCACAATTAAAAATACAAAGAACAAGGCAGAACATGGGTGAAAGACTCAGGATTCCCTCAGGGAAACAAAACCACTGTGATTTCTGGAACAAGGGGCTTTGTTATGGGGGAACAACAGAGGGAATGGGGATTCAGGAGAGACCCTGGTGGGTAAGAGGTACCCGTGATCTGAGGAACCAGCAAAAGGGCCACCCTGGCAGGGCTGGGGGACGATGTGCCTGGGTGGCTGCGTCTCTCTGGTCCACCCTGATCCTCTGGGTGGTGGGTCCCGGCCCCTGCCAGTCAGCTGGTAAGAGGAGGTGGTTCTGAAGAGAGTGAGGAGAAGCTGCCACCGTTGGGGCATCTGACCGTCACAACCTTGAGAGGGATGGCCTCTCTGCTTCCACCTTCTAGATCTCCACAAACTCCTCTTCTGGCCCACTCTAACCAGACACCCTACAGTGAAGGGCGTCTGGGGAAACAAAGTTCCCGCCTTGACAAAGGTGACCAAGAACGGATCACCGCATGGGGCGATGGTGGAATAACGTCCTAGACACACCGTTAACTGAAAAAGACGGAGGAAAATATGGATGGCAGGCACATTATGATTATTTTTTTAACTGTAGTAAAAGACACATAAACTTTACCATTTTAACCACTTTTAAGTGTACAATTCAGTAGCGTGAAAGACATCCACAGTGTTCTGCAACCATCACCACTATCCTTCTCCAGAATTCTCTTATCATCCCAAACTGAAACTCTGAGCATACCATCTTTTCAGGACACACACACACGTGCACACACACACACTCGTGCACACACACACAGGCACCCCTTTACCTCTGTGTGCACAGAATCTCTCTGGAAATATACTCAAGAAACTCGCAGTGGTTATCTCTGGAGAGGGAGACTGACAGGCACGTGTGGCAGGGAGATTTACTGTTAGAGACAATTTTCACGGTTCATTCTTTTGTACCATTTGAACATGTATTTTTATTCATTTTTCCTCCTGGAAGCTGCTCTCATCCCTTAATTCTGATTGAGTTTAGAAGGAAGGTATCCTCCCCCTTATCCTAACAGATCAGAGAACTGCGGTTGCCCATCCCCACCCCCCTGCCCCCGGGAACGCACAACCTCTGGCACAGTTTGGTGTGGAATAAAGATGGCTGGCCTGTGTGACTCACGGTGTGGCCTTAGGCCAGCCCTTTCCCTCTTGGGGCCTCAGTGTCCCCGTCTGTACAAGGAAAGGCTTGGAATCAATGGCGCCTAAGAGTCTGTGATGCTCGGGGATGTCTTGATTCTAATCAAAGTTGCAGAATTCGCCTGGAGGCTGGGTCTCTGCACTAGGCGAGGAAGCAGAGATGCAGGGTGATAGGGGACTTGCCCATAACTACCTGGAAAGGCAGCAGTGGGAATGGAATGAGAAACAAGAGTTCCCAGTTACCTTTTGCTCAGAGACAGCCAGGGGCTGGCCCCAAACAAACTCAGCTTCAGTAATGGAAGCAGCAACTCCCATCAAACAATCATGGGACACTGCAGGCTTCCTTGTCACCCTCGTTTTATTTCTTCTCTTATATATGAAAATACATTCCTAACTATTAAAACAACAGATGCTCACTTTGCATGATATAAAATTATCGAGTTTACCATACTTGGGGAAACACTGATCTGGTCAAATGCGGTAACTGTACAGCGGGTATGTCTGGTGCCCTGGAGATGGCAGCACAAGGTGTATACTCGGGATTTAGGCAGATTACCATTTTACCTTGCCCAGCACACGGTAAATGCTACCCAAGTGTTAGCCATTGCTATTACATGCTGTAAAATGAAATGATTACACACTGTAAAATGTGAAATAAAAAATGAACTTATATCATGTGTTTAAAAACCAAGATGGATATCACCGATACTTAATTAGGCATAGAAAACCTCCAGAAAGATTCAAGGGACGTTGAAAGATTCATGGGCTGCCTCTAGGGAAGGGGTTGGGGGTTGGGAGTGTGCTGTACCTTCCATACTTTAAAGAATGGCTTGACTCTTAAACCTTACAACTGTATAGCTTTTAAAATATAATTAATAGGCTGATTCCAGGCCAGAAGCAGGAAATGCACAATCTGAGCATGGAACGTCTTAAAATTAATACTACAGAGCAAGGAAGCTCTCAGAGAATACCGGGGTCATGCTAAACGGAAGAGGCTCCCACTGCCTAAAGACAGGAGAGAATAAAAAGGAGTATTAATAAGGATAAATAACTGCAATGAATCATTAAGAAACATAAACCAACCAACCAACCAATACCTCACTGGTCTCCTGTAGAGGATGCTGGGTTTGGCTAATGGCAAAAATGGACCCAGTTCTTCACCCTTCCCTGAATCTATGGGGAATTCTGCAGCTCCTTCTATTGGGAGGTGCAGTCTTTTTCTTTACCTTTGAGGTTGGGCTAAGTGCCTTGCCTTAGCCAATGGATGCTGGTGAACATGACCCAGCAGAGCGGTGACATGTACTTGCATGGTTGGGCTTGCTCTTTAGCTCCTGCCCTCAACACGCAGACTTGTCCTGGGGTAGCCAACTGGCCCCAAGAGAATGAGTAACATGGAAAAGATCGGAGCCCAGCAGCAGCCTGTGGCCAAGCCCCATCTACTTCAACCACACCCAGCTGCTCTAACCACATGAGAGAGAACCAGCGCCTGCCTCCTACACCACTGAGTCCGGGATGCTTTGTTAACGCAGCGTTACTATGCATTAGGTGACTGATACAGATGTGATAACGGTATTGCAGTTTACTTTAACAGAAGACCCTTCATTTTAGAGTTGAAAACTAAAATATTTTCAGATGAAAAAATGAATTCCTTTTCAGAGAAAAACTGTACTCTGTTGTCAGACCACATGTCAAACCGTGTGTCCCATCTTGAGTTTACTCAAGTCTCAGCGCCCCCAAGGCACGTGTCTTCTCTCCTGCAGTGATTCTAGGGGTCTGGAGTCCTGGAGGGTCAAAGTGAGGAAGGACTTTGGACTATGCTGTCTGTGTCCTCACTGGGGGAGTCTGTGGACTGTGGAGGTGAAGGGACTCGCCAAAGCTCACTGTGAGCTGAGACTCCCATCCTGGACTCCTTACACCTCAATTTTCCGGCCAGCTCTCGGCACCTCCTCCCCTTCCCAGACTCCATCTCTGACTCAGCCCAGAAAAACCCAGAATTGCCAATGAGCACAAGGAAGTATCTTCCAGTCTTCACCCTCTGGCTGAGAAAAAAAATCCCGTGCAAAGGCCTGTCCAGATCCCGGAGGGCCTGGTGCAGACTCAGGACACCCCCAGTCCCAGGAAAGGGAGAGCTGGTCCTTAAGCTGAAGCCCCGCTGTCCCTCCCCCGCCCCTCTGTTCCCTCCAAGCCCCACTGGGCCCCACCATCACAGGAACAGCAGCCCCGCCACCCCTGCTAGGCTTTTGATGCACAGGCTCACGTCCGTTGGGAAGTCATTCCAATTCTGCGTGACTGCAGGAGCCACATGACTCCCCACTCCCAGTTTTGTTGACGAGGATACGGAGGCCTCCAGGGGCCTTCCAAAGTCTCCTGGGTGTCAGAGGCTGTCTAACCACCTTCCGTGAGGGCCCAGGGCAGCTCGGCAGGAGCAAGCGTTTCACTGTCTGCGGCTGGGCAGTTTGGGCTTCACTGACTGTGCCTTCTGTGCTCTGAGTGTCCTCCCCCAACACCTGCACAGCTGACTTGCTCACATCCTACAGGTCTGTGTCTCAGAGTTGCCCTCCTATGAACCTTGAAAACATGATGCTAAGGGAAAGAAGCCAGACACAAAAGGCCACATGTCGTAGAATTCCACTTATATGAAATGTCCAGAAGAGGCAGATCCGTAGGAACGGAAAGTAGACCAGTAGCTGCCAGGGACTGTGGGGGAAGGAGGAAGGGGGAGTAAGTGCTGCCAGGTACAGGGTTTCCTTTCGGGGTGATGAAAGTGTGCTGGAATTAGACTGTGGTGATGCTCACACAACTCTGCAAATATACTAAAACCCACTGAACTGTATACACTTTGAAAGGGTGAATTGTATGATACACAAACTAGAACTCAAAGCAATTTTTCAAAAATGAAAATAGAAAAAAGAGTGTCCCTATGAAGGAGGCTTTCCTGTTTGAAACTACAATCCCTCTTGGCCTCTCACACTTACCCTCATTCTGCTTTATTATTCTCTAACACATTTCCACCACTTGCCATGTTACCTATGTTTTTTTCTTGCCTCTCTGCTCCACCAAAATTTCCATCCCTCAGCACTGTATCTTCAGGACCTCGAACAATGCTTGACATGCAGTCAATTGTTGGTGAGCTCACTAACCAGCCAAGTCCTGCACCAGGTTCCCCGCCCAGGTCCCTGAGAAATGATGCCCTTTAAGCATCTCGGAGCCAAAATGTTAGAGTGACGCTCCCTCTGTAACCCACCTGCCACCCTCCCTCTCGTTCCTCCTGCCCTGTCCCATCCACCCTGTGAAGGAAGGCCCTGCTGCGAGACTTTGCTCCTTCCTGACCGCTGTGTCCCTCACCTGGACGGCATGCCACCTAACCTTCTCCCTCCTCCGCACAGCACAGTGACCTGAGAGCAGGTGCAAGTCTGATCCACACAGCCCCTTCTCTAACCTCTTCTGTGACTCCCCACGGCTCTCAGGGTCAAAGCCTCAGGTTCACAGCCCTCTGTGACCCGGCTCCTGCCACGCTCACCTCAACCAGTCTCCCTCTTGTCTGCTGAACTCCGGCCTCACGAATGCCTTTTAGGCCTTTGAACTCAAAGCCCTCTCTCTTGCTGCTGGTCTCTGCACACTGTTCCCTCTGCCTGGAACACTTGTCCTGCCCCACCCTCTCCTTCAGGGCTCAGCTTAAGTGTGCCTTCCTCCTCGAAACTTCCTGAGCCCCGGTAGATTCAGTGACACCCAGGAAGCGCTGTGCACCCGCTTCTCTCTTTGTCTGTTTATTCATCTGTCCCACTCCTTACGACTGGGTCTTGTCCAGTACAGGGCCCTGCCAAGGCCTGCTGTATAGTAGGTGCTCATTAAACATTCCCATCAACAAACAGGTGAAGGAATGAATGCACCCTTTCTTCCAGGCCTTCCCTCATGCCATTCTTCCTGCCTATAGTCCCTCCTTCCTCCTTTTCCAATCCTGCCCACTTGGCCAGGTGCAGTTGGAGTCCCACCTCCTCTGGGCTGGGGAAACCTTCCCTGATGACTCTAGCAGAAATGCAATTCTCTCCCTCCTGCTTCCCACGGGCACTGGGGTGGCACACCCTGAGCATCGGGGCCACGCCTGCTCTGTCTTCCCCTTCACACTGCCAGCAATGTGAGGGAAGCAACTTGGCCATCCCCAGCCCCAGAGGCTCGGGGCTTAGGGAGGACACAGGTAAGGCGCTAAGTACAAAGGGTGGTTGGGAGACACAACGGAAGATGTTCAAGCAAGTGCATGTGCCACACAAGAGTCCACGTGTCACAGTCAGAGGGGCTCACGATCAGAATAGATCTTCGAGCCATGCATCACACCTGGCCTCCCAATGAAGGAATTTTATCAACAATTGTGGAACGCTCACTATCTGTCAGGCCCTGGCTCAATTCTTTATCACAGCATCTCATATAATCATCACAACTGCCTTATGCATTAGGTACTACTAATGTCCTCATTTTACATATGGAGAAAGTGAGATTCAGAGAGGTATGGTAACCTCTCCTGGGTCACACAGCAAGCAAATACCAAAGCAGAGACTCTTAGTTTCTCTTAATGACTAAGGCATATGCCACCTGGACAGCATTGGCCACAGATAAATATCCAGCCTCCACTTGCATCCCACTGTTGTCAGAGAGCTCACTACACACTAGGTCATTCTTTCATTTACTCTTTCAGTTAATAAGTATTTATTGAGCACCACTGTATTTGTCACTGGGGATGAGAGATGCACGAGTTATCTGCTCTCAAGGAGCTTACAGTCTACAAACGAGAAGCAGATAGAGGACAATGAAAAGTAAAAATGACAGTGCTGAATTCTAAGCAGAATTAAAACAGGCTGAGGTGACTGGTTTCCCTGAGTGAAGAGTACTTGTTAGGGACTCAGAGGATAGGGTTTGAGTCTGTGTGACCTTGGATGGGTACCTCCATCCTCTCTGGGCCTCAGTTCCCCTATCTCAACCTGAAGGAGCTGGAACTTGTTCCCTAAGTGTTTCCCTGGCTTGAGATGTGAGTCCACACCTCCCCCTCAGAGGTCTGGTCCCATATAGGACTCTGGGAGGTGGGCAAAAGGAGGACTGGGAGGGCTTCCCTGGTGGCGCAGTGGTTGAGAGTCCGCCTGCCGATGCAGGGGACACGGGCGTGCCCCGGTCCGGGAGGATCCCACATGCCGTGGAGTGGCTGGACCCGTGGGCCATGGCCGCTGGGCCTGCGCGCCCAGAGCCTGTGCTCTGCGGCAGGAGTGGCCGCAGCAGTGAGAGGCCCGCATACAGCAAAAAAAAAAAAAAAAGGAGGACTGGGGAGCCACAGCTGCCCCCAACCCAGGGCCTCTGCTCCTGGGACCAGAAGCAGAGATGCAGGAAGGACCCCAGCCCTGATGTTAGCAATGCATTCTACCTCCTGCAGGCCCTGTTCCAGGGGGACCTTCCCCCAGAGTTGCCAATCCTATTCCACTTCCCTTAACAGCCCAAAGCTGAAAAGAAGCCGGTGAGAGGTTCTGCCCCTATCCGATGGGTAACCTTAGGCAGGCCCTTCACCTCTCTGGGCCTCAGTTTCCCCAACTCGGACCTTCCTCGCATCTAGGAAAGCCTCTCTCAGTGGGCCTCTGGGGGGGGGGGGCAGCAGGGTTGCCATGGTGACAGGCTGACTTGCATCCAGAGGCCTCTGCGAGGGTCACAGTACCCACCACGCAGGGTGATGGTGCCTCAGTGGGGCCCTTATCAGGAGGGAGCTGGCAAGGGAGGCCTGGGGAGGGAATGCACTTTACCTACAGGAGCAGGCCCGGGTCGGATTGCGAGTCTGGTTAATGCCTCCCTGCATTAGGCCTGTCGCCCGCTGACAGGATTTTTTGTTTAATTGGAGGCATAAGAAAACAATAACATCTGTCGGCATGAGGAAAGCGGCAGGAGCTCCAGCAGGGAGAGCTCTCAAGGAGGTGGGGATGGGGGAGTCTGGGCTCTGCCACCCGGGCTGGGTGACCCTGGGCTAGTGGCTTCTCCGTGGGTCTCAGTCTTGCTCACTGGCAATGAGCAGGCTGGACCACAGCTGGCTGACTCCAAGTGTGGTCCAAAGAGCACCTGCATCAGGATTTCCCCAGGAGCCTGCTAAATTCAGATTCCCAGGCCTGGTCCCCCTACACTGACCCAGAGTCTCCCAGGGAAGAGGCCCATGAACTACCAGGTCCTGAGTGTGACTTGGGAAGAACTGCATCATGGGGCAAGAATTAGCCCTGTGGTTCCTGTATGTCAGCACAGGGTCTGAAACACAGAAAAGGTTAGCTGTCCTTACGAGCTGAAAGTCAAAGGGATATGTACCAGAATGTTAATGGGTGGTAATTCCAGTAATTTCAAATATTTCCTTTTTTCTTTTTTTTACTTTTCAGCACTTTCTGATTTTTCTATACTGAACATGTATAGTAATGTAGCTGACAAAAATAATTATGGACCAAGGAGGTAAAAGAATTATATGCTGAGAACTATAAACATTGATAAAGGAAATTTAAGATGATTCGAAGAAATGGAAAGATATCCCACACTCTTGGATTGGAAGAATTAATATTGTTAAAATGGCCATACTACCCAAAGTGATCTACAGATTTAATGTGATCCGTATCAAATTATCCATGACATTTTTCACAGAACTAGAACAAATAATCCTAAAATTTATAAGAAACCACAAAAGACCCAGAATTGCCAAAGCAATCCTAAGGAAAAATAAGAATGCTGGAGGCACAACCTCCCAGGCTTCAGACAATAATACAAAGCTACAGTAATCAAAACAGCATGGTATTGGCACAAAAACAGATATATAGATCAGTGGAATAGAACAGAGAGCCCAGAAATAAACCCACACACCTATGGTCAATTAATCTTTGCCAAAGGAGGCAAAAAAATACAGTGCAAAAAAGACAGTCTCTTCAGCAAGTGGTGTTGGGAAAGTTGGACAGCTGCATGTAAATCAATGCAGTTAGAACACTCCCTCACACCATACACAAAAATAAGCTCAAAATGGCTTAAAGACCATAAAACTCCTAGAAGAGAACATAGGCAAAACATTCTCTGACATAAATCGTAGCAATGTTTTCTTAGATCAGTCTGTCAAGGCAATATAAATAAAAGCAAAAATAAACAAATTGGACCTAATCAAACTTATAAGCTTTTGCGCAGCAAAGGAAACCATAAACAAAATGAAAGACAACCTGTGGAATGGGAGAAAATATCTGCAAACGATGCAACCAACAAGAGCTCAATTTCCAAAATATACAAACAGTTCATACAGCTAAATATAAAAAAAAACCAAACAAACAACCCAATCAAAAAATGGGCAGAAGACCTAAATAGACATTTCTCCAAAGAAGACAGACAGATGACCCAGAAGCACATGAAAAGATGCTCCACATCACTAATTATTAGAGAAATGCATATCAAAACTACAATGAGGTATCACCTCACACTGGTCAGAATGGCCATCATCAAAAAGTCTACAAACAATAAATGCTGGAGAGGGTGTGGAGAAAAGGGAACCCTCCTACACTGTTGGTGGGGATGTAAATCGGTGCAGCCACTATGGAAGTTATGGAACAGTATGGAAGTTGCTTAAAAAACTAAAAATAGAACTACCATATGACCCAGCAATCCCACTCCTAGGCACATATCCAGAGAAAACCATAATTCGAAAATATACGAGTACCCCAGCATTCACTGCAGCACTATTTACAACAGCCAAGACATTGAAGCAACCTAAATGTCCATCAACAGAGGAATGGGTAAAGAAGATGTGGTACATATATACAATGGAACATTATTACTCAGCCATAAAAAAAGAATGAAATAATGCCATTTGCAGCAACATGGATGGACCTAGAGATTATCATACTAAGTGAAGTAAGTCAGAGAAAGGCAAATATCGTGATATCACTTATATGTGGAATCTAAAGAAAATGATACAAATGAACTTGTTTACAAAACAGAAACAGATTTACAGACTTCGGAAACTTATGGTTACCAAAGGGGAAGTGGGGAAGGGATAAATTAGGAGTATGGGATAAACAGATACACACTACTTTATATAAAATAGAGAAACAATGAGGATTTGCTGAATAGCACAGGGAACTATATTCAATGTCTTGCAAAAACCTCTAAAGGAAAAAAATTGGGAGAAAAAGAAGATAGATATATACTATATATATATATATATATATATATGTATGTATAACCGAATCATTTTGCTGTACACCTAAAACTAACACAATATTGTAAATAACTGTACTTCAATAAAAAAATAATTATGGGGGCAAATGACATGGCTCTACGGTTTGGATTATAGTCAGTCTTGGTAGGTGCTCCTGTAATCGTATTTTTTTTTCTTAATCGTAGGACTTTCAGATTGCAACAGCAGTGCAGGCTTACTAAAACAAATAAAATGACAGAACACAAATGTATGCACATGAAGGAATTCCCTGGCAGTCCAGTGGTTAGGACTTGGTGCTTTCACTGGCATGGCACAGGTTCAATCCCTGGTCAGGAAAGTAAGATCCCACAAGCCATGCAAAAGATAGATAGATAGATAGCCAAAAGATAGATAGATAGATAGGTAGATAGATAGATAGATCTATATCTATCTATATATATATAGGCACATGAGAAGTTGTTATCTAGCCCTTCCCTATCCCTATCCCTGAGGTAACCAATGTTAACAGCCGATGGGGACCATTCCACACTGTTCCTCTGGTTCACACACAGACACGTACCTCCTGGCATAGGGTCTCTTTGGGATTTGTTTTGCTATTGTTCATTTTATGGAAATCAAATCATCTTATACACTAGCCTGCAACTTATTTTTCTCTCTTGATAATATTTCCTGGACATCCCTAGGAGAGAAAACCAGCTCTATTTCATTTCTTTTTAGATTCGCTCAGTAAATATTTAATTTTCTTACTTGCCTCTACAAATGGAAATAAATGAAAATAAAAGCTACTCTGAAACTTCACGGTTCCGGTTTTGAGCTTTGAGCTGGACCCACTCCATACTCATCCCCCTCATCCCCCTTGCAACACACACACACACACACACACACACACACACCTGCCTTCTTTCCTCTCCATGTATTGTTGGTGAACGTGAAATCTCACCCCATGAACCCCTACCTCCTTCAAGAGCAGGAACTGGGTCTTAATCGCCTGGGCTCGACTCACATTATGAAGCCAGACCTTCCTTCTAAAGGAGCGTCTAAAACCAGTAACAGTCAAAGGCAGGAGTAGCCCCCAGACCAGCCCCACTTTCAAGCTCTGGATAAGAATTCTGCCGATTTGGGAATAGGGCAGCTTTTGCTTTCACACAAATATTGACCAAAGCCTTTAAGCCAGAGTTGCAAATGGAGGCTACATCCGGCTGCAGATGGGCTGAGTTTGGCCCATCAGCATTAAAAGTGTGCTTTAAGTTAAAACCTTTGAAAATTGGGAAATTTCACATAATAACCTAGATTCTCTGCTTTTCTTGAAAACTCCAGGATTTGGCTGCTTTGGGCCTAAACTCCCAAATGGCTACAACGGGCCGACACCGAGCGTCGCTGCCCCCTTAAGACAGGGCACTGCCCTCCAGCTCCATACAGCCCCACCTGAGCCACTCCAGTCAATTGCATCACCTGCCTGGCCTCCGCAGGCCTGTAACACTCTGCAGGCCCTTGGGGGGGGATCCCTCACAGGTCTACCTGGGATACGGACAGAAAGCCCAAGAGAACACTGGGAGCCCAGGAAAAAGTCCTTGCTATGGGCCTCCTCTGGCCCTTTACTGGCTGAAATGTTTCAAGTCACCCCTGTGTGACAGCAAGTGACAACACAACAACAATTATTAACAGCTACCATTTCCTGAGTGCCCATTACATACTGGGCACCAGGCTAACCACTTTCAGGACCTCCTTTAATCCCCCCAACAATCCTATGTAGGCATCATGGCCCCCATTGAACTGATGAAGAAACTGGGGCTCAGAGAGCTTAGGTAACTTGCCCGATTGACACCATTACCAAGTGGCTGAGCTTGAATTCCAATCTAAGTCCAAAACCCAGGTACTTAGCCTGCACTGCCCCACTGCCTGGAGGAGCAGTGGTGACTCACTCATCTGCATGTTAACCTAAGGGAGAGGAGGTATGGGGGGCTGTGGCTCACACTGGCTTACCCTTCCACATGGAGATAGCACATCAGAATGGTTAAAAGCAGGGCTTTGCTGTCAGACCTGCGCTCAAAGTCCAGCTCCTAGTAATAGTATTTACTAGCTGTGTAACCTAAGGCAAGTGACTAAACCTCTCTGAGCCTCCGCTTCCTAATGTACTTAGGATGACTGGAGGATTAGGATAGTACATTTACATGCTCTATCCATACTGTTCTTTGGTGGGCATAAGAAAGGGAGTCTGGCTAAAAAGTGAGCAAAAAGGGATAGAAGGATGTGGAATACTCAGAATCCAAAGAAAATCTGAAGAACCAGAGGAGCTCCAGGAATCAAAACAGCAAGGATAATAGAAAACCTTGTCAGGGAGCCACCATTGGAACACTTTTTCACCTCCATCCTTTATTTAGTGTCCTGGGAGATTGGCCCACCTTGGTTCACATTTCTACCTGTGTTACACAAGGCTCCCTTGAAGCAGAGCTTGAGAAGTGGATTCTTGTGCAATGTATTTGTTGAGATAGTGCTGTCAGGAGAAGAGGAGGCCCACAACAGAACTAGGCAGGGGAAGAAGCTGGTCAGAGATGTCGTTTCAGGAGAAGTCTAGCCTCAGCTGATCCCAAGGGCAGTGCTGGAGCATGGATTACACCACAGGGTTTGTCCTCTCTTGAGGCCCAGAGAGGCTGGGATTACCTTACGTTAGTCAGCCATTGACCACTGGCCACCCCAGGTGCAACCTCTCATCAGCTCCAAGTAATTCACCTAAGGCAATCCTGCCTCGGGACAAGGAGGCAGGTGTGAGCCATTAGCATCCAACCTTCACAGCACCTGGGAGACTCCCAGCCCAGAAAGGGAGTCTGAACAGGGCACCATGAGCATCTGCTGTACATCCCATTACTGAATACTCCAACAGCCCACACACAACAAGGGAGAGGCGATTACCTGAAAAGAAATCAGGACGCTGTTTACAGAAAAAGAAGAAATGAATACAGAAAGCTGAAAAAAATGAAAAAAAAAATTCACTACAAATGGTCAGCTCTGAGCCTGCCCTATATATAATAACCATCAAATTAAGGGTGACTATCATTATAAGTGTAACAAGATATTAAAGTGGAAGTGGCAGCCGAGAGGCCAAGATACAACAGATGCCACTTCCCAGAGCAAGGTGTAAGCCCGTGGAACACAATTTACAGGGCAGACAAAAACTGGCTGTTCTCAATCCCTCACCCACATTGTGGGCAGGTTTCAAAGGACTGGAAGTAGTTGAGGTTGAGGGGAAAATTTCTGAAGAAAGCAGCTGACGTGTTGTGGGTCCCCCTCCCCGCAAAAGGAGTACCGGGCACACTTCCCCCTTCATCTCCAGATAGGAGACCAGTACTACGAGTAACTACTCTTAAAGCTCAAAACTACCTCCTACGTTTCGGTGGACACAATAGGCTGCTACTTGACCCCTGCCTGTTCCATTTAAAGGGCAACCTTTGCACTGGCCAACAGCTTTGACCGCGGAACACAGGTGCGGTGGCTGCCCTGGGTAGCTCACTCTCAGAATTTATCGGAGCAGGGCTTCCCTGGTGGCACAATGGTTGAGAATCTGCCTGCCAATGCAGAGGACACGGGTTCGAGCCCTGGTCTGGGAAGATCTCACATGCCGCAGAGCAACTAAGCCCGTGAGCCACAACTACTGAGCCTGCGCTCTGGAGCCTGCGCTCTGGAGCCTGTGCTCCGCAACAAGAGAGGCCGATAGTGAGAGGCCCGCGCACCGCGATGAAGAGTGACCCCGCTTGCCGCAACTGGAGAAAGCCCTCACACAGAAACGAAGACCCAACACAGCCAAAAATAAATAAATATTTTTAAAAACATTTCTACTGAATATCTTTAAAAAAAAATTCATCGGAGCAATGGCTCTGCCGTCTTGGGGGAGGGGGAGACTCACCAGCTAGAGAGAGAGCCAGCAGGGGCTTATTTCAGGGTCTGTCCCACAGGGATTCCTGGAGGGCAAGCAGACAGAGGTCTCAGGATGCCGCAGGCTGAGGAAGGCGAGCGGCCAGGCGGTATAGAGATATATTCAGCTTGCCAAGGACCTGCAAGGTGAGCAGCTTCAGAGATGGGGAGTGCGGAACGAGTCTCCAAAGGACCCACGGCAAGGCCCCATGAGGGAGTCTGCTGTAGACGCCTGCCCAGTCCACAGCGCCCAAACTCAGCTACCTCGACAGGACCCATCAAGTAAGAACTCTCTCCTGCGCTGCTCCAACCCTGGAGGGTTGGAAATCAAGCCTGTCAAATTCTGAGCGGAGGGGGAGATGCACACGGCGGAAGCTAAAGAAGGGAGGGACCAAATATGCTCCCTCACTGACTGCAGGCTTCCTACTGACTTGCGACCAACCCAGATTGGGGGCGGAGGCCGCGGGGAGAAGGCTCCATTTTGAGTCCAGTGTGAAGATGTGACGATTTGGGGGGCTGAACTGAGGCTATATTTAGTAACTGGAAATGTTTGTAGGACTTTTTGGGACCTAAAATAAACAGAAAACTCATCACTAGGCCCACAGAAAAAACAAAAAGGGACAGAGGGGGCAAAAATTCAGTTTCCTTCCATGTTAAAGCCTGTATGTTCCGTGAGTTTCAATAATGGCTACCCGAGGAGAGGCATCGGAAACAACATTTCAGGTATGTGGCCTTGGCAGACTGGGGCTTGAATGTCAGGCCTGAAGGTCTCTTGAGAAAACCAGGCCCCATCATTTTGGGGTTTGGTGAGCCTGAGCCCAAGGTCGTCCTGCACTGTGAGACTTAGGTTCCAACCTGGGCTGAACAGCCCCACATCTGCAGAATGCATCTCCAAAGGGTTTAGTCCTTTAGACACAGGTCACACTCCTCAGGTGAGAGAGGGGAGTGTCCTAACAGGCAAATGATGTCACCAAGGTCTCCAGGCTGGGGTGGAAGAGGCCTGCTGGCTCTGTAGGCTCCTGACCCTGGATTCTCAAATTCTGGCCGTGACATCCTGGCTCCCACGGTGCTGCTCTCACATCACAGGCTGTCAGTGAGGTCTGTGGGTTGTGCCAGCTGGGCCAGGGTGCTGGGGTGACACACAGGGCTTCCCAGGGATGGACACCAGGTGTTCAAAAACGAAGCCAGAAGCCAAGCGAAGGACCTTCCAGGTCTCGTTCTGGAACCAGTGATCTGTCCAGAGCTGGAGGGCCTTAGAGACCATCCAGTCCCCCAGGACAGTTCACAGACTGGGAAACTGAAGCCAGTGTATGTCCAGGGACTTCAAGGGGCTCAGTCTGGCCCCGGCATGAACAGATCTGAGCCCTTGACCATCCTCTGGAGGGCACTGGGAGGAGAGGCATTGGGGGTGGAGAGGAAACTCCAGCCAAGGCACCAAGAAGGAGCAGTTAGGGCATGAGGGTGGGGAGGGGTGGCCATAGGAATTGTTCCATTTGGCTTTAACCACAGGATGTGTGAGGGGGAGACAGGCTGTAGGGCAGGTGTGGACAGGTGCTGCTGAGGGCTGCCTTCCACTGTGAGGAGTCTGTACATTACCCTGCAGGCAAAGGAAGGTCCTGGGTGGGAGGGCAGGGGTGGGGGGTGGCTGAGCAGAAGACGTAATAATAATGGCAAGTATCTGCTGAGTGTTTTCTATATTCTGGGCACTGTTCAAAGCACTTTAACGTGTATTACCTCACTTGATCCTCCCCTGACCCCGTGAGGTAGGTACAGATATCAAACATCCATCTAACAGGTGACTGAGGCACAGAGAGGCTAAGCCACTTCCCCACAGTTACCCTTGGTTGGAGTCAAGATGCCAACCCCAAAGGTCTGACTCAGCAGCTTGCTAAAGCTGGCACCACTGCCCAAGAATGTTTTAGGCAGAGCACCAGAAATGGCCAGAGATAGACTCGGGGTGGATGGCTGTGGTAGGGAACATGTGGAATCTGCTCTAGGAGCAAAGTCAGAATTACAGGGCCTGTGAGGACCACACAGAGTTTGCCAGATTTCCCGGGTTGGAAGAAGCACAGAATGGAGTGGGAGATCCTAGAGTCAGCTGGTTTAACCTCCTCGTGTTTGCAGGTGGGGACACTGAGACTCAGAAAGGCAAGATGAGTTGCCCCAAGGACATGCTGCTGGCTGCCTGAGCCAGGCTACATCCAGATGGCAGGACTGCAGTGCCAGAAACTGATATTCAAAGACAGTAATTATGCTTTCTGGGGACAACATGATATGCTGTAAGAAAAGCCTTTAAAACAGGCATATCCTTTGATACTTTTAGGAATTTGTCATAATATGCATGCAAAGACATATGTAATAGAATGTCTTATTAATAATAATTATAATTATTATAAAAATTCCCAAGAATAGGGGGACTGGTTAAGTGATTTGTGATATGACTGCCTGAATACTCTGAAGTCTTTAAAAAAAAAATCATGTTGTAGGTCAGGAGTTCTTAGCCTGGGTACATGAATGGGTCTCAGGGGACTGTGAACCTCCTGAAATTGTGGATGTGGTATGGGAATGTGGATTTTTCTGGGAAGTGGATCCATAGCTTGCTGAAGATTTTCAAAGGGATCTGTGACCAAAATAGGTGAAAAACTGGTATTACAGAAGAATACTGCAAAAACCTTGTATTTTTAAAGGTAGACAGCAGAGTATCAACAATTACCAACTTATGGCCAACCTTATTTTCTCTCTACTCCCACTCAATTCCCCCTCCTGTATTATTTTGAAGGGAACCCCAGACATTTGACTCAGAAACTGCTCAGAATGTATCTCTAAAAGCACTTTTTAAAAAAGAATAGGCACAATGTTATGGTCATATCTAAAATAAACAACCAGGGCTTCCCTGGTGGCGCAGTGGTTAAGAATTCGCCTGCCAATGCGGGGGACACGGGTTTGAGCCTTGATCTGGGAAGATCCCATATGCCGCGGAGCAACGAAGCCGTGCGCCACAGCTACTGAGCCTGCGCTCTAGAGCCCGTGGGCCACAACTACTGAGCCCGAGTGCCACGACTACTGAGCCTGCGTGCCACAACTACTGAAGCCCACGCGCCTAGGGACTGTGCTCCTCAAGAAGAGAAGCCACCGCAATGAGAAGCCCGCACACAACGAAGAGTAGCCCCCGCTCGCAGCAACTAGAGAAAGCCCATGTGCAGCAACAAAGACCCAACGCAGCCAAAAAAAAATAAAATAAATTTTAAAAATAAAAAACATTTAAAATAAACAACTAACAGTAATTCTTTCTTATCAAATAAATGTCCAGTAATGTACATAATATTCATTGACCAAAAAAAAAAAAGAAAAAGTGCTCACAACCCATCACTAAGTGAGAAAAGTGAACAGGATAGACTCTATGGCCCATTTTGAAAACCATGCACGTCATAATGTTAACATATTTATTTGGGAGTGGTAGAATTGTTTTCTTCTCTTTCCCAAGTTCTCTGTATTATTTTTTGAATTAAAAAATAAAAGGAAGAATAAGAGGGTAGACCTATTTTTAAAAGTCGAAATCCCCCGATCCAGCATCCAAGTTTCAAGAGTTTATCCTGTTCCATCCTGGATGAGAAGACCCAGTGCCCTGGAGAGGTTCGGGGTGTAGGCCACAATTTCACAGGGAGGGGAGGCTGTGAAGGGAGAGAGGAGGGTCTGACTGACTTTCCCAGCCTTTTGAGAGGAAATGTATTAGTGGAGGTTCTGGAACATCTCTCAAGCTCTGGTCCCTGATGTTCTGCCACCTCCATCCTCTTACCTTCCCACTTTTATCAAGCCTCACACGTTTGGGGCACTTTGCTGCTGGAGTTGACAGACCAAACGAAACAGAGGCGGGCGGCAGATAACCAGAGCCCTTTCTGGCCACACATAGGCCTGTTGGCTTGTTGGGCCTGGAAGAGAAGGCGTCTTGTTTCCCCAACACATTCCACAGTCATGTCCCCCAGGCTGCTTGGCCTCCTGGCCAGATGATCCCCCCAGCCTCCCAGGTCTTTCATGGTTGGGAACAAAAAAAGAATGAAAGACCTGACGTTAGGCTCCCCTTTCCAAAGCAAGAAGTCTCCGTTTTGCTGTGTGACCTTGGGCAAGTCTCTCCCCTCTCTGGGCCTAGGTTCCTGCATCCGGACAGGAAGATAGATAATTTCTGAGCCACCCATCCTTCCTCCCACCCACCCAACCCTTTCGTTCTGAATTCTTACATTTATCAGAAACAGGAAGTAGATCCACCGCACCTCTAAATGTCAGCTTGGAATTTCATGGCTGCCTCAGGCCACAGTGTGAAGGCCAGTTGCTAAAACTTTTTTTGACAGTGCATAAGACACATCATACCGCAAGACCCAGTACACACCCTTGAAATAAAAGTTTCATGTAATAACCCTTACCCTTCCTTTGTGAGATGCACTCTGATATTTTCTATTCTTTTTTTTTCTTTTTTTCAAATGTCTGATTGCAATTCATTAAGGCATTTTCCCAATCCATGAAACAGACATGACTTGGACCTTGAAAAGCACTGATTCATGCAACTATGCCCCCACTTCTGACAAGGTAGTACCAGTCCAGACAAATACAAATGGATTCTATATTTACTATCTTCAATTACTGGGCTTCCCAAACTTGGAATCCCAACAATTCCCAAACAATCCCTTGGAATGTTTTTAAAAATGCAGATTCTGATTCAGTAGCTCTGAGGTGAAGCTGAGATTTTGCATTTCTGACTAGCCCCTTAGGTGATTCCGACGTGAAGTTAGATGACAGATACCTCAGACATCTACTTCATTGGTCCAACTATTCTTACCACAGGGATCATTTTTTTCCCTCATGTCTTTTCTTCCTCCCTCCCTCCCTCTTTTCTCCATCCTTTCATAATTGTGTTTGGAGAATCAACAGGTTAAAAAAAAAATCACAACTCTGCCTCTTACCAGCTGGAGAACTTGAATAAGTTACTTAAATTCTCTGTGCCCGAGTTTCTTTATCTGCAAAATGGGAATTAAAACTGCACTTTGGGGCTTCCCTGGTGGCGCAGTGGTTGGGAGTCTGCCTGACGGTGCAGGGGACGCGGGTTCGTGCCCCGTTCTGGGAGGGTCCCACGTGCCGCGGAGCGGCTGGGCCCGTGGGCCATGGCCGCTGGGCCTGCACGTCCGGAGCCTGTGCTCCGCGGCGGGAGAGGCCACGGCCGTCGGAGGCCCGCGTACCGCAAAAAAAAAAAAAAAAAAAAACCTGCACTTTTTTGATAAAGTACTTTTGAGATAATTGAGATAATCCATGTAAAGTATTTAATTCATTGCCTATCACATTATGAATGCCAAATAAATGTTATTGTTGTTATTATTTTTGTTGTTAAAGTTGCATTAGAACTTTTTCTTATTGACTGTCTCCTGTCATATGAGTAGGCTGTATATTTAGTTTGGAGTATGAATTCTTTTTTAATTATAGAATTATAATTATAAAATACAACAAGCAATACATTTGGAAAATTGAGGAAAAGCAAAAATATCATCCATTATTTCAATGATTCCACCAACAAAGATTATTTTAGGGTGTCTTCTTTCAGGTGCCTATTTGATGGTTCTGGTATTTAGCTGACACCTGAGTGCATCTTCCTCTTTTATAAAACCCAGTGAAATCACTCATTTATTTATTTTTTGGCTGCACTACGCACCATTCGGAATCTTAGTTCCCCGACCTGGGATCAAAACCGTGCCCTTTGCAGTGGAAACTCGGAGTCTTAACCACTGGACTGACAGGGATTTCTCCACTCACTTTCATTTAGGTGTTGGTTCATGCTATTTTTTTTTTAATAAATAAATAAATTTATTTATTTACTTACGGCTGTGTTGGGTCTTCGTTGCTGTGTGCGTGCTTTCTCTAGTTGCGGTGAGCGGGGGCTGCTCTTCGTTGCGGTGCGAGGGCTTCTCATTGTGGTGGCTTGTCTTGTTGCGGAGCACAGGCTCTAGGCGCGCAGGCTTCAGTAGTTGTGGCTTGCGGGCTCTAGAGCGCAGGCTCAGTAGATGTGGCACACGGGCTTAGTTGCTCTGCGGCATGTGGGATCTTCCTGGACCAGGGCTTGAACCCGTGTCCCCTGCATTGGCAGGTGGATTCTTAACCACTGTGCCACCAGGGAAGCCCCATGCTATTTGTTTTGTCTTAAAAATAAAGCCTTTCTTATTTTGGAAAAAAAAAATCCCAGTATGTTTAATTTTATACCCTCCTTTTTTTACTCACCTTTTTCCTAAAGATGGGTTCTAAAAGTGTAAATGGGAGTAGGTGCAAAGTATGACTTCTGGAATCAAGGACTGGATGCAAACCTCAAATCATTCCAATGAACTTGGCTGAGGTCTGACTCCATGCGATGCTTGACCTGGTGATGGACACACAATTTAGGACCATACAAACACTCAGACCTTCAGGCCTGGATGATCCTTGGGGAAGATCTGGGGACTGGGATCACATAATGAGGGGCACAGAGCTGAGATCAGAAAACATAGCCTTCCTTATGAAGGAGGCAGCAAGGGACTTAACTAAGATGGAGAATCTATTTTACTAATTTCAGTGATACTTTATTTTAAAAATAATAAAAATAAAAAACATTTAAAATAAACAACTAATAATAATTCTTTCTTATCAAATAAATGTCCAGTAATGTAAATAATATTCATTGACCAAAAAAAAAAAAAAGAAAAAGAAAAAGTGCTCACAACCCATCATTAAGTGAGAAAAGTGAACAGGATAGACTCTATGGCCCATTTTGAAAACCATGCACGTCTTAATGCATGTGCCAGCTCTCTTCCTAAAAGATTATTCCTTCAACCATATCTTCCTAAGCACCCACCATGTGATGGGGTTATATTGTATGATTAAGTTCTGGGTGATCATATCGCCAGAGGCATCTCCCCACAACTGTCTGTAGTAAGCAAGTTACCATTCATTCACTCAACAAATATTTATTGAGTGATTTCTATGTGTAGGTACTATGCTAAGTGCTGGGGGTACATTGCTGAGTAGAACAATTTGGCTCCTCTCCTCATGGGGTTATAACCTCATGATGACGGATCATCTCTATAGATGAAACCTGTTGAACACCTGATGCTACTATTAAAACTGATGAACATGAACTCTGTGTGGCAGGAAGGATTCTTAGTATATAGTGTTTGTGGGTGAGGGAGTGAAACAGAGTTTCACTGTTTGGGTGGCAGGTTATATTCTTCTTTCATGAGAGTACATTATTGTTAAAGTACTGTTGGAGAACATTTTTCCAAAGAGGAGATGCAGACGGCCAACAGGCATATGAAAAGATGCTCAACATCACTAATCATCAAGAAAATGCAAATCGAAACCACAGTGAGATACCACCTCACGCCTGTCAGAATGTCTATTATCAGGAAGAACACAAATAACAAATGTTGGAGAGGATGTGGAGAAAAGGGAACCCTCATACACTGTTGGTGGGAATATAAATTGGTGAAACCACTGTGGAAAACAGGATAGAGGTTTCTCAAAATACTAAAAATAGAAGTACCATATGACTCAGCAATTCCACTCCTGGGTATATATCAAAAAAAAACAAAAACACTAATTCAGAGAGATACATGCACCCCAATGTTCATAGCAGCATTATTTACCATTGCTAAGATACAAAAGCAACTTAAGTGTCCATCAACAGATGAATGGATAAAGAAGATGTGGTGTGTGTATACACACACACGCACATGCAATGGAATACTACTCAGCCATAAAAAAGAATGAAAATTTGCCATTCACAGCAACATGGATGGACTTGGAGGGCATTATACTAAGTGAGATAAGTCAGAGAGAAAAAGATAAATACTGTATGATGTCACTTATATGTGGAATCTAAAAAATACAATAAAGTAGTGAATACAACAAAAAAGAAGCAGACACATACAGAGAACAAACTAGTGGTTGAGGGGGGAAGGGCAGTATAAGAGTGGGGGAATGGGAGGTACAAATTATTGGGTTTAAGATGGGCTCAGGGATGTACTGTACAACATGGGGAATATAGCTGATATTTTGTAATAACTATAAATGGAAAGTAACCTTTAAAAATTGTATAAAAAATTCAAAATTTAAAAATACTACTGGAGAAATAAAAGTATTTTTAGCATTTTAACTACACCCTTACCCATCCCCTAACACACACATCATTGTAGTGGTTAAAAACAAGCAAGGCCTTTGGAGTCAAGGAGACCTGGCTCTGAATTCTGCTTCTCCAATGTCCTAGCTGAGTGGCCTTGGGCATTAACTCCGTATCTATAAAATGGAGTTAAGAGTGTTGCTCGGAGGATTCAATGAGAGTCTGTGTAAAGTGCATGGCATACAATAAAAGTTTAACACCACTGCCATTAACATTGGTACACTCTGACAGAAGGAGAGGAGCCTGTCTCATGGTTTCAGGAAAGAATTGCACATTTGTGTTTGTTTTGTTTTGTTTGGCCACACTGCACGGCACGCAGGACCCTAGTTCCCCGACCAGGGATCGAACCTGTGCCTCAGGCAGTGGTAGCTCAGTGTCTTAACCACTGGACCCCCAGGGAAGTCCCAAGAATTGCACATTTGTGAACTGCAGACACCCCACTATCCTGTTTCTGGAGCTGTCTGTGCAATTTTGCTGGAGTCTTCAAAAATCTACTCTGACTGTTCTGTTTGGTATAAGGTGGAGACTGCCCCACTCAGTTCCAATCCACAGTGATGGCTGGACTGCCTCAGGCAAGGACAACGCTAAACTAATATCAGGTAGAGCAAGCAGAAAGCTGTCAGATCAAGTGACAAGACATGGAGAAGAAACACACACATGTTTAAATGTCAAAGAGTCCCAGTGACAAATATATCTGAGTTTATGCAATTACATTTTTTCCCCCTAGAGCAGAGAATGAAAAATAGAATGTTAGGGTGGGAAGTAACTTTAGAGATCATCTAATCCTACAGCTTTGTTTCACCAATGATTTCTTTCAGAGAATATTTTTTGGAGGTCCTACTGTGTGCCAGGTATGTGCTGGGTGCTAAGGGTAGGACAGGGGAACACGAGAGCCTTATCCCCTTTGGGGGTCTATAGGATTCCGTGGAGAAAACTACAGCCCAGGGAGCTTAAATAACTTGTTAGAATCAAGGAATTTTTCTTCCTATATTTTTCTATACCTTCTACATTTTCCACAATAGACATTATTATATTTAACTGTGTGTATATATTAACTTTGCTAGTCACACACAGCTAACAAGACAAAGAACTGATGTCAGTAAGTGGGTTACTCCTGAGTCTCTACCAGAGCGGTATAAGTCCTACTCTCAAAGCCTGGTGCCTGCATCAGAATCCGCTAATGAGCTTTACTGAAAATGCAGATTCCATGCCCACTCCTCCCCTACAGGGTTCCCTACGTTAGAAACCTGCTCAACAAGGGGACTGTGATACCCACTAAACTTTGAGAATGATTGCCTACTAGGATGATTCTCATGTAGCAAAGAAAGCAGCAATGATTTTTCTAAAAAATTGGCCCCAGGAATTTAATGAATTAAGTTCATGAAAACAAAGACGTTTATCTCTTATTGGAATAAAGTCAACTCCTCCCGTTTTTTCCTCTAGTGCCACAGCTAATTGCATCCATTATGTGTTTTTAACGGGCGCTATAAATCAGTGTGCCCGTGGAGAGGGGGGAGAGGTACGAGGGAGGGGCAGTCTCCACATCACAAAATGGAATACAAAACAAGCGGCACATTTCCTCGGAGCAAGCAGCCCAAAGCTCTCCTTTCTGTGCGCTTCTCCCTTCCCGAATGCTAGTCTCCTCTCCCAGCCACCCTGCTTGCCCTGACAACATTTTGGGGTCCTACAAATCACAGCCCTGTCCTAGTTCTTGAGCAGGCAGCCTTTACACTGCCCAGCCTTAGGGTCCTCAGCATTTACAACCTCTCTCTTTTGCAGGTTATCATCCTCTGTCAGATCTGAAATTAAAACAACCAGAAACACGTCAGGTGAGTGGCTGGGAGAGACATTTGGCTGTTTACGAGAAATATCCCATGACATCTGACGCAAAACGTTAGGATGCCTCTGCCAGCGCCCAGGTTCCCCTTCCGAGGGCAAGCTGATTAGTGTGTGGCTCCAACTGATGTTTATCCTCTCTGGCTCCGTGGCGAACGCCATTGGAAAATCCTGGTTCACTTGATGCCTGGTCACCTGGTACATTCAGATTCATCCAGTTAGGATACCCAGTTTAAGACAGAATGGATTTTCGCGAGCTCCGTAGACTGATTGGGTTTTACACACATGCACAGAAAGATCTGATTTCCTCTGTGGGATTTATGGCAGGGGAAAAGAGGTAATTAAATTAATTTCTGCTCTGGTTTCTAGGCTTTCCTTTCTGTTCTTTCTCCTGCTACTCTTAAAAAAGTAGGCTTGCATGGATGAAAATGAATTTAATAACTAGCAGCAGTTGGTTTAAGTTTGGGAGCTGGGTTCCACTATGACTTTTTTTCTTGTTCTTTGCTCCATGCTCTGAATGGTTTGGGGAAGCTAATGAGGACAATCTTGTGTCCTGTGGGGTGTGTGTGTGTGAGGTGACATGGCTGTCCACATGGCTAGGGAGAGATGTTCACACCAGGAAAGGTGGCCAAATCCAGGCTTTCTGGAAGGAAACCTACTCTGATATTTGATAAGGAGATTAAACCAGAGTACACTTCCCCTTTCTCCAGTCACCACTCATGCCTCTTGCCTTTCTTTTCTGATTTCTGTTTTTTCCATCACTCAGTTATCTTCTCATCTCCCCACTCCACAGCAAGGTTCTGCTGCAGCAAGGGGAACGGTAGGGCAGAAAGAGGCTGAAACAGAGAACGGTGCTGGTAAGAAGATCGACAGTGACAGTGAAAATGATCAAGACTCGGTCTGCCAAGTTTGCAGGTTCCTACTCCATTCACTCCTGCTTCCCAAGCCGAGGCCCATTGATTCATCCATGACTTTTAAAGGGAGGACTTCTCTTGCTAAAGAGACCCCTGAGAGATTTAGAAATTCAAGGGAAACAAAACAAAACAAAACCACTAAGCACTTGACTTCTCTCCCAAAGGACTGGGGAGCCTGCCAATTCCCCAGCAATGCCAGTGCTAAGCATTTTCCTAGCATCAACATTAAATCCCCTTTTTGCTTTTCTCTTGTAAAGTGTGTTTACAACTGACCATTATGGGAAACATGACAGATGTATTCTGGCCCCGTTTAAAATAATAAGACTAATAATGATACCGTTTACTGCCCAGAGGCTCAGTTTCTGAATGCCTATATGCAGAACGAAGAGTTGGAGAGCTGAAATATTCACCAGTAAGTGTAGTCAGCTGCTCATCTATATGCCCCAACCCAGTCCAGTGCCGAAAGTCTTAGCACAGATTTCCCAAGATTAATACCTCGGCCTCCTAGCAACTTTGAAAATCCATCTCCGGCTCTGGTCCTGGCAGGGGTGCAGGAGAATGTGCGGATCCCACCACTCCTTAGAGCAAGGCCCTTTTAGGTTGGGAGAAAGCAGGCCCAAGGAAGGAGGGCTACCCTCCTCTACCATCCTGGCCCCAAGTTGTAAGGGAGGATAGCAGAAAAGGAGCCCTCTATCCCCTCACCACTTCTGGCTCATTCTACCTCACACCAGTTCTTAATCTCCCAGGACGGGCTAGGTTGATCCAGCTGGGTTTTCTCTACCGAAAGGTACTGCGTTTCCTCCAACCAACGCTATTGCGTAGAGATCAGTCCCAAAAGGTGGTGGCTGAGGGCTCCACCAGCGGATGGGTTATGAGGCAGGTGGCCCCAGCAGAACAGACAGGTTGGAATAAGTTACCACACCACCTCGGATTCCCGCACTCCCACACACCTGGCTGCCGTTAGTGCGCAGAACTGCGTCGTTCCAACGCGCTCCTTTGCCTACTCTGGAGAAAGGAGCGCAACAGTTTTGAGTGAACTGCCAATGCCTCTCCCCGAGATAGCAGCGCTTAGACGGACAAGCAGGGAGCAGAGAGCCTGCCCTCCTCCCTGTGGGTACACTGCCAGAGTGGCGCTTGATCCTTAGTTAAAAAAAGTCGGAGAGACATGGCTCAGCCCTGTGTTTGCAGGAGAAAGCAGACTCGATGATTGCTGGTGAAGGCCCCATGTGTCCAGCTCTGCCTGGACCAGCTCTGCCTGGACTATGGGACTCCCCAGCCTATGGGGGCTGCGGCGCCTGTCCTCAAGGACGTGTTCGCAACTCCAGCTTTTTCCTAGTCCTCAGCTGGGGTAGGCTGGCTGAAGGATTGAGGAAATTGGTGGAGTGGGTTGATTCCATCCTCCTGCCGAATTCAGATTGAACTGAAAGGAAAAAATTTCCCTGACCTGGGAAGCAACGGTCAGGCGGTGAAACTGACCTTCATGACACTGACCAGAGATAAACCTCTTGGCAAGGAACAGTTCGGCACACAATTGATCAATCAGTTGGGGACCAGCGGCTACATGCAACCCAGCACCACGAAACTTACCAGGGTGCACTTAACGAAAAAACCTGATATGCCTAAAACAGACTGGTGCACAACGGAACACTGTTAACCGACCACCTGAAACTAATGGCTGTGAGGCTGCCTTGAATGAAATTGCCTGAAAGGAAACTGGGTGAAAGGAACCAGAATGAAATCCACCTGCCTGCTAACACGCCACTAAACCACGGCAAGGGACTGCAGCAGGGAAGCTGAAGAGGGCGGCAGGGTGGAGCCGGGAAGGGGCTCCTCTCCCGGAGCTCCGAGAACCTGACTGGTGCTGCTGCGGGGACTCGACAGGGACTGGGGAGGGGGGTTTGTCCAGTGCTTTTTAATTTACGACCGCCGCGCCCCAAGCCATCCCATAAATTTGGGGACCGTTTTCACCAAAGCTGTGAGTTACGATTTTTCAAATAAATACATTTTCCAATCAGACGGGGCTCTGTTTAGGTTGAACGCGTCCTGAAGCAGACATCTCTCTGCCCGGAAAATACACAGAGGAGGAAGCGGAGCCGGGACGAAGCTCAGACGACATAAAAACTTGTGTAAACACGTTGTCATTTACGGACTTAAGAAGAGAAAGGGAATGGGGGAGGAAAATGTTTAATTCTCCCTTGAATCCTCAAGTCCCAGAGCCGAGGGAAATTTTAATATTCTTTTTCCATAAGCTTGATTTGTGTTATGCATTATACAACGGGCAGCATCAGGTTTACCTTAAACAGATTTTGTAATTTTGAGGCTGTTACAAACCTAAGAACGGACCGGGTTGCACCCCTCACTCCCCCCCCACCCCCCCACCCCCACCCCCGCCGCCATGCACACATACCTACAATCTCTCTCTCTTAGGTTTTCTTTAGGAAAGAACTTGGGGGAGATAAACCAGAAGGGATTATTTCAGCAGGAGGGTCTTCGATTTCTAGCTGTGTGCCCCATCCTCTAGGCCTGCTTGCCACCTTTAAAACAAGGGGGGCTGGGACTAGGAATCAGAGCTCCCCCCCCCACACACAATATCATTCACCCATAATTCTGTGCACAGTTGCAGGAAGCTCAGGGATTCCCGAAGCTAAACGGTAGAGAATGGAATATCACCTTGTGGCTTGGACCCTCTCTGGCTAGTCCACCCCTCATCCCAGGAAAGGGGGAAATAGGGGAAGACAGAGGCTGCCGTGGAGCCCAGGTCTCCACTAGGTGTATGGGCTCTAGCTGCGTCTCTGCCACCCATTGGCTGTGTCCTTAGGGAAGCCCCTTCCCCTCCTCCCTAGGCCGGTTCCTCTGTAGGTCCTAACACGAAATCTCAGCCGACTTGCTACTCTCACATACTGGCGAAGGCAGGGAGGCCTCTCACCCCACGAGCTTCTAGGGGAAATCGACCCACTTTCTGTCTCTTCCCTGCCCTGACTGTCCCCCAAACCCCCAGCCCCGCCCAGGCTTTCCCGGCCCCGGGGAGCAGGTTGGGCCAGATTGGAAAATCCTAGACACTCTAGATGCTGCAGAGAGATGTTTAAGGGATTTGCGCGCTCAACCCGCGGGGTAAATGGCCCGCGGGCTGATTTATGGCGCGTTACTGCGCGACGCGATTCCCCAAGACAGCGAGAATATTTTACACCGCGCTAATATAAACAGGCGGCCGGCCGGGTCCTTTTTATGGAGTTCCTGTAATTACCCGGGCCCTGACAGCTCCTTGATTTACGGCCCTATTTAGATAAGGGGTCCGGTGCGGGGATTGCTGGTGGCGTCAAGGTCACGGGACGCGGCGGGAGAAGGTTTTGCGGTAGGCGCCGCGGCACGGGTTCTCCCAGGCCTGCCAGTCCTGGGGGCGGGAGTGAGGGGAGGAGCGGGGCAGGCTGAAGAGGGACCCCGAGGCGTCCGAGGCTTGAGTACAGCCAGTCCACTGTACAGATGGGACAACTGAGTCCTGCAGGAGGCAGGAACTACACCCCCAATCCATACAGCAAAGGAAATGCGGATGGGTGGGATCTGGAACTGGAATTCAGGTCTCTGGCAACATAATCCCTCCGCACCTGGCGATGCTCGGTCTCCCCCATCTCCAGCCTCCTGACAGTAGGGTTTTGTAGGGGCGGTGGGGAAAGAAGAGGACTCGACGAAGTCCGAAACGGGAGCGGTCAGATCAGAACAGAACACTGCAAAGGGGATACCTGGATTCCCTCCCTATCCAGGGCTATGTAGTCACGACTCATGTAACTCCATTTCTTCCCCTGTGGAATTAATATTCCTAAAAACAGAGCCACCATTTATCCAGGTTTACTGTCACTGTGCTAAGAGCTTCACCTATATAATTTCGCTTAATCTTAAACCAGCCCTCTGCGGCGGGTGTTACTGCACCCTAATTTACAGAGGAGGGAAACGAGGATGCGAAGGTTCACACAGGGCAGAATGCCAGTGCTGAGTTTCAGTCCCGGTGGGTGGGCGCGATTCTTCCGCGAGGCTCTCTTAAACGCTCCCTTAATACAAAGTTTTAACCTCTATGTGCTTAAGAGCCTGTAAAATGGGGTGAGGGTGCTGGCCCGACCTCACTACCATAACTGGAGGAAGAAGCGTGCATTTACAAATGCTCGGAGCGCCAGACCTTGTGAAAGCGCAGTCCCCACAAGCACCTCGGGATGTGGGTCCGGAGGGGAGGTAGTGGGATTTGAGACTGGTAGATAGGACGCCCCGCCCCACCCCAGAGTCCCAGATTCCTGTTCCTTAGTCTGTTTTCGTGGGCCTGGGCAGGCTAGAGTCTTCAGGCCCCAGAGCCAAGTGCGAAGTACCAGAGCTGGGAGAGAGGAACCAGAGGGGAGCTGTGCAACAGCCCTGAGCTGGGAATTACAGAACTCCAAACTATCAGTCCCCGTTTTTCTGAAAATGGGGGAAACTGAGGCTCAGAGAGGGAAAGGAACACAGTGAGATGCTAGGTAGAGCCAGAACTCAAGGCACATCTCTTGCCTCTCAGCTTAGAAACATTTCGGCCAAACTCCTGGGACCCAGACTTCCCATACCATATAGCCTGGGAAGGAGAGAGAGAACATCGTTACTGGGTTCCCACTGTTGTTCCAAATGCACCTGAGCCACGCTGGACTTAAAAGCACATTGGGGTCTTCCAGAAGGCCGGGTCTGGAGCCTAGGCGCCTCGTGTTCTACACAGGCCATCTCCCTGGCGTCCATCCCACTGGAGGCTTCCCAGCCTGGAGCCCCAGTGGTCCTCGAGGGCCAGGCTCCCACAGCAGGTACTGTTTGGAGGACTACTTAGACTCCGTGACTCTGGGTGGAGAGCAGTGCTTTCTGGGGCCCAGGGGACTGCCAGCACCCTGCTCTTTAACCACCCACGGGGGACTGTCGGGGGATCTGGGGGCCCTCAAGGCTGCTCATGGGACTGGGGTTCATCATCCAGTACTGATAATGCGTTCCCTACCACACTAAGCAGGCTGGATATTTGGAGGGTCTCTATGGGCCCTGAGTGATCTGTGTGACCCTGGAAAACTCTTGGGACACGAGGGTGGGTGCTGGAGCTGTGAGTGTGTGAGTATGTGGGTCACTGCACGTACCTGTCTATCCCATCCCGTGCTCCTCGTTCATGGGGGTGGGGTATGTGATATTGTGCATACTATTGTTTCAACTTCATCTCCAGGGCTTGTGATTGTGACTACTGTAGGTAAGACAGAATGGATTTCAACTTGTCTGAGTGTTTGGAATTTGTGTGCCTGTGTGTAATGGGCGAACATGTGAAAACTTCTACTTCTGAGCACCTGTGCATATACTGTAGTAATTGTGGCTGTGTACTTGAGTGTGTTTGTGGGAACTGAGAACACATGAAATGTGGAATGGGGTTTTCAGAAGTCTGTGCTGTGAATACAACTGTGGGACACTGTAAGAAACTGACACAAACTGGTTGGACCTGTGCACAAGTGTGACAGTAAAGAGTATGTGTCAAGCCCTGCAGCTGTGATATTTGTGTAGAATTGATGTTTTTCTGCTGTGATGGTATCTGTATGCATGCCTGCATGGAGGGTTGGGAGTGGCTCAGAGCTGTAACACATCTGAAGCGAGGTGTGTTCCCTGTGGGTGACAGAGAGATAATGTGTAAAATCCTAGGAATGCACGAATATTGAAATGCCGTGTGTCGCATGGGTGTAAATAGGTTACCGGGAGAATACACATATGTTGTGGCGTCTGCACGAATGCATGGACTTTCATGTATGCCCGAGATTTTTTGTGAGGCCGTGTACATATATATGTGCATGTGTAATGGTGGGCCTGAGGGTCTGCCGGTGGAAATCCTGCCGGACTAGGACCACGGCTGGATGTGTGTCGAGGATTGAGGTCCTTTTCCACAGAGTAATTACTGTCTCTGCCCGCACACCGGCACTCCCGAGAGCCTCCAGGCCAGGGAGGCGCGGGACCCCGCGGAGCCGCGGCTCAACCGGGCGCCGGGTGCTCCCTCCCCGCGAGCCTTCGGCTCCGCGCTCTGCCCAACCCCAGCGCTGCTGGCGCCAGGCGCCCGGGAGAGCAGCGGGTTTCCAGCCGCCTCAGGCAGGAAACAAGGACCTCCCTCCCCCCACGCACCTCTAGGGCCCACAGCCCAGCCGAGCTCCCACATGGGGAAACGGCTCTGGACTAAGCATTTGTTGGCTTCTCCCTCGCAGTGTCGTCGCCCCTCCGCCCGCCGCCATCTATTTATTCCCTGTACGGCAGGGGAAAACCGCATACCCACTGGCTACCCGACCCCCAAGGAAAATTGTTCATCTTCTCTGGGCCTCACTGTTCCCATCTGTAAAATGAGTTGACCTTTCTCCCCCTGCCTTTGGGCTGCTAAGTGTGCCAGGCACACAGCGGGGGTCAGTAAATACTTGTTGGAGAAATGGGTAAAGGAATGAATTTGCCCTCTAAAAAGAGCAGTCATGGGGGCTTCCCTCGTGGCGCAGTGGTTAAGAAACCGCCTGCCAATGCAGGGGACACGGGTTTGAGCCCTGGTCTAGGAAGATCCCACACGCCGCGGAGCAACTACACCCGTGTGCCACAACTGCTGAGCCTGTGCTCTAGAGCCCGTGAGCCACAGCAGCTGAGCCTGCGTGCCACAACAAGAGAAGCCACCGCAATGAGGAGCCCGGGCACCGCAACAAAGAGTAGCCCCCGCTGGCCGCAACTAGAGAAAGCCCTCGTGCAACAACGAAAACCCAACACAGCCAAAAATAAAAATAAATTTAAAAAAATAAAAAGAGCAGTATGTATTTCTTTTCTCCTTTCACCCTCGCCTCCACATTGCTTTTGAGAGAAGGGCACACTCCCTCAGCTTCCCTATCTGTAAAATCTAGGTGAAGGCCTTTTTGCTCCATGATTCTAGATTCCTTTTCTTGGGCCCATGGGGAGGGGTGGCAGACGCTGTCCTGGGCGTTGACAGGCCACGTAGGGAAGGGGCTTGGCTGGGAAAGGCTGGTGAGGATGGAGGGACCCAGGTATGAGGACATCAGCTGGGAAGCTACCCATCGGGAGGTAAGACAGAGAACTCCAACCGCAAGCGCTGCCACCCTGGGATTCCCAGGTCCCAATGCCAGCCCAGAGAAAGGCCCCCGCGGACAGAATCCAACAAGCGTAAGGGCCCTAGCCAGGAGTGGAAATAGCGGACGTCTGCGCGGCCAGGACCGCGGCGTCTCTACGCCAGGGGTGTGAAATGCCAGGTTTCTCCGGCTGCGTGAGCCTCTCAGAGAGTGTGGAGGTCGTGGTCTCTTCGGTGTGTGTTTACCGCCAAACGCTGACTTCTCGCAGTGTGACCTTTGGCACCGAGAATCAAACATTCTCAAGCTGTGATAACCTTCATGGGGTGGCCCAACGTAGCCGAGCTCTGGGCTCTCCGTTCAAGCCCCGCGGGAAGGAGGCTGCCCCTGCATCAGCCTGGCTGGCCTTTGGACTGGATCAGGCGCCCAGGAGGCGAGAAGAGTGGACCTCAAGCTCTGGAGCCCGGAACAAACCAGTAAATGCCTGTGGGCTTGGAGCCCTCATCCCCCTACTCGCCACCCCTCTCATTCCACCTCCTGTCCCCGGCTTCTTCCCCAGTGGGTGGCCGCCTGCGCTGTAGAGGACAAGACTTGGCCAGAGTTGGCGGGGGCTCTACCGGGTGCAGGACCTGCTGCAGTCCCGCAGAATGGGCCGGTGACTAAGGACTGGGGGTGCTTAGGGAACAACACTGGGGGCCTATCTTGCCTCCAACAGCGGTCTCTCCTTTTCTGGCTCTGAGACCAAGTAGAGCAGATGCCGCTCAGGACTGGGAACCTCTGGAATTTCTATTTTGGATTCTGGAAGGTCTAGAAACAAGAACCTTTCTCTTTTTTTGCACCTCAGTTTCCTTATCTGTAAAATCTAGGTGAAGGCCTTTTCTCTCCATGATTCTAGATTCCTTTTCTTGGGCCCACGGGGAGGGGGGTGACAGACGCCGTCCTGGGCGTTGACAGGCCTGTGTCTCAAGTACTAGCCCCCGTTTCCCCCACAAGTCGGGAACTGGGGGGGAGGGGCGGAGGCGGGGCCGCCTCCCTGTCCCCGCAGGCGGCCTGAGTCGAGTAGCGCTAGCTGAGCTTAAAACCAGGGACGGCCATCCCCCTTTCCTCCTCCCCGCCCCCCTGCCATTGGCTCCAGGGAGAGGTTGACATCAAAGCCCCAGGCTTATATAAGCCAGACCCTGAAGGGGAGGCCGCAGAAGGGTTAAACAGGTCTCTCGGCATCCTCGTCCTCGCCTGCAACAGAAGCCGACCAGAAGACGGGCTGCGGGTGTCATCTTCAGCCTTGCCCCAGAATCTCTCAAAGCCAGTGCCCACCAGAGCGCCGCCCCAGAGCCCACGGGTGGCCCCGGCTGTCACTGGGGCGCATGGGGCGGCGCTAATCGGGCTGGCGGCGCAGGCCAGGGGCCGCTCCAACATGAACCTCGTGGGCAGCTACGCACACCATCACCACCATCACCATCATCACCACCCTCACCCCGCGCACCCCATGCTCCACGAGCCCTTCCTCTTCGGCCCTGCCTCGCGCTGTCACCAGGAGCGGCCCTACTTCCAGAGCTGGCTGCTGAGCCCCGCTGACGCTGCCCCGGACTTCCCCGCAGGCGGGCCAGCGCCCGCAGCCGCTGCAGCCGCCGCCTCCTACGGTCCAGACGCCAGGGCCGGCCAGAGCCCCGGGCGGCTGGAGGCGCTCGGCGGCCGCCTGGGCCGGCGGAAAGGCTCAGGACCCAAGAAGGAGCGGAGACGCACAGAGAGCATTAACAGCGCGTTCGCCGAGCTGCGCGAGTGCATCCCCAATGTCCCGGCTGACACCAAGCTCTCCAAGATCAAGACTCTGCGCCTGGCCACCAGCTACATCGCCTACCTGATGGACGTGCTGGCCAAGGACGCACAGGCCGGCGACCCCGAGGCCTTCAAGGCCGAACTCAAGAAGGCGGATGGCGGTCGTGAGAGCAAGCGGAAAAGAGAGCTGGTAAGTCTGGGTCCCGTACACTCTAGCCAAGGGCGCGGGCGCGGTGAGCATCCGTAGGCCGAGTATGCAGGGGAAGGAGTCTGCGTTGCCGTTCATGCAATTTTGAGAGACTGCGGGGAGTTCTGAGATGGCTTGAATGTGGGATTGTGTGCACGCAGGGAGGCAGATCCATATTTGAATTCATCTGTAATGCGGATAGTGTTTGTAAGGCTGTGAATGAAGACAGAATCTTACACTTTTCGGACAGGCTCATAGGATCCCTTCTAAGAATCCATTGGAAGCTTCAGACCCCGAGAAAATGCACATACCATATATTTCACTTCCAGTTTCAAGGGGTCCCGATTCATCCCTGGGATCTCCTGGAAGCCAGGTTAAGAATGCTGTAGGAATTCGTTACTTCAATTTGCCTGAATGTGAATTGATGCATATGGGCTCCGCTGCTGTTTTCAAAGGGCCTTTGCCAGAGAGGTTGGTCTACTTTCATCATTGTACAGATAGGGAAACTGAGGCCCAGAACGGGACAGGATGTGAAGGCCACCTACCCGAGGAGTTGTTTACTTGGGTAAAACAAGTCAGTTTATTCCCTGGAGGAGTAAACATCTGGAGGATATTTCACCACTCCACTCCCCACGGCTGGTTCCTAGGGCCACCTTGATGGTTTTGTGTATAAACGCCGACAAGCAAGTCACTCACTCCTTTTGGCTTTGGAGATCGCAATCCCTACTCGGCTTTTTTCGATCCTCTCCAGTGAGGCGACACTTCTGGAGCTCAGTTTCACTGGCGCAGGGCTCTGGGACCTCTGAAGCAGTGATTTCCAAGCTGAGGAACTGAACTAGTTTCTCTAGATTGGTGCGCTCAGGAACACTGCGCGTTGGAGGCTAGAGAGCCTCCTGGGTTTTATCTGACCCGCAGGGGCTGTGGTAAACTAGGGAAGTCACCTGAGGAGACTGGGAAAGACCGTGGTCATCGAGTCTCTAAACCGCCGCCCTGGGCTGGAGGACATGCAGGCCCGGGCGACGCCCTCGTTGGAAGTAGTTATTGGGCGTCTCCCCACTCCCTGCACTTTGCCGCCTCCTTCAAGTAGCAGGGAAGGGGGATGCTAAGCCAGGTCGACTCCCCCGCTCATTCGTGTAGCCTTCTGAGTGCCCAGAGCCGGCTGCAGAGACCCAACCCTGTATCCAAGCCCAGGCGCTATAAACTAGGTTGGAAAGTGGGATGTGTGCGGGGAGCATGTCCGCGAGCGAGGAAGCTGTTGATTCCCACCCCTCCCATTCCAACCCCTGCAGTCTCCCTTCGGCGCCATAAAGCCAAACCTAAGAGCATTCGTTCCACCAGCCGCAGAAAATTCTCACTACCAAGCCCCCAGAAGCTGCCCAGCCCATCCCGGCCCCCCCAACCCCGCCCCGGGAACTCGGGCACATAAAGGCGAATTTATGAGCCTGTTTGCCTATTTCACAAACAGAAATTCGTCACTTATTTAAAGGCTCCCAGTTACTGCTCCCAACACCTTTTACCCCACCCCCACTTTTACCCCACGCCTGGGCGAGCGGAGCAGAAACATTTAAACCTGTCTCTCTCGCCTCTTTTCTTGTGTGTGTCCTTTGGCAGCAGCAGCACGAAGGCTTTCCTCCTGCCCTGGGCCCAGGTGAGAAGAGGATTAAAGGGCGCACAGGTTGGCCGCAGCAAGTTTGGGCGCTGGAGTTAAACCAGTGAGCCGAGGCCTGCGCCGAGGACCCCGCCACGGCTGCTCGACCCCGGAGCCCCGGGAGCAGAGGAAGGCGGAGGCGAGCGCCAGGCTCTGGGTGCCAGGGGCTTATGGGGAGCATCCCGCCTGGCCTCTGCTGGGGCGCTGGCAGGTTGCTGGGCTGCATCTACACATTTGGATCGCACGTGCAATGTCATTTGAAATTGTTTTTAATACGTGAAGAGAAAGAGAAATATATATATAAAACCCCCACCCCTGCAACCGAGAGGGAGGCTCGTGGCTGCACGATTCGAAAAGGAAGGACTGCGGGACCCAAGCGCGCTAAGACGTACCCTTCCAACCCTTCTGGGGCGAGTTTAGAACCCCTGACGCCTTCCTCACTACACTGTCTGCCTGTCTTTCTCGCCCCCCTGTCGGCTTCGCGTCAAAACCCTCCTCGAGCTCTCCTCCCTAATTAAAATGCAATAAGAGGAATCAATCGTTTTCTGCCAGGGAAAGAGAACCAAATCAGGAAGACGGAGGGCTGCCTTTGTTGTTGTCCTCCCTCAAACAGTGGTGTTTTTTATTTTATTTTATTTTTGTCGCTGCACTTCCTACTTAGTTCCAAGGGAAATGGCTCTTTCTTTACCTCTTTCCTTCCTTCTTGCGTTCTTTTGTTTTTTCTTCTTGCGTTTCTTCCTTTCTCTTTCTTTCTTTTTCTTCCTTTTCGTTCTTCCTTCCTTTGTAAATAAAAACTTTTCCCTTTGTTGAAAAGTTTTTATGTATTAAACTACCTACCATGCCTGCTGCGCTCAGGTGTTTGTTTATCCCCCGTCCTCACCCTTTTTCTACCTCAAATCTATATGACCACTCACTGCCCCCTCCCTTTGCAAAGCAGTATCTATGCTCTTGACTAATAAAACATTTTCTGAAATCAGCAGAAGCCTGTGTGGTATCTTGGCGAGTAACCCCACCTCGCTCCATCGTTTCTGCTAGTTAGAGCACCTCCTGTTCTACTTCTCTTTTGATAAATGCCAAGCCAAACTGCAAATCAAATCAAGGGAAGGGGGCAGATAAAGGACTCCTGGAACAAAGAGTAGAGTTCTCCTTAGAAGATAATGGGGGGGGCGGGGACAGGATAGATTTAAGGAACCCACAGAACAGAAGACTGGAAACGAATTAGGTCCAGAGGGGATGAGCTAGGACTTTTGTGGGTCAGCATTTGGGCCTGTCTGTGGGTTAGTAGGCACATCGGTGTCTGCAGGCCGCGGTTTGGGGTTATTGGGAAGGGGGGTCTGTCACACAAACGAAGGACAACGCGAGGGCAGGGTAGCTCGGAACAGGGGAATGCCCTCGGGAATACTTTCGCGTATGTGAAATTCTGAAACTGCAGTTGCACGTGTCATGGTGCAGGAACTCACACGGAGCCCCGTGGCTGAGCGGGGGCCAACGAGGGGCTGCGGAGCACAGTCCCAGCACGCGGTAAGGACTCGGCAAGGCGCAGCAGCTATGATTTTATACATGAGTGAAAGAAGCGTGTGAGTGCTCATGGTCAAAGTGAGACGTTTAGGTTTCTCTCTAGCAACAAAGCACTCAAGTATCTGTGAGAGTATATGGATTTTGTGCAAAGGGATGGGGGGGGCGGTATGTGCAGGCTAATTCGGGCACTTAAGAAATGTGCGGAGAGCAGTTTCCGAGCCTCCACGTGCGCACCCATGGCTAGGTGTAGGGGTGAATAAAAGCGGGTGCATTTGTCAAGGTGCGGGTGCGTGCTGGGCTGAACTGGGGCGGGCAAATGCAGGCGTTTCTGTGTCCCTGAGTAACAGCGTACGGACAACCAGTGTGGTTTGTGCGCAACCGTGTGCGAGGCTCTAGGCTAAGCGCTTTTATGTCTCCTGACAGCTCGCACGATCGTCCAAGGGAGCTCATGGTCTGCGGTGCCTGCACGGCCCCCGGAGCGCGCTGCGAGCGAGGCATTAGGACGCGCGCGGGTCTCTCGGCGCTTTCTCGATCCACATCCGGAGCTGGAGGCCCGGGCTTGGGGCCGAGAAAGGAGACCCTTCGCAGCTCCGGGGCCAGGCGTGCCCCAGGCGTCTCGTCCCGGCATCGGGGTGAATATGGGGCCCCATTAGTTTGGGCTGTAAACACCGTGGCAGTGCTGAGCGGCCACGCGGGCCTTTCCGGACGCGAAGGAGTTAATAAAAGGTGTTTTATGGGCGCGAGGAAACGGCGGCGGAGGTATGAGCTTCTCTCTACTCTGACGCCCTACTTTTTCCTTTTTTCCCTCTCGCCACCCGCCGCCAGATCAAACAGGCCCGCGATTTAACTAGGGCAACACCTCACGGTAATGAGCAGTCCTGGCACACCCCTCCCCCGGCCTCAGTACCCGGCCCGAGGCCCCAAGGCCTCTCCGGGAGGAGCAGAAAAGAAAAATCGACTTTTCCTTTTTTCGTTTTATTTCCAAGAGCTGGGAAGCTCCTAAGAAATCCGGAGAAACAGACCCAGGGAGCAAGCCGACTGAGGTGACCCAGCCCGGAGGGGGCCTTTCCTAGATTTGAACCCAGGACTCCAGTTTAGTTTACAGACCATTTTCTGCCTAAACACAGAGCACGCCGCCCGCGACTATTTTTAGCACCACAAAGTATCCCAGGCACGGGAAGAATGCGCACCCGGGTCTTGCTTTCTTGTAGCCCCGGCCAGTGAGAGGAGAGAGGGGTACCGAGGGGTACCGCCCGTGGCAGCCACAGCCAAGTTTGGCATATGAACAGGCCTCCTCCGAAAACACCATCCTGCCGGGCGCAAACCCTCTTGGAGAAGACGGCGGAGGAACCTAACATTCGGTCCCAGCCATGTCTGCTCCTGATCTCAGACCTAGCACCCAGAAGCTGAGACAGGGGGCCAGTGCCCATTGAAGGGGTCACCGGGATCTCTTCCCAGTTGCCCCAAGACTTACTTCACCGCCTAGAACGCCTGTGCTACATTTCCAGCCCTCACTCCCCGACTGCAAAAGCCGAGCCCCTAGCACAGAACAGAGTTGCTCCCGGTTTCACAAACCAGTTTTCGCCAAGGGCTCCAGATTCGGGGTCCAGATCTTCTCCCGGCACCAGGCTCTAACTCCTTTCATCCGTCATTAGCTCTCCCTCCATGGAATAGCTTTAGAGCCTGCCTTTTACTTTCTTATTCTCTCCCAGGTTTCAACGCGGTTTGTCCGAAACCCACCTCTACCTGGCTGTGGCAGATGGTATCATTATTCATTTGAATTAAGGACATAACTTTTTTTTTTAATCTGGGGGGTGGGGTAATGGAATGATCACTAACTTCAAAGCAGAGTCCAGGAATTTGTCGTAAGGAAATACTAACTGATGTTACGAAGCTTTAACTAAAGGACTAGTCTACTAAAGAGTAAAAAGTATAAAGGGACCGCCAATGTGTTATAATTACAGAACTGTTTGAATAAATCCATCGGTGGGTTACTACTCAGCCCCTAGAAAAAATGTGGTAATTGATACGGAGAGTGTTCCTGATACAAGAGAGGGAAAACAAAACCCTCTCAGCTTACTAAAGCAGGCAGTGACCTGCTTTATGTAAAAATAAATACATAAATATCATTCATGGAGAAAAAGTGGAAGAATATACATCAAAACATTTACACCTCTACCTCTGAGTTGTGGGAATAAGGATCATTTTGACTTTTCCTCCTACTTAGCCATATATATATATATATACACACTACAATGAATAAGTATTACTTTTGCAATAAAAACTTAAGCTGAAATTTCCTTCTAATTTCTCCTGTGGCCAGTGTAGTTTCAGTACGCTGTTTATTCAACATACATTAATTGAGTGCCCACCTTGTGCTCGGCACTGTGGGTATAAGTAATGAATAAGAAATAATCCTAATAATTACTATCAATTAATATACAATAGTAAATATTTGTCTTGAAGGGTTTATTATTCCTTCCACACAGTAAATGTAGTCTTTTTCTCACATTTAAAACCTATAATACATGAAATAATAACAACAGTTATATTTTATTAAGGAAATTTATTTACACCCTTAGCATGTATTATTTCATTCAAGCCTCACAAGGATTGTGCGAGGTTAATACTCAGGCAGCTAAGGCTCAGAGAGGTGAAGAACTTTGTTCAAGGTCATACATAGGAGGTAAAAGGCAGGCTGGGCTTGGATGAAAGGGCAGGTCTGGCTGCCTCCAGAGACTTGGCTTTTCCCCACATCTTGGAGCACCTCCAAGTTGTGTGTGCTTGTGTGTGTGTGTGTGTGTGTGTGTGTGTGTGTGTGTGTGTGTGTGTTTACAAATACAGCCTCTCTTAGTCTGATCTTTGGTCCCCAAAGTAAGTAGAGAAAGAAAGAAGGGGGTTGTGAAGGGATCTGGGATTCTAACTCCAGCCTTCCCCTGGAACCCTCTTCCTCTGTCCTGGATCACAGTGGATCCCATCTATAAAATGAGGAAGGGGTGGGCTCCTTGACCTCTAGGTTCTTTCCTAACTGTAAAACTGATTCTAGGAATATACTTTCTGCTGGTGAAAAACTCAGCACTTTATTCTTTGCACCAGCCTGTGATGTTTGTATAGTGCATTCACCTTTCCTTGGTACTTTCACTTCTTTGAGCACATTTTTCTCCTTATAAACTAGAAGGGAGAAGGGCAGGAATTATGCTCCCCATGGATGGAAGAAGACTCAGAGAGGGAAATGACCAGCTCAGGGTCACACAGCAGTCAAAGACTGAGTTGTCATTAGCTGGCAGTCAGCAGACTCCAGGCCCAGGGCTCTATTGGAAACGGCTCTGTATCCTTCTCTTCAGGCAACCATCAGTGAAGCTTGTGGTCTTACTAAACCTTCATAAAAGAAACAAAGCTAAGAAATCAGCCAGTCTCATTTTTAAATGAAAAGTGACTGCTAAGAAAAAATATGCAGGCTCTAAAGTATCTGAAACCAGCCTCCTGATTTAAATCTAATTTGTTTGAAAAAAAAATTTTTTTTCAGCCAAGAGAGTTTTTACAGCTGAGCTCTCCCAAACCCATAAAAAACAAGATTTATATGGGACTTCCCTGGTGGCTCAGTGGTTGGGAATCCTCCTGGAAATGCAGGGGACATGGGTTCAATCCCTGGTCTGGGAAGATCCCACATGCTGTGGGGCAACTAAGCCCGTGTGCCACAACTACTGAGCCTGCGCTCTAGAGCCCATGAGCCACTACTACTGAGCCTGCGTGCCACAATTACTGAGCCCACGCGCCTAGAGCCCGTGCTCCACAAGAGAAGCCACTGCAATGAGAAGTCCACGCACCGCAACAAAGAGTAGCCCCCACTCACTGCAACTAGAGAAAGCCCATGCACAGAAATGATAGACCCAATGCAGACATAAATAAATAAATTTATATTTTTTTAAAAAAGAAGGTTTATATGGGAAAATGTGAAAGACTCTTAACAATATTACACAGCGTCTAATGTAAGCAGACATAGACACTATATAAAAGCTCCTACAAGTGTTATTAAAACAAACAGAAATGCACATTTATCCCCACAGAATGGACAATGGAAGGCATCGGACTTTTGAGGAGTTCCAGAAGTCTATGTTCCCTGAATTGTTCAAAGCGTCCCATCACACTGGGACCTCAAAAATCCTTACCTACCATCCAAACATTTCCCTCATTTTACAGAAGGGGAAGCTGCAGCCCACAGAGGGGAGGGACTTGCCCAAGGTCACATGGGGAGTTGTACTCTTCTTTCCCTCTTGTCTACTTAACCCCTCTCCTTCCAGCGCAGGGCATAGAACCTGACAGTGGCCAGGAGACCCTGCACAAGGTACTGAACAATTCTGAGCCTCAGTTTCCTCGTTTACAAAATGGCTGAGATCATTGCCCCAACTTCCTGGGGCCTGTGAGGGTCAAATGAGATAAGGCATGCAGAGCACTTAACATGGTGTCCACGGCAGAGCTATTTTTATTATTTTATTTAATCCTTGCAATAGCCTTGTGAGGCACTGAGGATTTATTTTGGTTTGCTTGTTTGTTTGTTTTGGAAAGATCAGCACAGAGGTTGCAGTGACCTGCCCACGGGCACATAGCCAGTGAGTGGATCCCTGGTTCAAAGCTCTTATATCCCACATCACTAAGACAAACCCAGGGGCAGGCAGGCTGAGGCAGCTGACTTTCTGAAACTGTCCAAGGCAGCACTAAGTAGCACAGTGCTCTTAATATACGAATATAGTAGTATATTTCTCTTAATGCAAGCCACCAATGGGAGCCATGTGTGTAATTACACTTTTTCTAGTAGCACATTAAAAGAATAAAGGGAAACAGGTGAATTTATTATTAAATTTAATATATCACATATTAAGTTTAATATATATTTAATATTAAACTTATTATTAATTTTTATATATTTATTTAACTCAATATGCCTAAAATTTAGTCTCAACATGTAGTCAATATAAAAATTATTATTGAGGTATTTTACATTTTTTTTCATAGTGAAATTGGGGTGTGTTTTATACATCTGTGTTTTAAAGCACATCTCAGTTTGGACCATATTTTAAGCATGCAAAAGCCAGCCCACATGGCTGGTGGCTACCATTTGGACAGTGCAGGTCTAACAGATCATGTAGCAGGAATATTAAATATGGAGCTTTAGTTAGTCATATCAATAAGTAGCCACCATTTACTGAGCACTTCCTGTGTACCTGACAGCAGTGCTCAACCTATATGGACACATCTACTCATCCCAACAACCACAGAGGGTACGTGTGTAATTTATTCATGGTCACATGACTAATACGCGGCAGGCAGACCCAGACCTGGCTGTCTCCCAAACCTGCAGTTTTAGCCGCTGAGTTCCATGATTTCCAGGGACATCAGCAGGGCTGTAGGTGGGGCAGTGAGATGTGGAGTGTCCTCTGGAGTGTCCCGCTCAGTGGTGGAACCTTGGGTTCCAGATCCAAGTCTCTCATGAGTCAGGTGACCTCAGACCAATTATCCTCTTGGGCCCCAGTTTTCTAACCTCTAAGATGGGCTAACAATACCTTTCCTCACCCCACTGAACTCTTGTCGGGCAAAAAGAGGAAAAGCTCTTTTGACAGTGTTTTGAAACAGAGAATATAGCATACGAGACGGGGTGAATGTCAACAAGGAGGTTGGGACTGGCCCACAGGCCTGTACTCACAGACAGATGAACTTGTTAGATGGGCTGTGTGGCACTGGGCAGGTTTCTTAACCTCTCTGAGCGTTTTTCTGTAAAAAGGAAAGCAGAATAGCTTGCAGAGACATTGTGAAGATCCAATCATGATTAAATAACAAGTGGTAAGCTCATAGGCTGACCCAGAGTAGGAAGTGGTAAACATGAGCTGTTATCACTGCTGCTGTTGTAGCATTTGGGGTTGGACTCCAGGGCCTGGTTAGGAAGCAACGGGGAATGGCAGGGAAGCTGAGCCAGCTCTGGCTCAGCGTAGTATTCTGGCAGTCCCAGGTGGGGTGTGCGAGGTGTTTGGGGGAGTGTGAGAACAGTTAGTGTGGTGGAAAAAGCACTAGGCCCACCGGTCAGGAGAAGGGGGTTCAGCCTGCTCTGTGACTTTGGGCACTTCCTGGCTCCCACTGGACCTTGTTGTCATCTGTAAAATGAGGGGTTGGGACCAGAGATCTAAGTCGCTTTCTGCTTTGACTGTCCAGATTTTTACAGTGGTATGAATCAAGGCATTCACCAAACACAGCAGCTTGTGAGGGGGACAGAAAATAGCCCTGAGCCTTCCTTCCCAGGTGGCCTGGGGTTGCCACTAAGGGGAGGGCGCCACCTGGTGGCCACTCTCCCTCCTCTGAGTTCAATGTAGAGAATCAGCCAAGATTCTCTCCCCTATGCAGTGACCCTAGAGCCCCAGGGCACACTTTTTCTAACTTCCGTTGGTAGTTGATGAGAGCAGAGAGGGGACCCAGAAAGTTCACAGAGCCAGGAGTCCTGGGCATGAGGCTAACTCCCGAGGGACATTAGGGTTTTGCAATCCAAGATCCCCTAAAGTGCCTTGGGGCAGGGGTCTGTGCTTCCCTACTATGTAAAGTCTAAAATGCATCATATATGTATGTTTTTTTTCCTTTCTTTTTCTTTGGATAGGAGCTACTGAACAAAACATAATCTTCTCTTCGTAACTTGGAATCCTTCTGTCACTATTGCTTTGGGCTAATGGAATGCAGAGGGCTGTTTCCCCCTAAATACCCTAGACTGCTGGGATCCTGAGTTTTTCTAACTGCTTTTACTACTCTTCCATCTCCCCCACACAGCCAATATTCTACTTCCTTCTGTGGTAGAGGTTGCATGATGCAATGGAGGGGTCAGACTGACATGGGTTCAAATTCTGGCTCATTATAAGGCCCTAGGTAAGCTATTTAACTTTTCTGAGCCTCAGTTACCCCATCTGAAAACTAGGGATGATAACAGCTTCTCTGCAAGTTTGTGTGAGGATTACAACCATGCACATAAGTATTCTAGCCCAGTGTCCAGCACCTAGTAGGTGTTTAACAAATAAAAGCTACCATTGCTGCAGGTATGTCATCCTGACCACTTTTCCATGTTCAGCTTTGGAAATATTACTGGATAGAAACATGAATAGTATGCATTTGAAGATGACATTAGCAACCACAAAGAAAACATCCTTATCATTGAAAATGTCAGGGCCTCCTTGGACTGTTTAAACTGGCTCAGTCAAGTTCAGCTTCCCCTAGCTGAGCTGTGGCCTCTCCCGTTGCGGAGCACAGGCTCCGGACCATGGCTCACGGGCCCAGCCACTCTGCAGCACGTGGGATCTTCCTGGACCGGGGCACGAACCCATGTCCTCTGCATCGGCAGGCGGACTCCCAACCACTGTGCCACCAGGGAAGCCCAGTCCTCATTCTTTGGGCGGCGCTGAGCTTCATCAGGTGATGTCACTCCAGGCGGTTGCTTGTTGACATGGCTGGGTCTGACCCCTGCTCCTTGGACTGCACTGCTCCTTGGGGCTCGGCCACTCTTGCACACCCCCTGTCTCCTGAGCACGTTGCTCAGAGGGGTCTGGCTGGGCACAGGTGTCCTCCCTCTGCTCACTTAGCAGAGTCTAACCTTGCTGATGGCCATGAGCCCTCAGGAAGTCTCATTAGCTGCCCCAGCTTAATTAAGCTCATTACATTTGCTAAGCCTCACTGGCTTCTCCAAGACGGCAGAGCTCATTACGCTTGGCTCCTTCATCAGAACTCAGGGGCTCCAAGGCTTCCTCGTGGACCCTAAGATTTCAGCAGTGGAAGGACTGCCTTCCACCCCTGTCTAGGTATGAACTCCTCTGAAATTCCCAGCTCCTGGAGGGCAGAGTCCATTTCCAGATTCCCCCAGGTACCTGGCTCATGGCAGACACTCAAACATCTTCTTGACCACATTCTGTTGTTTGGTTTGATTTTTAATGATAGCAGATTTGGTGACTCCAAAGTACAAACTCCTCACTCCGGCATGTGGGGCTTTCTGCTCTGGACTGGACTTCGCCTCACCCTTGTCTCCTGTCAAACCTTCCATTTCCCTCGAGGGCCCGCTTAGGAGCCTCTTCTTCCAGGAAGCTCCCTTGATTTTCAGAAAGCCCTTTCCTTCCTGACCATTTCCCCCTTACTCTGAATAATATGGATACAGATATAGTATGGCTATACATGGAGTTGGTAGATAGATATTTTGATATACCTACAGATACACCCATAGTCACAAATTCAGGAATGTGTGTGTATATACACATATACATATATAAATACACACACACACACATATATACACACATACAGTGTGTACAGTCGTCCCTCTGTATCCACAGGGGAATTGTTCCAGGATCCCTACAGATACCAAAATCCATGGATGCTCAGGTCCCTTATATAAAATGGCATGGTGCAGTTGGCCCTTTGTATCCTCGATTTGGAACTTGTGGATATGGAGGGCCAAGGGTATACATACGATATATAAATATGCATATCCACATGCATATATATATTCATACAATAAGCATATGTATATATACATATCTGGTATTTCTAAACTGATAGGAACATCCTTCTATGTCATTAAATATTTTACAATTTTGACATAATACTTTTAAAACCAGTCACCTATTATTTGACATATTTGACAGTTCTTCACTGGTCTAAACAATGCTCCCATGAGACGCTAGCTTATCCAATTAGTAGGCAGCAGGACACAGTGGACTCGGGTCAGATAGACCTGTGTCTGATTCGTCCCCACCCACCACTCTCTGGTGACCTTGGAAAAACCATTTCACCCTTCTAAACTTCTGTTTCCTTATCTATCAAATAGAGAGAATAATAGTACTTCTAGTAAAGTGCTTATTGTTGGACCTGTCACATAGTAAGTGCTCAGTGAAAAAACTGCACCAGTCTGGGAGGCAGAAGAGGAGGCTTGCTTTCTCCACTGACCAGTGACTTTGTACATTCCTATTTTGTACTGTGTGACAAAAACCCACGGAGGTAACAGGTGATAGCCCTTTATAACAGTTAAGTGCTGCCTTAATTTAAGACTATTATCGTTGTTGTTACTTCTCTTACTGTTTTCTACAGGTTTTAGAAATATGTAACAAACTATGCGAGTGGAGAGTAAATGCTTTGAGAGCACTTTAAAAAAACTGCTTTGCTATTTTACAGTCTTGGTGAAGATGATTCATGCTCATTATAAACAATTTAGACAACACCAAGAAAGCACAAAGAAGAAAGGAGCATTCCAGATCCCACCAACCAGGACAGACCATGGTCCGACCATGGGCTTCTTTTCCTTGCTACCCCTGTGGTGCCCAGGGCGAACCGGGGCAGGCTTCTGCTCTTTAATTCTGTTGACCTCAACCAGATTGACTCGTTAACAGAGGCATGCTCCAGTTCTGTCCCTCTCCGCCAACCTCTGACAGTTTCATTAACCCCATTAAATCATGCAGGTGCCTTTACACCTCCTGGGCTTGTTAATCTCTGTTCAGCTCTGGTAAGTTAAAACCTGGCTGGAAAGTTGGATATACCTTGTTAACCTCCATTAAACATTATTAAACTTCCTAACTAGAGTCTTAGTGACTTCGAGGAATCCCTCATTGAAGTTTAGTGAATCCAGTTGATCAGGGCAAGGGGAACCGTTGGCGGCTGCACTGCTTCAAACCGCGGTGCTCCTGAGTTCTTTGACGGTGGAGTTGACAAGTGTCCCTAGGGTCGGACAACCGTTGGACTCGCTCCCAGGAGTGCCTCCAGCTCCCACTGGTACTTGGGCAGTTCCTCAACCTCTCCGAGCGTGCATTTGCACCGCCATAGACCGGAGTTAATAACAGCTCCTGCTTGATATGACGATGGATCAATGTATGTAAAACTAGTGACAGGTTGTCTGGCACGCACACTGCACTTGATGGCTGTTCCTATATCGGGATGTGGAAGATCCTTACAAACTAAAAAACTGTTAAGTAAATGGAAGATTCAATTCCACACATTTGTGTTTCCTCCTATATGCCAGGCACTGTGGTGGGAACTGTGGATTATTTTCATTCTGCTTTTTCTTTTTCCAGATGGAAGATCATCTATTCCAATGATTCATCTTAAAAGTGTCTTTGTGGCTGTGCATGTCACTGTATTTGCTCAGGCTCTGACCTTTCTGAGCTGCTTGAGGTTGAACGTAGCTCCTTTCCCTTCCTGGGCCTGAGGCGGTTGGACTCAGTGCCATCTAAACCTGGATGTGCAAATTCCCCAGGAGAATTTTCCCTGGGCCGCCCTTGTGGAGATTCTCATTAAGTAGGTCTGACTGGGGATTTCTAACCAGTATTCCTGATCAGGATGAAGCTGCTGGATTGGGAAACCTCTGGACCAGTTTAGTACTTCTCAACTGTAATGAGCTTAAGTCTTATTTGGGGAAATTTTAAAAATCCATATTCCTGGAATTCAGCCCCTGAGCTTTGCATACTGAGAATCTGGGATGGGGCCCAGGAATTGGCATTGTAACAGAGTTCGTAGGGGATTCTGATGGGGGTGGGAGGTGGCAAGTGGCACCTTTCAAAGAGGCTGGACCTCAGCTGACCTGATATTCAATATTCTCAAGGTCTATTTTGAAAAAAGGATGTCCGGTTCCTAGTGGAACTTCTATCCTAATGGTACAGTAGGATATGGGTTCCTCCTTCCATCACAATCAATATCTGTGGATCCTCAAAGGAGGCCGACCCCAGCAGGGGCCGGCCAGTTTGGGGGAAGCTTGGCAACGAACCACCTCTCCTAGGTTCGGTGCATGAGGGGTTCGAGGCAGCCCTCAGCAGTTACATATGAAAAACAGGGAGGGCAGCAGACAGAAGAGTGAAAGGAACTACTTATGCTATACCTCAGATCAAGAGGCAACATGGTATGAAGACTAGACCTTCCTTTGCTTTCTAGAGGAAGATGACTCAGACATCCTTGGGCAACAAACCGTCACTGACTCTGTGGGCTCCCAGTGACAGTCAGGACTCCCCACTCTCCTCGCCCCCCAAAATGCCTCCTGAAAAGTCAACCTCCACATCATTTACATGGGAGCGGACTGGGAGAGGGTGAGGGTACTGAGCGGAAGAACCGTACTTTGTAAATTTCTGTTTAAAATTTCAGAGCTAGCATGCAGTACTACTAGTCAACTAATATGAACAGAAATATTTACTGCATTTTCCCCCTTTCATGCTGCTGAGGACAGAGATGTGGAAAAGTGACACTAGTGGCAGATCTGAAATGAAAGACCTGTGTGTCTGAGGCTTGGCTGGCCAAGGGGCTTCATCCCAGAGGCCTCTGGGGCCTCCACCAATCAGCTGAGTCAGATAGCCCAGCATGAGCAGGCAACTTGCTGGGGCCTCTGACTTAGTAGCCGGCTCGCGGGCGAGGCAGGGCAGAGATTCTGCAGGTCTAACAAGCGTTCAGATGATGGACCAACTTTAAATACCAAGGCTCTACTGTAGGTGAAGAAATGTCAGCTCATACATTGCTAAATGTAAGTTTTTGAGACAGTTAAACATTGAGATATTTATGTAAAGGTCTGTATTTCCAGTTCCTCTTGAGAACTCGTGAGAACTGGCCACATAGGGCTGGCATTCCCACGTGGCAACAACAGGCTGGAGCTCAGCGATGGCTGCCCTTAGAAGGGACCTGGATTTTCCAGTTTACAGCTCCCCCGCCCCCCAGCCCACAACAGGCATTTTAATTTGCAACCATCCATCCAGTTTACTTAGAACTTTTATAGGTGGATAACTGAAGACCAGAGTGAAGCTCTGGGGCCAGGGTACCTGCTGTGCTACACAGCACTCAGGCTCGAATCGGGCCGTCCAACCACAGCCAATCTCTTTGCACAGGAGTGAGTGGGAGGGCAGGGTCACACTTCTGTGAGCTGAACTCACATGATGCGCACTGGGAGTGGAAGGGCGAGTGGAGGACAGATCGCTGTCCCCAGTCACTGTCCTACACAGCCAGGGGCCAAATGTGCAAGTGAAAGCATCTGAGCTCCATGTGGACATTCAAAGGGTACAACAGAGTGTGTCTCTTGTTTCTCATTCAGATCGTTTATTAAGAGCGAAAGTCGGGCCATCCCATCTGTGTGATACTGCAACATGAAAAGTCACATACATACTAAGGAGACCCCACAGAATTGAGAGCCTTTCAACAGTACAGAGCCATAGATTACAAAATTAAAATACAAATGATCCCCCCAGTTTGGCAGGAAACATGTACAACATGAGGAAGCCTGGAATGGAAGGGCACTTGCTTTTCGATAAGGCAGTTACAAAATGGAAAAAAACCCAAACCAACCCGCACCCCCAAAACACTCTGACGGGAATAACAGATAATAGACATGTGAAAACAGGGATCCTGTACAAGCCTCTGTCATTGGCAAAGATGTGTTCATTAGGTGAAAGCCACCGAAGGGTTTGCGTTTGAAGATGCAAGCTAGATGAAATGACTGATTGTAGACATTCCTACTCTAAGAAAAGGTCCCACCTTGCCCCCGGCTGGATTCCACCTCAAAAAATGGGATCAACTTTACCCTTCCTAACCATAAACTTGAAAACAGTCTGTAATAAAGTGAAAGGAATACAAAGGCATCCCTAAAGCACCATGCTTCCCAGGGCATGATCTTGAGCTCACCTGTCCTTCAGTTCAACTGCCTCTCTCGCTAACAGGGATGGGGGCTGCAAACGGCAGGGCCACAGAGCTGTGTCTGTTCATGTCAGGGTCACCTGAGTGACCCACCTGAAAGGCAAGTGTATTTAGTGAGAATTTAGAGTCTAGGACACCACCACATTTCCCGCCAGGACTTTGGAACCTTGGTCTTAAATTACAGGCTCCTTCTGTTCTCCCCTCCCATTCATTTTGCAAAACTCAACTGACTGCCTTCCCAGTCCTGTCTCACAACCTTGAGTTCTACAGGTTGGTTCCCTGAGAGCCAGGCTGGCCTTGGGAACCTCTGCTCAGGGGCTAGGTCTCAAGGTTCTGAGGGCAGCTCACTGCAGACTGGGTTACAGCTATGCTGCAAGTTGGAAAGTGAACGAGCGCCAGAAGCGTCAGGACAGAAGGCTAGTCCAGATGATGCCACAGCACTCGGGCAAGTCTTTGCAAATCTCAGTTTCCCCATCTCTAAAAATCAAGGACTGGGCAACGGCAACCTCAAAGGACTTTCCAGCCTGAAAATATGGCATCTCTCTGGCACTGAGACATGTGGTTCTCCCAAGTTTCTAAGCTTTGTTTTCTCCATAAAAACAATGTGTGACGTACTTGCAGGAATCTTAAGGTACAAGCCCTCAGGGGCCCTACAACCTTTCAACTTCGGACAGAGCAATGATCATATTTTAAAATCTTCTAGCTAAAACTTTTCCTAAGTGATATGAGCATCAGTTTTTGTGAGGCAAGCACAAAACTAAGGCCTCCTCTGTCTTAAGGTATTTTTTTTAGCAGCCTGATAGCACTCCCTCCTACCCTGACCTCCTCCATCAGCTTTAGCAAGATCAAGGGAGTAAAATGATGTTATACTTCGTCCCAGCAGGATGACGTTGGGGTTACCTCAACATCTCCAATAAGGAACTAATACTCAGGGGGAAGGACAGCCAGGACACCAGAGTGTCTATATGCTAGCTGCTCTTTCCCCAGAGACAAACACTATGCCCTGGGACAGTGCAGCAATTAGGTCCTTGGCCAACTAACTTGGCCCCCATTAGGCAGAGACTAAGATGGAAATTCCAGAGAACATAGAAAAGCCAGAGGTTTACAAAGATAGAACAGCCTTCCCCAGGAGGTAGTGAGTTCTCTGTCCTCAGAGGTGTTTAAGCCCAGACTGCTCAAACCTTGGTGGGACGGTTGTAGGCAGAATGCCAGCACCTATGGGGAGACTGGACTGGATGACTTAAAGGTCCTTTCCCAACTTCTGGATCTTGTCATGGTAATGACTGAGAGCCTTCGGATGATTTCTGTGCAGCAACAACTCTGGGATCCATGGTCGGGCCCCTGAGTAACTTCCCTCTCCTACTTTCTCCTTTCTACCAGGCAGGTGCCCTCCAGGATATTAACAAAAAAGTCCCCACAAAATAAACAGCTGAAATGCCAAGGTTAGATGCAACATTCCAGCTGCAAACAATTATTAATATCTGCTCTCTGGAAGACTAGCTGTGACTATTTAGCTATGACAGGAACGTCTAACAACTTGGCGGCTGTATCACATAAATGAAATTCCTCTTCCTTTTACACCAGCGGTCTTGAATCCTTTGGTTGCAATCTTTCAAGGGATTCAGCTATGATTTTTTTCACATGATGTTGCCAACCTAAGGGTTTGTTCGTTGAAATAAGAAGTTTGTCCGTTTGTTTTTTAAAAACCTTAAAATGAAGCAACACAAATGGCAAGATGTTGACAATTCCATGTGACACCTTTCAGGGCCTATGAAAGAATCACAGCAGGCTGGAAACTGAGGCAGGAGCTGTGCTGTTTAAGACAGTGCCAGTTCTGGATTGCACATTCCAGTTTTGCCCAGGAGCACCAAGAGGAGAGAAGGCAATGTTGCAACATTACAGGTGGAGAGACACACGAGTCCTTGACAGGTGGTATAAAAAACAGGCAGCCACGATGAGGGCTGCTTTCCCCAAGCCCCACTGCTCCCCAAAGCCAGATCCGGTTGCTTTGGAGGGCCGGCCACCTCTGACAGGCAGAAGTCTCCTGCCCCAGATCAAGCCATGGGAGACTGCAGAAGAGGCTAAGGCAAGTGGCTTAGTGGTCTGATGAAAGAATAGATTTCTGCACACAAGGAAAATATAAGTTCAGAGAGCTCTGTCTTCTCTCTCACCTGACATGCTTTCAACAGTTAAGACACCCATAACCTCCACTTTCCAAAGGACCTCTCCTTAGAGGAAAGACGGCTTGGGACTCGAGTATGCACAGCATCTGGCTGAGAGGGGAAAGTTTCCCCAGGCTTCACGTGGGAATGAAAGCACTTTTACAGACACACTTGAACAGACGGAGCCTAACACCACAGCTTCTTGTATAGAAGCGTACTGCTGTCTCTCAACTGGGAACACAGATCTGCTATTGAAGAAACAGTGACAAGACCTACACATCCACAATTCTGGTTCAAACATCAGAAAGACACACTTTTTTTCTCAATAAGATGTGGACATTTCCAGAGAGCAGGTTACCAACGCCTTAACCCCACCTGTCCCCAAACTCCAGCCTGATGAGAAAACACTCCCCTTGACAAAGGGGGTTTGGTGTTTGACACCCTCAAAGCCTTTCTAACTCAGCTTTTCAGGAAAAAAACCGACATAAGCCACATACTTTAGAGCCTTCCTGATGCTCACACATCAACAGCCTTCAGCTGTGAGTAGCGAGACACTCTCTAAATACCTATTGAATCTGCACAACTAAAAACACGCAGAGAGCACCCTCACGTGCCCAGGTGTATGAAAATAATATCCCTTCATAGTCTAGAGTATGCTCTATGTACACTCATTTATACATATTTTAAAAGGCTGCAATCTGCTAGACATGCATCGTGAACACTGGTGAAACCTTGGCTACAGCGAACACACATCGTTTTATTTAGTGAGAGTGGTGGCCCTGTCCCCGTCCACGGAATGCATGCTCCACGGAACTGAGACCTTTGGCCACTCCACCACCATGCTTGGGGGCCAGGGGGTGGGGTTGTTCTGACTTCTCTGCGTGGATGCTCAGATTAAGCCGTCAGTGAGTCACTAAAATGCTCCGCCAGGCCAGGCTGTCCACTGCTGCTTTTATTTTATTTTATTTTATTTTGCCGTACGCGGGCCTCTCACTGTTGTGGCCTCTCCCATTGCAGAGCACCCGCTCCAGGCGCGCAGGCTCAGCGGCCATGGCTCACGGGCCCAGCCGCTCCGCGGCATGTGGGATCTTCCCGGACCGCGGCACGAACCCGTGTCCCCTGCATCGGCAGGCGGACTCTCAACCACTGCGCCACCAGGGAAGCCCTGCTTTTATTTTTTAAGGCTTAAGAAAGAACTCAGAATGAAAACTGAGTAAGAAAGTGATACCTTTGACCACAATATATGTCAAGATGGTCAGAAATTAGAATTCAAGTCCTTTCTTCTCTTTCCTTCCCACTCCCTGTCCACACCCTCTGCCCCCCAACACACTGACTAGAAAATTTTGCAAAAGCATACTTTTGGATATAAAGCTTTGTTTTCAAAGGATACTTTGGCTCTGATATAATTAGATAGAGGAATCTGAGTTTTTGAACATAAAAAATATCAGGTAATTGTTAATACTTAAAAAACTTTAGCAATCGTCCCCCCTAAAAGAGAGGCAAATTGCTCACAAAAATGAACATCGGATGGCACTGACCTGTGTTGCTCAAACCCATGATTTGTTGCTGACCTCCAAGGAGGTCAAAGCTGGTCAGACTTTCTATCCCAGAGCTGGACTTTGGAGCAGGAACCACATGGTCCGTGGCAGCTTTCTTGTGGTTGTGAATTAAGGATTAGTACTTCTGAGAACATGAGCCCCACGCCACTAAATATCTTCATTTGTCAAAGCATTTCTGGCACAGGAGAATGGCTGAAGTCACAATACATAACTTGACCATGAGGCATGAGGCATGAAGGGGTGAACAAAGAGCCGTGGCTCCCGGGAGGGGCTCTGCCTCAGTGTTTCTGGAACCTCCACAGATATAGCCTGGCACATGAGATTGCCCTGAAGTTCTCGTCTGACCTGAAATATCCTGTTGGTGCGTCAGGATTTCCTCACACTCCGGAAGTTAAGTGGTGAGCAACAGAAACGGCAGAGGCCTCAATACCTGGAGGTGGGAAGCACAAGGCTGGCACTGTTAGTGACAGCTGGATTAACCAGCAAATCCTGACTGAGTGCCTACTGTGTGCAAAGCACAAAGCTGGCGAGGGACCAGTGTCAAATGGATTTGCTGATAAGCGAAAAAGCCTGCAACAAAGAGGGGCGCCTATGTCCCCAGCAGACGGGTCTGCTCATGTACCTCCCCGCCAAGCCGTACCTCGCTGCCGGTCCAGGGCTACACCTCACATGTGGCAGCATGGAATTACAAGATGACTACCAAAATATCTGTCATCCCACATTTCCAGTAGAACTGACTTAATGCTTTGCTGAATGTGGCAATACATTGTTTTTCTTTCATTCTTTTTCCGATCTTGTTTTTTTTTTAGTCCAGTAGTTGCCTTAAAGTCTGTGTATAAACATGCTGAATCATGAGAATATAATCCTCCTGACCGAAAAGATTTACAGTATTCATCATTCAAACTTTTTTATTTACAATAAAATTTAACAGTCTTTACGGGCTTAAATGTAGCAGATATCACCTGTGCATTAAGCATTATACTTCATTTCTTGAAGATGTGCTTCATCATCACTCAAGCTGCTTGCCACCCTCTGATTTCTGGTCCAGTCTACTCTTGTTACTCTTCACCATGTAGATGAAGTAAGCGAGCGTCTCCTTTTCATTCACGGGTATGTTCCTGAAGTGTCGGCTGACAGTCTACATGGGGAGGAAAACCAGAGTCCATTAAACCACGTGAACCACGAGGGCCACAAATTCTAAGCTGTGCGAAAGAGGGAACAGCAAGTTGCTCCCGGAGCTATGGAAGGGGTTATGATTACTGCAGAACTTCCTGCAGCGCTACAGGATGCAGAATGCCCTTTCTTCCCAGGTTTAGGTGATTTGGTTTCCAGGCTTCCAAAAGCAACACTTTATTCCACAACACTCCTAAGGTGCAGTTCTGTTTCAGTGGCAGCCAACTGTCCATCATGGCATAGTCTCAAGGTCATCCTCATGGAGCAAGAGACTGGGACTGCAAGGGTTGACCAGCTGCTACCATAAGCTCTCAGGCCCAGGAACTGGGCAGAAAAGTGTCCTTTTAAAATTGTGTCAAATAAATACCCAATTGAACAGATGTAAGTGTCTCACCCAAAAAACCATCTAAATAGTACATAACTGCCTCTTGAAAGACACGAGATTTGAAGAAAAATTCATCATTTACTATGTATTCCTGATACTTTATTTCCAAGTCCTGAGAATGCAGGTCTCCTCTTGCCCCGTCTCATCCCACCCCTCCCACCAGGGGTGGACACTGGCTAGGGTAATGTTATCTTGAAGTAGGAAAGGCTTGTGTGCTTCTGTGGTTTATCTGGACGCTGGTGAAGGAGAGGTTTAAGGAAAAATGATGGATCGGCAAGAAAGCTCTAAAGGGAAGACCAAAAACCAACAGGGATGTGACCCCATAAGGAAATCTCTGGATGGACCGAGGGCACTGGTTCAGATAAAAAGGGAGTCAGAGAACGAAAACTACAGAGTGGTTGTCTCTGAATAGTAGGATGGCATTTTTCATCATTTCCCAAGTTTTCTACAATACACAGAAAACCACATTTAGAAAAGAAGGATGAGAGGGTACCCACACAAATGCCAACAGGACGGAAGTATCAAGGCAGGGCTGTCAGTATATTAAAATAATGGCCAATGGAGCACCCGCATCCCCATCCCACGCCCGGAACTGTGTTAGGGACTCAGGGCAGGAGAAAACGTTCTTAGGCTCCGTTCATTGTAATAAATACTTCCATTACCAACATCAGAGTAGAAGAATTCAAGGAAAACAACCAAAGAAAGAAAAATAGCTCCTACAGAACATGAGTAAAGGTTTGGGGATGATTAATCAGACACACCTCATGTGCAGAATGGAACATATCTAGAAAGAATCTTGCAAAACAAGATTCAAACAAATGAACAAACAAAAGAACACTCAGAACTTAGAATCAGGACTCTTGAGATTCCAAGCTACCAACTTGCTGTATGGTTTTAAGCAAGTCCTTTCCTTTCTCTGTGCCCTGGTTTCTTTTATGGAAATCAGGCCTTTCTAGGTCTAAAGCTGGGGGATTCTAAATTGTGCAAAAGAGGAAAGAGGAAGTTGCTTCCAGAGGTATGGAAGGGATTACGTATAGACACACATGGAGAATCAAGGTCACCATCAGAAGCACAACGCTGGCTCTCCCTCTTTAGAGCGCAATTTTGTCTACCTACTTCTGCTAACTGGGCCTTATTGAAGCCTGGTCTGGTCTGCAATTTGTAGTGCCGTTTATAACGTCGGAGAGTGTTCACCTGCAGCTGGAACAGATCAACCTAGAGAGAAGAGGAGAAACACATTATCCATCACCTGACCAGCCACGACTCACTGAGAGCCCACTGTGTGCCTAGCACTACGTTAGATAGGGGTGGGGATGGAGAGACTACAAAGAAGTCTTAGAAATGGTCCACCAAGGACTAATAACTGGCTGGAAGGACAGAAACAACAGTGGAAGCAGAGTTCTGGCGGGGGAGGGGTGGTCCCAGAAGGCTGATGGAGGTTTTGAAGCTTCTGCTAAGGAGAGGCAGGGTTTAGAGAGACAGTGAGGAAAAGAACTAGAGTAGGGAATGAGAGAGAAGGCCATGGGCTCGGAAAGCCATGAGAGGACATACGGGCTAGGGGTCAGAGGCTCTCGTGATGGGTTTAAAAGGTGAGACTGGGTGGTAGCGTGTCTTGACAAGCAGAAGGAGAGAACCTAGATGGGAGGGCGCTGTTCTAGGAAGATGGGTCTGTGGTGGTTTGTGGGAAGACTGACTGGGGGTGGAGGGACAGCAGAGGGAGATGCTGCAGCAATGGTCCAGAAATGAGATGGTGAAGTTGAGCTCTGCAGGGGTACTGATGCTAGAGGGCATAGCAGGCATGGAGAGCAAGGTAAAAGCAGACAGACATCCTGGAGGAAGACAGGCCAGAGCTCGGCACAGAGTAGATAGAGGGGCATGACGGAGGACAGTGGGAAGTACTGGTATTCTCAAATAGTTCTCCCCTAGGCTCAGCCTTCGGGTATTAGGATCCTTAACAGCCTTCCGGAGAAAGCTCAAAGCTACTGTAGCAAATGTACAAATCAGCAGGTTAGGGTCAGGGTCTCTGCAGATGACTGGGTAACAGAGGGGAAAGGACCCTCCCTTTTTTTTTCTAACAAAGGAAGAGAGGAAAGCTGCACAGTCATGAAATATTGAAGGCCCAGAAAGTTGGGCTGCCTTTACCTGCCTCTAAAAGAGATGTTCTTGCTTCAGGCAGGTGGAGAGCACTTAAAAACAAAATGAATGATCAATATGAGGGACCAAAGTCCTTCTTTCTTTTCAAACATTCCTCAAACCTTTTTTTTTTTTTGTGAAAAGCATTTAGAAAGTAAATACATCCATTTTTTCATAAAATAATAATAAAAATGCTAAAAGCATTAGAAAGATACTGTAAACCAATGCTAGAAAAGGGGACACAGGAAGGGGCAGAGGGAAAGGGCCATATTTTCAAAGGTTTCCTCCACATCTGCAGACAAAGGCCTGCCTACTCTTTCTATTCCTACACAGTCATTTTCACTCTGAGTGCTAACAGGCGGTTGCCTTATGAAATATTCATGCATCAAATATCCAGTGTACATTATAAACGGTTCTTCTTTTGCTGAGTCTTAAGTGAAAACAATTTAGATAGAAAGAAAATTCGATATTCCTCCCTGTAGCCTTGCTTAATAGACACTGGCACCTTGAAGGAAAGGCAGGCTTCTGGTTTGAGAAGCCTAGGGCTCATCATCTAGTGCGACGGTTCTCAGCAGGGGATGATCCGCCCCCCAGAGGACACCTGCAATATCTAGAGACACTAGGTGTGCATGGCACCTAGTGGGTAGAAGCCAGGGATGCTGCTGAACATGCTACGATGCACAGGACAGCCCCACCACAAAGAATTATCTGCCCCAAATGTCAACAGTGCCGGGGTTGAGAAACCCTGGGCCAGTGTAACTGACCTTGGAATAGATCTTTGGGAACAAGCCTGGACCAGGAATCAGAGAGTGATAGAAAATCAGAGCTGGTGTGACCTGACAACTTACACCTTCATTTTGCAGACCAGAAAACAGAGGGGAAATGACTTCCCCCAATCCATATACACTCAGTCTCTAACTTTAAGGGCAAAAACAAAGTTTTTAAAAACTTCACATTGTGGTTGTATTTAGGTATTTCTCAGGGTTTTTTTGAAGAAAGTCAGCACAGACTACTGGAAAGGGCACTGGACTGGGGCTCCCAAACTGTGTGTGTGACTCTGAGTGTCTGTAAAATTGTGGGGCAGTCAGACCAGTTGATTTCTAAGCTTTCAGCTCTCAGATTCCATATTACTATGATTCTATTAGTCACTTTTCAAATACACCACAGCAACAAAGAGGAGACTAAAATTACTTCTTAGGCCAGGCCAGAGGTAAGGATCAGGTTAGAATCCATTCTCCCAGCTTTCTTAAGGTAAAGTTTTGGACCTTTACCTCAGGAATGTCAGTGTCATGCTCAGGAGAATCTCCACCATCGTCACTTGTCTTCCTCTTCCTTTTATTTCGTACACTCTGGATGAAATTTTTGTGGAAATCGCAAATATACAGGTGTCTTACCTGTTGGGAAGCAAATTAAAGTCAGAGTTGCCAATTCCATGGAAACAGCAACAGGTATCTGTCAAATTATGGGGTTTTTCTCCCTTGCGAGGCATTGGAGACACCAAGGAAGAACAAGATGCAAGCCATCATTTCCACAAGTTTCCTACTGAATTGCACAATGAGAACCCCTCAAAGAGAACGCTAATATCGCACCGGGCAGTGCGTTATAAACCAAGTCCCTCCGAATGATAAATACAACAAATGGTATGGATACAGCAAAGGGCAAGGCCCTGCGGCTGAGCTAGCTAGAGTGGAGGTCCCTGACCAGAAGGGAGGATTTGCAGGTAGTCAGGAAGCATTCCAGATGGGAAAGGCCACGACTTAAGTTTCAAATGAGGCCGATGGAAGGCGTGAGTGAAGAGGCCCTGAGGAGACCATGTCACTTAGATGGAGGCGGCTGCCCGTGCAGGAGCATCAGGAGAAATCTGGGGGTCAGGGGCATGAGAACAGCTTAGACTTTCCTTCAAACAAGACAGGGTCGCCCAAGGTTTTTGAAGCAGGGAGAGACGTGACATTTTCAGACCTGTAGGAGTTAGGAACTTATACCTTGCTGGAATGCACTGCCCCGGGAGCAGGAAAGCAGGAAAGAAGGCACTGTGGTAATGGTAGATGGGACAGCCTATTTTTACATTGACAACAGTTACTATTGTACGATGACAACCCTCTGAAAAACTATTTCTGTGTATCTATTTATAATTCTTGCATCACCACACATCTAATCCACAAAGAGAAGTGGAAAGAGGTGCAGAAATTCTCACAAGGTGGAACCACATAAAAGAAGCTGGGGGACTTCCCTGGTGGCGCAGTGGTTAAGAATCCGCCTGCCAATACAGGAGACACGGGTTTGATCCCTGGTCTGGGAAGATCCCACATGCCACGGAGCAACTAAGCCCGTGCGCCACAACTATTGAGCCTGCGCTCTACAGTCCACGAGCCACAACTACTGAGCCTATGTGCCGCAACTACTGAGCCTATGTGCCGCAACTACTGAGCCCACACGCTCTAGGGCCCCCGTGCCGCAACTACTGAGCCTGCGTGCTGCAACAACTGAAGCCCGTGCACCTAAAGCCTGTGCTCCGCAACAAGAGAAGCCACCGTAATGAGAAGTCCATGCACGGCAACAGAGTAGTCCCTGCTCACCGCAACTAGAGAAAGCCCGCGCGCAGCAACGAAGACCCAACGCAGCCCAAAATATATAAATACATAAATAAGAAACTTTAAAAAAAAAGAAGCTGGATACAACTGCTGCTTTTCTAATGCAGGCTGGAGGCTTATTATAATAGTAAGTGAAGGCGGCAACAGCAGCTAAGATGTGAAGAACGTGTTCTTATTAAGAATATAACTAGCAGGGTTGAATGGAGGATGACTGTAAATGACTTGGGGTTGGTGACACTGAACTAGATGTTGCGCAAATGTTCTTGAGAGACTTCTGAATGAGTTTATTCCTCAAATGCTTAAAGATAAAAGTAAGCTGATAGGAAACCAGCGTAATTAATTCAGGCCTTTTCACAGAGAAAACAATGAAAACTGTTTTTTATTCAGATGAATTAGCACTTTCATGTGGTTGGATTAGTGAGTCATGAGTAGTTTTAAGTTTACATTGTGAGGGTGTCTTGCAGACAGCAGGTAATCAATAAATGCTGCTGCATCAACACAGCCACCCCCTTGCATCTAAAAGCAGCTTAGGCCAGTAAAAGCCACATTTACATATGGCAACAGATTGGAATAGCTTTGCCAGATTCAACTCTGTCACAGGACCTGCGGACACAGCACGTGTCACTGTCCCAAAGAAGCTCACCTAGCTGATGTATAGACTACCGGATGTGCTTTTATGAGGAAGGCAAGCACACTCACAGCATACCCTACATACCTCACAGGAAGCTGGCCCTCATGTTAGCTAGTCTCACATGTAAGGTCTGAGAGACTAAGCTGTTCCTCAAATTCACAGAGCGACAGACTTGGAAAAAGAACAGGCAGAGACGTGATTCCTAAAGCTGTGGCTGGGAGATTTCAAGTCAGGACACTAGAATAATGGAATCCTAGATGGAAGACAACTCAGCAGTCACCAGTGTAAGCCCCCTGGCTCCCATCTCATTTTCTATTGGGATAACCTGAAGCCACCTAGAGTGGAGAAATGACCTGGCCAAGGTCATCCAGACCTTCTAACCCCTGGCACACGTCCTTTCCTCCTGCAATGTTTTCCTTACTCTATTCTCCACTTCTACTTTTCTCCAGAAAAAAGCAGATATATGTCAATTGGAGGGATGTTTGAAAGCATGTTATATCTTAATAAATCACAGAACACTGCCAATGTTTACATGAAAGGAGTTAAACTGCATGAGTAGGATTTAAGGTGCTATTATTTAAAAAGGTTCTCTGCTAGACCCCTTTACAAGATAAATAGTCATTATTCCTCCTTAACTGTTTTCAAGTACATATTGGTTTTCAGAAATTTCAGAGCCCAGTGGCCTTTAGGGAACTGGGGGTGGAGAAAGGAGGGTGGTAGAAAAGGCTCTAGTGTTTTTTTTCCTTTTTCACTTTCTGCAACAGCTAAAAATTCTTGTAACACAGCAGTTACTTAAAACTGAATTCCTGCCCAAGCCTGTGAGAATGAAATAGAATCCCTTTCAGAAGAAATGACTCCACAACACCACCTTCAAACAAACTGTGAGTGATTCTGCCTTGAAATCCTACTCCTTCAGAAGCATTACCTTTTGGGAACTCTAGTACCAGGCTCAGGCTGCCTCTCTTCTAGACAGCGTGTGTCAAATGGCCAACATAGCCCAACACAGGTTTTCCAGTGGGGTCACTGGGAAAATGGAGCCTCAGTTGCAGCAGCACAATTGTTCAGATGGTGGGTTTAAAAGAACTGGGAATTTCTTTTTTTTTTAGTACTATAAAATATTATTATAAGCTGCTCAAGTAAAGGCTCCCAACAACCTAAACAGAAGGTGGGCAGTGTTTCCATGAGGATGAATTCATTACTGTCTTAGAATTAAACATTTCATTTCCATACATGTCCTAATCCAGGCCACGACAGTGTCTAGCCAACAGTGTTTGCTTAGATAATTCCTTTCATTCATTTATTCATTCATTGATAGAGATGTGTACTAAGAAAGCCATCAACTCACCCTCAACTACTTCCAAGTAGCATCTTTCCATTCAAGAGTTGCAAATATAATTGTTAACTTAAAAAAAATAGGGGTGAGAGTGAAGAGCGTAGAAGGAAGGGCAGGGAAGAATTTTTTTTACTTATTAAACACTTAATCAAGGCTTATGCATGGGGCTTGTAAGTAAATCAGACAACGGATTCAAGAAATTAACCAGCCTCTTAGGTGCTGTGTGACTTTGGCACTGTCACTTCCTATCTCTGGGCCTCATTTTCAGTTGTAAAATCAGAAATGGAGAAGTGGGTGCCCTTTCAGTTTAACAAGCAATCTCTGATTTCCCCTCAAAGTGGAGAAATTTTGGTCCTAAAAGAGAATGGATGTTAACCACCTAATCTCCTAGCTGGTCTACCTGAATATTAAATACCCCTCTAACTTCCAATTCCTAATCACCAGGCAGCCACTTAAGGCTTGCAGCAACAGATGTCAAAACAAACAGTTCTTAACTGGTTGACAATACGCCCATCTTTAGAATAGTTAACTAGAAGTGGTGAAATCACACAGGAAAAGTTTTCTATTCAAATTTAAATTACCCACCTCCAACCTCCTGGGCATTTGTAAAGAAGTTAACCCTATAAAAATGGATTTTCTTCCTTTCCGTCACTTCGACTGCCAGAGCCAACTCCCGAGACCAGATCTTGGTCTTATTTCTGCCACATCCTTGAAAATCCCAGGTCCCCACAGCTGCCTGCTGAGCAGCGAGCTCGGTGACCCTCTGCAGAAGCTGAGGCCGCCCCAGACAGGGACGTAACTGCCACCTTTCTTTTTCTGAAGGAATAACACGGATCCGAGAAGGAAGGAGAAGTTGGAGAAGAGCTGGGTCCCTTCATCACCTCCTCCCTAATACCTGCTCCTCCGTGGGCGAACCAAATGAACCCACCTCTTCCTGCTCCCATGTCTGCACCAATAAAATGAGCTAAAAACTGGTATCAAATCTTCCCAGGCAGAAAGGGTCCTCGGAGCCCCCGCCGCTAACCTCCCGGATTTGGGCAGAGTCCTAGTTAGAGCCCACCAGCGCCGAGCGGCCTTTGCAAGCCCAACTCCTCAGTTTGCAGATAAAGGGCGGCGAGGCCCAGGGCGGGGAGGGCCCCCGAGTCCCGCCCGCAGCCCGGGGCAGCGGCCCGAGAGCTGCCCGGTGCGGGGGCCCAGCCGGGGGCGGGGGCGGACTCACGCTCTTGTCGATGTCCAGCTTGAGTTTCTTCTGCGAGATGCTCTTCTGCACCCTCTTGCTGAAGGAGGCGTTGCCCGCGGGCCGGACGCAGCGCTCGCCGTCCTCGATGAGGCAGCAGCTCTGGCCGTAGCCCGGGGCGGCGGCGGGGGCGGCGGGGGGCCCTTCCCGGCTGTCCTCCTCTGTGCTAAAGCCGTTCATCTCCCCGCCCCGGGCCGGCCCCTCTGGGGGAGGGTCCCCCGTAGGCCACTCCGCGGCCGCGCTCCCCGCGGGGCAGGTTGCCGAGGCCCCCGCACTCGAGGGTCCCAGAGTCCGTCTGCAGCCGAGGCGCTGCCCTGCCCCGCGACCGGGAGGCCCGGCTCCGCTCCGCCGCGCTCCCGCTCCTTCGGTCTCCGGCCCCGCGTCTCCGCCAAGCCCCTTCCTCCCCGCTCGCGGCCCCGGGGTCGGCTCCTGCGGCTCGCAGGGCCCCGCCGGGAGTCACCCGGAGGCGCCTTCTGCCGGGGGCCCTTAACCGTTACCCTTCGGCGGGGACGTCCGAGAGGGCGTCCCAGGAAGCAGCCGCTCCCCGAGGACTCCAGGCCCGGGTTGGCAGGGGGTTCCGAGGGCCCCCGCAGGCTCCCGCCTTATTTCGGCTGCCGGGCAAACTCGCCGCCGGGCAGCTCCCCCGGGGTGGCGCGGCCTCCCCGCGCGGGGCCCGGCCTCGAACCCGCGGCGTCCGGGCCCCGGGGCGCGTCCGGCCCGCCCCACCCCTGCAGCCGCTCGGCTGCGCCCCGAGTCCCGCGGCAGCCCCTGGGCCGCCCGGCCGCCGCCCGCCCAACGCTCCGCACCACAACAGTTCGCTCCCCCGCCCTCCGCGGGACAGCGGAAGTCCCGCCTCCGCGCGTCCATTGGCCGCGTTCGCACTCTGGGCGGGGCCGCCGCCGCCGCTGGCGCGTCCCATTGGGCGCCATCGCCGCCAGTCCCCGGCGCCTGGCTACTTCCTGGACTCTGCTGGGATGGGTTCAAAGTAGAGAAAGTGGAAGAGGGAAGAGTTCCCCGGGTGAGGGAGGGGAACCGGGCCGCAGACTCTCCGGGCCCGGGAATGGATGGTTAACAGGGTCCCGGCTGGACGGAGGGCCCGACTCCGGGTACGGAGGATCACTTTCGGGGGACAGAAGTGCAGACGTGGGCGGGGACGCAGAGGGAGAGATACGCGGAGGGGCATGTGAGGGGGGACCTAAAGGGGATAGAGAAACTGTCATGAGAGGTTCAGACAGGGTGAAACGGAAGGACCACGGCCAGAGGACCCGCAGACCTGCGGGTTAGAAATCGGATAGAAAGACAGTCGTGGCGGGAAAGACAGAGGGACGATCGGGACAGATAACGTGGCAAGACGTGCAGAAGAGGTGATGGGGGTCTGATGGCAGGTCTTGCAAGGTGGTCAGGAGCTTAGGGTGGAGGAGACCCCCCACTGTGGAGACTGGGACTGGCTTGGTCGGCGCGGAAAGAAAAGGAGAGAGGAAAGGGGACCCAAGGGGCTTGGGTGACCCTTCCGCTGGGAAGAATCGGAAGTCGGGATTAGGTCTGGAGGGTGGACTAGGTGAACCGCAGGGAAGAGGAGGCGCTGCGCAGGAGATGTAGAAAAGGCTGGGCCAATCTCGGCGTGGAGAAGGGCTTGTCGTACTTTGGGCCCTCCCTGGAGCTCTGTAAACTGTAGCTTCTAATGCTTTAAGCCTCCGGATTTACCCGCGAGGTGACCGCGCCCTGCGAAGGCCCAGAGCTTGGGGTTCGGCGCCCAGGACGTCAAACACACACTCAGTGCTGTAGGGAAATCCTCTAATTCGGCACGCCTAGTCAGGCCACCTCTCCACTGGGTAGCCTGGGGACAAATGAGGGCCAAAGGCCCGAAGGGACTAGCCCAGGGTCATGCAGTCTTTTAGGGCTGGGCAGCATTTTCTCAGGGGGAGGGGCGTGGAGGGGACTGGGAGCGTTAGCTAAGCACGTGTACCTATTTTGGTACTACTAGGTGGCATTGAAGAGGCTTCTGGTTTGTTTCTTGTTGAAAACGGGAAGCTACCAGTGTTCATGTTTAGAAGCAGATGTCCTATGATCTTCAGTTTTCCTCAGTGGCCTTAGACGTATTTGTACCCACTAGCCTAGTAATTTCACATGTGGGGCAGCCATTTCAGGAAATCGGCCTACCGGAGAATATTTTATACGCAACAGTGTTCATTATGCGATTATTTATAATAGGAAAAATTTTAAAAGAACCAAAAGTTTCGCAAGGGAAGATCAACAACCTAACATCTAACATGGTTAGATGTTAACATGGTTGATCTAACATGGTTAGATCAACAACCTAACATCTTCAGAATGAGATATTTTGCAGTCATTTGCATTCATAACATCAATGTAAACGTTTTCTATATAAAATAATTCACCACTGACTCTTCAACAAAGAGTTGATGAGTTGGAGAAGTGCTTTATTTACGTTAAGTTTAAGATACAGGATATAACATTGCATATGGGATATGATGTGTGTACATCTATGTTTTTAAAAAAAGAAAAACAACTATTTGTGCCTAAGAAATACACCAAAGTACCAACAGTAATTATGATGGATATTTTCCTCCCTTTATTCTACCTTTGCATTTTCCCCAGTAAATATTTCTTGCCTTTACAGTAGGAAAACAGAGAATAAAAAATTAATGGAAAAAAGGCAAGCTGAGTAGGATTCTTCCCTCAGAGTTCATATATTCAAAAATAAATTATTGAGCATATAATGTATACTCACTTCAGGCTTGGCCATACGAGGAAGATGAAATATAATCCTTGCTTTAAAAGAGGATATCTTCTAGCAGGGGAGCTCAGACATCAACACAGAAAACAGCTGGGTATCTGTACAAGGCAGTGTGTGATGTTGCTTTCAAACTTGATTAGTATGGATAAGAGCTCCTACATTTCCCACATATATTTGTTTCAAAATAGCATTTGCATCCAGCACCAGGCTACTGCAGTACACACAGTTTCTTCAGCACCAGCTTCCCCTGGCACTACCCTTCTGGTGGGGGAGGGGCAGGGGGTCCTTTCTCCTGGGTCCTCTCTCTCAGCCCCAGGAGTATTGTCTGCTCCTTCCATCTGCTCTTCCTGTATTCTTCAGAGTTCTCTTTACTTCTTACTGGGCAATGCCTCGTTACTACAGTCCCCTGTTACAATTAATAAATCTTTATATTAACCTTTCCCTGTTCAAATTACTGTGCGGTTTCTCTCCTAATTACCCCCAGCCTCTATGTATTTTCTTGGGGGCGGGGCACATGCTTTTAACCATCCTTTACATACAATTTTGTAGTCTTTCTTCAAGGAAAGCTTTCTCATAAGCTTTCCCCATGTTGTTATATAGGTTAGTTCCAAATAGTAATATTTGGAAAAAATTCTGATCCCCTTGCTGGGGGAGTAAATCTGTAACTCCAGAGGGGAGATATAAATAAATATTCAGATATTGAAGGAATGAATACAGGAGAGAAGTTTCTGTGATCTTGTTCTGCTTTGTGTAGGATTTAAGATTCTTGAAATGGCCCAGAGAATCTGACTTGTTACATTTGTAACTTTAGGTAATGAATCTACAACATATGGTTAAGTGCTTAGAAAGATCTGGCTTTTTAGATTTGTAAGTCTGCCCTTATTGGACATTTAAAGTGTTTGAGAAAATCAGGCATATTAATTTTGTAACTGTAGTCTGAAATGTCTAAGGAAATTTGATTAATTAAGGCTGTAAGTCTGTTAAATGTTTGAGGACTGAAGCTACTAAATTTAAGAATTAATTTAATAGTAATCAGAACAAGTGAAAGTGATTGTCCTTATCTTCATACAAAAAATTACTAGACTTATAATGGAATAACAAGATTTGTAAGTTGAATTTAAAGCCTTTAGGAGAAGCTACGTTTTTAAATGGGCAACTTGAGTCAGTAACTGTAACATTCTTTTCCATACCCAAACCTACCCCCAGATATTTAAAATTGCAGGTTGATAACCCCCAGCTTTATAATTCTAGCTGAGACCTCTCCTCTGAACTCCAGATAACAACATTCAGCTCTTTGCTTGGAATGTTCCAGAGGCATCACAGACCACGATGTTCAAGTTAACCTTCTCTGATACCCAAATTCATAAATTGAGACCTGCATCACCCGTGACTCTCCCTCCCTCTCACCCCACTCCAAGCCAACCCATCATCAAGGCACTTTCTTCTACTTCCAATAGATATTTAGAATCTGTCCTCTTTGCTTCATTTTCTGCAGCCAGCCGCCTAGCCCAGCTCACCATCATCTTTTGCCTGAAGTGTTTCACTGGCCTCTGAGCAGGTCACTAAGTCACTTGTTCTCTAGGGAGCATCTACACAAACTAGACCATGCCACACCCTCCTTAAGACCCCTCACCAGCTTCCCAGTGCATTCTGACACTGCCCCCTGCCATCTCTTTGCCCTGCTCCCCGTGCCTCAGCTCTAATTATTCTTCTGTAAGTTCCTCAAAAAGGCCAAGCTCCTTCCTACCTCAAGGTCTCTGCACTGGCAGTTCCCTCTGACTGGAATGCTGTTCCACCTGCTCCTTTATGGCTGGCTCCATCCCTCAAGTCTTAATTTAAATGTCATCTCCCCAGAGAGATTAAGAGCAGTTGGTTTCCTGTGCCCATCTGTTCTCTGTTCAGTGTCTTTTCTTATTCGCATTCATCACAACATGCAATTAATCTCTTTTATTATTATTCTTTTTGTTGTGTGACTGTCTGTCCCATTACAATATAAGCTCCATGAAGGCAGGGACCATGTCTGTATTATTTGCTGCTGTAGCTCGAGTGCATACAACACTAATTCTCCAATTCTGGCGGCTACCAGAGTAGGGACTCAGTCAACGTTTTTTCAATAAATTAAATATATTCAACGATACCAAGATATTAAGTGAAAAAAGAAAAGATACAGAGCAGTATGTAGAGTATAAGTTCCATTTGTATTTCAAGAAAATTTTATACACCCATTCATGCACATATGTATATGAAGGATACACAAACTAGTAATTGTGGTTGCCTCTATGGTGGAGACTGCAGGTCAAGGAAGGAAAGGCAGAAAGAATTTGAAGCTAATAATGCATTTTCCTATTTGAATATTTTACCATGTGACTATATTTCTTTTATAATAACGGTAAGAAAAATACTGTCTTTTGGTTTCGTTAGTAGGCGATACAGAATACCAAAAAAGTAGGAAGAATCTCAAAATAAAGGGCAGTCATCTAAATGGAATAAATTTAGCCTTATTTTCCTTATTCCACTGAGAACCTGTGAAAGATTCCTCTGGCTCTGGCCCTTGTCTGCAGCCTGGCACTTGACAGGTATCGCGGCTCTTGGCATCATGGATAAGAGCAAGGGCTCCTTACTCTGAAGCACTTGGTTTGAATCCCACCTCTGCCAATTTATTTGCTGTAGAACCATTGACAACTTAAACTATAAGAGTCTGAGTTTTCTTCATCTATAAAATGAGATAATAGTACTTCTCTTATAGGGCTTCTGTGAAAATCATATGTGATAAATGTAAAGCACTTAGCACAATGTCTTGCATATAGTAAGTGCTCAATAAGCGGTAGTTATTATTTCACATGTTACATGATGACACCTCTAAGCTTCCCATTGAGTTCAGGTTTCTGCATGTGAGGGAGAGACATCAAAGGACAAGACGGCAAGGTGGCACTGCTTATCTGCCAACTGTTCAGTTTCTGCATGGGTGGTCTCCACATCCATCTGCCTAGCAATGATTGGGAAAGTACTTGATTATTTTATTGCATCTTAATCTCATAAAATTGTGTGAATGGCAAAGTGAAAGTACCAACAGTAGCGATGTGACACGTGCATCTAAAGCAAGTGAGAATGGGAGAAAATGTCTGCAAATCATATATCTGATAAGGGACTTGTATACAGAATATATAAAGAACTCTTACAAGTCAATAATAAAAAGACAAGCCAATTAAAAAGTGGACAAAGGGTTTGAATAGGTATTTCTCCAAAGAGCGTATACAAATGGTCAATAAGCACATGAAAAGATGCTCAACATCACTAATCATTAGGGAAATGTAAATGAAAACCACAATGAGATATTACTTTACACAAACTAGGATGGCTACAGTCAATAAGACAGACAACAGCAAGTGTTGGTGAAGATCTGAAGAAATTGAAACCTGCATCTATTGCTAGGAGGGATGCAAAATGGTGACACCACTTTGGAAAAACAGTTTAGCAGCTACTCAAAATGTTAAACATAGAATTACCAGATGACCTAGCAATTCCACTTTTAGGTATCTACCCAAGAGAAATGAAAGTGTACATCTACACAAAAACCTGTACATGAATGTTCATAGCATTATTCACAATAGCCAAAAACATGGAAACAACCCAACTATCTATCAACTGATGAATGGATAAACAAAATTCTATCGAGAATATGGAATATTATTCATCTACAAAAAGAAATCAAGTACTGATACATGCTACAGTAGGGATAAACCTTGAAAACATTATGCTAAGTGAAAGCCAAACACAAAAGGTCATATATTTCATGATTCTATTTATGTGGAATGTCCAGAAAAGGTAAATCCATAGAGACAGTAAGATTAGCAGTTGCCAACGGCTGAGGGTCTTGGGGTCGGGGGCCGGGGTGGGGAGTGAGCGCTAATGGGTACAGGGCTTCTTTCTAGGGGGACAGAAGTGTTCTGGAATTAGGAAGTGGGGATGGCTGCACAGCCTTGTGAACATACTAAGAACATTGTATTATACACTGTAAATGGGTGAATTACAGCTCAATAAGGCTGTTTAAAAAAGGAAGTATGTGTATCATTAACTCTTTATAATTGATATAGAGATAGAAATAATTAGATTTCATGTGGAATCAAAAAATGGTACAAATGAACTTGTTTATGAAACAGAGTCACAGACGTATAAAACAAACTTGGACGGTTACTAGGAGGGAAGTGGGGGGAGGGATGAATTGGGAGATTGGGATTGACATATACACACTACTGTGTATAAAATAGATAACTAATAAGAACCTACTGTATAGCGCAGGGAACTCTACTCAATACTCTGTAATGACCTCTGTGGGAAAAAGAATCTAAAAAAGAGTGGATATATGTGTAATTATATATGTATATATGTGATTTTTGTATATATGTATAATTGATTCACTTCGCTGTACAGCAGAAGCTAACAACATTGTAAATCAACTCGACTCCAATAAAAATTTTTAAAAGATAACATTTTACTGACTTAAAACTGGAAAAAAAGAGAAATAACTAGATTTATTGAAAGGAATGAATCTTTAGCCTCCACTGGATGTTCTCAAGCCTGCTTTTTGATTTGTGAAGGAAAACAATCAAATTGAAGTTGTATTAGTCAAGACTGGATATATATCATCAAAGGTTGTGTCCAGAAATGCAAGTGTAATTGCGAGAGTTATACCATATTTTATCACCTAGGAACAGATGTGCTCTGTTGACAGAATGCATTTGTCGTTTGACTTTTGAGATTAGTCACATTTTCAGAAATGAATTTATGTATGGATATAGGGGCCTGTGTATACTCTGTCATGGGGAAGGCAAAAATTCCCTTAGCCCTCTCCACTTCTTTCTTTAACGCTAGGTTACCAAGCAAGTTTCTAAGGAATAATTCAGCTGAGACTAGGAAACTGCATGTAATTATTTGCCTCACTGGAAAATTCTAATGCCCATGAAAAATTCAAGTTTTGATTTATCTATCAATCTTCTGTGAGTGTGATCAGGAGAAAGCCCTGGGTAGCTGTTTTATTTTGGCCCTCACTAAATATGCAACTAACAGTGACATAAAACATGAGTATTAATAAATCTCACAAAACAAAAATTCCAGAGATAAGTTATTTGGTTCAACAATAGCTCAACAATTTTCAAAGTCCGAATCAGTTCTGCTAAGAGCTGGGGATAAAATGGTGAGCAGTACAGAAAGAGCATTACCCTCATGAAGTCCAGTGAGGAGAAAGACATCAAACACCTAAATGAAGGAATAAAATAACTAATAATTAAAATAATCCTCATTTGCTAATTTTGGTTTGCAAATTTGCCTACTCACTAAAATGTACTTGTAACCTCAAAACCGATACTTGCTGCACTTTTGAGGTCACTTCTGGACGTGTGCATGTGTAGAGTGGAGAAAAATTGGAGTCACCCACCATGCATGTTCCCAGCTGAGGTCAATTCAGCTCTCGCACTGTAAACAAAAGTCCTTCTTGCCATCTTATTCTGGGTTGCACTGTTTACATTTCTGTGCTTTCGTTGATGGCTTTGGTTTAAAATGCCCTGTAAGCATAGTGCTGAGGTACTGCCTAGCGTTCCTAAGCACAGAAGGCTGGGATGTGCCTGACGGAGAAAAGATATATGTTAGATAAGTTTCATTGAGGCATGAGTTATAGTGTTGGCTGTGAGTTCAATGTGAATGGATTAATGATCTATATGAAATGAAGTGTCTTTAAACAGAAATGCACATAAAACAAGGTTATGTATTGATGGCTTGATGAAAATGTGGTGACCAAAGGCTGGCAGGAACCTAATCCTGTGCTTCCCCTAGGAGTGATGGGTCTGTATTCGCTCATTTAGTGTCCATGGTGACTTTATAGAACAAAACTGCTGTGAATCACGAGAACAGACTGTGTTATCAGGATAAGTGTGAGGAGGGGGGCTACAGAGGTGCTGAGAATGAGTGAACGATGTGTGTGGGTCTGTTCTTGATAGAGAAGCCTCTTGGGTGAGGTGACAGTTGGGCTGACACCCAAAGGATGAAAAGAAGCTGCAGAGCAGGTGGAGAACATTCCAAACAGAGTCCAGCGGGGTCTGGAGGTGGGAAAGCCTTGGCCTGTGTGGGCACCTAAGCCCTGTTAGGACGTGATGGAGAAGCAGGCAGGGGCCAGCTCCAAAGGACCTTTTGGGCCTGGCTAAAAAGTTTGGGTTTTATTCTAAAGGCCTGGGGTAAAGCTGCAAGGTGTAAAATAGTGCAAACTGCAACCTGTAGGCAGTGCAGCGGAAATCAAGTTATTCTCTTCTCACCTGTCTGTGTCCTTGTTTGTTCTCATCACTAGGCTCTAGAGGTTGCAGGTGGTCCCTTATTTACCTGTCTTTTTCCAGGGCCGAGGACAGAGCTGGGATCAACCACTCTGGGCACAGAGCATGGACCACCACGAGCCCACAGTACATGTTTCAGTATGGTTTGTTGATTGAATTCTGCCGCTGCAGCTGTGAAGCAACCGTAGCGAGGACTCTCCTAGAACCTGGACAAACCTGGAATTTAGGCCTCTGCCTCCCAGGCTGACTGATAGGCCAGCGGTGGGGAAGCTGAGCTCTCAGCTCCAGCAAAGACAGACCCGCCATCCCCTTCTCCCCATCCCCAGGCAGGAGCTGGCAGGAGATCAGACGCTGCTTCAATTTCAAGTAGCTCATGAACGAAGGCTGTAAAGTTGCTAAGAAACCTGCTTTTTCTGAGGGCTCACCGTGTGTTCTTTTGTTTCTATGGCGTTGTGTGTGTGAGAGTGGGTGTGAAGTGTGCCCAGGGCTGTCAGCCTGCCAACCTGAATCAAGTCAGACTTGAAGGCAAGAGCCGCAGGCTGCCCTGAGCACCATTCGGGACGCCAGGTATTGCCAAGCTGGGCAGCCCAGGCACTGAGGGTGAACAAAAGAGGAGACAGCTGCCTGAGGCCGGAGATTGGCAGAGCTGTGAGCAGCTGCAGGAAGGAGGCTTTGGATGCTGAGTCCTGGACCCACTTCACCAGAAGGCCAGAAGCTCGCGGGTGGGAGACACCAATAATAGAACCAGGAGGGGATCTCATCCCGTAGCTGAACTTGGAAAATAAATCCTTAACACAATCTGGGCCATTGCAAAATACTGGATGCAAGACTTGTGGAACTAGAAGATTCCGGGTTGACCGTTATCTAATTTGCTCCCCTTCTTCTCATGGTTGCAAGGAGAACCTGAGGCCCAGGGAGGGGAAGGGACTTTCTCAAGGGCACACAGCATATAGCAAACATGGTAGAACTCACTGTAGGATCTGTGGGCTGAGAGTGGAGGAAAAAAAGGCCTGAAGTGTAATCTGAAACTAGATTATTCATCCATTTGTCCATTCATCAAATACTTACTGAGTCCTAAGTGCCAGGAGCCCCGAAGTCCCAACCCCACCGTGAGAAAAGAAAAATGCAAACCTTTGAGCACACTGGCAAATTCTCTGAATCTGTTTCCCAATAAGTATGCCAACAACACAAAAGAGCTCCCACTGTGTGTCCGGCTAAGCGCTTTTTTACCTTGGATTCTCCTCTCGCTCGCAGACTTGGGAGGATGAGGAACTAAAATGGATGAGAAACGTGATCTTCTCCCGTCGCCCGCCTCAGCTGTCAGTGACTTTGAAGAGCACCTGAGGGCCAGTTGCGCTGGATTTGTTTCTCACTCTGCGGGCTCCAGGTGCCTAGTACGTGCCTAGCACCTTGAGCAACTCATTCCTGGCTCTAGACGTCCGTCAAAGTCACAACTGATGCTCTCACTCTGCCCAAACCCTTTAATGGTTCCTGCTGCTTTTAAAATAAAGATCAGTGGGGCTTCCCTGGTGGCGCAGTGGTTGAGAGTCCGCCTGCTGATGCAGGGGACATGGGTTCGTGCCCCGGTCCGGGAAGATCCCACATGCCGCGGAGCGGCTGGGCCCGTGAGCCATGGTCGCTGAGCCTGCGCGTCCGGAGCCTGTGCTCCGCAACGGGAGAGGCCACAACAGTGAGAGCCCCGCGTACCGCAAAAAAACAAAAACAAAAACAAAACTATATATATATATATATATATAAAGATCAGAGACTCGGTAACACGGCCCGCAAGGCCCCGCAGGGCCTGGCTCGGTTTGCCCCTCCTTCTCGTCTCCTCTGTCTGTCCCACTCTGCTCCAGCTCACTGACCTTCATACCTGTCATGCTCCCCCCACAGGGTCTTTGCCCAGGCTGCCCCTACACCTGGAATGTTCTTCCCTCCCTTTATTTCCTAGTAAAATCTTTTTAAAGAAACCATTAAACTGTTTAGAATTCATGGGTGGTAAAAGATTTTTCAAACAACAACAACAACGAACAACACGAGTTACAAAAGACAGTATCTACCTTCGTGTTCCAGGGCTCAAACCTGCCGCAGTGGCCAGCGATCAGAGCCCCCTTTCTGTTAATCAGCCTTCTCCAAGCCGCGGTCCACAGCGCCCTCTAGTGGGCCCTGAACGACAGCACCAGGATAGCTTCTGTTCATGGCCTCCTGCAGCCCCACCCCAAGACTCAGCCACAGGAGCACAGGTGGCGCTGGAAGCATCATCAAAAAACTCACTTCACTGTGTAAAACTGGGACCTAGTTAGCGGGCAGGATTTGCCCAAGATCTCACCGAGTCTGTTGCAGAGCTGGGCCAACCAGCGTTCTTTCCACTACATGGTATTACATAATCGAATACTCAGAAGCATCACAACGCTTTGGTAAGCAGGGACTTGTGGCTCATGGGTGAACATAAGACATGAGCTAAGCTTGTTTCACATTTTCACTGAAATCCTCCACTTGTGGGTGTGCTCTTTGGGTGTAAGACCCCTTGTGGGCTACCTCGCCTAAGTCTGTGAACTCCTTCTGTGCCTCCAACACGGGAACTCCTTCCTCCCTCAGGGCCTTTGCACTGCCTGTTCCCTTTGCCCGGAATGCTCCTCCACCAAGCTGCCTCTTGGCTCGTACACCCTCCTCATATCATCCAGCTCTCACAGAGGCGTTCCCTGACTATCCTACCTCACGTTGATCCCTACCCCAGTCTCTAAAATACCTTGTTTATATCCTTCATAGCCCTATTCACACCTGACATCATCGTGGTGAGTTGTTTGAGGTCTGCCTTCCTCTCTAGAACGATGGCTGTTGGGAATTTATTCTGGACCTAGCAGAGGCCCTGGGCACTGAGCGGGTGCTCGACGAATACACAGGGAACGATGGACTGGAGAATGGCGCAGGACAAGGAATTAGCCAGAGACCACATTAGAGAAAAGTCTGGAGGTTTACTCAACAACAGTCACAATCACAGTTGTACATGGTAAGTCAGGTCTTCACAAAGGCTCACTTTTCCAGGCAGGAGATGAGAGGTTGGCGGTCTCGAGCTTTCTCTATGGAATCCCAGGTCTGACTTCTCAAGTATTCCTTGCTTGTAATCCCTTTGGGATCCACCTTCAGGCCTGTAACAGAGCAGGACCCTGACCTTGTTGGCTGGCATGGCTGAATCAAAGCCATTTTGGGAGTGGATGTTAAGAGGACCTTGTCGCTTGGAATGTAGGTCCAACTCCCACCCCAAAGGTGACAGTGGGCCTTGGCTCAAGATCAAGTTTGAACAAACATATTACTTGGATTTTCACAAAAATGCATCAGTTGAAAGCAGAAAAGAATTCCAGGACAGAACTCGCACCTTGCCCTTCTCCCACACTTAGAAATCTTCAGAAAACTTAATTAAAAATGCATTGCCTTCTAAGAATTACAAAGGATCACCCAATCTGTGCAAACGAGGGATCCCTGAAGCAAGGAGTCCAGATTTCTCAGTTACTACTGTAAAGTGCTTCGCCACTCTTCTGAAACTTCAGAGACGAAAAGTAGAGAGATGCACAGAAAGAAATATGGCGTCATCTTCAAGGACATCACCTATTCCTTAAGGAGAAAAAGAAATTCAGCAGGTGGCGAATACCATGTGGACTTTGGGAATCCAACAAGAACTACATCTTCAACAAGAACTGCTCTTTCTCCCCAGGTCCTAAGGTCGTATCTCCCATTAGATCCCTTTTGTGGATGTACTCCCTTCTGCCTCTGAGCTATTTCTTCCAAAAATAGGGAACTGATAGCTCCTGGACTGTTTTAAAAGTTGAAAGCTCCAACTGGAAGCACAAGGTGGAATGGCTTTTCCCACGTGTGCCTGCACACTTAGCCACCTCCTCCAAGGCCTTGTACTGACAGTGAAGATGCTCTTTGCATTCCAAAATGTTTCTGGAGTCCCCCTTTGGAAAGGCTGCTGGTGGGCCACACAGGCATGATACTCTCTAGCCACACCCTGTTTTGCGACCCCATGCTCAGAAGAAAGGCTCTAAAGGAAAAAGGGTCCACGTTCTCACACATTACCTGGCTGACGGCACCTCCACAGGCTCCTGGCTATTTGACTGAGCATCAGCCAGGGTGGAGCAGGGACCTGGATCCTTGAGCCAGGTGGTTTTCCAAAATGAAGACAAAACAATGGGTGGCTAGTATGTGCGATCAGTTGGCCAGTTAACAAATGGACTTCTCTCCTTCCTTCCTTGATTACAGGCTATGTCAAGTCTCAGCACCTACAGATGTGGGCTCAGCAATTACAAATGCCAGAGTGCTCAGAGGACCTGCCCATCCCTTGTTGAGGGTGCAAAGCCAGACTCAAAAGGAGAACCAAAGGATGGAAAAGAGGACGACTGAGGACCGCTTGCTGCTGCTCCTGCTTCCCACATGCGTCCTGTCACCCACTTGGAGTGGGACCATTTGGAAACCTAGCCATTGCTCCGCCCTCCACCTGGGCGTGGGATTTGGGGCTGCAGGCATGGCTTCCAAACAGGGCCCTCTCCCAGGGGCTGCTGAGGCCCTTCTTGGCCACAGATTAAGTGAGCCATGCAGTTACCCTTTAAATTTGGGGTGTTATTTGCATAAAATGGAATAACTTCTGGCCTCTGGCCCTTGGGAGGCATTGCTGTCTCAGATCCTGCTCTAGGCCCAACGCCTCCTGCTTGAAATTAGACATTAAGAAACACACACTCATCCAACAGGAACTGCACACACCACCAAAAATGTTTCCCCTCCCCCCAACCCCGCCCCTTTATGTCTAGCAAGGCACTAGGAAATGATTCAAGTTTAGGGATTGGCTGTACATTTGCATTTTTTCTTTTTAAAAGGCACAGTTTGTATTTTAATGATGCTGAATTACTCTCTGATGATGAATCCTAACTCAGTTCTCCCATATTGCGACACTCTTGTTATCCTAGATTCTGAAAGGGGTCTCATCTTCGACTCCTTCCTACAGAGGGCCACTTCTAAAGATATAGCACTCCCTTGGAAAAGACACCAGGGATCGACAAGCAGGCTTTGTAAGCACGGGGCTGCCTCTCCTACGGGCAGGTGGCCAGAGCAGGGCTTGTGCTGAGGCAGAAGTGGAAGTGACACTTCGCCCGCTGCACGCTTAATCGGGGTGGTGGTGGCCGGGAATGTTTACTTCCCTCCCCAGATAATTGACAGCCTTGAGATCAGCCAGCATCTCAAAGGCAGATTCGTGGCTCTGCTCCCAGATTTATGTCTCAGTTATTTCATTGGTAAATAACACAGTCGAGAGGCTCGACTCTAATTGGAATACTGATTCAAGGACTTCCTGGGCTAGCTGGCAGAAGCCGTGGGCTGTAGACTGCGATTTCCATGTCTGAATCAGTGGGTGGCAGGCTGGTTACAGAAACACTTCCTATTAGTTTGGGAGCCCTCTGGGAGGCTGACACATAAGTAACAAAGCAAAAGGTAAACACAAAGGACTGGCATGGAGCTAGGTACATGTCTGTTCATGGGACACTGGGATCTGTTCTCCACTGCAGGTGTGACCATGGTGGCAGGTTGGCAGGGCTTTAGGTCTGGGCTGAGGACCGTGTCACACCAAGGCCTCCGGTATGAGCTGACGGACACAGGTCTCCTGCCCCCTCCCCCAGCACCACCAACATTGGACTTCACAGATTGTCTCTAGGCTGGGGGGGCTGCCTCGAATGTCTTACACTTGGCTGGCTAAGCACAGCATCCTAGAAATCCATATTGGATGCTAGAATACCAGAATCCTACGTGTCATTTTAGTTTGTGATCACAGTACAGAGTTCCTTAAAAATTCTATAATTCCATATGAGAACCAGAACCACAATGAGTCAGAGGCTAGGCATCTGCCCATGGTCCACCCTGGAGGCCTCCGGACCTCACACCTCTGTTCCTCTCCTGAGGAAGGCAGTTGGCTGAGAGAGAGAGAGAGAGAGAGAGAGAAAGAGAGAGAGAGAGAGGCGGGGGTGGGGGGGGGGGAGATATGGAAGCACTGATGAGGGAAATTCAGCCAGAATTTCTAGTTTGGAGGTTTTCTACTGGGCCCGTGCCACAGGCCCAAGGCCATCTGAAACACAGTCCTGAAAAGCTGGTGGCTGGGCTGTCCTTGTGCCCGGAGAGCGCTAAAATGGGCATTTCGAGTACCCTGAGAGCAAGGGGAGACATCCCGTCTGTCCACGGCTGCAAAGGAATATCTGCGGGTCGCGCTGCTGCCCCCAGGCCTGGCAGCTGGCCAGTGGTCAGTATTGTACACTCGGAGGGCCCGAGGCACGGCTTTCGACTGACTGCATCTCCTGGGGCTGTGACAGAGAACAGACGCTGGGCAGGCAAAAATTCAAAGGCTGAAACCAGTGGCCCCGAGAAAGACTTTTTCCCTTCTGCTGCAGATGGGTGGCACTGGTGCTAAAAGCTGCCCCCCCTACAGACAGAATTTGCCTCTCTCTCTGCAGGACTGTCATGTATGAGCCACCTGAAGGCTAGGCAGCCTCAGAGGACTCATTTTAGGGTGGTCTAGGGCTGCCCTGGCAGTCCTCCTGCATAATGCTCAAGGGAACGTGGTGACAAAGTTGAAAAGGCTCTCCTGGATTTCCGTGATGCCACCAGGGGTGCAGCAGGCTCTGCTCTTGAGCGGGGCCTCTTGTGGGGTCTGCTCTCTATCCCGGCTCCACCACTCTGGGCCTGCAGGGCCAGGCAGACACCTGGCCCAGCTTCAAGCGCCCCCTCTGCCCTGGCCCGGCTGGCCAGCAGCTTTTACGTGACGGAGTCCGCAGAAGCCCTGCCTCTCTTGGGAGAGGGAGGCTGCAGTGAATGCCGGAGAGGACCCTGCCAGGCCTGCCACGGGAACGTGAAGGCTCAGTTGCTATTGAATTTTTCCAAGACTGTTGAGTTGGTGTGTTCAAACAGCCACTGCTGAGTGGGGGAGGAGGGGTTGCAGGTGTTCATGAAGATCCTGTGGTCACGTTCACTGCAGTCCATGCAACTGCCGCTGACGGGGTGATACAGGGTCTGGTCCTGCAAAACAGGCAGGTTATCAGCCGGGCCACGCTGGGGAGGTGAACAAACAGCAGCAGCAGTAACAGCAAGGAGGCAGGGAGGCTCGCAGACCTGTCTGGCTCTCCTCTCGAGCACACAGTGGGCACTGCCCGCCTCCCTTGCAGCTGGCCTTGTCACATGCCTAAGCTGTGCCCACTGGGATGCGGGCAGAAGTGATGCCTGCCACTTCTGGACTGGAGCCCTAATCACTGCCCATCTCCAGTCAAATTTCATTGGCTTTCAAGGTGGTTTTTTTTAAGAAATGGGCTCAGCTGCCAACATTTAAGATTCCAGAGACTTCAAATAAACAGCTGAATTTCTGCTTTCTCTGGATGACTGGAGAGTCGGACATGGTAGGTCTGTGGAACAAACACGTGAGGGAGGGGCTCTGGGGAGCAGGAATGAGGCATTACATTTTTTTTTTTTTTTAAATCCAGCAGGCTTCCCTGTTCCCCCCACACCCTGTCTTACTTTGCGGTACTTCCACAGCTGGTTGCCCTTCATGCTGTGGCAGTCGTAGAGGGTGACGGGGCTGGTGTGGGAGATGGCGTCGAAGCAGAACTTCTTGGTGTGCTGGGGGTCTCCAGGCCGGATGTCCTCTCTCCAGGTGAAGGTGAACACCTGTACACACAGGCACATCGTGAGGTGGACAGCAAAGCTAGGGGACTCTCTTTTTTTGTAACCATGGGGAATTTTAAACACAGGAGTCCAGAAAAACGTTTATTGACCACACCTGTCCCGGTGACCCAGCTTCGAGGATTACCAACTCACGGCAAATCTTGTTACAGCTTTCCCTCACCATATCCCACCCACAACGTTATTCTGAAGCAAATCCTGGACATCCTACCACACCAGGTGTCATGACTTCAGTAAATGCCATGATAACAATGAAAAGTTATCACAGAATCTTCCATGTCATCAAATATCTTGAGTTCAAGTGTTCTCAGACTGCCTTATACCTCTCTTTTCACAGTCAGTCTGTTTGAATCAGGATCCAAACCAGGTTCACATATGGTATTTGGTCGATAAACTTTCTTTTCAGCAGCTTTACTGAACAATATTTGGCATGCGATAAATTGCCCACATTTTTTTTTTTTTGCGGTACGTGGGCCTCTCACTGTTGCAGCCTCTCCCGTTGCGGAGCACAGGCTCCGGACGCGCAGGCTCAGCGGCCATGGCTCATGGGCCTAGCCGCTCCGCAGCATGTGGGATCTTCCCGGACCGGGGCACGAACCCATGTCCCCTGCATTGGCAGGCGGACTCTCAACCACTGCGCCACCAGGGAAGCCCTATTTATCTTTCTTTATGTCAATATGACACCTTTAATTACTGACATTTTACGATACATCTTGAAATCAGTGTTAGTCTTTAACTTTGTACTTCTTTTGAAATTTTGTTTTGGCTATTCTAGGTCCTGTCCATTTTCCATATGAATTTTAGAATCAGTTTTTCAATTTTTACAAAAAAGCCTACTACAATGTTAGGATTCTGTTGAATTTATATATTTCTTTGGATAGAATTGATATCAATTATTGAGTCTACCAACCTATGAACACGGTATGTATCTTCATTTATTTAGAACTTCTTTAGTTTCTATCAGCAATATTTTGTAGTTTTCGGTACACAGGTTTTTCACATCTTTTGTCAGTTTCACACCTGAGTATTTCATATTTTTTGTCATTGTAAATGCTTGTTTTTAATTTTAACTTCTGATTCTTCATTATTAGTATGTAGAGAAACAACTGACTTTTGTATCATGCAACTATGCTAAACTCAGCTATTAGTTCTAGTAGCTTCTCTGTAGATTTTATTGAATTTTCTACATAGATGATCACATACTCTGCAAATAAAGACAGTTTTTGTTCTTTACTTCCCACCTGGATGAAATTATTTTTTTCTTGCCACAGGTTAGAACCTCCAGAACACTGTCAAATAGAAATGATAAGATTGGGATCCCTGTCTTGTTCCTGATCTTAGTGGGAAAGCATTCAGATTTTTACCATGAAATATGATGTTAGCTGTAGAATTTTTAGATGCCCTTTATCAAGTTGAGGAAGTTCCTTTCTAGTCCTGGTCTGCTGAGAGTTTTTATTAGAAATGGATGTTAGATTTTGTCAAATGGTTTTTCTAGGTGTGCTGAGGTGATCATATGCTTTTCTTTTTCATTTTGTTAATGGTGAATCATATTGATTAATCTTCTAATGTTAAACCAACCATTCATTCCTGGGATAAATTACACTTAGCCATGATGTATTACTCTTTTCATATATTGTTGGATATAATTTTCTAAACTTTTGTTTAGAACTTTTGCATTATGTTCATGAGGGATATTGCTCTGTGGTTTTCTTATAATGTTTTAGTCTGGTTTTGCTATTAAGGTAATGCTGGCCTCATAAAATGAGGTGGGACGTATTCCCTCCTTTTCCGGAAGAGTTTCTGTAGAATCAGTAACTTATCTTCTTTAAGCATTTGAGAGAATTCACCAGTAACTCTATCTGAGCCTGTAATTTTCTTTGTGGGAATATTTTCAACTACAATGTCAATTTCTTTGATAGAACCAGGGTGTTTTCCACTTGGGCTGGTGAGAACAGGCATTATTCCTGGCCCAGGTCAGTAAGAGGACTGTATCACACCCCCATCATCACTGGCTCAGGAAACCCAACGTGTGAGAGCCCCAGGACTTCTCCAGAACTCTTGGGAAGGACATGCCTTTCCACTGAGGGGCTGGCAGCCTATGCTGCTGGTGGTCACATCTGCCACCACGTGGGAAGACAGCCAGGTTAAGAATGGAGCCAACGGAGAGGGAAGCAGAGCTGAGACCCTAGAGAGATCCTGATGACATCATCTAGACTTTTCAGTGACACCAGCCGGTAACTCCCTCTTTCTGTTGATGGCCACTTGGGCTGGGTGTCTGTCATTTGTAACCAACAGTCCAGACTGATGTGCAGGGTTCCTCTTTCCAAGGTGCTCAGGAGGCTCTTATAATGCGTACCCTGGGCTGACCTGTGATTCATCTTTTTGGCCGTGCTATGTGAGATCTTAGCTCCCCAACCAGGATCGAACCCACGCCCCCTGAATTGGAAGCATGGAGTCTTTTAAAAAAATTTTTGGCTGCGTTGGGTCTTCTTTGCTGCGTGTGGGCTTTCTTTGGTTGCGGCGAGCGGGGGCTACTCTTCGTTGCGGTGTGTGGGCTTCTCACTGTGGTGGCTTCTCTTGTTGCGGAGCACGGGCTCTAGGGTGCATGGGCTTCAGTAGCTGTGGCACGCGGGCTCAGTAGTTGTGGCGTGCGGGCTGAGTAGTTGTGGCTCGCGGGCTCTAGAGCACAGGCTCGGTAGCTGTGGTGCACGGGCTTAGTTGCTCCGCAGCATGTGGGATCTTCCTGGAGCAGGGCTCGAACCCGTGTCCCCTGCATTGGCAGGTGGATTCTCAACCACTGAGCCACCAGGGAAGTCCCGAGACTCATCGTTGACCCGTGGCCTCTCCCTCCCAGTCCTGACCATGTGAGCACTGCAGGCCGCGATGGCACAGAGAGCCCGACTACTGGTCCTGAGGAGCGGCCCTTACCTGCATGTTGTTCCAGGCGGCCTCCCCTCGGCCCCGGACGCAGCTCTCCAGCCTCAGTGGGGAGCCCAGGGCCCCATGTTTCGTGTCTGCACACAGCCCTGTGCCCACATTGCGGATCTGGACAAGAAAGAAGCAAAGAGTGGACCAGTTAGCCACCTCGAGATACCTGCCTGGGCCCCTGCTGGGGTGGGGGGAGGGAAACGAGGCAGAGGCATCACATGGGCTGAGTGCTGAATTACCCTAATAAAGCTTGCCCTGGGTTGGTGGGTGGGCCCTGAGCCTCTCGATAAAGGAACACAGAGAGCCGCTCTGCTAAACCCTGCTTTGTCTTAGAGCACGCAGAGTCCTGGGGGGGTGGCGGGTGCCTGGAGGGGAGGGGCTGTTGAAAGGAGGATTCCCCGGCTCCTCTCCCAGAGAATTTGACCCAACAGGTCCAGGGATCACACTTTTCCCTCATTCCAGGTGATCTAGAGACTATGCCTTGAAAACCACTCTAGAAAAGGTGTAGGGTCTTTGCTGTGGGACCTTGGAGACTCTGCCTTTTAGGGCGGGTGAATGGGAAGATCCAAAGAGCAACAGTGGTCTCACTAAGATGGGTGGGGGCGTGCGGGGAAGAGCACCGTGGGGGTGTGGAGGCCCCGGCAATCGCGTGGCCAGCCAGCACGGACAGCAGGCAAGCCACCGTGCCAGGTGCCGGCATCACATCGTGCAGCTCCTACTTCACAGACGTGGCTCCTCGTTCGACTGAGGGGGAGGGGGTGTCGGGGCTCAGAAAAGGTCAACTCCAATGTCCGGCTGCAGGGGTCTGACCACCCAGCTGCCGTGTTCTGCGTCCACCACCGTGTCCGAGAGGAGGCCACGCTCCCCGGTGCTGCCCCCAGCCAGCGTTTGAGGGAGGCAGGCCCGCCCCCGGGAGATGCGCGCTCCTCGGGCAGGTGATTTGGCCAGAAGACTGCCTGTTAACACGGCCAGACTTCAGTAGAGCCTCACTGCAGGCTGGGGCCCTTCTTCCACAGCATCACGGTCTGACGGCTCTCCCCGCCTCCCTGCTCAATTCTTTCCTCAAGTGTTGCCCCAGTAAGTCTCTTGCACGTCTAGTCCCATCTTGGTGTCTGCTTCTCGCAGGACCTGAACAAACACGGGGGAGAAAGCCAATAGAGTGGCAAAGAAATGAAGAGCTTCATGAGGGAAATCAAGATGACACCTTGTCTAGAAAACTCGTGCTGGTGTTGGGCGGGGCTAGGCAGATGGCTTAGTTGGGAACGGCCCCTCTAAGTTGCTGTGTGAATCTGAACAAGTAACATGTGATGTTTCTGCCGGCCCAACGCGTGTCTCTCCACCTCTGGTAAAAATGCCCTGATTTTCCACAGGGCCACGGCTCCTGGCCCATCCCGTGGCCAGAGCACCCATCCTACCCTTGCTTCCCCCTTCTTCCAATGGCCACAGTGATTGGTGCAGGATCCAAGGATAAGATTTCAATCCTGGACCTTTGCTGGCTCCACTGGGAAAGAGGTCTTTACTTTCTGCTGGGTTGCGCCAAGCTTGGGATTTCTCAGCCTGAAGCTTCTGGGAGCCAATCTTGCTACTCGCGGCGTGAGGCCAACACAAAAGGAAGCGCAGTTAAGCAGGAGAAAAAGAGACTGACATCATTTGAGCTCCCTGGATCCAGGTGTTCACAGCTGAAGCCACAGCTATCCAAGGTTCCTGTGAGAATCAATAAATCCCCCCTTTTCACTTTAAAATGGACTTCTGTCACTTAAAACAGGCGCGCCAATGCTTATGCTTCCCCTCCACAAGCCCCCATATATCCATCTCTAAGCGAGTGGGTGCTCTCAACCGGAGCCAGGAGCCACGCCCAGGATGTGGTGACGGACTGTCTGCCTCCTCCAGCAGGACCAGCTCCATGGGTGTGTGACAAGGGCAACGGCACAGGGTCCCTCACTCAGAGTCTGTGTTTGTTTTTTAATACATTTATTTATGGCTGTGCTGGGTCTTTGTTGCTGCTCGCAGGCTTTCTCTAGTTGCGTTGCGCAGGCTTCTCATTGCAGGGGCTTCTCTTTGTTGTGGAGCACGGGCTCCAGTAGTTGCGGCACGCGGGCTCAGGAGTTGTGGCTCGCGGGCTCTAGAGCACAGGCTCAGTAGTTGTGGTGCATGGGCTTAGCTGCTCCGTGGCATGTGGGATCTTCCCGGACCAGGGCTCGAACCCGTGTCCCCTGCATTGGCAGGCGGATTCTCAACCACTGCACCACCAGGGAAGTCCTGTGTTTGGTTTAAAGCTCTGCTGTCACTGTCTTCAACTTTCTAGTAATTTTATCTTTGAAACCTGCAAGTGAAATCTGATGGGGCAATAGAGCACGCACGTGAGCAGAGGAGACACATGCTCTATGAGCATCTGCCGGTCCTTTCTGCCAAGTTCACAGACAGCGACTGTGAGTCCCTGCAAGCACAGAATCCTGGGGTCCCACATGCAGGGGAGTTCAGCAGGACTCAAAGGGAGAACAGGGTGAGTGTGTCGTGGCTGTGACTCAGTGGGGGCGCTGGCATGTCCCAGAGGCCACGCCCTCCTTTCCAATCAGAACTGGCTTCAGCTGCACGAAGAGGAATGCTGGTCAAAGACACAGGAGGGACTGGGGAGCCCTATCGTGTCCTTTCTGTGATGCTTCTCTGGATGAGCCAACTACTTCAGCAGCAGATAACAGCACAGAAGCAAGGGGAAGGAGGGGGCAACCCACAGTTCCTTTCCCTTCAGTTCTTTCTCATTCATCAGTAAGCCCGAGGTAGAGACAGTTGATAGGACGTGTACATTATCAAGAAGTGAAATAAAAACAGCTGAGTTAGTTTTGTGCAGTGTTTCCACTGCTCTGGTAAAAAATACAAACGCGTGGACAAGGTTTGAAATACAGACTGTGAAATTTCACCAACTGTGCACGAGTTAAATGCTCTCATTGCCTTTAACACTGGCACTGCAGAATATAAAGATGAATGGTAAAATTCACACTAATCATTTAAAGTTTTAATTTTTCTCTACTTATAACATTCAAAAGCAAACAAACAAAAACACCACCGCAAGGCTAAGAGACCACCGAAAGAAAGTAAAAAGTTTTATATTTTATACCTCTACTGGCACTTTTTAGATGACGATAAGTTTTTGTTTTTTAAAAAAAAATTTTTACTGAAATATAGTTGATTTACAATGCTGTGTTACCGGCACTTTTTTCTCTGACCTGTGGACCTGGGGTCTGCACGTGCATTTTGCGCCGGGCCCTAATTATGTGGCTTGCCTGGCCCTTCAGACTCACCTCACCCCACGCTGCGGCCGGGGGCTCCACAGGTGGGTAGAATTTGGGCAGGTCCCAGGCGATCTTGGTCATAAACCACTTGAAACTCTTGCAGTTAAGGGAGCTGCGGAGCTTTTTCTGTGCAGTTACATCTCCAGCGGAGAGGTGGCGGTACTCGGGCCGGCGCTGGTAGATGTGCTCCGCGTACTCGTCCATCCACACCTCCGCCACTCGCTTCAGGTTCTGGAGGGGACAGGCAGGTGCAAGGGTCAGGCTCTCCGAAGGACCGAGGAGAAAAGTGGGTACAAAGGGTCCTGGAGGTGAAGGTCAACCTTTCTTATTTTATGCTGCATCACGGACCACAGCCCCACCGTGTTTTTAAGTCTTCTATATTTATTATTTATGCATGTTTTAAGGACTCTGCAACTTACGGTTGAATAATACACTGCTGCTGGTTTTCTTGCCCATCTTACATCCCCTCTTTTTCTACAGATCGCCTCCCACTGATTTTCCTTTGAGGACCCACCTCTGCCTCACTATTACCTCCTGTGGCTGAAGGAAAGGCATGTGACCCAGCCTGGCCAATGGGAATATAGATAGCCCACACATAGGGATTGGCCAGCAGTGGGCATGTGACCTGGGCCAAGCCAATCAGAATCGAGAGGCATCAGTCCTGGATTTTTTTTTTTTTGATAACTATGGGGAAGAATTGCTGGGTAAGATCTGGTGGGTAAGATGCTGAGAGCTGCTGGGCCATTTGGAAAGCCTGTCCAAGGTTGAAGTCAACCCAGAATGAGGCAGAGCTGAGGGTTAGAACCAGGAACACATTGCTTCTTTTGGTTCCTGAATCCAGCCATGTCTGAAGCCAGAACTACCTCAGAGCTTTCCATTTACATGAGTCCGTAAATTCCCTTTCTGCTTAACCCAATTTGAGTTGGGTTTTGTCACATTTAACTAAGAGTGCTGCCCAAGTTGCCTTGTAAAAACGAATTATAATTTGCCACCAGAAGGTAAAATTCCCTCAGCAGCTGGAATTTTTAACAATCCTTTGAGGTGTTAAGGTTGCTACTTTGATTACAAAACACAAAGGTAATCAATAAAAAATGACAACCATATTACTGGCAAGTAGAGGCAGCAGCAGGTGAGGAAACATCCTGTTTGTGAGTAGACTTGGAGGAGAGGAAAAGTGAATTCTTCTGTGTACCTGTGAGGAAAATCCCTCACTCCACCTGCCGTGTAGATCCCATCTGCGGAGAACCTCTTACTTTTCTTGGAAGAGCAAAGCATCACGGTTCAGGGGAAATTCCCTGCTCCCAACATCTTCCTCCAACCCCAGGCTGTTGCCAGGATACCTCCCCTGCTTTAATTCTCTAGGCTTTATCATATCATTTTCCCCCTACTGCAATCCAGATTTCCTTCTGAAGGGTAAAAGCAAGTTAGCACTTGTTATCAATCACTCACACCTTAGTGTAAATGACTGCCCTAGAAGCAGAAGGTAAGGCTGCGGCTGGCAAATGTCTTCTGTACAGGGCGAGACAGTACATATTTTAGGCTTTGCAGACCATGTGGTCTCAACTCTGATATAGCTATAAAGCAGCCCTAGACACTACGTAAGTGAATGGGTGTGGCTGTCAAAATTTATGGACACTGAAGTTTGATTTTTTCATATGTCACAAAATATTATTATTCTTTTGATTTTCCCCCCCTCAGCTATTTAAAAATGTAAAAACCATTCTTAGCTTACGGGTCACACAAAAATAGTTTGCCAACTCCTGAGTAAGGAGGAAGGACGCTCACAGGAGGAAGGCCCTGGTTTCGAAGCCCAAACCCACCAACTCCTCACTTTTGCTGGCTCTGAGTTTGGGACTGGGAAACCACAAAATTTCCTTGCCACTGTCTCGTTTTTTCTGAGTGCTGAAGAGGTCAACAGTGGGTCAGAAATCAGTTCAGGAACATTGTTATCCCCCTCAGGCCCCTGCAGAGCAGAGGCTGGGTTTAATTTAAAACTGTGCCCAGAGGAAGCTGAAGGCCTAAGGGGGGCCGGCACATCTGAAGAGTCTCCTTTTCCTGCCTTGCCACCCAGGTCCTCTGGCTCACTGTCTGAGTTGCTCAAGCCACAGGGACGATGAGAGACCACCGTGGTTTCTTCTCTAACCACAGGCAAGGATGGCCAATCTGACCAAGGAAAGGTGTTGAAATTCACCAGGATTCTTTTTAAAGGATCAAATCAAATAATAGTCTAATTTTAAATGATACTTAAATTACTATTTTAATGAATATTGCATTTTCCAGACATGGCTTAGTAAGTCATTTCTCCCAGATCTTGAACTTTTGTACAGTTACTGGGCCAAAGTAAGGGACTTTACGTTTATTTCTATTACCTCTCCCCTTGCTAGAGTCATGAAAAGGACTCTGGGATTTTAGCAGGCGGTGTGCTCCTCTTATCCCTACTCCTAACACCTTCCTAGTTCTGGGTCCCAGTCCTGTCTGAGGCCCCCCTGCTTTTCTTGAGTTTGGATCACAGAGAATTGTCCAGAATCTTGGAATAAGTCTCCAAACAAAAATCAACTTTTGTTTTGCCAAGTTTGAGTGGGTTTCTGTTACTGCCTTCCCAAAGACCCCTTGCCCAGAGGCACAGACGAGAAGGATCTTAGCAAATTTAGTAAATAAATTAAGACTGGCTACTTCTTCTTGAGGCAGGCAAGCTGGTGGCCAGTTCATCCTTCCTGAATTGCTGCTCCACTGCTCCCTGGCTTTTTGTCCTTCTGGAATCTGTACACCTTTAGTAAGACTTTGGTTTCCCTCTTTATCTGGCTCTCTTGGGGCTTTTAGGATACCTCTCCTCAAATCTATCGGTATGATGTTCTAGGAGACAACACTCTAGAAGGATCTGGTTGTTAAAACACTGAACAAACATGTAAAATATGATCTGCAACTAAGACAGGGTAGTTAGAGATTGTAACAAAAAGTGAGGAGAGCTTGATTCAGGCACCTTTGGTCCTACCAACCTACATGGGCACTGCTCAGACTGAACTGGTTTAAAGTCAACAGGAGACTGATTCAGTCTGAATCAGGTGAAAAATCAGGTGAAAGAAGGAGTTAAAATGTGAAAACACAGAATTCAGATAAGACACTGAAATCACCTTTCCAGTCTTGCCAATATTGATGCTGACACTAATACTGCTAATGACAACAGCAGTCGCTATTTAAAGGACGACCCCTCTGTGCCAGGCACTGGTCAGACCTAAGTGGGTTTGAATTATGGCTCTAGTTTCTTTGTGTCTCTACATTTCACTGTCCTCATCTCTAAAATGGGGATTAAAAACAAGGGAGAACTAAGGGAGATAAGTATGTAAGATGCTTTGCACAATGCCTGGCTTAGGAAATTTTTAATGTGTTACTACAGTTCATCTGTGGATCTATGAACAGGAGGTGGTGGTGTGTCTTTACCGGGCGAGTCTTATATCAATACGTGACAGCTCTGGATAGGGAAAGGATGCTTTTGGGAGTGGTCCTGCTCAGGGGTCAGAGGACTGTCCTAATGGTTCCACAGTCCCTAGTAGTTGGAAGAGTCGCTGTCTTGGGCTTACTGAGCGACTCTGCGGTTTTCCCGCGTGGCTCCTTACTCTGGGGTTGCCAACGGTATTTCAGATGAAACGTGATTCCTGCCTCTCCTGCTGAACTAGACCTCGCACCCCACGTGAGAGGGCTGTCCCAAGCGCGGATGGCTGGTACGGCTGTCGTTGGAATCTTCGACCACTAGAGGGCGTTGCTGGCTCTCTTTTTCCTCAACGCCGGTCCCCATAGCAACGCCGGTCCCCATAGCAGCCCCGGCCGCCTCCAGAGCCCAGCATCCCACCCTTGGATGGAGCCCGGGGAGACAGCTGCCTCTCTGAACCTCTTGGTCTTTCTTGTAAGTCGCAGGACAAGGGCCCTTCCAAGACCCAGAGGCTACAATTCTGCACGTCGTTGATTGTCAGGTGATGGGGGAAGGGGAGGCAGTGGCCTGGGCAGAAGGAGGCTGTGTGGACTGAAGCCAAACAGGCTCGCGCGGGGGGTGTGTGTGTGTGGGGGGGTGGGCGCTGTCGGGAGGGGTCTTCTCGGGTTGAGGTGGGGGGTCTCCAACAGGCAAATCTGTGTGGTGACCTTTCCAGATCCCACCAAACCTCCCTGCGGCTCTCTTTACCCTCTGGGGACCCTCCCACCTCTTCGTTGTTCTTTTGGGGTCACCCTGATTTTTTTCAAGACCCTTAAGATTTTAAAATTTTGTTATTAAGGTTTAGTGAAATATTAATAACACAAAACAAAAACTTCTGGCTTACATTTCCGTTTGTAGATAGTGCCACTTTAATTTGACCAATGACTGATACAAACCATTTTAAGGCACTAAAACAGTTTGACACAGAATTTTTGGCATGAAAGTGGAGAGGCGGTGAGAAGAGAAAGACGCTAACATTTATTAACCATCGCTGTGCCAGGGGCTTTTAAGTGCCATCTCAGTCTTTCCCAAACACACCACTCCACCTGTATTACATTTTACCCAACATGTTTCTTTAAATCATCCCTAGTCTAACTTTGTACCTACTTTAGCTTTATCCTAAGTAATAATGTCAGTGAAATCATGAATTTGCTACACTAATCCACATTAATTTCAACACATGGAAATAAAAATGTTGACCACCTAAAATCACCTTATTGGTCACACTTTGGGAAACTGCATTATCTCCTTAATTCTCCCGGCCATGCTAAGACTTGGAAAAAAATGAGCTTCCTTGAAGCAAAGGAGTAAACAGAGCCTTAGAGCAACCCTTCCAAGGTCACAGTGCTAATAAGTGATTAAGCAGGGCTTTAAGTAAGTTCTTCTATGTTTATTTATGTTTGCCACACTGCGAGGCTTGTGGGATCTTAGTTCCCCAGCCAGGGCTTGAACCCATACCCTCAGCTTTGAAAGTGCGGAGTCCCAACCACTGGACCGCCAGGGAATCCCATAAGTAAGTTCTTTTAAACTGGATTTCACCTGGAGGGTGGGGGGAGGGGCACATCCTCACTCCTAGGGACCATTAGGCCTAGGGCATGGGGTGTCTCTGCTCCGCCGATGGTCGTAGGCCAACATCTCACCCCCTAGGGAAGCCACCACCTTACCCGGGCCAGGCTGACTCCGGCGGGGACCTTGTAGGGCACGTACTTCCTGTAGATATGGCCCACCCTGGAGCAGGGAATGTCCTCCATGCGGCCTCCACACATCCACACCTGCAGGGTGAGAAGTGAGAGGAGATGATATTTCTGCCTCCAATTCACGGCCTCCTCAAAGGTGAGCGTTCCTTCGTGCATTCATCGGAAGCATCAGTGTGGACTGTGTACTAAAGCCCCCATTCACAGAACTAGGGATGTAGGAAAACACAGCAGTGACAACAGCAGTAAAAACAGCTCACGGCATCGAGTGCTTACTCATGGCCAAATGCTATACGATATGGGCTTCGCACGCACAGCTGCACAGAAGCCTCGTCAGAAAACCCATAAAGTAGGTAGTAACGGAGCTCCATTTTACAGATGAAGAAACCGAGGCTCAGAGAAGCTAAGAAACTTCTCTAAGGTCACAGGGTTGGTACATGGTGGGGCCAGGATTCAGAGCCAGCTTGGGCTGACTCTAGAGTCTGAGCGCTGGACAAGTGTGAGAATTGTGAGGGGGTAGCGGGGGCTCTGTGGGAAAGACTGTGGTGATCACTTCGTGATGCTGTCCGCAGGTATGACAGGGGACAAGGTGGCACCCAGGCTGTGCCTTTGCCGACTCTGGCATTAAATGCTGTTGTTTCCTTCTAGATCTTGCTGGGTCACCCTGAGCAGTCCCCTGCCTCCCTGCCCTGACTCTCCTACAGGGTGGCTCATGGGCAAGGCTGCCTGTGCTTCTTGTGTCTCCCTCCACAACCGGTATCACAGAGATCTCCTGAGTTGGAACCCTGGTCTGACAACAGTGTGGGAATTCTTAACAAGTACAATCAACCCACTGAGGGGCCCAGCCTAAACAGACCCCCTCTGGCAGTCCTGGGTTCAAATCCTGACTCAGCCACTATACAGCTTTGTGACTTGGATCAAGGCACCTAACTTCTCTGAGTCTCAGTTTCCTCACTTGTAAAGGATGAAATGAGGCAGGCTCAGGGGACGCGGTATTGTAGGTAAGGTGCTGATTAGCACAGGACCTGGCACCCAGTCACAGCAGTGTGAGATACTGCAAATGATGGGTTCATACATTTGACTGATATTTATGGAGTGCCTGCTACAGGCCACACATGCTGCTGGGCACATACCACAGTGAATAAGTTGGCCAAGGCCCCTGCTCTCATGGAGGCGGAGTGTGGTGGCCAGACTCCGAGAAGCCCCCAGTGATCCCTGCCTCCTGGTGTTTGCATCCTCCCAAATGAAGCACATGAGGACTGACCTGTGTAACCAACAGGATACTACAGAAATGACGGAGGACACTGTGGCTCCCACCTTGCTCCCTGGGATCACTTGCTTTGGGGCAGCCAGCTGCCATGTTTTGAGGACACTCAAGCAGCCCCATGGAGAGGTACAGGTGGCGAGGAGCTGAAGCCTCCTGCTAATAGTGCTAACCTTCCCACCACGTGAATGAGCCATCTTAGAAGTGGCTCCTCCAGGGACTTCCCTGCTGGTCCAGTGGCTAAGACTCTGTGCTCCCAATGCAGGGGGCCCGGGTTCCATCCCTGGTCGGGGAACTAGATCCCGCATGCATGCTGCAACTAAGAGTTTGCATGCCGCAACTAAAGATCCCATGTGCTGCATCTAAGACCCGGTGAGCCAAATAAATAAATAAATAAATATTTTTAAAAGGCTCCTCCAGCCCCAGTCAAGCCTTCAGATGACCACAGCCCTGGCTGATACCCTGACTATAACCTCATGAAAGACCCAGGCAGAACTATCTCGCTAAGCCATGCACAAATCCCTGACCTGCACAAACTTTGAGATAATAACTGTCTATTACGGCTTTAAGATTATGTTTTCCTGTGGCAGTAGATAACTAATACAGGGACTTTCAGATGGTGATGTGTGATCTATGGAAGCCAAAGCAAGGTAACTGGATGGACTCACTGGATGGACGGATGGGATGCTGTGCTACCCCCACCTGTCAGGGAAAGCCTCACCTAGAAGGGAGTATTTGAGGCGAGACTTAAATGATGAGAAGGTAAAATAAAATAAAGATCTGAAGGGTGAGAGAGCAGGTGGAGAGAAGAGCAAGTGCAAAGGCCCTGGGGTAGGGAGCCAGAGGCCTGGAGCAGAGGTTGCAAAGACAGGAGTGAGGGGAGGGGAGCTCATAGAGGTGAGTGGGACAATCATAAGGGTCTCTTGCAGCAGAACTAGGAGTCTTCACTGCAAGTCTTCAGTGAGGGAGACAACACAATCCACCTCTCTTTTCCAAAGATGACTCTGTGGAGTGCAGGATGGCCAGTAGGGTACAGGACTGGGGGAGGGAAGGTCTAGGGGGCTTTTGTAGATACAAAGCAGTCATGGCTTAGGGTCTGTGGGACTGTGGCGATGGTGGGACACGGCTGGATTTGGGACATTTATTATTAATTTCATTACTGCATTCCCTCATTTGTGGAGTGAAGAGCAGGAGTGGGAATATCTACAACCCCGATTCCGTGCAAAAGAGCCTTTTCCACCTTGAACTGCTTGACAGGATTCTGGGGACTCGGCTCCGTATCTTGATTAATTCAGGGGCTCTAGAAGGGCTCCTTGCACACTTGAGGGGCCTCAGTCCCCCATCACTTCCCACCAGCAACTGTCTCCTCCCCACCCCAGATGTACTCTGTCCTGGGCTTCCCACAGGGGATAGGCATGCGTGGGGCTGCAATTAGTGGAAATGCTGCCTGGAGAAATGCGATTATATTCTGATCTTGGGGGAGAAAAAAAACCATCGAGCCAGTCAATAGAACAGAACATTGGTCTTGAGATAATGGGCTCCTGGTGGTAGATTAATGTCAAGGCCAAGCCAAGAAGTTTATTTTCAAAGCAGGAGACATTGGTCAGGCGCCAGCATCCTGTAACAATAACTCTCCCTTTATACAAAGTGACTGATGTGGAAGCAACGTTTTTGTCTGGTGGATATTGCCCAGGTCGCCGCTGGGCTGCCCTTGCCTGTTGGAAGGCAGAGCAACACTGAGCAGGTGGAGGACACCTCACCCTGCTCTATTTGTGAGTGTCTCCTGGGCAGCTGACTAGGCCGGTGTCCAGCTCTCTCGACTCCATATTAAACTCACATTAGCTAATGAGGCTGTGTCTCTGGCTCTGCTTGGCAGGGAACCTTCCTTTATGCAGACGGATCATCAATTTCCAAATCCTTCCCTGTGCTGTGACCTCGGGTTTCTTTGGCCCTGACCATGCTGGCCATCAGCCGGAAGGTTCCTGAGGGACCAGGGTGACCTTGATCTACTCAGAGGTTTGAGGCATCCAACATGCCCTCAGATTCCTGGGATGTCTGCAGCCCAGGAGGAGTGCTGGCTTTGGATGATGGGTTTACTCCACGGCTTCCCTGCCCTGGACATGACTCTCTGACGGCTGAGTCAGAACTCGAACTGCCTTTAGAGAGACGCACACCTGTTCAGCAAAAGCTGCTGCCAAGCCCTAAGTCCTCTGGGAGCACCTGAGCCGTCTGAGAGGGGCCCAGCTCAGGGTACACTCAACCCTTCAGAACGCCCTCTGGCCCCCCAGAACACATCATACACAGCAGGCACCACCCCCGTGGTGTTCGCTGCTTATCTGGCAGGATCCCCAGACTGGAGGGGACTCTCCACCCCGGGACATGATAAAAGCTGGAGGCATGCAATTACAGCATGACTTGCCGTGGGCTGGGGAGCTGGGCAGATCTGGTCCTGGACTCCAGGTTCAGCTCATGGCCCATGTCACCTACCTGTGTACCTTCAGGCCCACCTCCCTCCCTTCACAGCTAAGGCAGCAGCCACCCAAGACCCACAGAAACCACAGCACTGTTTTCCTATCCCAACGCCACCAGTGCAGCCGTGTGACCTGGGGATGATGGTCACTGCTACCTTGCAAGGCTGCTGAGATGGACTGAGACAAGCTGTGAAGAGTGCTCAGCCTGATGCCTGGCCGTAGCAAACCTGATTAATGTTAGTCATTTCTATTTGCGAAAGAACGAGAAATACCACCACCTTGAAATGATACAGTATTTGCCCTTCTGCTCAACACCATGGTATTTTTTTATCCTATGGCCTGATTTCCCAAATGGATAAAGTGAAGCTCAGAGACATGATGGAGTTTTTCAAACAGACTTCGTGGCAGAACCTGCAACTGACCAGGAGAATGACAGTGCCAGGCGGGTGGGGTAAAGTCACGGGGCTTGGTTGCCTGAGGGTCTTCACCTCTCCCCCAAGTAATACACCGGCAGAAGAGCCAAGCTGGTGGCAGAGAGAAGGGGAGCTGCAGAGCTGGCAGCAGCTGCAACCGTGTTTGGCCGGGACCCCGTCATATATGGATGGGGACAAAGACAGGCCACTGAGATGACATCTTGCAGCCCCTCTCTGCTGTCAGCTTTCTTCCCTCCCTCCCCTCCATGCCCTTCCTAGTCTCCATCCCCACGGGGGGTGCAGCTGTCTGCTCCGGGAGCCTTGTTCCACCATAAGGAGTTTCCAGACACACCCTGCCATCTCGTTCCTTGGTGCTGTTTTCTCCTGTGGAACAGTCTTCTCCCTGGAAGCACCATGCCACTAGACAAGTACAAATCTAATTGTAAAAGCTTGCTCCCCATTCATTTTCATTGCTGCTTTGATTTACTTTATTAGCAAACTTCTTTTGTGTGATGACAGGCTTCATTACAGTGTCTATAAAAGACAATTAGTCGCTCTTACCTCCTAAACTGAGGAGGAAAGAAACGAGTGGTGATGAGCTTCAGGAAGACACAGTGGGCCCCGGTGAGTGCGTGGCAAAGGGGCCGTCCTGCTGAGGGGACCGCGAGTGAGCAGGGGTGGGGCGAAACCTCTCACTCAAGGAAACGGCTGCCTGGAAACCAGTCAGTAATGGATGGGCACCCTACCTGCCCAGGGAGGGGAGAAGACACCAGTCAGCCATGGCTTTTGCTGCTGGCAGCAGCTGAGGACCCCGAAGAAGTCCAAACCCTGTTCAGTTGCGCTTGGGAGCTGCACCATTAATATGCAATTAAAAGAATAATCGTCACCAATTATCCTGCATTATCTCTGAGCTTAGGAAGAACACAGGGTAGCCGTGATGAGCTTGGTTCTGGCTCTTAAGCAAGTTTCATGAATCTGAAAGCCTCAGTTTCCTCACCTGCAGTATGGGATGTATTACTGTGCCTCCCTCCTAGGGTTGTGATGAGGCTGGAATGAGGTAATTCTGAAGCATAGAGGACTCTGAGCAATCCTAATGGTGCTACCTGGGCACATGGTGGCTGGCGCTGCTGGTGGTGGGCGCCACAAATATGCCACGCAGTTTCCCTTCAGAAAAGAAGGAATGGCGTTGGATCCATGTTTTCTGTAAGTTCATATGATTTTGAACATATTAGCTTGTTTCGAACAACAAGATACTGTTTCAGGAAGTCTCACCAGTATGAAAGAATCTCACTCATGTTCATTTTAGATGCTTATACTGGTTACAGGGTACAGTTGGTAAAAGAGCAGGAAAAAACCCAATTTTATTTTTCTTTTAAAAATCCATTTAAATTTACTTCTAGATTAATATATGATTTTATATAATATAGTTTTAAGCATATGTGTATCTAAATTAATACATTGAATATCTGACTGTTTCAACAATATCCTGGGGCTTCCCTGGTGGCACAGTAGTTAAGAAGCCGCCTGCCAATGCAGGGGACACGGGTTCGAGCTCTGGTCTGGGAGGATCCTACATGCCGCGGAGCAACTAAGCCCGTGTACCACAGCTACTGACCTGCGCTCTGGAGTCTGTGAGCCACAACTACTGAGCCCACGTGCTGTAACTACTGAAGCCCGCGCACCTAGAGGCCGTGCTCGGCAACAAGAGAAGCCACTGCAATGAGCAGCCTGTGCACCACCAACGAAGAGTAGTCCCTGATCGCCGCAACTAGAGAAAGCTCATGTGCAGCAACGAAGACGCAATGCAGCCAAAAATAAATAAATTAATTAAATAAAGAAAAACAATATTTTATTTTATTTTTTTTTGTGTGTGCGGTACACGGGCCTCTCACTGTTGTGGCCTCTCCTGTTGCAGAGCACAGGCTCTGCACACGCAGGCTCAGCGGCCATGGCTCATGGGCCCAGCCGTTTCATGGCATGTGGGATCTTCCCGGACCGGGGCACGAACCCGTGTCCCCTGCATCGGCAGGCGGACTATCAACCACTGCGCCACCAGGGAAGCCCTCCTGAGGTGTTTATAGTCAACTTGGCCAAAAAATGGGGGGTGGTTGCCTTACATTAGGGCTTTTTTTTTTCTTTAATAAATGAATTCACTTAAGTTGCAGGATCTGTTAGGTTTTGGTTCATATTTGAAATAGCACAATCTCCCAACCACCCAGTGGGGGAGGTACTGGCATGCCTCTTACACATGAGGAAAGCGAGGCCTAGCGAGGTCCAGTGCCTTCCCCAGGGCTCCTCGGCTCATAAGTGGCAGAGCCCAGAGTGGATTCCAGGGTGGGGGCCCCCAGAACTAGGCAGATCTGAGACTGCACCTTCGATCTTTCTAAAGCCTAGTCCTGACCCTATCATGGTCTCCCACAAAGACCCCTCTTGGCACTTGTATTATCTGCAGGACAAAGGGGTCACCCTGGGCTTGCAGTCAAGGCCTCTGCCCCCTGCTCCGGTCACCTCTGATCCCCTCCACACCCCCTGGACACCACACGTGCATGCTGCTGAGAGCCAGCTGCAGTGCACCCACATTTCTGCTCTCTTGGGCACATGTGCTTTTCTTTCCATGAACAATGCAGCCCAGTACAAACATTCATTCGTTCGTTCATTCATTCACACATAGCCTGGTCACTGGTCAGCCTTGCTCTAAAACCCTGTTGGAAGAGATGGGGGCTTCCCTGGTGGCACAGTGGTTAAGAATCTGCCTGCCAATGCAGGGGACACGGGTTCGAGCCCTGGTCTGGGAAGATCTCACATGTCGCGGAGCAACTAGGCCCGTGAGCCACAACTACTGAGCCTGCGCATCTGGAGCCTGTGCTCTGCAACGGGAGAGGCCGTGACAGTGAGAGGCCCGCACACTGCAATGAGGAGTGGCCCCCGCTCGCCGCAACTGGAGAAAGCCCTCACACAGAAACGAAGACCCAACACAGCCAAAAAAATAAATTAATTAATTAAAAAAAAAAAGAAGAGATGGAACAGAAACTGGCAGCCAAGGGTGGACCAGTGACATAGAGCCTTGAAAGTGGGGTGAAGGTGTTGGTACCTGTGGGCCAACCCTGCCAACCAACCTACCCATTACTCTATCTTTCCACACCCCAGCCTGAGCATCCACTCTGTACCAGACCTTACCTACTGGTTACAGCCACGATTTTCAGTCTCGAGTGAGCATCAGAGTCACCTGGAGAGCTTGCTAAAACACAGACTGCTGGGTCCCACCCCCAGGATGTCTGACTCAGCAGGTCTCCGTGGGATCTGAGAATTTACATTTCTAACAAGTTCCCAGGTGATGCTGGTGCTGCTGGGCTGGGGACCACACTTTGAGAACTAGTGCCTCCTGGATTAGTGACAGCCCCTCTCAGGACAGTGGTGCCTGCCAGTTCACACTGTGTCTCTAGACAGCCCTGTGAGTTTGGGGTTTCAATGAGGAAGTAAAGGTTCAGCAGAAAGGGCAGGTGAACTGTCCCAGGTCTCACTCAGAGCTCATTCCAGAGCTGGGCCTGGAGCCAAGGTCTTTGGCCTCTGTCTTGCCGGCCTCAAAGCTCTTTCCACGCCTGTCTTCCTGCAACTGCAGCCCATACACATCGACCACAATGCCGACGTTAACAGCTATCATAATTGATCATTTACAATATGCCAGGCGCTGAGCTAAGCTTTTAACACATTTTGATTAATAGTATGCTCACACCGACACTGTGCAATAAGGATCATTCTATTGCCACTTTACAGATGAAGAAGTCCAGAGAGGTTAAGTCACTTTCCCAAGGTCACACAGCGACTAGCTCATGGAGCTTTCACCTGAACCCATATGGTTTGATTCCAAAGCCAATGTACTATCCCGTGCCGTTCTGCCTCCTTTTTTCCTCTTTTTCTTTTCTTTTTTCTTTTTTTTGCGGTACGCAGGCCTCTCACTGTTGTGGCCTCTCCCGTAGCGGAGCACAGGCTCTGGACATGCAGTGCAGGCTCAGCGGCCATGGCTCACGGGCCTAGCCGCTCCGCGGCATGTGGCATCTTCCCGGACCAGGGCACGAACCCGTGTCCCCTGCATCGGCAGGCGGACTCTCAACTACTGCGCCACCAGGGAAGCCCCCTGCCTCCTTTTTTAACACGAAGGTTCTGATCCAAACAGCTACCACTCACTGACTGCCTTCTTTTTGTCTGTCTCCAGGCTAAACAAACGTTTTATACCATTTAATTTTTAATTTTTATTTTTGGCCTCACCTTGTGGCATGTGGGATCCCTGACCAGGGATCGAACCTGTGCCCCTGCATTGAGAACACGGAGTCTTAACCACTGGACTGCCGGGGAAGTCCCTACCATTTAGTTTTTATAACAAACCTGTGAAGGAGTTGTTATCTCCATTTTTAGCAATAAAAGACCGAGACATGAAGAGATGGGCACGTGGCTGGTTAGGGAGCCATGTACCACAGGTGACCCTCGGGCTTCCGAGCCATCTTCCTGGAGGAATGGTGGGAGGGGCAGGTGCCCACAGACAGAGACACCCATGGAATTTCAAATGGCTGCTCAAAGTCAGGAGCAGAATGCCTTCCCTGTTCTTGGCAGACAGCTCTTAGAAAGTCTGGGTACATGTGGCTGGGAGGAAAATGCTACATGCGGCAGAGCAAGTTCCCAGCATCCTCGGATAACCCAGCGAAGGAAGGAGCTAGCGCCGGGTTCCCGGCAGCGACACTGCAGCTGGTCTGAATCAGAGGGGGCTGGCAGCGGGTGGTGGAAGGGATGGGGAGAGGCGATGGCATGCTGGCACTTGTGTGGGGGCCCCGAAGGCCCTCCTGGGTGGCAACTTAACCCCCTCAGGGCTGGTCCTGACTTCTGGGGCCTCCCTGTAGCAGTGGCCTCTCTCTAGGCTGCCCCCTCCCACCAGGTGGAATGAAATGAGCACTGGGCTTAGAGTCAGGACATCTGGGATTTAGCCCTGGCTCTGCCACCTTCCAGCTGAGGGACCCTGGCCCTGTCCCCTAAGAACCTGGGGCATCAGGTCACAACATCACTCCTCACCCGTTTCTGGTGTGCCTACTACTTTCTTTTCATACACCCTATTTCACTCAACCCCCCTGATGACACGTGAGTTCCAAGGAAGGAAAATCTGAGAGCTTCCTTTTTTTAAATCTGCCCACAGCAGTCTGGGGCTGGGTTGGCCTTTGGTAACTGTATCAGTGTTGGACTATGCAGACCCACCCACCACTGAGGCCTCCTGCCTCTGCTCAGATGTGGTGGGTTTCCCTCTCGGAACAAGGCTCTCCCTCGTTCCCTCGTGTGGCTTTCTGTCACTCCCTTGCTCAAGCGAGCCTGCCCCAAGGGACCTTCTGAACGTCTCCATCTTCCTCTCCAAGGGCAGCAGGCTGCTGCCCCTGTCTCCTGGAACAGACCCTGCAGAGGTGCGCTTGGGGTCTCCATCCTTCCCTGGGGGTCTCCTCACCGTGACTCCCTTCTCTGTAGACCTCACCTGGGGGAGAATCTCATCCCTGAACTTGCAAATGGCCCAAACGAAGCACTGGGATGTCTATGGGGCGGAGGAGGGGTGGGCCGGGAGGCTGAAGAAACAACAGTCTTCCCTTCTTCTCGGTTAAAAAAAATATTAATTTTTCTCCTGATTACAGAAGTGATATGTACTGATGATGAACGCATTCAACGTTACAGAAACAATGAAGCAGAAAGGGACAGCCACACTGTAGCCCTCCCACCCCCGATGCCCCAAGGGATGGGAAGCTTCCGCGGCACCGTGGGTCAGAGTACATCAAGGCAAAGGATCAGTCTGAAGTCAGACAGCAGGGCTGAAATCCTTGTTCCAACCACGTGACATTGTGGAAGGATTTAACCCAAGACTCAGTTTCCTCATCTATAAAGTGGGGGGGCACGGGGCCCCACGTTACTGCATGTGGGTGCTCAGTAAACTAGGAGATTCTTCTCAGTTTTTTGTTTGTTTGTTTGCATTTGTCATATTTTTTAAGATTAAACACGCGACTATATATACATACATAAAAACAAAATTTTCACATCTTTTTTTAAAACTTAATTTTGGAGGCATCTAACTTCTTTTACATAATATTTCACTGTTGGGATGTGCTCTAACTTACTTATCCCCTAAGGATGTACATTTAGGTCATTTTCAGTCTTCCCCTTTCGTAAGTAATGCTTCAACAGATAGCTCCTACCTCAATCTTTGCTCTATCTCTCTTGGCTAAACTCCTGGGCGTGAAATTTTGGGTAAAAGAATGTGCTTGCTTTGAAATGTAACGAATTCTGCCAAATTGCTAACAGAAGATATATCCACTTACATTGCGTCAAGGCCCACATCTTTCTCACGCCAGCTCAGCCACGTTGTCCCGTGGACACTTCTCCTCTCCTGGACCTCAAAGTTGAAGACATCCTAACCTCAGCCTCCTGGGGACACTGTGCAGGTCCCTTTTCTGCTGGTCCTGCTGCCACCACCTCTAATCCAACCACCCTCGCATCCACGTAAGACCAAGGGCTTTCTCCACAGCATCTTATTCGAGCCTCTCTTGGGTAGGAAGGAAAACTCTATCAGTACCATCTGGGATGTGAGGGCCAGAGAGATCAAGCAATTGGTCCAGGGTCTCCAGGTGGACAGAGAGCAGAGATGAGAAGCCAGTGCCCTGCCTTCTCACTGAGTACCTCTCCTGCCACATCGCGATCACCCAAAGATGCAGATGTAAGCCTGGGAAGGGCAGGATGAAGGAAGTTATATAAGACAGGAACTGATGCCACTAACAGTTATCTAAAACACCTATTCTGGGCCAGAAACTGGGGTATAGAGATGGACAAAACCCACTCCCTGCCTCGAGGAAGCTCAGAGTGCAGTGGGGGAGACAGGCCAACCCTTGGGTCCTGTCAACAGGAGGTACTGGGTGCCATGCTGGGAGTGACATTCGGGTGGTCCCTAAGCATCAAAGGGAGCTCAGGTAAGGCTGAGAGGACACCATATAGATGAGCTGAACCCAGAAGGATGACTGTGGGTTGGCCAGACCAAGGAAGGGCATTTCAGGAAAAGTGAACAGTGCATGCCTTCAAAGATAGCCAGGCATATGAGCCTGGGGCTTGTAAGCCGTTCTGTATGGCTGGGTCAGGTGGACATCGGTGGTTTGCCCCGTCCCGCCTCCATTCCCCCTTCTGCACACAATGCCTGGGCTTTCCTTTAGGGAGTCAGCTCATCCCACTTTCCCAGCTCCAGGATGGGCATGTGACCAATCAGACTCAGGCTGCAGTTGACAGATCAGAACATTGTTCAGGAAGGGGCAATGAGACTCGACTTGGGGACTTACTACAGGAATCATGGGAAATAGAAACTCTTTTCCCACTGGGCTGCTGGGTATTTCCACAAGTGAAAACTTGCCTGAGAGGAAAGCCAACCCAGATGAAAGCAGAGCTGAGGGACTAAGCGAGATGGAGCCTAGATGAGATGGGTTAGTCCCTGGATCCAGCCGGGTCTGGAGGATCTACCCTGGAATTTCAGTTGGGTGGGCCAATCAATTCTGATTTTTTTGCTTAAGTCAGACTGGGGTCAGATTGACCGGGATTTTGGTGACCTGTTACCAAGAGTCCAGACTAACGCAATGCGGAGGAGAGTGGAGAGAAAGTAAGGGGCGGTAAGCAGCTCACGGAGGTGGGTGTAGGCCAGGCTACAGGGTTAAAGATTTATCCGCCCACTAGAACTGGGAAGGGTCTAACTGCCAAGCAGGAGAACTCTCATATGTGACCATGCCTTTTGGAAACAGAAGCTCTATTGGCTGAGAGAGAGAGAGGGGAAAAAAAAGAGTCAATGACTCTCCTAGAAATTTAAGAGCCTTCGGAACATCTCTTCTGGGGTTTTCCCATCAGGATAGATGGCCTGGTCTGAGATTGGAGCCGAATTATTAATCCATCAGCCCTGATGGCACGTATCAATTTGTCTTTTTTTTTAACGTATCAATTTATCTTAATTTCTGAATATACACTCATGCCTTTCAGACCAGTCTCTCTTCTCTGTCACCAAGAAGAAAAGGGATCTCAGTAGAGATTAATCAGAGGGAATTTGGCCCTTCGTAAATGCCCTGCTCTGGCTGAAACAGAACACCCAGCATTCCAGGGAGGTGTTGCTGGCAGACGAACGGGCTCTCCTGTGCCCTCAGCGCTGTGGGCAGGCCTTCCGCGGGGGCCCAGGAGACAGTGCACTGGCAGAGGGGCTGCCGCCGGCTCCAGGAACTCGCGTTCTCAAAGCCCGGAGAGAGAAAGCCCAGGGAGAAATGTCTCCCTTTCAGACCTGGGGGACTCCTCATTACACTGTCTCATCTCCTCTCCAGAGTGAAGGAGATAATTGGATCAAATGGCAACAGGAGCCAGCCTCCCTCCCCCTCCCGGATGAGAGACTTCCAATAGGGCTTCATTACCTTGTCTTTTGTAAATAAACTGTGGTGGGAAAATGCCAATTGTTCTGCCATAATTGCCTGATGAGCATCATCAAATGGGTCTTTCAAACGCAAAGACTGAAATTATTTTGGGTTTAGAAACTCCTTTGTGCTCATTTTTCTCCAATCACTCTTCTCCACGGAGGGAGTTTCTGAAGGGGAACTTCTTGACCAAGGAGGCTGGTTCTGGCCAGTATTACACCTGCTCTGAGTATTCAGAGTATTCACTTATTTATTAAGTGCCTTCTCCCGGTCAGGCAACCCTGTTGGTTCTTGGGATACAACAGACAAAGATGGTTACCCTACTGGAGTTTACATTCTGGTGAGAACTCAGAACACTGATGTGCCCATTTCTGGGAAAAAACTTAGTAGAAAACTTCATAAATTAAGTTTGTTTAATTGACAGATTGAGGAACTGTGAAGTTAAAACTCTTCTGATTCCTTGTATGTGATTCCACTGTAAGGATGTGACATTTGGAAAATTAGATTGCATGGGCTAGGGATACTAAATAAATGACATATGTGCCATCGCTCGCCAAACCTGCACCCAGGGCAGACATCACTAATCAATCACCACTCCTTTTCTGATAAGCTCAAACACAGCCTCACAATACATATTAACACAGAACTGGGGCAGCTCCTACTGATGGATCAGAGTTGGCTGGGAGAGCAAACCTATTTCTGACTTAGACTGTTACTAGTTCACTTCATTGAGAGGCTGCAGGATATCCTAGTAAGTTAACCCCAGGAGGAGGCAAAAACTGAGAAGAAAGAGTAAGAGATTACAGCCAACCTCTTAGGCTAGTTTTCTTCTCAAGTGCTCTCACGTCCCTGCAGAGGCCTATACAACATGGCGGGTGAGAGCATGGGCTTTGCAGTTGGGCGGACCTGGGTTCAGGTCCTGGTTCTGTTAGTGTCAGCTGTGTGGGACCTGGGTCTGAGTTCCACCTGCCCCCCTGTGAAATGTTTATAATAATGATACCACCCTCCTAGGGTTGCTTTGAGGATTAAATAAGCCAACACTTGTGAAGGGCTCCACACAGGGTACTGCCAGCTCTGATCATGGCTGCACTTGAGTTGCCGCACAGCAGGGTGGATGCACAGTTGTTGACAGCTGGCATCCGCTCTGACTGATTGGTGCTTGTGTCATCGTTGTTGTTAAATATTTTTAATATCACCCCTGGATTTTAATATTAGTTTTATTTAGGGGGCTGGCCCCCTTATGGGAGACAACTTCAGAAGTCTGAAGGTAAAATGGACATAGACTGCCTTTCAAACCAAAATAATGTTTCAGTAGAATTACAGGTTGTTTTCTTGCTAATCAAGAATTTATGTCCCCCAGTTCTGAACTGCTCACCCAGTGGCATACACAAGGACAATGACAATAATGAAAATAATTTTTAGGATATTTATTAAGTCATCCTAACAAGAATGGACTTATTTAATGCTCTCAACAACCCTGTGAGAATTAAAGTATCATTAAACCCATTTTATGGAAGCAGAAACTGAGGCTCAGGGAGGCTAAGGATTCTTTGTCCAAGATCACACAGCTGGCACGAAGTAGCAGAGCTACGACCTGACCTAGGCAATCTAACCCCAGCGCCGAAACCTTAATTGCCGTGTGTGACAATGGTCCTTTGCATAAGAAGTTGATGCCCGACTTGGCAGGCATCCGGGTTCCTTGGCAGGCGTGTTCACAGGGCTCAGCCCAGGTATGCTGCTGGCCCTCCCTCATGGGTTGGGGATATGCCTTACCAGGGGTTCTAGGGGTGTTAGAAGCAGGCCCTGGCCGACCACAGGGCCACAGGACAAGCTAACCTTCCCCTCAGAGGGACGAAGCCTCTGTTCTTCACTTGAGATCAATACAAAAATCCCACAAAAAGGGGAGGAATGGGGCCTCAGAAGTTTGCATAGTTAACCAGTAACCATCACCTCCTTTATCACCATTGTCAGAAGCTTCTACAGCACATGGGCCGGTCTAATAGGTTACAGTAAATATATTTTCACTGACTCTTTAATAATTTCTACCAGATATTAATTGGTTGTGTCCCCAGGTTGGGTGCTAACCACTTTCTAGCTATTATCTCATTTAATCTTCACAAAAGCTCTGTAAAGTAGGTAGTGTGATTATTCTCTTAGATGAGGGAAGAAAGCTCAGAGAGGTAATCTAACTTGCCCAAAGTCACACAGCAACTGAGTGATGGAGTTGGGATTGGAACCCAGGCTTCTCTGACCCCACAACTCAAGCTCTTAGCCCCTGGTCTCTGTACATCAAACTCCAGCAGAGACAGATCCAAAGGGAAGACTCGAGAGGGGTGGCCAGGAACCACTAAAGACAAGTTGGTTTCTGTGAGGCCAGGGGACCATTCTCAGAGCAGAGCTTCCTGCCGGCCCACGTGTCTTGTTCGGCCGTTGTGCTCTCTCTTCCCTTCTGCTGGTCGGCTGGTCGTCTCAATGGGAGACACACCATCTCTGGGGAAGTGAGGCCTGTTTTATTCCAACACTGTCATCGGAGAAGGGACAATGCAAGGCAAACACCAGCCAGAGCTATGGCTGAGGCCAGCCTTTGGCAACCTGAGGATCTCCACGCTGCCGCCTCCGCTCCGCACCCCCTACCGACACACACACAGCAAGCAGTGGCTGGCGGCTCCTGATTTGTTCACCAGGCTCAGACAGACGCTAAGCAGGCAGCCTGCCAGGACAGGCGCCACGGGCACCCTGCCAAGGACAAAGGGGCTTCCCAAGAGCTCACCTTGAACGAGATTTCATACTGCTCCCCTCCCCATATCTCCAAGCCTGGGTCGTACCCGCCCAGCTCCCAGAACCACTTCCGATCCACGGCGAACAGTCCGCCGGCCATCACAGGAGACCTGCGGGAAGAAGAACCTGGTGTGAAGACGCGGACGTCTTGGTCGTGTGCTCCTTGGGTATCCTGCTCTAGGGCACTGCTGTTCTCCCAGGGGTGATGCTCCCCGCTACTCTGTGAACACAGCCCACTTGTCCAGCAGGGAATCCAAAGCCCTTCTGAGTGAGGCCCCTGGCTTTCTTCCTTCTTGCCTATACTTCTTCATAAATGCTACATTTTAACCAATGGACCCAAAAATCCTTTACGTGGTTAACACCTAAGAATACTTGTGAAATGAAATCATAGTGCTTTTTCCCTGTGGGCCTTGTAGCTGTACCATATATATATGCACATCTATATCTAATCTCTAGTCTTCCCATTGATTAAATGATCTGAATCAGGTCTTTCCAAGCCTGTCTAGGCTGTAGAATGTCTTAGAGAGATGAAAACACATACAGCTTCCTGGGCCCAACCCCAGACCTACAAAACAGTCTCTGGGGGAATGGAGCTTAGGAGTCTGTGTTTTTGGGTAAGATTGTTTGATGATTCTCACTCTGTAATCCCAGCATAGATATTTTTTTTTCTGCTGAGAGTTTATGGAAGAAGCCACAGTCACTGTTCTTTCAGTTAAACTGGGATAAGATTAACTCCGCTCATTCATTCTCTCATTCGTTTCTTCATCGAGTACCAGCTGAGAAGCAGATGCTGGAAGAATTTGGAGATAAATCAGGGTCAGACAGAATCTTTAGGGGATGCCAGCATGGCAGGGCAGCCACCTCAGGAGAGGAGGACCCAGAAGACAGGTGGGGTGTAACAAGGGCCTCTGGGAGGCGCAGGCAACGCTACGGGAAAGGAGGGAGCGTCTGCCTCCAGGTTTTCGGGGTGAGGAGGGAAGCTGGGGCAAGAGTCAAGGAAGGATGCTCAGAGGGTGGCATTCGAGGTGGCTAGGAACACAGTGGGAGCTTGGGGGAGGGGAAGGCACCCAGGAGAAAGCACGAGCTCGGGGGCAGAGATGATCAAGCGGTGGGTGTGGCTTGCCCAAGTTCCCCACGGCGCCTCCCGTGGGGCCAGCACCTGGGAGGGGCCACCAGTGTTTTTTGTGCGAAAAGCTCTCTGAGTGGCTGTGGCCTTGTCTGACTCCCCTGGAAAACTCCAAACCCTCCAAGGAAAACCATTCTAGCAGCAACCTCCACGGCCCCTCCTGGCTTGGGGAACTGCACGCTCAGGGGAAGTGGACTGACTTGGAAAGAGGTGAGTTAACCCACACGCCTTGCGAGGCTTCCTGCAGTAGATGGGCCCTGATAGCACAGGAGGGGACCCCTTTAGAAAGGACTCCCTTGATCACTGACCGAGGCCTTGAGTCTGCCAGGCGCTGTACTGAGCTAAATTACTACCAAAATGAATTTACTCCTCACACTGACCTCATGAGCCCGGATCAGAAACGGGGAAATCCTCACTGCAACCTCAGCTCTCCCCAAACCTGTGGTGGGGTCTGGGGTGAAGATTTTAGCCCCGGAGCCCTGTGCTGCTGAGTATGGGAGCCACTGGCCACATGCAGCTTACTGACACTTGCATTGTGGCTGGTCTGAACTGAGAGGTGCTGGCAGTGTGAGATACACACTGGATTTCCCAGACTTAACGTGAAGAAAAGAACAGAAGAGATCTCATTCATAATTTGAAAGCGTTGGTCACATGTTAAAATGAGAATATTCTAGATATACTGGGTTAAATGAAATACATTACTAAAATGAATTGTATCTGCTTCCCTTTACCTTTTTTTAACGTGGCTAGGAGGACATTCAGAAGTACATAAGTGAGTCGCACGATACTTCTATAGGACAGTGCTGATTTAACCTCTTTGAGCTGGTTTCCCCATCTACACAGGGACGTAGAGCTACACCTGCTAGCTCACACTGCTAGTACAGTTTTGAAAGTAACCAGTACTATAGGAAAGTAAGGTGTTAGTAGTATCAACTTTCTTCTGTCTTACGAAGGTTGTAGGGTTTCTGGTTTTTCTGGCTGGAGCCGTGACGCTTGGAGGGCCAGAGAGTGCTTCTGGCTCGGTGCTCCAAGGTAAATCAAACCTAAGACTCTGCACAAAAGCATCAGCCTGGGTGGAAGCCAGCGGCAGGGGACGTGGTAGGATAGGTAGGCTATTAGGTGTAAGGCATTTCGGATGCTTGAGGCTTCACCTCCAGAGGGAAGCCTCTCCTCTAGGCTGGTCTGTTTTCTGCTGTGTTCAACAGTAATAGTAACAACAATTCTGAGCATCTAGTGTGTGCCACTCACCTCACCATCACCAGCTCTCACAAAGCCCTATTACTAGCCCTCTTTTCACATGGAGAAATTTGAAATTCAGAAATGCTATGTGCTCTGCTCCAGGGCATGTAGTTAGTAAGTGGATGAGCTGCCACCAAAGCCTGTGTCTTTCAAATATCATGACACGGCTCTGTGCCTGCAGCGTGCCCACTTGCTGAGCACCACGGGGAGGTGTGCAGACAATGACCAGGATTTCTCAGTGGCCTGTTCCTGGGGTTTTGTCTGAGTGCCACACAGAAGAGAGACTTCTGGAAGGAACTGGAGGGTACAAAGGATGGAGAGTCCCTCGGGAGGCATCTGGGCCAGTGGCTCTCAAACTTGGCCATATGTCAGCATCATCTGGGAACGGACGCCTGAATTCCCCACCCTGAGACTCCGGTGTAACTGGACTCAGGGGCAGCCTGGGTGGTTCTTCTTCTTTTTTAAAAATTTTTATTGGGGTACAGTTGATTTACAATGTTGTGTTAGTTTCAGGTGTACAGCAAAGTGAATCCGTTATACTTCTTCTTATTCTTTGTTTTAAATAAACTCCCCAGGTGATGGCAACATGCAGCCACGGTTGAGAGTCCCTGCTCTAGGGCTGGGCCAACCCCTTTAATATTCAGATGAGGAGACTGAGACTGCAGACAAAACTAGCTGGGCCTCTGCTTCTAACCAGCTGCACGACCTGCACCCACCCCTCCCTCATCCTGCAACGAGGAGACTGAATGGACCAGGACCCAGCATGACATACCTTTCAAATCTAGGGCCTATGAGTTGGCTTATGGCAAAGATTCAAACCATAAAAGGGGGTTCTGGTTACCCTAGAAATTCCATTTTCTGGAGCAGCCTGCCTAACCTCAGCCTCTACTACGTGTCACCCTTGGGCAAGTGTCGTTTCTTCTCGGAACCACAGGATCCCCACCAGTCAAGTGGAGAGAGTCCCACCAACGCTCAAGGGCATGTTGTGAGAATCGAGCACGGCCATGTCAGCCGGAACTGCTTTGCCATGTCAGGCCAAGTGTTAGTGACTCCTGTTATTAGCATTCTTCTCCCGAGAATTCAGGACAACTGGGGGCTGACTCTGGGCCATACTGGGGTAGGACCTGGCTGCACGATGCGGTGTTGGCTAGACCGTATCTGTGGCCTAAGAAGGGCTCTAATAGTAGTGTTTGACCATGTTCAGGATACAGGAGGTCAGGACCACAGCACAAACATCTGGCCTGCTGAGGAAGCACGGGGTATCCACTCACACCCTCCACTCTCAGCTCATGCTACTCTCTTGCCCCGGTCACCTTCCATTTCCTCAAGCAAGCCCACCTCGTCCTACCTCTGAGCCTTCCCTGGGGCTCACAGCATTAGGGGCCCCCCAGAAACCCTGGGTGAACTGCGCCCATGAAGATGGCTGAGCCGCCAACAGCCCCTCTTTCTCAGATGGGGAGGGTGAGGCAGAGCGGCTGGACTTCACTGGGGCTAAGCCGTGGTTAGGCAGGGGTGGTAGACAGAATAATGGCCTCCCAAAGAAGCCAGTGTCCTAATTCCCGGGACCTGTGACTCTGCTGCCTTACACAGCAAAGGGCCTTTGCAAGGGTAACTAAGTGAAGGATCTTGAGATGGGGAGATTATCCTGGGTTACCTGGATAGGTCCAATGTAATCACAAAGGTCCTTATAAGTGAAGAAAGAAGCAGGGGGGTCAGAGTCAGAGAAGGAGACATGATGATGGAAGCAAGAGACTGGGAGAGGGAAGGGGGAGGGAGGTGCAGGGGGAGACAAGGAGAGGGAGGAGGGGAAGACTGGAAGATGTTACGTTGCTGGCTTTGAAGATGGAGGGAGCCATGAGGCAAAGAATGTGAGCAGCCTCTAGAAGCTGGATAAGGCAAGGAAATGGATCCCTTCCTGGGGCACCGGGAGGAAACGCAGCACTGCCAACACTAAATCAGTCAGACCCTTTCAGACTTCTGACCTCCAGAACTTTAAGAGAATAAAGCTGTGTCGTTTTATTTTATTTATTGGCTGCGCCACGTGGCATCTTAGTTCCCCGCCCAGGGATTGAGCCCGCGCCCCCTGTGGAAGCGCGCAGCTCCAACCCCTGGACCACCAGGGAAGTCCCTGTGTTGTTTTGTTTTGGTTTTTTTTTTTGCGGTACACGAGCCTCTCACTGTTGTGGCCTCTCCCGTTGCGGAGCACAGGCTCCGGACGCGCAGGCTCAGCGGCCCAGCCGCTCCGCGGCACGAACCCGTGTCCCCTGCATCGGCAGGCAGACTCTCAACCACTGCGCCACCAGGGAAGCCCCCCTGTGTTGTTTTAATAAGCCAGTAAGCTTGTGGTAATTTATTACTGCAGCGACAATTAGGAAACTAATCAGGAAACCAATACAGCTGGAGAGGCTGGACTCTGGCTTTGTACCCAGAGGTCTTTCCACACCTCTGGCAGGAGAGCTGGAGTGGCTCACGTGACAGCTGCAGGGATGGCGAGCCCACTGTGGGAGGAAAGACCCTTCTGGAGCTTGGGGTACCAGAGGGGCACTGGGCTCTGTTTCTGGCTTAGCCACTAGCCCACTGTGTCCCCAGGGAAGCCCCTCCCTGTCCTGGAGCCCGAGTCTCCTTATCTGCAAGGGGCTGGAGTCCGTTACCTGTAGGCTCCCGCTAGCTCTTCCATTCCAGGATGCTACAGGTCCGGTCCACACACCCGCACCCCACACTTCCACCGTGGGACAAGCTATTTCCCTGCTACTTCCAAGAGGGTGTAACTGATGGATGGGAAAGTCGGCTCCAGAGGCAGACAGGCCCGCAAGGCACTGAGCCTTTGCCGCTTCACAGCTGTGTGACCTGGACAGGCTGCTTAACCTCTTGGAGGCTTGGTGTCCCCATTTGGAAAACATGGATCATAATTTTTACTACATATGCTGTTGGAGGTTAAATAAGATCACTGTGTAGTGTGCTCGGAACTGCGCCTGGCACTTGGAAAGTATGCAATAAATGGTGGTGACAATGACAACGACAATGATGATGATGATGATTACAACTGGGTGCTAGGCTTGCCACCCCGGGCTGGCAGTCCTCGGGGTGGGCAAGGAAGAGGTGATCAGCTTGGTGGTCTGTGAGCCAAGGCTCTGTGACGAGCTGGGAGGGACTGTGCTTCTGTTGGGGACGTCTGCCCTGGCTCCCCTGCACTGGACTTTTGGGGGAGGTGGCGATCCTGAGTTGTGTGTGTTGGGGAGGGCTCCCTGGGCTCAGCCACTGGGACCGGGCTGGGTCACTTGTACTTACTCAAATGGGTCGCTGGGGTCAGCTTTCTGCAGTTCTGGAGGGATCGGGATCCGCTTGTAGTACATCTCCCAGTCAAAGGCGCCCCGCATGGCATCCCCCGCCTGCGTCTCATACCGGAAGTCGTCGTGGTCAATCACATCGATCATTGGGCACACAATGGTCTTGCGGTTCCGAGCAATGCGGTCTGAAGGAGCCAAGAGATGCCCATTAAGGAGGCCGGATGGGAGAGCAGCTACATGCATGACCCTGCTCTGCAACTTATTCACATTTCTAACATGTTTCCTGGGTGATTTCTCTGAACACTCGAGTTTGAGAATCCGTGAGGAAGAAAGTGCACAAGCTTAAAGCAAGATGGACCAGGGCTCCCAGCCCATCCTGCCGTCCACGAGAGGGCCCTGGGCCAGCTACATGAATGACATCTCAGCCTCAGCATTCTCCTCTGTGAAACGGGGAGAAGAGGGTCTGGTTGCAGGAGTACTGGATACAGTAATGCTTGAAGGTGTTGAGCACAGGTGTCTGTCATGCTCAGCATTGCTATGGAAAGAGATTAACTTCCTTCTGGGAGGGTCCCTGTTCTGGCCCTCCCCATTCCGAGTCCTGAACTTGACCTGTGGCTCAGCAGCCAGCACTCCAGCACTTGCCCCTCATGGCAGACTGCCTGTCCCTGAAGCTCCCCAACACCTCGTAGCTGCCATCAGAGAACAAATGGTCCTTGCAAGAGAGTCCAGCTCACGTTTTCCAACCGTCAGAACTACTGAAGAGGGATCGGACTATCCCATGAGCTCCTCAGGACTGGAGGTGTGCAAGCAGGGCCTGGTGGACCTCTGCCCTGCAGGAATGCTGCAGGCAAGGTGACTCAAGACAGCAAATGGGGGTCTTAACCTAGATGGCTCTATGTCCCTTTCAAGCCAGGGAGAAGCTGATTGTATAAAATTCACTCTCTGCCCTTCAGTGCGCTTCCTGACAAGAAGCCCTGACTACAGCCAGGAGGTGCCACTGACTGGGGCAGATGATCTGCCATGAGGGGCAAGTGGGCTGTGCTTGGGCCAGGAGTCAAGTCCAAGTCTTGGAATGGGGAGCCTGGTAGGGCCAGGGTAGGCTGGCAGCTGCCTAGCGCCCAGGCTTCATCAAGCTATAGCAGATTTTTCTTCCAGGAGAGAAAGCAAAGTTTTGCCTTTTGCTAAACTGCAAGACACGATCCATAGGTGGGTCATGAAACTGTGTGTGTGTGTTTGTAGTGAAGCAAAAAAGAATGTCAGGGTGCATTCTAGGTGATGAGGGAAGGTAGTTTTGGGAAATATTTCAGTCATACTGCATCAGTGTGTACATTTGTGTACTGGATTGACATGTCTAATGTATTTCTGTGGCATATGGTCAAAAAACTGAGAAATGGTGCTTTTGATGCTGTGTCCCCGAGTGTAGATCTGGGGCCACCAGTGCCAGAAGCACCGAGGGTGTGTTAAAAAAAAACCCCCTAGGGCTTGGGGTGGAGCCTGGATCTGCCTTGTGGACATGTTCCCTAGGGATTAAGGAAGAAGAATCTTCCCAGGGAAAGATCTAGAAAAGGGCCACTCTTCCTGATAATTCATGGCCACATGAGGGATTTCCCTTCCAGAGAGGGTGTGTGCTGAGGACACAGTGCTCTGCTGGATGCTGGCTGATTGGGGGAGGTGTAAGGTCAAGGCGGTGGCATCAGAGGTAGCATTCCACGGTGCTGTACTCACTTGAAGACACAATGTCCAGGTGCAAACCCTGGTTTTGTCATCTATGAACAGTATAACCTTGGAAAAGGTTATCTGATGTCTCTGAACCTCTGTTTCCTGGCCAACAAAATGGAGGAAGACAGCACCTATTTCCTGGGATCTCTGTGAAGGCCAAGTGGGACGATGGGGCCAAGATGCTTAGCCTAGCCTCGAGCACGTGACGAGCCCCCTGCTGACATTCTTTGCACCCAGGATCGCTGGAAGTAGCTCAGAAGCAGGAGCTGGAAGGGGGAGTATCCCCCTCATTCTCTCTGCCCTTCAGTTTTCTCATTTGCAATATGTGGATAATAAGGCCTGCCCTGTCCGCTTTACCAGTCACATTCAAATGTGGGCTGTGATCAAAAAAAGATAAGGGACTAGCAGAGGCATGATGATGACGACGACAATGATGATGATAATGATGATGACAGTGATGATGGTGGTGATAGAGATGAAGAAAATGATGAACAACAGTGGCTTTCCTTTCAGGGGAGCTGAATCCCTTTCAGGCTCAGAAATGCCTACTCTCCAAAGAAGGCAGAGTGAACTGTGCATGTTCATGGTTTCAGAGACAAAAGCTGTGATGGGCTCGGTCAGCTGTTCATATTAGCAGGGATAGACTTTTACATCTACACCAGTGGTTCACATTTCTATTGGAAAAAGGGAAAAAGAAGAGGAAGAATGTTTCTTCCATGTATGGTTGCAGATTATGAAAATTACCCTCATATATTTCCATAGAAACAGAGTTAAGGCTGTTAACACAAGGCTTAAGGCTTGTTAACCGCAAGCTCAGCTTCGTGTTCTACCACTTCAGTCTCTTTATGAGTCACTGAATGACCCCCCCCAAACGCAATGTTCCTTCAGGACTATAAATTAGATGATTTATTATTTTTTTAAATTAAAAACAAATATTTTATTTATTTGGCTGCATTGGGTCTTAGTTGCGGCACGCAGGATCTTTCCTTGCAGCGTGCAGGATCTTTCGTCATGGTGTGTGGGCTTCTCTAGTTGCAGCACATGGGTTCAGTAGTTGTGGCATGTGGGCTCTCTAGTTGTGACATGTGGGCTTAGTCGCCCCATGGCAGGAGGGATCCTAGTTCCTGAACCAGGGATCAAACCCTCGTCCCCTGCATTGGAAGGTGGATTCTTAACCACTGGACCACCAGGGAAGTCCCAATTAGGTGATTTACAGTGAAGCCTTTTCTCTTTTTTGTTCTCTTTCAGTCATGAGAGGCAGATGCAGATCTCTTGGTTTAATTAGGTAAACAGTTTACCAGAAGATCTGGGTTATATCCTTTTCCTAACCCAGTGGGATCCTGGACCCTTGGGGTCAGAAGCATATCATCTGATATTAATTAGAGTTTCATGCTGATCTGTGTTAGGAAACAAACTTGCTGGGTTACCCCATTAAACCGTGTGGGTTTTGCTTTCTGTCCTCACTTCTGAATGGGGGCCTAACCAGTGCTCCCCGAAGTATAGTCCCTGAACCAGCAGCACTGGCACCACCCGGAGGCTGTTAGGAATGCAGCTTCTAAGGCCCCGCCCCAGACCTCCTGAACCAACCACTGTGGAGCAGGGCTCAGCACTCTGTGTGTTAACAAGTCCTCTAGGTGATTCTGATACACACTCAAGTTTGCCCTAAACTCGAGTCCTCTTTGCTCCCTATGCTTTCTGTTACGGAGAGCATACCCATCCATTTTTGAGGCGTTCACTTTTCTCTCTGGATTGACAGATCTTCCCCAATCTGCCTCCATCTCTGTCCCTCACCTGACTCCCAGCCCCAGTAGGACATTTCCTCTTCAGCGTCTACCTGTCAGCGGCAGCTCAATGCCTTCCTCAAAGCTCAGAGCCTAGGGATTCAGACCTGGTTCTTCAACCCGCCCCGAGGCACCTCAGTGCCCAGCAGCCAGGCCTCGTGTCTCCCTTCTGTCCACAAGCCTATGTGGATGACTCCTAGATCACGCCGCCCTCTGTCTGGAGCCCTTATCTGAGAGCTGTCAGAAACTCTCCAAAGAGGAAATGAATTTAGGGAGGCAGTGTGGAATCCTGAAAGAAGATATACTTTGGAACCAGAGAGATGGTGACTTTGACACTTATTGCCCAAGGGATCAAGTGAGTCACTCAAAATCTCTGAACTTCAGTCTCTTCTATTATAAAAAGGGGAGACTTTCGACCTGGCATGGTTTTGTGAGGGCTGAAGATAAAGCTTACAGCGTCCCCTGCTCACAGCAGCAGTGCAGTGAATGATAATTGTTCTAAGTTGGTATGATGGTGTTCCCTACAATTTGGCTCTTAGCAGTAGGCAGCCTTGGCTTGCTTTCCAATAACACCTGAAGTAACCTGCGAGAAGCAATCATGTCACTAGACACTAATGTGCTTTATGACTTTGGGCAAGTCACTTCCCCTCTCCAAGTCTCAGCTTCCTCCTCTGTAAAGTGAAGGGACAGAACTTTTAAGGTTGCTCTGAGCACTCCTGAGGGCCTGACACCCTCATGGCACCTGGCATTGTGCTGGGTGCATCTCAAGCAGGCAAGGGAAGCCTTGTAGCATAGATGACTCCCTGCAGAAAGCAGGACTGGAGGCCAGTGGCTCACTCCAGGCCGCCTACCTCACCTTGCAAGCCTCCCTTACCAAGCAAGGGGGGGAGCCAGTTGACATTGGCTTCACAATGTGAGTCCAAGAATGTGATGACATCCCCAGTTGCTGCTGAGGCCCCCAGCATCCGGGTCCTTATCAGCCCTTCCCGTTTCTTGGTTCGGAGAATCCTCACGCTGGGGAAAAGGGCCATGTAGTCTTCAAGTGGCTTCTTCAGGTGCTCTGTGAGGGAGAGAGAAGAGGACAGATGGATAGATGGGTGAGTAATCATCCTTGTGACCCCTTCCTTACATGTGCACTGCCCTTTACAGTTTAGATAGAGCTTTCCAGTGCACTGTCTCATTGGACCTTTCAGATAGGGTCAAGAAGGGCAGGAATAACCGCCTGTGTGTTGCAAAGGGGGAAACTGAAGTTTAAAGAGGTCCAGTGTTAGTGCCAGACCTGGAACACAGAGAGACCTTCTGTACGAGGGCGTTAGCAGCTGTGGACCCATTCCCTCATTTTCTAGCAACAGTACTCTGATTTTCTTTGGGAAACTGCCCCTCCCCTTCTCAGTCCTTCAGACTTGTGGGCTTGACTGCATCTCCAAGCAGGAGGAGCATGTGGCTTGGGCCTGACCAATCAGGGCATTCCATTTCCTTGGCCACAGTGATTGGTTCAGGGATGGACATGTGGCCTAAATTGGTCCAAACAATGAATCCTGAGAATTCTTTTTCAGAACTATTGAAAAATGAGGCCCTTTTTTCTTACTAGAGTTGCTAGGTTGGTTGGCCCTAAGTCTGGAGTTGCTTGTGACATCTTTAGCAAAATAAGGTGATGAGAGGTGGTGGGAAGATCTGCTGAGACTGAAGTCAACATGTAAAAAGAGAGTGAAAAGATGGAGACAGACATTATCCTGATAACATTTTGATTCTCCAGATCCCCCTGTGCCTGAAGCAGAGGGACTCGCAGACGTTCTTATTACACATAACAACCAATTCCTCTTTTTGCTTATTCTAATGTAGGCTGGCTTCTGGCCCATGCCTGGAAAAGCTGTTATAAATAAATCTCAAAGACAGTCTCTTTCTACTAAAAGTGCCAGCCTTAACGTTAGTGTCTCTTGATTTTAATCAGGGTTACGGCCCTTTATGAAAACTCTAGTATGGCTACAAAAAAACCCTATAGTTTATATCCTACTTAATGGTGAAATATTGAATGTTTTTCTCCTAAGAGCAGGAGAAAGGCTGTCCACTTTCTCTCCACTTTAGTACTGTTCTAGAATTCCTAGCCAGTGCAACTGGTAAGACAAGGAAATAAAAGGCATAAAGATTGGAAAGAAAAAGGTAGCGGTATTTTTTTTTTTTTTTTTTGCTGTACACGGGCCTCGCACTGTTGTGGCCTCTCCCGCTGCGGAGCACAGGCTCCGGACGCGCAGGCTCAGCGGCCATGGCTCACGGGCCCAGCCGCTCCGCGGCATGTGGGATCTTCCCGGACCGGGGCACAAACCCGTGTCCCCTGCATCGGCAGGCGGACTTTCAACCACTGGGCCACCCCCTGTAGCAGCATTTTTAATTGTAGATGACATGATTGTTTACACAGAAAATCTTAACAAATCTACAAAGAAACTAGAACAGGAAAACTTTGCAAGATTTCAGGATACAGATCAGCATTTAAAAATCAACTGTATTTCTATAGACAAGCAAATAAGAAAGCTATTTGAAAATGCAATTAAAATGGTAAAAATACCATTTACAATTTAACAAAGTGAGTACAAAATGTATACTGAAAACTACAAAACACTGTTGAAAGAAATGAACAACCAAAATAAACGGTAAGATAGTCCATGTTCATGGATCAGATGACTTAATGTTGTTAAGATGGCAATACCTCCTACATTGATATACAGATTCAATGTGATCAAAAAATCACAGATGGCTTCTTTGCAGAAATTGACAATTGACAAGCTGATCCTCAACTTTATGGAAATGCAAAGGATCAAGGAATCCAGGACAGCTAAAAAATGCTTTTCTGTTTTTGCTTCTCTCTGAAATATTTGGGTTCTTTTACTTAATTAATTTATTTATGGCTGCATTGGGTCTTTGTTGCTGCGCGGGGGCTTTCTCTAGTTGCAGCGAGTGGGGGCCGCTTTTCATGTGGTGCTCGGGCTTCTCGCTGCGGTGGCTTCTCTTGTTGCAGAGCACAGGCTCTAGGCGCACAGGCTTCAGTAGTTGTGGCACATGGGCTTAGTTGCTCAGAGGCATGTGGGATCTTCCCGGACTGGGGATCGAACCCGTGTCCCTGCACTGGCAGGCAGATTCTTAACCACTGTGCCACCAGGGAAGTTCCTAAAAACTGTTTTGATTACTTATACATGAACGTTCATAGGAACAGTATTCACAATAGCCAAATGGTGAGAATAACCCAAATTTCCATCACCTCATACATAGATAAACAAAGATGGAATATATCCATACAACGGGATATTACTCAGCCAAAAAAGAAATGAAGTACTGATACATGCCACAATGTGGATGAACCTAGAAATCATCATATTAAGTAAAGGAGGCCAGACACAAAAGGTCACATATTATATCATGCCATGTGTATGAAATTCCAGAGCAGGTAAATCCAGAGACAGAAAGCAGATCAGCGATTACCATGAACTGGGGTGGAGGGGAATAGGGAGTGAGTACTTAATAAGTACGGGGTTTCCTTTTGGGGTGGTATAAATATTTTGAAACTAGATAGAGGTGATGGTTGCACAACGTTATGAATGTACTAAATGCCAATGAATCGTACACTTTAACATCGTATCGTATATTTTAACATGGTTAACTTTATGTTATGTGAGTTTTACCTCAATTTAAAAAAATGGGTAAAGGACATGAATAGGCACTTCTTGAAAGAAGATATACGAATGGCCAATAAACCCATGAAAAGATGCCCAACATCATTAGTCACCAGGGAAATATAAATCAAAATCATAATGAGATACTACTTCACATTCACTAGGATGGCTATAATGAAAAAGTAAGATAATAAGTGTTGACAAGGATGTGGAGAAATAAGAATTCTCATACACTGTTGGTGGGAATGTAAAATGGTGCAGCCACTTTGGAAAACAGTCTGGCAGTTCCATAAATAGTTGAACACAGTTACCATACAATCCAGCAATTCTACTCCTAGGTGTATATCCAAGAGAAATGAAAATATACGTCCACGTGAAAACATGTACACTCATGTTCATAGCAGCAATTTTCATAATATCCCCAAATTGAAAATCAAATCATCCAAATACACATCAACAGATGAATGGATAAATAAAATGCAGTGTATCCATACAGTGGAAATACTATTCAGCAATGAAAAAGAATGAGCTTTTGCAATAATATGAACGAGCCTGCTGGGTTAAAGGAGTCAGACAGTTCTGCTCTGAATTCACTCCATCAGGAGTTAGAGCTGGAAGGGCCCTCCTAATTCAGGGGCTGTGGCTGAATCACCTGGTGAGCTGGCTGCAGATACAGCTGCTTGGGCATCCTCTCAGGCGACTGTGATTTGGTAAATTGAAGGAAGCATCAGCATCTTTGGTTTTACTTGACCCACAGGTAATTCTGATGTACAGCTAGGCCTGGAAAGCACTGGAGTAGTTCAGTCTCTTCATTTTATAGACAGAAAGCTCAAGTCCAGAGAAGGGAAGGTGCAACAATTAACAGTAGAGCCAGGGCCCCTTGACTGCTGGATCCAGAACCCACTGAACCTTTTATTTTTCTAACCCGTATGGAAATGAACCATTTTCACTGGTAAGGCAGATTATGACTTGCAAAGGAGCTTCACATATTTTATCTCCCTTGATTCATAAAATCATACTCTGCATTACAGTTCTCCCCATTTGACAGATGAGAAAACTGATGCTCAAAGAAGCTAAGAAACTTGCCCAAGGTCATACAGCCAGTAAGTTGCTGGGTTCTCTGTAGAAACATGAGGCTTTCCCCTCTCTAGCTGTGTTTTCCCTCTCTCTCATAATCATACACTACTGGCACGATTTTTGCCACTTCTGCCTACCTCACTACAATTTACTTAAGATTTTCTTTTTTAAATCAACTCACTTAAAAAATATATTTATTTATTTATTTTGGCTGCACTGGGTCTTAGTTGTGGCATGAGGGATCTTTAGTTGTGGCATGTGGACTCTTAGTTGCAGCATGCATGTAGGATCTAGTTCCCCAACCTGGGATTGAACTGGGCCCCCTGCATTGGAGTGCGGAGTCTTACCCACTGGACCACCAGGCAAGTCCCAGCTCACTTTTTTTCAATTAAAAATTTATTTTAAAAGGAAGCGTTAAAAACTATAAATGGAAAATCGGTACCATTTGTGATAAAGAGCTAATAAATGAAAAAACCCAAACAAATAAGAATAAAGCGACGTTACTAGATTTTAGCCAGATCTTCCTGCCTCCCTCTTTGTCAAGAAGGGAGATATGGGCAACCAGCCGAGACTTTCCATCTGAGGTAATCAGAGGAGATGAAAGAGAGCTGAAAAGAGGAAGCATTCTCTCCCCATGAGTCAATGTTACTTAATGCAAAGTCTCTGGGCCACCTGAGATCATCTTAGGTACCGCTTAATCACTTTTGTGCTGGTGCACTTGGGGAAGCACTGCTCCAGACACTTGATTTAAAGTCTCCAGAAACTTAAAGAGTGGAGATGAGGTGTGTTTTGTGTTGTGTTGGCTGGCACCTTGCAAGTCGGAGCAATTAAAAGATATACAGAGGAAAGATTAACTCCATATACAACCTGAGGCTGGAAGGCTGAAAAATACTCCAGGTCGCCTCTTGCTTGCTTGCAAAGATTAATACGGCTTCTCCGGCCCTTTCCCACTTCTCTTTGGAACAGTGGCTCTGTAGAGAGCAGAAATTAATTTGCCCTAATTGAAGGACTAAATCTTTCCAAAATAGACTTTCTTGGGCAGTGAGACAAGACAGCAAGAGGCAAGATCACGCTCCAGATAGGCTGCTGTTCGGGCAGGAACACTATCTTTAAAGAAAAGAAAAAAAAATCCGCAGTCATTGTCTTGTGACCAGCGCTTCTTCTTGGCTGGGTTCAACTGGTAGGTCATTAACACGAGGATGAGATAATCTCCTATAGCACACCACTACTCCCAACAGAGGGAGATATATGCTCCTGTCCGGCTCTAATCATTGAGGGCCCTGCTCGGGCAGAGCCCCATCGCTAAATCACCCCAAACGCAGATGGCCGCAGTCATTACAGATGGACCAATTAAGGCCTTTTGACAGCCTGTGGCAAAGTCGGCGCAATTATTTAGGGGCAATTATGCTCCTCCTATCCTTATTAGAAAGAACATTTACACAAAATCAAGACTGTTGCCTTATTTTACCACGCTGTCTTCTCGGATGAGGACAGTCCGTAAAGTCATAGAGTTTTAGAGCTGGAAGGGGCTTTCGATGAAGGTGATGACGGTTCTGATCATGACAATGACAGGGAACAGTTCCTGAGGCCCTGCTCACACACGGAGCTCTCTACTGTATACACATAGTCTCTGTTGCCTACACCACCACTACAAATGGGGTACTATGGCCCCCTTTTATACAAAAAGACACCATGAGGCTCAGAGCGGGTGGTGTCACCTGCCCAAGGAGCACAGTTCATAAACGATGGAGCCAAGGTCTAAAACCCATCCCTGCCTGACTGTAAGACAGCACCAAACCCCATCTCTGCCTCACTTCCGTCAGACCCTCCATTCTACCCAGAGAGGGACGGCTAGGACCAGAAGTTAAATGTCTTGCCCAGAATCATACAGTGAGTCTGTGGCTCGGCGTTTTCCACGCCGGGACTTCCCCCCACCTTCATAAGCCCTAGGGCAGGGATGGCAAACAGGCTTCATGGAAGTGCCTGTGCTCACAGGTGTGTCATGGATAGCTAAAGCAATGTTAAGAAAGACTCTGAGGCTATAACCTGGCTCAGCGTGAAAATGCCAGGGCTGAGAGATGTCTGCCCCGAAGCAGCAGGAAGGCAACTGTCCTAATGCCGCAGACGCATCATTCCCATTGCAGGGGTTGCTCTGACGGCGCAGCAATACAGAATTGCTCTCGCCCTGATTATCCCTAATCTCAAGAGGAGCCAGAGCCATCCAATGGGGGCGGTGAGGTTGATCCTGAAGGGGAGCTCCCATCAGGGTAAGGCTCTACGCAGGTGTTCAAAGAGCACATACCAGAGTGCTCACAGGTGGATTCTGGGTGCCCTGCCCACACGCCTTCAGCATTTTGTTCTCTGCCTGCCTGCCTCCCACCCGTCAGCACCTGCCGCTGCCTGGGGCTCGGCATCCACGTGGTAGACCTCGACTGAGGGCCGCCGTGTGTGTGCACAACCGCCCCGGCTCCCTCGCCCCTCAGGCGGGATAACCCCGAGCACGTGCTCTGTGCTGGCTCCCCGTGGGGTCACCGTGGCTGCCTGCCGTGGTGCCCGGCATAGGCACCCTTCCTGGGTGTCTCCCCTTCCTCTTCTCACTTCCCCACTCTCTTGCTTCTGTTTCCTGAAATCTCCTCTCAGACTAACTCCTTGCACTCAAATCCTGTCTCAGGATCTGCTTCAGGAAACCCAGACCAAGACAGTGTCCGAGTGGCAGTCATGGGTTAGAGGATCTGCAAGGCTGAGGGTGTGATCCCTTGAAGGTGATGACTTTGGATCAGCAACACGATGATGTTTGGAACCGTTATTTCTGTAAATAATGGTCACCATGTGTTTAGCACGCTCCCTCCCAGGCATGAATCTAAGCGCCCAACATGCATTTATGCATCGCATCTTCCCAAACACTCCACAAGGCAGGTTGGTATCCCTTTTTTACTAATGAGGAAACTGGGGCACTGAGAGGATTAATAGCTTTGCCCAGGTCTACACAGTAAGTGGCAGGTCTTGGATTTAAACTCAGGCAATCTGGCTCCAGAGTCTGTAGGCTTCTTTGTTAAACTTCTTTAAAAAAAATTAAGAATCATTTCACACATATTTTTTAAAAAGTAGAATAGAATAACGAAGCCCCAAGGATCCATCACTCAGCTTTGGGAACTGTCACTGCTGGTCTCTCCCGTTTCATCCCCGCCCCTGCCCACTGGATGGTATTGGCGCTGATGGACTTTGTGCCTGTAACCATCGTGCCATTAGAGGGGAGAAGCCTGGGGGGTTAACATGGAAGGATATTACAGCTTCCTCTGGACTAGCTGTCCCTCTCCTAGGAACACGCCCAGTGAGTTATCCCAATGTTGGGCACCCAGTATCTTCTCAGGAAATTCTTGCTGATTATCTCATTGGACTCCCCGCAATCACCAATTCTGGGCAGGTATCATCAGTTCTGGTGTTACTGGAGAGGAAACTGAGGCTCAGGAAAGGGAAGGCCTTGCCCTAAGTCTCTCAGCTACTGAGGTATGAGTGAGGACCAGAACCCAACGCCTGTGCTTCCTTGGTCCTCCTTGTATATCCCACCTGAAAATGCACATACTTCCCCGGGAACTGCAGCCTCCCTGGTTCCTGTGTTTAATGGAGCCTTTCCCTCCTGTCTGCTCTGAAGGGCACTTAGGACTCGGAGGATGGTTCTCCCTGGTGGGCTGTGCACCAGGAGTTGCACTCAGAGGAGTTGCTGAGAGTTGAACTGTGTCCTCCCCAAAAGGTATGCTGAAGTCCTAGTACCTAGGAATGTGGTCTTACTTGGAAATAGCATCTTTACAGCTGTAATCAAGTTGAGATGAGGTCATACTGATTTAGGGTGGGCCCTAATCCAATGGCTGGTATTCTTTATAAGAAGAAGAAATTTGGACGCACAAGGAGAAGCCACTGACCACAGAGGCAGAGACTGGAGTGATGCTTCTACACGCCAAGAAACACCAAGCATTGCTAGGGAGAGGCGAGGAGGGATCCTTTCCTAGAACCTGCAGAGAGAGCATGGCCCTGCCGACACCCTGACCTCAGACTTCTAGGCTCCAGGACTGTGAGGGATTAAACTTCTGTTGTTTTAATCCATTGGTTTGTGGTGCCTCGTTGCAGCAGCCTGAGGACACTGAGACAGAAGAGAGGTTCTCATACACTGGCATTGAAACAGTGACACAGCAAGAACATGGCCCCGGTTCTGGCCACTGCTGTCTCTTGTCTGGACCACTGTGGTCTGTGGCCAACCAAAAGAGCCATGACTGCTGTCCCCGCATCCACTCTGTCTCTCTTCAGTCTGCACGCAGCAGTCCAGGGGTCCTCTTGGAAGAGAAGAGGACTGCACCGTGGCACCCTTCCAATCTCTTGCTTAAAACCTTTCCACAGTTTCCGTGGCTCTCGGAAGAAGGTCCAAAATCCTCCCCAAGGATGACAAGCTGTGTATAGTGGGTCCTGCCCCCTCTTCAGCCTCATCTTGCCCTTCCCTTCCTTCCTGCCCACTCCATGTCATCTTCTTTCAGGCGTCCAAAGGCCCCATGACGACCCACCCCTTCTGCCTCAGCGTCTGTATCCAAGCCGGCCCTTCTATCTGGACTGCTGAGGTTTAAGCCTCTTCACGTATCCCCCCAGTTAACTCCTGCTCAGCCTTCAGATCTTGGTTCACACCTCCGACTCCTCACTAAAGCCTTTCCTGACCTCCCAGACCACAGCAGGTCCCTAGGGCAGATGGCCACAGAAGCCCTGGACCTTGCCCTTCATGCCGCTCAGCTTGGATCACGGTTCCATACCCATGAACTGACTCAGTTTGCTTCCCTCCACTCTAGGCTGTAGGAGGGAGAGCTCTGTAACTGCTCTGCTTGCCAGTGTAGCCTTCGTGCCTAGTGGGGGGCCAGAGGCGTCTGCAGATCCCCGCTGAATCCACGCGCCTTCCTCCTCCATCGTTTCATTTGATTTGATGTGATGTGATTTCCCTGTGAAGGAAGCAGGTCACGGCTCATCATCCTCACTGCAAGATGAGGGAAGTCAAGTTCAGAAGACGTTTCTGGTCCAAGGTTACACAGCCAGCCAGGTAAGTGGTGAAGACAGGACTCAAATCCAGTTCAGTCTGTTCAAGAATCTCTGCTCTACTGCTGTGTGTAATCAAATTAATTCCCAAGTAGAGTCCAGAGTCTGAGCCTTGCACAGACTCCTGCTGAGGGGCACCAAAAATAAAGGAGCTCTGTGTGTCGCCAGAGCTGGCAGGACACCAAGCATATGGGAGAGGGCCCCGTGGATGGGACCCCAAGGGAAGAGGAGGAGGGGGAAGGAGAGGGGAAGGAGAGAGAGGGGGAAGAAGGGGAGGGGGGAAGTAAGGAACAAGTCACAAACCAGACCAATCCCTGTTGGTTCTCTGGCCTCGGGGGTGTTGTCAATGGTGCAGAGGTCGCAGCGGGAAAGGCTGGCTTCTGCACGCCTGTGCTGGCTTCTGGGACTTCTAGGTGTTCTGGGTCTTGTCACGTCTCAGCTCCGCTGGGCTTCTGGCTATTAAAGTGTCATAGCTCATCTGTTTCCAGGATTGATTTATTCACTTGTAAGTCTTAGCCACTGTATTCTAAGGCACTGCCAATCCATTTGGAGGCGGGCAGGGTTCACAACAGCAGGGAAAACCCTTTGTCCTATTTTGATACTCAGGTGCTTCTAGCCAAAGGACAGTTGTTAACATAAGGTAGACCCTCTTCTCTTTATCGTCACCGTCAGTGTCATGGTTTCTGCTGGGTGCTTACCGTGTGCCTAGGCCCAGTGTTAAGCACTGTTACCTACACACATTGTCTCGTTTCATTCTTACAACAACTCTCTAAGGCAGGCAGTGTGAACTATCTTAGACAAGGGGAAACTGAGGCCTAGAAAAGTTCTATGCCAATCTATGTTCAGACGGCTAGGAGGTAACAGCCAGGACTCAGACCAGGTGTTTCTGATGCCAAAGCGGGCATTATTAACCATGAAACTACACCACCCCTCGAAGTCCCTGGTCTCTCCATTCTGCCAGGTGGGTACCAGTTTCCAATCCCACAACCTCAACTCTATCTCCTACCCCTTGGGGTGTCCAGGGCTTTCACTTGCTTGGAAAACTTGCAGACAGGTAAATATAAATAGCAGGAAAATTTAAAAGAGAGGTCAGGAAGGAAAGCTATGTTTGCACCAGGATGGGTTTTTGGCAGGGGAAACGTACAGGCATTTAGGCATCATTTATTGTTTGGGAAAGGAAAGCAGACGAGCCCTTCAGGAGAGACATCCTTTTTCTGGCCCAGAGTCCCAGGAGGAAAGGGGCCTCTGAATTCAGCTAGAAGGCCGTTTACATTCTCCTTTGACACGGGTCCTCTTATAACACATTCTAAGGCATTAACAGACACTTCTGGTGTGTGTTTTTGAAAAAACAACCATTTCTTTCTTTTTTCCCTTCCCTCTTACCCTCCTCCCCCGCTTCTTGATAATAGCTTTATTGAGATATAATTCACATACCATACAATTTACCCATTTAAAAAGCATACAATTCACTATCAAGGACCCATTTCTTGCACTGGAAAGTAGCGAACCAACCATCCCTTAGTGAAGGTCTTTCTGCCAGGGAGAATTCAGTTCAGTTTAATCAAGAAAACATTTACTGCACTCCTGCTGCGTGTCAGGAACTCTGCCGGGCACATTCCTTTCTGTTGATCTAACAGGATCGTTTTCAAAGTGTGATCCCCAGACCAGTTGCAACAGCATCATCTGGGAACTTATGAGAAATGCCAATTCTTAGGCCTCACTCCAGACCGACCGAATCAGAGGAGTGGGGCTGTCGATCTGGAATTTAATGAGCTCTCCAAGTGATTCTGAAGCGTGTAAACATTTGAGGGACACTGGTCCAACGTAATGCAGACGGTGACCTCAGAGAAATAAACCTAGGCAGTTGTGATCATACAGCTGCCCCCTGCACCTGAGGGTTCTGCACCTGGGGATACAACCAACCACGGATTGAAAATCTTCAGAAAAAAAATCCAGAATGCTCCAAAAAGCAAAACTTGAATTTGCTGTGTTGTGGCAACTAGTTACAATAGCATTACATCGTATTAGATATTATAAGTAATCCAGAGACGATTTAAAGCGTTCGGATGAGCATAGGTTATATGTAAGTACTACGCCATTTTATATAAGGGACTTGAGCATCCAGGGATTTTGGTATCTGTAAGGGCAGGGGGTGGTGGTGATGGTGCTCGAACCAATCTTCCCATGGATACTAAAGGATGACTGTTTTAGGATCTCTAAGTGATTAGAAACAGAATCCCATGTTTCCTGCTAGAATAACAGAAACACTAAAGCTCTCCAAGGAATCGAGAACAATTTCCTGAACCTATAGCAAAACTGCGAAGGGGATGGGTGCCCTCTCATCCTCCTCCTCAGACTCACAGTGGTCCCCACCTGGCCTGGACTCCCCTTCACCTCCCACCAGGACCCTCCTCTCACCTTCAAGTGAGAAAAGACCTGACAAACGAATGCACCTCCTGAGAGGCTCACAGCAAGGCTTCTCAAACCACAGCACTAAGAATCCCTAGGGGAACTGGTTTTCACACCCTTACCTGGGCAGCCTCGGAGATTCTGATTCCCTATGTCAGGGAACAGTGCCTTCAAATCTTTTGACTATGACCCATAAACAGAAGTACATTTTACATCATGAGCTGGTACACATATACATAACTGAAATACAAGGTGTGATGCACCCGGATATGTTTTTTCTATTCTATCCTCTTGTATTTCACTTTTGTTAAAAAGCTGGTCATGACCCCAGAAACTGATTTCATGACATTGCAATGAGTCTACTACACTGTGAAAAACCCTGACCTAGGGCACAGTCTGGAACCTACACCATTAGAAAAAGATGCCCCACTTGACTCTGAGGTCCTTGGCCATGGCCCCTGACCCAAGGCTAGTGCTCTTTGCACAACACTCCATTGTTGTTAATTGTTATTGTTATTGGGCTTCTGAGAATGTACAAAAATGTAGCCAGGGTCCAGTTCTATAAGCAAGATTGTAATTGCACTGCTTACCTTGATAGGTCATTACTAGAATTCCTGTGTGTTCATTTGAGATCTCTGGAACACCACATGGGTAGAGAAAGTCATCACTCCCAAATGGCCACTTTCCTTCTACCAGAAACTTCAGAGAGCATATTTTAGGTGTCTCTCCTTTCACCCTAAGAGCTGCCAGGAAGTTATGTGTATGGGGGCTTTTGCATCTATGGGCCTATTGTCTCAAGCAGCTGGAAAAGATCAAGGATACAGCAGATTTAAGGGAACTGGGCCAAAACCCTTTACCAAAAGCCAACAGAGTGCCAACATCTGGCTGACTCACCTTCTGATTCAGGGGTTTCAACCTTATCCTACTCAATGTCCCTTTATGTGACAGTTGTTCTGTATGGTCCCCTTTAATATCTTAAAATAAAATTCATAAATAATACAAGGTGCTTAACACCCAATTGGGGAAAATTCTATATAATGCCCCAACTGTGATATAAAGAAAACATAACAAAGTAACAAGTTTTTCAATACGTAAATGCTTGGAATTGCTACAAGAAGATAAAGAAGTAGCCAAATACTTGTACTTACAGGTGTCATATACTGAACACATATTGGTTCACCTTACAGACCAGCACAGGTAAGTGGGTTGGCAACTCAGGTACCATGAGCAGCACTGCTGTTGATGTAATTTCCTACAACACTGGATAACTCCTGGTGGCGTGCCAACCCCCCCAAGCAAATCTTCCCTTGACATACATGTGTTCCTAGAAAAGTCAGCACCGTGGCCTACCTGGGGAGGGGAGAGAATTCACTTTGGGGAGGCGTGTGTGTAAGCTGTTCCGAGTGGTAGTGGGCAAGAGGGGAGGAGAAGTTGGGCGAAATGCACGTGGGCATGTTCCAGTAACAAAATGGATTTCTGGGGGGAACCTTTGGGAGGAGGAGAGGGGAACCAGTAGGCTGGGTGTTGTGTGGCGGGAAAAGTCAGAGCAAAACGCATACGTGATGTAAACCCCTCCTCTGCCGCTTCCATCAAGTGTTCAGTAAAGTCTAAAGCCCTCCAGTTTTGTGCACATGGACTCTTCCGGGTGCTCTCCATCCAGAGTGGAAACAGAGTGAGTCCCTGAGCAGAAGCCAGAAGCCAAGGAGGCAGCAGACTAGTACAAACTGTACTAGGCACCAGGAGCTGTCCCAGGTACTTGGCTGGCTCATCCCACACACATCCTTCACTGCCACCCTATGAGGGGTAACCCTATTTTACAGATGTAGAAACTGAGACTCAAGAAGGGTCTGCCACCGCCCATGATCACACAACTAGTGGTGGTTTCTCTGAATTCAAGCCCTAATGTGTCTCTTTTCACCATCCCTCACAATCAGTGGCCTCTTGGTCTGATGGCTTAGATTAACTTGTTAGGTTTATAGGCAAACCTCGTTTTATTGCATTTCACTTTACTGAGCTTCGCAGATGCTGCGTTTTTTACAAAATTGAAAGCTTGTGGCAACTCTACGTCAAGCAAGTCTGTCGGCGCCGTTTTTCCAACAGCTCACTTCGTGTCTCTCTGTCACATTTTGGTAATTCTTGCAGTATTTCAAACTTTTTCATTTTTCATATTTTTTACTGTGATCTATGAACAGTGATGTTACTACTATGACTCACTGAAGGCTCAGATGACGGTTAGCATTTTTTAGCAATAACGTACTTTTGAAATTAAGGTATGTACATTGTTTTCTTTAGACACTGCTATTGTACACCTATTAGATTGCAGTGTAGTGTAAACATAACTTTTACATGCACTGGGAAACCAAAAAATTCATGTGTCTCACTTTTTTTTTTTTAATTAATTAATTTGTTTATGGCTGTGTTGGGTCTTCGTTTCTGTGCGAGGGCTTTCTCTAGTTGTGGCAAGTGGGGGCCACTCTTCATCGCGGTGCGTGGGCCTCTCACTATCGCGGCCTCTCTTATTGAGGAGCACAGGCTCCAGACGCGCAGGCTCAGTATTTGTGGCTCACAGGCCCGGTTGCTCCGCGGCACGTGGGATTCTCCCAGACCAGGGCTCGAACCCGCGTCCGCTGCATTGGCAGGCAGATTCTCAACCACTGTGCCACCAGGGAAGCCCCCATGTGTCTCACTTCTGAACCTGTAGTACCTCCGAGATCTGCCTGTATTTCTCTGGCACTTTTCTGAGAATGAATGGGAATTTGACCTCCAACATAGAGACAAACTGTACACCTTCCCCAAACAGTTGCTTTGAAACCACAAGCCCCTCTGTTCCTTGGTATCACATTACCCCACTCCTCAGGGCACAGGTATTTGGCCTGAACATGCTTTTGGTGATTTCAAGAATGAATTACACTCCTTCCTCAAGCAATCACATCCACCAGCCAGCTCCCAGAAATAGAAAGCACTTCATCACACAAATTAACTCCTCTCCCCTCTTTCACAGAAGATGAGTAATCTATTAAAAAAGAGATGCTATTATCTAAACAGGCAGCCTTATCTCCACTTTTAATTTCAACTAAATGCATTGGTCCCTTTTCAGTGGGTGGGTAGGGCCATAAATCTGTTTAATAATCAGATGACAAATAAAAACATACCAGAAACTACCACCATCAAGCTAATTACAACGTCCCCTGTTTTCTGAAAGCCACTCCCTACCAATTAGCTACAAATGAGAAGACAAGGCTGGGTCCCTTGGACTTGGCCATCCCCACTTTTTCGCCCAGTTGGAGCCCACCCAGGGGAGCAGATTCATGGGCAATTCCAGTTTTGTGTTCTTGGTAGCTGCTCTTAAATTATGTCAGGTTGTCAGGTGCTGGAGAGCAACATGTGTTTAATTTAGGATGCCGGCTTCCATGCCTATCGTTTAAGGTGTTATTAAAAAAGAAAAAAAAAATTCTCCACTTTAACAACAGTGTCAGCCTGTCAGTTTCATATTTGTTAAAGGGCAAAAGTATTCCCCTGGGGGAGATTTTCCTGCTCAGTGCTCGGGAAGAGAAAGCTTTCCTTACCACCCTCTCTAACTACTGCTCCCTATCCCCCCAAATCCCAACCCAACCTCTGGAAACCTCTGCTTTTTGGAGTCCTGAGACCTCATCCGGGCCTCTTCCCTCTCTGCTTCCTAACTGGTTAGCACCGGAGGAGGAACCGTGGTATCTTCAGCTATTCACAGAAACTTCCACATCAGGAACTAAGCTGGGCACAGAGGTCATCTTGGCCTCTAATCCCTTACCTCTCCTCCCATCCACACTGTTGCTACAACACAGGTCTACTGATGTCATGTGGTGACATTTCAGGCCTCCCAGCAATATCCAGAGCTCACCTTTCCAGATCCATCTCCCATCTCAAGCCTGCACCCAATCCTCTCTCTGCAGACACCACTTGACTAATTTTCTTGCCTTTGTTCCTTTACTCTTGCAAATCTCACAGCTCAGAGCATCCTTCTCTGCTTCTCTGTCCCATGGAATCCTATGCTTCCCTCCAGGATCAGCTCAAAGTGCTCCTGAATCAGCAATCGTGCGAACGATGCTCTCCTGATGCCACTGAGTGTAGCATGTGCTCTGCTTTCCATGCACGTTCGGGTTCAGGACTTGTGTCTCTCTGCCTAGCAGCAAGCTTCTTGAGGGCAGGACTGAGTGTGATTTATTTTCCCATCCCTCACAGCACCTGCCATGTGGCAGGTGCTAACAGATGTCTGGTGAGTGATCCTGGCTTGATATATTTTCCTTGTCATTTGCTGCTTTTATTTTTTAAAATCCATGTCACCATGATATGGCTCAACATGTCATCCAAGGGAAGACATCAAGCATGTTCAGGGGGCACTGCCATCTAGGTATTCACTTGTGAGTCTCTAAGCACAGGAGGTAGCATCAGGAAGCAAAAGTCAACTTCACAGCTGATGTTTATCGGTGAACTAACCACTCATGAAATTCCCACTCAAATATCACTCCCCACTTAATGAAAGGGTATATCTTTGCCCATCATATCCAAGTCTGTTTGTGAGATGGCTGTGTTTCAGATGTGACCATCCTTAAGTATAACACAAACTGATTACAAGGTGCTATAGAGGGAGCAGCAAATGCAAAGGCCCTGAGGCAGGTGGGGGCAGAACCTAAAGCAGTCATTAACAATGGTTAGTGTTTAAGGCCGTTTCCTGTAGGTGGACACTTGCACAGAATCTTAGGGCATGCCTCAACCATTCAGACTGACCGCAGGGAAAGAAACACCGCAACTGATACAGGTAGACTTCATTTTTGGATGTAAAGTGTTCTGAATGTTTTATCTTTTCCCTTCTAAAATGGAGAAGTCTTTACTAATTTTTTGTGATCCTAAATATGATGCATTTGTTGTAAAAAAAAGTTTTTTTAACCATCATGGAGGAAGGTAACATCTGAGTGAAAAACCACTCTGGTCTCATCCACTAGAGACGGCCATTCTTAATAGTTTGGTGTACTGCTCACCCAATTTTCCAGTGTTTTTGTGCTTATTTATCTATTTCTTCTGAAACCTGCTTTTTTTCCCCCCATTTAACAATATGTCATAGTCGTCTCTCTATATCAGTACATGTAGATCTATCATGACCTTTTTCCTACTATCTCTCTTGATCTACCAATTAACCCAGGTGAGGCGAACAGCGCCATTTTGCCTGACACGGAGACTAAGGTTGGGAGAGATGGAGTACTTTGCCCAAAGTCAACAACTGGTAGACTAGAAGACCAGGCTCTCTGCCTCTGTAGCTCATGTCCTGTCTCTGACACTATGCTGTCTGCCTTCAGAAGAAAGGACTCGATCCAGAAGAAAAAGTTTGCAGAGAGCGAGTTCAGCTCAAAGTAAGGAAAGAGATTTCTAATAATAAGAGCTGTCCAGTAAAGGAATGAGATAGCTCATAAGCCAGTGAGCTGTCCATAACTGGAAGAATTCAGAGGCTGAACTTATAATGCAAACCGTAGAAAAGACTCAAACGTTGGAGAAAGATGGCATGGCCTTGAAGGCCCCCTCCAGCCCTGGGACTGTGCAATTCTACGGTTCCAAGATGACATACCTGTTAATACAACCTGCCTGTCCATACAACAGCCTCTAAGACTGGTGAAGATCCAGCTCTGAGGACCTAATCCTTTAACCCGGTGGCTCCTTCTGAGATGCATTTAGTAATCAGCATGGAGAGAATGTGGTTTTCTTTCCATAAGCTCTAGCCTATCTTATCTGCCCCTGTAATTGTCTCCCTGCCCCAGTGGAGTAACTTGTACTTTCAATGTTGCTGTTGTTGTTTAAATTGAACTTGATATTTTTAATCAATTCATTGACTTGTATGTCCCTAGTACAGAAGATAATCTTGATTTTACCCTCAAATCAGTAAAGGTCTCATTAAGAATTTATTTCTCACCAACAACAATCCTTTTAAAAAGTACAAATTAAAGTAAAACATGTTCTCAAAGGAGAATCTGAACCTCAGGGAAAAAAAAATCAACCAATTTATTTCTGGCAAATTTCAAACATATACAGAAATATCCACAAAAATCTAATGAACTCTCTCTTTGTATCCATTACCCAGTTTCAACAATGACGAGCTCATAGTCAATCTTATTTCATTTAAACGCAGACTCTCAAAATCAACCACTGGCAAAGTTGCTTGAACCTAATATTAGACACAATATGATTTCATTCATTAAATTTTTCATACGAATTCTCTAAACATCACTGTTGTATTTTTTTTAGTGTGTCAAGGGCTAGAAAACACATGGAATGCTGCCTTCAAGGGAACTCTACAGGGTGGGTATGTATGAGGCAACATGGGCTGGGGGTTTTGTCTATTCTGAATCCAGAGCAGCACTGGACAGATTTTTCCAGTCCTCTGGTTGTGTATGAGCTGCTTGATGCACGTATGTGATTTGTTAACCTGTGCTCAAATACACACACACACACACACACACACACACACACACGCACACCCCTCTAACGCTTACTGCTGGGCAGAACAGAAGGAGCTGCCCATATCTGGGATATCATAAGCTTAAGTCCAAAGAGAAAGCACTGGCCTAGGACTGCTGTGGTGAGAGGCTCTCAGCCCTGGTGAGGCATCTTGTTCCCATGCAGAGACCCAGACGGCCGTCTGGGTTGCAAAGCCATGGACATCTGGCATCCCCCAGGAGCCAGTTGGTATGGTCTGCGGCATGACAGCAACAGCCCCTGGCTCCTCAGTGCCTTTTCTATCTGGGTCTGTCACAGGCCTGCCTCTCCCCCACCGGTGGCCCGGTTCCTGTGGGTCACCACTGCCTTCCTCTAGGCACGGGAGCACATTTAAAAAAGTGTACAATACGTGCTCATTTTGCAAATCAGATATGTGAAAATAAATTAAATATCACCAATTAACCCACTGTCTTGGTGGCCTCTTTTAATATTTTACGTCTGTTGGGGCTTCCGTGTCCTCTTAGTAGAAAATCCCTGTGGTCTGGAACACCATTCCTCCATATTCCTTATTGCACAGTTCAGCACAAAATAACATTTAACTGAGCCTCCATTATCTGCCAGGGAGGGCGTGAGCAGATCAGAAGCCAAGACAACCCAGCTCAGGCCCCAGGTCTATCAAGGAAGATATTTTTGCTACAAGAATAACATCAACAGCTGCCACACAGTGAGAGTGATTCTGTACAAGATATGGTGCCAAACATCCTACAAGTATTATCTCATTTAACACCCACAGCAATCCTACAAGGTGGGACTCTCATCTCCATTTTACAGATGAGAAAACTGAGGCTTGGAGAGTTGAGGATCTTATATACTGCTAGTAAGTGGCAGAGCAGGGACTTGAATCCAGGTCCGTGTGACTCCAGAGCATGTGCTCCTAACCACCGTGCCTTCCTTTAATAGTGGAAACATGTGCAAAGATTAGCAGCAGCACCGTGGACTGGATTAATGTTGGGGAGGGGACCAAGGGGAGTGGAGGCCTCCCAAGCAGAGTTTCAAAGGAATCATTAGGGTGGTGAGGTGGGGAAAGACACTCTAGGTAGAAACAAACCATGCAAAGGAAACAGAGCCTTAGACAGTTAAGTATATCCAGATAACTATACAGAGTCCACTGTCTTCTCCAGTGAAAAATCTTGTTAATAAACGGTGAAGAAGTAATGCATGATTTCTTTCAATTGAAAGGGATATTTCTTAAGTATGTATGAGTATCAAATAGAGGTTTTGCTAAGAAACAAAAATTTAGCTTATAAAGGCTTAAGACATAAACCCTCCTCCCACCCCGCCCCTTCCCCGAACCCTGGAAAGGGAACATGCTAAAATCTCTTGAACCTTGCAGGAAATAAATTGCTGGGTCAACCACTTTCTTTCCTTTAAGACAGTATTATTTTTTAATTAAATGAGAAATAATACACATATTTTCCTTCCTTGCTAAAAAAACCCCCAAAACTACAGATACAAGAGGGTAAAGTTTCTTTAGTTTCTTTTGCTATGACCCTTGATCCTACTTCACTTCTCTGCCTCACAGGTAATGGCTGTTAGCGGTTTGGAGTATGTCCTTCCATGCCTTTTTCTAATATGTTTACTCAAACATATGCATACACATTGAAAATATAAAGTATTGCTTTTGTTTGTGTGTGCATTTATAAATAAATGGTTCTGCAGCTTGCTTTTTTTTATACTTTATAGTATATGTTAGAGTTCTGTTTATGTCATTTGGATCCCGTGCCTTGTTTTTAATAGCTGCCTCATATTCCATATTAGTGATACATCACAGTTTATGATCCTTCCTCTACTGATGGGCACTTAGGTTGTTTCTAATTTGGTGCTATTACAAACAGTGCTACAGTGAGCATCCTTGTATGTGCCTCGTGGTACAGACGTGGTGACTATTTCTCTAGGACAGACACCGAAAAATGGAATTCCTGCGTTATAGGATGTGCACATTAAAACTTTTGGGGTACTTCCAAATTTCCCTCCAAAGTGGAATTCCCAATTTTTGTCCCCCCAGCAGTTCCTGTTTAGAACGGTGAGATTCTTGGGAAGGAGGGTGGGGTGGAGGGAGTAGAGAGGAGAGAGGGTATATTTTAAATGGCATATTGGATATAATAAAATAATTTAGAAAAATAGCTTCTGTTTTCATAATACAGATTAGATAAAATGGGGCTGGACAACATCTTTTTTGAGGGTGATACGTAAAAGACATGATCTCAAAGAGTGGGCCAGGCCCTGCTCCTCCGAGAGTCTCTGGTGAGAGAGGTGAGGAAGGAGAGGACTTGCATATTTTTTTAAAGGGAAGTAAATATTCAAAAAAAGAAAGGAAAAGAAAAGAAAAACAAAACAACCCAGAACCTTGTTAGGACTTGGGTGGAGGGGCGGTGTCGGTCACTGAATAACCGCTGGGAAGAACAGAACAGGGGAGGGGGACTAAGCTCTCCCTCCGCGGGCTGCTCCTGGCCTCCGGGGAGACCTGCGTCTTAGGAGGTAAATCTGGTCACCAACCAAACCACAGGGCTGGGCCTGAATTCCCCAGAGGCAGGGCTGCCCCACCGACTTCATAAATCTTTCCTAGGGTCAGACACTGCCGCTCAGCTGGTCTGACTGAAGAAGGTTGTCTAACCTGGCCGGCCCAGAACTTCAGGGGTGAAAGCTGCCTCTGGGGACAGCAGTAGTTAGGGAGGCGTGTTTCCGTGGCTTTTGATGCGTTAATGGTATATGAAGGAGGAGACAAGCCTTCAAAACAGAGCCCGGCTCTGCTCCGAAGTGTGCACCAATTAAGATGATTACTGGTTTCCTTACAACACAAATACTAATGGCCTGTCACGCTCTGGCATATTCTTCTTGGTAACCTTCAACTCCGAATGATTAATAAGGCTTTGGTGGCAAGGCTCACACACACAGGCAGAAAACAAAGCCGGGGGAACTCAACTCTGATGACTGCACATCCAATGAGGCAGAGGCTTGTGGAAACAAGTTCTGAAGGACCGGGACTGTTGGGGAGGGCATGGCCACCATCAAAGGGGACAGTGTCCTGGGAATGCTCTGAGGAATTAGAATTAGGACTAGCTGTGGGACCCCACAAAGGTCGCTTTCCTCACTTTTTTGTTACACGGGGATAGTAACCCTTTTCCTGCTGGCCAGGCAGGACTGTTTACATAAGAGGGTGCTTAAAGATGCAGAGAATGGGAACATCATCATTACTGGCAGTCGTGAAAATGAAAGGGGACACACAGATGGGAGTGGGAGTACATATGGCACAGTGGTGAAGAGCCAGGCTCCAAACCAGGCAGACTTAGGTTGAATGTCTTGCTTTTCTACAGACCAGTGCCGAGTCACTTAAATTTCTCTAAGCCTCCGTTTCCTCATCTGAGAAATGGGGATAATATATAACCTCCTCTCTTACGGTGTTAGGATGAAACGAGATCACATATACGAGTGCTCAGCAAGCCCTGGGTCTGGGACAGACTGAGTAGTAACACTGTCAGCCATAGTTATTATTACCGTGGTTACACCAAAAGCCAGGAAAAAGAGCTTCTACTTTGGAGACCCCAAGGAAACCCCACTTCCCCAACTTACATCTTCTAAAGACACCCCCTCCACACACACAACACTTCAAATTCCATCTTCTCTATTTTATCAAGGCCAGAGTGCACCTGATCGTCCTAAACCCAACTCTTTCCCAGGGTTCTGTGAGTTTCATCTCAGGAGAAAAATGGTAAAGACTGTTTTCCATTTGGCCTTTTCAGAAAGATGAACTGCTAGGTAGAGGTACCAACACCTCACTGATGCTTTTGGTCTAATATTCAGTACTTACTGAGGATATAATCAGAGGAAGCTCCCCCAAACACTGTTTTAGTCCCCCGTTTACCTTATGTAAAGCACTGTACAAAAGGGTCTCAAAACCTTCTCTCCAACCCAGTCACTGCCCCTAAATCCTAAATTCTGGGGTACCCTGGGCCCCACGGAAGTCCCCACCTCAGCTCACAGTGGGAGCAGACCCTATGGAATGCTTAAAGGGCCCCAGGATGGAGACAAGAGGGGGCCCACGTGCTTCTAGGGCCAGGCAGCTGAGGGATGTGTGTGACATGGACCAGATGGAAACCCACAAACCTAGCTGGGGTCACATGGGAATGTGGGCCCAGAGATGATATCAGGAGAACCAGAGTACCAGACTTTTAGTGGAATTCTCCTAACTTCTAAATATTCTCAATTCAATCAGGTTTAAAAAATTATTTTGAAGGTCAAACAAGCAGGTCTATGGGGCTGTATCCAGCACCTTGAAAGGAACATAAACTCTTCAAAGCTAGAAGTTTATGACCTAGAGCAAAGGAGCAGTAATTTACCAAATGGGGTTCTCTAAAGACCAAAGGAGTTTAACGGATCAGAAAAGAGAGAGAATAAAAACCACAGGTAATTCCACCACCCAGGCCACTATTACCACTTGGATCTATACACTTCCAAGCACGGGGGGAAAAAACATATGTTTTGCTTGGTTTTTATATTGCATAGGAACAGGCCCAGATGTACACACCGATTTGCAGCCTTTGCTCTCCTGTGCTTACCCTTATATTGCAATCACCTTTGCATCCTGTCCTCCTTGGGCCACTCTCTTACACCAAGCCCTCTTCCTGGTCAAAATGTGCTCACTCGGCAGTTTTTCTGGCATGAACTGAGCCAAGGTTTCTCAAATTTAAGTGATGAACAATACCTCTTAAAAGAAAAATATTACGGAGACCTCTTCCATAAAATCCTTCCATACCCAAGGATTTATCTGAGAAATACTAACCAAGGAAACCAAGGTTTCTGACTTCCAAGTGTGAATTTTCCTGGCAAGGTGACTCTACAGTTGCTAAAATAATAGTTTAAAAGATTAAAAATCAAAAGGAAAAAGGAAATTAAATAAAACCTGCCTAACTCTTGGATCCACTGAACCCCAGCTTCAGAAACACTGGTCTCAGGCACAACAAGGGGTGCCTTGGAACCCGAGGCCCTTGTGAGTTCAGCCTCTGAAGCGCCTCTTGATCTGGGACCACCCCTGCCGGCCCTTCCTCCCTAGAGACCCCATGGCTGGGGAACCACAGAGGTCAAAGGTTTTCACCTGTGGGCCCTAGAGTTGAACCCAGGTTCTCCTCCCACCTCCATGGGGGAGAAGCCATACTTTAAATGATTTTAATTAATATAATTAAAACATTTTAAAATTTTCAATTAAAAACTTTCTAATTAAAAACATGTTCACATCAGGCTCTTGGGTAAAATTTCTTCTGAAAAAAGTTTTCTGTGGTAACTAGACCTGCGGTGGAGATTACTCTGTAGTGCATATAGACGTGGAACTAGAACGCTGTACACCTGAAACTTATGTAATTTAAAAAAAGTTTCATTATTGAAGAAAGAAAAAAATTTGGAAAATCATAGATACAGGCCATTCTCCTCACTTTACAGGGGGTGAAACTATGACCCAGCGAGGGGCAGGGCTCGCTGGGTGACTAGTGAGTCAGTGACAGTCGGGCCTGAGGACTTGTTTCCCCACGGGCTGGGCTCCCTCCCTCGGCCCCATGCTCTGGATTCCCCTCCCAGACCCTTTCTCCCCATCATCCGTGAACGCTCACACCACTCCTGCCTGCCTGATCTCCCTGCTCTCCCTAAAAGAAGCATCAGGTACTTCACGTTTCAAGGGTTCCCCATGTATTTCCTCTCATGTGCAGATGGGAAGGCACAAATCTCAAGGGACAATCTGGGCAATCTGGGGGCGTCTCCACACTGAACACTGGCATCATCCCAGAGATGTGCACAGCTGCGGGGTCTCCAGCACGTGTGAGCGAAGGGGTTGGCACACTCAGCAAGTCTTATAAAATGCAGACGTAATCTTCTTAGCTGGAGACACCTTTATGCTTCCGCTAAAAGATGAAATGAATTCAGAGTCCATTCCTGTTCTACACATCAGAACAGAGGCCTTCGGGAGACAAGGTCTCCCTCAGTCCTGCAGCTGAACGCCTGAAGGCGGCCCTGGGTCTGTGACGGGAGGAAGGGGAAGGGGCTGAGAGGCAGGGTGGACCTTAGTGTGGACCCAGTTCTGGGCCTGAGTGAGTCTGGCCTTGAACTTGCTGTGTGACCTCAGACCACACACTTATCCTTTCTGGGCCTCAATTTCCTCATCTCTAAAATGTGGCTACTCCCATGTAGCCAATTGCTGGATTACAATGAGAGCAGAAATGGGGGATGGTGTCTGGAGTCAACGTGACCTGTTTGTCGCTTACCCTCTGCATTTCAGTGACCTCATCTGCAAAATGGGAGCAAACCAACTTATTCATGCTGGGAGAGGAGTGAATGGATCAGAGATTCTCGCTTAAAAAGAAAAGTCAGGATATCCCCAAATCAACTCTTGGACATTCAACAGCAGCTGCAGCCTCGAACACATCATTTTTAAGCAGGTGCTCATATAGCCAACAAGGTTTCTGGCAGACCCACCCCCATTGTGCCCTTGTCCTTCAGGGGCTCACTCTCCAGCTGGAGGGGCAGGTGCCAGGCCTGGAACAGGAGGGACCAGACACTGAGGGTCCATCCTGAAGGCTCGGCATGCAAGCTTCAGGACCCCGGGGAGGGGAATCCAGCCTGGGCTAGAGCATCAGAGAAGCCTTCTTGGAGGCGGCAGGACCTGATCACCCTGGACTTGGAAGGTGAGGAGGAATTGGAGGAAGCAGAAAGGAAGTGATGATGAGGAGAGAGGGGGGTCCTGGGGGGTGTGAGGTTGGACAGGTAGGTTGGGCTCTGGGCCTCGCTCTCCTGGCCATGTCGGATCTTGCCCTGTGAGGGCAGACATGTGACCCTGACCTGCAGCCCCCAGCCCGCCTCTGTCCCAGCCCAGCCATACAGGGTGCCAGACAGAGAGCATGTGCTCAGTACATCTCAAAGGAGTACCTACGTCTATCACGCACACGTCCTAATTCAGCACGATCCACTGACAGCACCACAACAACTCGACACTCTGGTTGGGGAGACGAGAGTGAGACAAGCCAAAACAACGCCCAAGTTATCAGATGGACTTGAAGTTGAAATGATAACACTCATGACTGATGACGTTCATGAAGTGACAGGACCACATGGATACACCCAGGGTCAGGCACGATACCCACGGCCGGAGCTCTCAAGGGCTGTGATGCCACCATTTGTTCTCCCACTCAGGAAAGCATGGGGGTGACAGATGTGTGAGTGCCATTATTATAGGGATATACTGGATGCAAAGCTGTGTGCTTTCTCAGAGGTCCCTAGCTGTCTCCCCTCCCCTCCCCTTCTCTCTTTCACACTCTCTCCCAATCCCCCGCCCCATCCACATCAGGTCACATGGCGACTTAGACGAACCTAGTAAATCAAAGCAGGGAGTGGAATCTGGCTTTCTGAACAGTTGCCAAGGGGCTGGAAGTTAGTTTGAATTTGGTCCCATAGGAAACAGGAGATGAGAGACAGCCAAGTAGAAAAATAACGCCCCCTTCCCTTTCATCCACAGACTACACCAAGATGTTGCTCCTTGTTTGCAACCCATGGGAGAGGTCCCCCTAGGGAGAGCACACCCGCTGATGCTGGAGGTCACTGTGCAGTGGAAACCTCTGCTGTAATGGCCTCTCCTTTCTTGCCCCATTTCCTCCCTTTATCCTTACTCTCACTGCCTTGGGCTTGCAACACCTTATCCATAGCTTAGGTTCTGTTTTCTAGAGGACAGTGGCTAAGTAAGGCAAAGAATAACCATATATTTGCTTTACTTTGTAAAATAAAAGTACGTCACTCACAAACATCGGTGCTTTAAGAGTTGTCAATAACAAAATGACTTGTGTGCAACACACCTTATCACACATCCCAACCCATGGTGTCCCAATACAAGAGAAGAGAATGAGAGGAGACAGAGAGCACTGGTGGGTTTTGATTCAAATACTCAAGGGCGCTCTCGTTATCTGTTAATTCCACAGACATTTCACCATGTCGCTATGTGCCTGGCATTGCACAGGGTACCAGGGACGCAGAGGTAACTAAGACGTGGTCCACGTCCTCAGGGAGTAAGGGAGATATATAAACACTGGGGTAGGTGCTGTGTGACAGCTGAGTGATTCAGGAGGTAAGGACCCTCCCTGTCTTGTCTGAGGATGGGAGATGGGGGAAGAGATCGGCTCACAGAGCTTGGTCCTGAAGGGTGAACAGTTTGCTAGGAGGACAAGGTGAGCGGGAAGAAGGTACTCTTACACTCTGAACTCCCACTACCTACTGCCCATTCTCTGCTGGCAGCACAGACTTCATCTGCCTCTAGACCCCAGCTCCTCAGGGCAGGGACCGTGTCATGTGGTTTATCAGGATATCCCTAAAGTCCCACTGGAGACCTGGCTTGCAGCAGGGACCCAGCGGAGACCGTGGAGCCATGGAGAGGCACAGATGGCCTGGCTCAGTGATCTCCAGCTCTCCCTTCCAGCCAGCGCGCCCGAGGGACACTGCTCACTGCAGCCTAGGGCCACCGCGATCCCCCGCAGCCAGGTTCCCTCCAGGGAGCAGGTGGAGGGTGGGAAGTGAGAAAAGGCCTTTCGGCAACTTGGTTCCACTCCTCTGGGTGGGGTGGAAAGTGCTTCTCCCATGAGAACCTTGGCCCGGGATTTGGTTAATGATTAAATCATGTGTGGTAGGATTATATAATATCTAAAAAAGGTCACTGCTACCCCTTTTTACTCTCAACTGCTGCTTCGCTCTCTTCACCATCACCACCTCCCCTTCCCCAAACAAAGCAAAACTAAAACCACCATGGCCCACACCACCCCTGGAGACGGAGGCCATAACCAACATCGGAAAACAAGAATTCTTGGCAAAGCCAGGGTCCTGGCACAGAAATGATACCTTTGGAAGAACATGTGCTGAGTGAGTCCTCACAGCCCTCACCTGCTCCCCAGAGCTAAACCCAAGCCTGGGTTTGGGGACTGACTGGGCAGTGACCAGACAGGAGGGGGCGGATCAGAGCCGGTGAGGGTCCCTGGATCCAAGCATCACTCTTCATATGACGCCGAGCTTATGACAAAAGAAAATTCCGTTCTTTTAAAGAAGTTTACTTTTTTGCCTGCCTGCACTGGGGGGCCCTGTGAAATTTCTTCCTCGCTATAACTATGTCCTAAAACCTTGGTGTGATCAAAGGCGTCTTCAACCCAAAATTGTGAACACAATTTCTTAAGCTGCTATGGAAGTTTGGCCCCTTGACATATCCAGAAAATAATGAGAGTGCAGCTGTGGTGGCTGACGTGACGTGTTCAGGCACTTGGCAGGGCTCAGAGCTCCCCATCACCGTACCTGGTGGCCAATCCATCATTCACACACCTGCTGGTGTCTCTGCCATTCAACTCGGGCTTTACCCAATGGACACCAGCCACGGACAAGGCTTCATAGCATTACGTGTCACTAAACAGGTGTCTGCACAAACAGACGTGTAATTGGCATAACTGAAAAAAAATGACATGTGTCAGTGACAGGTCCAAGGCCAATTCCATTCTGCTGCCTGAATGACAGACAAGGCCTCTGGGGGCAGGCAGCATCATGGCGGAAAGCAGTGGTAAGGACCAGGGGCCCGCCCAGCCCAGAGAAGCTCCCAGCTCTACACTTACCAGCTGTGTGATCTTGGGCAAGTCACTCCCCCCACTCCCAGCCTCAGGGTTTGCACTTGCGAAATGGGGATCACACTATCCCCACCTCATAGGCCTGCTGTGAAAAATTATGGAGAAGTGAGTGCAAACCACTTAACACTGAGCGCGGCACATAGAAAGCACTCAATCGAAGGCCAGTCTCCTTAGGTGAACACCCCTATAGAGGGAACTTTGTGTCCACCTGGGGAGGGGCTGTCAGCACCCAGAGTTGTTCCTACCAGAGCTGCTGCGTTGAGTTCAGGGTGCTTAAGAGTGGTCTGAGCCCAGGGCTGGCAGAGCAAGCCTTCCCACTGTGAGCCCTGCCAGGTGCGCGTGCTGGGTACAGAGTCAGGCCAGGAACGGCTGGTCTCAGAAATTCAGGCATCTGCTGAGCAAGTCAGATGGCAGGTGTTTTACAAATGTTCTCCAAATGAATCAGTGGGCTTTGGAGCCATAAAACTGCCTTGTGCACGGCACTTAACCTCTCTGAGTCTCCATTACATCCCTAAAAATGTGCTAATAATATCTTCCTTCCAGGGTTGTTGGGAAGCTAGTGCAGTCCTGTAAGTGAAATGCCTAACATAAAGTAAGTGTTCAGTAAATGGGAACTACTAAATTGCACCGTGAACTTGCAGTGGGAACCAGAAAATAAACGAGTCATAACTGAAGGGAAAACTATTCTATTTAGACGTGTAACCTTGGACAAGTCACTTCACTTTATTAAGGTTCAGCTGTCTCATCTTTAAAATGGAAGCAGTCAGATGTCTTAACCCATAGGCTTGCTGTGAGGATCAGGCAAGCTACCCCAAGTGGAAACTTTGTAAACTCTAAAGTGGTAAACAGATGCTGGTGGCTGAGCAGCGCCAAGAAGGACCTTGGGCTAAAGAGAAATTGAAATGCCCAGCCCAAAGGATGCCAAGGGCAAGGTGTATACACAGTAAACCATGGGTACAATGGCCTTTCTTACTTGTTTACTAAGTGGGATATTTTTCCTGACTACAAAAATACTGCACTGTAGACAGTCTGGAAAACATGAAAGTGCAGAGGAAAACACAGAAATCTCCTGTGATGCCGTTGTCTAGAAATAACCACAGGAATTGGGTCATGTTTCAGGGTCGTGTAGCCACAGGTGAACCACGAGCGAGTGTACACAAGGCAGCGTACTGGAGTGGTCCAAGGGCAGACCTGAAGGTCAGCTTCAGGTTCAAACTCCAGTCCCACCTCCCACCAGATGTGTGACCCCAGAGAAGACTCCTTACTTCTCTAAGCCTGTTTCCTTGTACATAAAATGGGGATAACATTAATGTAACTTTCTTCGTAGAACAGTTAAATAAGATAATAGGATTAAACAAGATCATGCATGTTAATTGCTTAGCACAGTGCTCATCACATTCTAAGAACTCGATAAATGTAGCTATTATTATTATTATAATTATTACTATACATACATATACACTCATAAAATTTTTATTTACAAAATGGATCTTTTTGGTAACAACCATGTCATCAAATTTTCTTCTGCAACAGTAGTTCTCCAAGTGTGGACTCAGGGCCATCGGGATCAGTCTTCCTCGGGAACTTGCTAGAAGTACAAATTCTCAGCCAGACGTTGACCTACTGAACAGAAACCCTGAACAGGGGGCCCAGCCAACGAGGTTTCAACAAGCCCTCCTGGTGATTCTGATGATCACTCCAATTTGAGAACCATTGATTTCAGTGGCTTCAAAGCATTTTCTACCATGATTTATTTAATCAGCTGCCTCTTTTCAGACATTTAGGCTATTTGCCAGTGGGGCGCTGAAGTGGGCTGTACAGGCTCATGAGACGCAAGTGTAAATATTCTCAACTCTATGTTATTTTGGTAGCTTGAAATCAGCTACAGGAGGAGTTTTCACACCACAGAAATCAGCAAATGCTACAAAAATTAGGGCTCCCCACCTCCACCCCAGCTGGTTATCTTTTCCCAGCACACTACTGGCTAGTCCCATACGGTTTTGCTATATGAATAACACTACAGTGAACATACAGGCCCATACATCTACTTGCACATCTTTGATTGTTTCCTCAGAAAAACTTCTAGAGATGGAACTGCTAGATCAAAGGATTTTTTTAAAAATAAATTTATTTACTTATTCTTCGCTGCGTTGGGTCTTCGTTGTTGCATGCGGGCTTTCTCTAGTTGCGGCGAACGGGGGCTACTCTTCATTGCAGCGTGCGGGCTTCTCATTGCGGTGGCTTCTCTTGTTGCAGAGCACAGGCTCTAGGCGCACAGACTTCAGTAGTTGTGGCACGCAAGCTCAGTAGTTGTGGTTCGTGGCTCTAGAGCGCAGGCTCAGTAGTTGTGGCACACGGGCTTAGTTGCTCCGCAGCATGTGGGATCCTCCCGGACCAGGGCTTGAGCCCGTGTCCCCTGCATTGGCAGGCGGATTCTTAACCACTGTGCCACCAGGGAAGCCCAAAGGATGTTTTTAAGGAGTTTTGATTCACACTGTCAGCTTACACTCCCACCAGCTTCCCCTGCATGGGTTACAGTGGACTTTTGAGCTGTGGACTGTGGACCCAGGATCCTGCACCAGCCCTGGCCATGCTGAAGAACGGGGCAAATCCTGACATTTTGTACGAAGCTCCACCTTCCACCCTCCCCTCCTCCACCTCCTGCTCTGTGGGGGTGAATGTTAACTGTTCTTTCACACACGGCCGTCTAGAGGGGCACTATCCGATAGAATTTTCTGTGATGTTGTGTCTGTGCTGTCCTACGTGGCAGCCACTAGTCATGTGAGGCTGTTGAACACCTGAAATGTGTCTTGTGCGGCTGAAAAACTGAATTTTTACTTTTATTGAATTTTAATTAATTTAAATAGTAGTCTAGTGGCTACTGTATTAGCACAGCTCTAGGGATTCAGGAGGGACTGTGACTTATGGTTCTTTTATAATTGATGATCATGGTGACCTGAGATCCTGCATAATTTGCACCAGCTCTGGTTTCAAACATTCTGTTCCCACTGACCCAGAAACACTGACATGCTGGTTCTTAAATGTCTGGAAATTCTGATATTTCAGAATTTAAATTACAATCTCCCGGATTGTATTTCCTGTGTGGACCCCTTTGTCAGATTATGTCCCAGTAGGAAATGGACCCCTTTGTCAGATTATGTCCCAGTAGGGAATGGGAAATATTGAGCTCCCAGCTCAGCAGAGAAGCACAGTTGTTCACTCAAAGGGCAGTCTCCCCATAATCACTACTATCAATCTATTGCTGACAGACCATCTTGCCCCTGTGCTTTTGCTTATGCTGTTCCCTTAGACCAGGAACCCCCTCCATTAGGCAATGATACCTCCTCTAGGAAGCCCTCCCTGATTATTCCCATTTAGAATTAAATGTGAATTTAAGTGGCCCTCTGTGAGGCCACTAAGCATGGCGCCCACGATCATGGCTTAGGCGAGAGCTTTGAGTCACCCACATAGGACCTATTTACCCCCCATTTTAGATAAAATTCTAATAACTTTAATAACTGGATTTCTGATTCCAAAGCTGATTTGAAATAGCAAATTAGAAGGGGGAAAGACTAGGGACAGACACACTGGAAGTGACAAGAAGTAAAAATCACCTAAGAGTCACGCAACAAGGAAGAAGATTTAGAAAAACATATAAATACCAAACCTGGGTTTCTGAAAGCAGAGCCATTGGGTCATTTTGTGCAAGGGCAAATACTTTTCCAGACCTCAGCTGTTCTTAAGGGAAATGCTGTATCTAATAACTGATACTCATTAAGACAACGATAAGGCATCAAATTCTAACTTTAAAGTCTAAGGAAGAAGTGAGGAAAGTCATCCTAAAGTTCTAGGATTTAAAGCTTGACAGGATGTGAGAAGTCATCCATACTTTATAGATGCAGACACTGAAGCCCAAAGAGAAATGCAATTTGCTCAAGGTCACAAAGCTATTTACTGGCAGGGCTGGAACCAAAGCTGGTCTATTTGTTCCATATCAATACCTGGAAAAGTCACTTGATGAACTTTTTACTCCATAATGCCACTGAATTGATGAGACATTTATGGAGGAAAAAATGATGTATCTTCCCCACCCACGCCCACACCAAGATATTTTCTCTTGTCACTGATGATTAACACTGGGAAAGGCTACCTCTCTATATGGAAACAGGTGTCAAAATCAAGAATAAGACAAGAGTTGGCATTCATATCTTCGTGACAAACATGGTATGAATAGCACGACTTGGGGGTGATATAATATTTGAAAGAGCATTCCCTAATTGGGGTGGTTAATATCCAAATTGGTATTACACACGGGTAATGTGATCAAAGTCTGTAACGAAAATGAAATCCCTCAAACACATGGCTGTCCATGAAGATGCAAATGACAGAAGAGAAATAAACCACTGATGATACACAAATGATTTCAATGTTCCGTGCATCACCAGACATTTATTTGGGGGCTTGGGCTGTGGAGAAAGAATAATACGGTTGATCTAAGGCAGTTATAAACCACCACTGATAGATAGACACACATCTTCTCGCTCTATGCAGGAGCAGGAGGTATTCAGAACAAGGTGGTTCATACAGACAGACAGCTCTTTAAATGATACCTTGCAATTACATTACAGCCTTGCAGTAGATAATAAACCTTCAATGTGTTGAATAATTTAAAATTTTCCAGTGGCATGAAGGTTGAAGGGAAAGAAAATCACACTTTGCTTTAGAGGAGGAAAATTCCTCAGCAAATCAAATGTGGGAATTCAGGCAGAAAAATGTCTAGTTTTTCATTCATTTTCCTGATAGGTGGATATTCCATCCCAGGTCAACCTGCCCCCTGATTTTCAAAGTCAAGGAGTCAAGAATGAATGAATCTATAAGAAATAAAATAGGAAAATATAAAGCATAAAATCCTTCCATGCTATTCCTACCGTCATAGATGAAATAATACATAATAGCATAGTATTCTGGATCCAAATAAACTTGAGTTTGGACCCTGACTCTGCCATTTGCTTGCTGTGTGAACTGAATCTTTCTAACTCTCAGTCTTATCATCTGTAATATCAGGACAATAATGCCAATCTCCTAGGACTCAGTGAGATCATGAATTAGCACTTCCTGGCTCATATTAAGTGTTAATAAAGACTGGCATCTACTATTGTTCTCATACATTATTATTACTAATAATGAAGTTTAAGTTTTGGGGTCCATAAACTGCAGATACAAAGGGGGATGAAGGAAAAAGAAGGAACAGATGAACACAACAGAGTTTCATAATCAAGGAATATTATGGCATCCAGGTTAATGCTTATGGTATGGTCAACCCACGGTTACCCTGAGCCAGCCACTGTTCTAAGCCCTCCATGAGCAATATCTCAATTAATCTGCACAACTGTTTAAGGAAGTAGCCCAGTTTTACTCATTGATGCACAGAGAGGTTGAGTACTAGTTCAATGTCACCCTACTGTCTGACTCTAAACCTAGGGTGCTTAGAACCCAAGGATTCAAAGCCCAAACAACTTAAAGTTTTACATCTAGTTTTTTCAAAAATAATTTGCACATGCATAATTTTACGCTGTTATCTACAGGGGAGTTGGTGGCCATAAAATTTGGTTCCTGGTACTGCCAAGGTGGGCTTGGGTAATTAAGTCAGCTATAGACCCTGGCGAGCATCCAAAGAAATTGTCAAAAGGGAAAATGCCTTTGTTAGATGACTAAAACTGTTGTCCAGTCTTGTTGAAAGAGTGCAGTGTATATGCTGTGTTAGCAATTAGCTAAAATGTTAAAATGGGGTGGATATTTGACTGCACTAGTTGGGCCTGAAATGTATTCAAGGATGAGCTTTGGCTCACATATTAAGTCAGTGAAGGAAAACAAAAGGACAAACCAGGTGTCTATACCTGCTGCTGCAGCCTTGCCCTTTGAGCAAAATGGATGGTCTTGCTGACCGGGAACAGTCTGGACCGAGGGCTGTGATTGTGTGCCTGACCTCTGGAGGCGCCGGACAGCTGTGGGGACTGCACCCCACCAGCCACAGGCGCTCCCTGATTGGCCATGAACCAGTCACCTGACTGAAGTACCCAGTGGGCCTCCCTTCCTCCGCTCTAAAATGTAGAGGCTGGGTGAAGATGCCAGAAAGCAGGGCAGAGACTCCTTGAACTCTGAAGTCGTGCTGCCTGGGAACACTAACCTCTCTTCCATCAGTGGAAAGCCTTGATTTCTTCCAGATTTAAAAATAGACTGTGTGTGTGGGTAACTTGCAAAGCCTGAACTCAAGGTTTTACATGTGGAGAGCTTGCTGAGAGATAGGATCCGCGGGAGTGTGGAAGAAATATTTAAAAATAAAGGTTGAAATGTGAATAGAACCGGAGTGCCTGTTCTTGAACTCACTCTACCACGTTTTTTTAGGAATTTATTTTGCAGTGGGAGGCAGTTGTGGGTAGGGATACAAACAGGGTCTTCAGAAACCTGGAGGGAGTCATGGGAAGATCAGGGCAGAGGGAGACTCCGGTGATGGGTGTGGCGAGGAGAAGTATAATTCAATATGAGGAAACGCTTTCCTAAGAGCTGTCCAGTTAATCATGACACAGCAGGACAGACGTGGAACAGGTGCACAGAGGTAGCTCTCAGAATTACTGACCCGGCCTTACGGGTCACTCCAGCACACATAAGCAGGTGAGTACCCTGAGCTGAAAGAACCCAAATCCGGCTGTCTCCACTTGAGTCTTTCTATTTCTAAGGCCATGAAAGTGGTTAGAAGTGAGCTCCTATGGAGAAAGCGCTTTTGGGGGCAAAAATGTTCACTGGTAAGTTTTAAATGTCCCAGGAAAGATCAAAACCCATGTGCTGGAAAGCAGGGCTTTTAAGCCAGGTACCCCCAAATTGGAGATGTTGGTCTACCCCAGAATAGACAGGACAGCAGTGGAGAAGGCAGGGTGCTTCTGACTGAGGACCAGGAAGGGACCCAAGCACATTCTCACATCAAAAAACATTTTATTGGACATTTCAGGAGGAATTTATTCCACGTCTGGTGAATTGAGAGTTATGGGCTTGGCTGGGGCCTCAAACAGGTGATTATGGTAATTTAGAGAGAAAGTGCCAAGCGTTCCAGCTTGAAAACAATAGTGCCTCCTTGTACTGACAGAGGGCTGAATACTCTCCAAAGTGCCTTCCCATCTATTATCTCATCTGGTCCTTACAAAAGGCCAGAGATGTAGGTTGTGGCTCTCCTGCGGGGCTGTGAATGAGAGTTTTCCCCTCTCTGGGCTTCAGTTTTCTTATAGTGCTCCCAGGACTGCCTGGATCAGAATCCCCAGAGAGCTGGTTATAATGCAGATTCCCAGCCTCCACCCAGACAACAGAACCTGGACTCAGGCTGGGGTGGAGCCCGGGAATCTGCATGTTAAACATACTTTCCAGGTGATCCTTATGTGCACCAGAATTTGAGAACCCCTGCTCTAATATTTCATAACTCCTTAGCAGTGAGATCCTGTCATATGAAACACACACACTCAGCAACTAACAAAATCCTGAAAAAGTATAAAATTCTGATGAGTGGGGAGAAAACAGTCTAGTGTTGGCTGAGTGCATGTGATCATCCAGATAATAACAGCCTCTCAAGGATGTAATTAGTGCCCTCGAAACTGGAGTATGACTGTTTAATAATTTAAGTGAGGTCACCAGGATTAATGAAGAGCGGTTGAAATTCAATGTGGGACCATAAATCCGCACAGGCCTGTTACAGTGAGGCAAGTATTTATGACAAGGCATCCTGAAAAACAGGGGTCTGACTGAGGCTCCTCCGATAAGGGCCATGCAGTTTTGCACTTAAGGTAATCCAGGGTCTACATCCAGAGATATCACCATCCAACTGTATCACAAAGCATTTATTTGTGATATACGGTCTTCTATTCCTATAATCCAGTGTTTTCCAAGCCTGAGCAGCATTTCAACTCTATCAAAGTAATCTGAGATGCCTGTTGAGAATGCAGATTCTTGGGGCCCACCCCAGAACCACCGAATCGGAATCTCTGTGAGTGGGCCCTGGTAAGCTGCAATTTAACAAGCTCCTCAGTTGGTGCTGATAGGGATAAGGGTTAAGAAGCCCTACGTGAACTGAGCTGGAACCGGAGACCGTGTGGGACACACTCCCGGCGTGGACTGCCTGCCTTTGAGGTCACTTTCTCCTTGGCTACCTGACTGGAGGGTTCTCCTCAGGGTTCTTGCCTTCTGTGGAAATCAGCATCCTCCTCTATGTCTTTATGGCACTTTTCAGCTCTTTAGGCTCTTTCACATTTCTAGTTTCATCTAATCCCTGTAACGAGACTCTTGAGGTAGATGGGGTAGCTGAGCGCTCACCGCCCTGTGGACAGTCATGATAACCCCCATCACCACAACAGCGTCACCGGTGAGCACCGTTACTGAATGCCGACCGTTACTGAATGCCGACCGTGGGCTGGGCCCTGCGCTATATCTCTAGTGCATTACCTCACTTAATCTTCACCTGACCCGTGAAAGGGAGGATGGTAGTTATGGCTTGTGGGTTGGGAGTGACGGAAACCCACCCGCAATGAATTTACCCAAGAGGACGGTGTATTGGCTCATGGGAGGGGCAAGGACAGGGGCGGAACTGGCCTGGAGTTAGGTCAGGCTCAGCTGGCATCACAGGCTGGCGCCCTGGATGAATCACCGTGGCCATGGGGTTGGGACAGCACTGGCCAGGTGGGCTGGAGCCTCCTTCATGGCTGGGTGGTATTACTGAGCGGCTGTCCCTTCAAGATCACAAGGAATGAGTGGTAGGTGAGCAGCAGTCCACCAAACTGACTATGCCACCCTGTCTTCCTTCAGCTGGAAAGGGTGGGAGATGGGGGCGATAGGGTTCTGCGTCTACGACAAAGAGTGCTGAGAGTCAACTCTGCTCGGGTGGAAGGTCTATTTACAGGTCATCTTCATTCACTCAGGAGTTAAAAGTACTGATTGCTTCTTCTGTCATAAGGAAGCAGAAACATGTTTTCTGGGAAAGGTCAGGGCTGGTCTTTCCTCCTGCCTGGTTAAAACAGATCTGCTGGCTGCTGTGGAGGTTTCTGGGAAGGTAATTGTTAGTTTGAGCTTTCCGTTAACGGAGACTGGAGTGCAGTTATTATTTAGAATATTCCAGACCATATATTCTGACAGCACACAGAAAAGAAAAATTAAAAGTTTCTGAGAAGACTGGGCAGAAAACAGCCTTATAATTCCACCTGTTTTCACCCTCACTACATATTATTAGCAATGCCCAATAAATCCCATTCATTAATTGGCACAGTAGACGGTGGGAGTTATTGGTTATTTTGAGATTCCCGGTTGCTCATAAACAATGTGGGCATCTCTGAAGAGGTCTGCATTCATGAAGCTAACAAATAAATATATATATTTTTATCATTCTGGGAGGAATGAGTAGTTTGGTCTTTCAGGAGAAGGACCTGAGTGTATACGAGAATCCCAAAGGTTGAAAAAGGCAGTCTGCATCTGTTAATACATTACGGGACCCAACGTCCCTAAATAGTACAAGAGGAAAGAGTGTTACTATGGTCTTCACATGCCTGTTTCTTTGTTCTGTACAATGATGCAAGAATTACATTTTCATGAGATTTTTCTATTTCAGATAGGAAAGCAGGAGAATAAAAAGAGAGAAAAGAGAAATGAAAACTTCAATGCTATATTGAACACTATATAGCACCACGAACACTATATTGATTAACAGGGCTTCTCCTTTTAACTTTTTCAATGAATAAGAGATGTATAAATGTCTGGATCTGGCCTTCCTGATCTTCAGAACTGTCAAGCATTGCCTGTTTTTGGCTATGAAAACTGGTAACATTTTAAGCCTCCGGTGTTTACAGATCTGAAGGTGCCTCTGGATTCAAATCAAACCAAAATTGGCTCTGGAGCTGTGGCTGCCTGATAAAGACGTGACTGAACCTTTCCGGGACTGGAAGTTTTGCAAGGAAATTGGGAAGAATTCCTGAAGTATTGATATCTTTTGCCAATGAGTCATTTCACAGCTGCCCATGGGTCTGGTGTTGGTTAGTAGGTTAGAGCTGATGCCTACTTTTTGGCCAATGTGCTTCGTTAACCTGCTAGAACCAATATTATTTAGAGGAGCTGGCTAATATTTATGTAACCAAGCAGGACCCTATGGGGCCTTCCCAGGACAGACCCCCTGACACACCCCCATGTCCTTCACCTGCCTCTTCTTTGTAGAAAAGCTTTAGTCTCCCAGGCCCCCCACCTGAGTCTCAAAAGGCTGGCTCAGGAGTTAATGATTATGAAATGTGAAGATGTAGAAACTAACAATACTTGTTGGTCTGGGAAACTGGTAACAATTGAGACTATAAATCAGCCCCAGAGTCACTGAACTCCCAGGTCCCTGAAAGATACAGATAAAGGCCTGACACACATTCCTAAGTTGTTTTTACAGGAAGCAGACCTCCACCAGAAAACTGCTGACCACAAGCACAGAGACCTCAGACCGGGTGAAAGCAGAACAGGGGTGAGGCTTGAATCTTCATCTTGATGCCAACCCATCCAAGAATTGTGTATGAGCTGATCATGCACCCTGCAGTCCCCTCCCTCACACTGCCTTCAAAATCTTTATCTCCTAACCGGCAAGTTGGAGATGGTCTTAGGACATTAGTCCACCATCTTCCCAGGTTGCTGGCCCCTGAATAAAGAGACTTTTCATTTCCTGCCAACACTTGTCCCCTGAGTATTGGCCTTTTGAGCGGCAAGCAGCTGAACTTGAGCTGGGTACCAGCCCTGTCCAGTTACACTGATTGTGAATGAAAACAGCAGAACATACTTCCTTAGACGTATGGATGTATATCAGATGTCATGACTGAGTATTTCCTATCTTTACCTAGCAGTTTTGTTGTTGTTTTTACCTAAAAGTTGTTTTATTTAGGGGGTGGGATATGGAGAGGAGGTGAATTCCTTGTACTTGGGTTTGAATTTTCTACTAAATGTGAATTTTCCCATTAGGCAAATGTTGGCTAAGAGGCTCCCAATAAAACTAAGTATAATATGTTTAAATTGCTTACAACGGTGTCTGGCACATGGTAGTGCTATCTAGGTGTTACACAGCATTATTATTATTGCTATTACTGCTTCTTCCCCTCTATGAGGCAGACAAAACCAGCTCCTTCAGCTCCCCACTTACTGAGCTAAAAGAAGGATGGGAACAGGACTCGGATGGTTTGCACTCGATCAAGTGAGATACTAAGGGACCTCCTTCTTTTATTTCAGCCTCAAATCTCATTTCCCTCTAGGCCCTGAGTAAATAGCAATTCATGTCAGACCTAAGCTGGCAGAAAGGCCCAGGAGCTTTCTGAAGAAAGACTATGACAGAAGGGGGGCAGCTCTGTGGCCCTCTCCCTGGGGACCTTATTCCAAGGACCTCCAGTCACCTGCTTCATTGGGTTTTGCTTCCCCCCATTTAGTTTTTAAGGGAACACTAAAACAGTGGAAAAGGTTAGACTTTAATCCTCACAAGAAAATCAGGAGAGTATCAGCAATTTAGCAGAGTTTTGCTGCACCAAGTTTTTAAAATACAGAAGGCTCGCCTACTGTATAGAAGCATCACCTTTCTGAGAATATAATGCAGCTATTTTCCACTACAGAAACGATTCCTTCCCAAGCATCAGAGCTTTTGATGCTTCAGATGCAATCTGAGCGATTTATTTGATTTTTTTTTTTTTGCTATCCCAGTAAATCATTTATATAGTGCTTGATTCACAAAATCTTGGGTTTTTTTTTTAAGATGCACAAAATATACCATAAGCATATCGACTCTTGCATGCTGTGTTCTTGCCAGATAGCCACCAAAAGGTTTATAGATTTCCCCCATTATAAACTAATTGATATTCTGTAACAGCTTTAATCTTCTTAGCAGTTCTCTCCTTTGGAGTCTGAGGGGAGAAGCACTCAGGATGTTATATGAAAGGAGAAGAGAATCAAGAAACCTGTGGATTTGCTTAGTGGTAAGACACCCTAGAGACTGGGCTGATACATAGGAAGTGTGATTCTTAAGGTTACGGAACCCATCACGGGGAAGATGGATCCCTCCCATCAAATGGGGTGACTAACCAGGAGGAGACTCCTCTAAGGGCAGGTAAGCACTTTAGGATACCCCCCATCGATCTCTCAGAGCCTCAGTTTTGTCATCTGTAAGATGGAACTGTTTCCCCTGCCTTCACAGTTCCAAAGAAGGAACAATATTTCATTTCTGGGGTGGCCAGGAGAGGGGACACAGGGCAGGCCAAAGTATGAATGCTCATGCTGCCCGCACGGCCTGCTAATTTATGCTTTCCCTGCTGTGGTGAACTCACCGGTACAGGCTCTGCCCTGCCAGGGAGGCCCACAGCTCCTCGCTGCTCAGCCTGTTCCTGCATCAGGCAGTTCAGGAGCAAAGTGGTAGGGACAGATCCGTGTTGTGCTCTCTGGATCAGCCCCTCCAACAATACACCTAATATTCTGGAGTCATGTGAATCCTGTCTCTATCTCACAATTGACTCAGAGGAGGAGAGATGTGATAGTCATTTTATAATGACAAGGGGGAAGTGACTGTAGAAAACTTAGTGGAAGAGACCTGGATACAAAGTTAAATATAACTGGATGTCCACTACACAAAGCGTAATGTAAAGGGTCTAAATGTAGATTCGCATTATGGATTATTGTCCAGCTAGTAAATAACAGATGAGTTAGCACTACACCTACTGACCTGAGGGATGTCTGTGATACATTAACAGGGAAAAAAAAGAAGAGCAATATATACAGTATGATCCCATTAAAAGGGGAGAAAAAACCATGTAAAGATTAGGGGCAAAAGTTCTAGAATCAGAATGCATGGTTTTGAATCAAAGTTCTGCCTCGTTGTTCTAAGTAGACTGGCCATTTACTTAACCCCTCTTTATCTCAGTTTTCTCATCTGTAAAATGGGATAAAATTTTATTACGTTTATTTACGTTTATTAAGTAGAAAAAGGAGGTTTGAGATCATTGAGTCCAGTGGTTTTCATACTGGGAATGACAGAAGCCACAACAGTGCTGAGGTGACGAATGGGTAAATGCACTGAGCACGAATGCTCAGTAAGTATTAGCTCTTGTTACTACACGTTAGTGTTATGAGGCAGAGTGGTCTAGAAGGATACACACCAGACTGTTGACATGAGTTACTTCAGTTGGCCTGCAACTAGAGGGGGATTGGGAGGGTATGAAAGAGAAAATGGAAATGAACAGACACTGGGAACCAAAGAACATGTTCAGATGGCAGATTAGATGCTCAACAGCAAATGTCACAGGGAAGTGCAAATCCAAACAACAATGAGAAACCACTACACACCTATTTCAAGGGCAAAAATCCAAAACGCTAACAACACCAAATGCTGACAAGGATGTGGCGCAACAGGAACTCTCATTCATTGCTGGTGGGAATGCACAATGGCATAGTCACTTTGGAAGACAGTTTAGCAGTTTCTTGCACAAGTAAACATACTCTTATCATATGATCCAGCAACTGCCACCTTCCTTGGTATTTACCTAAGTGAGCTGAAGACTTACGTCCACACGAAAACCTGTACGTTGATGTTTAGAGCAGCTTTATTCATAATTGCCCAAACTTGGAAGCTACCAGGATGCCCTTCAGTAGGTGAATGGATAAATAAATGGTGGTGCATTCAGACAATGGAATAGTATTTAGCACTAAAAAGAAATGAGCTACAAGTTATAAAAAGACATGGTGGAACATTAAATGCATATTACTAAGCGAAAGAAGCTGATCTGAAAAGACTGCATGCTGTCTGATTCCAATTTTATTAGATATTCTAGAAAAGGCAAAACTACTGAGACAGTAAAAAGGTTAGTGGGTGCCAGGGGTTAGCAGGGAGGGAGAGATGCATAGGCAGAGCACAGAGGATTCTTAGGGCAGTAAACTACTCCATATGATGCTATAATGGTAGACACATGTCATTATACATTTGTCCAAACCCACAGAATATATAACACCAAAAGTGCACCTAATATAAACTATGGATTTTGGGCGATAATGATGGGTTGCTGTAGGTTCATCCATTGTAACAAATGTACCCCTCTGATGCAGGTGCAGGACACTGATGAGGGAGTGGGTGTGGGGGGATATGTGCAGGGGGTGGAGGGGTGGATGGGAACTCTCTGTGCTTTCAGCTTAATTTTGCTGTGAACCTGAAACTTCTCTAAAAACTAAGGCCTATTAAAAAAAAAAACCACACTGGGAAAGGGGAGAACCCTAATGTTAACCGTAATTGCCTCCAGGCGATGAGGTTATGGATGGCTTTCTGCGCTTTCCACATTTCCGTCTTGACTCCTAGCCTGTGCTCATGACGGTCCCTCTGCCTGGAACATTCTTCTCCCTTCCCTAACCCAAGGAGAAGTATCTGCTTATCCTTAGGATCGGGTTCAGCTGCAATTTTTTCTGGGAAGTCTTCCCTGATCTTCTCCGTGCTTGACAGCACCTGGACCTCCACCAAGGGGCACATACTCCATGGTCTTATGATTGCCCCTTACCTTGTATGTCTGCCCTGCTGGATGTGAGCCTTAGAAGAGAAGTCTATTTTATTCCCGTTGTAGCCCCAGCACCTGCTGCAGCGACGGGCACAGAGTCATTTCATGAATATGAATGAAATCAGGACAAATGTAGAGAAAAACAAAATCAGCAGCACAAAACTCAAGGTGAAGAGAACCCAAACAATATGGTGAAAGTGGGGAATGGCCATCCCAACAGTTGTGGTGGTCCTGGAAGCAAACTAAGGCTTCGAGAGAGATGACAAGAAACGAGGAATAGATGCTGATGGGCTCGTGTCAAGAGGGGTACGTTGCAATGCAAATCAGGCCAGGGCAAACGGATCTCCTTGACGTGTCTCCAGGACTGGCATGGTGTGACAGTGCAGGTCAGAGTTAATAAGCCCATCATAGAAGGAAGAGCTGGGACCTTGGTCTCAATGGTGAGAGCCTCTACCATGTGTACTAATGGGCCCTGCAATGTCCATACTCCCTCCAGCACCAATCACTGCCAACAATCTGTTGATAGCTCCACAAACGCTTGCTTGCTTAAGAACCTCCTTTCAGGGAACCCTTCCATGTGTATGTTTTTGTTTGTTTGCTGATGGGGAGCTGCGTTGGGGGAAATGGTGTCAGTGAGATCATATCATAGCCTTTCGTTTCTGCACCTCATCATTCCAGGTGGCCCACAGTTCATTCAAAGACAATAATCCCATCCAGGTCTACATATCCTATTATTTTTGGAAAACCAATATTGTTTGGAAATGGGGAGGGGAAGGAGAATAGAAAGAAACGAATGAACAAAGACCCCTCTTGATTTTCCTAATAAAGATCTCCTATCTGGGCAGTGTAATCTGGAGGCAGGTCTGCCACCCTACACGCTCACCTTTCTCCCACTAGTGCAAAAACACCTCTATGTCCTCCTCATCCTCAAGCCAAGCCCCCACATTTGAAGAGCTTTTGGAGGCCCCTGGAAAACTCCGCAGTGCTCTATTTGCAAGCAGGGCCAGGATTATTCCGGGCCCAACGTTTGCCTTCACTCTAGTCCCCAGTGCTGCCTGCACAAAGCCCTGGATCTAATTTCAAGAATTCATCTGCTCCAATTTTGTCTCCTACCTGAGGTCTCGACCCTCAGCCAAATTAAAATTAGTTGCCCTGAGGATCCTAGAAGAGGCTCATTTCAGAGCAAAATGCCTTCTTCCAGGCAGCGCCAATCAAGCCTGTAGTTAGCATCTATGAATTTCAACTCTGAGAACTGCCTCTGCTCACGTGGCCCAGAGGAATCTGTCTTTCACGGTGGCCCATATTTGCCGTACTCGAGACAGGCCTCTCTAGAATTCTGAAGTTGTTTCTCTCAAATCTCATTTTTAAAACAATCACTGCTAAGTTTTTCTTCCAAAGCTGCCTTGAGAATTTCTTCTTGAAACAAGAAGAATGATTGCTTTTCTGAAGAATGCAGGTTGCAAAATCTGACAGCTAGTGTGCAGGCAGGACTGAGGGGCAAGAGGTAAGAGTTCTCCTCTGCATTCCATGCCCGATTCACTGAGAAAAAAGGGCAACAGTCAGGGGCCTCAGTTCTCATTCCTGTCTGTGAAATGGGACAGTATTCATTCTCTTCTCTATCTTATTAGGGTTTGGGGACGGTACTGCATTGGGTTAATGTTTTTGCTCTCTGGAGAAACAGATGTTACTTGGTGAATGTCATTCTTATATAATTTACCTTTTCTTTCTCAAGACTGTTACAGTCTTTTTTTATTGGGGGAGGGGGAATCACGTTATTTTCATCACTGAGTACAACACTGAGGAAATTGGGATATTGGAGCATAAACCATTCTGGTCCAGGATTGGTTGTGTTTGATAATGAGCTCTCTTTAGCAAGAAGTTTGCTCTTTAGTACAATGGAAAATGATGTATTGAGAAGCATCCTCGGGGGTAGAAAACAGTAATGTGCTTCTGCAGATGTTTCACATTAACAGCTAAGACGAGGGGACAGGCTGTACTGGGAGCGCAGAGAGGGGATTCTTGTCTCTTCTCTGCAACCAGCTGGCCATGTGCTCTTAGTTAAGCTTGTCCACTGCTCCAGGACTCAGGTTTCCCATCTGTACAATGAGTAGGCTGTTACATCTGCAATTTTCACACATTTTTAAGCAGTGGAGTTCCTCTTAGTGAACAATTTTCCAGAAACCAAATATAGACCATGCCAGGAGAGGTATGTGAACCCCACCTGCACCTGTGAGGTTCTTCACAGCCCTCACAGTGCTCCCTGACGCATTCCTGGGACCCCTACTGCTCAGAGGCACATGTTCAAAGCCAGTAGCCTTGGATGACCTTGAAACTCTTTTCTAACCCAACAAGTAGAGCTGCTGTTTCTAATCTGGATGATGCCGGGTTCACTCTCCCTCTGGAGGACTAATGCCTTGTGATGCTCAGAGATGGATCCTGCCAAGTGTTATGGGTCTGCCCCATGCTTCAGAAAACAGGCGACAGGGACCTGAACCTGAAACCCAAAGACGTGGGCCAGCGCCGGTCACCAAAGGAACCTCTGTGTCTTCCACAGCCACATCTATCTCGCGGACTGAAGACGACCCTGTTGCGAGTGATGGTTTTCCCCGTGTGTGGATACAGCTGTAGCTGCCATATATTTTCCCTTCTTCTCTGCCCCCCCTCATTCATTCATTCACTAATTCACAAACGTTTATTAACCACAAATGGCCTAATGAGGAAGCCTGATAATGAACAGGTCAGCAAACAGCCCTGTGACCCTACGTGGAGAAGGGAGCACAGCGGCAGGGGCGGGGGACCGAAGTGAAGATGAAGAGGAGCCCGGCGCTTCCAGGATGTCCTGGCCGAGGGAAGAACACGAGAAGACCCCAAGGCCGGATGGAGCCTGGCGTGCTCCAGAACAGAAGGCCCTGCGGCGGCTGGTACACGAAGAAGGGGAGCAAAGTGAAGAGGGCAATCCGCACGGCTGTGGCTCTCAAGAACCTGAGGGAAGGCTCGGGCGCTCACCCCGAGCAGCAGGGGCTGTGTCTGCGCAGCACAGTAAACAGACGTCAGTTAATGACTTGAGCAATGTGCTCATTTATATTCATTTTCACCACCTGGCTGAGAGCCCGTGGCCTGGGGGTGGCGGGCCCAAACTGGGGGAAGGATGAGGTTGGGAGAGGAGGAGGGGTAAAGGACAAAAGGCAGGAAAGACAACCGTAGAGCACGGGTCTGGGGCTCTGAGTCCACGGGTCTGGGTGTTCTGCTCACTGGCTGTGTGAGTCTGGGCCAGTCACCTGACCCCAACTCCTCGTCGGAGACGCAGAGACCCCAGGGCCTCCCTCAGAGGCTGTCGTCAAGAATAAATGAGATAATGTATGGGCCTGGCACATAGAAATGGTCCCCGGAATGGTGAATGGATGGGGAGACAGTTTAGGCGGAAGGTGGGACAATAGCACATTTTTTTAGTGCTTTACAATTTGCAAAGCCCTTTCACCCACGGAAAGAGGGAGACCATACCTCCATGTCTGTACATTTATCCCTGACACCCCCTCCAACAAACTAGCCGTAAATAATGTTAATAGTAATAATGATAATACCAAGCTTAAATGTTTATTTCTAATGTTCACTTTGTGCATTGTACTGTCCTAACTATTTGACATGTATTAACCCACTTAATAGTCATATTAAGAGGTAGATTCCCTTTTACAGATGAGGGAACTGAAGCACAGAGAGATTAAGTGACTGGGTCAAGGTCACAGAGCTAATAAGTGACAGGGCCAGGATCAAAGAGGTAACTATTGCTAAAGAATGGTGCTACAGACACAAGGAGACACACCCACAGGTGACTTCACAGACCTCACTTCAGGGACACAAATAAATCTCATATAATGGATGCTATTGTAACCATGGCGGAAGTACTAAGGGAACAGAGGAAACGAGCTCTGATCATTTAGTTGTCAAACATGTATTAAGCATCTACTATATGCCCAAGGAGTTGAGGATATGTAGTGAACAAGACTGATGGGGTGGTCCCAGCTCTCAGAATGTGGATGCTGGTAGAGGAAACATACGACAGGCCAATGTTTACACACACCATGCTCACATGTTACAGTTATTTATATTTTAATACTGATGTGATAAGAGCAAAGAAGGAAAAGTAAAGGGTCCCATGACAATGAGTGTATGTCAAGAGTTAGGGGAGAGGGCTTCCCTGGTGGTGCAGTGGTTAAGAATCCGCCTGCCAATGCAGGGGACACGGGTTCGAGCCCTGTTCCAGGAAGGTCCCACATGCCGCGGAGCAACTAAGCCCGTGCGCCACAACTACTGAGCCTGCGCTCTACAGCCTGCGAGCCACAGTTACTGAAGCCCGGGCACCCAGAGCCCGTGCTCCATAACAAGAGAAGCCACTGCAATGAGAAGCCCGCACACTGCAACGAAGAGTAGCCCCCGCTCACTGCAACTAGAGAAAGCCTGCGCGCAGCAACGAAGACCCAATGCAGCTAAAAATAAATAAATAAAATAATTAAAAAAAAAAAGAGTTACGGGGAGAATTAGAGACGGTAGGAACTGAGTTCAAAATGTGTGTGTATGTATGTGTGTGTACACACACCCCCCGCCGCGTAAGTGGGGTGTAGTACTAAAACGGGACAGCAAGCAGCTCAGCTTCGATTATTCTGGAGTGTACTTAGATTCCCTCTCTTCACTACTTATTAGTGCCTCTACAAGAAAGTGAGAGAGGAAAGGGCTTCTCTGGATTTTCCTGCAAGTGGTGAAAGCTCTGATACAAAGAATAAGCTCGAGACCATTGGCTGGAGGGCAAATTCTTCTTGGATTTCATTTGTGGCTCCACCTCTGTGTCTCTTAAACCCATGGGTAAGGCCCATAGCGAAGAGGCTCTGCAGTGTGGTCTAGTGGTTAAGATCATGTGCGTGGGGTCAGACAGATGTGACTTGGTCACCACATCACCATCTAAGAGCTGTGTGACCAAGACCAAGTCACTTAACCTCTCTGAGCCTCAGTTTCTGCATCTGTAAAGTGGTGTGGCAGATACTGTAGGTGGGCTGTCCTGATACCTTCTCTAATCCACTTCTTTTCCTATTTCTACTAAAGAGGCCAAAAATCAGAACACTCACGTTCCCAGCCACCCTTGCAGATATGGACGCCCAAATGTCAGAGTTCTGGCCAAAAGTCTCTGGGGAGACTTTCCTGAATAAGAAGGCAAAGTCTTCCAAGGAAGAGGCTTTGTTCTCTTTGCCCTTCCTCCTTCTTCCTGCCTGGAAGGTAGAATTCCCAGAGGTACAGCAGCCATTTTGTAACCATGAGGATGAGGAAGTGGGAAAAGAGAAGAAGTCTGGTTCTCCAATGACAGACTCGAGCAGCTGTACCAATCCTGGATCTCATTATCAAATGAATGAATAAATGAATAAACCCCTTACTTGTTTGAGCTATTATTTAAAGTTCTCTATTATTTGCAGTTTAATGCACTTCTACGTTGATACAAATGGGATAAAAACAGAACCTATTTCATGGGTCGTTGTGAGGACTAAGTAAGATAACTTGTGTTCAGTGCCAGGTTCATGGCCTCAAGTGTCAGTACATGGTGGCCCACATGCTGGCGCTGCTGAAGATGGGAAAACCTACCACCCCTTTAGCAAGTCACTGAACGGAGTATGGAGGGTGGGAAGCTGGGTGAAATGGGCCCTACCTCGGTCACTGAAGTCATCCACCAGGACAATCTCGGCAATCAGCTCCGGGGGCGAGCGGTTCAGCACGCTGTGAACGGTGCGGAGGAGGGAGGACCAGCCCTCGTTGTGGAAGGGGATGATGATGCTGGTGTTGGGGAGCGTCTCCAGGTAGCGTTTGCTGTTGCAGCTGGAGGGAGACACGGGGGGGACAGGGAGAGGACAGGTTCAGCTCTCATGCTACCAGGAGAACTCATGCACGTGGTTCAGTTAACTGCAATTCCTACTTCCTCTCCAGGCTTCAGGAAATGAGTGAAAGCTGGGGACATCACGGTCACTTCACAACTTTCTTCTACTTGGCATCCCAAAGTCCTGCCTCTAATCCCTGCACACAGAGTGCACAGGGATATACACACACACACATGACCCCCCCACCCAGCTTTGTACACGAGCAGTTACAGAACAACAACCCCCAAAAGTGACAGAGCAGCACCGGGGTTTGGTGCTTTACATGCACTAACTTGTTTATGCCTCAATTGTGATAGGAACATGGTTGTCCATCCTCATGATTCCATGCAGAAGATAGCCCTTCGGTAACACTCTTGTCTCCCTCCCCACCCCTTGCACATTCCTCGCTATGGAGGAGAAACCATGTGTCCTTAAACCTGGAAGAATAAACTGGGCTTCACTGGCTTGGCCCCTCTTCTCTCCCTCCCTGGGCTATGTGGGCAGAGGGCACATTTTCCCCTTTGCTTTCCACCAGCCCCATGGTAAGCTTGGGGGCAGAAGGCCCTGTTCCTGTGGGCCTTTAATATCATGGTAATACCCCAGAGAATTAACATAGTTACTTAGTATCAGCAAATATTTAGCTGGTGTTCAAACTTCCCTGATGTTTTTGTGTCTGGTTTGTTTAAATCTGCATCAAGACAAGGCCCACATTACTGCTTTTAGCTGATGCATCTCCTAGGTCTCTTTTCCCCTTACCATTTGTTTAAGAAACTGGGTCGTTTGTTCTATAGTATTTCCCACAGTCTGCATTTTGCTTCCTGCGTTGATGTGGTGTCTCTCAACATGTTCCTCTGTTTGCCCCACTTTGCCTCCTGTAAACTGGTAGTTAGATCTAGAGGCCTGACCTAATTCAATGAGGTATTCTGGCAACCTCTTCATAGGTGCTGGTGTGAGCATTCCTTGGGAAACACATAATGTCCAGTTGTCTTTCCTTTTGTGATGTTGGTGGCCAAAGATGATTTGCATCTATATCCTTTATTTCATCAGGGGTTTGCAAAATGGTGATTTCTAATTCTATCATTCTTTCTTTACTAGCTGGAATACTTCCATGGAGAAAAACTTTACCATGTCAACTATTTGGCTACACTGAAGTATAGGAAAGATAGGCTAGGTTCTTGATTCTTAATTTACCGATTTTCAGAAGGACCTGGTTCCCTAGCATCCTCCAAAGATGGCCAATTATTTGTTTTCATTATGAACTCATAAATTTTAACATAATTAATATGTTTCAATTCAACGCTAGTATTATTCTTCTTGGTTTCCAAATAAGCCTTTTTTTTTTTGGTGGTACACGGGCCTCTCACTGCCGTGGCCTCTCCGACTGCGGAGCACAGGCTCCGGACGCGCAGGCTCAGCGGCCATGGCTCACAGGCCCAGCTGCTCTGCAGCATGTGGGATCTTCCCGGACCAGGGCACGAACCCGTGTCCCCTGCATCGGCAGGCGGACTCTCAACCACTGCGCCACCAGGGAAGCCCCAAATAAGCCTATTTTTAGCCCAAGGCGGTCTTCTCAAGTTGGCTCCTAGTCCTTTGCACATGGTCAGAGTACTGACAGCTTCTTTGTTTTCTGACAAAAGGTATCAAAAGATTCTCCAGGCTCAACTTGTATGTTTCCTGCTCTAACCTGGAATCAACCATTCTGCCAAGGAACCCTGGCTCTTTAATATTATCAATATAACCATTTAGATGCTGCAATATGGGCACTAAGTGCATTCATTACTATTATGTTGGTTATGGCTTCTATGCCTTTACGGTGGTCAGCAATACAAATATATTTTAATAGATATGAGTTTATGCTAAAATTTCATACATATACAATTTCATAAACATAAAATTACAGAGTTTTACTAAACCTTAATTTTATATTGTATCTCTTTTTTATTGAGATATAATTCACATATCATAAAATTCAACATAAAATTCACCCTTGTAAAGTGTATAACTCAGTCATTTTTAATATATCCACAAAGTTGTACAACCATCACCACTATCTAATTCCAGAACATTTTCATCACCCCCCAAAAGAAACTTTATATCTATTAGCAGTCACTACCCATTATCCATTGCCCCCAGTCCCTACCCATTATCCACTGCCCCCAGTCCCTGGAAATCACTGATTTGTTTTCTGTTCCCATGGATTTTCCTATCCTAGACATTTTATACAAATGTAATCATATAACATGTGGCCTTTGTGTCTGGGTTCTTTCACTTAAGCATAATATTTTCAAGGTTCATTCATGTTGTAGCATGCATCAGTACCTCATCCCTTTTCATGGCTGAATAATATTCCACTGTACAAATACAACACATTTTATTTATTCATTCATCAACTGATGGACATTTGGGTTGTTTCTACCTTTTGGCTATTATGAATAATGCTGCTGTGAAAATTCATGTACAAGTTTTGTGGTAGACATATGTTTTCAATTCTCTTGGGTATATATCAAGGAGTAGAATTGCAGGCCATAAAGTAACTCCATGTTTAACTTTTTTTTTTTTTTTACGGTACGCAGGCCTCTCACTGTTGTGGACCCTCCTGTTGCGGAGCAAAGGCTCCGGATGCGCAGGCTCAGCGGCCATGGCTCATGGGCCTAGCCGCTCCGTGGCATGTGGGATCTTCCCGGACCGGGGCACAAACCCGTGTCCCCTGCATCGGCAGGCGGACTCTCAACCACTGCACCACCAGGGAAGCCCCCATGTTTAACTTTTTAAGGAACTGCCAACTGTTTCCAAAGTGACAGCACCATTTAACATTCCCACCAACTATGTATGAGGGTTCCAATATCTCCACATGCTCACCAACTCTTGTTATTGTCCATCTTTTTGATTATAGCCATTCTAGTGGCTGTGAAGTGGTATCTTATTACAGTTTGGTTTGCATATTCCTAATGATGAATGATGTTGAGCTTATTTTCATGTGCTTATAGGCTATTTGTATATCTTCCTTGGAGAAATGACTAGTAAATATGTATTTCATTTTCATATTGTTCCTTGCTGGTGTACAGAGATATAATAGATTTTTTATATTGAGCCTGTGTCTTGCAACCTTGCTGAACTTATTAGTTCTAATAACATTTTTTTGGTGTGGATTCCTTAGGATTTTCTATACACAAGACAGTGTCATCTGCAAATAGAGATAGTTTTACTTCTTTCTTTTGAATCTAGATGCCGTTTATTTCTTCTTCTTGTCTAACTGTCTAGAAACTCCAGTATAATGTTGAATAAAAGTGGCAAGAGCAGACATCCTTGTTTTGCTCCTGACCTTAGAAGGGAAAGCTATCAATCTTTCACCATTAAATATAATGCTAATGTGCGTTTTTCATCAATGCTCTTCATCAGGTTGAGGGAACTCGCTTCTATTCTCAGTTTGTTGAATGTTTTTATCATGAAGAAGTGTTGGATCTTGTCAAATGCTTTTTCTGCATCTACTGATATAATCATATGGGTTTTGTTCTTTATCCTATTAACATAATGTATTACATTGATTGATTTTCATATATTGAACCAACCTTGCATTCCTGGGATAAATCCTATTTGGTCATGGTGTATAATCCTCCTTATATGTTGCTGAATTTGGTTTGCTCGTATTTTGCTGAGGATTTTTGCAGCTATATTCATAAGGGATATTGGCCTGTAGTTTTCTCTTCTTGTTAGGTTTTTGTCTGGTTTTACATATTCTAACTCTTTTGCTAAAAATCTAGGTTCTTAACATTAACAGTTGCTTGTTTTTTCCCTACAATATATAACAGTTTCAGAAAAGCAATACTAATATTATTTCTAACAATATGATTACAGAAAATTTAAGATTCCTTTTGTTCTTCATTTCTTTCCATCTTTGGGGTATACTTCAACAGAGATATTAGGGATTTTCCCAGGACCCAGAAAAGGGGAGCTGAGGACCAGGCAGGCCAAGAGGGAATAACAAAACTGCCTACCTTGGGACTTCCCTGGTGACGCAGTGGTTAAGAATCTGCCTGCCAATGCAAGGGACACAGGTTCAAGCCCTGGTCTGAGAAGATCCCACATGTGCAGAGCAACTAAGTCCGTGTGCCACAACTGCTAAGCCCACGTGCCACAACTACTGGAGCCCACGTGCCTAGAGCCTGTGCTCTGCAACAAGAGAAGCCACCACAATGAGAAGCCTGCACAACGCAACTAAGAGTAGCCCCTGCTCGCGGCAACTAGAGAAAGACCGTGCGCAGCAACGAACACCCAATACAGCCAAAAATAATATATAAAATTAAATATTTAAAAATATATAATATATGTGATAAAATCATTAGAGGAATGTTAATTGCAGAATCTCGATGGTGGGAATCTCGATGAGTGTTCTGTGTGCAATTCATTCAAGTTTTCTTTGACAATTTTCAAAAAGAAATGCTGGGAGGAAAAAAACGGTCAGGGTCCACGGTCTCCTTAGCTTTAAATTCTACCTCTGCTAGCGGCACCAAGGGAAACTGGGGCGTGGGACAGGGCAGGAATGAACCCATGGTGTCTGGCTGTGAGCCCAGTTACAGCTGCACGGACAGGGTGCCCCTAATTCTGGCAGTCCAGTATTGATGGGCAGACAGGTCAGTCTCTCTCTTTCCCCTTCTTTCACGTCCCCTCTTGCTCCTGCATCTGGCTGGGCTGCTTTTATCCAGGCCCCACCTCCGGGCCCTCCTCCGCCCCTTCCCCCACCTCTCTAACCCCTTTGATCATTTCAGCCAGTCTTCTGGGGGAGCCTTTTCCAACTTCATTATGTCGACCTTCACAAATGAACGAAAGCACCTCTTCTCAAAAATCTCTTTCCCTTAATTTGGCTGCGTCCTCTGTGGCCAAGAAAGACAGGTAATATCTCGTTTTCTACAAGAGTTCCTGCCTTCCATCCAATTTTGCAGGAGGCTCACTCGTTGCGGCAGGGTTGGAGGGGGGGTTAGCTGTAATAAATTGCCTGGAGTCCATGGGGTGAAATACAACAGCGCTATTATGGCGCAGAGAGCCCTGGCTCTCTTGAACCCCAGAGCTGGGGCCCACAGCCTGCTGCTAGATACACAAACACCATCATGTACTAACGGAAGCAGACAATGCGACAACAGACTAAATTCACTTCTAGATTAACCCAAGCCTGGATTTAAAAATTATTCAGAACTTAAATAAAAGGCTCAGCCTTGATCATGTGCTTCTGGGGAGGCAAGGAGGGTCTACTCTTTTTCTCCCTCCTCTAACCATCCACTCATTTATTTACTAAATAAACACAAAATGGCACTTCGACTTTTGCCACAGGCACTAGTCATTAGTTTGGTCCCAGCTTAGGCTACTGGTTCAAAAAAAAAAATGCGTGCCATGCTGAAATGAATCTCTCCAGTATCCAGCAGGAAACTTGGCTCCACAGACTCGCCCACAGGCCACCTCCCTGTTGGGAGACCGTGTGAAAAGCCCCATTTCTCCTCCTCCTATTAGGCCTCGGATCGCAGCAGAGGAGGCCTGGGGGTGGCAGGGAGGAAGAGGGAAGGCCGCCACCCACCCCAGTGACACCCCCATCTTAGCTGTCACCTTTAAGACCTGTCTGCATGTTGTGTCTTAAGATCTCAACACTGGACAGCAGAGTATGCTCAGTCCTTGTATGTGTGATAAACACGAAGCATCCCTTTGCCCGATGCCTTCAGAGTGTGGTCTCCGGGACAGGGCACCTGGGGCACTGCTCCCAATGCAAAGAGGCTGGGTTTGGCTACGACCAGACAATAATAACCTCCTCCTTCCCCAGTTCATCGTGCCTGATGGTTTATAGCGCACTCCCCCTTTTTTCTAAGCTGCACCAACCCCTGGGAGGGAGACAAACCTGGGAGTGCTAACCCCATTCTCCACATGAGGAAATGGAGCCCCTAGTGGAAAGTGACTTGGATCCAAGCCTCAAATCTAGAGAGTATTTACTTAAAATAATGCTTATAATATTTTTCTTGATGACAAAAGTGGTTAATTGCTCACTATGAAAGGCTGGAAAACACAGAAAGGCTAAAAGACAACCGCTAATGACTTGAACATCTTGACACCGGAGGCTGACCTCCGTGAAACATTTAGGGTATGTCTTCCTCCAAGCTCTTCTATGAACAAATATTTGTTTCTACAACATGGCACATGGCACACTGACTTGACAGCCTCCCAGTCTCCATGGGTCCCCAGATACAGAGTGGGCTCCAGAGACACTTAGAAGGGGCCTTGCGGGGGCAGGAACGGGCAGAGCGATGCCCTCACAGAAGGTCAAAGCAGGGACACCATGACATTTCCATCACATGACATCAACCTTGGTGCCCCCCTGGCTCAGTATTTCTGGCCCCAGGAGACACCATAAAGGAAGAGGCAACTGTGGTATTTCAAACCTTACGACTATGAGCTGAGTGCAAAACATCCCACCGCTTGCCCAAGCACTTCCCTTGTTATCTGGTTCACAGTCTGATGAGGTCCCAACCTCAACAGGACAAAGTTGAGTTAGATGTTCACGGCGTGAGGACCAAGAGGCACGGTCAGGGGTGCTTCCTGACACACTTTGAAGTGGTGAAAAGAGTAGAAACAGAGTGAATGTTCATCAATGGGGAAAGATTAAATAAATGATGAAAAATTCGAACTACAGAGTACTGATAGCAGTTAAAAAATAAGCTGGAAGATGACAATGATTATAACAGAATATATCTGTTAAGGATTTCTACTATGTTGGGCATAATAAGCACTTTCTAAGCACTTTCTACGCATTAAGTCATTTAATTGTCACAATGCTCTTATGAGGTAGGGACTATCTTACTCCCATTACAATGAGGAGCAAACAAGGCAGAGAGGTCAAATAACTTGCCTTAGGTCAAACAGCTGGTAAGAGCTGGAGCCTGGATGAAACCCACCTGTCCTGTATACATAAATATTTTTATAGAGGTAATGTACTATTAATTATACAAGCAAAAAGAAGAATGAATAGATAAAAAAACAAAAACTGAGGGAACTAGGTAGGAGTCTGAAATCCTGGCTTCTGGTTTCTGCTCTGCCATGCAACATTCCAAGTCCCATCTTCTTGCCGGACCCCAGGTTCCCCTTATGTCAATAAGGGAGCTGGACAAAGGGCAAGTCTGGCGTGCCTGCTCTGTATTCCTTCTCCTTCTTTTGGTAAAAGCATCCCGATTCTCCTTGGGGAATCTCCCAGCCCTCAATTTCACAGGGTTGGGCGGAGGTCCTTGCCTTGCCTTGAGGGTGGGCAAGAGAGCCTGGCTCAGCCAGAGCATCGCAGCTCCACAGCCCCCGTGGTTGGTTCAGGGATGGGCACCTGTAAATCAGAGTAAATCTTGGCTGAGACAGCTGGGAGAGAGGAAAGCTCTTTTCTGCTGAAAATGAACGTGGGAGGATAGAAGTCTGATCCGCCTGGGGCCACCATACAGACTGTTTCCTATCTTAAAATGAAGTTAGCAGAACAGAAAACAGAGCCAAGAGTTGGAGAGAGAGGTTCCTGCTGGCATCACTTAGGGACCTGGATCCAGCTCTGGCAGAAGCCATCGTCTACTCCTGGCCTTTTCAGTTATGTGAGTCAATACATTGTCTTTTCTTCAGTCAGTTTGAGTTAGGTTTCTGTCACTTGTAACTATTAAGGATTTTGCTGATATAACTGGATCTTCTCTAAGCCCCATCAGTCACATGAATCTGTTTTGGAACTAAGGATGGCTTTTGAAGGACTGAGGCAGAAACTTCCCAGGTGCTCCCTCTGACCTGAAGGGGGCAGCCTCTCTCATGCTGCAGGAAGAGAACTTTGATCATTCACTGACTAGGAGAAAGTGGCCTGGGCTGAGGGCTGAGGTGGGGGATGGGAGGCAGTAGGAGGACTCACTGGGGATTGAGCAGCCCCCAGTTGAATATTCCCTAAAGGATTCTGAGCCCTTGGGCATAAAGATGAATCGAATATACTGGCCCTTAACATGTACCCTCAGGGCTTAATGCTGGAGCACTAGAATAAGAGAGAAAAGAAGTCAAAATCAAAGGGAAGCATTTCAAAAATTTTCTCTCCAAGTCAACCTTGAAAAAGAACAATCCAGTCATTTTGAAGGGAACATAAAAAAAAAAAAATTTAATTCCCTAACATGGGACACTATCCACAGACCAAATTGAAATGCAAGTCCAGGGACTTCCCTTGTGGTCTAGTGGATAAGACTCCCTGCTCCAATGCAGGGGGCCCAGGTTCGATCCCTGGTCTGGGGAGCTAAATCCCGCATGCACACTGCAACTAAGAGTTCGCATGCTGCAACTAAGGGTCTGCATGCCACAACTAAATAGCCCGCATGCTGCAACTAAGAGTCTGCATGCCTCAACTAAGGAGCCTGCGTGCTGCAACTAAGGAGCCCACATGCCGCAACTAAGACCCAGCGCCGCCAAAATAAATAAATAAGTAAATAGATATTTTTTTAAAAAAGAAGTGCAAGTCCATGAACACACCCAATATTGTATGTGCCTAAGGGAGCAAGAGTGCTCTGGGCCTGGGTTCAAATACCGACTGTGCTACTCTGCAGCTGTGAGACCTGGGGCAGCTTTCCATCCTTTGCTGAGACTCAGTTTCCTCATCTGTGAAGTGGGGATGGTAACACCAGGAGGATGACAGGAGAACTAGGTGAGAATGGACAATTAAAACAGCCACAAGGAGGGAGAAGTAGCTAGCTCCAGCCTTGCAGACAGGTAAATGTGGAGGAGAACTCACAGCAAAGAGAATGTTCCTGATTTCAATCCTCTTGGAATCAGGGATGGCCATCCCAGGAAAGGGCAAGGGGCTTCAGTAAGGGTACTTTCCAAGGTGGAAACTGTGGTAAGGGAAGGGACATGAGCTGAAGAGACCCTCAGATCCAGATTCAAATCTCACCTTTGTCACTTAGAAGTGTGTCACTTGGGGAAGGTCACAGCCTCCCTAAGCCTCAGGTTCCATGCGGGTAAAACGGGGATATAACTCTTTCCTATTAAGGCTGTCCCAAGGAATAAATGACATACCATATGTGAATGTACCTGGTATAGCACCTGGCTCAGACATGTGAGTTTCCACCTCCCCGAGGCCACGGTGTAGGTCATTTTCCAGCAAATGGTTTAAGTTCAAAATTCTGAAATTCTCCCCTCTGTATTTTGTATAAAGGACAATTCCTTATAATACAACATTCTCAGGAAGACTATGTCTTATGGGCTCTGGAGCCCCCAAGAAGCTTAGTGGAAGTTATAAATAGCTCCAGGCTCTGGAACAAAAGGAAGAAACTGGATCTTAGTGGGCAGAGTGTGAAAAACTCCTGCCCTTCACCCTCATCATCCCTCCAGATGCAGGTTTGGGCCCTCTCCTGACATACCCGACAGCAAGCCTTTTCTCTACAGCTGAGGCTCAGCTCCCCAGCCCTTCTCTCCCGCTCTGTGGGGGATGAGACAGGCGTGGGTTTCTCTTTAACACAGTCTGGCTGGAACCAGAGGAGCCGGAAAATTAGTGTGACAACATGTGCTGAGGCTGACATCTTTTTGAAGGTCCTTTTCCATTTAGGGGAGGCTTTGCTGCACCCACCTGCTCTTCCCTCCTCTCAACAGGCAGTTAAGAGAATAACAAAGTATATTAGTATTAATTATGCACCTCTGCACCACCAGTTCATCCCGTTTTGTGCCCCCTAACCTGTACCAGAGACTTCAGGTACGAGCAGTATTTAAAGGATCTTGGTTTGTGCAGTCTTTGCCTCTCCCTTTGGGCTCACATTTTGGAAAGCCCTTTGCTCAGATCATATCCAGTTTTGAGACAGGTGTAAAAACCACAACAACAACAGCAAAAATTTTTAAAGCACACAGCAAAATCCAACAGTTTCTTCACATGGCTGTCCCACATGATAAAACTGGTCCTTCTGTAGACGTAACATGCAAAGTGTTCCATGTGCTCAAACTTTAAACACAGGCTGACAGCAGGAAGGAGGAACTCTGGTTAATCAATACGGTAGGTGAGGTCAAGAGGTCCGGAATTATCAGCATGAAATAATCACCATAAGGACCACACCTCCCGTTAGATGCCAGATGCCAGGCCAACAAGGTTAGGAGGAAATGGGCTCTAATATCAAGATTCTTCATGATTCATGACAAGAGGAGAAAAGAAGAAACTAAAATGTAAAGAAACATGTTCAAGGATGTTTTTGCCAGTGTTTCCAGAATGGAAACAACCTGTATGCCTGTCAACAGAGCAATGGTTGAATTTATGAGATTCCTGTGTAATATTACACAGCTATTAGAAATGTCTTAGAAAAGTGACCATAATATAAGCAAGAAAAACCTACCTGTAGAATAAAATACATATAGTATGACCACATTTTTGTGGGGGAAAAAAACCCCAAACCAAAAAACCCCAAACCTCTTGCTATGTCTCCATATGTTGCATAAACAAAGGCAAAGTCTACAGAATGCTAAACTGATACCATTCACTACCTGGGCAGATTCAGGGTTGCAGGTGGCTGGCTGGGTGGGGGCACTATTGATTTTGTCCCCCAAAAAGGTGTGGAGAAGGAGGCTTACAATCGGGAGGGAGTTATGTTCTAGTCTATGTCACATTGCTCCTAAGCTGAGCTGCTTCGCTTTTCTTATCATCATTCTGCCCGTGATACCATCTTAATGAAGGGAGAGAATTGATAATTGTCTTTATCTTCCAGTCATTATTCTCTTTTTCCTTAAATCCTTTCGAGGGCAATACCACTTAGAAATCAAACTCATCTCTGTAACCAATTTTACTGAGGGTGATTTATCTGCTCCTGGACAAGCATATGTTACCTTCAGCAGCAGGAGTGAAAGGCAACTCAAGCAGTGTCTGGGCTGTGTCCATTTATCTAGCCAACCCTGCTCGCTACGTCTGGCCCAAGAACCTTCATGCACAAAGGATCCGAATGTAAAAATGTCTGCTTCCTTCCCTGTGAGGAATGGGTCTCGGTCTTGTGTGATGCAGCAGAAGGAACACAGGCTGGGGTCCAGGTGTGAGTCTCCTTTGCCTTCTACAGGCTGTGTGAACTGGAGCAAAGAACTCAGCTTCCCTGAGGTTTAGTGTATGCATCTGTAAAATGGAGCTAGTAATCCCCGTTAGACACAAACGATTTCAGAGAGGCCAGAACCACAAAAAAGTTGTGACAGAGTTTTTGTAAATGAGAAGATGATGTTGAGACATAAAGGAAAGAAAAACGTCGTCACACCAAACCTCAAAGTGGGAACAAGTGAGCTGAGGCTGCGTAGTGCTCAGCACGATGCCTGGCACACAAGCACTAGATAAATGGCAGGTGTTATTATTCATGGAGAACACAGCACCCATTTCAAGAAGACTTAGAAAACGTATCTGTTCGCAGAAATGATAAAAGAACACAAACCACACAACAGCTCATGTGGATGTCGAGTGCTTTTCACCCAGCATAAATCATATGGGATATATGCCCGTTTGATTTTCAGTTGACAGGCAGCCATTTTTATGTATAAGCCATTTATCTCCGTAATTTCACCAAAAGGTTGAATTCACTGAAATCTGTTTTAAAAATTACAAGAAAAGGAGTCAATTTGAGAAAGTTTATTGGCTGCCATTTCATTTTAAGGCTTATGAGCACCTTTAAATCCCAATATTAGGTCTGATGGATCAATAACTGCTGTCTTAGAAGAAACACTGTTGATCAGAAGAGAGAAATTTAATTTCAGAGGAGAGCCGAAGTTTCCTGTAGAATCAGTGATGCTACAAAGAAACCTGGACTTTTTCCCTTCCCAGCTCACAAATCATTCAGGCTACAGCCTCCTTCTGCCCCCTGCCCCTCCCTACACAACTGCCTTGCTAACAACCTGCCAAACTAGGGAGTCTGGATCTCTCTCACCCTGAGGATCTCTGGGGCGCTAATCTTACACTCAAGCACTCCATTACAGAAGTGTCAAGTGAGCTTACTCCACCATTCAAATCAAGATAAAAAGGGTAAGAACTGCTAATACATACTAAATGTATCTTCCAAGCCTGTCACTGTTGTACAGAGGGTCTGACATACCTCCTGGCACTGTGGGGGTGGGGGGTGGGAGATGGGTGGGCACAGACTCCAGCCATTCACTCCCATTGTAGATGGCAGAAGGTGTGCACCGCCCTCACTTTGACCTGAATGTGGCACACAAACTATCATCCTGCACACCACACCACAGACCACAGATGATCCTGGGTCATTTTTAGATTTACTGTCTGTTATGCCTCAGACATTTTTTGCTATTCAAGGAAAGTGAGTTAATTAAAACCACAATATAATGTATAATATAATCAAAAAAGGATCCCACCACCATTTCCATTTTTCACAACACAAATGGCATCATTTATTCAACTGCCTACTTGACATCATCGTTTGGATGTTTTTAGAACATCTTAACCTTGACTGAAATACAAATCTTGATTTCCCCCAAGCCTGCTCTTCCCAAAGTCTTCATTTCTGTAATGGCAACCCCATCTCCCCAGTCGCTCTGGCCAAAAACCTTGGCGTTATCCTTGACTCCTTTCTTTTTCTCATATCTATACTGTCTGTAAGTAAATTCTGTAGTCTCCATCTTCAAAGTATATCTAGAATGCGGCCACTGGTAATCTCTACTCCCACTGTGGTCTGAGTCTGTAATATACCCCTAACTATTCTCCCTGTCTCTACCCTTGGCCACCTCAGTCTATTCTAACATAGCAACCAAAGGGATCCTTCGAAAGTGAAAATCGGGGTCATGGCGCTCTCTGCTCAAAACCCTCCAGGGATTCCCATCTTACTCACTTTGGTAAAAGCCAAAGCCCCACCATGACCCTGACACTCCTCCAGCCTTGCTTCTCATCTCTCCTCCTGGCTCACTGGGTACCACAGCCAAGCATGATGGTCTCAGGGCCTTTGTACTTGTTTCCTCTGCCTGCAGGGCTCTTCCCCTAGTGAACTGCCTTGTTAGGCCCCTCACTTCTTCATTTCTCTGTTCACATGTCATCTTATCAGCAAAGCATTCCCTGACCACTGAAATAAAATACACCTTATTCCCATCACTTTTTTTTTTTTTGGCTGTGCCCCACGGCATGTGGGATCTTAGTTCCCCAACCAGGGATTGAACCTGCGCCCCCCTACAGTGGAAGTACGGAGTCTTAATCACTGGACCACCAGGGAAGCCTCTCCCATCACTTTTTCTACTTCTTACTTTGCTTCTTTCTTTCCCTACATCACTGGAAAATAAATATATTAATTTGTTTGTTTATGACCTCCCCAGCCCAGTAGAACGTAAGCTCTAGGAGGGAAGGAAATTTTGCCCATTTTGTTCATTGCTGTTTTCCCAGGGACTAGCCTACACTAGTAGGCTAGGAAGTAATAAACACACATGGTAGGCACCCAATAAGTATTTGCTTAATTAATGAGTGAATGACTTGCAGAGAAACTTTCAACTGACTAATAGGCTTGAGATCTCTTCAAGGCAGGGACTGACATTTCATCATTTTAGTATAAATGAGTAGGAGGAGGCTGCATTTTGGTGGGCAACAGATCGGGGATGGAGGAATGAGAAAGGAGCCCTTAACACACACACACGGTTGCCTTAAATTCCTGATTTAATTAGCTCTGAATACATTCATGAGGTGTCCATGCAGCAGGAGCCCAAGAACACAGACAGCAGCTCTACCAACAGCTTCCTTTTGTCCCCTGGGGTCCCATGAATGCACAACTGGTGATGCCTTCTGGGCCAGAAAAACTCAATTCTTTTACATCCCAGGCCTTTCCTGCTTGAGCTTTCATCACCATTCCAGAAGATTCCCTGTCTGTTTCTGCAGATATTTATAAACATCAGGCTTTCCTGGTTCTCAACCCCCAGCAACACCAAGGCCACACTATCATGGGAGGAAGGTGGTGGTCCCTCAATAGGTTCTCAGCCTCTAGCTCTTCTGGGTCCAGGGAGAGATTCCCCTTCAGTGCTCTCCCTCTTCCTGATTCCCTACCCTTTTATCCGGATGTTGTGGATACTGCAATGCTTAGCAAACCACGATAACAAATCCATTTCCAACTGGATTCTATTATTTCTAATAGGTTTTTGGTGGAGTCTTTAGGGTTTTCTGTATATAAAATCATGTCATTTACAAATAGTGACCATTTTACTTCTTCCTTTCCATTTTGGATGACTTTAATTTCTTTTTCTTGCCTAATTGCTCTATCTAGGATTTCAATACTATGTTGAATAAGAGTGGTGAGAAGGGGTATCCTTGTCTAGTTCCCGATTTTAGAGATAGCTTTTAACTTTTCATTACTGAGTATGATATTAGTTGTGTGTTTGTCATATATGACCTTTATTATGTTGAGATACGTCTCTTCTACACCCACTGTATTGAGAGCTTTTATCATAAATGTGTGTTGAATGTTACCAAATGCTTTTTCTGTATCTACTGAGATGAACATATGGTTTTTATCCTTCATTTTATTAATGTGGTGTGTATCACGTTGACTGATTTGTGGATGTTGAACCATCCTCGAATCCCTGGAATAAATTCCACTTGATCACGGTTGTATGATCTTTTTGACATATTGCTGAATTTGGTTTGCTAATATTTTGTTGAGGATTTTTGCATCTCTGTTCATCAGAGATATTGGCCTGTAATCTTCTTTTTTGTGTTGTCTTTGTCTGGTTTTGGTATCGGGGTAATGCTGGCTTCTTCACAATGAGTTGGAATATACTCCATCCTCTTTAACTTTTTGGAAGAGTTGTGTAGAATTTGTATTATTTCCTAAATTTTTGTAGAATTCACCAAGGAATCTATTTGGGCCCAGAGTTTTCTTTGTGGGAAGGTTCTTAATATAATTTCAATTTCTTTACTAGATATAGGGCTATTTAAATGAATCATTTCTTCTTGAGTAAGTTTTGGGAGTTTGTATCTTTTAAGGAATTTGTCATTTCATCTAAGTTGTTGAATTTATAGGAATAAAGTTGTTCAGAATATTATTTTATTATTCTCAACAGTAATAGAATCTGTGGTTATGTCACCTCTCTCATTCTTGATATTGATAATTTGTGTCTTCTCTCTTTTTTTTCTTTATCAGGCTGCTAAGACATCAATTTAATTGACCATCTCAAAGAACCAGCTTTTGGGTTCATTGATTTTTCTCTATTGGTTTTCTATTCTCTATTTCACTGATCTCTGCTTTGATCTTTTTAAAAATTTCCTTTCTTCTGTTTATTTTGGATTAACTTACTCTTTCTAGTTTTTAAAGTAGACGCTGATGTCATTAATTTGAGACCATTCTTCTTTTCCAATATAGGCATTTAATGCTACAAAATTTCCCCTTACATGCTGCTTTAGTGACATCCCACAAATTCTGACATATTCTATTTCCATTATCATTCTGTTCAAAATACTTTCTAGTTTTCCTTTTGATTTCTTCTTTGACCCATCTGTTATTCCTGAGTTACATAGTTCCCAAACATCTGGAAATTTTAAGACACTATTCTATTATTGGTTTCTAAATTTAATTCCACTGTGGTCAGAGAACATAATTTGTATCACCTGAATCCTTTTAAATTTATGGAGACTTGTTTTCTGGCCCAGAATATAGTTTATCTTGGTAAATGTTATGTACGCACTTGAAAAGATTGTATATTCTGCTGTTACTGAGTGAAGTGTTCCACAAATGTCAACTGGGTCACACTGGTTGACAGTGCTGTTCAACTCTACTATATCCTTGCTGATTTTCTGTCTACTTGTTGTATCAATTATTGAGAGAAAGAGGTGTTGAAATTTCATAATTGTGGCTATGTCTATTTCTCCTTGCAGTTCTATGAGCTTTTGCTTCATGTATTTTAAAACTCTCTTATTAGTTGCTTAACCATTTAAGATTGCTATGTCCTCTTGATGAATGATCCTTTATCATGAAATGACCTTCTTTATCCCTGGTAATTGTCTTTGTCCGGAAATCTATTTGACTGATATTAATATATAGTCACTCCAGTTTTCTTTTGACTAATGTTAGCACAGAAGATCTTTTCTATCCTTTCACTTCTAATTTATTTGTATCTTTATCTTTAAAGTGTGTTTCTTGCAGGCAGTATGTAGTTGGATCTTGCTTTCTTAACTAATCGGACAAGCTGCTTTTCCACTAAAGTCATTACTGTGATTATTTAATGTGATTATTGATATGGTTAGGTTAAAGTCCATCATCTTGGTACTTGCTTTCAACTTCTCCTTTCTGATCTTTGTTCTTTTTTCCCTCCTTTTCTGCCTTCTTTTGGATTAACCGAATATTTTTCATGATTCCATTTTATCTCCTTTGTTGGCTTATTAGCTACAACTCTTTGTTTTGTCATTTGAGTGCTCCTTTTAGGGTTTATAGTATATACTTTCATTTATTTTTATTTTTATTATTTTTATTATTTTTTGCAGTACGTGGGCTTCTCACTGTTGTGGCCTCTCCCGTTGCGGAGCACAGGCTCCGGACGCGCAGGCTCAGTGGCCATGGCTCACGGGCCCAGCCGCTCCGCAGCATGTGGGATCCTCCCGGACTGGGGCACGAACCCGCATCCCCTGTATCGGCAGGCGGACTCTCAACCACTGCGCCACCAGGGAAGCCCATACTTTTATATACTTTTAACTTTTAAAGTCTAATTTCAAATGACATTATACCACTTCGTAAGTAGGAGAACCTTACTATGTTACATTTCTCCCCTCTAACCTTTATGGTGGGATATATTTTACTTTTATCTATGCTTTAAACGCAAGGATATGTTATTATTTTGGGTTACACAGTCAGATATCTTTTTGAAAGATTTAAACAGTAAGAAAAAATTATATGTATTTACCTACATAGTTACTATTTCCAGTGATCTTCATTCTTTGAGAATGAAGATCCCTTGCTGCTTTTGTAGCCTGTGGGGATGTAAAGGCACTCAACAGAATCCAGGCCTATTATAATAATATGAGCTTATAAATTCTTTTGAGGAAATTGAGCACATACCATAAAGTAACCATGTTAATTTAACAAAAAGGAAAAAGCAAGAAGGAACATGGAACCAAGAATCTGGTAGACTCGGGCCTTTTCTTGTGACAAAGATGCCATTCAGGTTCATTCATTACTGGAAGCTATATTCATGGACTGGAGAAAGCAGGTCAGGATTGTAGGCTGCTTTCACCCCCACCATGGATAATCTTTGCACGGAAGAAGCTGATCATCCAATGGAGGGGTGTGCCCAGGAACTTTTAGACCCAGGCAACTTCCAGCAGTTGGGACTCGGCTTCTACCAGCTCTGTGCCCTGGAGGGGGCCTCCATGTGTGGCTGCCACGCAGCCCAGCAGGGCTCCTGGGGAGAAGAAAAGTGGGCCAGCCCACCAGCCATCCTTGTTCCTGTTCCCTTGGCAGGAGGGGTCAAGGGCAGGCCTGCTCAGAGCCAGCTGGCCACCTCCCACATGCAAACCCAGCAAGTGGGGCCGGACCACCTAGTCTCCACTCTCTGTGGCTGCACACTCCCTGGTGCAGCTTCTGGAGGAAGCAAATGCAGCTGGCACAAACAAACAGCCCCTTGGTCCTGTCCTTGACAGGCTGCTGCCAAAATTCAGTTTGAAGGAGTAGAAGGCAAATATAAACCTCAGCTCCTGCCAGAGAAGCTGTTTAAGCTAAAAGCAACAGGAGGGACTGAGTGGCTTGACTGCTCTAACTTCTTCACACATTTCTGCTGTCAAACTGCAGGAAAGATTCTCCCACCCCACTTTCCCTGGAAAAAAAGAAAAGCTCTTCAAGACATCTGTCCACTCATTTAGGAAAAGTCAGCTTCCCAATGGGATAATCCATGTGAGACAGTTTCTTGCAATTGAGTAAGCAATTTGAGTTTTTATCTTATCAAAATAAGTGCTGGGGGCTTCCCTGGTGGCGCAGTGGTTGAGAATCTGCCTGCCAATGCAGGGGACACGGGTTCGAGCCCTGGTCTGGGAAGATCCCACATGCCGCGGAGCAACTAAGCCTGTGAGCCACAACTACTGAGCCTGCGCGTCTGGAGCCTGTGTTCCGCAACGGGAGAGGCCGCGATGAGAGAGGCCTGCGCACTGCGATGAAGAGTGGCCCCCGCTTGCCACAACTAGAGAAAGCCCTCGCACAGAAACGAAGACCCAACACAGCCATAAATAAATAAATAAATAAATAAATAAATAATTTTTTAAAAAAGATAATAAGTGCTGCTATTTGCCAATGTGGACTAATACAGATTAAATAGAGTTGATTCTTAACTTTCAGGTATTATAATAGGATATTCTGGATAAGATTCCATTTTTCCTTGGTTTGGATCTTTCATATTTTTATTTCCTCTTTTTCACACCATTGTCCTTCTGCTTTCTTCTTTCCCTCCTTGATGTTTCCTTTCCTGTTCTTCACACTGGTCTATCTTATACCAATCATGCCTTAACCCTCCTTTCCCTCCTTTCCTGTTGATACTTTTTCTTCCTCCTGCTGCTCTTCCTCTTGCCTGCTCATCACTGCTCTCCTTCTCCTCTTCAGCTCAGCTTCAATGCTGATTTGCCCTGTGACCCTACAGGATGGAGTATGCTTAGTTGCATGCTTTTCTTTTCAATCAATCCCAGAACACTTTGCTTTTACAGAGACCTGCCCAACCAGGAAATTTCTCTGAACTCAGTGTCTTTGGCTTTTCTCAATAGCTCTTCTTAACTTCTGCCTAGAATTCCATTTGTTGAAAGGTGCCAGTTGTATAGGTGCCAAATATTTGAGGTCTTGTTATGTAATCAGAAACGGATATTTTAAATCAGGGAATTTTAGCAGTGCTCTAGTGCTTAAATGAGTCTTAATGAATACATATTCAAGACTTAAAGCAAAAAAACAAAACTTTCATATGAAAGAATTAACAACAAACTACGGCAAATGTGAAATGGATGTTTATAGATGTTCATATTAAATTGCTTCTTATCAGAGCAAGGTAAACAATTTTCTTAGCTCTGCAAAATTCCACTGTAGCCCCTTCCGTCAAATTGTAAAGTAAAGCAGCTTAATGATTTTATAAAATCCATCTTTACCGTTAAGAAAAAAAGTCAGCTTCCACAACGGGATTCTAAAAAAGGGTGGGTGTCAGGAGCGTTGGATTTAGCGACATCTTTTGCCATAACTTGGATACTGGTTGGGTGGGTGGGCTGGTAATACAGGAGAGCCTTAGGCTCAATTCACATCCACCCAGAACTGGGCCTCCTCCCCTTAAACCCAAACCCTGAACCTCTCTGCCAGGTTGGTGAAGCCTATCGTCACTTCTCAGAACAGAGTGTACAATGAATAAAATAAAATAGATGAGCTTGTAAAGGAAACCAGTTAGACTGAAATACTGTTATCAAAATAATAAAAGAATTTGAAATAGAGTCATAAATGTGCTTCTTCATTAACACATTAAATGACAAGATCTAGTGGAAGTTCTAAAAACTACCTTCATTCCAAAGCAGTGATGAGTATCTGTGACATTTCAAGATATCTGTAAAGTGATGGGAAAGTAAATGATTTCTTTTGGTGAAGATATCATAGGTGCTTCGTTGTCTACAGACATAACTGAAGAGAACACCAGATTTCAGTGAGAGGTTCATGAAAAGGAAAATGCAATCTTGTTCTCATCCAAGTTTACAGACCCTCCTGAATTCTATTCACAGATCTATCTGTGGGTCCAAGGACGCCTTGATTATGAAGACCTTTCTTCTTCTGGGCTGTCGGGAGAGAGCACTGCACTGGGAGACAAAAGGGTCTGTTCCCCGCCCCTGGCTCTCCCTCTAACAGCTGGGAGACTCGCCCCTTTAGTTGTTAAGGCAAAGCACCGTCTTGCTTAGTCCTCTCCCGCAGAGGCTGGTGTCGGGTGGGGGTGTCCCCTGCGGTTCCAAAGCACCCTGTGCCTACTCCCTCACTGGTTCTCACCTGTGGGGTAATGACCTGCTCCTGCCATCCACCCCCTGCTCTTGCCCAAAGCAGCAATAATGGCTCATTTATCATTGTGTTCCTGGTATTCAGCACAGGGCTTGGTACACAGAAGACCATGAATATACATTTACTGGATGAACAGATGAATGAATGGATGAAAGCATCTCTCTCTCACTGTAAAAATATTCCTTATTTCACACCAGCAGTTCTCAACCCTGGCTATATGCGAGAATCACGTTCTGAGATTTCAGAAGATCCTCAGACCCAGGCTATCCCTCCAGAGATTCAGACTCCAGTGGCTGGGGTAGGGCCCCGGCTTTCGTATTTTTTTAAAACCACCCCAGGTATAGGCAGAGTTGAGAACCTACAGAACCACAGAGCAGTAGCTGAGGTAAGAGAATAATGCTCCCAGATGAAACTTCTTTCCCAGACTTAGAAAGATGAAATTAGTGCAGAATTCTGAACTCTGCGAGGGGCTAAACATATAAACTGAGTTTCTGACCCTCAGAGTCGGGTCACGGTTCTGAATCCAACGACATCAGTAATATCTGAACTACATTCTCAGACTTAGGTGAAAAAAATCCCGGGCTTGACAGTGAAGACCATGAAACGAAGAGCAAACGCCCGAGCAAGCCCTGCAAGGCCCTCGCTCCCTCCCCTCGCTGCAAGAAATCCTTGCGAACTGGGCCCCGTCCTGGGCAAGCAGCACACCTTCCGGCTGGGGATTCCTAGCTGTGTGCTTTCCTCATCTACAAAGTGGAGATGATAATAAAAACGCCAACCTCAAAGTACTATTACAGGAACTGAAAGATGTAAGCGGGCAGGAAGCGTTTTGTAAGTAGCCACACATGCTATCGAGATTCTTTATTATTACATTCTACCAACTGAGTCCTTATAGGTGGAAAGACCTTATGACTTAGGGATTCTAGGTCAGACTCCCTGCATGTAAATTCTAGCGCCACCTCTTACCAGCTGTATCATCTCACGGTAACTTTTTTTTTTTGGCCTCAATTCCTTATCTGTAAAATGGTGATAATAAAGGTACCTATCTCATAGGGTTTTTGGAAGGTTTGGCTGAATTAATGTACTTAAAGTACCCTTGGTTCTGGGGCTGGTAGATGCAAACTATTACATTTAGAATGGATAAACAACAAGGTCCTACTGCAGAGCACAGGAAACTCTATTCAATATCCTGTGATAAACCATAATGGAAAAGAATATTAAAAAAGAATGTATATATAAAACTTCAGCTTTGCATTGGAATCCCCTGGAGGGCTTGTTAAAACACGGATGGCCGGGCCCCTGTGCAGAGCTTTTGATTCAGTAGACCTGGGCTGAGATCCAGCAGTTTGCATGTCTAACAAGCTCTTAGGTGATGCTGATGTTGCTGGCCTGGGAACCACACTCTGAGAACAGCTGGCTTAGAATAATGCTTGGCATACAGTAAGTACCTAATAAGTGTTAGCTGTTATTATCTTTTCCCGGCTTCTAATTTCTTAGTCCCTGAGCGAAACAGTTTATGCTCCACTTCTACTCAGTACTGCCTTCGTGAAGAAACAATTTTGAAATCTTCTGCTTGCAGTGGTTCCCAAAGTGTGACCCCACAAACATCATGCGGGGGCTTACTTGTAATGAAGTTCTTGGGCCCCGACCCAGATCTACTGAATCAGGGATTATTGGCGTGAGGCTCAAGGTCCTGTGTTCGAACTAACAGCCCTCCAGGTGATTCTAATGCACAGCAACTTTAAGAGATACCCCTCTGCTAGAAAATCACCATGACTACTACAGTACTGCTATTAAAAAGGGGAGGCAGGATGGCTTAAGATCCAGAGTATAGTTTTTGGTTGAACTGCAGCTCAAGAACTGGCTCAGCTTCTTAGTGTGGCCCTACATGAGTTATAATACCCCTCTAAGCCTCAGTTTCCTCATCTGTAAAAATGGGCATCATCACAGGACCTACATCACAAGGACCTGAGACACGTTACCTGTTCAAAGAATGTTAGCTGCCACTATTATCTTTATAATCATTATGATATGTCCTCTCTCAAAGTGAGGTGAGATAGCTTATAACCAACATATAGATGTACAGGTGCACAGGATAGCTAAAATAAAGATTAAAAAAATAAAAATGTCACACAAAGAAGGTGGAGAAAGGGAGGGTTGAAATGGCTGCTGCAACTGTCTTGCAAATTGAGGTCTGGACTTCCCTGTGGGCTAGAGTCAAAAAAGGAAATACAGAGGTCATGGTTTCCGCTGGTTGAAAAGAGGAAGGAGACCAGCTCTTTTGGAGAGACAATATTGTCCCTCGGCCACACCAGTTCTAAATTCTAGGAGAATCTGATCACACGAACCTGTGCACGAAGGCCCTGGGTAACAGGAGGAAATCTCCTCCAGCAGTGCTTTATGTACCTTTTTCTTTAATTAATTCTCAACAAGAGCCCAGGGCAAAATCCTTAGATCCCAGAAGATGAGAGACGTTATACTCACTTTGGGTGCCGAATATCAGGGAGAGAGCGATTCAGGGAGATTTTATCACTGACGTAAATGTTAAATCCATTTTCTCGGTATGCCTGATCCACTCTTTCAGCATCGGTCATGGGGAAGGGCCTCCCTTGTTCTCCGTTTCCTAGGAGCAAAGAGCAAAGTCAGTGTTGCCAGTTAAATGGAGTGGGGAAGGGAAGATGAAAAATATGGTTAAATCACCAAGATAGAACTTTACACTTGATATACAGTGTTCCTCCAGATTTTGCAGGGCTAAAGAGATGAGGGGAATGAGACTCAGCCATGGGCGTATCATGCACTTCAGACCTGTTCTCATGTAATGTCCCCAGCAAAGTTGTCAGGGTAGGCATACGAGCCCTCATTCTATAGACAGATAAACCAGGACGCAGAAAGGCTATAAAACCAGGTCTCTGGGCTCTAAAGCCCATGCTTCCCCCACTCTGCCAGGAGCCCCAAACATCCCTGACCCTGAAGTCTGATCACCTGGACGGGAGGCCAGGTCACTTGCCTATAAGCTGATCAACCTTGGGCCAGTACTACCTCTCTGAACTGTAGCTTGTTCCTGTCTGGTACCCACACCACGCTGAGAAAGTCAAATGAGAGGTTGTATACATGAAAGCTTTCTGTAAACTATGAACCCTATTAACCATGTGAGGAAATACTATGATTACTCTTCAGGCAAGGCAAGCTTTATATATAAATCAAAATTGCCACAAATGCTAAAAGATGTTTTGATTTTTTTTAAGCCAGCAAACAAATTAAGATTTGCCTAGCCTAGGCCTGGATTGCCTGAAAAGTGTTGTTTTGAGCAATGGATTTGGGTGGATCCAGTACCAGTTTTCCTCTCTCTTTACAATCCATCTGGGGAAAGAGTCCCTGATGCTCTAGGAAATTACTCTCTGGGTTCCCAGGGTGCAGATGGTACGTGGGGATGTCCCCCAACCCCTGCAATAATAGCCCAAGCATCTGCCATTGGCAAGGGTCTGGAAGAAAGGGTAATAAAAGTCAGCTGATTCAACATCACCTCATCTTCTGGAGCCCATGGACTGAGCAACACCCCATTTACTTTGCAAAGTAAATGTTGACATCAGCTTGATGAGAAGGTGCAAGCAAAAAGGGGAGCCCAGGGGTGGTGTCTACTCCAATCCAGCCCAACGAGAGAGAGGACTCCACCACCTGTAACTTGCATTGCTCTGTGATAAGACACTGCTGGCCAGTGCCCAGCACAGATCCTGCAAGGGACACAAATGCAACAGGCAGAAAAAGAAGAGCAGAAGCATCTGTTCGGGCGGGGAGGGAAGCTTCGGGAAGGCAGTGCAGGGGAGTGACTCAGAGTTCAGGCCCTGGAGCTGGGCAGAGTGGAGGTTGAAGCCCGCCCTGCTGCTCCCAGCTGTGTCATCTCAGGAGCGCCTTCAGCCTTTCTACGTCTTGAGTTTTGCCTTTTGTATTCCCTGGGATGAGAAGGTTCGATGTGATGATTAAGGAGGGAATGCAGGGCAAGATGCCTGGCACACAGTGAGTGCTCAACACATGCTGGTTATTATTACTCTCAATAATGTCGCCACTGCTTACTCTTTTCTGGCTAGTTAGCCCAATGTTCCAATAATTCCGGTATAACTGCCTGGAAAATTAGCTCTTTTCAAATGTTTCCTTTCTTAAGGAAACATTTTAAATCATGTTTAAAATTTTAAAAAAATTTTAAAACATTTTAAATCCCCTTCATTTTAAATCACTGGCATATAGAAAAATGCATGTCCTGTCTTCGCTTTCCCTGACCATCAGTTGTTACATCAGCTCTATTCAGAGCCTTACTGTCATCTGGTTTTGTCATAGTATAACTTAAAAAAAAAAAATCGATACTGGTGGGTACCCCTGAGATGAAAATGAATAAAATACAATCCCTTACATTTCTACGTGCTTTCCAGTATTGTAAATTGTACTTTGCTCGTCACCTTCACAACAACACCCTGAGGTTATCAAAGTACGAAGCATGAGCCCCGCTGACAGAGGGGGAAACTGAGGCTCCAGGAGATGGAATTTATCTGATGGTCACATGGCTGGTAGGTGGTATCTGAGCTGCTCTCCTGGCTCCTAGCCCAGGCTCTCTCGAGATGACTCGCCACAGAAATTATGTGGCGAGTCACCCCACCCCTTCCCAACTCTGCAGTGTAACAGAACAGTTCCAAAGGCTAATTAGGCAAAGAAAACTTCAGCTGAAGCCCACTAGATTCATTCCACCTTGTGGCTATGGTGCTGGGTAGGGATCAACTCAGCCCTCTAGACCTGAGTTCAAGTCCCAAGCCTGCCTCTTTCTCACTGTGTGACTATAGGCAAATTACCCCACCTCTCTGAGCTCCAGGTCCCTTCTCATCAAATGCGCTACAAAGGTTGGTGAGGAGTTTCACCAACAAAAGTGTGGACCTTGGGCCTTGTTCACCACACGCGTTCAATAAGTGTTGGCTCTTATGATTACTGCTCCTCATTTTAGTGGTAAAATATCTTCGAGGAGGGAGACATTTTCCATCACCATAGAGGTAGCAGGGCAAAGTCGCGAAGGCAGTGGATCTGGTGGTGTGAGTGGAGAAAGGGGTCAGCTAACAGGTGAAGCGGGGGATCCCAGGAACCAGGGGAAGGATGACGGCAAACGGACAGGAAGTCAACAGGAGGTCCAGATACCCCCGTTAAACACACACATTCGCGCACACACATACACATGCGCGTGCGCAAACACTCTCCAGGAGACCGTCCAAGGATGCTCTGCTCTCGTACCTACACGCTGAGCATCCCTCTTGATGGCTTCTTTGTCGTGCCAGTCCTTCAGCTTCTGCCCATCTCCCAAGAAAAAGGTCTTCTTTTGCTGATTGTGTGAGCCCTTAAAAAAAGACAAAAACTGTGAGATAGAAGAAAAGGGGAAATAAGTTTGATAACAGAGACCCAGAAATTACACTGCCTAAGGGAGCTTTCAGTATTGATTGAATGTCTGTCATCATTGGTTCATTTATTAATATCCTCAGTATAGCTTTGTTAGTCCTGCTCCGTGCCAGCCAGGTGTGCAAAGTTCAGAAAGATGACACGCAGTGTCCATCCTCCTGGAACTTACAAACCCGTGGCAGAGAAAACAGATGGACAGACATTCTTTTCATGGAAGAGAGAAAGAGGTAGGTGTGATGCTGTCCAACAGAAATATAACATGAGCCACCTAGGTGAGCTGCATATGTAACTTTACATTTTCTAGTATTCACATTTAAAGAAAATTTTTTTTTTTTTTTTTTGGCGGTATGCGGGCCTCTCACTGTTGTGGCCTCTCCCGTGGCAGAGCACAGGCTCCGGACGCGCAGGCTCAGCGGCCATGGCTCACGGGCCCAGCCGCTCCGCGGCATGTGGGATCCTCCTGGACCGGGGCACAAACCTGTGTCCCCTGCATCGGCAGGCAGACTCTCAACCACTGCGCCACCAGGGAAGCCCTAAAAATGTTTTTAGAAACAGGTGAAGTGAGGGACTTCCCTGGTGGTCCAGTGGTTAAGACTCCATGCTCCAGGGCTTCCCTGGTGGCGCAGTGGTTGAGAGTCCGCCTGCCAATGCAGAGGACGCGGGTTCGTGCCCCGGTGCAGGAAGATCCCACATGCCGCGGAGCGGCTGGGCCCATGAGCCGTGGCCGCTGAACCTGCACATCCGGAGCCTGTGCTCCGCAACGGGAGAGGCCACAGCAGTGAGAGGCCCGCGCACCGCAAAAAAAAAAAAGACTCCATGCTCCCAATGCAGGGGGCCCGGGTTTGATTCCTGGTCAGGGAACTAGATCCCGCATGAAGAAACTAAAGATCCCACGTGCCGCAACCAAGACCCGGCACAACCAAATTAAAAAAGGTGAAGTGAGTTTTGATAATACATTTCATTTAGCTCCATATACTCCATCTAAAGTAGTATCATTTCAACACACAGTGGAAAAAAGTGTTGAGGCATTCTACATTCTTTTTTTTTTTTTGGACTAAGTCTTCAAAATCCAGTGTGTGTATTTCACACTTGTGTTCATCTCCATTCAGCCTCATTCCAAGTGCTCAAGAGCCATAGGTGGCTAGCGGCTCCATACTAGACAGGGCAGAAGCAGTGAATTTTGGGCGAGAGGTCTGGAGAAAGTGCTAGGGGACTTCGCTTCTGCCTGGGAGAACTGGGGAAGGTTTTATGGACATGGGTGCCTTTGGATTGGGCTTCAGATAAGCGAAATGAGAGGCAGGCAGAGCACGTCGCCTGGGCATAGCCTTCCAGGTGCAGGTGGAGCACGGCAGGGCTGGGCTGGGCCCGAGGAGCACAGAGCACAGGAAGAGAAGTCGGGTCTTGGTCATCTCTGCAGTCCCAAAGAAGGCCCAGTCCCAAAGAGGGGGAACAGTTGTCAAGTGTGTGTGGAAGGTCTGAACAAGCACTTAGATGGCTGAAAGAAAACAGGAATATATAGTCGCCAGGGGCTGGGAGAGGAAGGCATTTATTTTGTGTTCCGGAAGGTGAGCCCATGCTGGTGGGCCAATTAGGAAGCAGTTCCCCTAATTAAAGGAGGCCGCATTCCAGTGTCTGGGGTCATCAGAAGGTGTCAGATGCTTTCCCACGCCAAGAGTCGAGTCTAAGGACTTGGCCCCAGGGCTCAGTAAGAGTCTTCCCAAGGTAACACTGCTCCACACGGCTGTTTAAATACCTGTGTTCACCTACATGAGAACAGCTTTCCACCACACCTTGCCCATTAAAAACCCCAGACACCTGTTCTCGTCACTGTGGCATGCAGAATCCACTAGTCCTATTTCCTATATAATTAACTAAGCCCTGAATGCGTGGTGTGCTGGAACATTAGCACTAACAAGAAGCCACTGGAATAAAACCATCCCCACGCCTGTTTATTAAGGCTCCGGCTGATTCTCGCGTTAGCAGATTTTCCACAACGGCTCTAATGATAATGACAATCCTTGGCATTCCCTCTCCTACAGACCCCTCTGAGTTGCAAGAAGAAAACTCTGAAAGTGGGCCTGCCAGATGTTGTGGTCAGAGAGGGAAAGAAAACTCCAAAAACAAAGGCCATGTGCCTGCAAACAGTTCTCGGGGGCTTAGAAATCACAGGAGCTGAGCTGGAAGTTCCTTCAGCAGGTTTCAACTGTGGTGAGCTACATTTCTACAGGAGACCCTTCAGTGCTGCCTTGGGAAGGTGGGGGCTGAGAGTAACAGCTTGACTCCCCTCCTTCAATCAGACCCGCAATGCATCTGTCTGTTTTTTATACCGGAGTTCTACGTGGGATTTCATTTTTAAAAGGACCTCTGCTAAAAACAAACTGACAATCAAGTCTCCAAACAAGTGAACACATATACTTGGAAACTGAGCTGAGGACACTGCCCTATTTCACAGACAGGGAAACTGAATCTTGGAATGGGTCAGGGACCTACCCGAAGTAAGTATTCTACCTCTAGATGTCAGGATTGGTCGGTCAAGAGCTGGTGAGCAATCTTTCCTCCAGCCCTCCCTCCCAATTCCTTCTCCCTCTTCTGCTACACAAAGACTGGGAACTTCCACTGACGACGTTAGCTCACTGGTGGACCTAAAGAGGTTCTGCAAAGCGCGGCTGCCTTAATGGAAGGAACCAATCTAAAGTGGTTCTCAAAACGTGAACCAGGAGCATCCACACCGGTTGGGAACTTGTTAGAAATGCAGATTCCCGAGCCCTGCCCAGGAAGTAGCAGCAGCAACTCTGGGGGTGGGGCCTGGCAATCTGGGTTTTAATAAGTCCTCCAAGAGATTATGATGCACACTCCCGTTTGAGAACTACTGGTCTAGAACGAAGGAGGCCATAATCCTGCCTCCTCTGTGCTGGTCAGGCTACACCTGGGCTATTGTATCCAAGCCGGGCAGATATTCATCATCAATGGTCACAAAAACCTTAGATGTGATCACTGGCAAACACAATCTGCTGGCTTCTGAGGATCTTTTTTTTTTTTTTTAACTGCCAGCATGAAAAAAATGGAGGGATTTCTTATTGTTTTATCAAGATTCATTGGCTTCTCCTGAAAACTCAAAAGACACGTCAGTGCTCTGACCGAGCTGGGCCAGCACATGGCTCTCCACTTTGCCACAGTCCCCCGCCACTCCTTACTGCATTTCACCTGGCTCTCATCTCTCACTTGTCTTACTTTCCTGGCCCCAGGGAGTTTGCAACAGGCTGCCACATACAGGTATGTATGAGGAAGATTAGAAACTGTGTTGTAGGAGGACTGGGAGATGGGAAGCTGTGGGGGACACAGGAGCATCTGTCTTGTTCTCTGAGGCCCTGAGGCTAGCGTGAGTGCCAAGGGCAGAACTTACTGAATGATTGAGGGATTAGTTTAAGATAGAGAAGAAATTCTAAAAGTTGGACTGGTATTAGGGTGAAACAGGGGCACTTGGAAGAAGCTAGAGGAGGCCAGGAATAGGATGCTCGCCTGTTCATCAGGATGTGAAGGAGGGGACTCAAGTGCGGGGTTAGGGCTAGCGCTTCTCGAACTTTCCTGTGCAGTACAATCACGTGGGGATCTTGTTAAACATGGATTCTGACATAGGAGGTCTGGGGCTGGGCCTAAGACTCTGCATTTCTGAAAAGCTCCCAGGGGGTGGCTGATGCTGCTGATCCGCGAAAAACACTTTGAGTAGCAAGGGTGAGGCGACCTTTACAAGGACATTTCAAGAGTCTAGGAGTCCAGAAAGGACACTGTTTCCTCCCTATGTTTGTGAAAGTCTTCTCACACTGCTGGGAACAGGGCACGGGGTTGACTCCCACAGCTGTGACCGCATAGAGGTAAACTCCCTTGAATGAACAGTGAATTGCTGAACCAACAGGGTAGAGAATTAAGATTCCAAAATTCTGGGAGTTTCACACTTAACAGCTTCTACCACCTCACTGCCTTTGCCTTAATGACGCATGTCCCTCTGGAATGATCTGCAGAGGTGGCCTGTTTTAGGTGGTCTCAGTAGATCTTATTTCCTCCCTAAACTAAGAGGACTTCGGAGCTTGCTGCCATAGGGACTTCTGCATGTCTAAACATGTCACTAGGGGGGTCCTCAAATAACCAAGCTACGCAGCTGCTCAGAAACAATTAGTCCACCTGTCTCCCATCTTACAGGTGGGGAACCTGATGTCCAAAGAGGCCAAGCTACCCACATAAGCCACATAAGCAGGCCAGAGAATAAGAGCTATGTTCTTTGACTCCCACGCTGGGTTTTAGTGGAGAGAGCCCTTGTAGTGTGGCCTTGGACAAGCTACAAGAGTCACAGGCACCTCGATTTTCCTACCTGGAAAATAGAGACAGCACTACCTGCCCAAAAGGTACTTTCAGATCAACCAAGAAAAATCACAAACTGTGTTATCGGAAGCACTTTCAGAGTTTACACATCAATGTGGGTACCAACTCCTTTAGGATTTTTTTTTTTTTTTTGCATTACGCGGGCCTCTCACTTTGTGGCCTCTCCCGTGCTCTGGACGTGCAGGCTCAGTGGCCATGGCTCACGGGCCCAGCCGCTCCGCGGCATGTGGGATCCTCCCGGACCAGGGCACGAACCCATGTCCCCTGCATTGGCAGGCAGACTCTCAACCACTGCGCCACCAGGGAAGCCCTCCTTTAGGATTTTAAGAATCTACTGTAAATTGACATCTCATCAAATCACCTTGATACAGGACTCAAATTTTACTATACAAGCTAAAAAGATTTCCAATAATAGGTCTGAGCTTTTGGTCCCAAAAGGAGTTGGTTTTGATACTAAAACCACTGAGCATTCAGAGCCCAAAGGGCCCTTAGAATCCTATCCAGAAACCTTTATGAAAATTTTGATCAGGAGTCTCTGACATCCACCCATGGAAACCCCACAGATACATCATTTCAACTATTGCCAAATATTTATCGAGATCTACTCTGTGCCAGGCACTGGGGATACAGGCATGACAACACAGATCCCTTGTAGATGCTAATGGCTTTATAGCTAGATCAGTCTCTCTCAAAGGATGGTTCTTGGGAGACCTGAGCTCTCATTATAGATACAAATGCCTGGACCCCACCCTGAACCTATGAAATCAACATATCTGGGCGTAGGAGGCCAGGAAGATGTCTTTAAACACATTCCCCATGTGATTCACAATAAAGGTGGAAAACCACTTGTCAAAATCCAGCTGTCTCGCTTGCAGATACGAAATCTGCAGCTAACAGAGTAGAAGAGACTTGCCCAAAATCCCACAGTTTGTCAGCCCCAAAGACCAAACCAGATCTGGCTGTTCTCTCCCTGGGTTAGACTGTGAGCTCCTTGAAGGCAGGCGCACATCTGTTTTGAGCTGTCACTGTGTGTTCCTAGGTCAGTACCTTAGGCCCTCAGTAAATACCAGGTGAATGACTGAATGAATGATGGCTCATTAATGGGGCAGGAAGTCTAGTTGGATGATTCAGAGCATTCTGATTCCAGAGACGGAAAAACTGAGGTTTTACTTCCTGGGCGGGTGGACCCCAGTTTCCTTGACTGATAAACAGGGAAAACTATCAGAATAACCTGCAGGTTAACCTGCACCTGAGGGGATGAACTGAACTCATCTATGCAACGCATCAAGCTCAGTGTCTGGCACAAAGTTAGGCCCCTTCGGTAAAGGAGTGCAACTATTAATACGTTATTTTTGGAGAAGGATTATGATCTGGTGTATGTGATGGTCATGTTTGGGGGAAAAGGAGAGAGATGGGAATCTAATAATAAAACTGGGAGCCCTGCAGAAGGACCTATTGAACACCTGAGCCAATTCAACTGGCTATTGCTGGTAACAGGATTTAGAGAGTTTCCTCATTAACAGCAGGTTATGTGCCCACGTGGAAATTCGCTGTTCTTGAGGAAAGAAGAAAGTCCTTAGTTAATAGTGGCATTGTACAACAGAAGCAAATGCCACAGACCTTTCGCAACAAGAAAAACATGAACAATGCTTCTCAAAAGACAGCAATTCTTATGCAATGGCAATCACTTCATGTTATGCAAAAAAGCATGTCTGGGTTTCAATCCAGAGGTAATTTTAAGTTTCTTTAATTCTGCAGACTCACAGATTTGTCTATAAAAGCCGTGATTATTTTCCTTCAGCAACCATCTTCTGCTACTTTCCTTCCCCTCTGTTCCCAGATGTCCTTTTGCTACAGGAAGCAGAGAGGCTGGAAAGGAGCACAGGGCAAGGGAGGTGAGGGAGAGTATAGGGAGAAGGCTGGCAGAATGATGGTGGAAATCACATTAAACAGTAAATTGGAAGTGGATTCTGACTGGCTGCTCTAAATAACTGCTTCTGGTATCTGCATGCTTTTACTTAACATTCCACTGAAAGAATCAATTAGTGTTCAGACACACACACACACACAAACAAATGGAATTTTAATCTTTTGTTTAATCACTATTTAGCGTGCCTGGCATCCTTTGGAGGGAAGGAAGAAAGGTGGTGAAGTGAGCCAACTGTATTCTGCCCAAGGAGAAAGGTCTGTTAAAGCACATACTCTAATCCTAGCGCTGCTGACTCGGCAACTACCGCTCAGAGAGGACACTTGTGTCTCTGGCTGAGCTGTCTAGTGTCTTCAAAACAATGGAAAATAGGGCTGTATGTTCAAAAACGGCAATGCGGAAAGGATAACTGAGCAGGGCATCTGCTTCATCCAGGGTCCGAGGACTATAACGGATTAGATTCTGCTGCAAATTTTAGGATAGCTTCCCTGCCCCCAACCCTCCTGTCAAATAACCCTACAAAGGCGCTGGAATGATTTTGCTTTGAGGCTTAAATGACTCCATGTAATTCCAAACATTTGTTTATCTGCTAAGTAGATTATTCTAATAACCTTCATACACACACACTCACACACACAGACAACACAGCAAAGCATTCTCTTCAAGGTTGTCTTCAAGGTTATCCTTCAAAGAGGGCCAGGGAGGACTTAATTTAGCCAAAAGCATAAAGTTACTTTAATTTAAGCAAGGGAGTTTGGACAACTGATAAATGTACTTTCTTCATGAGCTTTGAGGACATAAGCTGAATTGTTTTATTTCTTCATTCACCTCATAAAAGAGGATGATTCCGCTGAGGAATTAAGGACCTACTATGTCCAAAGAGCTGTGGAGGAAATAAAGAAAAATAAGATAATTCTTAGCCTCAACAAACAGCATGGATATAAGAAAGGAAAAAACACACAACACTGTGTGTGCCTTGAAAGTTGTACAGATGAATTCTAAAGGTATTTACAAGAGCCAAAGGTTAAATTCTACTTAAGACCATCAGGGAAAAATTCCTGCAGAAGCAAGGTCTTTGACAGCTGCCTGAAAGGATGGGTAGGATTTTGACTGGTAGCCACGGGGGGATGGAGCCCAGCTGGAGAGGAAGCATGTGCAAAGAGATGGAGGTTAGAAAGTAAGGGACCTGTTTCCTTAGTGGCAAGGAGACTGATTTGGCTGGGGTGAGTGGGATGCAACAGAGAGTCAGGAACAAGGAGGCCAGGAAGTCTGGACCAGAATCTGAGGGCCTTACATTTGAGCTGTTTGGCAGGTGGGAGCCACAAAAGGTCTTTGAGCAAGGAACAGGCTGGAGTAGAGGTCCAAGAACAAAATGTTACTACCTATCCACCTGTAATTAATCTCAGAGTCCCCCTCTTCCTGGGATAGATGCAGAGAGAAACACGATTTTGTTTTCATTCAGAAGCAACGTACCCTCATTGTAGGCTGAGGCTCACTCTCCACCATTCCAGAAGTCAGACTGAAATGAGCTGACCTAAGCCCAGCCCTCACCTGGCAGGCCGCTGTTCTGAGAAAACCTACCTTCCAATACAACCAGGACCAAGCAGTATGAGAAAACAATTGCCCCTAAAGGGCACTGTTTATGAATGGACAGAGACACTATAACCCAGCAACCACAAGACTGACGAAGTCGGCCGGGCCCACATCAGGCAAGTCCTGCCGTTCCACCCAGTAATCAGGCGTGTCAATTTTCCTCGCTCCAATAACTCTGTGGTCTCAACACCAGGATGTTGGCATCTAAAATCTGGGCGGGGCCCCCTTCCCTAAGAGGGTAAGGTCATTCACAAATAGGAACCCTTGTTTAAAAAGGCTGACGCTGTGCTTCCAAGGGCAGAAGCAACCCACTAGTCCAATTCACCCTTTTGTTTTGTACAGATGGCTCTAGAAAAGGTCATTTGCTACATACAGTGTGAAAGCTCATTAAAAGACTTTTTCAACAGAGAGAGAAAAAGAGCCAAGATGTTTGTAATACCTACTATCTAAAGGGCAAATGGAGCCTTCAGTAACTTTTCTCTTTCATTCTAAAAGAATGATTGCAACTTGTACCATTTTCTTCAGAGGAAGTTTCCAAAGGGTTTATCACTGGAAAAACAAACAAAACAACAACAACACTGATCATTTGAGAATGTTCATTTGGGTGTCTCACCCATCCATTGGTCCATCCACGTACACGTTTAATGAATACAAGCACATGCCAGGCCCTGTGCTAGGTATAAAGAATACACTGGTGAGCAAGACAGATAAAGGCCCTGCTCTCATAGAGCTTATAGTAGTGTGTGTGGCAGAAGGGAATATAGACTTTAATCCAGAACCACAAATAAATTTAAATAGTTACAGTGGCCTGTGCAGAAAAGAAGGATAACATGGTGCAAAGAGAGTCCCTTTCTTTCAGATCAGATCAGCAGGGTCTTATCCAGACAGAAAAGTCAGGAAAGCCTTCCCTGAGGAAACGGATGGAGTATGATTAGAATAAACTCAGCAGAGAGAGGAGAACAGAGCATTTCAGACAGAGGGTGAAGTGAGGATGTGCAAAGGCCCATATTTGGCTGGGCAAATATGAAACCGGAGGGGCTAAAAGAAGAGCAGGGTGTGTGTTGCACAGAGAAGGAGGGAAAGCCTGGTGGGGATGAGAGGTGGGCAGGGATGAGAATTTTGTCTTTCCCCAGAAGCATTTGGAAATGAAGTATTTTACAGAAGGAAGTGGCAAGATCAGATTGCACTTGGAAATCTCTCTTATAGCTACTGGCGAAAGGATTAGGAGGCCAAGAGGAAGGGTGGAACACAGGGAGGAGGCTATCATCACAGTGGTATAGGCAGAGATGACGCCAGTTTAGGCAGGAAGGTAGAGGCTGGGATGGACATAAACATTTTTTATTTTAAATAGAGTCACGAGGGTCCTGCAAGTCTGCAGTCAAGAAATGCAGCCTCAGGACTTGGACACTTGGGTGATAAGTTCATCTTGAAGGTCCATAGGCCCAAGATGCCATGGATGCAGGTGGGGCTGACCTGGGGCCTGAGCCCAGATCTCCCCTCACCCAGCCTGGTGTTCGCTTCATTACACGTTATTTTCAAGTTTTAATCCTGTTCATAGACAGCAAGTCAGGAAATCAGACCTAATAGAACTGTATCACATATATAGTTAAAGCTTCAGGAATTCAGTGACACACGGTCCAAAAGAAAGAGAAAGAAATCCTAACTAGGGAGGCTGGTGATCCTCCTGTCCCCACACTCAGCGAGCCTGTATCCTGGATGATGTCCCCAGGGGCCTAGTTCCCTCTGGCCTCTGGTACTGTGAGCGCTTTGGTGCCGAGGAAGCCTACTCTTGGAAGATAAGTATTTTCATTACCTCAGAAGGCATCGTGATGACTTCAACCAGACAAACAGTCATCAGTTTTAATGCTGGAGGAAAAACTGCCTCAGTTGGGCTTTTGAGAGGTGGTTTGTCTTTATATTCCATGGGTGATTGTCAAGGGCTGACTCTGATTTTACGTTATTTTCACCTTAAGTGGTAAGTTTATTATAACCTAACCCTTTAGAAAGATGAGACTTTACTATATCATTATTGTCATTACATCCACTTTGTAGATGACAAAACTGAGGCCTGGAGAGAAAATCGATATGAAAGTGTTCTACAAACTGCCAACCACCCCATGCGTGTAATCATCACAGCTAGGAGTTCCTACCACACGTCGGCCCGCTGCTCCCCACATCTCCGTGCCTGGAAAGATTTGGGGAGCACAGTCGGCTCTCAGGAAAGCACGACTTGCAGAAGTGAATCATCCTTCTGTGCCTTGTTCACGAGGAGTCTTGAACAACCGCAGGCAGCCTGCTAAAAAGTGCTCTTCTCAGACGCTCGGCGAACGGAGCATTAACAGAGGGTCATTACACTGCTCTGCAGAGCGGATGCGGACGGGTCAGGAGAAAGGCAGGCAGAATTGGTAAGCTGAGCAGAAGGCAAGTTCAAACCTTTCCAGGACCAAAAAACGGCTGCAAATACATCCCCTTAGCTGGGGAATTAGGGCTGAGCCCCCAAGTAACAGAATAGTTGCTCTATTAATAGTAATAATTACAGTTATAATCCCCTACATTCTTAAGACAGCAAAACAAAGTCTATAAAAGCACTTGCTTTGGAGTCAGAAACACCCAGGCTTGTGTCACGGTTCTACACTCACTAGCTGTGCGACCTTAGGCGAATTACACTGTTCTTCCAAGCCGTGGTTCCTCGATTGTAAAAGGCAGGATATTAACAGTATCTAACATAAAGGTTATTGTGAGAAGTAAAGCTCTTAGCAGTGTTTGGTATTTAGGAAGCACTTAAAATCATAGCTACCATGATTAGTTATTATTTCGATAGTACTTTGCAATTTACAAAGCATTTTTTACATATATCATCCCATTTCTTCCTCACAATCACACTAGAATAAAGGCAGGCATCACCAACCTATTGTAATACTTTTCCTTATGGGTCCCAGACTCCAAGAATCCTTCTCAACACTGTGCTCCAAGTGGCCCTGACCAGTTAACCAGTGTTGGCCAGAGGACGGGACCCATCTACCACGCCTGCCTTAAGCTGGAAGAGTGAATTCCCAAGTACACCTGGTAGGTTGCAGTCTGCTGGTTGATTGCTTCAGGCTCTCTTGCTGCTCGCAAAGGTTCCCCAAGCAGGAGGAAGTGGAGAAGCAGAAAGTGACAGATGGCTGGCCTCTCCTCTGGTACTGGCCTCCCCTCATCCACAACTGTTAGGACCTTCCGCTGTTCCAGGTCTCAGAGTCACAGAATCTAGACGCTGAGTGGGAGGTTAGATGCTACCTCCTCTGATGGTCCACTGGACCCAGTAACCCTTTCTTTGTTACGGCACATGGATGGTCCCTGAGCCTGGCTTGGGTGCTTAGAGAATGGGAAGCTCTCTTCCTCCATACAGGTGACTCCAGTTATTAGAAAATTCCTTCTGGGCTCCCAAAATTCTTTGGGCTCCTTCCTGGCCCCCAAGGAAAGTCTCTGACTGGACTATGATCCTGGCCTCCTCGACCTACCATCATGGAACCTCTGAAATCCTTTCCTCTTCTCCATTTCTCCTGGGGTGTAAGCCACAAAGGACTCCCTCAAAGTTCCTGAGCAGTTCCCCCACCTCCCACCTCCCCTACCCCCATCCTACTCTCACTCTGGCATCCTTGTTCTTAAATAACGATCTCTTACTCGTACAGTGCCCCAGGCAGGATTCGTAAGCTGTAACCACAATGGCACAAAGGATGGTTTCCTCAGAATACACCACTCTGCTATGAAAGTAGCCTCTCCTGCAGAAATGAATCCAAACCCTCAGGCAAACCTTCCCTGACCTCCCTGACTAGATCACAGCCCCTGAGTGTGCCCCTGTAGCATCCTTATGGCTCCTTTGTGATTTCACATTCATTCAGGTGCTTATTTCATCACTACCTATCTCTCCTTAAACTGTGAGGTCCATGAGGGTAGGAGACAGCAATTTTTGTTGACCAAATGAATGAGGAGACATCTTTTATCTTTTCTAGATGAAAGAAGGTCATCCATGATTAGACATGTCTAATATAGTCACAAGGATATAATACCATAAGGGGTTCTGAGGATTAACTTTATCCTCTGACTAAATGGTTTCAGGTCAACTTAACGGGCTATAAAAACTAAAGAGAGCTGGCTCACCTGATCCTAAAATGATCTGTAAAAGATGCAACCAACTTTGAACTCTGCCACCTTTTTCCTCCTTTCATTTTGTGAAATACAATTCATATTTTATAGCAAGACGAGACAAATTTAAACATAAAAAGTCTTCTCTGCCCTTTGGCCTCCCCTCTCCCCACACTGTGTATTGTGTATCTGCATTGTGCATTGTGTATCTTCATTGTGCATCGACCAAACCTCCCCCATCTGCAGGAATACCTGCTCAACCATAAAGAGCAACACTCTTCTACTATCAACAAGACAACTCCTTAAAAGATAACATTCCTTCCTGATTTTGTACTGGGGGGGGGGTCACACAACCCACCAGGATGACGCTTAGATCTAGATTATGTAAACTGTCAATAATACATCATTTGATACACAGCCCTCTGTCTCAGAAAAGTTATATAACTGTGCCTTGATTTCTAACTGGCAGAACAGTTCTCAGAGCTTTCTGAGATGCTCTTCCCAGTTATAATCCTCAAATTTGGCTCGAAAAAATTTTCCAGTTCTTTCTTAGATCGACTGATTAATTTTTTGTCAACAATTTTCAAGTTGTTTCCTTTCTGGATTCCTACCCTTTAGGTTGTGGCAGACATTGCTGTTTATCCCCCAGCAGCTGTTCTCTTTTTCTTCCACAGTAACAGAAATTTCAGCTGGTAATATGACTTTTCAGAATAAAGATGATATTTCCCAGACATCCTTGCAGCTAGGTGTGGCCCAACTGGGTTCTATCCAAAGAGATGTGGGTGCAGGTGTTGTGTGGCAGTCCATGGAACCTACCTGAAGACATCACTGGTGTGCACCGTTTCCTTCTTTACTCCTTCTATCTTGCTGTCTAGAATGCAAATGCCACCATATTGAATCATGAGATGGAGGTCCATGGCCTAGGGATGGTGAAGCTACTTGTGGGAAGAAGCCTAGGTTCCTGAGGATTTTATGAAGCAGAACTGTCATACCAGCCCTGGGATGCAAACCTCCAGACTTTCAAGTGAGAGAAAAATAAACTTCTTTTGTGTTTAAGCCATTCAAATCTAATCTTAGCTGATACAAGCTTCTTTTCTTGAGGCCTGAAATCCTGAGAACCAACTTGGGTGTGGTGGAGAGGACCCTGAAGGAGGATCCAGAAGATCCAGGTTTCAAACTCCTGTCTCTGCATTTATGAACAGTCAGCAGCAGACAGGTCCCCTGTCTTTCTAGGTCCCATTTTTTGACTGCAGAATGGATGTCAAACAATGTCTGTCCATGACATGATTATCTACATTAAAAAATCCTAAGGAATCTACAAAAGCACTAGTAGAACTAGTGAGTTCAGCAATGTCACAGGATACAAAGTGGTCACATGAAAATCAATTGTATTTCTAAATATCAGCAACGAAATGTTGGAAATGGAAATAAAAATATCATTTACAATGGCATCAAAAATTCTAAATACTGAAGGGATAAATTTAACGAAACTATGCAAGACCTAGTCACTGAAAACTACAAAACACTGCTGAGAGAAATCAAGGATCTAAATAAACAGAGACATATATCATGTTTATGGATCAGAAGACCTGATATTGTTAAGATGTCAATCTTCTCAAAATTGATCTAGAGACTCAATGCAATCTTTGTAAAACTAACATGCAAGGGATCTAGAAGAATATGCCAAAACAATTTAGAAAAAGAGGAATGAAGTTGGAGAACTTAATACGTCCTAATTGCAAGGCCTGCTCAAGGGCTACGGTGACCAAGAGAGTGAGCTACTAGAGCAAGGGAAGACATGTGATCAATGGGAATGGGGTGGAGAGTCCAGGTATATAATCAGCTGATTATGAGCAAAGGTGCTAAGGAAATGCAATGGGGAAAGGATGCTCTTATCAACAAATGGTGTCAAAAAATTAGGTATCACGTGCCAAAAAATAAACCTCAACCCTTACACCTCACGGCATACACAAAAATTAACTCAAAATGGGTAACAGACCTAAACGTGAGAGCCAAACTATAATATTTGTAGAAGAAAATATGTGAGCAAATTTTAGTGACCTAAGTTTAGGCAAAGGTTTCTCAAATAGGACACAAAAAGTGTAAAATATGGGTAGGTTGGAATCCATTGCCATTAAAAGCCTTTGTTCTTCAAAGGGCAAGCCATGGGCTGGGAGAATATATTTGCAAAACAGGCATTTGATAAAGGACTTATATTCAGAATGCATAAAGGACTCTTACAGCTCAACATCATTAGTTATTAGGGAAATGCAAGTCAAAACCACAAGGAGATATCACTTTACACCTACCAGGACAGCCATAATTTAAAAAATGGAAAATAACAAGTGTTGGCAAAGAAACTGGAACCCTCATGCATTGCTAGTGGAAATGTAAAATGGTGCAGCCTCTGTGGAAGAGTTTTGTGGTTTCTCAAAAGTTTAAACGTAGAAGTATCATATACCTAGCAATTCCACTCCTAGGTATGTATCGGAAAGAACTGAAAGTAGGGACTCAAACAGATATTTGTTATGCCAACATTCACAACAGCATTGTCCATAACATCCATAACAATCAAAAGGTAGAAATAACTCGTGTCCCTCAACAGATAAAAGGATTAAACAAAATGCGGCACATCCATACAATGGAATAGTTATTATTCAGCCAGAAAAAGAATAACATTTTGAAATATGCTACAACAAGGAGGGACATCAAAAATATGATGCTGAGTGAAATAAGCCAGACATAGAAGGACACATATGATTCCACTTATATGAGGTGCCAACTAAAAATTGGCACTTGCCGTCTGCCTCTACAAAGATGAAGTCCCCAGCCACTGCAGCCACTGACCTCCAACACACCCTGAAAGCGGTTCAGGGTGGAGATCAGGAGTGAGGCACTTGGTGCTCTGGGAAAAACTGGCAGAATAGGTCTTCAGGTAGATATTTTCAGGAGAAGACTTTACGAGCCTAGTTCTTGCATCTCCTTGTATCTAGAATAGCACTAAAATAATTAATGGAGACATCTGCTCCTCGTGACCAGCGCTACCTTCTGCAAACGTGTGTGCTTGATTGCATGTACCCCCCTTCACCCAAATCACATATATACTGACTCCCGCCACCCCCACCCCGCCAACCTCTTTGGAGCAGTTTCTCGGAGCAACCTGAAATGCTATCTCCCAGGCTATATAGTCCTTATTTTACCCCAGATAAAACTTAACTCACAACTCTCACGTTGTGGTTTTTTTTTTTTCTTTTCTTTTAGTCAACAGAGAGACCTAGAATAGGCAAACTCACAGAGACAGAAAGCAGAAGAGAGGTAATGGTGGGGGGTGGGAAGGGGGAGTTATTGTGTAAATGGAGTCATTGTTGGGGATGATGAAAAAGTTTTGGGCGTAGTTGTAATGGTTACACAGTGCTGTGAATCTACTTAATGCCCCTGAATTGTACCCTTCTGAACAGTTAAAATGATAAATATTATGTTATGTATTACCACAATAAAAAAAGTTATTCCTCCCTCCTCCCTGCACCCCTGCCCTGCCTCACCCACAAAAAGTAATCCTTCCAATTTTCAAACCTTACATATTCTAATGCTCTCTTGGAGATACATTAGATGTATATTAACATATTAAAGGCTCTGTGAAGTCTCACAAAAAGGAAAGCTGCCTCACTGTTTAATCCAGTACTTCACAAATTTATCTGATAAGAAGTTCCCACCACCACTCTCTTCAGCTAGAGAATGATTAATATCCTCGGGAACCCATGGACCTTAGTTTGCAATGCCATGCTACTAATGACAGGGTTTATGAGGGAGAACACAACAGGGTTCCTCCCCTGTGCAATCAGTTTTCTGGGTTTTTCTTTAAAGCACATAGACATGGAACAACTACAAAAGATTTCAAGTTGACATACTGATTTGGAGGGAAGGAAATAAAGTTTATGATAATATCAGGTTCTTCTAAAAGAAAGCTTCAGTCAAGTGCGGAAGCATCTGCCATCCATCTGTTTACTCATCTAACCATTCATTCATCTGTTCATCTAATGATCATTTATTGTGCAACTACTATTTGTTGGCCTTGGGTTAGGTGCTTCAGGAAGTAACATAAAAGAAATGTTTTTTGTCTACATCAAAGGCCAAATTTGACACCATTTCATTCTAAAAATTGCTACTGGCACCTGGGAAGAGAATTATTCTCCCAAAATAATTGTTCTGGGAACAGTTCTGCAGAGAGCACTGGGGCTGGGCATTGAAGGATGAGTATAATGTGGGCTGGTGAAAGTACCACAGAAGCAAAGGTGATCAGGTTGCCCAGAATGTTTCCTCTTTTGCCTTCTACTCACACAGAAGACTGCAGACTGTTTTAGACGCCTGGCTTCTTATAACTCTGGTTAATGGACCACTGTACATTTTCCAGATGGTTTCTCACACATAAATTTCTCCAAAAACCTTTGCTTAGCTTGAGAAACAATGGAGTTGAAGTCGGGAGGGGGTTCTTCTTCTTTTCGTCTAGAGAATTTAGTAAGATTTCTCAGGATGCCTGTGATAGACAGATTGAAAAGAGTGGCCCCAATCCTCCAGCCCTCCCTGTGTCCATACCCTTTGCAGTGGGATCCTCTGGCTCCTCCCACCGAGAGATGGAGTCTGTTTCCCCAGCTTCTGAATCTGGGCAGGCTTGGTGACTTGCTGTGGACAAAAGAAGGAGGCAGAAGTGACAGCGTGCCAGTTTTGAGCCCAAGCCTCTAAGACCTGCACTCTTCCACCCTCGTGTTTGTTCGTCTGTCTCCTCAAAGGGAACAAGCCCAGGCTAGTATATGCTAGAAGGAGGGGAGGGGCAGGTGGAAGAGGAACCATGTGAAGAACAACCGAGGTTATACCGGACTAGCTGACAGCCAGCCAACCCCTGAAGATATGAGAGCCCAGCAAGGCCAGCAGAGCCACCCAGCCCACCACGGCTGGTCCGAGATGCGTGAGACAGCCCAGCCGGGACCACAGAAACTGCCCAACTGACCTGTACGCAATAACATGTGATTGCTGTCTGAAGCCCCTGAGCTTCAGGGTCGTTTGTCATGTAGTATTGTTTGTGGTCATAGAGCGATAAAATGACTTTAGAGAGGATTCAGAAAATTCAGTTCAGTTCTGTGTTTGCATCCAAGGCACCAAACAGAAATATAACTTGCAATCTTGCCACCCTGCCTTATTTTTAAAAGATCCCAATTATACCTGTCTTACAACGCTCAGTTCAAATACCACATCCTCAAGAAACCCTAATTCTACCCCCTTCCACTTACACAATAATCTTCCCTCCCACTGACCTCTCACTGTGCCCACTCTACCCTTCTCCTTTTGGAAGTTAGCCCTTAAGGTCTCAAATTACAGCCATTTGCATACACGTCATTCCTCTCTACTGGGTCCTAAACCAGTGCTTTCAAACTATCTGTGATGAAGAACCGCTTCGTTTTAATTTCTAATTCATCGCGAACCAAACCATCTGTGGCAGGCAGGATTCTAAGAATGCCTTCCAATCACCCTCATCCTCTTACACTCCCCTCCCCTTTGAGTGTGGGTAGAACCTGGGAACGTGATGAGATACTACTCTACTGATTATGTTATGTGGCAAAAGGAGATTATCCAGCTCGACATAATCTAGCCACACAAAAAAGAAGAGTTTTCTCCATCTGGCAGTACAAGAAGTCAAAGTGACTCAAAGAGTGAGAAGAATTTGATGTGACATTGCTGGCTTTGAAGATCCAGGGGCCATGTGTGTGGTTTCTAGGAGCAGAGAGCAATCCCTGGCTGACAGCCAGCAAGGAAACGGGGACCCCAACCTACAACCACAGGGAAGTGAATCTGCCAACAAGCCGAACGAGCCTGGCAGTGGATTCTTCCCCAGAGCCTCCAGACGAGAGCCCAGACTGGCGACACCCTGATTTCAGCCTTGTTAGACCCTGAGCAGAGAACCCGGTTGAGTAAACTTGGAGTCATGACCTATGAAACTTTGAGCCAAAGAAGGTGCATTGCTTTAATACAGTAAGCTTTAATAAAACAAGTTTGTGTTCATTGTTACACAGCAACAGAAAACAAATACATCCCCATATAGAGTGGCTGATTATATTTTCCAAAAGTGGCTGCAACAAAACCTTATGTCCCACATGTTCTTCTAGAACCTTTCCACAAGCGCATTACGAGATGGGATCTAGATCCCCTCCCTCTGAAGTCGGGTAGAACTTTGTGAATCCTTCAAGCAATGTGACTTCTGAGACTAGATCATAACAAGGCCATGCACTTCCACCCAGCTCCCTTAGGACACTGGCCAGTGGAACCCAGCCATGCTGCTCAGAAGAAGCATCCTCGTGGAAAGGTGACCAAGGCAGCAGCCTGCCAGCTCTATGAGTGAGCCATGCTGGAGGTGGACCCATGGGCCCCGGTGCAGCCACCCTGCAGGCACTGTGTGGAGCAGAGGTGACCTGAGCTGTCCACCCCTGCTCAAACTGTAGATCTGTGAGCAAATAAATAACAGTTGTTGTTTTAATCTACTAAGGGTTGGGGCGGTTTGTAAAGCAGCAATAGTAGCTTGACCGAGTACGCAGCTGGCGCCTGTAACCCACCACGAGTTTGACAGCACGTGAACTGATCCATATCTATTCAACAAAGCACGTCCACTGAGCACGCACTTGGCTGTCGTGGCAAAGTCCAACTGCCATAAAAGTTTCTAAATGCTTGTCTTCAATTTCTGTGTTTATTCCACTGTGTACTGGCGCCATTCTGCAGTCTACACTTGGGGAGGCCTGGCTGTAAAAGATCTCTGGGCCACACCCATTCTTATTCTTTTCTACATCCTCCCACATGCCTGGTAAAATTCCTGGAAATAGCAGGAATTCGGTAAAGGTTTATGGACTGAATAGAACATTCAAAGAAAGCCAAGGCTGGAAGCTCAACTCACTCATTTTATAGATGGTAATGTGGTGGTCCAGAGAGATGAAGGGATATACTCAGGGTCATGGGATGAAAAAGTCGCAGAGCCACAGAATTCCTGAAACCTTCTAGCGTAGGCTTTGCCAACTCAACTGCCTGCAGGTGAAGAGGGGTGGCCAGGTGTAAGATAATACAGAGGATGGAGGCTGGTGAAAAGTTGCCAAGTGATGGTCAGTGAAAACAGATGCTCAGTTTGTAAAAGAGTCTGGAAAATTCAAATTTCTGGAGACTATTTCTTGATTTTTAACATACTATCTGGATAAACAAATATGTTTGCACGCTAGATTTGGTCCAGCGGGCCACCAACTTGCAATTCCTGAGCACCTCTAATTTATAAGTAAGGAAACTGAGGTCCTGAGAGGTTAAAGATTTAACTAAGAATATAAGGGAAGAGACAGCAAGGCCATTTTCTGACTTGTCTAGGAACTTGGTGATGATGATGATTAGAATTACCGACATTTATTGAACACCTACCATATGCACGGCACTATGGCAGGCACTTAGACCTATGATCTCATTTAATCCTTTTGACAGTCCTAGAAAGTAGGCACAAGTATTCCCCCTTTCTACAGATTCAACAAGAGACTCAGAGAAGCCAAGTAGTTCGCCAAAATCATAGTGTAAACAAGCAGTGGGTCTACATTCCTAACCACACTTTTACAAGGTGAATGAGTCTTCTCCCACCTCATACCATTTCACCGTCCCCTTAGCATCTGGCCTATCAAAGCCCCAGGTTCAGATTTACCTAGAAGAGCTGCAAAATCCACCTGTTAACATTTCTCTATCATTTCAACCCATCTAAGGGTGACCTGTTTGCTGTTCCCCAGAGTCTGAGTGACACTCAGCTGGTGCACAGCTCAGCCTTCCCAGGTGTTGACTCCCCAGAGGGGTAGGGGGCATCAGCAGCTATGCAGTGAAGCAGCAGCTTGTACTTCAGGGCTAGGACGCCCCAGCTTCTTTGCTAAACAGAACGGAAGCATAGGATTGGGGAGGTGGGAGAGGCCTGAGAGAAATCATTTAGATCTGTTATTCCCAAACTGCATTCAATGGATCCCTTAGAGATGCAGCAAACAGGAGCTGGGGGCGGGGGACCCTGGGCAAGAAGGGATTAGATTTCTTCTTCATCCTACATTCATTAGGCTTCCAAGTAAGATTATATGACAAGTGTTCTACTGCTAAAATACAAGTTTGAAAACCAGTGATCTAAGCCAACCCTTCGCTGCATTTTTAAAAGACAAACCCTATAATTCGTTGCATTTTTAAAAGACAAACCCCATAATTATAAAAATAATAAAGGCACATGGTGAAAGATTCAAAAACTCAAAAGGGTATACAATGAAAAATAAAAATCTCTTCCCACTTCCAACCCCTAGACCCACTCCCTACAGAACAGCACTATTAATCATTTACTGAGTATTCCTTCCAGAATTTTTTTTTGAATTTTATATATTTTTTTATACAGCAGGTTCTTATTAGTCAACCATTTTTTACACATCAGTGTATACATGTCAATCCCAATCACCCAATTCATCCCACCACCATCCCCACCCCACCGCCGCTTTCCCCCCTTGGTGTCCATACGTTTGTTCTCTACATCGGTGTCTCTATTTCTGCCCTGCAAACCGGTTCATCTGTACCGTTTTTCTAGGTTCCACATATATGCGTTAATATACGATATTTGTTTTTCTCTTTCTGACTTACTTCACTCTGTATGACAGTCTATAGATTCATCCACGTCTCTAAACATGACCCAATTTTGTTCCTTTTTATGGCTGAGTAATATTCCATTGTATATATGGACCACATCTTCTTTATCTGTTCATCTGTTGATGGGCATTTAGGTTGCTTCCATGGCCTGGCTATTGTAAATAGCACAGCAATGAACATTGTGGTCCATGTGTCTTCTTTTGTGTGTGTGTGTGTGTGTGTGTGTGTCTTCTTCAATTATGGTTTTCTCTGGGTCTATGCCCAGTAGTGGGATTGCTGGGTCATAGGGTAATTCTCTTTTTAGTTTTTTAAGGAACCTCCATACTGTTCTCCATAGTAGCTGTATCAATTTACATTCCCACCAACAGTGCAAGAGGGTTCCCTTTTCTCCACACCCTCTCCAGCATTTGTTGTTTGTAGATATTCTGATGATGCCCATTCTAACTGGTGTGAGGTGATACCACATTGTAGTTTTGATTTGCATTTCTCTAATAATTAGTGATGTTGAGCAGCTTTTCATGTGCTTCTTGGCCATCTGCAGGTCCTCTTTGGAGACATGTCTATTGAGGTCTTCTGCCCATTTGTTGATTGGGTTGTTTGTTTAATATTGAGCTGCATGAGCTGTTTATATATTTTGGAGATTAATCCTTTGCCCATTGATTCATTTCCAAATATTTTTTCCCATTCTGAGGGTTGTCTTTTCAGCTTGCCTGTAGTTTCCCTTGATTTGCAGAAGCTTTGAAGTTTTATTAGGTCCCATTTGTTTATTTTTGTTTTCATTTCCATTACTCTAGGAGGTGGATCAGAAAAGATCTTGCTGTGATTTATGTCAAAGAGTGTTCTGCCTATGTTTTCCTCTAAGAGTTTTATAGTGTCCAGTCTTACATTTAGGTCTCTAATCCATTTTAAGTTTATTTTTGTGTATGGTGTTAGGGAGTGTTCTAATTTCATTCTTTTACATGTAGCTGTCCAGTTTTCCCAGCACCACTTATTGAAGAGACTGTCTTTTCTCCATTGTATATCCTTGCCTCCTTTGTCATAGATTAGTTGACCATAGGTGTGTGGGTTTACCTCTGGGTTTTCTATCCTGTTCTACTGATCTATATTTCTGTTTTTCTGCCAGTACCATACTGTCTTGATTACTGTAGCTTTCTAGTATAATCTGAAGTCAGAGAGTCTGATTTCTCCAGCTCCGTTTTTTTCCCTCAAGACTGCTTTGGCTATTCAGGGTCTTTTGTGTCTCCATACAAATTTTAAGATTTTCTGTTCTAGTTATGTAAAAAATGCCATTGATAATTTGATAGAGATTGCATTGAATCTGTAGATTGCTTTGGGTAGTACAGTCATTTTCACAACATTGATTCTTCCAATCCAGGAACATGGTATATCTCTCCATCTGTTGGTATCATCTTTAATTTCTTTCAACAGTGTCTTATAGTTTTCTGCATACAGGTCTTTTGTCTCCCTAGGTAGGTTTATTCCTAGGTATTTTATTCTTTTTGTTGCAATGGCAAATGGGAGTGTTTCCTTAATTTCTCTTTCAGATTTTTCATCATTAGTGTATAGGAATGCAAGAGATTTCTGTGCATTAGTTTTGTATCCTGCTACTTTACCAAATTCATTGATTAGCTCTAGTAGTTTTCTGGTGGCATCTTTAGGATTCTCTATGTATAGTATCATGTCATCTGCAAACAGTGACAGTTTTACTTCTTCTTTCCAATTTGTATTCCTTTTATTTCTTTTTCTTCTCTGATTGCCATGGCTAGGACTTCCAAAACTGTTGAATAACAGTGGCGAGAGTGGACATCCTTGTCTTGCTCCTGATCTTAGAGGAAATGCTTTCAGTTTTTCACCATTGAGAATGATGTTTGCTGTGGGTTTGTCATATACGGTCTTTATTATGTTGAGGTAGGTTCCCTCTATGCCCATTTTCTGGAGAGTTTTTTTTTATCATAAATGGGTGTTGAATTTTGTCAAAAGCTTTTTTCTGCATCTATTGAGATGATCATATGGTTTTTATTCTTTAACTTGTTAATATGGTGTATCACACTGATTGATTTGCGTATATTGAAGAATCCTTGCATCCCTGGGATAAATCCCACTTGATCACGCTGTATGATCCTTTTAATGTGTTGTTGGATTCTGTTTGCTAGTATTTTGTTGAGGATTTTTGCATCTATATTCATCAGTGATATTGGTCTGTAATTTTCTTGTTTTGTAGTGTCTTTGTCTGGTTTTGGCATCAGAGTGAGGGTGGCCTCATAGAGTGAGTTTGGGAGTGTTCCTTCCTCTGCAATTTTTTGGAAGAGTTTGAGAAGGATGGATTTTAGCTCTTCTCTAAATGTTTGATAGAATTCACCTGTGAAGCCATCTGGTCCTGGATCTTTGTTTGTTGGAAGATTTTTAATCAGAGTTCCAATTTCATTAGTTGAGATTTGTCTGTTCATATTTTCTATTTCTTCTTGGTTCAGTCTTGGAAGGTTATACCTTTCTAAGAATTTGTCCATTTCTTCCAGGTTGCCCATTTTATTGGCATAGAGTTGCTTGTAGTAGTCTCTTAGGATGCTTTGTATTTCTGCGGTGTCTGTTGTAACTTCTTTTTCATTTCTAATTTTACTGATATGAGTCCTCTCCCTCTTTTGCTTGATGAGTCTGGCTAATGGTTTATCAATTTTGTTTATCTTCTCAAAGAACCAGCTTTTAGTTTTATTGATCTTTGCTATTGTTTTCTTTGTTTCTATTTCATTTATTTCTGCTCCAATCTTTATGATTTCTTTCCTTCTGCTAACTTTGGGTTTTGTTTTTGTTTTTTTATGGTACGCGGGCCTCTCACTGTTGTGGCCTCTCCCATTGCTCCAGACGCGCAGGCCCAGCGGCCATGGCTTACGGGACTAGCCGCTCCGCGGCACGTGGGATCTTCCCAGACCAGGGCACGAACCCATGTCCACTGCATCGGCAGGCAGACTCCCAACCACTGCGCCACCAGGGAAGCCCTAACTTTGGGTTTTGTTTATTCTTCTTTCTCTAGTTCCTTTAGGTGTAAGGTTAGATTGTGTATTTGAGATTTTTCTTGTTTCTTCAGGTAGGCCTGTATAGCTATAAACTTCCCTCTTAGAACTGCTTTTGCTGCATCCCATAGATTTTGGATCGTCATGTTTTCATTGTTATTTGTCTCTAGGTATTTTTTTATTTCCTCTTTGATTTCTTCAGTGATCTCTTGGTTATTTCGTAACGTGTTGTTCAGCCTCCTTGTGTTTGTGTTTTTTATGTTTTTTTCCCTGTAACTGATTTCAAATCTCATAGCATTGTGGTCAGAAAAGATGCTTGGTATGACTTCAATTTTCTTAAATTTACTGAGGCTTGATTTGTGACCCAAGATGTGATCTATCCTGGAGAATGTTCTATGCGCACTTGAGAAGAAAGTGTAATCTGCTGTTTTGGGATGGAATGTCCTATAAATATCAATTAAATCTATCTGGTCTATTGTGTCATTTATAGCTTGTGTATCCTTGTCAATTATCTGTTTGGATGATCTGTCCACTGGTGCAAGTGAGGTGTTAAGGTCCCCCACTATTATTTTGTTACTGTCGATTTCCTCTTTTATAGCTGTTAGCAGTTGCCTTATGTATTGAGGTGCTCCTATGTTGGGTGCATATATATTTATAATTGTTATATCTTCTCCTTGGATTGATCCCTTGATCATTATGTAGTGTCCTTCCTTGTCTCTTGTAACATTCTTTATTTTAAAGTCTCTTTTATCTGATATGAGTATTGCTACTCCATCTTTCTTTTGGTTTCCATTTGCATGGAATATCTTTTTCCATCCTCTCACTTTAGGTCTGAATATGTCCGTAGGCCTGAAGTGGATCTCTTGTAGACATCATATATATGGGTCTTGTTTGTATCCATTCAGCAAGCCTGTGTCTTTTGGTTGGAGCATTTAATCCATTCACATTTAAGCTAATTATCAATATGTACGTTCCTATGACCATTTTCTTAATTGTTTTGGGTTTGTTTTTGTAGGTCCTTTTCTTCTCTTGTGTTTCCCACTTAGAGAAGTTCCTTTAGCATTTGTTGTAAAGCTGGTTTGGTGGTGCTGAATTCTCTTAGCTTTTGCTTGTCTGTAAAGCTTTTGATTTCTCCATCGAATCTGAATGAGATCCTTGATGGGTAGAGTAATCTTGGTTGTAGGGTCTTCCCTTTCATCACTTTAAGTATATCATGCCACTCCCTTCTGGCTTATAGAGTTTCTGCTGAGAAATCAGCTGTTAACCTTATGGGAGTTCCCTTGTATGTTATTTGTCATTTTTCCCTTGCTGCTTTCAATAATTCTTCTTTGTCTTTAATTTTTGCCAATTTGATTACTATGTGTCTCGGTGCATTTCTCCTTGGGTTTATCCTGTATGGGACTCTCTGTGGTTCCTGGACTTAGGTGGCTATTTCCTTTCCCATGTTAGGGAAGTTTTCGACTATAATCTCTTCAAATATTTTTTCAGGTACTTTCTCTCTTCTCCTTCTGGGACCCCTATAATGCGAATGTTGTTGCATTTAATGTTGTCCCAGAGGTCTCTTAGGCTGTCTTCATTTCTTTTCATTCTTTTTTCTTTACTCTGTTCCGCAGCAGTGAATTCCACCATTCTGTCTTCCGGGTCACTTATCCGTTCTTCTGCCTCAGTTATTCTGCTATTGATTCCTTCTAGTGTAGTTTTCATTTCAGTTATTGTGTTGTTCATCTCTGTTTGTTCTTTAGTTCTTCTAGATCTTTGTTAAACATTTCTTGCATCTTCTCAATCTTTGCCTCCATTCTTTTTCCGAGGTCCTGGATCATCTTCACTATCATTATTCTGACTTCTTTTTCTGGAAGGTTCCCTATCTCCACTTTGTTTAGTTGTTTTTCTGGGGTTTTATCTTGTTCCGTCATCTGGTACATAGCCCCTCTGCCTTTTCATCTTTTCTATCTTTCTGTGAATGTGGTTTTTGTTCCACAGGCTGCAGGATTGTAGTTCTTCTTGCTTCTGCTGTCTGCCCTCTCCCTTCCAGAATTTTTAATAAGGAAACTGAGCCGCTGAGGTTGGCTTGTCTGAGAGTATTCATCCAGGGCTATCCTGGACATTAAGCTCCTGGCATTTCTCTGTTCCTTTGTAACTTGCAAAAGTATTAAATGTTTCCCCAAATTGCAAACTCTCTCCCTAAACCACCTGCAGCTTCAGAAACCATACATTATGCATCTTCTGCCCTCATTCACTGAACAGGAAAATTTCATGTCTTTTTCTTGTGACTATTTCCCCACGGTCTTTGTTTCACATGATGGAGAAGTAACCAGAATCACGTTTTCAACTGGCCAGTGTTCAAGCCTAAAAAAGTGCATGTTCAGCAAGCCGTTGGGGCTACTGGACTGGAACTCAGGCTTGAATCGAAGTCCTAAAAGGGGCAACATCTCCATATCCTCAGCCTCAAGAGTTCTGTCAAGAGCCTCACTGCCTATCTGGGTACACTGCGGACCTCTCCACTGGTCTCCTGGCCCTCAGGCAGGCGCCCACATTTCCCAACCTTCCTATCTGCTTCCTGTGCCTCAGTGTTTCCCCTGGCAATGCCCATCTGTGGCCCCCTTTCCTATCTGCCTCCCATCCTGGACTCATCTCCAAGCTGAGCCCATTTCCTTCCCGATAGTAAAGAGTGTATTGGAAGACAGAGCACTCAGAGCCTCTTTCTCTCCTAGAGAAGACCCAGAGGGCCAATGTTTATTGGGCTTCCTATGTGCCAGGCTATGCTAGGCAATTTACAAGTCTTATTTTCACAACAAGCCTGGAAGGTGACACTATTATCGTCATCCCATTTTACACATGAGGAAACTAATTAGGAAGTGGCAGCTGGGATAGGGACACGGAGCTGGCTAACCCAAAGCTCAGGAGGGACTTCTTCAAGTTCCTAAAGCTGGGAGTTGCCTTTGACCCTGAGGCCTCTGACATCACGTCTGCCCAATACACTGCCCACATCATGTTCCTGAAGGGGATAAAACACCCACGGCAACTCTGGCAGACTACCAGCAATTCCCCTCTCCCTGTTATCCAACAGCCTAGCTCCTTCTCAAGGCTCCTGAAGTGGACTCTGAGCATGAGAGAAGTCCATGGACCTGTGAAGAAACTGATCCCACTTGACTTGCCAGTGGAGGTGCAGACCCTTGCTGTTGCCTAGTTACCCATCTGGAGCTTAAGCCACTGCCGATCACGCCCCTATTTACCTTCATTAATCAGATTGGTATGGCTCCCTCTGGAGTGGGGCTCAGCCCTCCCTGTGCCCCTGGGATAAACAAGGAGGTTGGGAGACCCTTCTTGATGAAATGACTGAAGTACTGTGGGGCAGGCAGCCCTGGAGGCCAGTGTGGATGGGAAGACGGCCACAGAGGGGCCACTGGGAACCAGGGTGGGAAAAGAGAGGCTGGCTGTGGATGGCATTCACTTGCCAAGAAATTTCAGCTATCACTCAGAAGGCAGAAACACGCTGCCAGGCAGGGCATAATTATAAGATGTATATTCGGGCTATTCAAAAGGAAGGCGTGACATATATGTGGAACCTAGAAAAATAGTACAGATGAACCGGTTTGGAGGGCAGAAACAGAGACACAGATGTAGAGAAGAAACGTTTGGACACCAAGGGGGGAAAGTGGCGGGGGTGGTGGTGGTGGGATGAATTGGGAGAGTAGGATTGACATGTATACACTGATGTGTAAAAAATGGATGACTAATAAGAACCTGCTGTATAAAAAAATGAATGAAATAAAATTCAAAAATTCAAAAAAAAAAAGAAAAAGAAAAAAAAGGCGTGAGACCTGAGAAAATAGCTGTCTCAGATGGGAAGGTCCCCATTTCATTTCTCATGCTTTTAAAAATTACACGAGAAGGAGGCAGAGTGGGTGGGGCAGTCTCTCTGTCTTCACCCCACAGAGGGCTGGTTTTCTAAGAACACGCTCTGTCGGCTGACCTGAATGTGCCGTGGACCCTACCTGCATCTCTGGCTTTCAACTCTTCCTTTCCTCTCTTGGTGTGGGTTTTAGTTTCCTAAAGGAGTCACAGATGACTGGACATGTGGCACTTATGGGGTCAGTGTCTGAAATATATCAGGGCTCAAAGAATGCAAAGTTTATAGATGGATTAACTTGAGCTTCCTCGCCAGACAGACATAGACACAAGACAGACAGACAGACACACCCATACATGCCCTTGGACTTGGAAAGCCTGAATGTAGCAAAATTATCCAAAGAAACCCATGACTCCATCGTTAACCCCACACGAAGTACTATCTACGTTACATACAGCCCCGCCCTCAGTTACAGGATTTAAACATTTGTCCAGGCTACTGTTTCTCCAATCAAGTCCACTTTCTCTCTCTCCTCTCTCTCTCTCTTCTTTTTTAAGACACAGAGTGAGCAACAACAAGCTCCTCCCAGAAGCTTAATCCCAACTGGTCACTTCTTGATGCAGGAGCTGTGATTTCACATGGGACCCTTAATGACGAGGCCTCAGTTTCTTCACCTGTAAAGCAGGGAGGGTAACAGCCGCCCACGCTACTCCATCAGCATAAGGAGGCTCAAAGGAGACCACGGACACGAAAGCATTTTGTGACTATGAAGGGCCACATGCGTGGAAGCAGTCCTCACCATCTTCTGAGCTGGGTCACCCACGAAACCAGTGCAGAAGTTGCTCTGCCCATCCACTTCTTATCTGTAAAAAGCCTGCTGAGTCATCCTCCAGTCTGGCCCTTCCCTTGTTCTTCAGCAGAATGATGCTGAGTTCAGGTAACTCTATAACTGGTTATCCAGTCCCACAACTAGACCGGAGCTAGATAAAAGTCTGGCATGAGGAATACAAACTGTCCTGTTCCAACTTCAGGATTCACCACAGGAAATAGATGAGTGGATAAAGGCCAAAAGACATGAAACACAAGTTTTACTAGGCAGCAGAGCTTCTGGGGGCTCCAGTTTTGAACCAGATAAACGACAAGAGCCCCCCAGATAAAGTGTCAAATATGTTCTGAGAGTTGGGATCACTTGATCCCCACCAGGAGTCTCAGCCAGGACACCTGGATTTGGGGATCAATCTGCCCCTGGAAGGAGAAAGAGGAGGATTGCTGGGCTCCAGATCTGGGGACTCAGCATCCTCATGTTGGTCAGGTACTTGGACTTCGTACACTAGTTTCAGAGCCCAGACTTCTTCTTCCTTCAGACAAGGGCCCATCTTCATCTGGGTTGTCTCCCTTTGGTCTTCTGACCCAGAGCCCAGTTCCCCCTGCCCTCTGCCAGTCCAGCCCTGAGCTCCCTCCCAGACTCTCTAAGGCAGACGTCGTGTTTGCTTTCACCTTGCCAGCCTCTCTCCCTGGTACCGGTGTCCTCCCACCAGCCTGTATCCACCACTGTCACGGGGCTGGAGGCGGCCTGGCGCGGGCTGTGGAAGCCTACCCGGTTCAGCCTGTAGAGTCTGCTGGTCCTGGCCACTTCCAGCTTGGCCTTGCTCCAGTGTCACAGTGTCACAGTTCTCACAGTGTCACATTTCTGTCCTGGATGCTGGCTGCTTTTAGTGCCCTTCCAATCCCACCTAGAGGAGGAAGCACATCCTAATGGACCAAGTGGCTCTGGCATATTACAGATCCTGCTCTCAGACCGCCAAACAGATCGATAGGCTTGTTGGCTTTTTAAAATTATGTATTCACAGAATCCTGTAAGACAGCTAACATTGTTGGGACGTAGGATAAAAGTTCCCAGAAAGGAACAATAATAGCTAACATTTATTGAGTTTAATAGTTTTTAAGCCCCTGCTTAAAAACCTTCAGTGGCTTCCCACGCCTCTTAAGATGAAACCAAACTCCTTAACAGCCGTATGAGGTTCTACACAGCCTGGCCTCTGCCCACCTCTCCAGTCCCTCCTCCACATGCTTCCCTGGGACTCAGAGATCCAGTCACTTTCCTAAGTTCCTCGAAGGTACCTCCCCATTTTTCCTACCATGAGACCTTTGCACATGCTATTTCCTCAAGGACACCTGTCACACCCTGTTCCTGCTCCACCAAACAAACTTCACATTTCAGCTCAGATGCCATTTTGTCTAGGAAGTCTTCCCTGACTTCTCAGCCTAGGTTTCTGGCAAACACTGCACGGTCCTATCCTTCAGAGCAATAAGTTAGTAAGGAAACCTTCATTTAGGGTGATTATTTAATTCATGCATATCTGTGCCTGGGCTATAAGCTCCATGAGGGCAGGAGCTCACTGTACACCTGGCTTGCTAACACCTAGCACAGCAGCAGACATACAGAGGTGCTCAATAAATGTTAGTGGGATAAACAGAATGAGTGGATGGATGATGGCTGCATACTATGTGCTAGTCTCTGGAATAATTCCCTCTCAATGCATTACCTCATTTTATCCTCAAAACAACCCTAGTAGGTGGGTGCAAGTATGATCTGCAAGTTGCAGACAGTAGCCAGGATTTTACAAGGGTTTAGTAACTTGCCCAAAGCCAAAGATGTAGCAAGTGGTAAACCCAGGTGTGTAGGTCCCCAAGGCTTGTACTCTTTGCTTTGTGCAAGTTGATCCCCATCCAGGCAGTAGAGGACATCTCCAACCGTTATTTGCTCCCTTTGTTTTAGAGTACAAACTCTGCCAGTGGGGTGGACACAGAGGAAGAGAGAGTTTTCTTCTCTCCACATGCCTGGATCTGAGCCACAAAAAGATGAGAGCACCTCAGATTCTTTATATTTTCCCAAATGAAGTTTAGCCAAGTTCCCTGAGAGCCTCTCAATAATTCCATCTCCCCCCGACTTCCCTCTCTCTTCTGGACGCTCTTGAGACCAAGGCCGGAGTATAACTTGTGAGTGAGAAATAAATCTCTGTGCGGTTATGACACTGATGTTTCAGGGTTGATCTGTTATATCACCTAACATTACCAGTAAGAATGCATGTCCAAAATCACACATCAGCGTGCTTCCTTGAGTAGATTTTCCTCAATGGAATTGCTACTGGAATATGCAAGCTATTGGCCTGAACTTGTCTGCTCTATCATCTCTTCCCCAGAGATGCTGTCATCTGGTACTCCCTAATTCCAATGTGATGTTTAGTCTAAAGTGAAGCCAACCCTCTCATAAGCAGTAAAGTGCTTAGACCTTGCTTGGTCAGCCTTTTCAGCCCCTCTGGGAGTATAGGCTTGTATGCAGGCTCGTAGGAGTCTGAAGCTCCAGGAGTGGGGTGGCCCTGTAACACTATAGTGTTCGGTGGACTGCAGTGTGAATGGACTGTACTGTTCCCAACATCTGAAATGACCTCAGGGGCAAACTCCTCAGGAGAAACCTGTTCCCTCACAAGGTGCTTGGTTAACTTCGCTTTGGTGATGAGGTCTGCTAATTGCATTATTGCATGTACCATCTGACCTTACTAATAACTGCTCAAGCTGCAAACTTACTACAAAAGTCACCATGTTATAAGCAATTATTTGGCTCTGTGCAAAAATGTTAATTTCATGCTTTGTAAACACATCTCTTGTAAAAGACCAACCTGCCTATAAAAATTGCTTTTGACATCCCCAAGATAACCTTTAGGGGAACGAAAAGGGGGAAAAAAAGAGGGATATTCTCTTAGTTCATGTCTACAACCTTCCTTCTCATGAGCCTTTTTTTTTTTTAATGACAAAAGAGAAGTGTTGACAGGAAGGTTCACCAAAGAGGTAGAGAAATACTCAAATCAATGAAGACTAACTTCTGAGGATGCTAAAATCCTTGCAGGTTCATTGTGCACTTTCAATTAGGTGGAAGGAGTTTGGGAAGCCTGGGAAAGTCACATGCTACAGGCTGACTGACCTTAGCATCTTAGAGTTAGAGGGCCCTGAGCAATGGTCTGAACAGCTCATTCTGCTGGCGAGGAGAAGGAGGCCCAGAGACGTGATGTCCTGCCAGGCTCCCACCGAGGTCAATGCGGGGGTCAAAAATCCAAGCCCAGGCCCCTGACTCCCTGGTAGTGTGCGCTCCAGCAAGACGTGGCCATAGGGCAGAGAGAAAATCTAAAGAGTTTTTTTTATAGTTAAGGATAGTGGCTCCAATCTTTCTCTTCCCCAGTGATTTCTTACAGTGCTGTGTGTTCCCTGACATACCCCCAAGAAGCCAGCTGAAGGAGCAGACGGCACAGTTCAATTCAAGAAGCATTTCCTCAACAGCTACTAGCTGTGCTTCCCAAACAGCGACTTGACTTTGTCTTAAATATTCATCTTGCGTCTCAAACCTTACTTTCCACTCTATAATATGGATGTCTTATTTTAACTTTATTTTAATATAAGATTATTGTGTTTCTGTCCTCTCTTCTCCAAAGAGTGTGAGTAAACCTGATGCTTCTGGAAGGCATGCCTTGTTTCTCCAACGTAAACTCACTGTATGGAAGCCCATACACAGGCAAAGATCCAATTAACTACAATGTTAGTGGGTGTCGATATCTACAGTGGACCGAAAGGCCAGGCAAAGGGCTGTGGGGATACAAGCAAAGGGGACATTGATTACAACTTGGAGCAAGGTTCTTCAGACGGATGAATACGTTGTTGTTGTTGTTTTTTAAAATGATAGTCCTTAAATTTATGTTCCCTGCTTGTAGATTTTTTGTGTGTGTTTTTTGTTTTTTGACTGTAGATTATTTGAAAAAGAGAAAAGTACACACACACAAAAATTTAAACCCCCTATAGGAAACTCAGTAAAGGGTATACCAGATCTCTTTGAAATATTTTTACAGCTGCCTGTGAAATCTACAATTATCTCAAAATTTTAAAAAATTAATTAAAAAATCCTTCATAATCCCACCAGCCAATAAGAACCACCGTTAATAATTTTGTGGTTACCCTTTTTATCTTGTTTCAATGCATGTGTCTGAAATCTGAAGACCTAATTGGAGGTCTGGAACCTGCTTTCTTCACCTATCATTGTGTCAAGAGAAATTTCCTGTTATTAAAAGTTCTTTGAAAGTGTTTTCAAAGGGTGCATTATATTCTAATACATGGATGAATCATATCCCCTGCTGCTGGACGTTTAATTGCTTCCAATTTTCTACTATTAAAATTTTCTCATGTTATATGTATTTTACTACAACAAAAAACTATTTTCAGTTTCAATAAACATCCTCTACATCTCACATTTCTGATTACCTCCTCAGGCTGGACTCCCAAAAGGAAAATTCCCAGATCATTTTTTTAAGGTTCTTGTTGCACAATAACAAAGTTCTTCCCTGATGGGAGTGGAGGGAGGTGGGCAACATTTTTTTTTTTTTCCAGAAATAAGGTTGAAAATTTTCTCAAGAGGTAAACTCCAGGGGACTTCAAAGTGCCTTATTGGTGATTCTCAAATGCAGGGCCATCTGGGAGCTGAGTACGAGGGTCCAGGAAACCCACAAACCCACCTGCGTGCAAAGTGGGGTGGGTGCCTCAAACAGCTGTCATGCTTTCCTCACATCTCAATGCAAAATGGTCTTTGAAGAGAGATGCACTAAACCAGGACATATGAGACTGTCTTTTGTAAAAGGAGGTTGTTCACTCTTCTCCTAGGAGGGTAATAACTTGGGAAATATACATAAACCATTGCTGCTAGGATATAAACAGCATGAAATTATCCCAACTTGGAGCCATTAAAGATGCACATTGTGAATTTAGAATCAAAACACTCTATAAATTCATAGCAAATCTGCACATTGAAAAATCAGCTTGCACACTGTAAAAGCAGTTGTTGGTTTAAAGGCTCTTTTTTGCAAGCGCTCTTGACTATATTTGCTGGATGGGCACGAGGTGTGAGGGTGGTGGGTTTTGCTTGGGGAAGGCCTTGGAGGCATCAGGAAAACGAGGCAGCTCCAAGGTCCCTGCCAGGTCTGACGTTCTCGATGACTGGTTTTACCATTTGTTCTGGAAGGGATGAGTCTAAAGACTGCCTGAGACCCTGCTGATTGTTTTCATACTTGGGGGACTGGGACAAGAAACAGAAGACTTGACAAGATTTCGTATATCGTTCCCTAAATTTAAGTATTGCCAACGAGGGAAGAACATGTCAGGTTTAGAAAACTCACTGAGAACTCCTTCTCTCGAGAAATAATGCTTGCTGGTGATTTAGCATCTCCCACGGAGAGAGAGAAGAAACTCTGCTTCACTTCGGAATGAGGTCAGGGAGGGAGCTGTGAGCAGAGGCCCCCTTGGCCGTCTCTCCGGCCCACGGGAGGGCAGAAGAAAGCTTCTTCTTTTCACAGTCAACACGTGGGCCCGTAGCATTTGGCTAAGTGTCCCTACGAACAGCCGAGTGGGGGTCTGTACTGCTCAGAAATGGAATTCATTTCCCCCGAGGAAGGCTGAGACAAGTGTTTGTTTAGCCTCATCCTAGACAGAGACTAAAGGGTCAAGGGGGACAGCCCAAAGGCCTTCTGACTTACCTCTGTCCCTTAGAATCCTAACATTTCCACCTCCCTTCCTTTTAAAAATATTGTCAACCTATTCATTTGAACAATGTCAACAGAAAAGTTGTAAGAATTAGTAAAAAGAACACCAGTACACCCTTCACTTATGTTTACCAATTATTAATATTTTACCACATTTGCTCACCAACCATTTATGCATTTTTTGCTGAATCATGTGAAAGTAAACTGCAGATGTCATGACACTTGACCACTAAGTACTTCAGCATGCAATCTCTCAAGCAAAAGAATATTCTCACATAACCACAGTTCCACCGCCACACTGATATAAACTATGTTCTCACATACACTCTACGTTCAAATTTCCCCATTGTCCCCCAATTTCTTTTAATTTATTTTTTACAGACACATAATTCATATAACAGAAAATTCACACTTTTAAAGTGTACAGTTCAGTGGGTTTTAATATTCTCACAAAGTTGTGCCATCTTTACCACTATCTAATTCTAGATCATTTTCATCACCCCAAAAAGAAACTCTGTACCGTTATCGGTCCCTCTCTATCTCTCCCTCCCTATCGGCCCTTAGACCACTAATCTATGTCCCATCTCTATAGGCTTGCCTATTCTGGACATTTTATATACATGGAATCATATAATAAGTGGCCTTTTGTGTCTGACTTCTTTCAGTTAGCATAAAGGTGTAGCATGTCTCAGTAGTTCATTCCTTTTTACAGCCGAATAATATTCCATAGTAAGGACGCACCAAATTTTGTACATCCATTCATAATTTGACAGGCATGTGAGTTGTTTCCACCTTTTGTCTACTATGAATAATGCTGCTATGAACATTCATGTACAAGTTTTTGTGTGAACATATGTTTCATTTCTTTTAGGTATATATCTGGGAGAGGAATTGCCGGGTCATATGGTAACTCTATGTTTAACTTTTGGAGGAACTGCAGACTACTTTCCAAAGCAGCTGTACCATTTTAGTCTCACCAGCATCGAATAAAAGTTCTAATTTCCCTACATCCTCACCAACACTTGCCATTGTCTGTCTCCAGACAATGATACCGCTTGTATAGGTATCTTTTTCTCAAACCAAGATAGAATCACGGTTTTGCATCGTATTTACTTCCCATGTCTTTTTCATTTTCTTGAATCTGGGCCAATTCCCCAACCTCCTTTTGCCTTTCCCAGTGTTAACACTAAAATAAAGGAATAAAAACAGAGCCTAGTCCAGAGAAGGCCTTCATCCCTGATTCTGGTGGATCCCACTGCACCTGTCTCTTACCCATTGCACTGACAGCCTGGGGCGCTGAGCATGCAGCCTTCGGGGAGGTAACCACCCCAGCCTGCTAAGACTTCTGGCTGGGAGCCCAGCTCAGTGCCAAGCAGAATGATCTGGTGCCTCTTAACTGGGAAATGTTTCTGTTCGGCATCAACAAGGAGCTCAGGGAAAGGGCAGCAAGTCAGGCTGAGGTGGAGGACGACGCATCTTCAGGGCCCTGGGGGATCTGGGACACCTGCACAGCCGGGCTGCCTCGAGGTTTGAAGTTAACTGGGGCCGCTGAACTACAACAGGGGCTGGCTCTGGAGAAGGACACACACAAGCCCCACCACAGTAATGAGCTCTGACATGCTGCACATCACAGACTAGCCAATTAAATACTCCACAGCTTCTCCAGCAGGAGTGAAGACTTGGAGCACTGAGCTGAGGGGAAGGAATCAGGGAACCTGGGACCAGGTCTTGGCTTAGCTTCGGAATCCCTGCACGATGCTGGCAGGTAAATCAACCTGTCTGGGGCCCTCCCTAATCTATAAGGTGGGAGGCGAAGAACACATGTGAGGTGTCTTTCATCTCTAGGAGCTAAATGCAATCCAGCTACAGCCTGTGCTGTCACACTACCACCAGTAACTCACGTGAACTATCTCTTCACATTTCTGTAGCATGTCTTAGCTCTTCCAGGTATGTTATCTTACTTGTCCCCATAGAGGGTAGAAAGGGGTCAAGTTATCCCCATTTTGCAGATGCAGGCTCACAGATCTGGGGTGACCTCATTCATTCTTGAACAATAATCACGAGGGGTCCACCATGTGCCAGGTGCCATGTCGGGCTCTGGGGGCACCACAGCGAGCCAGGTAGGGGGTAATCTCCCATCCTGAGCTTTCAGTTGTGCAGGAGAGACAAACAATTAAATAAGCAACAACAAAATGTGAACACTGCTAAGCTGAGGGAAACGCAGAGTCCACGCAGGGCCCGTAACCTGGGCTTGTGATTTGCCTCAGGTGTTGTTCACAGAGGGCATGACTCTGAGTCCAGGGCTTTCTGGTCTACCAAGGTGGAGGGAGCCACATGCCTCACATTGGAAGAATAAAACTCTTGCCAGGGCCCTACTTGGCCTGTGGGAGAAGGGCAACAGAACACTTTTTCCCTAGGCACTGAACACAGAGCTGAGGAATGGGCGAACTCTGGTGCCCAAGGGCCTCAACTCCTGAAGAGCCCAGAGGTCAGGGATTTTAGGTTCTGAGTAAACTCCCTGAGGTCCCTGACTGCACCAGCAGCATGTGACGCTGCCGGACAGCGCCAAGAGCTAGGTCCGTCTCCTTCTGGGCCTTCGTTTCCCAGGTCCCCAACTTGTGACACGCACAGGTTGAACTAATCCTTGCTCTTTAGGGCAAATCTATTGGGACCCTTCAAAACTTCATCTCTTCCTTTTTTCCATCAAAAACCAAAGACAAGACATGAGTTGGTGTGTTTCAATGGTGCCTCATAAAATAAAATTCACAGGGTCGGGAATCTTTACTGACCTCTGAAGTCAAATTCGTTAAGGCTGATTGGCTGGATGCGGCTGCTTAATAATGGGTCACCCCCTCCACCCCCCCTCACATTCCAGTGCAGTTAATAGGGCCATCCCGTAACTCATCCTATGAGACAGAGAGGGGAGAGAGCAACCGGTGTCTACTTTCTGCAGACGCTGGTTCATAAAGCAGTATTTATACATTCCCTTTAACCTGATACTGCATAAGATCTATTACCACTTAATTAAACTGTAACCTTTTTTTTACATTGACTTCTGGTGGTGATCAGCATCTAAATTTACAGATCCACAAGGCCGCACTGACTTGAAGAAGCTAAATATTCACTCAAAAGAGCACTGAACCGTGCAGAACCATCAACAGCAGTCAATAAAGGCTTCATGTTAAACAGAATTTAAAGAGATGGTATTTGCTACTTTCCTCCCTTGAGAAACATATGCCTTTAAAACTTATTTTCCACCCTTGAATTCCCAGTGACTAGAGTGGTTTTGACAATTTTCAGATTTGTTGAAAAGGAACGATTAGAAAACTTCGTTAGAGGCATTTGCATTCGTCTAAAAGGGGGTGCGTCCTGGATCCTGCCACTGTCACGAAGGGAAAAGAGACAGGAGACTAATTAAGTAACAGAGGCTCAGCCAGAAACCTCCGTTTCGGAGGCATAATCTCCTTTGCCAGGCGAGGGGCAGCTGACAGGCTACACGCTCACTCCAGCCTCCTCGGCTTAATCCTCCCTCCTCAGCAAGAAGCGTTCCGACAGTGTCTGGAATAATAATGTAATTATGGACAGCTAAAACACCTCATCCATGAAGGACGAGAATTTGGAGTCTTTCAAATATGGGAAAAAGAATCAAAAGACCAAACAGTGGCTCTTTTTTGGGCAGGAGTGGTTAGAACTGTCTCTCTTTCTCTTTTTTTTTTTTTTTTTCCCAACTAAAGTATATATGCTTCTCAGAGGGAAAGTACTGCTTATGACCAAGGTCTGATGGCTAGTTAGGTCACAGTGGCCTCTGCACTCACTCAAAACACAAACCCCAAATCCTCAAGTATCTTTCCCTCACCAAAAAGCCTATTTTTTGTGTGTTTGTTTCCTCCTTTCACAGTTCTTTCTTGGGTCTAGATTATAAAGTCCTCTCTGTTCTGAAACAAAAGATGCACGATTAATGGGTAGGGACTGTGTTTTATGATTTTTCTATTCCCTAGATTTAGAACAGTGACTGGTACACAGAGGTGCTACATATATGTTTGCTGATACTTCATGTTAAGTTCAATATAACTTGGCTAATTTCAATATGAAAGAATACCATCTTGCAGAATATTTTGAGTGCAGGGGCTTATACAATGTGTACATATTGTAAAAGCCAAAACCAGAGCCATGATTTTCAAAGAGCAGCCAGAGATGCTTAGGGGTTCAACAGAGTGGGCTCAGGGGTAGTGTTTGGGAGGCAGAGCGGAAGAGGCTCCTGGGCTGCTGCCCCCATCCCATGTCCATTTCATTAAAAACAGGTCACTTCTACCTTTTTTCTATGCTAGACTTTCACATAAAACATCCCTTGAAGAAAAATGTCCCAAACTGGACATTCACATAGTCTCAAAGTATTTCCCTACAAGGGACTCATTAATTGCAAAGGGGAAAATAGTAATTTACCCTAGAGGAACCTGGCCTACATGATCTTAACATCACTGGTAATAAGACATCCTGTACCTCTGATACGATGCCCCAAGAAAAGCACATGTCACTTCTGTGGTACTTTTGCTCCAATGCATCAAACTAATCATGAGAAAACATCAGACAAACCCAAACTGGGGGACATTCTACAAAATAATTGGCTATTCTTTTCAAAAGTGTCAAGGTCACGAAAAACAAAAAGACTGAGGAAACGCCACAGATTGGAGGAGACTAAGGAGATGTGACAGCTAAATGTAATGTGGGATCTGGAAACAGAAAAAAGGACACTAGTGGGCAAGGTTCAAATAAGGTCTATAGATTGGTTTATACTGTTTCATGGTCTAGATAAGTGTACTATGGCTGTGAAAGATGTTAACATTCGGGGAAGCTGGGTGAAGGGTACAAAGGATTATTTTTGCAACTTTTTTTGGGTAAATCTAAAATTATTTCAAAATAAAAAGTAAAACAAAAAAGGTTTCTGAACTAAATAAAGTCTAAAAAACTACCATCCAAGAGAAATAACAATTGCACTTTTGGATTGTCATCAAATATGACAGAGGCAGGCCTCACTGGGGAGCAACAATTATTCAGCTTCATGATAAAAACTATGAGTTTTGAATAGTCATGAACAGCCAGGGCACTGGTGGTCAGAGTCCCAAAGCCTTCACCAATCTCTTCCCAGTATGGGTCCACACTGAACAAGTCCCATAGCACTTGGATTTATTTTATAGAAAAATAACAGTACTCCGGTCTTGCCAAGTCTATGAATTTAGGTATATGTGTGAATTTCAATGTTATTCATTTTTAAAAGCTTGACTGTCTGGTCTCTCCTGGCAATGCTCAATTATTCCTGAGACCAAGCAGTGAGGAAGAACAGCTCAAGACAATACACACTGAAGAAGCAAAAAGCAGCTTAGAGGTACTGGTGAAGAGGCAAAGAGCCTAAGTAGCCTCTGAATGCATTAGAGGTCTACTTCTCCCTAAAGGCACATGGACATGAATGGGAGAAATGGATAGGTAGGGAGGGAAGATGGACTCCAGCTAGCAACTGAATCAACTCAGGTTTCTTCTGAAAAACTCCTAAGAATTTAGCCTTCTATTCCATAACGTACTCACAGTTATTTTCATATAAGTATTGTCATCCCCCCGATCTCCACCACTACTAAATCATGTCCAGCAAAGAACGGTCACGTTTATTCTGTGGATTCTCATACGTACTGACATATACCCTAACCTCTGGAAGCGTGGAGCAAAATGGCTTACAAAACGTTTATTTATGTTCATGTATCAGCATCTTCTGTTGGTACAAAGAAGTGTTTTACGAAATACACCTTTTACAGATTTAAATCTTAGAAGCACAAAACATATCTGTAAAATCCACTCATCCACAAAACCTCACTCCCTAATGATGCCAGAGAAATGAAGCACTGCTCTGCTAGGAAGCTGTGTTAAGACCCTAGGAAATCTGTATTGTACACATATTAGTTATGCATGGGAAAATAAAGCTTGCCCTTTCTTTTTCTATTATGAAAGGTATGGGTTTGGCAAATGTCCCAATGGTCCTTCTATTTTTTTAAGAGTATATGTGAATTGCTTATAACATATTACCTGTTTTTGAAGGGCTATTAAAATTCTGTATTTGGCCCTTTTTTCTTGGAAAGCCTGATTCTTATCCACAGTGTTTTGTGGTCCTAAGCACACTTAATGAACATTAAAATATCTGCTGTTTTAAATACAAAAGCAGGCAACTGCCCTCCCAATCTTCATTCCTTTGCTTTTGTAGAAGCTACATGCTGACCTTGGGGAACCAGCCCTCCCCCACTGTCAGTGCATGAGGTCTAGGGAGCTGGCCTCCCCCTCAGTTCCACGAGTGACGACTTGACTCATATACCAGAGTATGGTTTCCTCCTGACTACGAACAAAGGTTTAGAGATAAGTCATAAACCAGAGTGGACACAGGAGGTTGGCTCAGGGACTATGAGTACAAGGATCGAGAAAGGGCCTTTCTCCTGCTGCTGGAGCTGCCAAAGGCCTCCTGCTGCCATGAGGGGCGTGAACCAGTCTGAGGAGAAGCAACCAGCATCAGGCATAGATTACTGAAGACACTGAGCCCCAGGATTCAGCCACGCCTGAAGGCAGTGCATCCCTAGTCTTTGCAGTTACATAATCCAATAAATTCCCTTTTTCGCTTAAGCCAGTTTGAGAAGAGTTTCTGTCACTTGCAACTCAGAGTCCTAATAAAAACATACTTTAAAAAATAGAAAATATTAGGAAGGCAGAGATGAAGTGAGGTTTGCTAACCTCTAAAATTCAACTTAAAGATTTAGCGTCAGGCAGCTTCACTCAGATAAAAGTACAATCATAAGGGCAAGAAAGCATAAAGAAGTCAACAGAACATTGGTTTTGAAGTCAGCAGACAGGATTCAAAACTGACTCTGTAAGTGGCCAGATGAGAGGCTTTGGGCATTTGCTGAACCTCTCTGGGCCTCAGTTTCTACACATGTAAAATGGGAGTGACAACTTCACAGGGTTAGTGTAAAAACCACAAAGAGGTGAAATAGCAAAGCATTGCCCAGTCAAATACGATCATTTCTTTCCTCTGCTAGGGTGCAAGATAAGATGGGTGGGGATGGTGTGAGCAGCTGGGTTTGGGGAGACAGCTGTTGAAGCCCACATAGAAGTGTTAACATCAAAAACATCAGTGGCTGACTATTAAACAAGGGTAGAAACCAAGCCACCTCATCCAAACAGTGTGACAGTGTTTGAAGACAAATACGAGAACCAGATCATCACAAACCCTCCCTCTCTCATGGGACTGTTTACTCCTAACATTTAAGAACACAATTACGTTCAGCTAATGGAACTTCTAAGGGCTTACCTGGTACTTGGCTGGCTCTTGTGACCCACAAGGAAAACCTCACTCACTTGGTGATATGAAATAATAAGTAGATGAAAGAGATGAGTTAAAAAATGAAAATAGATTAAATGAGACACAGTCAAAGAAAAGAGGTCTCAAACTAGAGGTCTAAGGTCACCTCCAATCTATAATACAAGGGAACACACACAGTGCTTTTTAAAGACAAAACCGTATGTTGACAACCACCAGAAATCCAGAAAGTTCTCTGAAAGATCCAAATGTCCAGCTTCTCTTGCGTAACCGGAAGACCTGGCAACCCAGCATAGCATAGCCGCTCTTGACAGCAGCTAAGCAACCAGCAGAGGCCCCACTAGAGGGGGTGTGTTCCACACTCTCCCCAACCTGCCCCACTCCTACACAGCCAGGCATCATTCATGCAAGGAGCCTTCAGAACCCCTTCAGGAATCTGCATTTGTTACCCATGAAAGACAAGTAGCTCAGAGACCTCAGGGAGCCATCATAAGGCTCTTCCTCTGTCAACCGACCCACTCCGGAGGCAAAGGTTACTAAGAAATGAAGGCTTTAGTGGTGGTGGAGGCACAACTCTGTGACTATACTAAAGCCCACTAAAGCATACACTTTAAAATGGCAAGCTTTATGGTATGGTATGGTCAATTTATTAAATTATACCCTAATACAGCTGTTATTTTAAAAAAGAAGAAGAAACAAAGGCTTCCTGTAGGGCAAGGTCTTGACTAGACTGTAACACTGACAAGGTCTGGTAACCTGGTAACCTGGTAACCTCCCAGGTTCCCTTTTAGTGGCTCTTTCCTGCCTGTGGGAAAGGAACCTGGTTTTCAGCCAGTAACAAGAGTTGGAAAGTATGAGAAGGTAGAAGGCACATTGGATCCATAGTCTGGAAGCCCTGCTCTGTCATTTCCTGGCTGTGTGGGGCAATTTGCCTCTCTGGGCATCAGTGTCACTACTATCAAATAAGGATGATTGATAATCCTTGATCTGCTTAGATCAAGGGTAGTTTAGACCAACAGTAGAGAAAAGAGATGAGAAAGCATTTTTGTAGATTGTAAAGGGTCACTCCAGGTGTAACAAATACAGGCCAGGACACCGGCATCTCTGTCCTATGCCCGTGGTAGACTAGTTAATCAATCATGAACATCTCATGGTAGCAAGCACTGCAGCTGCTTATCTAAGAGCCTTTTTCCCCTTATGCCATGCTGGCAGAGCCCTAATTTTGTTATAGTTACCATATTTCCTTCACATAATTGAGGAATCTATCTTGGTGAGTCTGGGCCAATCTTGGTGGTCCCATTTTCCTTACTAAGGATTGGTTCAAGGATAGAACCAATTGAGGGAGTCTGTTGGGGTTAGAGGCAGGGGTTGGGGAAGGATTTCCTCACTGATTAAAAGGTGACAGGCAGAAAACACTCTCTTCTCTGCTCCTGGCAGGAGCTCCTGTAGGAATCTTGTGTCTCTGAGGGAAAAAAAAGCAGACATGCTGAGGCTGAAAGAAAAGAAAGATGGAAAGAAACAGGTCTCTGATGACATCTTTGAGCTGTTAAACTAACTAGCTCTGAAGCAGCCTGAACCCTGGACTCCTTGTTATTGCAATATATTAAACCCTCTTACTGTTTCCGTTATTTTGAGTTGACCTGTTACTTGCAGCCAAAAGCACCCTAATTTATAAACCTGGAGAGCTGTGATGTGGTCTTAGACTCCTTCTTAAACATAAGGCTTCAGGAAGTCATTATCAACCAATGAGAATCACTATCTGACATAAAAATGTATTTGTCTTCCTAGGGTTATGTACATTGTTCAAAGAGGCATTGATGCCAGTAAATAATTCCTGACTGGATGTTATCCCATTTAGTTAATAAAAGTTGTCTGAAGACAGAAAAAAACACTCCACAGAAATTTTACTAACAAAAGGGCTGCATAAAACAAATACCTCCAGGTAAATATTTCTTCTGCCAACAGGAACAATTCTCTGCATAACCTCAACATTTATGAGCATCTACTATGTCTCTCAGAGGCACTGGAGGAATTAACGTGATGAAGAAAGATGGCAGTAGAGGTGGAACGGTTCTTCCACTATCTCTGAATCCCCACATAATTGCACAAAGCAAATAGATAACAAAACCCATGGAACAACAATTACAACCAGATTAGCTCACAAGGCATCCCCATGAACCCTAAAATACAAATAGGTGAGTGAGAACAAGACACCAATAAGCACTAGTCTTACATGTTATTGGTGTCTGTACAGGGGGATAAAAAGAAGCAATGGGAGCAGTGGCTGCTAGTCCTAGAGTGGATAGCATACAGCCAATGGGCATTCACTGGGAAAGCACAATACACCAGTGTGAGAACAGCAGCTAAAACTTGGAGGGTTCTTGTCCAGTCTATTAACACACGAGTATAGGAGGGCCACAGAAAGCAGGTCTGATAGGGCTGGAGTAGCCCAGCCCCTATGAACTCTTGAAGCTGATCTGCCAGGGCAGATCAACATCTGCACTGAGGAGAAACTGCTGAGTGAAGTCCAAATTGAACAGGACAGGAACGATGGAGATAGAGGAAAGAGGAGTTTCAGATACAAGTGGGAGAAGGAAACAGAGCCAGGAAATCTAAGAAAGCAAGCCACCATATTTTTGCTTATCTATTTATTTATTTTTATTTTACTTAGGCCTTACGATAAACCCATGAGATGTGGGTGGTATTAACTATCCCCATTTTATTTATTTGCTTGTTTATTTATTTATTTATTTTTGGCCACACCATGCACCATGCGGGATCTTAGTTCCCTGACCAGGGATCAAATCCATGCCCCTGCAGTGGAAGTGCAGAGTCTTAACCACTGGACTGCCAGGGAAGTCAAGCCACCATATTTTTTAAACATTACACACCAAAAAAAGAGACAGAAAGAGAGAGAGACAGGGAGAGAGAGGGAGGGAGAACAGGAAGCTCTATGAAGTTAGAAAAGCTTTCCTAAACCCCACCTTTTTATGAAAGTTCAAGAAAATAAATTTCACCAACAAATGAACAATGGCAAAGTACTGATGTCAAATCTTATGCTAAATTATTATCTGAAAAAGAACAGGAAGCAGGATAGTATTCCTATGAGCAATGAAAGCATGCTTGAAAGACATGCTCATAAAATAGATCAAAACTGTAACCTAGTATTTCAACACAAGCTTGAAAAACATTAACAAGATATGAAAGAATAACATAAATTAGAATTAGAAAGACTCAGAAATGAGGTAACAAACCAGAAAAGAATTAGCAATAAAAGAAGAAATCATTTCAGAAATGAACACTAAACTAGAAGAAACAAAGAACAAACAAAAAACCCCATAACAGTTAATGCCTTCAATAGGTAAAAAGAATAAAAATTTTAAGTCAAGAAGAAATTTTTTAAAAAGAATAAGGAGAAAGTGAAAAATAATAAAGATAAGCAAAAAAGATCTTGCATATATATGAGGAGTCTCTGAAGAAGAAAACCATAATATAACAGAAAAAATACTAAAACTGTAATTCAAGAAAAATTTCCTAAAATTTAAGAAAAAAGTTTGAAAGTACATATTGAAAAAGCAAATTGCATAAGTAAGAATTTCAATCCAGGACAACCGATACTAAGGCATAATCCAGTAAATTTACTGAGAGAACAGAAGGAAGAAAGGGGTGGGGAGGGAGTATACTTTTGGGTACCTAAAAAAAGGGGGCAAGGTACTCATAAGGCAAAGAAAATTAGATTATCACCAGACTTTCTGACAGTAACACTTTGTGTCAGAAGAAACTGGAATTAACATATTCAAGGCACTCAAGGAAAGAAAATGTGAACCAAGAATTTTATACCTAGCAAAACTGGGTATAAAAACTAGCAAAACATTTGTGGCACAAATGTTATCAACATTTAAGAACTCAAGAAATATTGTTCTTGTTCCCATGAGCCCTTTCTAAGGAATCTAATAAAAAACATGCTTCAGACAACCAATCTCACTAGAGAGGTATCAACATACGGGCTGATGGTGAACATTAAATACATAGCTACCTGCAGAACTAAGATAAAGTGAGAGTGAAGAGGGAAAGGGTAGTATAATACAGATAAAGGACAACTATTTAAAAAATGGGGTGAGGGGCTTCCCTGGTGGCGCAGTGGTTGAGAGTCCACCTGCCGATGCAGGGGACATGGGTTTGTGCCCCGGTCCAGGAAGATGCCACATGCCACGGAGCAGCTAGGCCCGTGAGCCATGGCCACTGAGCCTGCGCGTCCGTAGCCTGTGCTCCGCAACAGGGGAGGCCACAACAGTGAGAGGCCCGCGTACCACACACACAAAAAAAGTGAGGTGAGAATGGGGAGTGTATATGCAAAAAAGATTTTTTAGTGTTTTGAGTAATCATATATATATATATATATTTTTTTTTTTTCGCTACTCGGGCCTCTCACTGTTGTGGCCACTCCCATTGCGGAGCACAGGGAAGCACAACCACTGCGCCACCAGGGAAGCCCAAGAGTAATCATATTTTAGTAATATTATTATTCTGATATTGCTGTGTATATAATGTGAGATGAGAAAAGAGTCTTATTCTACTATCTCTTATATTATTGAAAGCCTGGGTTTTTGATGTAAAGAAAGGAGGAAAAAAAAAAAAAGAAAGGAGATAACAGATGTAATAGAGAAAAAGAAGAAAAAAAAACCCTCTAGAATCTTGAATTTAAATTAAACATATATTTCCAATGTCATTGGGTATTTTATCATTAAATGTAAATAAAATATAAACTTATTTATAATCTTCCACCCCTGTCCAATGAAAAGGTCAGGAGCAGGTCCAGTGGCAAAGAGCATCTCTAGTCTCCATATAATGGTCTTAAAATATCATTCCCCACTAAAAGAAATCAAAGGGCTTCTTTGAGAAATGACTGATTCTAGGTCCAAGCGAGGAAATGTACCAGATGAATCTGAAACATCATTATATAGCAGAGAGAAAGGAAGCTATCAAAGATTAGTGCGGCATGCCACAGGACTTGGGATCCAACTTGAAGAGACGTCCAATGAATAAATGAAGAAAAAATGACAGAATCAGAATACCAAGAGACTTTATGTGCTTCCTGACAAAGAAGCATATTATCGCCTGTATTCTTGCCAGAGGGATCAACATCAGTCTGACTGAGGCTCTGGATCCAGCTGCTGATTTGCAGAAAATAAAGAAAACTGATAAGCATGATAACTTGAGCCACGAATGTGCAATCAGCAAAATCTAGACTGCTGGAAACTTGACCAGCCGGGGTTCTTAATAGATAAATTATAAGTAAAAGAAAGGACTGGAGTGGAAACCTGTAGATTAAAAGAGACTATAAAAACATCACATTTAAAAATGGGTAATACTAAACTGCTAGGGATGCACAGTGGTGTGATGAATCTATTTTTTAATGAAGGGAAGTGACTGATGTAAAAGTAAGGTTACTATTAGGGAGCGAAAGGGAATGATGATTGAATTGAGCACAAGAAGGGTTTCTGGAGGGACTGGCAATGTTCTATTTTATGGCAGGTGGTCACTGCAAGGAGAGTCACCATAATAATTCATTAAGTTTGAAGTTGTTTTGTGTGGTTTTCCGTATCTTGTATTTTACTTTGCATTAAAAAGACTTTTTAAAAGATAGGGATGGGAAGGAGAAGAGAAAGTCTCCATTTCTTTTCTTCTTTTTTTTGGCCATGCTGCACGGCTTGTGGGATCTCAGTTCCCCAACCAGGGACTGAACCAGGATCACGGCAGTAGAAACACTGAATCCTAACCACTAGACCACCAAGGAACTCCCAAGCCTCCATTTCTATACCTTTCCCTTGACATGAGTTGAGAGACAAGGAGTATTCCAGACACATGACACAGATTAAGCAAAGGCAAGGAGGTAGAAATGTGGCAAATTCTGGCAACAGGAAATGGTCCTGTTTGGCTGCCCAATGGCTCTACACAGAGAACAGTACGAAATAAAACCAAGAATTATAAGTTGAGGGCATACTGTGGAAGACTCATCATGCCGGGACAAGATATCTGTACTTAATTAGTCTTAGGCAGAGGAGAAAGGATAAATGTTTCTGAACAAGGATTGACTCCTAGATTGAGCAAGCCTGGTGGTCATTTCTCACTCCAACACCTTCCTCCTTCCTAACAAAGCTCTGATTTTTTTGTCCAGTTATCCATCCTGCAGGTTTTTGTTTCTACAGGTGATAGCTGGAGCTACAGCAGCCATCTTGAGACAATGAGGAACTTTAACCTCAGGAGAACATGCCGAGTATGGCAAAGCAGAAAGATGGCAGGAATACAAACTCAGATAATGTTGTTGAGCCACTGAATTAATTAATCTCACAGTTGTCCTTCTGCTAGAGTTCTTGTTATGTGAGATAATGAATCTCCATATCATTATGTGCAGCTGAAAGCAGCCCAAATTATAAGTGTTAAGGGGAAATCATAAAAAAGCCCACTCCAAGAAATACCTTTAGACAGTCCCCATGCTCTTAGTGGTCCAGAGGACTCATGACCCATTGGTTGCCCTGAACAATCAATTTCCCATTTCTGCAGAAACACACAGAAGGTTCCAGCAGCCAGCTTAAGTTTACCACTTAATCACACAAGTCTAGCTGGTGTCAAGCTCTTAAAGGAGCTGATCCCAGGGAATGGGGAGAAAAATGAAAAGGAAGTAAAGTTGAACAGTTGCCTGCAGAGAACACCAGCTGTGCGTTATTGATTTCCATGTAATCTCCATTTGTCTCCCTGGAATTTCTTCATCATATCTCTGGCACAGGGTCACAGAGAGGCGTGATGCTGCTCATGCCTGGAGTTTGATCAGGGAAAAAAACATTCCCTTATATGCCCTTGAAGGCCAAGGGGGCCACGATGAGTGCTCTGGTGGAGAGCAAGAGAGAGAAGATTTTCCTTGCCTTGCCCCAGTGGCAAAGCTCAGGCCACAGGCCACTGAAACCAAGATGGAAGTTTAGCCTATTGGCTACCTACCCTATTAGGAGTTTGATCTCTCAAGGTGGTGAGCCCCTAGGATCTAGGAGTTTACGCCCATCCTGGGTGTTTTTAATCCATCAGCTGTTCAGGGCAGGTGTCTTCGCCCTGACAATAGCTGGTATATGGGGTTCCTCCACTGACACATCCATCCCCAAAACCACACAGTGAAACAAGTTATTCGAAGGATCTGGACTTGGGGTGGCCGGTGATGGGGAAAGGTTAAACAAGAGTAGAAGAAGATGGAAGGGCAGGGTGAATTGTACCCTGTTGTCATTTCAAAGTGCCACCCCTTTCACTGGTTTGACGCTCTGTGCTGTGGACTGAATGTTCTATGGTATTAATATGAGAGTGTCCATTTCCCTGGTGTGTCCCTGTCCACGGGGATGGAGCCATAAGCTCAAGGGACAGAGGGAGCACCTAGGACAGTTGCGCTTAAAGTGCAGTCCCCACTCCAGCAGCAGCAGCATCCCCTAGAAAGTGATGAGAAATGCAAATTCCCAGGCCCTACCAGCCCCGCCTGACTGAATCACAACTCTAGGAGTGGTTCCCAGAAATACGTGTTTGAACAAGCCCTCCAGGTGATTTTCATGCACAGGAAGACCAGACCAACAACCTCATTATGCAGGGAGGTAAAGGGCGGGCCCAGGGACTTGAAATGACTTATTACTTAGCGTCCTGTGGCTGAAAAGCAGCAGAGGCTAAACTAGTCTGACTCCCAGTCTAGAGCCTTTCCCACAGCATCAGAAAAGAAAGTAAAGCTGTGCCGCCGCAAAGCCGCTGCAAGCTATTTCAAAGCCATGCTCAGCCACTCCCAGTGCTTCTGCATACCTCCCGACAGCGTCTCTGGAGCTCTAATTTGGGACAATAAGACCAGGGCACCCTACCCACTTCTGCCTCCTCTATGTGGCCGGCAGCAGAGGATAGTGCCCACGTTCACCCAGTGACGGAAGCCAGAGACCCCAACAACTGTGGTCCAGAATAACTAAAGCAGGAGCTGGAAGCAGACTGCCTGGGTGCAAACCTCAGCTACGCGACTTGTTCTCTGTCACTGTGGGCAAGTTCTCACCTTTCTGAGCCACTTTCCCAGCTGTTAACGTGAGGACAGCGTATTTACAGGGACAACGCCTGTGGTGAGGCTGAGATGAGATATCCTGTGTTGGGTGCTAAGCACTGCGCCTGGCACACAGCTAAGTAATCCATGCATGTCAGCTGTCACTGCTCTCCTCAGCATCACCTTGCCCCTCCTCCCCATGTCCCCCTAACAACCAAGTCGTGCTGACTCCACCTCTTTGACTGTTCCCACATCTGGCCTCTTCTCTGTCTTTGCATGTCCATCCCCACTGTCACACTATGTTCTGGTCCTCATCTCGTGCCCCTGCACCACCACACAAGTCTTCTAAAGGGTCTCCTGGCCTCCAGTCCCCCTTCTAGTCTGCTCTCTGGGCTTACAGTCCAGTGAGCTTTCTAGATTGCAAAGATGAGCTGCTCATTCTTCCTCGTGAGATTCCCAAGTCCCCACATCTTCCGGGTCGAGTTCTAGCTCCTGGGCAGAACCCACAAGGCCCCTGGGGATCAGCATCCCATCTTTATCTTACACCTGGGTTCCCCAGAAGTTGACCGCATGCTCCACACCTAACTACTTTTGGGACACAAAAACTGTGGACTTTTCACACCACTGTGCTCTGTTCCCTCAGCCAGGAATGCTCAACCATCTGCCTGGCAAATCCACACTCATCTTTCCAGACGCAGCCCAGAGCTGGCACCTCCTTAAAGTCTTGTTCTCAGGCGGAAGGGACTGTCCCTGTTCTGTGCCCTCTCTGGCTGCTGTACCTGCTTCTCTCACAGTACCTGTTCCATTTTACTGGACATGTTTCCACATCTGCCACCCTTGCTGTCTGCTGGACTGTCACTCTTTCCTGAGCACTCTCCCTCGCATAGAAAAGGCATTCTAAACTTATTTATTAAATGCGCAAGTGCTAGACTCCCCCAGTCTCACCAGTCCCAGAGCTGCTCTCTGGGATCACAGAACAAACCTGCTCTTATAGTCCCCAAGAAAGCCTCTGAGGGGTTGAAATCCATCTCTTGACGAAGCAGGTTGGAATAATTCACGATACAAATGTGGCTGTGATCATGCAATACGTAAAGCAGGCCATATGCATGATATCTAACTATTGTCATCTATCCATCACCAGGCAGTCATTCAGTGCCCAGGATGGTCAAAGTCCCCGTCTAGGAGAAAATGAGCCTTCTCACCCCTAGCTGGTGTAGAATGTGGCAATGGAAACTAAGAGCTTGCTATCACGGTCCTGCACTGGGCTGGAGATGTGGCTTCTGGTTCCCAGCACTGCCACTAGCTTGCTGGGCAAACGCCTTCCGTCCTTGGGTCGCTGATCCTTGTCTGTAAAATGAGGGCTATGGACTAGAAGCTCCCTAAGTACCCTTTAGAGCTCAGAACTCAAGCATTTCAGAAACTTAAATGCCACTAATTCGAAGAGAGCAGGGATGACTCTCGCTTTCCACCCTCACTCCCTCCTGAGCACTTGGCAGTTCACGGAGGGGACAGATGGGAGATACTGTATTCGTTGAACAAATGACTTGACTCCTCCTGTTTTCACCCAGGTACCCTTTAACTTAGGCCCTGTGCCATGAGGACCCGAGTGTTCCTGGAGTCGGCCGTGCTTTCCCATATAAACAACTTTTCCTCACTTTGGGATTTAACCAAAGGAGGCAATATTCCTTATGGTTAATAGTGCACAACCCAGAATCAGACAACCTGGGCTCGACTCCTGGTTCTGTCATATAGGAGCTGCGTGACCTTGAGCAAATTGCTTAACTGCTCTGTGTCTCGGTTTTCTCATCTGTAAAACAGGGCCAATAACAGTTCTACCTTATGGGGTCATCATGAGGATTAAAATAGTTAATACAATTAATTCCTTAAATAGGGTCTGCCTCAGAGTGAGCACTAGACAAAAATGATTATGTTTTCTCAAACTTCCTTTGCGAAAAGAGTACTGCTGTCTAAAGGCATTTCAAGAGGGGCACTAATTCCAGAGGGTTCCAACCTCGTGACCTAATTACCTCCCAAAGGCCCCACCTCCAAATACCATCACATCGGTTCTCTTTCTATGTGAGGATACAACGAGATGTCGGCAGTTTGCAATGTGGATCCTCACCAGAACCAGACGATGCTGGAACCCTGATCTCAGACTTCCAACCTCCAGAACTGGGAGAAAAATTTCTGTTGTTTATAAGCCACCCAGTCTTTGGTACTTTGTTACAGCAGCCTGAACTAAGACACATAACAACAAAAATAACAAAATGTGAATGGATAGATACTAAAAGATAAATGTGGTTATCTCTGAGTGATCATAATCACTGGGGATTATCTTTTTATGTTTGAGCTTATCTGTATTTTGCAGCATTCTACAACATCCTCCCTCTCCCCTCAAATGTCTCTCTCCACAATCCAAGAACTCTGCGCTGGCTAAGCCTGCAGCTCTGCTCCCCAGCTCTGGCCCAGCATTCCAAGGAATTGCCAAACTCCAAGCTCAGACTCCTCAGGAATGGGCTGGGGTGGGGCTTCTCCACAGGAGCCTCATCTCACTGGCAAACACACATTCTTTTCATGGGCATGTCCAGAAAGAGCCGCAGTCAAAAGTGAGAATGACACGTGTCTGAAATAGACCATCCCTCAGGCAGAACTCTGTGGGGCTCAGATTCTTGGCAAGGAGCCCTCCTCAAAGTAACATCTCCAGCCGTATACTGAACATTTAAGCTCTGCTCTGCCCAGGAAAGCTGTGCTAAATGTATTCTGATCATTATCTTACTTGATCTTCACAACCTTGCAAGGCCGGTATTCTTCCCCCAAATCATGGGTGAGGACACCTGAGGCTCTGCCGTATCTGGCTCCGGTCACGTAGCTAGGAGGTAGCCAAAGGGACTCAACCCCAAGTCTAACTCTGCTGCACACAGTGAAACAGCATCTTCTCAATGGTTTAGTAGACCTCGGTGTACCTGGCCTTGAATTTCCCTTTCCTCATCCATGGAGCTGGACTCTTGTCAACACTTGAGATTCCTAAATAAAATACTGACAGCTACCCCTTTCACAACTTCTCAGACTCTGTTCCCCAGCCACAAAATAGGATTGTTTTCAATTAATCCATGAGCATTTATTCTGTGTGCTAGGGAGGCTCACATTCAACCCAGAAATGGTCCATGTCCTTAAAAAAACTATCAGAAATGGTCCATGTCCTTAAGCATCCTAACATCTCATTGTAGATACAAGACCAACAGACTGAGAGGTCCCCAAAATTGTGTCCAGGTGACCCTTACTGAGTAGTCGACCCAGTGATTAGGGTCTCACTAACACTTCGGCAGGAAGGGCTACCATTCATTGGACCTACTACATACCAAGTGCTCTATGTACTTCCTCTCTTCTAAAACTTATCTTAACCCTGGGAGATGTTCCTCACCATGCTATAGGTGAGGAAACTGGGGCTAAGTTGAGAGACTTGCCCAAGGTCACCCAGAACCAGGACTTGCCCTGTAGCATCTATCATACTCAGTTGGACTTGAGGGTTTTTTTGGGGGTCTGTCATCCCGTCAGCCTGTAGGCCCAAAACAATAGGGACACATCTTGTTTAGAATCGTGTCCCTCATTGACCTAGTCCTGTACCTCATACACCTAAGTGTAAGCTTGCATACGGATGTGCATACACACACACACACAAAGGCAATACTAAAAGGAAAGGAGTCAAGGTAACTCAATAAGGAGCTCTGGATTCAGCTAGATCTGGGTTTGAACAAAAGCTTTTCCACGTCCTAAGTGTCTGTCCTTTAAATAATTCAGTCTTCTCTGAGCTTCCATTTCCTCGCCTATTATATGGGGATTCCAACAAACTCACCTCCTGGGGAGGGTATGAGGAATGAACAAGAGTCAGGGGTATCTATCTCTGAGCAAAAGGTCTGGCATGTAGTAACTGCTTATTAAAGTAGACATCTATTTCTCCAAGGCCGGAAACAGAAGTGCCCAATTAAATGAGACACCTGGAACTCCAGGTGTTCTGTTCGCCCAGTAGAATATGAGCTCGTTGAGGGCAGGGAAGGAACGTTTACATCTACAACCCCAGCAGGAGCCAATAAATGGTGTTCCACAGGTGGCTGGCGATGACAGAGACGTTTCCTGCTCAGGATGGTGACTCTGAGCTGGGCAAGGAGAGGGGTCCTGAGCCAGACTCACCTCAATAGTGGGGATGAAGCCAGCCCCTACCCTGCAGAGTTCTAATGAGACGGAAATGAAATAGCCTTGGAAAGCCTTCCCCACCTGACACTATGAGAAGAGGAGGACATGGTGATATGGGGGAAAGTGGGCAGAGAGGCTGGGAAGGCCTTGAAAGGGAGGCCAAAGACAGGCACGAAGAGGGAGGGCTTTGGAGCCGTACAGTCTAGGGTTCAAGTCCCAGCTCTGACATTTATCAGCCTTGAGCCTTCACCTCACTGGGTCTCAGCTGCCTCATCTCTACAAGGAGGCAAACCAACAGAGCCACGCCCAGGAGGCTGTTGTGAAGCGAATATAAGGTGTCCTGAGCTCCTGGTACATAGTAAGGTGTGCTGAGCTCCTGGTACACAGTAAGAGCTCAATAAATGGTAAGGTACATTATGGAGGATACACTTTTTTTTCTGAAGGTAAAAGTCTCCTCAGACAGTAACAGAGCCAAACAGGAATTCAGCTTAGTGCAATTGAAACAAAAACAGGAGAGCCGAAACCGTTTCCTGAGGATGACTATTTATGAGGCCAATTTCAGCTTCTGAGAGCTAATGAACCCCCCACGGCAGCCTCTGCGCAGCTCTGAGTCCAGAGCACAGGGACGCACCCTCCCCCGAGTTCCTGGAAGCACAGCAGCCACTTGCGGTACCCCATCAGCATTAAATAATCACGGCAATGATCCTAATAACGATCGGGGTAGAGGGTGGGAGGCTGGGGAGAAAGAGAAGGTGCAGGTGGGGAGGAATAACACTTAAGCTATTTTGCTTCCTCAAGACAAACTTCTGCCTGAAATAGATTAATTCAATCTGCATATTAATGTGGGTTACTAATTAATGACTAAATAATGCTTTCAACAGGGAAAGTGCGACGTGGATGCTAAAAAAAAATAACATCCAGGAGTCACAGCGTAAGTATGGAGAGGAAATAAGCTGGCCTCTTTTTTTCTTTTCTAACATTTAAAATTTTACAGTTGAAGGAAATGTAGGGCAATTAGGAAAACTCACTTAAAGCACAGAAACACACACCATTGTAAAGCAATTATACCCCAATAAAGATGTTAAAAAAAAAAAAAAAAAAAAGCACAGAAACATAAAATAGGAAAGCCTGGTGTGAGGGGACGTCGTTTGTGTTCCTGCAGAACCTTCTCGCTTACCACAAGGGCTTGTGACTGCAAGCCTACTTTCTGTTTTGCCTCCTAGACCCCGAATTTCCTGAGGGCAGAGGCCCCATCTTCCGTCCCTTCCTATTTCTGGTCCCCAGTGCTGCATCAGGCACGTAGCGGGTAGTCAATAGTGTCACGAAACACATGAATGACCCCAAAAGAGGAGGGGAAGGGTTGCGCACAGTGATTCCCTCCTGAGAGTACAGTATGGAAAGGAGAAGAAAGGAGTAACTTTACCGTGGAGAAATCTGACAAACCACACCTCAGCCAGGCGGTCACGGTCAACATCGGCAGTGATAAATCACATGGATAGTAGGTACCCTTGATGTACGTGATGAAAATAGCACTTCAGGTCTCTGTGGTCTTCCTTTCAAAAACCCGTAACTCTCGTCTAAACATCAGACAAATTCCAGTAGATTTTACGAAAATCCCCAATCAGGACTCCTAGAAACCGTGAAGGTCATCAGAAACAAGGAAAGTCTGAGAAACTATCACAGCCAAGAGGAGCCTAAGTAGACACGGATATTTAATATAACGTCGTATCCTAGAGGGATTTTACAGAGGGAGAAATGGGTCTAGGAGGAGAGACCCATCCAAGGTCTTGGAGACCCTCCAGGTGGATAGACTCTCAGAAGCATGCTGATGTATTAAAGAATCATGGACCTGGTATTCCTTTTCATACACAGTGAATATCTTGATTTTTTTTTTTTTTTTAATTTGCAACTTAGATGAGACTTCCTCCCTCCTCTGACAGCCCTCAACTTCTATTGCCCAAAAGTCCTGTAAAATTTGGTAGGCAAGCACCCCATGGGAATCAGGAAACTCAATGGGCTGGAAGAACGGTCCTCAGAGCTCCTTCAGATCACATCTTCCCATTGAGCACAAGAAAAACTGAGGCCCAAAGTAGGAGACAGTGTCTCGCCTATTGCTACTGCGGTATGTTGCTGCCACACTTAACTCATGCTTTCTCACTTGCAATATTCCAAACGCTCTGCACTACCTGGATGTGAAGAACCAGTTTAGGGCCATGGAGGAATTCCGGCCAAATCCTAGCTCTATCTCTGCCAACCTCAAGGCAGTTAAGGGCAACCACGTGGAAAATGGTTTGGTACTTAGCAACACATCTTTTGCCCCAGCCCCAGGTCCCTGCCAAGCAGAAAGCCCAGGCCTGGCAGGCTGGGGCCTGAGACACAAAGACAGCATCCAACTGGGGTGTATGGAAAGGGCACATCTCGGCCTGGCTGGCAGGCCACACTCCCCTGTGTGGCCCCATCCGTCAGCCACCCTCAGGGATCTAATTTTTCAGCTCGGCATACGGTACATTTTCTAAATGTGACCCTGTTTCTGTTATGAGAATCAAAGTGCTCCAGCCACAAGATCATAAATACCAAAAGTGATGGCTAATGGCAGTGGCAGTTTGCAAAATGCCAAATGGCAGTGAGAAGTGGATGCCATAAATTACGGTCCAGCTCCTCCATTCTCACGTAGGTGTTTTGTGGGTTTTTAATGATAAGATCTGCTTTCAAGTGGACTTACAGGGGCTCCCCATGAATTCAGACAGAGCTTTTAAAAATACTTCTAACAGATGCTAAAAAGAAAACTAGAAGAGCCTACCACTTCAAACATAAAAACAAGTTTATTAAAAATGCTTTATGGGGCTTCCCTGGTGGCACAGTGGTTGAGGGTCCGCCTGCCGATGCAGGGGACATGGGTTCGTGCCCCGGTCCGGGAAGATCCCACATGCCGCGGAGCGGCTGGGCCCGTGAGCCATGGCCGCTGAGCCTGCGCGTCCGGAGCCTGTGCTCCGCAACAGGAGAGGCCACAGCAGTGAGAGGCCCGCATACCGCCAAAAAAAAAAAAAAAAAAAAAGCTTTATGTATAATGGCCAAAATATGGAAAGTGGCTCATTTGAAGATGGAGACATTTAGTGTGAAAGTGGTAATGATTACAATAATAGTAATGAGCTAATGATTACAATAATTGTAATGACGACAGCTAAGATGTATTGGGCAATGCAATGGGCTAAGCATCCTACGTGGATTATTTTATTGAATTCTCACAAGAGCTTCATGTGGTTGGTCTATGGCTGTCCTTATTTTACACACGTGATAATTCAGGTTCCAAGAGATTAAGCTATTTGTCCCAGGTCATGCAGCAAACTGGTGAGTGACAGACTGGAGCTGTGAACACGCGGGGTCTAGCTTTAGAGCTCGGGATCCAGAGGGCCCTGCCAGTCCCGTTCCAGCCACAGCAGACCTAAGACGGAGCACACTGAGGGCTCCCAAACCTCCACACACATCACTGTGCACTCAGAGAGGCCTGGGACTACGTAAATGTCAAACTGTGGGACCCTGTCATCAGCACAACAAACAAAAGGGCAAACATTTAGAAAACACAACGGATCCCTATTTTCATGCAGCTGTGAACTTCTAGGCCTGACTTTGTAGCCTCCGTGCCCTGATCAATAAAATGAGGGTGATACGACCTTCTGGCAGTTAGGAAAATTTGGTGAGATCACATATGTGAAAAGCTTCTTGAAAACCCCAAGGCACTGTACAAATGGTGTTGTTAATGAAAACACAGAAATAAAATGGATCAAGTCAAGCGTTAACATGCCTCCTCTCCTGTCCCCTTTACGGAGGCAGAGACTGGGGCTCAGAGAGATGAGATAACTTGCTCAGGGTCTCGGAATTGAGAGGCAGAGGCTCGGCCACAAGAGAGCATCTGGAGGGCTATTTGTTCCTCCCATTCTCACTGCCACCCTCAGTCCCCAACACACACACCCACACACCCACACCCACACCCACACACACACACACACACACACACACACACACACACCAGGGCTCCAGAAAACACAGTCTAAGACCTCCTGAGGAAGTCACCCCCCCAGGTCCCCCCAGAGCTGGAGCTCAAATCAGTGTTCCCGTCTCCAGGAGGTAGTTCCTCAAAGAGCACAGCCTGAGGACAGGTGTCACTGCGGTGTCAGAAACAGCCCATCTGTTCTGCCCTAAGCAGTGTGTACAGCTGCCGCTGTGGCCCGTGACCCGGGGGTGGAACCCGCAGACCCATCATTAAGACCAAGAGGTCCCCCCATTTCACGCTTATTTGGTTTGTGCGCAGATGGTCAGGGACATTTCCGAGGAGCGTGGGGAGAGAAGCAGGCCTGTGCTGGGCTGGGAGGGGACTGTGGCCCAGTGCCACCGCCAGCTGTCTAAGGACATGTCTCCAGGCTCTGCGTCCTTCCACAAATTTCATTCCTTTGGGAACTGTCCCACTTTTTCACAAAATTCTTTGCATTAAACCATTTCCCTCAGGGCCCGTTTCCTCTAGTTTCTGACTTTCATAAAGCTGTAGAAAGGAAAGTTACAGAGTTGTAGAATCCCAGCTCAGAGGATCTTAGATGCTAAAGCTTGTCTACCTCAACCTCCCACCCCCACCCCTTCCTCCCATCTGGCAGTTAGGTCCCCTCTAAAGCATTCCTGCCAAAGGGTAATCCAGCCTCTGCTTGAATACCTCCAAGGACGGGGAACACACTACCCTATGAGGCAGCTTGTTCCATATTCTGAATAATGTAGTGAGAGGTGGACAGCACGGACCCTGCCCAGGTCTCATGACAAGGCGAAATGAAAACACAGGGACGCTTGTTCAAAAATTAAGAATTTCAAGGTGGCAAGAGCAGAGCAGTGAACCAAGTGCAGGGCCCTTCTAAGCACAGGGCCCTGGACAACTGCACTGGTCGCAGCCCGTGTGGCCTGATTCTAACGGCCGATTCCAAGGGTTCGGATCCCACTTACTAATCAGGACTAGCCTCACGTGTAAAATGAAGGTAATGCTATCTAGTTCATAAACTTGTTTCTGAGGATGATATGAGTCACGATGTGAAGTGCTTAGAACAAAACCTGGCACAAAGTAAACGCCATCATTTTTGTGCCCAAGACGCAACTATGGGAAGAAAAAGAAGTCCATGTGGCATTCTCCAAGCTAGCACTTTTGATATCTGCACACGGCGCTTACAGCCTTGTAAGCCTTCCCTTTACCTGGAGCAGAGTTTCTGGCTCTTGCTACCACTGCCAGCCACTAAGGGCACAGGTAGGAACAATCACAGCCACCATCATGGACAGATCCAGTTTTGTGGGACCTGATGTTTGTGTTTTGCGGGGTGAGGATAGGGGTGAGGAGAGGCTCTTTAAGAGAAAGAATACGAAATGAAGACAGGCACATGACATATTTTTTATATGTTGCTAAATGTAGTCCCAACTCAATTTTCTCACTGCAGGATCCTAAAAATGCCTGTGGTCACCCCAATACCACAGGCCAGGAGAGGGGGTCAGATTTGAGAGAGGCAGCGGTCTTAATTGGGTGTGGTTAAACCATCTCGCTTTTGCAAATTTTAAGAGAACATATGACCATGGAACATGTTGCTAGGCCCCTCCCAGGGCCGTGGAGGGGAGGGGCCGTGAAGCTTCATGGTAAACCTGATGCTGGTACCATGGCTCATGATGTCTACATAAGATATTCAGTAGAAAAGTAAACTCCCTAAGGAGCGAGGCACAGTCCCAGGTCCTGTTGATTCCAACCCTTAAATGTCTGTCTCTTGAAGGTGTCTACTCCTCTCCATCGTCCCCTGCCTGGGCTTCACGGCACTGGCACCCTGGTCCCCTCCTGGCCAGTCTCCACATAGCAGCTGCAGCGATCCATGCAGAATTAAAGCCTGATCATGTAAATCCTACAAGGGCTTCTCACTGACATTGGGATACAATCTAAACTCCTCACCACGGAGCACATCTTCCTTCCAAGACCCCCACCCACCCTTTCTGGTCCCAAACCTCACTGTTCAACCCTGCAAGGTCAAGCCCCAGTCAGACAAGCAGGATGCTCTGTCTGGAATCCTCTCCTCATCCCATACTCCAACCTGGCTAACCTCATCCTTTGATATTCGCTTAAATGGTACTTCTCCCAAGCAGCTTTCCCAGGGCCCCCCAAAGCATAAACAAATCCGAGTTTGGCACCTGTGTGCTCACACTGCACCCTCCACATGACCCAGAAAAGCACTTCTGTCACCTTCTTGCCATTACAGTACTTAACAACCTGGCTCTCAACGAGGCTGAACGTGGCACGAGGGAGGGCCCTGCCTACCCGGTATCCTCGGTGCTAGCACAGCATCAGAAGCATGGTTAGGTGTGCAACACCATGTGCTGGTGAATGAGTAAGCATCTCAGAATGCCAAAAACAGACGGCCACGGTGCCACGAGCACTGGGGTGGCGCTCTGAAGAGCCACAGCCCCATCTCAGCGCTGCCACATAACCCACTGGACAACCCAGGGCAACAGCCAGGCCTCCACGCCTTGGGGCCACACACTGTGTTCAGAGACCAGAGCCTTGGCTCCGCCAGGGCCGCCAGCAGAGAGCCGGCCTCTCCTTGCAGAGATGGCACAGTGAGGCCGTGTCCTTTCTGCTGAGTCTCCTCGGCACAGAAATCTTACAGGAGCAGCCTGACTTCAGAGCCCTTCATTTATTATTCATTTACTTCCTTGTAACACTGCTGCTGCAGCACGCGAAGGACACAGCCCTGGAATGGACTTCCCACCTACCTGCACGCTAGCACTGATTCACCCCAGCCAAGGCACATGGCTTCTGAGTTGTCTATTTTCGACAGCTCAACAAGCCTGGGATTTGCAAAGAGCCAACCGGGAGACAAGACATCCTCTCTCCCATTAATAATGCTCTTTAAACACTCCACACATTTTCATATTTATCATTTCCTCTAAAATATCTTATATACATAACATTCTTCTGAGGGATGGAGCTCAGGGTTTACTATCTTCATTTTATAGATGAGGAAACTGAGGCTCAGGAAGGCTGAGTAACTTGTCCAAGGTCAGACAGCTCCTAAGTGGCAGAGCCCATGAGAACCTGAGGGGCAACTGACTCCACAGCCCACACTCTACCGCACAGTATTCTCCCTTCTGCATTCTAAAGATACTTTTAGGAATGATTTTTAATATCCAGAACATATCTACAAATTAATTTTTGTTCCCCAAGACAAATAAGCTTGAAAAATAGGAAAAAAAAATGTGAAAGGAAGTTGAAGCTGCTTCACACTGTATAAAATTAACCATGTATCCAGTACAAGTCCAGCCCTCTAGCCATGGTGCACTCCTTTCTAGTGTTCAAGCAAGCCAGCTCTCTGTGGCCTCAGGGCCCCGTCCTTGCTGTTTATTCCACCTAAAACTCTTCTCCTGGCTTCTTTCCAGACTTCAGGTCACAGCTTGACCATCACTTCTTCATAGAAACTTCCTTGAACCCTCTCCCTGACTCTCCTACACCAATCTGTTTATTTCCTCACAGCACCCATCATCATTGTGTTATTAATGTTTTTCGCTTGTTTATCGTCTGTTTCTTCCACTAGAATGCAAGCTTCCTGAAGGCAGGGAGTGGTTTTTGCACCAGTGCACTCCCATCCCATAGAACTATGCCTTGTGCACTGAATAAATCAATAAATCTTATTGGCATTTGACCACTGTTATAGCCCACAGTAGCTCATTTATAATAACCAAATTACATACAATGGCCAAATAACCTTCAAACAATCAAATATAGGAAGAAGGACAGATAACAGCCTTCTATTTTTATTAAGGATAAAAATAAGAGGCCCAGAGAAATGAAGCAGCTTGTCTGAAGCCATACAGCAATGAAAGATGGAGCTAGACCTTGAACCCACCAGTGATCTGGCTTTCTAATACTGTCACATTTTATAAAAATCTGCTTAAAATATTTTTCCTTCAGTTTCTTCCCACTGCCTTAAAGATTCTCACAGGTCACTGTGCTGTTTGCTGAGCCGTCTGGCTCTCCCTCCCATGAGGGCAGAGAGCCACCCATGCCTGCAGCATTTCTTTGAGCTGACATACTGCAAGGGAATGTGAATTAACCGGCTCTCTGGAGTGAAGCTAATCCACAACCCAAAGTATGCAGAATCCTGTGCAGAAAAGCTGATGGGCACGAAAACCTGGGTTTCTAGGATTCTGGAATGCACAGGCAAGCCTGCAAGTATCTGTATCTGTATCTGTATCCAAGAGAGCTAAAACGTGTACACGGAAGAGATATGCTATCAATAAGGCTGCTACCAAAACCATGACCTAGAAAACACAGGCATGACTTTGAGACGACAGACCAAGGTACTGCCCCATCATGGCCTCATTCCTCCCAAGAGAGCGGGCTTCACTCTCATTCTAATATGCCCATGGTGAAAAATAAAACCCAAAATTAAATTAATCAAAACCCAAACTTTAGGGCTTCCCTGGTGGCACAGTGGTTGAGAGTCTGCCTGCCGATGCAGGGGACACGGGTTCATGCCCCGGTCCAGGAAGATCCCACATGCCGCAGGGCGGCTGGGCCCGTGAGCCATGGCCGCTGAGCCTGCGCGTCCGGAGCCTGTGCTCTGCAACAGGAGAGGCCACAACAGTGAGAGGCCTGCGTACCGCTAAAAAAAAACAACCAAACTTTACAGCTAATAGGAAAAGGAAAGTCATCTCTCCCCCTCTATACAATGGAAAAGCTGAGGCTGTTCAATTTCAAAGTTATCTAACCTAGTGATTCCTTGACTTCTGATTTCAATGGACTTGAAAAGATTCCCCCCCAACACCAAAACGCTGGGAAGAGACCTAGTGTTGTCAGCTTTGTGTTCTGTTCAATAAATACATTCAAACAAACCAAGGAGACAAACAACCTATCGTCTGCTACCATTTCAGAAAATAAAGGACATATTATACCAAGTTGGAATGATATCCACTTGGGATAAGTAACACAATAAGTTCTTTGATAAAACTCACTGTTCTCTCCCCATTTTTTCTTTAATTTTACCTTGGACTGGTGGACATTTCAACAACTGGAACAAGTCTGTGGACCAGTGACTGGGAATTACAGATCCAACCCATCCCCCTCATCTACAAATAAGGAGACGGCAACCCCAAGGTTCACAAAGCTGGTTAGCAATAGGCCCTCAGGAAGAACAGTATGGGAGTATATAATAAGGGGCTGACTCTAGATGTGGTGGAGTACAGGTATTTTAATCAAACTAAAACAAAACCTCAACTCTGTTGGTTTAGGTGATTTAGTAAAAGGGAAAGATGCAAAGCCCAGGGCTTCATTAGATGTTCTTAATAACACAGTGTACAGACTACCATATGGGAAAAATAAACCCCTCCCTCCCTTGGTTTTCTGGTGTTTACCAAAGGAAAGGAAAACAAAAACTGACATAAATGCAATTAATCCCACAGAAGAAACAGTTTCTAACAACCACAACATAAAATGTTTGAGGCCCAACTTTCATTTCCAGAAGTATGGTAGACTGGATACTCTGATAAACCACTACCTGAAAACAACCAAAAAAGCAGAATAAAAATGTAATAAAGGAAACAAAATCATATATTTTTAAATGTATTGGTAAGTTTGCTAGAAAGTAAGAAATAATCAGAAACCAAAAACCAAACGAAAATAGGAAGCCAGAAGCAAGGAGAAGTGAAACTGGCTTTTGTCTGAGGGCATTTACTAAAACAGGTTAACACCAGTGTTGATTTGCACATGCTCTTACAACACAGGACACAGAGGACAAAGCCAGAGTCCACACCAGGTGGGGAGTTGTATAGGGATCCACTCTATACCAGCAATCACATAGAGCTAGGACTCCCTACATCACCCAGAGGACTGGCTCAAATTTCGGCAATGAGTAAATGGGGTGGGAAAGAATCTCTCTTGAGAATTTGTTGCCACAAGCCAACCCTCGTACAAGTTTGTGGTCCATAATCAGAGTATCTGGGAGGTATGAAAACTTCAAACTGAGAATTTAGTGTAAAATGATCCCACCATGTATGTGGCACAACCAAATGCCAATCCTTCCTGGAGGAACATACCTTCAGAGAATTCCCACAGAAAAGGTTCCACGAAATATGAGTCCATGGTAAAACAAACGAACATACAAAATGTATAAAGAAATGAGGTACTAGAAAAGCAGTGAAAAAAAACACACAGCTAAGAGACATGGAAGATATGGTGGAAAGTTCTTTAAAATGTCTAAAGTTACAGTAGGAAAGGAAAGCGAAAATGGGACAAGGGAAATATTGAAGAGATGATGGCTGAGAAATTTCCTACTGATAAAAGACAATAATCCAAGATTCTGAAAGACTAATCCCAAGCAGGATTTAAAAAAATACACTAATACCAAAGCCAGACAAAAACATTAAAAGAAAACTACACAAAAATTCCCTCTTCAAAACAGTTATTAAAATTCTAAATATAATTTTAGCAAATCAAATCAAACAATATATTAAAAGAATAATAAATCATGACCAGTAGAGTTTATCCCAGGAAAGCAAGGTTGGTTTAGCATTCAAAATCTGTCAATATAATCCACATATTAACAGATTAAAAAAGAAATACCAAATAATCATCTCAATAAATACAGAAAAAGCTGTTGACAAAATCCAACATCTACTCCTAATTAAAACAAAAAATCTTTCAAGAAACTAGAAAGGAACTTTCTCAATCTGATAAAGGCCATTTACAAAAAAGCTATAGTTAGCATCACATATAACGTCACCATTAAGACTAAATACTTTCACCCAAAGATCAGAAACAAGACAAGGATATCCACTCTCACAGCTTTTATTCAACACTGTACTGGAGCTTCTAGCCAGTGCAATAAGGCAAGAAAAAGATACAAAGTCACCTAGATTGAAAAGATTTGCAAAAGACATGATTGCCTATGTAGAAAAACTGATGTAATGTACACAAAAGGCTATTAGAACTAATAAGTGAGTTTAGCAAGTTTGCAGGAGACAATATATTAAAAAACAAATTGGGGACTTCCCTGGTGGTACAGTGGTTAAGAATCCACCTGTCAGTGCAGGGGACATGGGTCCAATCCCTGTTCCAGGAAGATCCCACATGCTGCGGAGCAACTAAGCCCGTGAGCCACAACTACTGAGCCTGCACTCTAGAGCCTGTGAGCCACAACTACTGAGCCCACGTGCCACAGCTACTGAAGCCTGCGCGTCTAGAGCCCATGCTACGCAACAAAAGAAGGCACTGCAATGAGAAGCCTGAGCACCGCAATGAAGAGCAGCCCCCACTCTCCGCAACTAGAGAAACGCTGCATGCGGCAACGAAAACCCAATGCAGCCAAAAATAATAAAAATAAAAATAACTTAAAAACCCAAAAAACAAACAAAATAATTGTATTTTAAAATATTAGCAATGAAAAAGAAACTGAAATTTTTGCAATAACGTTCATGACAAAATCCAAAATTATCAAATCCGCTGGATAAATCTGAAAAAGATGTAAGACCACAAACAACAAATATTGCTAAGGTAAATAAAAAACTCTATCAAAAAAGCTATGCAATATACAGAAGAATAACTATTGATGAGATGTCCATTTTTCTAAAACTGACCAATGGATTCAATGTAATCCTAATAAACATCCCAGCAGGCTCTTTTACAGTAATTGGTAAACTGACTCTAAGACTCATCTGGAAATGCGAAGCACCTGGAATAGCCAAAACAACTTTGGAAAAGGATAAAGTTGGATAACTAACACCCGATTTCAAGACATACTATAAAGTGACAGTAATCCAGACAGTGTGGTACTGGCATAAAGAAAAACAAATCAATGAAACACAATAGAGGGTACAGATATAGACCCACAGGTATATGAACAACCGATTTCTGACAGAGGTGCAAAGGCAATTAAGTGGAGAAATGACAGTACACTCAACTAATAATACTAGAACAACTGGATACCAATATATAAGAGGAGGGGCAGGGAGGGGGGATGGGGATGAGAAGGAAGAGGATGAGGAGGACTTTGGTCCATACTTCATGCTACAAACAATAACTCAAAATGGATCACAGCTCTAAATTTAAGACCTAAAATTATAAAGCTTCTAGAAGAAAACATAAGAAAAAAACTTTGTGATTTTGGGTTAGGCAAATATTTCTAGATATGACACCAAAGACATGATATATAAAGGAACAAACTGATAAATCAAACTATATCAAAATTTAAAATTTCTGCCACTGTTAACAGAATAAAAACACAAGCCACAGACTAGAGTAAATACTGCAAACCATGTATCTGATAAAGGACTTGTATCCAGAATATAAAGAACTCTCAAAATTCAATAACGGGAAACCAAACAACCCAATTTTTAAAGAATGGGCAAAAGATTTAAACAAACCCATTACAAAGAAGATACACACAGGGCAGAGAAGCACATGAAAAGATGCTCAGCATCACTGGTCATCAGAGAAATACAAATTAAAACCACAATGAGATACTACTACACACCTATTAGAATGGCTAAAATTGAAAAGACTGATAACACTAAGTGTTGATAGTGATGTGGAGTTGGTAAAATTCTCAAACACTGCTGCTGGGAACTTAAAATGGTACCACCATAACTTTAAAAAAGTTAAATAGAGCAGATCCTCAGTATCTGTTGGGAATTGGTTTCAGGATTCCGCGAGGATACCAAAATCCATGGATGCTCAAGTTCCTTATGTAAAATGATATAGTATCCTCCCGTTTACTTTTTTTTTTAAATGTTTTCTTAAACACCTTTACTGGATTGCAATTGCTTTAGATTATCGTGTTAGTTGCTGCTGTATAAAAAAGTGAATCAGCTATATGTATACACATATCCCCATATCGCCTCCCTCTTGCATCTCCCTCACACCCTCCCTATCCCACCCCTCTAGGTGGTCACAAAGCACTGAGCTGATCTCCCTGTGCTATGTGCCTGCTTCCCACTAGCTATCTATTTTACATTTGGTAGTGTATATATGTCCATGCCACTCTCTCACTTCGTCTCAACTTACCCTTCCCCCTCCCCATGTCCTCAAGTCCATACCCCACGTCTGTGTCTTTATTCCTGTCCTGACCCTAGGTTCATCAGAACCAGTTTTTTTTCTTAGATTCCATATATATGTTAGCATAGGGTATTTGTTTTTCTCTTTCTGACTTACTTCACTCTGTATGACAGACTATAGGTCCATCCACCTCACTACAAATAATTTCGTTTCTTTATATGGCTAAGTAATATTCCATTGTATATATGTACCACATCTTCTTTATCCATTCATCTGTCAATGGACACCTAGGTTGCTTCCATTGTAATGGCTACTGTAAACAGAGCTGCAATGAACATTGTGGTATGTGACTTTTTAAATTATGGTTGTCTCAGGGTATATGCCTAGTAGTGGGATTGCTGGGTCACATGGTAGTTCTATTTTTAGTTTTTGGGGGAACCTCCATACTGTCCTCCAAAGGGGCTGTATCAACTTACATTCCCATCAACAGTGCAAGAGGGTTCCCTTTTCTCCACACACTCGCCAGAATTTATTGTTTCTAGATTTTTTGATGATGGCCATTCTGACTGGTGTGAGGTGATACCTCATTGTAGTTTTGCTTTGCATTTTTCTAATGATTAGTGATGTTAAGCATCCTTTCATGTGTTTGTTGGCAATCTGTATATCTTCGCTGGAGACATGTCTATTTAGGTCTTCTGCTCATTTTTGGATTGGGTTGTTTGTTTTTTTTGTTATTGAGCTGCTTGCATATTTTGCAAATTAATCCTTTGTCAGCTGCTTCGTTTGCAAATATTTTTTCCCATTCTGAGGGTTGTCTTTTTGTCTTGTTTATGGTTACCTTTGCTGTGCAAAAGCTTTTAAGTTTCATTAGGTCCCATTTGTTTATTTTAGTTTTTATTTCCATTTCTCTAAGAGGTGGGTCAAAAAGGATATTGCTGTGATTTATGTCACAGAGTGTTCTGCCTATGTTTTCCTATAAGAGCTTTATAGTGTCTGGCCTTACATTTAGGTCTTTAATCCATTTTGAGCTTATTTTGGGTATAGTGTTAGGGAGTGTTCTAATTTCACTCTTTTACACATAGCTGTCCAGTTTTAGTGTTAGGGAGGGTTCTAATTTCATTCTTTTACACATAGCTGTCCAGTATTGCTGTTGGGGAGTGTTCTAATTCCATTCTTTTACATATTGTCCAGTGTTCCCAGCACCACTTACTGAAGAGGGCGTCTTTTCTCCATTGTATATTCTTGCCTCCTTTATCAAAGATAAGGTGACCATATGTGCATGGGTTTATCTCTGGGCTTTCTATCCAGTTCCATTAATCTATATTTCTGTTTTGGGGCCAGTACCATACTGTCTTGATTACTGGAGCTTTGTAGTATAGTCTGAAGTCCAGGCGCCTGATTCCTCCAGCTCCATTTTTCTTTCTCAGGATTGCTTTGGCTATTCGGGGTCTTTTGTGTTTCCATTCAAATTGTGAAATTTTTTGTTCTAGTTCTGTGGAAAATGCCATAGGTAGTTTGATAGGGATTGCACTGAATCTGTAGATTGCTTTGGGTAGTACAGTCATCTTCACAATGTTGATTCTTCCAATCCAAGAACATTGTATATCTCTCCAACTGTTGGTATCATCTTTAATTTCTTTCATCAGTGTCTTATAGTTTTCTGCAAACAGGACTTTTGTCTCCTTAGGTAGGTTTATTCCTAGGTATTTTATTCTTTTTGTTGTCATGGTAAATGGGAGTGTTTCCTTAATTTCTCTTTCAGATTTTTCATCATTAGTGTATAGGAATGCATGCAAGAGATTTCTGTGCATTAATTTTGTATCCCGCTTCTTTACCAAATTCATTGATTAGCTCTAGTAGTTTTCTGGTAGCGTCTTTAGGATTCTCTATGTATAGTATCATGTCATCTGCAAACAGTGAAAGTTTTACTTCTTCTTTTCCAATTTGTATTCCTTTTACTCTTTTTCTTCTCTGACTGCTGTGGCTAAAGCTTCCAAAACTATGTTGAATAAGAGTGGGCAACCTTGCCTTGCTCCTAATCTTAGTGGAAATGGTTCCAGTTTTTCACCATTGAGAACGATGTTGGCTGTAGTTTTGTCATACATGGCCTTTATTATGTTGAGGTAAGTTCTATGTCTACCTTCTGGAGAGTTTTTTATCATAAATGGGTGTTGAATTTTGTCAAAACCTTTTTCTGCATCTATTGAGATGATCATATGGTTTTTATCCTTCAATTTGTTAATATGGTGTATCACACTGATTGATTTGCGTATATTGAAGAATCCTTGCATTCCTGGGGTAAACCCCACTTGATCATGGTGTATGACCCTGTTAATGTGCTGCTAGATTCTGTTTGCTAGTATTTTGTTAAGGATTTTTGCGTCTGTATTCATCAGTGATATTGGCCTGTAGTTTTCTTTTTTTGTAACATCTTTGTCTGGTTTTGGTATCAGGGTGATGGTGGCCTCAGAGAATGAGTTTGGGAGTGTTTCTCCCTCTGCTATATTTTGGAGGAGTTTGAGAAGGACAGGTGTTAGCTCTTCTCTAAATGTTTGATAGAATTCGCCTGTGAAGCCATCTGGTCCTGGGCTTTTGTTTGTTGGAAGATGTTTCATCAGAGTCTCAATTTCAGTGCTGTGATTAGTCTCCTTATATTTTCTATTTCTTCCTGGCCCAATCTTGGAAGGTTGTGCTTTTCTAAGAATTTGTCCATTTCTTCCAGGCTGTCCATTTTATTGCCATATACTTGCTTGTAGTAATCTCTCAGCCTCCTTTGTATTTCTGCAGTGCCAGTTGTTACTTCTCCTTTTTCATTTCTAATTCTGTTGATTTGAGTCTTCTCCCTTTTTTTCTTGATGAGTCTGGCTAATGCTTTATCAATTTCGTTTATCTTCTCAAAGAACAAGCTTTTAGTTTTATTGATCTTTGCTATTGTTTCCTTCATTTATTTTTCATTTATTTCTCATCTGATCTTTATGATTTCTTTCCTTCTGCTAACATTGGGGGGTTTTTGTTCTTCTTTCTCTAACTGCTTTAGGTGTAAGGTCAGGTTGTTATTTGAGATGTTTCTTGTTTCTTGAGGTAGGATTGTATTGCTATAAACTTCCCTCTTAGAACTGCTTTTGCTGCATCCCATAGCTTTTGGGTTGTCGTGTTTTCACTGTCATTTGTTTCTAGGTATTTTTTGTTTCTCTCTTTGATTTCTTCAGTAATCTCTTGGTTATTAAGTACTGTATTGTTTAGCCTCCATGTGTCTGTTTTTTTTTTTTTACAGATTTTTCCTGTTATTGATATCTAGTATCATAGCATTGTGGTCGGAAAAGACACTTGATACAATTTCAATTTTATTAAGTTTACCAAGGCTTGATTTGTGACCCAAGATATGATCTATCCTGGAGAATGTTACATGAACACTTGAGAAGAATGTGTATTCTGTTGTTTTTGGATGGAATGTTCTATAAATATTAACTAAACCTATCTGGTCTGTTGTGTCATTGAAAGCTTCTGTTTCCTTATTTATTTTCATTTTGGATGATCTGTCCATTGGTGAAAGTGGGGTGTTAAAGTTCCCTACTATGAATGTGTTACTATCGATTTCCCCTTTTATGGCTGTTAGTATTTGCCTTATGTATTGAGGTGCTCCTATGTTGGGTGTGTAAGTATTTACAATTGTTATATCTTCTTCTTGGATCGATCCCTTGATCATTATGTAGTGTCCTTCTTTGTCTCTTGTAATAGTCTTTATTTTAAAATCTATTTTGTCTGATATGAGAATTGCTACTCCAGCTCTCTTTTGATTTCCATTTGCATGGAATATCTTTTTCCATCCCCTCACTTTCAGTCTGTATGTGTCCCTAGGTCTGAAGTGGGTCTCTTGTGGACAGCATATATACAGGTCTTGTTTTTGTATCCATTCAGCCAGTCTATGTCTTTTGGTTGGAGCATTTAATCCATTTACATTTAAGGTAGTTATCGATATGTATTTTCCTATTACCATTTTCTTAATTGTTTTGGGTTTGTTACTGTAGGTCTTTTCCTTCTGCTGTGTTTCCTGCCTAGAGAAGTTCCTTTAGCATTTGTTGTAAAGCTGGTTTGGGGGGTGGGCGGTGAATTCTCTTAGCTTTTGCTTGTCTGTAAAGGTTTTAATTTCTCCAGTTGAATCTAAATGAGATCCTTGCTGGGTGGAGTAATCTTGGCTGTAGGTTTTTCCCTTTCATCACTTTAAATATGTCCTGCCACTCCCTTCTGGCTTGCAGAGTTTCTGCCGAAAGATCAGCTGTTAACCCTTTGGGGATTCCCTTGTATGTCATTTGTTGTTTTTCCCTTGCTGCTTTTAATATTTTTTCTTTGTTTTTTTTTTTTTTTTTGAGGTACGTGGGCCTCTCACTGTTGTGGCCTCTTCTGTTGCGGAGCACAGGCTCCAGATGTGCAGGCTCAGTGGCCATGGCTCACAGGCCTAGCCGCTCCACAGCATGTGGGATCTTCCCGGACTGGGGCACGAACCTGTGTCCCCTGCATTGGCAGGCAGACTCTCAACCACTGTGCCACCAGGGAAGCCCTGTATTTTACTTTTGATAGTTCGATTATTATGTGTCTTGGAGTGTTTCTCATTGGATTTATCCTGTGTGGGACTCTCTGCGCTTCTTGGACTTGATCAACTATTTCCTTTCCCATATTAGGGAAGTTTTCAACTATAATCTCTTCAAATATTTTCTCAGTCCCTTTCTTTTTCTCTTCTTCTTCTGGGATCCCTATAATTCGAATGCTGGTGCATTTAATGTTGTCCCAGAGGTCTCTGAGACTTCCCTCAATTCTTTTCATTCTTTTTTCTTTATTCTGCTCTGCAGTAGTTATTTCCACTATTTATCTTCCAGGTCAATTATCCATTCTTCTGCCTCAGTTATTCTGCTATTGAGTCCTTCTGGAGAATTTTTAATTTCATTTATTATGTTGTTCACAATTGTTTGCTCTTTAGTTCTTCTAGGTCCTCGTTAAACATTTCTTGTATTTTCTCCATTTTATTTCCAAGATTTTGGATCATCTTTACTATCATTATTCTGAATTCTTTTTCAGGTAGACTGCCTATTTCCTCTTCATTTGTTTGGTCTGGTGGATTTTTACCTTGCTCCTTCATCTGCTGTGTGTTTCTCTGTCTTCTCAGTTTGCTTAACTTACTGTGTTTGGGGTCTCCTTTTCGCAGGCTGCAGGTTCATCATTCCCGTTGTTTTTGGTGTCTTCTCCCAGTGGGTAAGGCTGGTTCAGTGGGTTGTGTGGGCTTCCTGGTGGAGGGGACTGGTGCCTGTGTTCTGGTGGATGAGGCTGGATGTTGTCTTTCTGGTGGGCAGGACTGGTGTGTTTTGGGGTGTCTGTGACCTTATTATGATTTTAGGCAGCCTCTCTGCTAATGGGTGGGGTTGTGTTCCTGTCTTGCTAGTTGTCTGACATAGGGTGTCCAGCACTGGAGCTTGCTGGTCTTTGAGTGGAGCTGGGTTTTAACATTGAGACAGAGATCCCTGGGAGATCTCTCACCAATTAATATTACATGGGGCGAGGAGGTCTCTGGTAGTCCAGTGTCCTGAACTCAGTTCTCCCACCTCAGAGGCTCAGGCCTGACACCCGGCCAGAGCACCAAGACCCTGTCAGATGCACGGCTCAGAAGAAAAGGGAGAAAAAAAAGAAAGAAAGGGAACAAAAAATAAAATAAAGTTATTAAAATAAAAGAATTTTTTAAATAATTTTTAAAAGAGTAATAAAAAAAAAAAGAAGAGAGCAACTAATAAACATATCCACCAATGATAACAAGCGCTAAAAGCTAAACTAAGATAAGTATAAAAATCAGTAACTAGTCTGTTGCATACAGCAAACCCCAAGTCTACAGTTGCTCCCAAAGTCCACCACCTCAATTTTGGGATGATTCGTTGTCTATTCAGTTATTCCACAGATGCAGGGTACATCAAGTTGATTGTGGAGATTTAATCCTCTGCTCCTGAGGCTGCTGGGAGAAATTTCCCTTTCTCTTCCTTGTTTGCACAGCTCCCGGGGTTCACCTTTGGATCTGGCCCCACCTCTGCGTGTAGGTCACCTGAGGGCGTCTGTTCTTCGCTCAGGACGGGGTTAAAGTAGCAGCTGATTCGGGAGCTCTGGTTCACTCAGGTCGGGGGTGAGGGAGGGGTACGGAATGCGGGGCGAGCCTGTGACAGCAGAGGCTGGTGTGACGTTGCAACAGCCTGAGGCGCACCATGTGTTCTTCCAGGAAAGTTGTCCCTGGATCACGAGACCCTGGCAGTGGCGGGCTGCCCAGGCTCCTGGGAGGGGAGGTGTGGATAGTGACCTGTGCTCGCACACAGGTGGCTGCAGCAGCAGCCTTAGCATCTCATGCCCGTCTCTGGTGTCCGTGCTGATAGCCATGGCTCACGCCCATCTCTGGAGCTCGTTTAGGCGGTGCTCTGAATCCCCTCTCCTCACGCACCCTGAAACAATGGTCTCTTGCCTCTTAGGCAGGTCCAGACTTTTTCCCGGACTCCCTCCCAGCTAGCTGTGGTGCACTAGCCCCTTCAGGCTGTGTTCAGGCAGCCAACCCCAGTCCTCTCCCTGGGATCCAAACTTCGAAGCCCGAGCCTCAGCTCCCAGCCCCCGCCCGCCCCAGTGGGCGAGCAGACAAGCCTCTCGGGCTGGTGAGTGCTGGTTGGCACCGATCCTATGTGCAGGAATCTCTCCGCTTTGCCCTCCGCACCCCTGTTGCTGTGCTCTCCTCCGTGGCTCCGAAGCTTCCACCTTCTCCCCCGCCCCCACCCCCCACCCCCGCCGTCTCCTCCAGTGAAGGGGCTTCCTAGTGTATGGAAACCTTTCCTCCTTCACAGCTCGATCCCAGAGGTGCAGGTCCCATCCCTATTCTTTTTTCTCGTTTTTTCTTTTTTCTTTTGCCCTACCCAGGTATGTGGGGGGTTTCTTGCCTTCTGGGAAGTCTGAGGTCTTCTGCCGGCATTCAGTAGGTGTTCTGCAGGACTGTTCCACATGTAGATGTATTTTTTGATGTATTTGTGGGAAGCAAGGTGATCTCCATGTCTTACTCCTCTGCCATCTTGAAGGTCCTGAGCCCTCCCATATACTTTAAATCATCTCTAGATTACTTATAATACCTAATACAACATAAATGCTATGTAAATATTTGCTGGCCCATGTCAAATTCAAATTTTGCTTTTTGGAACTTGCTGGAATTTAAAAAAAAAATTGTTTTCAATCCAGTTGGTTGAATCCACAGATGTGGAACCCGTGGATATGGGGGGCCAACAGTATACACCTAACATATAATCCAGCCATTCCACTCCTACAGATTTACCTAAGAGAAATAAAAGCCTATGCCTATAGAAAGACTTGAACATCAACGTTCACAAAAACTTTATACTAGCCCCAAAGTGGAAATAACCCAAATATCCACCAAGTAAATGGATAAATAAACAGTGGCATATCCATACAAAGGAATATCACCAACCAATAAGAAGGAACAAACTATTATATATGCTACAACAAGGATGAATCTCAAAATAACTATGCTGAGTGAAAGAAGTCAGCTTAAAAAAAAAGTATACACTGTGTGACTCCATTTGTGTAAAATTCTATAAAATACAAATTAGCCTATAGTGATAGAAAGTAGATCAGTGGCTGCCTGGGGAGCATAGGAGAATGGAAAGGACAGGATGGAAGGGTTACAAGCATAAAGGGACACAGGAAACTTTGGGGGATGATGGATATGTTCATTATCTTGATGTGGTGATGGTTTCATGAGTATATACACAGGTCAAAACTTACCAAATTACACACTTTAAACATGTGCAATTTACTCTATGCCAATTATACCTCAATAAAGCTGTTTCTAAAAATCTACATCATAGTGAAACTGCAGAACATCAAAAAGAGACAAAATTTTAAAACTTGCCACAGAAAAGACAGATTTAATGTAAAGGAATAATCATTATATTGAAACAGGAGGGAAGGGGGCAGGGCACAACCTTTAACAGAATGATATAGCCATAGTGCACGATGAAAACTAGTGAGAAACAATTGGGTCCAATAGCCGTGAATCTTCTGCCATCTTGGACCCAGTTGGTTCTCACTAGTTTTCACCATGTACTATGGCTATATCATTCTGTTAAAGGTTGTGCCCTGCCCCCTTCCCTCCTGTTTCAGTATGACCCCTGACTTCTCAACAGCTGTAACAGAATCCAGAAGTCAGTAGAATAATGTATTGAATATATAATGGTAGACAACTGTCAAACTAGAATTGTATACCCAGCAAGGACAGGCGCAAAATAAAGAAGTTCTCAAGCAAAACCTAGAGTGTGCTATCAAGAGACCCTCACTCAAAGAAATTTAAAAGAATATGCTTCAGGTAGAAGCAAAGTGATTCCATTTGGAAGGTTTGTGTGAAACCGTAAGAGTACAGTCTTATGGAATTAAAAATAATAACTAAGATACATGACAACAATAGCTTGTAAGTCAGAAGAGGGGGTGATCAAAGCTGAGGGGTTCACTAAGATCCTTGTATCGGCTGGAAGAAGAGTAAATATATTGATTAATTTTAGACTCAAAATACAGGTTAAAATTTCTTGGTTTACTACTCAAAGTGTAGAAACAGAACACTGAACTCTCTTAGTTGAAGAGAAGAAAAAAGTAAAATGAGAAAAAAATCCAAAAGAAGGCAAGAAAGGGCAGGGGGGAAAAAAACATGAAAAGGTGAGACAATAAGAAAGCCCAGAAGAAGATGGCAGTAATAATTCTCCACTAAAATGTGAACTTCTTGTGGACAGAGGCTGTGCTATGTTATCCACTGTATCTTCAGCACCTATCATAGTGTCTGGCTCATATTAGACACTTTGATAAATATCAAATGACTGAGAGTTTGCCGAATGAGTAAATGTTTGGATGAATGGATGGTTGTGGTATAATAAGAAACATATTTGGTCTTTGTCTCAAGTTCCTGGCACAAAGCTCCTAAAACCCTTGGAATTTCCAGTCATAGGAGTGTCCTCTGTCATTCATAAGAAGCCCTTTTGAGTATACCTGAGCTTATGTTAATGAGGTTGCTTAGGGTGGGACCCCCAGGTAGCCCTGGGATGGGACTGGTCACTAGAAAGACCACCCACGGACCTCTGGGAAGGGGAAAGGGGCTCCTGCAGATTAATGTCTATAAAAACTCTTGAATAAGGAGATCTGATGAGCTTCTGGGGGGTTGGTAAACATGAGAGGAGGGTGGCACACCCTGGTTCCTCTCAGGACCCTTCTGGACCTCACCCTTCATCTGGGTGTTCATCTGTACCCTTTATAATATCCTTTATAATCAACTGGTAAACATAAGTAAATGTTTCTCTGAGTTCTGTGAGCTGCTCTAGCAAATTAACTGAACCCGAGGAAGGGGTCATGGGAACCTCTGATTTATAGCTAGATAGTCAGAGGCACAGGTGACAACCTGGACTTGTGACCGGCATCTGAAATGGGGTAGTCTTGTCGGACTGAGCCCTTAACCGGTGGCATCTGACACTAACTCTAGTTAGGAAACTGTCAGAATTGAGTTAAATTTGTAGGACACTCAGTGCCACTAAGAATTGGAGAATTGCTTGGTGGTGTTGGACAAAACCCATCAGAATGGTAAATGAATGAATATGGTTAACTGAATGAATACAGAAATGTATGAATACTATAAAGCTTCATTTTGGCCAGAAGTTTCAGCCTTCTCCAGGCACCCAGGCACCACTTCATTTATCAGAATTAGCCAACAAATTACTGACAGGACAAATGGAGTTTCTCTCTTTTCCCTGGCCACTGTCTGGAAGCAATGAAGTATGCAAGATACAGATGGACAAAGAAGGAGGAGGCAGCAAGGGACTGGGACAAATTAATCCCAGATTACAGAAAAGTTGATAGAATAAAAATCACGGGGCTTCCCTGGTGGTGCAGCGGTTAAGAATATGCCTGCCAATGCAGGGGACATGGGTTCGAGCCCTGGTCCGGGAAGATCCCACATGCTACAGAGCAACTAAGCCCATGCGCCACACCTACTAAGCCTGCACTCTAGAGCCTGTGAGCCACAACTACTGAGCCTGCATGCCACAACTACTGAAGCAAGTGCGCCTAGAGCCTATGCTCCGCGACAAGAGAAGCCACCGCAATGAGAAGCCCAAGCACCGCAACGAAGAGTAGCCCCCGCTCTCCGCAACTAGAGAAAGCCCGCGTGCAGCAACGAAGACCCAATGCAGCCAAGAATAAATAAATAATTAATTAATTATTTAAAAATTCATGTATGGATGGGAGATAGCTTCCAGTTTTGAATTATGTAATTATCCCTTCCTGTCCATTTCCATGGCTAATGCCCTAGTTGGGGCCCTCAATACCTACAGTAGGGACCACAAGGTCCTCAACTGCTTTCTGTACCTCTTCTACATCCTTGTCCATCTAGACTTCATCCCATCATGATACACAGCCACCATGAAATCACTACCCACCACCCTCGTGCTCAAATGATTCAATGGATCACAACTGCCTTCCAGAATCAAATTCATACACCTTAGCCTGATTTTCAAGGCCTTTTAAGAACTGATTTTCATCACCCTTTCTCTCACCATTCTCCTTGAAGAATACTAGGCTTTAGTCAATAGATCCCATGACCATTCTCACCTCTGAGTCCTGGCTTACACTGTTCCCTTCAAGCATTCCCCTTCTGCCACTTTTGTTACTGAGGCTGGGTACATTCTTCAAGGCCCAAATCAAATGTTAACTCTTCCATGGTGCTTCTTGGTACAGAGCCAAAAATAAATTTTTTCACTTCTTACTCTATAACACCCTGTTTACAACACTCTTACGATTCTTAACACACCCTATCTTATGCTCTATTTGGGAGGCAACTTAGCCTAAAGGTTAGGTACATGGACTTTGGAGTCAGACAGACTTGGCATTGAATCCAGGTCTGCCATATCCTATCTGTATGAACTAAGGAAGTTACTTAACTTTTCTAAGCCTCAGTTTCTTCATCTGTAAAGTGGGGAAAATCTGTATCAGAAGACTATTCTGAAGATTGAATGAGATCATGCCAGTAAAGCCATAGCTTATAACAATAATTATTATCAGAACACATGTGTCATACCACCTCTGCCATGGATGTGAGTCTCCTGAGAAGAGCATCCATGTTTGATGATGTTTCTATCTTTCTTTCTATCTCCTCTAGTACCTAGTATGGTGTTTTTCTTCAAATTATGCAAAATAATTTCCAAATCAAGAATTAATGTGATATTAAATATGCTTTCATTCATGTTGGTACCACATTAAGATTCTACAGAATTCTTAAGGTTTGTCACATTTGTTAAATATTCAATGTCTTTCTTATCCCTGGAAACCCCATATGCTCCAGATTTTACTAGATGATACTGACACCTTTCTAGGAAAACAAAAAGGCACAGTCATGGGCTGGGAGAATATATTCACAAAACATATATCAGACAAGAGACTTGTATTACAGAATATATATTAAAAAAAACTCTTAAAACTCAATAGGACAACCCAATTAAAAATCGACAAAAGATTTTAATAGACATTTCACAAAAGATACAAAATGGCCAATGAACACATGAGGAGATGCTCTTCATGAGAGCACGTAAATTACATGTGAGAAATGTAAATTTCATTTCTTCACACCCGAAAGGACAGCTAAAATTGAAGACTGACCATTCCAATTCCAAGTGCCATCAAGGATGCTGAGCAACAAGAACTCTATCATACAGTGATGGTGGGAATGCAAAATGGGACAAGTACTTTGGAAAACAATTTGGTAGTTTTTTTAACAAATTAAACACACACCTACCATACCACCCAGCCATTCTATTGTTTTGTAGGTATTTTCTCAAGAAAACAAAAATATATATCCACACAGACTAGCGCACAAATGTTCAAAAGAGTTAGATTTGTAACAGCCAAAAGCTAGAAACACCTCAAATGTCTCTCAACAGGTGAATGGGATGAATCTCGGTATCATCACATGCTTAGTTAAAAAAAAAAAAAAAAGCAGGCAAAAAGGAACACAAACTGTGTAGTCCTTCTACATAAATTTCTAGAAAATGCAAGCAGGTCAGTGATTGTGTGGAGACAAGAGGGAGAGATAGGTTACAAAGAGGCACAAAGAACCTTTTGGGGGATGATAGGAATGCTTATTATGACTGTGATGATCTTTTCACAGGTTTATACATATGTTAAAACTGATCAAGTTACACACTTTTAAAGTGTACAGTTTACTATACTTCAAATATACCTCAACAAAGCTGTATGAAAAAAAAGTACTGATACTTTAAAAAAAAAACTTAACAACAACAACAACAAAATAAAGCAAGTGAGCCATTCACGGGCGAAGGGAGCAAAGCCTCAAGTTGGCCTGAAAGCTGCTCCTGAAAGTGCCGTCTCAGCATAAAATAGAGGCAGGAAGCGAGGCAGACAGTCCTCGAATTGCAGTGGGGAGCGCCATAAATGTGGTTTGGATATGACTGGCTCTTTGAGGCTGGTTTCGTGGCAAAGCTAATTTATTCAGTGCCCAAGTCTCTGGCAGTCCAGTACTCCGAGCCTGAGACAGATGTCAGGTTGCATTCCTGTGGGCTTTCTTCTTTTCCTGCGTGTGTTTCAGAAGAGACTTCTGAGTGCCCTGACGCCTTCACCCAAAAGCAGAGTTATAATGGAGATTTCAGGCATGGATGGAGGCCTAAAGACACAGATCCTGAGAGGTCGAGTTTTCACGCAGCTCCAGGCACAAACGTGCAGACCGAGCACAGCACAACCCCAGGGGGCGCCATTCATAGTCGCTGTGAAGCAGGTGGTGCCTCTGGAGGGTGCAGGACCGGGAATGAAAGTGGCCCTGGGAGGCTGGATTCCCTGCTCCAGCCCTACCCCCAGGAAGTATTTGCCTTCCTAGTGCTCTCTTCATCGAACAGTATTTTAAGAGAAAAGCTTAAAAGTGAAATGTCAGTAGAATAGGCAAGCCAGGAAACTGCACTCGTGACCATGCCCATTCACCCTGCTTCGCCCAGTTCTAGCCCTCAACTGTTATTACCCTGCACTGGGTCTCTCTGGAAGCCCCTGAACCTCCAGGTGTCCCGTTTCCCCATCTGCTGGAAACACAGATAATCCTTACCCCACCCAACCCCCGACTCAGTTCACACCCATCTACCCCCCAAAGACTGAAGCGCACATAACCCTGAGAATCCTGGAACTGAGGGGTCAAAGTGGCAGACCACAGCCGAGACCCAGCAGGCACAGATGGCTTTATTTGGCTCGTGCAATATTTAAAACGCAAAGTCCACCTAAAAAAAATCCAGAAGTCTGTCTTCTCTTGAAAAACCCGAAGAACAGGCGCCACATTCCCAAGCCGTCAGCTGGAGCTGAGGAATGAACAACCGTCTCACTTGCCCACAGCCTCCATCAGAGAACCCTTCCCTCACTGAGCTCCCTGGGTAGCCTGGGTGCCTTTGGGTCTGCTCTCCAGTCAGCAAGAAGGGGACTTGCACTTCATCTAGTCCGGACCAGCCCTCACCCAAGATATCCTGTGACAGGCCCGTAAGACGGCCCCAGCCTGGAACATTTCACTTGATGAGAAAACTCATTACCTTTGAGGACACTCACTGGCAGGATTCCACTGCTGGAAAGTTCTTCCCTGTCCTCCAGTGGAAGGCCTTTCCCACCCTCAGGTCCAGGTTCTCCCTTGCCTTTCATGCCCTCTCCCTGCCATCCCAGCACTTCAGGCATTTACAGCCTCTGGTTCTTCTATGAAAACCTGAATATCCAGTTTCTTTAGTCCTTCCTCACTCCCTGGCGTCCCCAGGGCTTTCCTCTTGAACACGCTCCACTTTATCTGTTCCATGTGGAGCTGGTGAAGCCTTCCTCCCCATTTTGTCCTAATGAGCTGATGGAATGAATTATAAACACATGTTGCTACAATGGCTTCTCTCTAGCGAGCTTTAAAGAGAGGCAGCCTCACTGGGTACTATAAGCAACAGTAAATATGTCCTCTCAGTTTACTCGCAGCATCTCCATATGGATAAAAATAGACCTCGTGGCACCAGGCAGGATAATTCATACTCTCTACAAATCATCTCTGAAACAGAAAAATGAAACATCAGGGATTTCCTACGTTTTAAAAAATTACATACATCTTGGACTGAAAGTAACTGTTTCGAATTTTAAAAATAAGTAGCCCATATTCTGAGGTAGGTACTTTTTATGGAAAAGAAATAAAAACATGCCAAGGTTTCCTAGTTCAGATCTAAGGTTAAAACAGGGACAAAAGACAAAATTCTCTCTCCTGTGCTTCCCATGGCTTTCTTGAAGATCAACATTTTGGGAGTGAAAAAAGTGTTGGACCCTTACTTTATCTCACAAAAATATATGTATGAAAGAGAGAGAGAGAGAGAAAGAGAGGGAGGGATGCGGTGGAACTGAGATCTTGCAGAAGTCACTTACTATCTATCTCAGGACCTCACTTTCCTGTCTTGTAAACTGCAAGGCTTGGACCAGATCGCTGAGAGCACCTCAAATCTGCATCAGAACCACCTGCATGTATGCTTTTTGTTAAACACGCAGATTCCTGGCACACCCACAGGAACCTGCATCCGTGCTGGGGTGGGGTCAGGAAGCTGGCATCTGAGAAGTGCCCAGGTGATGGTGTACCCCCAGGTTTCTCATCCAGTGGTCACATTCTAAGTCCACTCTTCACTCTGTTATTTGGTACGCACTCTGTGGCAGGAGGCATGCTAGGGGCCCCGGGTTATGACAGTCCACAAGTCATACAGGCACAGCTCTCAAGGAACTCACGCACTGGTAGGGGGTAGGCAAGGTGAGAGGAAACTGCCAAGGAAAGGAACTGTCCTGGGATACGGATGGGGCCATGACTTCCCCAAGCACAGGGTGCCAGGGGAACCCACTGTGACTGAGGGAAGGCAGGGTGGTCAGGGAAGGCTTGCTGGGGGAGGAGATGTCTCAGCGGAGACCCGAAGCATGTGGGGGACCAGGCCAGGGGAATTCCCACTGGGCAGCATGTTCGAGGCCTGTGGACCAGGTGGAGAATGTGTGTCTGGCGACAGTGGGTGGGCTACGCTGGACCCAAGGGAGTTGGAGGGGGAGCAGGAGATGGTGACTGGAGAAGCTGACAGGGCCAGGTCATACGGAGCCTGGGCCACCACACCAAGAACTCGAGATTTTGTCCTAAAGGCTGTGGGAAGCCGTGGGAGGGCTCTGAGCAGGGTAGGAACATGACCAGACTTGTACATCATCAGAAAGATCACCCTGGCTGCTGTGTGTAGAATACACTGCAGGAAGAAAGAAGAAGAGGCTGGAATAAATAAGGCTTCTGTTCATGGTTATAAAGGCTCAGTGCCAGAGGTGGCCAGAGAAGTGAATGTCAGAACAGTTAGGGGCCAGGACTCTTCAGAAAAATCCCAGGCTTTGGCTTCTTATCCCAGGTCCCACTAGTATGATCACTCTTCCTTTTGGAGAAACTTAGGGCTGGGAGACCAGGACCCTCTCTACACATCCACCTGCCTAATTCTGTCTGGGCTGCTTGCTTCTCTCAGGCTTAGAAAGAGAGATGGAACCTACCAGCTGGTCTCATCAAAGAAGCAAAAGGAAGAAGGTTCCAGAAATGGCTCAGAAGAGAAACATCCCTGATTTGAATAAATACAATCCCAATAATAATTTACTTGTGCTCAGCACTCTACAGTTTATAATACTTTTGATCACCCTACCTTTTTGGAGGTTCCCGGCACTCCGGGAAAAAACAGGTACTCCCATTTTACAGAGGAGTAAACTGAGGCCTGGAGGGCTTTGAGCGACTAGTGCAAGGTCACAGAGGGAGCTGGAAACAGAGCAGAGGCTAGAAATTCATCCCACGGCTCTTTACTTCTATTGATCCTTGAGCCCACAGGGACTGTAATTAATTAAAATGTCTCTCTTCAGCACTGGAGACAGCAAACTGGAGAATTCAATGAAAACGATTTGCCCAGGGTGGAAGTGTTTTATCTTGAAGTCCTGGGAGGGCTTTTGAAATGAGAGAGGGACCTACAAGTTGGGGAGGGAGAAGATGCCGAGAGCACGTTAAGAAATGGCATCGCTGGCTGCAAAACGCCTGCTCCAAGAAGACTAAATGTGCAGCCCTGGCCCTTCTCTGCTCTCGGGACTGGGACAGTCCTGCTCCTGATCAAACGAGAGGGGCCAGGGAAAAGGGAGTTGGCAGGAGGAGTAAAGGGGACAAATCCCATGGAATGCTTCCCTTTCTTCTACCCTCACCCCAACATTTCTATCCAGGGCAAGACAGGTAAATTAACACTGTACAGTTTATTTGTAGAAAGGAAAACAGGCTCCAAACGTCAACTATCGCCAAAACATTAATAGCAATTTTTGAGCCCTTACAAAGTGCCAGGCACAGCCCTGTTTATATAGTCTCACAATGAATCTTTGGCGTGAGTCTGTGACGTTGGTAACTATTATCTCCATTTTATAGGCGGGAACACTGAGGCTCAAAAAGGTCAAGCATCTTCCTTGCGGTTCCACACAACTATAAAAAATGACAGAGCCAAGATTCAAATCCAGGCTTTTGTGACTGCTGAGCCTGTGTTCCGCTTGAGGAGGGGGTGATATCTGAGGGAGAGGTCCCCTAACCAGGTTTGATTTGATGACGGGGTGGGGGAATGCGCTGACTCTGTATGTGGGGGAACTTTCACTGATTTCATTCCATTTGGAAGGCAAGCTGGAACTCTCTCCATCTCCTTTCTCTTCTACCTGTTTTCTTGGGATATGAAAGAGAGGGAACAGATATGCCAGCAGACAGGACTGAGGTGCCGAAGGGTTAAAGAGCACAGATACCAGCTCCACGGAGAAAAGGCAGCAGAACCTCCAATCCCCTCAGCCCTCAGTGCCCCCTACCACCACTGCCCCCCTGCCCCCAACAGACACCCTGTGAGCAGGAAGGGTGGGGTGATAACCTCATTTTCCACATGGGTCACAGAACATACAAGTCTTGGGCTCCATCAGCATCACTGGGATGGAGAACGGGACTTGAGGCTGGGCCACTGTAGTTCACAAAGGCTGGGAAGGAGAGAAGTGGGGGCAGGGAGGTCTGCCAGACAGACCAAAAGGGTGGAAAAGCGACCCAGTGAAAGGAGGAAGAGGTAGGAAATTGGGGTTGCCTCCAGGAGGCCTAGGGGTGATCTATTTATCATCCTAGGTGCTCCATGGCTGCTGGAGTGACTTTTATGGGCAAACTGCCCAACAGGCCTCTGAGTACATGGGAAAGAAACTAGATAAGAGGTAAAAGGTTTTGCCCTTATAATTAAAGCATGACCACCTGGTGCTGGGCAGAGGAAAGAATTTCTCATGCATGAGGACAGGAGAGGGGAATTTTTCTCTTTCAGATGTCAACAAAATTTAGAAGGGGAAAATCTGCCAGGGTCTACTCAGAAGTAAAAAGCAGTTGCCTGGACATGAACATGAAAATATGAATGTAGCTGCCAATAGGCAGGCCTTCTAATACAAATATCATGTTGCTATCCAACCTACCTGGGACATAATTTAATAAGCAAGTGATGATGGACATCCCAAACTACACTGAGGGGTGCCAGTTCTATGTTCTTTGAAAGGATGGTAGATTTTCAATGAGTAACGTCTTTCATTACTAAGCCTAGGAAGTTACATTTTATGATCATAAATTTAAAATATTCAAATTAATAACATTTCCTTACTGTGAAGTTAACCAATGAGGACAAATGAGGTTGTTTTGATCAATATCAATAATCTGACCTCAGGAGTTAGAAACAACAGCATGCAGCTTACACCTGCCTCAAAGTACCGTTTCTCTATTTTGCTTTAGTTGCCCAATGTTGAAAAAACTTTTCTGATGTAATGGACAGTAGATGCATTTTTTTTTTAATGTAACCTGCCCTATAACGTCAGGATTCTCTTCAATCAAACAGATGTGGAAAAATAAGCTGGTAACCTTCGACATGTAAAAATGTAGTATAAAACACAGATGAGAGACTTCCCTGGTGGCACAGTGGTTAAGAATTCGCCTGCCAATGCAGGGGACACGGGTTAGAGCCCTGGTCCGGGAAGATCCCACATGCCGTGGAGCAACTAAGCCCATGCGCCACAACTACTGAGCCTGCGATCTAGAGCCCGCGAGCCACAACTACTGAGCCCACGTGCCACAACTACTGAAGCCCGCGTGCCTAGAGCCCGCGCTCCACAACAAGAGAAGCCACCACAATGAGAAGCCCGCACACCACAACAAAGAGCAGCCCCCGCTCGCCACAACTAGAGAAAGCCCATGCACAGAAACCAAGACCCAACGCAGCCAAAAAAAAAACCACAGATGAGTGGTTTTAATTTTTTTCCTTATTATTACAGCTTTAAAAAGAATTAACACAATTTGAAACAATGTTTACAGAATCCGAAGCGCCCAATTGGGCTTGCACAGTTTGTGAAGTACTGGCTGGGATGATGTCTGAGATCCTCCCAGCTCTGGCCCTTGCCTCCTCACCATTACATCCTAAACTGAAAAGTATGAGAACCCCCGTGGCAGAAGGAGGCCTGAAGCCAAGGGGCTTTACACCAAGTGCTCCCTGCTTTCCCATTTCAGAGGGGAAAGTGAAGAGGGGAAGGAGAGAAGGTAACAATTACTGCCACAGACTGGACTTCTCAGATAAATCTGTATCTACCTAGAGCCAGAAAAACCACCAGCTGAAAAAGAGAAAAGGGATTCAGAGCACAGAGCAGAGAGGGCCCTACCCAGTCCTCCCTCTGCTGCAAGGCCACAACCTTAGTCCTGATAACTCAGTAGCTTCTGGTGAAAAGAATTCCAGATCCCCACCCCCCACCCCGAACAAGCAATTCAAATACTCCGGAGAGTGGTAACTATACCTCCAGCAGCCATGTGTATAGACAGCAGATCTGCATAATGCACGCCACGGCACGCTCATTCATTTTTAACCGTGACATTATTCTTTTGCTGTCTATTTTAGGGAAAAGAAAAATCACTGGTATATCCTGTATCTAGAACAACCAAAGGGCTGGGATGATGAAGAGAAAGAAGAAAAGGGAGAGGTGGTGACCTCCACATCCCTGGAGCTATTCAAGCCAAGACTAGACGACTACCTTTGAAGGCTGCTGCAGAGAGGACTCCTCCCTGGGGTGAGACGTGGTACTAAATGATTCCTAAGGTTCCCTTCCAACTCAAACTCTGTTTCCAAAAATAAAAGCAACCCTTAAAAAAATTTTTTTTAATCACGAGTTATACGTCTACACAACACTAACTCTACCAACTACAGTATAATGGCATTTACCACGCATTTTTCCCACATGTATTTTCCCAGGTAATCATGGCCACGGTCCTGAGTCACAGCGAATGCTGTCATTATCCCCATTTTAGAGGTGGGACGGGGCTCTGAGTTTAAGTAGTTGCTCTGGGGTCAGACAGCAGGAGAGCAGAACCCTGACAGCCCCTCACTGACATTTCTCCTCCTCCCCCTCCTCCTCCTCTTTCCTCAGCCTCTCCCCTTTTCGTCTCATTGTTGGTACAGTTTAACAGGGAGAAAATGGAGGAGAGACACTGAGAAGGGGCCTCCAGTACAGGTAACTGCCTGACGCCCCTCCCATCACTTCGTGCCACCAGATGATTCAGAGGAGACTCACTCAGAGCCTCGGCAGGTAATGAATATATTGAGATGTGCAATAATCTTTCTAAAAATTGGTGCATGCACATCCGAATTTTAAAAAGAGAAAATTAGTCCCTTTTTTTAAGGTTACAAAAAAGGAAGCGTTTTAGTCTAAAGTGAGAAAATGAAAGGAGGAAGACTTTTTTATCAAAGTAGGTTCTGCCCTTCTCACAGGGGCGGGGGGCCAGGGGTGGGGGGCGGTGTGAGTGCGCACTGCTTCTGAGTCACAGTGAATGGAGCATTTGGATAAATTCCATAACGAACAGGCACAGAAGACAAATGCCAATTCGTTAAAGAAGAAAAAAGATTAATTCTAAAAGATAAGTCCCCTAGGTTGGGTATCGGGTTTGAACTTTCAAAAAGAGAACCACCTGGTTCTTGATTTTGTTTGGAGCCTGTTTTGATCCTCAGAATTAAGACTGAAACTGATTTTTCTCTAGAATGTTTCAGCAAAGAGGGTGTGCGTGGCTGGGGGGCGGGGGTGGGGAGTAACTCCCATCAAACAGCCTTTCTGGATTCCAAGAGCTTAAAGCAGCCGCAAGTCCTCAAAACGGCTGGAAGAGAATGAAGAGTGCCAAAGCCTAGCACCTGAGTTTTAAGGGTTTCAAAACACCCTCTCCATCTTCTTGCTGATGGAGAACCCTGGAGAGGAGGGGCTGCCAAGCCCTTCCAGTAAAAGAGGCCCTTGGAGCCCAGAAAGGTTTAATAATTGGCTCAAGGACACACAGCACAGACTTATATGCTGACCTATATCCAATACAGTGCTCACTGCTTCCCAACAGGGAAAGCACTTCCAAAGAAAGTCGCCAACTCAAGTTCAGCTTCCTAAAACCCAGCTTGGCCACTACCTGGCCCTCCTCCTACATAGAGGAGGGAACAGGCATGTATCCCTCTCGAAGCATTCACTCTCTCACGGAAATAAAGCAGAAACTGGAAACGGCAGAATCAGTCACTTAAGCCCTGGTGGCATGTTCAGCCTGGACAAGTTGTTTTTCCATTCAAATTCATGATCTCTGCACATGAAGAGTGGGTGGCTGTAGTCAGCACTTGCGTCTCTCATCTCAACCCTTTATAACAAACTAATGGGAAGAACCTGAGGACAGCATAGCTGTGTGTTTGACTCCAAGCTGATAATGACAGCAGTGGTAGCTAATGCTTACCCCATGCCAGGCCCTGCGTGGAGACCATTAAATAGTTGTATATGCATTTTACAGATCAGGTAACTGAGACACAGAAAGGTTAAAGTCACTTGCTTGAGGCTCTGAAAGTTTAAAGTAGGGGAGCTGGAATTTAAACCTACAGGGCCAGGCTTCCCTGGTGGCGCAGTGGTTAAGAATCCGCCTGCCAATGCAGGGGACACTGGTTCGAGCCCTGGTCCTGGAAGATACTACATGCCGCAGATCAACTAAGCTCGTGTGCCACAACTACTGAGCCTGTGCTCTAGAGCCTGCAAGCTACAACAACTGAGCCCACGTGCCACAACTACTGAAGCCCATGCGCCTAGAGCCCGTGCTCCGCAACAAGAGAAGCCACTGCAATGAGAAGCCTGCACACTGCAACGAAGAGTAGCCCCAGCTCGCCACAACTAGAGAAAGCCTGCACGCAGCAACGCAGACCCAACGCAGCCAAAAATAAGTAAATAAAATAAATTAAAAATAAACCTACAGGACCTGTGGTCTTAACCCCCTGCCGCTTACCAGCTGTGTGATCTTGCATAAGTTACTTAATTTCTCTAAACCGTATCCTTGTCATCTGTAAAATGGGGGTTATAACAGTGACACCATAAGGCAGCTCAAAGCAATAAACGAAGTAACATAAATGAAGCGCCTGGCATCAGGACTGCTTCGTTTCACAATTCTATGGAATGCTGTTCACAAATGGAGATGTGCTATAAGGCTGTCCTACTTGGCACAGTGCCTGTCACGGGGAAAGCACCAAATGCTACCATCAGTACTCATTATCACGTACAATGGTGCCAACAATCATGGTCAAAAACCTAGGGAGTTACTACCCGTGAAGGCCCAGTCCAGGCGTCACCTGCTCCAAAGAGCTCTCCTTTGCTATCCATTCTGATTTGGTTTGCCGTGGAGTTTGGTTCTTATGACCAGTTTCAGAGCACGTCTTACTTCCCTAAACAGATGTAAACTTCTAGAGGACAGACGTTGATCCATGCCTTGGTTCCCTTCAACCACCTACAGTGCCAAGCACACAGTAGGGCCTTCAAGAACTGTATGATGGTTTCCTTCAAAAGGTGGGGTCTAATTCTTCTCTCTTTGCATGTAGGCCGAACTTAGTGACTCGCTTCTAACTAAGAGAATAAAGTGTCAGTGACAACGTGCGACTTCAGAGACTAGGTCATAGAAGTTTGTGGCTTCCTGCTTGCTCTCTCTCTCAGATCACCTGCTCTGGGGGAAGCTCGCTGCTATGCGATAAGGACACCCAAGCTTCCCTATGGAGAGGTCCAGGAGTTGAGGAACTGAGGCCTCCCACCAACAGCCAGTTGAGGGAGCCCCCTTAGCAGCAGACTCCTCAGGCCCAGCCAAGATTTCAGGGGACTGCAGCCATCACCTTGATTGCAATCTCGTGAGAGACTGACCATGAGCCAGAGCCACCCAGCTAAGCCCAAATTCCTGACCCACAGAAGCCGTTTGGTAATCAATATTGTGTTAAGCCACCACACTTTGGGATAATGTGTTATATGGTAATATAAAACCAAAACAGGAACCACATGGTGAGTTTAACAGCAAGCAGACAACAGGAAAGTCACAGTTTTAGGGTAGAAGGAGTAATCCTCATACTTGGATGAGAGCTTCACTGTTATTAAACTCAAAGAGAAATCAGATAGGAGACCCAGGTAGGCAGGTTTTTTCTCAGTAATCACCACAAGGAAGTAGAGGGGGTAGGTGTGGATGACTCAACGTAAGGCTGGCTGACCAGCTGAGCACTTCACTCCCTCAGGCTGACCAGATGAGGGCTCCAGCTCCATCCCCGCCTGGTCCTTCCCCAGCCCCAGGGCACATTCCAGCTACAAAGCCCTCCTCAAAGTTCCCCCAAAGGGATCAAGCCCCTCTTCCTGCCCTCTTGCCTTCCCACCTGGGGGACGGTGGGGGGGTGGGGGGGGGTACGTGTCCTCCTCCTAGCATCCCTTTCCCCTTTTATACTTTTATTTCTATTCACCAAATTTTTTTAAAATATCTTCATTGGAGTATAATTGCTTTACAATGGTGTTAGTTTCTGCTGTATAACAAAGTGAATCAGCTATACATATACATATATCCCCATATCCCCTCCCTCTTGCGTCTCCCTCCCACCCTCCCTATGCCACCCCTCTAGGTGGTCACAAAGCACTGAGCTGATCTCCCTGTGCTATGCAGCTGCTTCCCACTAGCTATCTGTTTTACATTTGGTAGTGTATATATGTCCATGCCATTCTCTCACTTTGTCCCAACTTACCCTTCCCCTTCTCGTGTCCTCAGGTCCATTCTCTACGCCTGCATCTTTATTCCTGTCCTGCCCCTAGGTTCTTCAGAACCTTTTTTTTAGATTCCATATATATATGTTAGCATACGGTATTTGTATTTCTCTTTCTGACTTACTTCACTCTGTATGACAGACTCTAGGTCCATCCACCTCATTACAAATAATTTTGTTTCTTTTTATGACTGAGTAATATTCCATTGTATATATGTGCCACATCTTCTTTATCCATTCATCTGTTGATGGACACTTAGGTTGCTTCCATTGTCCTGGCTATTGTAAATAGAGCTGCAATGAACATTGTGATACATGACTCTTTTTGAATTATGGTTTTCTCAGGGTATATGCCCAGGAGTGGGATTGCTGGGTCGTATGGTAGTTCTATTTTTAGTTTTTTAAAGAACCTGCATACTGTTCTCTATAGTGGCTGTACCGATGTAAATTCCCACCAACAGTGCAAGAGGGTTCTCTTTTCTCCACACCTTCTCCAGCATTTTTTTTTTAACATCTTTATTGTAGTATAATTGCTTTACAATGGTGTGTTAGTTTCTGCTTCATAACAAAATGAATCAGTTATATATATACATATGTTCCCATATCTCTTCCCGCTTGCGTCTCCCTCCCTCCCACCCTCCCTATCCCACCCCTCCAGGCGGTCACAAAGCACTGAAGCATTTTTTTGTTTGTAGATCTTCTGCCCATTCTGAATGGTTTGAGGTGATACCTCACTGTAGTTTTGATTTGCATTTCTCTTATGATTAGTGATGTTCAGCATCCTTTCATGTGTTTGTTGGCAATCTGTATATCTTCTCTGGAGACATGTCTATTTAGGTCTTCTGCCCATTTCTGGATTAGGCTGTTTGTTTTTTTTGATATTGAGCTGCATGAGCTGCTTGTAAATTTTGGAGATTAATCCTTTGTCAGTTGCTTCATTTGCAAATATTTTCTCCCATTCTGAGGGTTGTTTTTTCATCTTGTTTATGGTTTCCTTTGCTGTGCAAAAACTTTTACGTTTTATTAGGTCCCATCTCTTTATTTTTGTTTTTATTTCCCTTACTCTAGAAGGTGGGTCAAAAAGGATCTTGCTGTGATTTATGTCATAGAGTGTTCTGCCTATGTTTTCCTCTAAGAGTTTTACAGTGTCTGGCCTTACATTTAGGTCTTTAATCCATTTTGAGTTTATTTTTATGTATGGTGTTAGGGAGTGTTCTAATTTCATTCTTTTACATGTAACTGTCCGGTTTTCTCACCACCACTTATTGAAGAGGCTGTCTTTTCTCCACTGTATATTTTTGCCTCCTTTATCAAAAATAAGGTGACCATATGTGTACGGGTTTATCTCTGGGCTTTCTATCCTGTTCTATTGATCTATATGTCTGTTTTGGTGCCAGTACCATACTGTCTTGATTACTGTAGCTTTGTAGTATAGTCTGAAGTCTGGGAGCCTGATTCCTCCAGCTCCGTTTTTCTTTCTCAAGATTGCTTTGGCTATTCAGGGTCGTTTGTGTTTCCACACAAGTTGTGAAATGTTTTGTTCTAGTTCTGTGAAAAATGCCATTGGTAGTTTGATAGGGATTGCACTGAATCTGTAGATTGCTTTGGGTAGTATAGTCATTTTCACAATGTTGATTCTTCCAATCCAAGAACATGGTATATCTCTCCATCTGTTTATATCGTCTTTAATTTCTTTCATCAGTGTCTTATAGTTTTCTGCATACAGGTCTTTTGTCTCCTTAGGTAGGTTTATTCCTAGGTATTTTATTCTTTTTGTTGCAAAGGTAAACGGGAGTGTTTCTCTAATTTCTCATTCAGATTTTTCATCTTTAGTGTATAGGAATGTAAGAGATTTCTGTGCATTTTTTATCCTGCTACTTTACCAAATTCATTGATTAGCTCTAGTAGTTTTCTGGTGGCATGTTTAGGATTCTCTATGTATAGTATCATGTCATCTGCAAACAGTGACAGTTTTACTTCTTCTTTTCCAATTTGGATTCCTTTATTTCTTTTTCTTCTCTGATTGCTGTGGCTAAAACTTCCAAAACTATGTTGAATAATAGTGGTGAGAGTGGGCAACCTTGTCTCGTTCCTGATCTTAGTGGAAATGGTTTCAGTTTTTCACCACTGAGGACAATGTTGGCTATGGGTTTGTCAAATATGGCCTTTATTACGTTGAGTTAAGTTCCCTCTATGCCTACTTTCTGGAGGGTTTTTATCATAAATGGTGTTGAATTTTGTCAAAAGCTTTTTCTGCATCTATTGAGATGATCATATGGTTTTTCTCCTTCAATTTGTTAATATGGTGTACCACATTGACTGATTTGCGTATATTGAAGAATCCTTGTATTCCTGGGATAAACCCCACTTGATCATGATGGATGATCCTTTTAATGTGCTGTTGAATTCTGTTTGTTAGTATTTTGTTGAGGATTTTTGCATCTATGTTCACCAGTGATATTGGCCTATTGTTTTCTTTTTTTGTGGCATCTTTGTCTGGTTTTGGTATCAGGGTGATGGTGGCCTCGTAGAATGAGTCTGGGAGTGTTCCTCTCTCTGCTATATTTTAGAAGAGTTTGAGGAGGATAGGTGTTAGCTCTTCTCTAAATGTTTGACAGACTTCGCCTGTGAAGCCATCTGGTCCTGGACTTTTGTTTGTTGGAAGTTTTTTATTCACTGTTTCAATTTCAGTGCTTGTGATTCGTCTGTTTATATTTTCTATTTCTTCTTGGTTCAGTCTTGGAAGGTTGTGCTTTTCTAAGAATTTGTCCATTTCTTCCAGGTTGTCCATTTTATTGGCATATAGTTGCTTGTAGTAATCTCTCACGATCCTTTGTACTTCTGCAGTGTCAGTTGTTACTTTTCCTTTTCCATTTCTAATTCTGTGGATTTGAGTCTTCTCCCTTTTTTCTTTTTTTTTTTGTGGTATGCGGGCCTCTCACTGTTGTGGCCTCTCCCATTGCGGAGCACAGGCTCCGGACGCACAGGCTTAGCGGCCATGGCTCACGGGTCCAGCCGCTCCGTGGTATGTGGGATCTTCCCGGACCGGGGCATGAACCCGTGTCCTCTGCATCGGCAGGCAGACTCTCAACCACTGCGCCACCAGGGAAGCCCCTCCCTTTTTTTCTTGATGAGTCTGACTAGTGGTTTATCAATTTTGTTTATCTTCTCAAAGAACCAGCTTTTAGTTTTATTGATCTTTGCTATCATTTTCTTCATTTCTTTTTCATCTATTTCTGATCTGATCTTTATGATTTCTTTCCTTCGGCTAACTTTGAAGTTTTTTTGTTCTTCTCTCTCTAATTGCTTTAGGTGTAAGGTTAGGTTATTTATTTGAGATGTTTCTTGTTTCTTGAGGTAGGATTGTATTGCTATAAAGTTCCCTCTTAGAACTGCTTTTTTTTTTTTGCGGTACGCGGGCCTCTCACTGTTGTGGCCTCTCCCGTTGTGGAGCACAGGCTCCAGACACACTGGCTCAGTGGCCATGGCTCACAGGCCCAGCCGCTCCGCGGCATGTGGGATCGTCCCAGACTGGGACACGAACCTGTGTCCCCTGCATCGGCAGGAGGATTCTCAACCACTGCGCCACCAGGGAAGCCCCTAGAACTGCTTTTGATGCATCCCATAGGTTTTGGGTTGTCGTGTTTTCATTGTCATTTGCTTCTAGGTATTTTTTGACTTCCCCTTTGATTTCTTCAGTGATCTCTTGGTTATTTAGTAGTGTATTGTTTAGCCTCCATGTGTTTGTATTTTTTAGAGATTTTTTCCTGTAATTGATATCTAGTCTCAGCGTTGTGGTCGGAAAAGATACTTGATGTGATTTCAATTTTCTTAAATTTACCAAGGCTTGATTTGTGACCCAAGGTATGGTCTATCCTGGAGTATGTTCCATGAGCACTTGAGAAGAAAGTGTAATCTGCTGTTTTTGCATGGAATGTCCTATAAATATCAATTATTTCCATCTTGTTTAATGTAACATTTAAAGGTTGTGTTTCCTTATCTACTTTCATTTTGGATGATCTGTCCATTGTATTCACCAAATTTTAAAAAAAGTTTTGTTGTGAAATAATTTCAAACTTACAGAGAAGATGCAAGAAAAGCACAATGAATCTTTCAACCATGTTTGCTGTTACCATTTTCCACCTTCCTGTTATCTTTCTTTCCCCCTCTCTGCCATCTGTATCTATAATTTTTTTCAGAAACATTTGAGAGAAAGTTGAAGACATAATAATCCTCGAGTCCTAAATTCTTTGGCGTGTATTTCCTGTGACTAAGGACATAAAAATCAGGAAATTTAACACTGAAACAACACTCTTATCTAATCTACAGTCAATATCCAAATTTTGCCAATTGATCTGATGTAATGTCCTTCATGCTAATTTTTTTTCTGGTTCAGGATCCAATCCAAGATTGTTCATTCATTTTCTCACTGATCAAATATGTCATATGCCAGGCACTGGGTAAAGCACAGGGGATAAAATAATGAGGGGGAAAACAGACACAGCCACTGTCCTCATGGCGCTTATAGAATAGTAGGGAGACATACTAATCAAATAATCACACTAACAGTAAGTCTGTGTAATCACAAACTAAGACATGTGCTTTAAAGTATAAAAGCCTTGGGCTTCCCTGTTGGCGCAGTGGTTGAGAGTCCGCTTACCGATGCAGGGGACGCGGGTTCATGCCCGGGTCCGGGAAGATCCCACATGCCGCGGAGCGGCTAGGCCCTGGCCACTGAGCCTGCGCGTCCGGAGCCTGTGCTCCGCAACGGGAGACGCCACAACAGTGAGAGGCCCGCGTACCGCAAAAAAAAAAAAAAAAAAAAAAAGCCTCGACTGGCGTGAGGGTTGGCGGGTGTGCATGTGGTGCGGGGGGTGTTGGATCAGAAAGCTCCCCTGAGGTTGGGACACCTGAGCTGAGATCTAAAGGGTGGGGCAGCATTAACCAAGCCGTTTGCACGCATGCAGGCATTGGGTGTGTGTGTGGTAGGGTAACTGGCAGAGCGCCCATGCGATGAGAAAGACTCTGTGCAGGAGAATGCACGGCTTGTTGCAGGTCAGTAGAATGGAGGGCGGAGGGGGAAGGTAATGTGGGGAGGGACCTGGAGTGGAGTTTAGTCTGTATCTCAGAACAACAGGAAGCTACTGATGGGTCCTCAGGAGAGCCAGTGGCACGATTCATATTTCCAGAAGACCACTCTGGCTGCTGCTTGGAGAAAGGTAGTGAAAATAATATGGGTCAACAATCCCTTAGCCTTGATGTCAGAATCCAAAAGCTTTTTTTGGAACTCGTTTAATGACAAAACCTGACCTGAACAGACATGAGGCTACTTATAGTCTTTATTTATTCACTTAGTGTGAATATTCTCACAGTTCTGCCACAGGGAAAAAAATGTGTTATGATTATAGGGGGCAACCACAGACCCTGCTGGGGCTATTACATAATGCAGTGTGTGCGCTGTATTAACTTTCCTAATTCAGAAAGATTCTTATGCCACCCGACAACTTATTGCCTCTCAACTTCAAATTCACCTTCTTTGACAGCTGTGCGAAGATGGATCTGGGCCCTTTAAACATTTTTCCCTTGCCAGATAACATGATATTAACAGTGATCAGCAGATGCTAGAGAGACACTGCAGAAGGAAGGGTTTTCTGTTTCTCTGTTTTTCATCCTGGTTTTGGTGTATTTGCCAGGCAGGCAGCATGGATGACGTCCCCGGTCCAGGCTCCTGTAGCAAGCACACCTTCTCCATCGTCCAGCTTCAGTGACCAGCAGCATCCAGCTGCTGGCAGCTTCCCCCTAACACCTACTCCCTTGGGCGGTTTGGTAGCTAAATGTGTTCCATGAGACACCTCACCAAGAACGGCTTACCCCACCACAAACAGCTTTCTCCAGCACATTTCACTGGAGTGGCACCAGAGCTGCTTCTCTGCCATTCAGTAAGCACAGCTGTTCCCTCCCCAACAAAGTCAAGATCTCCGCCCTCTTCCTTAAGAGCTCTATCTCAGCCCAGGAGGGATATCTTCCTTAGGAATTCTATCTTAACGGAGTCGGGGTTGTGCTTCTTGCTGTTCTATCTCTGCCCGAGGGCTAGTGGCTGCTCCTGTATCTGCTGTTCGCACATTCTTTAGAACATATTTAGAGCTCTCTTCACTTCGTAATAGCCAATCCTTCATTACTCCAATCTCCTGTCACAGTTAATAGTTCTTTATACTCAAAGTTCCATGTCCAGATTACTGGGTGGTTTCTCTCTCCTGATAGAACCCTGACGGACATAACTGTGAATCCTAAAATACGCCTCATACAGAGGGGTTAGGCTAAGGGATTCTGGATCTGACATAATAACAGCATCTATGTACCATTTTTTATATGCCAGGCACTATTGCAAGTGCTTTGTGTATGTGAACTAATTTAATCCTGATTTAAATTAAAATTTTAACATAGGAGACAGACTCAATAACTTTCCCAAAGTCTCACAGCTAGTAAAGAACAGAACTGGGATTCAAACCCAGGCAAACCTGTGGCCTTATAAGCCTGCGGTTGAGGTGGGGAGGGAGCGAGGAGACAGGGGGCAGCACAGAGATCAGCTCAAAGGCTACTGTGCATCCTCTATCATGCCTTCAGGGCCCCGTGCCCACTCCACCAACTGCTCACAACCCTGCCCTGGAACTGTGTGCCTAGAGGTCCTTAAGGGCACAAGAACAGAGACCATGTCCTTGCCTCCTGGAATGTCAAGTGCTTAGCAAAGAGCCCTCCTGGGCACATTCAGGATTCAGTCAAAATCTGCTGGATCAATGACATGTTGAATGAAATAGAACTATAGGCCCCAAAGCCAGCTGAACCACAGGTTGAGCCTTCTGGATCTCATCCTGCGCTTGGAGCACTCAGGCCCCGCAAGTCCTGTCCTGGGAGCTCCTCTGTCCCACCTGGCCTCACGTGCAGACATCTGACAGCAGTTGATAAAATGACTTCTTAGGTCTTTTTCAACGCTAGACCTCCAGACTCGTCAGAGAGCAAGTCTGATCACATGATTTCTCTGCCCGACACCCTTTACGTCTCTGGGAACCGCCATGTGGAGTCCAGCCCATGGACCTGGCCTCACCAACACCCCAGCCTCTCTCAGGCCCACTCCTGGCTCTACTCCTTAGGGGCCAGCAACATGAACCTGGGAGACCCTGCACACGCCGCATGGTTTTCCCCACTCTGGGTTTTTGACTGTGCTTCCCCTCTGCTGGGAATCCCTATGCTCCCCACCCCTCCCCAGCCCTGCCCCTGCCTTCAAAGACTTAGGTCAGGAGCTCCTCCTTCTGGAAGCCTTCCCTGCTCCCACCGCCCCCCCTCCATCCATCTGGGCTAACTGGCTCTCCTGTGTGCTCAACATATAACCCCGTACCTGCGGCCACCAGAGGGAGATCCCACTGGATCCCGAGTGACTCAGCTGGTGCGTGGAGCCGAGTGTGGTGGTGAAAGCTCAGACCCTGCAGGCCAACCACAGCTCCATCAGTGACCAGCTGTGTGACCTGGGGCGCAATATTTCATCTCCTTGGTGCCGAGTGCCCTCATCTATAAAATGGGGATATTTATAGCGTGTTTGCCATTGGATTGCTATGAAGATTAAGAACAATAATGTATGTAAGGTGCTTAAGACCGTGTCTGGCCAAAGCGGCCTGCAGAGGAGTTACCATGATGAGTGTCTGAAGCTCAGGGGCTGCCAGTCACGCAGCTTGGTGGCCTCACTACCTGGCACGGCATCTGGTCCACAGCAGGGTGCAGTGTGCGGACGAATGGATTCATTCTCCCTCCACTCCCATAGCCTCCAACCTGCTGCCCCGGCCTCCGGTGCCTCCTGCGTTGCCACTTCCACCTTTCTGAGGCACACCTCGGATGAGGCCATCATCTGTGCAAACTCTATCCCCGGCTTCCCTGTGTCCTGAGGACCAGCCTCCCAATCAGAGGCCCCATGACACAGCCCTCACTCCCTGCAGTGACTCTCTAAAGGGCATCCAAAGGTGCAGTGACTCTGCCACCTGAGGACCCCAATCCCAGTATGGGTGCTTTGCTAAATTCCTAACCTTCCTCAGGGCCACCTTATAAGTCACTGCCTTTCAGAAGTCCTTCCTGACCTCTTCCTCCTGGCATCGCCGGGCTGACCCCTCCCTCAGTACTTAGGCTGCTCTGCCTATGCGCCACATCACTGTGAATTTGACTGTGTACCCTGTAGACTAGGAGCTCTCTGAAGGCAGGGGCTGTTTTCTGTGCCTATCACATAGTAATGACCCCCGCCCCAAATCAACTGAGGTGGGACCCAGAACAAAAACAAATTGTTGAAACCACTGTAGTGGGAACTCAAAAACAAAGAGATAATGCAGTTAAGTAAAAGGCAGAATGTAACATGTGTTTACTCATTGGTATTCAAGGCTAATAGCTAAGTGTTAAAAAAAAAATTTGAAAGAGGTTGATGTCTTAACAAGGAGAATGGCTTTAGCTAAAGAATACATATGTGCAGGGTAATAAGCTAATCCTCCACAGGAAGTGAGGATTTTTCCCATGAATTCAAAAGGAATTGAAGTAGCTGGAAGAGATTAAGACAATTATCCCTGCCTTTGCCAACAGTGTTTTGTCCATCTCCACACAAACACAACATACAAACATACTCATGCACACACATAAGACAATCTGATGAGAAAATGGTCCATGCATTCATTTCCTAGGGCTGCCAGAAAAAATGACCACAAACTACGTGGCTTAAAAAAAGAAAGTTACTGTCTCACAGTTCTGGAGGCTACAAGTTCAGAAGTGAGGTGTTGGCAAGGCCAGGCTCCCTCCAAAGCCTCTGGGGGAGGATGCGCCTTTGCCTCTTCCAGCTGCTGGTCGCCCCAGGCCTCCTGGTTTACACAGCACAGCTTCCATCTCTGCCTCAGACTTCACATGGCTGTCTTCCTTCACTGTGTCCCTCCTCTTATAAAGACACCAGTCAGTCACACATGATGAAGTCACACAAGACCATGCTACTCTAGCATGTCCTCATCTTAACCAAACACATCGGCAATGACCAAGTATGGTCACATTCTCAGGGCCTGGCGTTAGAACTTCAACGTGTCTTTTCAGGGGGGACACGATTCAACCCACAGCAGTCCATTCATCCATGGGAGATGTGGTCCTTGGAGAAAGACCCGCCCAAGGTCACACAGCAAGTGAAGGCATTTCCTCCACCAGGAAAACACCAGAACATGGGGTCAGCAAACCGGGGCCTGCCAACCAGTCTGCCGCGCGATTCTGCAGATAAAGTTTTACTGGCACAGGGCATGCCCATTCATTTATGTATTGTCTCTGCTGCTTTCACACTACAATGACAGGGCTGGGGAGCTGCAGCAGAGATCATATGGCCTGCAAAGCCTAAAATATTCTCTGGGCTACAAGAATACATAAAATACACTGGCCACGTTTGGGGGTAGAGACAGGAGGAAGCCTAGGCCCAAATGGCAGCTCTCTGGGACCCCTTCTCTCCAGCTGGAAGCCCTCTCAGCTGTCCTGCTAGGAAAGCTCCTTCAATATAACTTCCCTCTGCCTAGAGAAATGGCAAAACATAGCACTACAACATTCGTGCCACTGAAGCTGTACAGATTAAATTCTATAAGCATTTCCGAGAGACAGAGATTAGTTCTAACAGGAAGGTCAAAGAAGACTTTCTGGGAAGGGAAAGCCTTGAGAGGAGCCTGCAAAGATGAGTACTGACTCTCAAGAAATCCTTTAGGCCACACTGAGCCACAGCATATTACCTAGGACTCTGCTCAGCTAAAGGAAATGAGTTCCCCATCACTGGAGGTGTTCAAGCCAACAATGGCTGACCATTTGGCAGGGATGCAGTTGGGGGAGACAGGGCAAGAAGAAAGAGTCCCTCGGAATTGTGGATTCTACAGTGGTAGGCGGATGGCTTCTTCAGTCTCATATCTCATCATATTTGCTCAGAGAGACACACACAGCAGAGGGGAGACACCTAGGAAGGGAGTGGGGGTGGAGGGAGAGAGAGACATACACAGAGAAAAGAGAGGGCTGAGAATCAGAAGGGGTGAAAGAGGCGAACTCACACCCAAAGCCAAAGAGAGCCCACACAAACCACGGAGGGAGGAAATCCACACCAGGGCTTTTTGCCACCTTAACTGCTACAGAGGAAAAACAGAGAGAGCAAAACCCTGACAATTAGTTAAGACTAATCAAATGTCCCTTTACTACCTCTGGCTTGGCACCTGGCAGCCTTCTTAATGTGCCCCATTGTTCCCTGGCAGGGCTCTTGGCTGCCTCTCCCGCTGCCAGGGGAGGGAAAGAGCAGCGGCCCAGCCAGGATCCAGGCTGGGGAGGGAGGCCCGGAGAGGCACACCCCAGACACACAGGGATGACCCTGCGGGGAGACCCTACCGCCCTCCCCAGTGGGAAAGTGAACACACCAGATGGCAAGATCTGGCAACTGCCCAAAGTGAGGGGCGCAGGAAGAGTTTCAGGTCTCAAAGCTGACGAGGCCCTTTAACTTGGACTCTGCTCACATGCCAGGAAGGTATTATCCCCACTTTACAGATGAGGAAATGGAGGCCAAGAGAGGTCAAATGACTTGCCACGGGCATCAATAAAACGTGGTAGTTAAGAGGCAGTTAAGCAAAGTCTGAGAGTCAGAAATCTGAGTCTGAGTCTCACCACTCACTTGTTTGCTCTGCAGGCCCGAGAGGTTACTTAACACTCCCTGAGCCCCCGTTTTCCCATCTGCAAAATGACCACAGTAAGAGCACTTATAACAGTGGAGAAATGAGATGGGCCCCAGGCACGGAAGGCAGCAAGAGTGCAATGATTAATGCAGGTTATTGGTACCTCTGTGGTGCCAGGGCGGAAAGAGTGATGGAAGTCTCAGCCCAGCACTGGCCACCACGCCAACTGTGCCCTGTCCTCCCACACCCCACTGCCGTACCAACAGCCACCTGGAACCTCTAAGGGAAGGTTCCAGTAGGGAGGGGGATGGAGCTGCAGCCACTCCTGCCCTGGCAAAGGGCCCTGTCCTCAGAGACCTGGGTGGCTACATTCAGCTGAACTGCCTTCACACAGGCTCTTTTCCAGAAATGCCCTCCGGATGCCTTTGAGGGCCCCCCAGCCCCCAACAAAAGGCATGTGCCGTTTCTGCTGGGAAAGCCATCTTCCCTCTCATTTCACAGACTCCTAACACTCCCCCTGTAACAGGAGTGTACATACTGGGGGTCCCCGACATGCCAAGGAGCACAGGCAGAAAACGAAGTGGACTCTGTGCTTACGTCGTTGCTAATGAACCGACACGCCCCTGACACAGCTGGAACAAACTATATTAGACAGGGTGGACCTCAGATTCAGAACCCCTAGAGACACAGAGAGGCAAGGCAAATGGTTCCTAGTCTCACACAGAGCAGGAATCATCCAGATATAAACTTAAGTGAGTCTGTTCAAGAGCCTAAGGCTTATATTTTACATTTCCAAGTAACCACCTTTTCCCCCCTGGAAAGTGCATTAGGCTTACAGTCAGAAGGACCAGCCTCAGCTTACTGGCTCTGTAACTTGTCCTGTCACTTATGCGCTTTGAACCTCGGTTGGCTCATCTGTCAAGTGACAAACTGGACATAGGTTATAAAGCAGGGCTCCCAAACTCAAATGTCCCCAGAGGCCAGCACAGTTACAGGAAAGGGTGAGGAACCCAGGTTTGAGATCACAAAGTGTGGCAGGGGCCACGGCCGACTCAAGAGCCGGAGCCTGTCTAGATGGGGCAGCTGCTACACAGATCCAGCCACTTTTTGTGATGCTGTAACCCGGGCCCAGCTGCTAGACCTTTCCATTTTCCCCTAAAAGCCAGTAAAGATAATTTTTTAAAATGTGAGATATTCCAATGTTTAAGTACTGACAACAACTTACTAACATTTAAAAATAAAGACATCCAACCATTTATGGGCCAGCATTGGATGAACCACACAAAACATGTCTCTGGGCTACATGTGGCCCACAGGCCACCAGTTTGCAACCTCCAATAAAATACCATATACGGTTGTTGTTTTTTTAAGTAATACAAACGTCAAATAAAGTAATAAAAGAAGTTATCTGAAGGAGACGGCCATTAAGGTTTATTACCAATAAAATAACCAGGAATTCAAACTATAGCCCCTGGTGCCCCAAAAACAGTCACTAATTTTTCAGTAAAGTTAGGTGCTGAATTTAGAAACTGGTTATTTCACAGATGCATGCACACAGGTATGCATTTTAACTGTCAGCAGCTGACGGATCAATACTCAGGAGGAGGCATGCAAAAATAACAGTTTTCAGTTGAGCACATACAATGTGCTTTAGCAGCAGGAAGTAATTTTCACACACTCCCCCGCCAAGATGTTTCCAACCTGTTTCCCTTTAGGAAACCACCTTCCTCCAAAGCCCCGCCAGCCCCCTCTGCTCAGCAGCCCTGGCCTCTCCCTCTTCCAGGAGGCTGACATTTGTAACAGGGCAAGACCAGCCCAAACATACAACCCCAGTTAACTGGGAAGCTGCCCAGGAGTGAGGCTCCCAGGCGGCCCGTGGGACCTGCTGCAATACTGCATTGAGGCATTCGGCTCGCAGAAGAGCATTCCAGAGCCAACACAATGGATCCAAGAACCAGGCTCGTGGGGCTCTCAGTGATAACCTCCCACGTCCGTCCGGGGAAGAGGGTGGACTCACCCAAGGTCAGAGGATGGCAAGGCAGCAGGAGGAAGCCTCGGGCTGTGAGCTCTGCGCTGCTCGAGGGAGACACCTGGGCTGGAACCCTATTTCCATCACTTCCCAGCTGCATGGCCCCGGATACGTCACGGAACCTCTCTGCTCATTTTCTTACCTTTAATGTAATTTAATCATCACCATGACACGACGAAAGAATGCTGATTGTGCTCATTTTAGGAGAAGGCAGAGCTGGGCCTGGGAATCAGGGATCCAGTTCCCAATCACACACTCTCTCCACCTCAAGGGAGAGGCCCCTAGGGTCTCCATAATGTGACCCTTCCTGGGAAGGCCCTGAGTTCAATACCTGCCCCCTCTGTGGGCATCTCACCTTTGCCCCCACAGCAGGAAGGCAGAGGACCCATCTGAGAAAGGCAACAGATCACAGGCACCAGCGGAAAGCAAAGCTTTAGGGCCCCAGAGGGTCCCTGTGGCCCACTGCGGAGGGATCTGCAAAAGGCACGGCCCATCCCAGATGCCAATTCCAGACTCCGAGCTGTTTGTATTTGACACGGTGCCACTATTAACAGGCACCAAAGTCCCCCGGGGAGAGCTGGCTGGCAACTTGGGGAAGCTGCAGCTAAACACACTCCCCAGGAATAGATGTTCCAAGTGCTCCTGGGGGGAAAGGAGTAAGCACCTGGGGAGGAAGGCGAGGTTTGCCTCCTGGGGGTGCTGACAAGCTGGGGACATGGGCGGAGAGGAGAGATTTCCCTGCTGGATTCTCAGTAGGATCTGTTGAATACATGGCTCCTTGGCCCACCCCAGACTGACCCAAGCAGGCTCCTTGGGCACGGGTCCTGGAGCCTCCACCGTTACCAGGCTCCTCAGGGACACCGAAGCGCCCCGCAGTTCCAGAAGAACCATTCCCTGAGGCCAGGCTTCCTGCACTCGGCCAGCAGTTACCGAGCACCCACACATCATTCACTCACTCACCTGCTCCTTCAGTCCCTCAGCAAATACTTTGGGCAACCAAGAGAGGGTGACTGGGACGGAGGTTCCTTCAGGAGCAGACAGGCTGGACAGATCAAAAACGATGACTACACTGCATGTTTTCATAAGGGGCTCTGGACCCCTGAGGAGAGACCGCTACCCCAGGCTGCCCCAGCAGGAGTGAGTCAGGTTTAGCGGCAAGATGGCAGGGAAGAAGGGTGTCAGAGGCAAGGGAGCAGCATGTGTGGAGGTCCAGAGGCTCACAGAACACACAGACAGGGGCAGGGAGGGAGAAGCAGAAAGAAAGACAGGACCATGCCTTCCTGGAAAGGCCTCTGGTCTAAATGGGCAGAGAAAGCCAGGGGCTCAGGGGAACTAAAGCAGGGTGAGAGACCCCTGGGGGCTAGAGTGACCAAAGAATACTTCCTGGAAGCGGCAAAGAATATTGCCTAGAAGGATGCAGAGGATTTGTGTTCTCTCCTCGGGGAGGAAGTAGGTGGGCACCCCCAATGATTGATTCAGATTCCAAAGAGTCAGGGAGTGGGGTACAAAGAGCAGCCTGTGCCATGAGGCCAACCACCTATCCTCCACCTTCCAGACAGAGACAATATAAGCATCCCTCCCTCCCTCCGCCACAGGGAGGCCAAGAAGAATGGATCCCTACTCTAAGCCAGGCACCGCCACACTCACTGAGCGCTTTCTGTACCAGGCCTGGTGCTCAGGGTCTCACCCACAGTGACTCATCCAACCCTCAGAATGCCCACCCCCACAGAGTTAACATTATGCCTTTACAGGCCAAGAATTCCAGGCACAGAGGTCAAGTGACTTGCCCAAGGCCAGAGACCTGAACCAGGCAGTGTAGCTCCAAAGCCAAAGCCCTATACGTTGCTCCACAGTGTCTCAATCTAGTGAGATTGGGGAGTCCTTATGCCAATGCGGCTTCGGCAGGGGTGGGGTGAAGGCTCCCCTTCAAGGTCACCAAATGACCTTGAGGGCTCACCGAGGAAGTTCAGTCTTAGAGCAATGGTCACTCCCCTCTGTGCAGACATCTGGGCCCCCATGGCAGCCTCACAGGAGGGGTGGAGGGGCGGTGTGGAAAGCAGGGTCTTTCTCCTGCCTCATCGCTGGGTCAGAGACTCACAGCCTCAAACACCAGCTCTACAACCACACGCTGTGCATCCTTGGGCCATCCTTGGGCAAATACCTGTACCTCTGTGAGCTTCCACTCCCTCACTGGCTCCCACCTGTCTATAATTGTGAGTATTTAACAAGACATACAGGTAAAGGGCTTATGAGTCCAATGCCTAGCAGAATAAGTGCTAAATAAATGGTAGCTGCTATTAATTATTATTGACATTACCATCTTATCATCTACATCATCATCTTTCTTGTTAGTGTCATTTCATACTGTGGCTTTTATCATCTAGGAAATCTGAAGACCATTCAGCATCTGAAGCTCAGAATTCTCCCAAAACCAAAGAGAAGGAAGAAATGGGCCTGCTTTTCCCCTTCCCTCTCCTATCTATACTCAGCAGAGGGCAGCAAACAGGAACCATCCAAAGATAAGAGAGAGGAGAGAGACACATGGAGAGAAAGCTACACACTCATAAATACACACCCACCCACCACAGCAAGTGGAATTGTTTAGCTTCCTCTAGCTTCCAAAGTATGAACACTCCGCCTCCTCCAGCTAAGAAGGGCCAGGCAGAAAAAAAGTCGAAGCTGAAGAGACAGAAGTTCTTTTTCAGCTTGAGACAAATTTTCAATGAACTGCCTTTGAATGGGGGGTGTGGGAGTGGGGGAGAGGGACAGCTCTCAGAACACCTGTGAGGGGAAAGGAAGGCGGCAGCAGAACTCATAAGATCAAATAAAAGCAGCTTTTAACGGCTCCTTATCTTAACCCTCCACTTACCCTGTGCTGGAAGCATTTGCGCCCGGGCTTTCCCCAGGAGGTCACTGAGGCCCACAGAGTGAATCATCTCAGCCAGGGGGTGGCAGAGCTGGGATGAGAATACGGACCTCCAGACCGCAGGTTCAGTATCTAAAACTGAGTCCAAGATGGCAGAGAGGTTTTATCTCAAGGCCCGGGCCTGATGCCCCGCAGTGCCTGCCCGGGACACTGTGTCAGCAGGAATCTGGAGTGGACATTTGTTGGCTTCATCCCTAGATTTCATTTCCCCTCCTCCCCATGAGAGCATCCAGATTTTTCTCCTGGAAACTGCTCTTCCTATGATTTGGGTGGCCTGACCTCACCCCTAGCTGCAGGGTGGGTTAGGTCAATCAGCACAGCTCATCCTGCTGACAGGTGTGAATGGTTTAGATCCACATTGGCCCAATAACACCTAAGGAGTCTTGCTACAGTTTATAGGACACAAGTTTCCACTCTCTTATAAAGAAGCTACCGGAAGAAGCAGACTCTCTCCTGTAGGATCTGGGTGTGGATACGAGGTGAGAAAGAGCTACAACCATTTCTTGCTACCCTGGGGGCTCAGTCTACGATGTGAACCTCTAGATCATACCACACCCGAAGTCTACTGCAGTTACAGGAGTTAATATATTCCCTTACTCAGTTCAGCCTACGTGGCTTAATTCCTTCTGTTAACTGCAACTGAGAGAATCTGAGGTGGCTCTTAGACTCAGATTGGCTCTGTCTGCCACAGGGAGCAGTAATGGTGCCACATGCTATGCATCCTTTTAATTCCTCTATTGCCCTGCTGTTTCCCACTGCCACCTTAAAATTTAATACATTTCACTTGCTTTAAAACTGTCAAAATTCGGAAAGAAAATTTACAAAAATAGATCTGCAAAAAAGCCCGGTAAGTTCCAGCAGATAATCGGTCTCAATACGTACTGGCCTCCAAAACTGGGAGTGATAATCTTGGCTCATGAGGGATATAATCATAGAGAAGGATCAAATATTAGGATGCGAAGGGAAAAAACATGCATGGTGAAACAGAGCAAGAACCTGGAGAAGAACTGGGCTCTGGTCTGCCTCCCTCCCTGTGAGAACTGATTTCCCCTCTCCTGGGCCTCAGTTTCCGTATCTACTACATGAGGGGCTTGGACTAGATAACTTCTGTAGCACCGTTCCTGCTCTGACACGCATAGATCCTATAGCAAACACGCTCTGACTGTCTTCCAAGTGCCAAGGCTTAAGCTATGTCCTAGAAGAGGATGTGGTTTCTACTCTAAGACATTTCTGGGAGGAGAGGCCACGATGCACTCCTTAGCCACAGGAAGTCAGGCATGTATAGGCTACCTCCTTTCTTGGGCATGAGGACAATGGTTCTCTGAGAAGCAGGAATCAAATTATTTAAGTCTTCCTGGGGGCATCGGGGGCATCAGCTCTTCCCTTGCTGGCTCTGACACATACATGACATACAGTCAGATATATGCACAATACAGAGCCCACTGCAAACACCTTGTGAGCATTTAGCTGCCACGGGACACATTTCTGGCTGCCAAGTTTGCCTCAGAGTGTCTTTTACTGATGAGATCCTGATGCCATCTCTGTGTAAGAGCTGACTGCGGACAAGGTACAATTAGCAAGCAAGATGGTTATCCTTTAAATGGGCCTTTGCTTTTACATTCCTGATTCCATTCTTTGTTATCATGTCACTGGAGCCAACAGATTAAACGCTGAACACAGCCTGAGAGGAGGTATTAGAGTATAAACATATCCCTAAGTAGTGGTCTCATCACAAGGTAGATATGGCGGCCTGTTTAAACACACTTCTGCTATCCAGGCCTTTCCAACACAAGCTTCCAAACTCACAGAACCCCAGGATGCTGGAGTTGGGAAAGTCCTAACAAAGTATCTATCCCCTACACTGAAATAAGATTCAACATGCCATTAACTCCACTTGAGTAGCAGTGTTGAGAAACAGTCAGAGGCCAAGTTTGGGCTTCGAGGGAAAGTGACTGATTAGCAATGTCTGCCCTGGCCAGGGGAGGGGAAGCACTCTTCTGACACACATTTACCTTGCTCCTTCTGAATCTAAGCTCTCACTTCACAGGTGGAGAATCTAAGGCCCAGAGGGGTGAAACCACTTTCCTGAGGTCACACAGTGCGTTCAGGGCAAGAGAGTAATAAACTAAAACCCAGGCCTCTGTTCCCAGACCTTTATCAGTTGGGCTCCCTAGGAAACTGCAAGCCTAGGATGAAAAAAGAATGCAGGAAGTCAGATTTGCTCAGGTAAATCAACAACACTTCCCCAGCGGCATCAGATTTCAGTTGGGCAAGCAGACAGAGAAGTGATTAGCAATCTAAAGTATCTCAACCCCTCTGTAGAAAATTAAACAAATCATTCCATGGCTACATTTCTGTGGTACTCAACTTTCTGATGGGTCAGGCTCTGCCACCAGGAAGAATAAAAAAATGGGGCGAGGGGAGGGAAGTATTGATTTCTGGATGTTCTAAGAATAAAGTTCAGCTCTGAAACAATGAGAAAAACTCTTGATATTTGAAAATTAAAGTCGTTGGCATTCTATTATCCCACCAATTTCTATTGCATGCTTGCTATTATCCAATGAAGTCATTTTCACAAGAGATTATGGCTCAGAAATGGGGAGGCACTGCGTCACATTTCTTTAACACGGGTTTTTAATAGCCAGTTCCCAAGCTTGGAATATGAAACAGATCAGAGAATTAAACCAAGCTGTTAAGCAGATTGGGACTAGAAATGAGAGGCACCCCCCAAATTAAAATGAAGGTGGCTTCAAGACTGGCTTCTCTTGCTTAGTTTTGCTACTTTCCAAGAAGCCAGCTGTCCGACCAGATGAATGCTCAAATCCTTGAAGCTTTATGTCCTTTACAAATCAGCTGCCCTACCCAGCTCCAGTAGTACACTAAGCATAAGCTAGCATAAGTTACATAGACTTACGTTCTAGCAGATGACAAACCCTCTGAATTTAAAATCCTGTATTCTTTAATCCAGTGGAGAAATCAAGGAGTTAAAGGACTAAAACAGTGAGTGTGTTACCAGCAAGGAAACTTCTCTCAAATCCACAAGGAATATAGTTTTCATTTGGATAAAATCCTGTTGTCCGATTTCCCTCCAGAGCCTCTGCAGTTATTTCTACTCGAAAGATCAATGAGGTGCTCTGGGATATTCTCAACAATTACAGGAGTGGCAAGCTGAGCTCAGAACTGGTCAGCCCTGTCGAAAGAAGCTCTGTGTGCTTGAGATGCCAGATTCCCCAGACAGCAGCCTGATGTGGTACGTGCACATTCCAGCGCTCTGGGATGAGGGATGGAACACCAGCACTCTGAGAAGTCAGCCTCCTCCCTTGAGGCCAGCTGACATTCAAAAGGACTCGAGGCGAAGCCTAGTGCTATGCATCTGCAGGAGAGTGAAACAGAAAGGGGCTGTGTGGAAATTTGGCAGGGTGTTCCTGAAAGGCAGCAGATGAATGCTGAATCCTACGGCACCTAGAAGAGCTGATCGCTGGGGAAATAGCTCCATTCTACTGCTCCCAGGAGGCTGAGATATTTTCTTTAAAGCAAGGATCATCAGTTGGCACCCCCTACCACCACCACCAAACCCTTTTACCACTTCTTTCTCCTCTTCCCCTTCATGATATTCCAGAGAAAAAGAAATGAACAAGAACTAGACCTTCCCAGATAAGCCCCTCTGTCCATTTCAGTTAAGGGCTCCGAGCAGCGCCCAGCTGTTGCTCCCCTCTCTCTCTGCCCAAAAGGTTGCCTTACTCCATCAATCCCCTCTTGTGCAAGTGACTAATTTACTTTGAAAGCTCAGGCTAAACTGGCAGTTAACCTTGACCTTCTCTCTACACATCTGGGTCTATAGAAAATGAAAATCAGGATTTCTCTGGCATCCACAGCAAATGAAATACGAGGGCTTTCTCCAGGCAGAGGCAGAATGTCAGGAGCTATTTCAGAACTGGCTACAGCTATTCCAAAGGAGAGTCTGCACTTGGGCAGGACAATGCCCCCTTGATCTGGGGCTGTGTCCAGTAAGGAGTCCTCACAGCTAGGGATGCTACAAGGGGCTCCTGCCTCAGGAAAGGAAAAAGAAGTGGCCATTGTCTTCCACATTGGTTCACTGACGGTATCACAGAAAGCTGGAGCTGAACCAGTAAACACATTTTACAGATGGAGAAAGGGAGGCTCAGAGAGGGAGATGGGAGGTGATCATGGACACACATAGCAAGTTAATAGTAAAGCTGAGGACAGAACCCTGAACTCCTGACCCTGATGCTAGTACAGGGTGGGAACAGATTTCATGAAGGAAAACCCCATATAGATACAGAATTTAAGAGAGAGGTGTCGAAGTCAGCTGTCAGGGTTTGAACCAGGGGTTTAGGAAAGGAGTTGGGGCCTTACTTTCCAAACACTAGATCTACCAAAAGGATTAACCAGGTCCTCCAGGATGGTTTGCAACAATTACCAGAATGACAGGCTGCCTTCAAACTGGTCAGCCCTGTCGCAAAGAGCCCTCTGTACTCAAGACAGCAGCCTGATCCTGGGAAGAGAAAGGAAAACCATCCAAAGTCAGCCTCTTCCCTTATCCGGCCGACCATCAGTCAAGTTCAACCCTGATGCACAACTTACCCACTTTCCACGGGACCAAGCAAATCCCACAAGAGAACCTGAAATGTCCCACTGTGTGAAACAGTTCATGCATATATAGCCTCACTGGTACCTAGGAGCTAGGACAGTAGGAGTGATGTGACCGAGCTTTTGCTAGCAGTCTACATGTACTCCTCTCTCTCTCTCTCTCTCTCTCAAACAAACACACACACACACACACACACACACACACACACACACACACAAATGTACATAGGGGAGTTCAGAGGAGGCAAAAGTAATTAAGATTTCAGTCTTGGCTGCAAGAAACACAACACCTAATCAGCCTGGACAAGTTCAGAAGGGGTCATGGGTAGTCTGAGAAGGGACAGGGGAAGCATCTGATGTTCCATCCTCAGAGCACTGGGCACAAATAGCCTCTGGGGAATTTGAGGGTTCTCCCACCACAGCCCCCACTTCTGGATTCCCAGAAAGTCAAAGGCAGCAGGCCCCTCAAAGACCAGAGCTCCACCACCATCTCCCAGGGCCTGAAGCTCCAAGGAGAGCGTGATCCTTGCATCCGCCAAGGAATCCACAGGATCTGGGAAAGAAAGACAGCTGGGAAAGAAGGAGGGTGGAGAGGAAGAAGGCCCAGGTGTCTCTCTGGGCAGATGGGTAAACAAGAAAAGGAGCTGACCTGAGTAGGAAACATCGCGATCAGCAGGTGGGGGGAAAAGCGGAAAAGACCTGGACACCAAATAGAAGGACCAACATCTCCAGAAGAAGTCATCCTGGGATACAGGGATGTAGGATCCTCCAAAAGAGAGGGATGCTGGAAGAGGTGAGGGGACACCACACAGGGACAGAAAAGAGGATGGTAACCTATGGTAAGAAACAGACCAGCACACTGGGCATCAGTTGGTTCGGTTTCTGAATAGCGTAGGACAAGTCCTATCCTTCCCTGAGCCTCAATTTTCCCACCTAAAACAATGGGAAGAACCGAGGAGTCTCTGGACCTGACTCTGACGAGGCAGACAGGGGCCGACGAAGGAAGGAAGCGAAGGCCAGATGTGAATTCAGGAAGAGCGTGTTTCCAACTGCATGGCAGCTGGGGGACTCACCTGTCCGGCCGCCAGGGCCACCGCTGCTCCGGATCCCCCGGGTGTGCCGTCGGGCTGCCGCTCGCGGTACAGCGCCCAGAGCCCCACGTTGGGCAGAAGGACCAGGGCCGCCAGCACCAGCGCCACCGCCTGCAGAAGCCGCTTCTCCTTCCGCCTCATCGGGGCCGGTCAGCCCCGCCGCGCCCCGCCGGCCCCGCCGCGCCGCCCCCAGCTCCGCGCGTCCGCCCGTCCGCCCGGCGGCGGCAGTACCTCAGCGAAGAGAAGCGACCGCGGCGCCGGCCCCGCTCCAACTCCGCGGCACTTCCGCCGTTTGCAGGCCGGGGAGCCGGACTCCGCCACCGCGCCGCCACCGCGGGGGGGTGGGCGCCGCCAACACCGCCGCCCTCTAGTCCTGCCGAGCCGCGCGTCCCACCCCGCCTCCTCGGGGTCGGCTGCCGAGAGCCATACGCCGCGAGCCGCGGCCTTCTCGCTGCTCTTTCTGCTCCGCCCGGACGCGGCGAGGGCCCAGTGCAGACCGCTCCCCCCTCTCGGGCCGCGATGGTGCGGCCCGCTCCTCCGCTGCTCCCCCGCCCGCGGGAGCTTTGCGAAAGTCGGGGAGTTGGCAAGTTGGGCGCTAACTGGTGTGGGCTGGGACGCGCTCCCAGGGACCCCCAAAGTCCCGCCCGGCCACTTCGGCTCCGGACTCCAGCCGAGAGTTTTCGGGCTCCCCAGGGATATGCAAATCGTGCTGGAACCCGGCCGGACACTCCGCACCAGGGAGTAGGGCTGTGACTTCCCACCCCCAGAGCGTCGGTCCCGAGGACCTGCGGACCTCCTTTGCGCCCCCCGGGCCTCGGCGTTCCCAGGCGGGAAAAGGAGCCGCGGCTGCGCTGCACGCGCGAGGTTCTGTGGGGCGGGCCCTGGTTTTCTTCCCTCCGAGTTCCTGGCAGTAGGTGTGAATGCCCTCTGTAAACTGGGAGGTGCTGTATCCCCCCACCCCGCCACCTGTCTGTTGTCCCTGCCAACCGGCGGGGAGGTACCCGGAACTTCTCTGCAGGACTTTTTCTCACGCGAATACAGCCTCCCTGGAGTTGGAATGCCCTCCAGTCCTACCTACGTGTGCCTCTGGGCACTCAGCTCACGGAGCCCTTTCTCGAAATCTTTTGTCGGTTCCTATCTCCTCTTCAGCTACTCGGCAAACTGTGCCAGGCACCGGGATGAAATGAAAACAGACTCGAGCCCTGACATCTGGGAGCAGAAACATTAAACACATAATCGCATTAGACAAGCGAATGTGTCTATAACCGTGGTGAGGGTTCTGAGGAAGTCGGGCCGTCTGGGCTCTGCGGACGGACCGCTAAGGGGCCCGCCTCCGATGGCGATGCCTGTGGCTCCTACAATGGTCTTCACTTAATTGCTTCCTCTCTGATGCTGAGGGACGACGCGCCCTCTTGGTTGCCTGCCTTTTTGCCATCCCCACATGCGTTCTCTTGATTCTCTTGGGTCTCCAGCCCAGCCGCTGACCCCCATGCCTGGCTAGCTGCTAGCCCCCCAGCCTTGGACCAGCATCCTGACGAGTCCTGCTTCCCAGTTCTTCCAGCTCCAGGGTGGGCAATGGAGATTCAGTTTTCTGCAATCATAGCTCGGATCTTGGCATCTGCCACAAAACCTTCAAAACTCCCATCTTTGGACTTCCCTGGTGGCGCAGTGGTTAAGAATCCGCCTGCCAATGCAGGGGACACAGGTTCGACCCCTGGTCCGGGAAGATCCCACATGCCGCAGAGCAACTAACCTCATGAGGCACAACTGCTGAGCCTGAGCCCTAGAGCCCGTGAGCCACAACTATTGAGACCGTGTGCCACAACTACTGAAGCCCCCCGCACCTAGAGCCCATGCTCCGCATCAAAAGAAGCCACCGCGATGAGGAGCCCGGGCACCATAGTGAAGAGTAGCCGCCACTCCCCGCAACTAGAGAAAGCCTGCGTGCAAGGAAGACCCAACACAGACATTAATTAATTAATTTTTTAAAAACCCAACTCCCATCACCTAGGCTAGAGCTGATCAAACATTCTCTCCTGCTTTCTGCCCTGCCAGTTGCTGGCTGTTTTCCTTCATGTGCTGTGGACCACACAGCTCCTTCCACCCAGAAAGCCTGCTCTTCTCCATCTCTGTCGGTGGAAACCTGGTCCATCCTTCTATGTCTAGTTGAACTGCCACCTCCTCCATGAAGTCCTCCAAAACTCCTCCTCAGGGGGCTGCTGTCTTTGGATTTGTCACAGTAGTGCTTACCTTTTACTGTAATACTTACTCTATGCCAGGCACCATGTTAAATCCTTGGCAAGCGTTACCTCTTTTAATGCTCACAGTTACTCTGTGAGGTAAGTGCTTTTCTTATCCTTGTTTGCAAGTGAGATTCAGATTAAAGAAAGCTGCAGCCAGAATGCTCCTGGTTTAACAAAGATCAGGTGAGATCATCCCTCTGCTCAAATCCCTCCAATGGCTTCGCATCTTCCGCTGGATTCCTAGAAGGAACTACAAGGTCCTACAAGGCTGTTTATGAACAGACCTCACCCTTTACTCTCTTCATTGTGTCCCAGCCCACTGGCCTTCTTCCTGTTCCACAGAGCACACCACGCACATTCCTGCCTCTTGGCCTTTGCACTTGCTATTACCGCTGCCTAGAATACCCACTCTTCCATCCCTAGATCCTAGCCCTATGCCTTTTTAAATTCTTTTATTGCGGTAAAAATACCATTTTAACCATTCAGTGGCATTAAGTACATTCACATTGTTGTGCAGCCATCACCTCTCTCCATTTCTAGAACTTTTTCATCTTCCCAACCTGAAACTCTGTACCCGTTTAACACTAACTCCCCAATTCCCACACCTCCCTCCATTCCCCTCAACCCCTGGTAACCACCCACCATTCTGTTTTCTGTCTTTACGAATTTGACTATTGTAGGTACTCCATGTAAGTGGAATCATACAATATTTGACCTTTTGTGTCTGGCTTATTTCGCTTAGCATAATGTTTTCAAGATTCATCCATGTTGTAGCATGTGTCAGAATTTCACTCTTCTTTAAGATTGAATAATATTCCATTGTATATATACACGTATTTTGCTTATCCATTCATCCATGGGTGCACATTTGGATTATTTTCACCTTTTTGGCTATGGTGAATAATACTGCACTGAATAGCCTGTGGTTTTTATCCTGCAGTTGCTGTGGTGTTTCTGTAATTGAATTTCCATCCGGTCTCTTTGACAAAAGTGGAAGTTTACAGAGGGAAACACAATGTGGCAACACTTCTATGCACCTCCACAGCACCACACACAGTGCTAGAAACGCTAGCTAGAGTGATCCGTTTACAAACACGAGGCTTGCTCTGCTCCTGGGAACTGGCCTGTGACTTCCCTTCAAGTTAGAATAGTCGATGAGTATCCTTACCACAACCCATGAGGCCCTCAGTGATCTGGCCTGACTTCTAGATTGTGCCCTCTCTCCTTCCCTTCTAGTTACACTGATTTTACTGCTATATTCCTCAAATGCACCAGGTCGGTAATGGTCTCAGGGCCTTTGCAAATTTGCTGTGCCATTGCACCTCTTCCTCTAAACCTTTGCGTGCTTCTCTCCCTGCCATCTCTCAGGAACCAAATCAAATGTTCTTTAGAGAGAGCTTCCCTCACCAGCTGATCTATCGATAAAATACCAGAGATTGCCTCCATCATCTCCTTTTGCTTGATTTTTCTTCAGAACAGGTATCATTTTTGGTTTCCCTCTCTGGAATGTGAGCTCCAAGCAAGGAGGAACTTTGTAATTTTTTGTCTTCTGCATTGTGCCCTGCCTCTGCTAGCACACACTTCTCTTTTTGTGAATCACAAAACTGGTGCTCCTTCTAGGTTGAGGAATTTGACAAAAGGGTGCCCATCTCCCCCTGGGCCAAAGCAGAGCTAGCGGCGCCAGCGCACATGTATTTCAGCTCCTACTTCTGCTCTACCACATGAAGCTAAGCTGTGGCTCCTTCTAGGCCTGGAACACAGTAGGTGCTAAATAATTACCAGTTGAGCGAAGTATAGCAGCTGAGGTCACGTATGGGAAAATCTTCCATGTCTCTCTCCTCCCCACCCCTTCCAGCTCCCAGGAGGATCCTGCACAAAATTGGATTTGAGCTGTTTCTTATGTCTTACCTGAGTGACTTGTTGATCAAAGCTGCACACCAGCCGGTTCAGTCCTCAACAGAAACTCTAGCCCGTGAACCCAGCTTTAATCTCAGGGATGCACTGGGCATGTGGTGGTGGGGCCCAGGGGTGGGTGTGAGGGATCCTCTCAGTGCTGTATCTCATGCACCAAGACAATACCAGTGGAGACATGTGAGCAGCACGTGAGCTCAGGCTGTTTTCCTGGGAAAACTGATCTAGTCATCAACTGAAATTGAACAAGAAATGTTGCTTTCATACCCAGACAAAAGTGTAATTCGAAAGGATACATGCATCCCTATGTTCATAACAGCACTATTCACAATAGCCACGACATGGAAACAACCTCAATGTCCATAGACAGAGGAATGGATAAAGAAGATGTGGCACATATACACAATGGAATATTACTCAGCCATGAAAATAGAATGAAATAATGCCATTTGCAGCAACATGGATGGACCTAGAGAGTATCATACTAAGTGAAGTAAGAAAGACACAAATACCATATAGCACTTATAGGTGGAATCTAAAATATGACACAAATGAACACATCTACAAGACAGAAACAGACTCACAGACAAAGACAACAGACTTGTCTTGTGTCTTGTGGTTGCTGGGGGTAGGGGGTGGGGGAGGGATGGATTGGGAGTTTGGGATTAGCAGATGTAAGCTAGTATATATAGGATGGATAAACAACTAGGTCCTATTGTATAGCACAGGGAACTATACTCAATATCCTGTGATAAACCACAATGGAAAAGAATATGAAAAAGAATATATGTGTATAACTGAGTCACTTTGCTGTACAGCAGAAATTAACACAACATTGTAAATCAACTGCACTTCAATAAAAGTTTTAAAAAATAAATAAAATTTTTAAAAAAATTTTAATAATAAAATAAAATAAAAAGAAATGTTGCTTTCAGAATGAGCCGTCCTAGGCCTATTGTGGGCATTGAATGAGATAATTCACATAAAGGGCTTACCGCAGATGCTGGCCTAATGTAACTGGTAACTGTGGGTGAAGTAAAAGTCCAGCACCCATAAGAGCACCGAGGAGGGATGAACAGGATTTCAGCTGCATGGCAAAAACCTCCACCTCTGGCCCGAGCCTCTCCGATCTCATCTGTCACGCTCCTTGTCACTCCCTCCAAGCCAGCCACACTCACCTTCTTCCTGGTCCTTGAATGCGTTATGCTCATTCCAGACCCAAGGCCTCTCTGCCAGGAACGCTGTTTCCCCAGATCTTCCTCCACTGTTGCTCTCTCTCAGCTTTCAGATCTCAGCTTAAACATCCTCTCCTCAGAGACCCTCCCTGACCACCCACCCAAAGTGCTCTCTTCTGTACTTTCCATCTTGCTGTGTTCTCTTCATAATGCATATCCCTCTCGGTCATAGTTTTATGTATTTGCTTGTTGACTTGTTTATTATTGAGCTCCTCCAAATAGAAGGTCAGCTGCATGGGGCTGAGATCTCAACTGATCATTCTTGCTCTGTCCCCACGTCCTGGAACATACATGCCTGGCACATAGGAAGTGTTTAATGCACACTTTTGATGAATGGTAAGTATCTCCTCTCTTCCCCCATCTTCCCATCTTTACTTCCTTTTCTTTCTTTTCTTTTCCTTTATTTTTATGATCTGCTTACTGTCTTGCTCACTCTTCAGTTTTCTACTTGTCATGAGTAACAGGCAGACCTTTCAGTCTCCCCAGGACATCCTTCAGCAAGAAGGGTCAATTGGAAGAGAGGCAACAAGACAGGTGCAGGCCATCAGCCTTCCTGATGAGGACAGGAAAACCTTTCCTACTAGATGTCCTTACCTTGGCTTTCTCAGTGTGGTTGGCCCCGTTTGTCAAGGGCTCTACCCTCTGGCTGGTCTGCCCTAGGCCTGAGCTGAGGGGGTGTGAAAGCGGAATGGATCAGCAAGTCAGGAGGTGTTGGCCTGATAATCAGTCTACCTCTAACACTGTTTAAGCTTGGCCAAGTCCCTTAGCTACTCTGAGCCTCAGTTTCCTCATACGTTAAACGAGGATAATCGTGACTCTGTAATGAGATAATTTCCAAGCTGGTGAAAGAGAGGTCAACTTGACTCTGAGGAAAAGCCAAGAAACTATGAGTGTTGGACTTCTGTGTGTGTGCAAGCCTGAAGCTTTGCTTCTGCTCTTCTTGGAGATTGTCAACCTTGTCATACACACTTAGAGAAGCCTGCCTGAGTTCCCTGAACAGACTAAGCTCCCCTTAGCAGTGCCTTTCCTAAACAGTCACAGTGTTTCCAGTTACAGGGTGACTGTTTGATATGTGTCCTCCACTGGACTGTGTCCTCCGCTGCACTGTGAACTCCACTGGCAGAGATCATCTTGTTTTTGTTCATTTGTTTGTTTTCCTCCCCAGTATATCCTCAATGCCTAATACAGTACCTGGCCCAATATAGGTTCTCAACAAACATTTGGGAAACGAATCACTCACCTCTTTAAAACCTGCACTCAGGAAACCCATTAACACTGGTGTCAGTGACCCACATTGCTCTACCAGGCTGATCATTTAACAAGGTTCAAACTTCTAAATATAGAGCAAGAGAACCCAAGTCCTGGAGCTGAAATTTCCCCACATGGCTCTGATAAGCCTGGATCGGTCCAGAGTTTGCCCTTCCCTTCCTGTGCAGCTTCAGACCTGTCACTCCAATTCTCTGAGCATGACTTTTATCATTAATGGATCCAGGAATGTATGTGGTAACAGGAATTGGAGCTGTCTAGATAAATATAGAATATGTTTGCGTTAAATAAAGCCTTTGAACCAGATGCTTGTTGAGGTCTTTTTTAACTCTAAAATTCTGGGATTCAATCTTGCAAGGCAGGTTGCGAAAAGGGGAGCCAGACATGGTGGTTCAGTCCAGTGTGTGCATTTAGTGGCATTTCAGCTCCTGGTTTGAAGAGAAAGAAAGGGTTTGCAGGATGCCTATTTGAAATGACCTCTAGACAGAAAATTGCCCGTCTCTCGCTTGGAGTCTACTTTGTCATTTCCACAGTGAGAGGCCAATTAAACCTATCCTGCCAACTATAAAGGAATGCTATTGAATCAAGACAGTCGAGGCGGAAGGTGCCGCAGGTAGAATGCAACGATTTGAAAGAGCAAACAGAGAAGGCCGTATGTCTCAAAGAGCCAATATACTACGTCGTTGGATGGGTACATCTCAGAGTATTAGTCAGAGGGTCAGATGCACATATCAGATGTAGAGGGAGCCACCCTCCTGGCACTGCCGCTAAAATAAATATCAGGGCTTCCTGTTTAATTACTTTTCATTTTTGCATAAAAGAAGAAAGTTGTACAAAATACAAACAGAGAGGTGGTAGGGTGCGGTGGAAAGGGACTTCCTAGAAGTCTGAGGCTCATGGAGAAGTGTCATTGTCTGGGAGCACTTCTGTAATATAAAGGGTTGGGTACTCTATAATCCAGTGGTCTTAACCTTGGCTGCACATGGAATCACCTGGGGACCTTTGAAAACTCTGGATGCCCACCCGGCACCCCAGACCAGTTAAGTCAGAACCTCTGGTGATTCCAAGCTTGAGCGAACTACTGCTCCGTGGGTTTCAGCTCGAAAACCCTTTTCACGGTTTCCTTTGGTCTAAGGGGCATGTCACTGGATGCTCCACTAGGTGGCACCTTCCAGCAAACTTCAGTGGGTCCGGAAGGGTCTCGTCCTAGTCTAACTGCAAGGAATGAATTCGGAAAGCAAGACTTGGTGGTCTTTACTGGCGACATCTACATTCTTGATGAGAGGCTGAACTTGTTTGTTAACAACTTGCTGGTGAGCGCTGGAGCCACAGAACGTTAAGTTTCATCCCTGCTAGGAAGCTGAGGCGTGGAGAGGGCGCAGCTTCATCCCTTACTACCGGGCTCACTCATTCACCAGTGCACCCTGGTCTCTTCCCCCTAATCAGTCTAACAGGAACACCACCGCCCTCCACTCCCCGCCTGCACCTCCCACCCTCGGTCAGAAGTCCTCGATGAGTCCCGTTATGGGCAGTAGTGAACATCTGTTGCTCTTTTTTAAATTTATTTTTGGCTGCATTGGGTCTTCCTTGCTGCGTGCAGGCTTTCTCTAGTTGCAGCGAGCAGAGGCTACTTTTTGTCGCAGTGCGCGGGCTTCTCATTGTGGTGGCTTCTCTTGGTGCGGAGCGTGGGCTTTATACGCGAGTTGTGGCACGGGGCTCCGTAGTTGTGGTTTGCAGGCTCTGTAGTTGTGGCACAGGGGCTTAGTTGCTCCACGGCATGTGGGATCTTCCCGTACCAGGGCTCGAACCCGTGTCCCCTGCATTGGCAGGTGGATTCTTAACCACTGCGCCACCAGGGAAGTCCCAACATCTGTTCTTTTAATCTGGTCTGTTAACAACACCCTTATTAGTCTTTGGGGATTTACCTTCCTGCATCTCAGCTGGGAGGTTGGATCAGAGCTGACTCCACCCTCAGCTTCTGGCTGAGCCAATCACAGTACGCTCTCTGCTCCTGCTACAGTGATTGGTCCAGGGATGGATACCTGATCTACCCAAGGCAAAATATAATAGAACAATCGCATTTGAACTCTGTGGCTTTTATCAGGATGTAGTGGTCCCTTCCAGACCCACCATGAGGAGTGGACTGGATGTCTTACCCTTGTTCCTCGCCAGCCCAGGGATGCTATATAGCATACATCATTGGGCTTCCCTGCCTTCTGTCTTCCTGTTGGGGTTAGCCCTTGGGGAGCCAGGGCAGGATACCAAAAAGAGGGAGCAGAGTCAGGTCAGGGTGTCTCTTTTCCCAGCTTCCTTACTGGGATGATGTCACAGGCTGGCTGCGTCCACCATTAAAGACCACAGCTGCTGTCAGGCAGGCCCCCCTCTCTGGATTCTGAGAACTGCCCTGCCCTCCCCCTTCAGGCCAGGGCTGGACAGCACACCACTGATTCTAGCCCCAGGGTACTGCACTGTTCTTTGTTGTTACCCTATACCCTTCCCATTGTCCTCTTAGTAAACGTGCCTCACATTTTCCAGTGTGGGAGAACTATGCATTTTCTGCTGAGACCCTGACTGAATCAAGTGGAGAAGCTTCCAGAGAACCTGAGAACAGCACCATCACAGAGGAAAGTGGAGCTGAGAGATCACCCAGTTACCCAAGCCAACCCGTGATGTCATCCCTGCCTCCACTCTAGCTCACCTCCCACATTCAAACAATTACCTAATAATGCTGATTTTATTGCCTAATACATTTTACATGTATCCCTTTCCCTCTAGGCCTACTGTATGAGACATATTTCAGGTGCCTGCAAGAAGAATCCCTGATCAAAACTGTCTACCTCAAATGGCCAAATTCTCTACCTTGTGGACCCTCATCTATGGGCTGGCCCTTGGCCTATGATTTACCTGACCCAGATCAAAAGGATGAGCAGAGCCACTCAGATTCTGTCTCAGAAATTGGAATCAAGTGGCACAGAGGGAAGAAGGCAGTTGGTCGTGGTCCCTGAATGTGGAAGTTCAGGGGGCATCAGGGTGGAGATTACTTTTTGGGCACACACAAGGAGAAGTTATGGGGAAGCAGAAGCCATCAATAACACAAGAAATGCATTAGTTAAGAAAAAGACAATGGAGCAGAGGTGCAAGGAATAGAGATGCTAAGAGAGTTAATTATGAAAAATAACTGCCCCGGCTCCTGGTTTCCTAGTTCAAGTCCTTGTTTCTGGGATGCCTGCCCAGATCCGGATCCCTGCCCTAGGGCTTCTGTGGGGTTTCCTGTTGTATAACTTTTCCTTGAAGTTATGAGCGAGCTTCTGTCCCTTATGATCAAAGGAGCCTTGGCCTTGATACCCTAGTCTCAGAGTCCAAGTTAAAGCCTTTATCATCTGCCACTTGAATTGTTACAGTAGTCTCCTAACTCCTCCACCGCTTCAGTCCTGCATCTCTTAAGGTCCATCCTCCCCACCATAGTGACTATTCTGGTACACAGACTTGCCATGTTGCTTCCTGCTGGCGATCTCCCCATTGCCTTCACAATACAGTTCAACTTGCTGGCCTTGAACTCTGTGCAAAACTGCTAGTAGTTCCTTACCTTAACCCCGTGGTCTCTCACCCCCATGCCCTTGCTCAGGCTGTTCCTTCTTCTAGGCTGCCCTTCACATCCTTCTCTCCGGATGCATTCTCAGCTGGCTTGACTGTCATCTGCTCTTCCTTCACCTCCTTACTGACTCCTTCCTCCTGCCACCCAGTGGAGCTAAGAGCCCATACTACTAGGTTAATTTTCCCCACACTACTTGTGTAATTTCTATTTTAGCATTTACATGTTGATAAAGATGATGGGGATGCTGTTAGCTAACTTTGATGGAGCTCTTCTTACATACCAAACTCTAAGTTAGCATTTTACAAACATCCTCTCTTTTAATCCTCACCAAAACCCTCTGAGGTAGGTTTGATTATTATTCCTATTTTCCAGAAGAGAACACTGAAGCAGAGAGGTGAAGTGACCTGCCTAAGTAGGAAGGGGTAGACTCAAGTCTACTGTTCATTTCTTTGCTTTTTAACAGGAGCTTTATTGAGATATAATTCACAAGCCATTCATTTCATTCACCCATTTCAAGTGTCCAGTTCAATGGATTTTAGTACAGTCACAGAGCTGTGCGTAGCCACCATCACAATCAGTTTTAGAATGTTTTCATCACCGCAAGAAGAAACTCAGACCCATTAATTAGTCATTTTTTGCTGCTACTCTTAGCAGCTGGCATGGTGCCCAGCATGTGGTATCTGTTCAACCAGCACTCTTTGAAGAATGGATGGCTCTTCTACGTAAGAGGATGGTGGAAAGTGCAGAGAGAGCCTGTTTGTGCAACGCCCTTTGCATTTCAACATCAATCTAGGGATTCGCCTGATTCTTCAGTTTATTTGGTTTACGCTGTTTCTCTCTAGTAAGAACCACTGCTTATTATCTTTTATGTGCCAAACCATACACTGAGTGATTTGCCTATATTATCGAATTAATACCCATAACAACACTTGGGAATAGGTATTATTGTATCCATAATAGAGAGGAGAAAGCCAAGGCTTGGGATTTTATCAATCTGCCTAAAGTCATACAACTTGTAATCTTAACATTAAGATCATCTTAACCATCTTAACATTAAGTAATCTACTACCACCTGTAATTGAACCATGTCTGGGTACCATGTTAAGTTCTTCATGTCCATCACCCATTTTTGTCATTTAGTCATCCATTCAATTGTTATTTATTGAGAACCCACTACATGCCACGCACTATGACAAGTGCTAGAGTTTCAGTTGTGGGCAAACAGATTAATCATGGTCTCCTGGGGCTCACGGTCCAGCGGTAGAAAAGGCATTGTAAAAAAGGAACATACAAATAACAATTGTATTTGGTGGGAGGAAGGAGAAAGGTCCTCAATGGCTGTTGGGGGCAGAACTGATATCAGAACTTAACAGTGTTGGAATCCAGTCCAACAGTCTTAGGCCATTCTAATGGGATATTTGTCTTGCCAATGTCTCTCTGGGCAGTGCCTGTCCCTGTAGCAGATCTGCAGTAAACAGGTCCCTGCCACTTACCCTGGGAGGCCTAAATGCATGGGCATACACACACACACACACACACACACACACACACACACACAGCCCATACCCCCAGCTGCAGGGAGAGCTAGGAGAGAACCAATGCAGTCGGCTTTGCAAAGGCTCTCTGTCCTCAGCTGGGGGATGTGAGTTTCAAGAGCACTTTCTATACACTGTGCTGCACTTTGCTTTTATCACGTAAATGATCCTGGAGATCTTGCCATAAAAATACAGAGAGATTGTCCCATTCTTTTTTTCCAGTTGCAAAGTACTCCACAGTGTGTGAATAAACCAATGTTCAACAGTCCCCCAAATCTCAAAAGGAGATTAGAAGTTGTTTTCAATTTTGGGCTATTAATGTCATAATGAATAACCTTGTGCCTACCTTGTTCTGTAGCGTGGAGGTGAATCTTCAGAGGAAATCCCTAGAAGTAGGATTTGCTGGGTCAAAGGGTAAATGCATCTGTACTTTTGAAGGATATTGCTAAATTCCCCACCCTAGGGGTCCAATCTTTTTCCACTCCCATCAGCAGTGTATGAGAGCACCTGAATCTTCACAGCCTAGGTGCACATAATATTTTTTTTAAAGTACTCATTCTATATAAAAACCTACACTCCCAACTTCTCTTAAAAACTGCAAGATCTGGCAGCACTGGACCTGTCTTCCTACATGGTCATAACAAACCGGGGCTGAGTGGTCACTGAGGCCAAGTTGACACGACAGTCCTTGTGGGTCTTAGAAGTTTCGACTCCTGATTTGGTCCAGCCCCATCATGATGAAGATGAGCTCCACACGTTCCTAGAGGAAACTGGGGACTAGAACCCAGCTCTCCAACCTCCCAGTCTATTACACCATGTGACCCCCAAAGTAAGTAAAAGAGGGGTGAGTAGCAAGGGAGGGTAAGCATATAAAAGCACTGACAATTCAGCATCAAAATGGAATTTTTTTTTTAGCATTTAGTTTGCTTAGTAAATATATCACGCCACTCTGTAGTTGATTAAACTGTGACTAATCCACGCAGGGCAGAGTGACAAATTGGTTTCTGTTTCTTCTGAGCAATGAAAATGAGGGCTGATGTCACAGCAGAAGGATTCAGGTTATATACTATTCATTCCCTCATTCATCAAACGCAAACTGTGTGCCATCCCTTGATCCAGGCGCTGAGGGTTCAAAGATGAACAAACATTTAAATACAGGGATCTGAACAGACAACTATGTAAAAAGTTGATATAAATTGTTAAGTGTTTTATTGGAGCAATGCACAGGCTGCCATGAGAGCCCAGAGGAGGGAACTTCTCATTTTTCTCAGGGGCCCATGGGAGAGGTCACCGGGAGGTGATGTTTGGGTGGATCTTGAAGGCTGTGTAGGAGTTTGCTAAGAAAAAGAAGGAACATCGGAAAGAATTTCTTGAAGATAAACAATGTTCAAGGACAAGATTCCTCCTCAGAAAGTAGCAGAAAACCAGTTCAAAAAAGATGTGGGTACAGCAGAAACTAATACAACATTGTAAAGCAATTATACTCCAATAAAGATATTTTTTAAAAAGATGTGGGTGATAAACAAATAAAGAGAAAAAGAAGGAAAGAGCATATATCTGGAAAAGACAAAATCTCCTGTTTGAAGAGATACATGCACCCCAATGTTCATAGCAGCACTATTTACAATAGCCAAGACATGGAAGCAACCTAAATGTCCTTTAACAGGTGAATGGATAAAGAAGATGTGGTATATATATATATGTATTTATTGGAATATTACTCATCTGTAAAAGAGAACGAAATGTCATTTGCAGCAACATGGATGGGCCTAGAGATTACCATACTAAGTGAAGTAAATTAGAGAAAGATAAATATCATATCTCTTATATGTGGAATCTAAAAATATAATATAAATGAATGTATTTACAGAACGGAAATAGACTCACAGACTTAGAAAACAAACTTATGGTTTCAAAAGGGGAAAGGAGAGGGGACGGAGGGATAAATTAAAAGTTTAGGATTAACATATACACACTACTATATATAAAATAGATAAATAGTAAGGACCTACTGCATAGCACAGGGAATTATACTCAGTATCTTGTAATAACCTATAATGGAAAAGAATCTGAAGAATATATATATATGTAAAACTGAATCACTTTGCTACACACCTGAAACTGACACAACGTTGTAATCAACTATACTTCAATAAAAATAAATAAATTTTTTTTAAAAAGAAAAAGGAAAGAAATTTATGCCTTATTTATGAAAAGTCAAGGGTAGTTTGCCTTCAGGCACAGCAAGATCCAGGTGTTTAAAGGATGTCATCAAGCCCCAGAAACTTTCTCAAGTCTGCTTCATCTTTATATGCTCTTTGCCCTCAGGCAGCTTACTCTCTCCAGGTGACAGGGTGCCTGCTGGTAGCTCCAGGTTTACATTATCTTGACAGCTAGGAATGCCAGGGGAAGCTGACTTCTTTTTTCAAATAGCTTCACTAAAAATCCCAGGACTGAGTCTCACTGGCTCACCCCTGCCCCAAAGGAAAACCAGAGGAAGGATAGACAGATGCAGGCTGGGCAAGACCCCCAGATCTCGAAGCAGTGGAGGATGGGGAGGGCAACTGTCTCATGAGGGGTGGAGAAGCCTCCAGATAGTTGAGTGGGATATACTTCGCTGTCTCAGAGACCAGAAAACAAGCACTCAAGCTTTCTAGACTACAAAGATTGAGGAAGGAGGAGCAGGAATTGGAATGCAAGTCTCTTAGGACAAACGACTTCTTCATTTTATTGAGGAGGGAATTAAGGCTCAGAAAAGGGAAGTGACTTGTCCACAGTCACACAACGAGATGGTGGCAGAGTACAGGAGGAGTCCTGGCGCCCTGAGTCCCAGGACCCTTATGTGGTGAGCAGTCACACATCTGAGTACGCATCAAGGTCTTGGAGAGGGATGTACACATTTCCAGGAACCCCTGGGATCACTCACCTTGTGGCAGATGCCACAGCCTGCTAGCACAGGTGGTACTGTCTATCCCAGATATATGCCTAATATTTGGCCCTGGGCCTCATAATATCATTGCAACAGGCTCCTGGGCCCCAGGGCACCAAATGGCTCAAGGATATTGTTATAGGCTGAATTGCATGCTCCCCAAATTCATATGTTGAAGCCCTGACCCCCCAGTACATCAGAATCTATATTTGGAGACAGGGCCTTTCAAGAGGTAATTAAGTTAAAATGAGGCCCTTAGGGTAGGTCCAAATCCAGTGTGACTGGTGTCCTTCCAAGAAGAGAAAAAGTGGACATAAAGAGAGACACCGGGGATGGGTGCACAGAGGAATAGCCATGTGAGGACACAGCGAGAAGGTGGTCATCTGCAAGCCAAGGAGAGAGGCCTCAGCAGAAACCAAACTTACCAACACCTTGATCTTGGACTTCTAGCCTCCAGAAGAAGACAACTTTCTGTGTTTAAACTACCCACTCTGTGGTACTTTGTTATGTCAGCCCCAACAAACGAATACAGACACCAAGTGCTACAGAGAGCAGTTAAGAGTAGGGACAATCGAGAAAAACAGAAACTAAGGGAACAAGAAGGGGTGGGGATGATGGCAACTGAGGGTGAAAATGGGACAGGGAAGGGGGAGGAGTTTGAATGTTGTGGGAACAGAGATACTCAAGCCAGAAAATTCAGTCAACGTCCAGTTTTCTATAGTAATCACCCAGTTTGTATGAATGTTTAAAATTTTTATTTTTAGCAATGAGGTGTGTGCATATGGTCATAAAATTAAACAGTTCAGAGAACTTATAATAAACAGCAGCTGCCTTCTCCCCCCAACACCATCCCCACCCATGTCCTATTCCCCAGAGACCAACCTTTATTAAACTGTTCCTGCTTTTAGCCTTGGCTAACATTTATTGAGCGTGTGCCGTGTGTGTGTCAAGCCCTGTGCTAATCCTTTCATGTACATTGTTTCCCTAAGTGCTCATCATAACCCCATGAGGTAGGTACCATCATTATGCCCATTTTACACATGGGAAAACTAAGGTGTAGAGAAGTTAAGTGATCTGTCCAAGGTCACCCAGTTGGTAAGCAACAGAAATGGAATTTCATCTTGGGATGTTAGACTCCGGACACCTGAGGGCTCCTAATCGTCGTCCTCTGGTTGTTCCTGTCAAAGCTTTATTACCTGTGCTCCTTGATTTATCAACTCTAGACAGTATCTATTGACTTCTTAATGTGATTCATGAGGATTTAGCTCACTTACCCCTTCTGCCTTCTGCCTACAAATCTTCGATAGACATGTTGCAATATTTAGTTCTCTTGTGGGTACCTTTGGGCTTTAAATAATACTCATTAACCTTAATCCTTCAACCCCAGTCTCTACAAACGTTTGTTGATGGGCTGTGTGGGGTCACCTGCGAGTTGGGTGATGGAAAGGCTATCCCAAATTTTGCTTGGATCCATTCCCATCCGCTGTAGCACCCAGCAGGTACTTGATAAATATCTGTGCAATAGAATAAATGCAGGGAAACTTACTACCAAAGGTGGGAGGTGACCAGGCAATCTCAGCCAGGGGAAGGGCATGATAATTGCAGCCTGCAATGTCAGCCTGACTTCTCTGGAGACACAGTCTCCCACTGAGGAGGGAACAAGGAACTATAAAATGGAAATTGAAGGAGAATCGCTACAGAGCAGCTGTCAGGAAGCACTTCCCGCGTGGAGACAGCGATGACCTCGCTGCAAGGTTGTCTGGGCTCACACACCTGGGCCTCTCCTTCCAGCTTGCGGGAGGCCACCAGGGCACTCACACAGGCCTTTGGCCATCTGCCCCTTGTGGGAAACATGGGGTTTTCTGCTAGCACCAGTTCCACAGTGGGCTTTCCGAAAGGGGTGTCAGGGGTTACAGCCTGGGGAGGCTTCTCCCATAGACTGGAGAATCTGGGCCCGCATACCTGTGAAGAGCCCAACAGGTGATGGTAAAGGCCACCTGCCGTAGGGCCTTTGATGCTCTCCTTCTGCCTGTAGCACCCCCTCCCTGTTAGCCTAGCCAATTCTTACTCATCTTTTGCACCTCAGGACAGGGGATGCGGTCTAAAGGAAGCTTTCCAGATCGCCCCAGCTGGGTCACATCCCCTATTACATATCCTTTAAGTATTTTCCCTCCATAGCACTTAGCACAGTTGTAATTTTACATTTACTAGAGTCATTACTTGTATAAAGTCGTCCTCACCCACTAGATTGGGACCATCTCTGCTCACTACTGTATCCCCAGCACCTTGCACAGCACCCAGGACACAGTAGGTACTCAGTAAGCATTTCTTGAATGAATGAATGAAAGAGTGAATGAATGAGTCTTAAACTCCTTAAGTCAAATGGTTCATTTATGGGAGGTTTAGCTTCCTCAAAATCCAGCATCTTTCTTGCTCCTAGAAAAAAGAGGATGAAGCTTTCAGACACTAACCACCCCTGTTCAGTCTCAGGATTTGCCTTCTGAAAATGCAGCAACTCTCCAATAACTCCCATTGACTCCTGGGAGGCATCCTCCCAACCTCCCGAATACACACACATTCCTTTCTCTCCGTTGCTCCTGCCCTCTTCTGGTCTCTTCACTTTCACCTCCTACTTCAGTGATTCTCAGCCCTGGCTGTGGCTGACTGACCAGGGAACGGTATTAGACATTCAGATGCTTGAGTTTCTGATTCAGGGACAGTAGTCTCCTCACTGGTCTCTCAGGGCTCCAGGTTTGGGGTCCTCAATCCACTCACCACGAAGCAGCCTGCCAGAGAGATCTTTCTAGAATGAAAGCCTAGTTATGCTATGCTTCTGCTTAAAACTCCCTCCTGCTTCCCACTGCATTCAGGACAAACTCCAAACTTTCGGAGAGCCTCCCAAGCCCCTGTTCCCCAGGCTTACCTCCTTGTTGGCCTAAGGGCCTAAACAGGCTGGGCCATATTCTTTCCTTCCTCTAAGTCTCGGCACAACTGCTGCCCTGTCCAGTGTTAAAGAAAAATTTATTCTGACACTTGTTAAATTGATAAGGAAGACTGTATTCAGCACTATTGCAGTAGGGGTATTGCAACAGGGGAGAGAGGTAGGGCTCAACTCATGATACAACAGGCAGCTGGGAATTTATAAACAATGAGCAGAGCAAAGGGGTCAATGGATGGAAAATTATTAAGAGGAGGTGGCAAGGGTAGGGGGATTCTTGCTAAACTGGCCTAAAGGGGTTCTCACTAAAGTCAGGCCAAGGGCTTGGACATCAAGGGTGAGGGATGAGGAATTTGATCAGATCTCAAGGGTGACTTGGCAGGAGCCTTTGCTAAGACTGGGCTGGGTGGACCAAAGACAGGATGGGGGCCAAGGTCACGGCCTAGTTGAAAAGAGAACTAAGAGGGGCCTGATGAAAGTTTGGTCAAGGAGAGAGCCTTTGTCACCAGCAACATTTCACTGCTCTCTGTTCCGTGTCTGACAATGTCTGCTTCTCCAAGTTTCCGAAGAGCTGCCTCTCAGAAGTCTTATCCGACACTCCTCCACGGGACACCACTCTCCACCTGTCTGGTGTGAGCATTTATTACATCCTAGCGTACTGATCTGTTTACTAGCCTGCTCCTGAGTTTGACTGTGAGCAACTTGAGGGCACAGACGGTATCTTGAATCTCCAGTGCCTAACACTGTTGGGCCCTCAGTAAATATTTGCTGAATGAATACAGCTTGATGAACACAACTCTCACGGATGACTACTCTGCTCTGAAACAATCAATGGCTCTGCTTGGCCTGCATCAGTGGTTCTTAGCCTTCCGTGAGCGTCAGAATCATCAGCAGGGCTTGTTAAGCACAGAGTGCTGGGTCCCCCTCCGGAGCCTCTGATTCAGTAGGTCAGACTGGGGCCCAAGAATTGGCATGTCTAACGACAGGTGAAGCTGCTGCTGATAGTCAAGAGGGTGCTTTGCTAATCACTGGCCTATAGGATTGGAGCTGATATCATCCCCAAGTGAGGTGCATCACACTCCTTTTAAAATCCAAAGATAAGAAGATTGAATAAGCAAATTTCAGGAGAGGCGTGAAGCAGATATGATCTCATGATCTAGTGACCTCCTTCCCTGCCTGAAGTATAAGATTCTCTTTTTCCCTCTCCCTCTCCCTCTCTCTCGTTTGCAGGCTGGAGTGATAGCTCAAGATTTCACTTCCTTGTCCCGTGCTTCATCTGCCGTGGGAGGGCCTGCCTTCCAGCCCCCTCTGCCGGGCCCGGTGCCAGGCTGAGAGAGGGGACTGCAGCCCCCAGGATGCCGACTGGCATACTAACGCAGGGTACCTCTCCCATCTCAGCCCCCATGACCGGCTCTTGCTGCAAACGGATTCAGGGGGCAGAGACAGCCGGATAGGGGTCGTGACCCAAGCAGGCTGCCCACAATGACTCTACCCAGCCCCAGGGGGGCCAGGGTGCTACTGCTTGCAGGGCACGTGGACAGAGCTGGGATGTGCAGCCTGTGGTCCTCACACGTGTGTGTGAGGCTTTCGGAGGGTGGGGCAGAGTCAAGTGTGGAAGAGAAAGGGGGCCGTGTCAGGAGCCAGGGCTGGGGGCCAGCTCTCCGCACATTGCCAAGTGCCAGGGAGGAGCTCCCAAATTTCAAAGGTTAAATTTGAATTTGCCCTTCCAGGTCACAATGAAAGAATATTTGTCAAGACAGGAAGTTAGAACATGTTTGTTTGTTTGTTTGTTTTGTGTTTTTTTTTACAGTTTGTTACCTTAATTTCTATCGTCTAACTATTCAGGCATGTGCTATGTGGGCCTCCATTTATACCCTTGCTCAGGCCCTGCAAATGTTTGGGGTGGGCCTGACTGCGGGAGTGACAGGGTAAGGTGAGCAGCCTGTGGAAGCAGAACTGTTCCCTGAGGGTCTGTGCTGTTCCCCAGGGCCAGAATCATCACCTGGAAGCCCAAGGTACCCCTGCCTTCCTTGGGACTGGCCCGTACCCCTCAAAAGCACCTGGAGAGATTTCACCCTGGAGGTGTGGGTGAAAACACGTTCCACACTTAAATGACAACAACTTTGTCTGCTCACTGAGATCAAGGAAGGGGCCTGGACCTGGGAGGTTTAGATCTGGCATTTCCATCAAGTTGGCAGATGCTGGGCAGGGGTGCAGAGTCAGACAAACCTCAACGCTGCCACTTCCCAGATATATTTCCTTTGGCAAGTCACCGCTCTAAACGTGTTTTCTTGCTTGTTAAATGGAGGTAGCTGTAGTGCCTACACACGGAGGGATTACGTCAAAGCCTTTAGTGCGGGTGGGTACTTAGTATTAGCTGTTATTTGGGATTTCCTGGTTTAGCCCATCCCTATTTGATGTGGCTTCCTCCCCAGTCAACCCCACCATTGGCAGAGTTTGACAAGTTGAAAAAGTTTGTCCTCTGGGTTCCTGGCTTTCCCTTTAGACATTCTTTGTGTGTGGGTACCGCCCTGAATTTATTTCAGGGGCCCGCAATGCTCATCTTACAGATCAGGTATTCTTATCAATGCAGAGCCTTAGGTTCCTGCCTCAGAGATTCTGATTCACCAGATCAGGGCTGGGTCCAGGAACCTGCATTTTAATGAGCTCCCCATATGATTCTCAGAAAAGAGGCATCTCTTGGAGAAACACTGTGATTGGGAAAGTAGACTGAAAGGCCAAATCAAGAGCAGCCTCTGGGAGACAGGTTCCTGTTCAATTTGAAGCACTTTTCTAAGAGTCAAAGCTGCCCAAGAATGGAATCAGCTGCCCTAAGAAGTGAGCCCCCGTCAAGAAAGGTGTGCAAGAAAATGCCAGATAAATACCTGACAGAGTTAGACAAGGACTAAAACCTTAGCACAGGAATTGGAGTTTATGGCCGTGAAAACCTCTGAGATTCCATCTTCTTTTTCATGTCAGGAAGTGCTCTGTTAGTCCTTCATACCGTGTCACCATGCTCCCTTTCCCAGGGCAATCTGGGTTCGAGTCTCATGCTCGAGAATGGAAGGAATGCGTTTGTGTCCTGGACAGGAAGCTGGCGAGGAAGTTCATTCCAGGCTGCCCCACTCAACTGTGCCGACAGAGGGACCCCTCATCTCGACTTCTGGGCAGGAAAGCCCTGTCTCCGGCCTCTTGTACCCCCTGACCCCCGCCTCTCCCCCTTCTCCATCCCCACACGTGGTTTAGAAAAGGAGCTGGACGCCAGGGAGGCTGTGGAGGCAGTCTGAGACTGTGCTCAGGGGACGACGTGGAGACGCCGAGCTGCAATGACTGTGCCTAACGCCGCGTGTAATCACCGCCATGTGTCTCTGTCAAGAGATCATGTGCGCTTCAGTGCGGCCCCTGGAAACTCCCCCGTCAGGACCCTCTGAGCCGAAGACAAATGGACAAGTTAGGAGAGTGATGAATTCTGCTGTCCTTCTGTTGTCAGACGCCCCTCGCAGCAAAGCAGCTCAGCCGGGGACAAGGGCAGAGGGCGCCCCAGCAGTCAAGTTCTGGGGGACTGGGGTGTGTGGTCACCCCCCAAGTACATTCTCTCAAAGAGGGGCCTGGCCAGTCATTTGTTTGAGCAGATGGGTTGACGTGCCATTTCTTAAGGAGCTTGAGAGAGTAGTCGGGGGAGTGGGAGAGCAGGAGGTTCTTTTATCTGCTCATCTGGCCACCAATGGGCAATGAGAGGCCCACACCCCACCTGTGTCTGGCCCTAGGCTAGCTCCCCAGATGTCTAAACCTGGCTAGCTCTCTTCTCACCAGGGTTCTAGAAGCCAGCAGAAAGTATTCCCCCAAGCTGAGCTCCGCAGGTGTCCTTGGAGACATAATACCTCTGAGCCAAAGGTGAGCATTTCCTCCTGGGACAGGGCCGCTCTCCCCATTCAAGGGCACTGGATCTGTCTCTTCAGGCCCCTGACACCTTTGAAAAACTGTTGTAGGAGTGATGGCCACATATTGCGCACCTACTATGTGCCACAGTGCAACGAAGAGTGCCACAGGCATAACCTCAACTGTTCCTAAACATAAAACTATTAGCTCCTTGTCGCAGATGACAAAAATAAGGCACAGGATGGTTACGTGACTTGCCCAGGTCTGTGTGACTTTAAAATCCACCATCATTTGGGTTGGCAGGGAGAATGACAGTGAATAAGCATGTGGACTCCGAATCGGACCCGCTGTGGACGAATCAAGGCTCTGGCTCCTACTAGTTATCAGGAGGGTTACTTTAACCTCTCTAAACCTTAATTTTTCTCTCTGTAAAATGGGAACAGTAATAATAATACCTGCTTATTTGTATTTGTGGTGGGCAGAATAATGGTCCCCCAAAGGTGTCCATATCCTAATCCCTAGAGGCTGTGAATACGTTACCTTACATGACAAAAGGGATTTTTGCAGGTGTGATAAAGTTAAGGACCCGGACGTGGGGGCACTATCCTGCATTATCTAGGTGGGCTCCATATGATTTCAAGGGTCCTTCCAGGAGGAAGGCAGGAATGTTAGAATCAGAGAGGGCGAGAGAGAGATTTGAAGATGCTGCGCTGCTGGCTTTGAAGACGGTGGGAGGGGCCATGCAGGCAGTCTTTAGAAGCTGGAAAAGGCAAGGAAACAGATTCCCTTCTAGAGCCTCCAGAAGGAACACAGCTCTGCTGACACCTCGATTCTAGCCCAGTGACAGCCATTTCAGATTTCTGATATCCAGGACTGTGTTGTGTGTTTTAAACCACTAAGTTTGTGGTAGCTCGTTACTGCAGCAATAGGAAATTAATAAAGTATTACTATGAGTTTAAAAAATTAGTAAAACGGGGCTTCCCTGGTGGCGCAGTGGTTAAGAATCCGCCTGCCAATGCAGGGGACATGGGTTCAAGTCCTGGTCCAGGAAGATCCCACATGCTGTGGAGGAACTAAGCCTGTGAGCCACAACTACTGAGCCTGTGCTCTACAGTGCGTGTGCCACAACTACTGAGCCCGTGTGCCACAACTACTGAAGCCTGTGCGCCTAGAGCCTGTGCTCTGCAACAAGGGAAGCCACTGCAATGAGAAGCCTGCGCACCACAAAGAAGAGTAGCCCCTGCTCGCCACAACTAGAGAAAGCCTGCCCGCAGCAACAAAGACCCAACGCAGCCAAAAATAAATAAATACATAAATTAAAAAAAGAAAGTTAAGGACTAGTAATAACCAATTAGAAAATGTAAAAGAAAAAATATTCTATTCATAATAGCAAATCTATATGAAATTGGGATTAAAAAAAATTAGTAAAACGACAGATACATGGGGTTGGTTTTATAAAAGTTCCCTGTAAATGCCGCCTCCTGGTTTTACTATAAGCTTCTTAGTATCTTACACATCATTGTATTCCAAACATAATTTGTTATAACGCTTGGCACATAATAGGTGCTTTTAGTATTTGGTGGACGAATGGTGATTGAATTCACTAAAAAGCGGTGTTGGGGGCAATTCCTGGAAATGCTGGTAAAGACCAGAGTTCTGCATATGGAGTATGAGAGATAACTATGACAGTGATTGAAGTGGTCCCAAATTTCACTCTGGTTAAGGTATTGATGGCTCTGATTCAGATCCTGATGGCTCTCTGCACAGAGTGACACATTAAATAATTAGCAGTCTTTACCAAGGATTTTACTAGGTATACCTTGATACAGAGAAGACAGCAGCTCCAGACTCATGTTCTACAGGAAGTCCTCACTCTAGCGCATTGTGATAGGTGTTCGTTGGAACTCTTGGTTACATGTGGTAGGAATCCAAGTCAAATGTACCCAAGAAATAAACAAACAAATTCAGTAACCAAAAATGTAAAAACCAAACACGACCTGAATTTATTGGCTAACATAACTGAAAAACTCTAGAAGTAGGTCTAACTACAAGTACTGTTGGATTCAGGCATTTGAATGATGTCATCAGGATTTGTTCTCACTACCTCTTAGCTTTGCTTTGCTTTGGTTGACTTCATTTTCAGGCAGGCTCTGCCCCTGTGTAGACCCCAGAAAATCGAGACTTGCATGTTACCAGCTTAGCAACCTCCAGAAAAAGAGCCTCTCTTTCTCAGCAGCTGTAGCAAAAGTCTTGGGATGGATTCGGATTGCTCCAACTTGAATCAGATGCCCATTCCTGAACCAATTATTGTAGCCAGGGAGCCAGAACATTCTGTGGTTAGACCTAGGTCACGTGCTGACCATGGAGATGAGACAATGTCACTAGAGCCACATGGACTGAGAGTAAGAGAGGAGTGGTCCCCAAAGGAGATGGAGGAACTGTTAGCAGAGAATGGGAGCTGATGTTGGGCAGGTACAAACTACAGAACTTTCTTTCCCAAGATCATGTAGAGGATAGGAGGTAGAAAGAGTATTAAAACCCAGCCTCTTGAATCTCAAAGAAATCTGGTTCTTAAGTCAAATAGGCTAGAGTGTGAGGGCTGGATCTGCAGATAAAACTCTCAAGCTTCACTGGATTTCCCGGAAAAATAATGAGGAGCATGGGGGTGGAGAGCTGCAGAAACAGACACTTCCTGTTCTGATGAGAAACTCAGACTCTCAGAATTGGAAGGCCACCAAGTCTAACCTTTCCCTTCTCTTTACAACATCCTCTTCAGGTGGCTGGACAGCCACTGCCTGGGTGCCACCAGGGACAGGAAACACACTCCTTTTTTGAGGCAGTCATTTTTTGATACTTCTGACCATTAAAAATAAATATCCCTATTTTGAATCCAAGCTGTCTTCCTGTAGCTTCTGTCTTCTTGTCCTGGGAGTCACAGAGAACAAGTCAAACTCCTTTGGTATGGCCCAGAATAAAAAAGCATAGAGACTGAAGGTCAGAAGAACATGGTTCTGATGCAGGTCCTCTAGTAGGAAAGCAAGGAAAATGTGATCAAATGCAAGCACAAATGTGAAAATACTTTGCATGTCACAGATCATCATCATCATCTGTAGGCACTAAAGGTATTATCTGAATTTATTCCTTTTTTTTTTGGGTTCGCGGGCCTCTCACTGTTGTGGCCTCTCCCATTGCGGAGCACAGGCTCTGGACGCGCAGGCTCAGCCGCCATGGCTCACGGGCCCAGCCGCTCCGCGGCATGTGGGATCCTCCCGGACCGGGGCACGAACCAGTGTCCCCTGCATCGGCAGGCGGACTCTCAACCACTGCGCCACCAGGGAAGCCCTCAATTTATTCTTATAGTATTTGAGATAAATACTATTATTATTTCTATTACACAGATGAGAAAACTGATGCCACCAGAGCTTAAGTCACATGTCCCAGGTCACACAGCTAATTTAAGTGGCAGAGTTGGGATGTGGATTCCAGTTCTGGCTCTGCCACTTCAATTACTGTGGTTCCCACATGTTTCTCCTTATGCAACACATCACCTACAAGAAAGATGCGACAGCGGGCATTGCTTTAATTGATTCAGCCTAAAGACTCTTGAGTTGCTGGGTACATTTAGTTCTTCACTCTTTCATAAGGTTGCTGAGCAGTTCTTGGCTTCCCTGTCCTCTTTGTGGGATAGAGAAAGCCACTGAACGTGCGAGCGTCAGCCAAGAGCAGCCCCCCAGCCAAAGGCCCCCTTGTAGCCAAATGTCCTGTGGAAGATGTTTTCCCAAACAAATCCTTCCCTCATCCCTGGTCCAGAGATTAACCCACAGGCAGCACTCCAGATAGAGAGAAAAACGAAGGAGAAGGAAATGCATATTACAAGAGCATAAAAAGGACCAAGATCTGTTTACTCAGATTGGGAAACAGATTCCAGGAACAATGTGTCTGCTCCAGTGTAATTATCCTGAAAATAGTCGGCATTTTACTCAGCTCCAAAACTCATAAAGAGGCTTCAGAGAGATGGATGCTCTGGGGGCTGTGTTATCAAAAGAGACTTAAGAGGTAAGGTTTGTAGATCAAACTCAGCTCTTAACTGAATCAGCAAAAAAGTAAAAAATAAATAAAAAGGGAGTTTTATGAAACAGGAGGATATATTTTGGATATGCAGATTGAAAAGAAAGGGTAGAAACTGACCCAGATACCTGGCAGAATATCTCTGCACTGCTGGCTAGTATTAGTGAGAGTGGAAAGAAATGAAGTTATTGGAATTATAAACCCCTAGCTTGGAAGAAACATGGAGTTTCCATCTGTTCTATCTTTTTCACATTTGATTCAACTTATTTTTTCAATAAATAATGATTAAGGCACTGTGTTAAGCTCTGGAGATGCAATAGAGAAGATAACACAGTCCTTCCTTCAAGGAGCTTACCATCCCCACGTGCATCCCAGGGTTAGAGGCTCAAGCCCCTACCAGCCCAACTTAGCGGAAAGTGTCAATTCCCTACCACCACCCAACCCCATACCCCTCTTTATTTTTCTGGGAAGTCCCATGGGGCTTAGTAGTTTAGTAACAGAGTCAACCTTCACATTTCAGCCGATTTCACCTTAGAACTGATTAGTTTGGGATTTAGGAGGCTGGATTCCAGTCCTTTTTCTGCCTCCTACTCTCTATGTGATCTTGGGAAAGAAAATTCTATTCCTACATGGAAGGGAACGGAGCCTTGGGGAAGACTTTCCTCCACTTGATTCCCAATCCCCACGATATGTTTAAATCTTGATCCTTCCATCCACAAGCTGTGTGCCCGTGAGCAAGTTGTTTAACCCCACTGTTCTCGGTGTCATCATATGTAAAATAGGACTTTGTTTTTGTTAAGATAAATGCATGTGAAATGTTTACAATAGTGGCAGTTATATAATAAACATTCGACAGCCATGAACTATTATTAGAACACTGTGGACAATTTTTCAAAGTATGGATCACCATTTATTATAAATTATTTATATGTTTAAGTGGCTCTTAGATTTGTATCTGTCTCTCCCGTTAGACTGTAAACTCTATATGGGCTGTTTTACTTATTGTTATATTCTCAGTGTCCACCTCGGTGACTGGCATATAATAGGAGCTCAATAAATATTTGTTTAATGGGTTAATCAATGAATGCATTTCTTCCCCAGTCCATCTCAGATTGCAGAGGAAAGAAGAATCTGATGGACTGCCAGAGCATCTGCTCCCCGAGGTTTTGTCAAACAAGTTCCAACAGCTGTTTGTGCTAGAGGCCACCGTAAAAAGCATTCTTAAAAGTGAGAGGGAAAGAACAGCAGTAACGGAGAGATCTACGGCCCAGATGGGCTCCTGGATCTGTGGCTGCAGCTAGACTCAGGGGATAGAAAGGGGAAGGGTGGGAAGGTAGAGGCAGGGGCTGAGGAAGGGAAGCAGAGGCATAATTTTGAATCAGAGACAGAGAAAGATACTCAGAGAGGCAGAGACAGTCATCCAGAAAAGCCCTCCATTGTTGACAGACACAAAGACAGAGTAGGAGAAGGAAGGGAGGGAAGACAAGTGTTTGAACGGGCAGCTAATTCCCCAAATCCCTGAGGGGTTTCGAGAGATAGAGAGTAATGCAGCCTTCAGCCTTGGCTGGTTGATTTACCACCAGCGAGAGTTGGACCACACTGGAGCTGGGAACATGAGGCGGCTGTGTAGCCCCCAAACTTGCCCGGGACTTCCTGGGAGAACAGGATGGTGAGCAGGTTAAAGGATGGAGGAGCTACCTGCTCTAATGGGACATGAACAGTTCTCGGGGGCAGGGAAATCACGGTATGGAGGACTTAGAGTGCCTCTTTAATTACCCTCACGTCTAATTGGGAGCCACACAGGAGGTTCTGACTCAAAAGACTGATCCATCCTCCCTCCCACCCTCCCACCTTTCCTTCCTCCCTCCCTTCCTTCCTTCCTTCCTTCCTTCTTTCCTTTCTGATTTACTGAGCCTCCAGAAGGTACTAGGCCATCAGGAATGCAAAGATTAAATAAGACACGATTCTTAACTTTTTTTTTTTTTGCGGTACGCGGGCCTCTCACTGTTGTGGCCTCTCCCGTTGCGGAGCACAGACTCCGGACACGCAGGCTCAGTGGCCATGGCTCACGGGCCCAGCCGCTCCGCGGCATGTGGGATTTTCCCGGACCGGGCCACGAACCCGTGTCCCCTGCATCGGCAGGCGGACTCTCAACCACTGCGCCACCAGGGAAGCCCACGATTCTTAACTTTTAAAGAGCTCTCAGTGGTATAGCATAAAGAGAAGAAAAGCAGGGAGCCGAATAAAAGTTACAGTGAAAGACCATTTATATACTCAATTTTTAATTTTTTTATTTGTTCATGATACATGTTGTTTAACACATACTTACAGCCGAAAATGTAAAACAGATTTGGCAGAGGTAATCCAACTTCTGACTGAGGTTGCTGGGAGATGAGGTGGAGAGAAAATGAAATCATCTTTAGATGAGCAATATGTTGCTTATTTTATTTTTAAGAAATTTGACAAATATTTTTTGAATTGTCATTTTTAGATGGTGGATGCTTGGTTATTTGGTATATGCTGTTCTTTTATAATTCTCAGTTAGAAAAAAAGCTCAAGAAATTGAATACTTGATTGTAATTCTGTGATACAAGCCATTTTTCTATTTTTCTTATTCCACATTAATCCCAGAAGAGGGAAGCAGCAGGGATGATCAGAGGTAAAACGTAATCATTCTCTTTCATACCCCCAGTCCATCTATCCTCCAGTCCATATTTTCAGGAACAAATTCTCCAGGACTGAATCAAATAAGCTACTCCATGCAAAGTAAGATAAAATAATACTTGTTCCATGAAATATTTGCACCTTTTCTAGAGACTTCCAGAAGTTAGGAACTAGGACACCCTAGTTTGCAGGGAAGCGATACAATGAAAAGAGCACAGACTTTGGAGCCCAACAGAGCTGGAACAGGGGCCCCTAGGTAGCTGTCTGACCTTGGGAAAATTACTATGTCTCTCTGAACTTTAGTCCCCTCATGTGTAAAATGGGTACAATAATACTTCCCAAGGTTGTTGTGAGGTTTAAATGACCACGTGGAAGTTAAGTGTCTAGTAAACCCAGTATGTTTATCTAGAAACCATTAGATTCTTAGCACATGTTAGTCCCTTCTTTCTGACAGGTAGAATTTCCTCAGTGACATCTGAAATATGGCTCCAAGGGCCAACTTAGTAAATGGCCATAGTTGCCAGGACTTCCTCTGTCTTAAAAAAAATCTTCCCTCATGGAGAAAACAGAGTTATAAGTGGCAGAGATGGTGTAGACACTGGGCCTAAACAAGTCATGGGCTTAGGAGAAGGCAGGAGTTCGAGGATCATAGAACAACAGACCTGGAAGTGACATCGCTGGTCCTCAGGCACTAGCTCCAAAACCTCTCTGTGCATCACCTGGGAAGGTTGTAAATCACACAGATTCTTGAGCCTCAGATCAGGATGCTTGAGAATGGGACTCAGGAATCTATTTTTCTGAGAAAATTCCCCCTAAAATGCAAATTTTTAAAAAGGACATATCTTTTTAATCCATCCAATGGCAAAAAAATTTTTTGATAATGTCAGATGTTGGTAAGGGTATGGGGAAATATGTGCTCTAACCACTGCTTGTGGGTGCAGCCACTTTGGAGGGTAATTCAGATTGTACAAACCCTGATGCCCTGTGATCCAAGTCATGGGACTCTGCACAAAAAGGAGGGTCCAAGGATGCTTGTTGTAGGATTGTTTCAAATAGTGAAAAGTTGGGAACAAACTAAAGTTCATCAGAGAGGTATGTCTGAATAAACTGTGATAGATCTGTATCTTGCAAGTTAACAAGAATGAGATGAATTTCTAAATACTGATTGAGAAAGACCCCCAAGAAGTACTGTGTTCAAAAAAAACAAGGTGCAACATCATCATACAGTGTGACTTTTGTGTAAAAACAGAAACAAGGAAGTAGGTGATACTATATACATTCGATGGCTACCATTACGTTTATAAATATATAGAAAAAGATCTGAAAGATACATACTGATCTGATACCTAGAAGGACTGGGGGATGGTGGAAAAGGATATTTTAGCTTTATATATTATGTCTTAACTTTTTACCAGGAGAACGTAAGTCTAAATTCAGGCTGCTATAACAAAATAGAATAGAATGGGTAGTTTATAAACAACAAAATTTATTCTCACAGTTCTGGAGGTTCAGAGTGTGAGATCAGGGTGCCAGTATCTTTGAGGTCTGATGAGAACCTCTTCTGGGGTGCATCTGCCCATTTCTTGTTGTATCCCTACATGGCAGAAGGAGCTAGCTACCTGTCTGGCCTCTTCTCACAAAGGCACTAATCCCATTCATGAGGGCTCCACCCTCATAATGACCTAAATACCTCTCAAAGATCTCACCTCTAAATACCATCACATTGGGATTAGAATTCCAGCATATAAATTGTGTGTGGGGGACACAGACATTCAGTTCTTTGCAATATTGATTCATTACTTAAGTAGATAGCTTTGAAAGAGCTATACTGAGCCATAATTGTCATATGATAAATTGCTCATAGTGGGCTTCCCTGGTGGCACAGTGGTTGAGAGTCTGCCTGCCAATGCAGGGGACACGGGTTCGTGCCCCGGTCTGGGAAGATCCCACATGCCGCGGAGTGGCTGGGCCTGTGAGCCATGGCCGCTGAGCCTGTGCGTCCAGAGCCTGTGCTCCGCAACGGGAGAGGCCGCAACAGTGAGAGGCCCGCATACCGCAAAAAAAAAAAAAAAAAAATTGCTCATAGTTAATCTGATAAGTTAGGGCACATGTACACACGTGTGAAACCATCATTATAATCCAAATCATGAACGTGTTAGTCACACTGAAAAGTTTCCTCATGTGACAAAGTTCTGTCCAATGACACAAACAGACATACAGGAAGAAAAGACCTCTTCTTTGTTGAGTGTTGTTTCTACCAATGATGCCTGGAATAGTGTCAGCCAACGTGTGACCCAGAGAAAGCATAGTTCACTTTGGAACAAAACCAAAATGCATGAGGATGGCAGATGGGAAAAGTGGGAAGAACCTGGGTTCTTAACTAACTTGCCCTGGAACTACCTTACTTTGGAACTTCTGGTTATAAAGCAGAATAAAGTGTTCTTTATTGTTTAAGCCTATTTGAGTTGGGTGTTCTGTTACTTAGAGCCAAAAAAGCACCCAAAGAGATGTGCTTTGAGAATTAAGGGAGGGTTGGTGTCCTTACCTTAGAAAGGAGAAAATCAGAAATCCAGAGCAAAGGTCATGAGGCAGTCAGAGATGTCTAGCAGAGCAAAGAACTGCTCAAGTTAGGATGTGACATGGGACAGCCCGGAGAGATGGCTAGAACATTTAACCATTCCTCCTGGGTACCCATAACATCACTTGGGAAGATGTGCAGTGGACTTCCTGAAGGCAAGGTAGAAGGGAGCTTGGACTATGGTTATTGGGCATTGAAGAGAAGTGGGACCCCAGACAATTATGGAGCTGGAGGCATCTGGGTTACCCTCGAACACCCTGACTCCCAGTTTCCCCACCTGTTAAAAGCGTATAATAGTTTCCTCCATGACTACCTACAGGGTTATTGTGAGAATGAAGGACAATCTGAGACAAGACAGGAAGGGCTGCAAAAATCAAACACACAGCCCAAATGTTCATCTCTACCTTTTGCTTTCTACATGTCAGAGCAAATCTATTGAACCAAGTTGTCTGGATATCTCTGAGAAACTGCTATGTACAGTTTATGAGCCTTGGCTACAAGCAAGCCAGAAGTTTTTCAAAAAGACAGATCCTTCCTTAGACCCACTGGCAACATGTCAGTGAACTTTCTTTCTGTGTTTGGGCATGTGGAGAAGAATGTAATCAGAGAGTATCTGGACGTGTTTGCAGTGTGCCTGTGTGTGTGTGTGTGTGTGTGTGTGTGTGTGTGTGTGTGTTTGCATGTACAGGGATAGCAGAGTGCAGCCGAAGCACAGTCAGAATCAGGCAGACTTGAGTGCGAGTCCAAACTCTTATTTCCCAGCTCCCTGACCTTGAAGACATTCTTTAACCTTTCTGAGCCTCAAGTTCTTCACAAGTAAAATGGGGCTGCTGTGACTTGAAAGCTGAACTTTAAAGTGCTCTGCAGGAACATTAAAAGGATCATACGCCATGATCAAGTGGGGTTTATCCCAGGAATGCAAGGATTCTTCAATATATGCAAATCAATCAGTGTGATACGCCATATTAACAAATTGAAGGAGAAAAACCATATGATCATCTCAATAGATGCAGAAAAAGCTTTTGACAAAATTCAACACCCACTTATAATAAAAACTCTCCAGAAAGTAGGCATAGAGGGAACTTACCTCAACATAACAGAGGCCATATATGACAAACCCACAGCCAACGTCACTCTCAATGGTTAAAAACTGAAACCATCTCCACTAAGATCAGGAACAAGACAAGGTTGCCCACTCTCACCACTATTATTCAACATAGTTTTGCAAGTTTTAGCCACAGCAATCAGAGATGAAAAAGAAATAAAAGGAATCCAAATCAGAAAAGAAGAAGTAAAGCTGTCGCTGTTTGCAGATAACATGATACTATACACAGATAATCCTAAAGATGCTACCAGAAAACTACTAGAGATGATCAATGAATTTGGTAAAGTAGCAGGATACAAAATTAATGCACAGAAATCTCTTGCATTCCTATACACTACTGATGAAAAATGTGAAAGAGAAATTAAGGAAACACTCCCATTTACCATTGCAACAAAAAGAATAAAATACCTAGGAATAAACCTACCTAAGGAGACAAAAGACCTGTATGCAGAAAACTGTAAGACACTGATGAAAGAAATTAAAGGTGATACAAAGAGATGCAGAGATATACCGTGTTCTTGGAGAAAAGGCAGTCTCTTCAATAAGTGGTGCTGGGAAAACTGGACAGCTACCTGTAAAAGAATGAAAATTAAAACACTCCTTAACACCATATATAAAAATAAATTCAAAATGGATTAAAGACCTAAACGTAAGGCCAGAAACTATAAAACTCTTAGAGGAAAACATAGGCAGAACACTCTATGACATAAATCACAGCAATATCCTTTGTGACCCACCTAGAGAAATGGAAATAAAAACAAAAATATACAAATGGGACCTAATGAAACTTAAAAGCTTTTGCATAGCAAAGGAAACCATAAACAAGATGAAAAGACACCCTCAGAATGGGAGAAAATATTTGCAAATGAAGCAACTGACAAAGGATTAATCTCCAGAATTTACAAGCAGCTCATGCAGCTCAATATGAAAAAAACAAACAACCCAATCCAAAAATGGGCAGAAGACCTAATTAGACATTTCTCCAAAGAAGATATACAGATTGCCAACAAACACATGAAAAGATGCTCAACATCACTAATCATTAGAGAAATGCAAATCAAAACTACAATGAGGTATCACCTTACACCGGTCAGAATGGCCATCATCAAAAAATCTACAAACAATAAATGCTGGAGAGGGCGTGGAGAAAAGGGAACCCTCTTGCACTGTTGGTGGGAATGTAAACTGATACAGCCACTATGGAGAACAGTATGGAGGTTCCTTAAAAAACTAAAAATAGAGCTACCATACGACCCAGCAATCCCACTCCTGGGCATATACCCTGAGAAAACCATAATTCAAAAAGAGTCATGTACCACAATGGAGATGCTGCACGGAGACCCTCTGCACCCCTGCAGAGTGGCGCGGAGCGTGCGGGCCGCAGTCTGCAGCCTGCATGCCATCTCTGCGCCCAACGCGCCCTGCCCGCCGCGGCCCTGGGGACTGCGAGCGCACACCATCAGGGCACAGCACACTGGACTGGCTCTGCTGTCGGGTCATAAATTCACAGACACACATGAATGGTTAACAACAGAAAACGGTGTTGGAACAGTGGGAATCAGCAATTTTGCACAGGAAGCTTTGGGAGATGTTGTTTACTGTAGTCTGCCTGAAGTTGGGACAAAATTGAACAAACAAGAGGAATTTGGTGCTTTGGAAAGTGTGAAAGCTGATAGTGAACTCTATTCTCCTCTATCAGGAGAATTAACTGAAATTAATGAAGTTCTAGCAGAAAATCCAGGACGTGTCAACAAATCTTGTTATGAGGATGGTTGGCGGATCAAGATGACACTCAGACCTAGATGAACTAATGAGTTCATATGAGAAAGCATATGAGAAATACATAAAATCTATTGAGGAGTGAAAATGGAACCCCTAACTAGTTTAAAACAGTTTAAAAAAAAAGAGTCATGTACCACAATGTTCATTGCAGCACTATTTACAATAGCCAGGACACGGAAGCAATCTAAGTGTCCATTGACAGATGAAAGGATAAAGAAGATGTGGCACATATATACAATGGAATATTACTCAGCCATAAAAAGAAACAAAATTGCATTATCTGTAATGAGGTGGATGGACCTAGACTCTGTCATACAGATGAAGTAAGTCAGAAAGAGAAAAACAAATACCGTATGGTAACATATATATATGGAATCTAAAAAAAAAAAGTTTATGAAGAACCTAGGGGCAGGACAGGAATAAAGACGCAGACGTAGAGAATGGACTTAAGGACACAGGGAGGGGGAAGGGTAAGCTGTGACGAAGTGAGAGAGTGGCATGGACATATCTACACTACCAAACATAAAATAGATAGCTAGTGGGAAGCAGCTGCATAGCACAGGGAGATCAGCTCGGTGCTTTGTGTCCACCTAGAGGGGTGGGATAGGGAGGGTGGGAGGGAAACGCAAGAGGGAGGGGATATGGGGATATATGTATATGTATAGCTCGTTCACTTTGTTATACAGCTGAAACTAACACAACGATGTAAAGCAATTATACTCCAATAAAGATGTTAAAAAAATAAATCAAGTGCTCTGCAGGCATAAGAGTGTATCTGAGATGTGTATGAATGAACCTGCATATGTTATGTGTCTTTCAGTTTGTGTGTGTCAGAGCGGGGGCGGGGGGGAAGTGGATGTGAATAATGTGTGTAGGAGGTAGACAGGTGGGTGTGTATATTTATATATATGGGTGGTATATCTGATTGTGTGTTTAGTTAATGTGTGAGAGGGAGGGAGAGAGGGAGGATGGAAGAATAAGGGATCAGTAAGAAAGGAAAGGCTGGAGGAAGGAAATTAGGAAGGAAAGCGGGAAACCAGACAGTGTGAGACCAGATCTTGCTGTTCTTTCTGGAAGCCTCTGCCAGCTCCAAGGATGCAGACTGGAATTGGTTCAGAAACCTCAGGGACTCTCTCTGGAGCCAGTCCATCTGCTGGCTTCTTTCTTCCAGGATCACCTCTCAGCACTTATCCCAGGAGGCTGGGACTGAGGAAGTGTATGTTCCGAGTGGCAAGGTGCATCTCCTTGGTTCTCCAATAGGTAGGGGGCTACTCTGTCTCTGGGTGCTTTACCTCATCTGCACCTGAGCCCCTGGGTCACCCCTAAAACCAGGCTCGCCTCTGCTTGCTGCCCACAATTTCCACATCAGCCTGCTTCTCGCTACCTCCCTTCCTCTGAGCTCTCCCATTCCTCCAGGCCACCCTGCTCACGGCCACCAGGCTTGCACTCATAAGATATAGGGTGCCCCATTGCCCTCTGCCTAGAAAGCTGTTCACGGCTCTGGGCATGACCTGTCCCTCTGATTTTTCAAGCTGGGCTCAAATATCCCCTCCTCAGGGCTTCCCTGGTGGCACAGCGGTTGAGAGTCTGCCTGCCGATGCAGGGGACACGGGTTCATGCCCCGGTCCGGGAGAATCCCACATGCCGCGGAGCGGCTGGGCCCGTGAGCCATGGCCGCTAAGCCTGCGCGTCCGGAGCCTGTGCTCCGCAACGGGAGAGGCCACAACAGTGAGTGCGAGGCCTGCGTACCGCCAAAAAAAAAAAAAAAAAAAAAAAAAAATCCCCTCCTCAGTGAGGTGTGCTCTGACCTCTCAGCCTACAGCAACACTCTTCTCCTCCTTGAACTATCCATAAAAAAAATTCTATAGCACTTTTAGTGGTGAAAAATAACATACCCACAGCAAAGTAGAAGAACATAGGTATAAAAAGCATGGTGGTTGGTTATAAACAGAACACCCATGTAACCGCCAGCCCCATTAAGAAATAAACTATTGCCTGCACCCTAGAAAGAGGCTCTCCTGCATCCCTGAATGGCGCCCCCCAGGCACACTCCCTTCTTCCTTCCTTAAGGTAACCACTACCTTGACCTTTTGGTAATCCCATCTGTGCTATTAAGCTATTGTCTCCGTGCTTTCAATCAAAATTCTAATCTCTGCTTTGTGATGTTAAGCCTGGGACCTTGCAAGGCACTTTGCTCACCACCAGCTCAGTTCCTCTTAGAAGCTGCCAACAGGGGGGCATGAGAAGGAGAGAGCTGGCCTGGAGAAGGGCAAAAGGACTTGCTTTTTCCTCTTCGCTTTCTGTACCTGTCAGCGTCACCACAGCAAATGCAGATGAAATATAAAAGCAGGCAATTGCCTTCCCAGTCTTCATTCTTTTGCTTTTCTAGAACCTACACCCTGATCTTGGGGAACCAGCCTTATTTGGGTGAGGTGAGGACACAGGAGAATTGGGGAGTTTTAAGTTAGATGTCAGCCATACAGAGACACATAATGTCCATGGAGCAAAGTTTGAGACCTCTTATTAAAGCCCAGGTTCCTCATCTGTAAAACAGGAACGAGCCGTTCTCACTAACTGTTGTATGAAGTGAGATCACATGCATAAGGGCCGATCACATCACGCATGCTAAGTGGTCATAAGATGAGAACTCCTGTTAATGCTATTATCGTGGCTGTGAGTGGGCCCTGTCCCCGCGGGAGGGCTCCTTCAGCAAGCCCGGTCGTTGGGAGGAAGAAGCAGGTCACTTGGATCCAGGGCCTTTGGGCGGTGAGCTTTGGGTGGGTGGCTGGTGGGAGCAATGACCAGCCTGAGACATAATCAGAAGCAGGTGAGGAAATCGACACTCAGGAAGAGAGAGAGACTACGCAGCAGAGCGAGGGTGAGGAAAGAGGCCCAGACAGTCCTCGCTGCCCGGGACTTCCGACCACTCACTGTCTCCCCAGCATCAGCCAAAATCTTCTCTAAGAAAGTCCCCCTACCCTTTCCCCGGGGACCTGCAGCGTGCTTTCAGCCATCTCCATGGAGCACCTGAGCTAATTCTCAAGACCTACTTACAATTCGCTTTACTGGAATTCTATCAGAGTGCCAGCCAGCAGTGTTCCTGATAAGCCACTCAAATCAAGCAGAGGCCAGGGAGGCCTCACCTGGTGATGCTGTCTCACTCTCTATGGGTGATTCCCCAGGTGACCTTGGGAAGTCTGATAACCCCACAGAGCCGTACCTGAGCCTGCAGAGTCCGGTCAAAGCCCTGCGGAGACCGGGCACAGCAGCAGGAGATTGGCAGGGGAAATGGCTGTGCTCTTCACTTTTTCACTCTTGGAAGTTTCTGTTGCTGTGCAGACCACAAAAACCGGCCGTAAATGCCCAGGCAGAACTGGGCCTTCCGGCAGTTCGCTTGGAGTGACTGACCTGAGCGGGCCTAAAAGCCGGGGCTGTGTGGGGAGAGCCCCCGCGTGGCTGCAACTTGAGGGCCAGTGTTGTCCAAAGGCCAACCCATAGTGGCCAACGGCATCCTGTGCGTCTTTGGAATGATTATGGATCGATAAAGCCATGATTGCTCCCTTGCCTGGAGAGCTGCTCTGCATTTATCAGGTAAATGAAATGGTCCAACAAGAACAATAACAATTTACACTCAGCAAACGTTATTTAACCACATGGTGATTTCATTAAGGCTGGTCACGGTTATCATCATAATAACAGTGTGTGCTTCCCACTTTCCTGCCTAAGAGTGAAAGGTTTGAGAGTACAGTCCTTGTTTGATGCACTGACATTGAATTTTGAGCTATTAGCTTGTCACTAGGAGGAAGAAAGGAAAAACGGTTGGGCAAGTGTTGCATTCAAAGGACTTAATGCCATTATTCTGATTAATTACTTAATTAATTAGCCGAACATTTGTAAGTACCTACAATGTACCAAGCACTGTGCTAGATGCAAAGGTATAGCAGTTGGACAAGATAGGCTCAGTGTGTACATTTTCTATTGCCATGTAACAATTCAGCAGCTTAAAATAAAACACAAATTTAGCAGCTTAAAATAAAACACATTTGTGATCTCAGAGTTTCTGGGGGTCAGGAATCCAGGCATAGCTTAGCTGGGTCATCTATGAGGTTGCAATCAAGATGTCAGTCAGGGCTGGGATCTCATCTGAAGGCGTGACTGGGAAAGAATCCATTTCCAAGCTCATGTAGTTGTTAGCTGGGCTGAGGTCCTTGCAGGCTAAGACTAAGAGCCATAGTTCCTAGCTAGTTGTTGGCTGGAAGTCACCCTCAGTGCCCTGCCATGTGGCCCTCCCCAACATAGCCACTTGGTTCATCAAAGCCAGCAAGAGAGGGAGTTTCCAAGCATGACAGACATGACAGTTTTATGTAACTTTATGTGATAGAATTGATATCCTATCACCTTTGCCATATTGTATGGGTTAGAAGCAAGTCAAAGGTTCTGCCCAGACTCAAGGGGGTGGTGTGAATTTAGGAGATGAGGATAATTAGGGACAACCTTAGAGTCTGTACACTACACTTAGTCTCTGCTGCGGCTCAGCTTACGGGGAAGATAGGCATAAAATAGAATCACTGTGAAGTGCGGTTCAGACTATGAGAGAGGGAGAACTCAGGTGATACCGCCCTCACTCAGTCTAATGAAGGCATATTTAAGCTGGGACTTGAGGTATGAGAAGGAATTGCTCAAATCGATTGTGGGGTAGGTGTGGGGAGGGAGCATGGGAATGTGTGATGCACAGAGGATTGCAGGCTGAGGAACTCTAAACTTATAAACTCTTAGAGCAAAAGAGAGACAGTGATTATCTAGTCTACTGGTTCTCAATCCTGGACACATTGGAATCACCTGAAGAGTTTTATAAACCACTCATGTCCAAGTCCCATGCCAGAGGCTCTGATGAATTGGTCTCAGGTGAGCTAGAAACTGGGCTTTTTAAAACCTCCCTAGGTGATTCTAATGTGCAGCCAAGGTTGAGACCCCTGCTAGTCCAGTCCCTTCAATTTTATAGATAAGGAACCTGAAGCTCAGAAGGAAATGGATTTGGTCAAGGTTTGGCACAGCTACCAATCGGCCAACCCCAGGTGACGAGTGGGGAGGGTACGGAGCTAGGAGGTAGGGTTCCTGCCACAAACAGGACTCTGTCCACTTCTCTCTCTAGGATTCAGTTTCCCCATCTGTGAAATGAGAAGGGCCAGATGATCTCCAGAGCCCCTTCAAACGCTGACGGTGCTCTGATTCTATTTGACTGAGCATCAACTCCATATCAGCCGCTGATGTGGGACAGGCATCCATCTGTCTCCACTCTGGGCTGTGTTTTTGGAAGCCTGGAGTCAGTGATGTTGTGGATCGTGGCCAAGACCCTTCTCTGAGTGAAGCTGCCTGATGGACTGGATGTTCCCAAACAAGCCGTCTTAGTGGAGACAAACCTGTCTGCTGAAGCATGAGAAGTTCACCCAGGAGGAAGCTGCTCTGGCTGGGTTTAACCTGCGGTGTGTTTATTAGGATTAGGGTTTTAATTAAAATTGACATTTCAAAGACTACCTGTGAGGGAGCCCGGCTTTAATGAAAAGCACATCATGGTGATACAGGTAACCTCCCGCTCGGTCAGGCAGGTGTTTCTGTGGAACTGAGGCAAGGGCACCCAGCTCTCTCCTCCTCTGTCTAAATCAGCTCACTATCTGTGGGTGTCGATGGACCCGGCTGCTGGTGGAGAAGGGAGGGAAAGGGCATGGAGCTCATCAAGAAGCAAATGGCCTGGTGTCCTTCCTCAGCCCTCAGTGACCTTGCCTGGGATGAGGCAGAGCTGAGTTAGGGTGTGGCCTGGAGGAAGCCACAGGGCATAAAGCAGGACATGGGTGTCCCCAGAATCACAGTTCATGAGTGACAGTCAAGACTGGAACTAAAGCCCACCTGTTCCCCCAATCCAGATTCAGGGATCTTTTCTGTGGTTCCAGGCCGCCAGGACCATAGGGAGTGAGCATTTATCAGGAACGTTAGAGAGCACACAGTGAGACATGGGGGCTGGCCCAGATCATCACTGAATTTTCTCCCCTAAAATTAATAATCAGCTCATTCGCTAAACATTTATTATTCATCAGGCATCCTGCCAAGCGTTTAGTTCCAGACATTATTCATTCAGTTTACAAACATGAGCCAGATGCTAGGTATACGGCAGAAAACAAGACAGACAAGGCCCTTGCCACACAACCATCCTCATAGGTGGTGACGAGCTTTCCCATTTTATAGATGAGCAAACTGAGGCCCAGAGGGGTTAAGAAACTCACCAGAGTCACAGAGCTGGTAAGCAGCAGAACCCCAGTCTGTCTTCACCACGTCAGCATTTGGCCTTTCCTTGCAGCCACCGGCCCAGCCCCCTGAATTTATTCAGACAGTGGTGAGGTCTGGCTCTTTATTCCCAAAGCCAGACTCCCCCACAGGGTCTGCCCAGTTCCCTTTACCAGCCAAATGTCACCGCCTTGCCTCACTGCAGTCTAAAGGCAAACTTTCCAGATTCTCTTCTCCTCCTGCCAGAGTATCTCTGCATGTCATTCAAGGCGCAGTGAAAAACCACGCCTTTTCACTACTCCCCTTAGCATTTGTTTCTTCTGCCCAAGTCGCCTTTCCTTCCCTCTTCCAACCTCAGAATGTCTAGTCGTCCTTCAAGACCCAGGTCAACTGCCCCCTCCTCTGGAAGGCCTCCCTTCCTTCTTTGAAGCAGAGATTGTCCTCAGGGCTCCCCAACACCCACCTCCTTCTGAGTATTTTTCATGAGTGTCTTGGTGTATTCATGTACCTGTCTGTCTCTCTCACTTGCCTGTGAATTCTTGGGGGTCAGGACCACCCCTGTGGCCCTTATTCTTATTGTACCCATAGTTGCTGGAACACCCTAAGTGCTCAGCAAACGTCTGTGAAATGAAGACACGAGGACAGCATGGCCTCTGTCTCTTCCGGTTTACATCCCAGCTACAGAACTCCCTTCAGTCTAGCTCTGTCCTCACTCTATCCCAGCCGCTGACTGTGGGTTTAGGCCTTAGATGCTTCATTAACTGATAATAATGAGTCACTGTACTAGCTTCAGGAGCATTGTAAATGATACAGTGTCAGGAGAAGGCAGTGGGATGTGGAATGTCAATGAGGCTGGCGTGGTTCCTGAAACAGAAAATGCCATGTGCAATCTCTGTCTCTGGTACAGCTCCCATACGCCAGGCCTCACCTGCTAACTTGGAATAATTCCATTATTCCATCCCAGTTCTAATTCTAGGCTGATTGTAGGGACTGCAAATGAGTGCCATGTGTCAGGTGTGGCAGGTTAACTAATGGGCTCCTCAAAGATATCCATGGCCTAATCCCCAGAGCCTATGACTGTGTTAACCTCACACAACAAAAGGAACTTTGCAGATGTGATTAAGCTAAGGATCTTGAGATGAAGAGATTATCCTGGATTATCTGGGTAGTGGGCCTTCAGTATGATCACAAGGGTCCTTATAAGAGGCAGAGGCAGAGAAGATGGTGTGATGATGGAAGCACACATTGGCATGATGTGATCTGAAGATGGATGGAGGGGCCACAAGCCAAGAAATAGGAGTGGGACACTAAGAGCTGAAAAAGGCAAGGAAAGGGACTTCCCTGGTGGTCCAGGGGTTAAGACTCTGTGCTTCCACTGCAGGGGGCGTGGGTTCGATCCCTGGCCGGGGAACTAAGATACTGCATGCGGTACAACGCGGCCACAAAAAAAAAAGCAAGGAAAGAGGTTCTCTCCTCAGAGACTCCAGAAGGAACCTGCCCTGCCAATTCCTTGACATTAGCCCACCGAAAATGATTTCAGATTTCTGACCCCGGCAACTATAAGGGAATAAATGTGTGTTGTTTTAAGCCACAAAGTTTAGGTAATTTGTTACAGCAGCCATAGGAAACTAATATATGAGGCAACTCCCTCTTCTGGAGAAGCTGACAGAAAGCTGTACTCTTGGGCTTCCCTGGTGGCACAGTGGTTAAGAATCTGCCTGCCAATGCAGGGTATACGGGTTCGAGCCCTGGTCCGGGAAGATCCCACATGCCGCGGAGCAACTAAGCCCGTGCGCCACAACTACTGAGCCCACGTGCCACAACTACTGAAGCCCACGTGCCTAAAGCCCGTGCTCCGCAACAAGAGAAGCCACCGCAATGAGAAGTCTGCGCACCGCAAGGAAGAGTGGCCCCCGCTTGCAGCAACTAGAGAATGCCCACACGCAGCAACAAAGACGCAACGCAGCCAAAAATAAATAAATTTAAAAAATTAAAAAAAAAAGCTGTACTCTTTTTCTGGATGAAACCTCAGAGTCATTAACACAATACATCTGGCAATCACTAACAACAGATCTGAGTTGGAAAGGGGAGCTGGAGCTCCTTTGTTTTGAACTGGGCCAAATGCCTCCTTCAACAGTTAGGGAAACGGAAGCCCAGAGCAATGAAGTCTTTCCCAGGGACGTGCAACCCATTAGTGGCAGGACTGCCTTCTACATGCCAAGATTTTTTCCCCTGTGTCAGCTCTTAAAAACCTAGGTTGGTAGCAGAAGCATCAATGGTGCTGCAACATTCTAGCTTAGACTGAGCTCTCCTACAGGAACCATGATTTTTTCCCTGCAGTCAGGGCTCCGTAAAGAAATGGTCCTGCTGGGGCCTTTCTCTGGTGCTACTCACTGCCCCTCCTGGAAGCCCAGGATCCACAGCACAAACTGGGTGAGTTCCCTAGAGCCTCATGACCAGTTTTACCAAGGACCGGCCTCTCTGGACAGATTTATTCATCGATGCTCTCGATGGAGATTCCAGGCACTACGCTAATGACTTACCTGGGGAACCATTCTGCTTTGCTCAAATCTCTCCCTCAGGAAATCGGAGCTTGTGAAATGAGAGTCCTTAGGGGAGATGGCTGTTACCTGAGAGGCAGAGATACCGAGACATTAGCCTCCCAGCAGGTGGGTTCGGTTACAGCCTCATGTGAAAAGATTGCTTCTCTACCCAAATTTATTAGCCAAGAGTTCCCTAGGGGCTCAGCTGTGGCCCATCAGGTCATCAAGACCCTCAGAGGCTCCCCACTGCTTTCCCAACAAAGTTTTGCTCACCTGGACGCTCCCAACTCTCCCTGATGGGGCTGCATCCTTTCTTTCCAGCCTTATTTTCCTCTAATGCTATAGTCAGGTTCACTGTTCACTAAGAAGAGAAGTGGGAAAACGGCTAGCCGATCAGTGGCAGGGCTGAGGCCAGAGCAAGAATGCCGAAGTCCCACCCATGCTTTTTATCCTGCTTCCCAACAAGGAACAGGGCAGGAGACATAATGTTGATGACATACGAGATCCCCAATTCAGAGTGTACTCTTGATTCTTATGATTGCAAAATCCCATCTAGACAAGTCTCATGGTTTGGCTTCATATGGGCCGTAGGCTAAATGTAGAGAAAGGATTTTTCATGATGAGCTGGGAAACCTGGGTTTTGTTCCTGTCCCTGCCCTAAACAGACTGTGTGACCTTGGGCAGTCCCTCTGCCCCTTGCTCAGTCCACTTCCATTCTGTACAGTCAACAGGGCTGGACTACATGATCTTTATAGTCCTTCCAGGAAGACACTTCTGTTTTTTCCCAACAGCCTGGAAAAACTCTAAACTAGTAAAGAAGAATTTTCCCGGGGTTGGTGGAAACTGGCCTGGCCTGGTGAGGAAGGGCCAAATCCAAAAGTTTGGCTCAGCAGTAGGAAGGGATGGCTGGCAGGGTTGCAGACGGGACTGGAAGGAAAAAAGCAGAACTGTGGGTCCTGGCAGAGCATGAAGTCAGCTAATAGAGCAGACCATTCCCTCACAAAGTGTCAGTGAGCCCTACTCTGTGCCAGATACTATGTGAGGTGTTGGGGATACAGCCACAGGCCAGATGGAAAGGCTCTTGGTCTCAAATAGGAACTTAGAGTCAATAAGGGTGAGTAGGGGGAGGCAGGCAAACAGGCAATGACAATACAAAGGGAAGGGGTGAGGGGATGTGCAGGAACAGAAAAAGCATGCCTGTCATGGTACAAGAGGGGTCAGACAAGGGTACCCAAAGAATGCCACCCTTAACCTGAGGGATCTGGTCATTTGTGAGGGAAGAAGACAGGAAGGGTGTTCCAGGCAGAGGTTCAGTCTAGGCAGAAAATGCCCAAGTCCTGGAGGTCAGCAAATAGCTAGAGTGATGAACAGAGAAGGAGAGTGCAGAATGAGGTCTGGAGCACAGGCAGCTGCTTTGTAGCCAGTGAGGAAAATGGAACAGGGGTAAATGGGAATCCATGCCTATGTCTAGATAATAAGCATAGTCTGTACCCTGCAGCCTGAGCAGAGGGCCCAAGGCCAGGATCCTCAAGGGAAAAAACTGAGTGAGGGTGCAGTTGCTGAAAAGCTGAGGGTTGAATGAGGGGAGAAAGCTAACATGAGGAAAGAGAAACAACAGTGTGTTGTGGGAGAGAAGGGAATAAATCCTCACTGACAACTTGCTATGAAGTTGGGGCTTAGCCTCAGTTTTTCATCTAAAAAAAATGGGGCTACCTCCAGGACTATGGTGAGGATTAAATGAGATAATATACATTATCTGCTTAGCGTGCAGCCTGACACGCTGAGTGGTTAATGAATTGTAGCTACCTTTATTACTACTGCATGTTAATTCATTCAACAACTGTTTATCAAGTGCCGACTACATGACAGGCACTGTTCTAAGTGCTGGGATACATCCATGAACAAAACAGACAAAAATCACTGTTCTTGCAGGGTTACTTATTAGTGCTTATTCTTTTCATGTTCACAACCCTGTGAGGAGGGTCTTATTACCCTTATTTTATAGATGAGGACTGGACACTAGGCTAAGCAACTAGTCCCAAGATCAGGAAGCTAGCCAGTGGCAGAGGCAGGATTTGAACCCAAGTCTCCGTGATGATATACACAAGGCTCCCTCCACTACCCCACCCTACCGCTATACAAAAGGCAACACAGAATTAATTACTGCCTGTACGGTATCAATTATATTTTCAACACAGATTTTTCTGTGATGGTCTGGCTTTTAAACCCTCTGTTCCCATCGGTCCTGTAAATCATACATACCCATCAGACTATGACTGGTATGGGGGCGGGAAGATGCTATTGCTTTATTCATTGGACCTACATGAACTTCAGGGAAAGTAGAGGCCCTTATAGCTGGCGTAGAGGGGAAGGTTTCCTGGAGAAGGCTGGACCTGCAGCCACAGGCAGGAAAAGGACAGGTGAGGGAGTAAAAACAGTTTAAACAATGATCCAGAGGGAGGGAGTGCACGGTGTGTGTTTGTGTGTGCAGGAATGATATATATGTGTGCATGTGTTGACTGCCTTAACAAACATTAATTGAGCACCTAACATGTCAGGTACTGAAGTAGGCACTGGGAATCACAGCAAAGAAGGTGTGCTATGTCCCTGCCCTCATGTTGCTTACAGAGAGAGAGAGAGAGAGAGAGAGAGAGAGAGAGAGTGTGTGTGTGTGTGTGTGTGTGTGTGTGTGCGCGTGCGTGTAGGGTAAAGTGAAGGATGGGGATGGAAGGTGTTGGGAAATGCACATGAAGATAAGGGCATTCATCCCAACAGAGACTGCTTTCTTTGAATTTTTGCTCCCCCAGCTGTGCTTCTTGATTTATTTCTCCACCCACCCACCCCGACACACACACACTTTTGCCAACTGGAGGAAAGGCACAGGCTCCTGGAAGCTGCCCATGGACTCAGGAAGCCCCAGATGCCAGAGTGGGGCTGTGCTGAGAGTGTGGTGCCTTGGCTCAGCCCTGCAGGCTGGTGTTCCCTTTTGGTGCGGGCCTTTTATCTTCTAGCTCAGTGCAGACAATCTATGCTAATCCAGTCTTCTGGGACCAAATGAAACAGCCGGCATTTAAAGGGCTCGAGCTCTCTTTCCTGATTACCAAGCGACCTACATAATCACTCTCACCCCAGCCTTCCTGGGAGGGCACTACCATTGACAAAGCCCAATCAGGCACTCTCTCTGCTGGGAACTGGCTATGATTTCTTCTGAGCTTGCCAAGCAGAGAGGAGACTAGGGTAGCAGGAGCCTGGCCAAGGATTCCCGAGGGCTTGTTCTCGCCTCAGATCTGCAATTAACTCCTGCGTGACTCTGGGAATGTCTGTTCCCACCACCACCATCCCCTGGGCCTGTTTCCCCATTTGTAACATGAGGGGGTTAAACCAGACCATCTCAGAGGTCCCTCCCCTGCTCCAAAATTCTAGGTCATTCATGATAGCAGATCACACTTACTACTCCAGACTTTAAAAGTTTCCAGGGACTTTTGGGGAACCCACATGATGGGTATGAAGCTTAGCATGACAGTTAATAGCATAGGGGTTTGTGTGTGTATAGATATATGCTGATTTGAACATTTGCAAGACATATTATGCGAAAAAAATCAAGTTGCAGAGGGGTTTCTATAGTATGATACCACACAGGTATATTACACACATGCTTGTACAAGCACACACATGCATAGAATATTCTAGTATCTCTGGAAGGATACACAAGAGCCATGTGAGCTTGGAGGAAGGGAACAGGGTGTCTAGGGAGAAGATTTAAATTTCACTTTTTGTATTTCTTGATTTTTTTAAACCATGTGCATTGCTGCTTCGAAAATTAATAAACGGTTTTAAAAATAGAGCACGGACTTTGCCGTCAATTCACTTATTCACTTAACAAATATTTACTGAATATCAGTTAGGTGGCAGAGACTGATATAGAAGGTGGTGAGTAAGACAGTCCCTGCCCCAATGAAGCCCACATTCTAGATTGATAATAGCCCAGTCAAGTGTGTAATATAATGCCAGGTAGCAATAAGGAGCATGAAATATACAAGACAGACTTGAATATGAAGCCTGGCTTTTCACCACAAATGGTTTGACCTTGAGTAGGTTGCTTCACCCTGTTGATCCTCAGTTTCCTCATCTATAAAATGGCAGCAATAGTGCTCCATGGTTTTTTGTGTGTGAAAATGAAATGGAGTGAATAGCATTACCTGGGACATAATAGGTGTTTGGTAAATGTTGGTTATCATTTTGGTTACTATTACTGGGGGAAGGGTTTGGAGGGGAGTGGACATGGCCAAGAGCTGTGTAGGGTTGGGGTGGGCAGACACCTGGGAGACAGAGCAGGTGGGCGAGATAGGAAGAAGTGCACAAACTGGGCTCACTGCAGGTGGGACGATACAGAAGGAGAGGAGGGTGTGAGGGACCCAGCCCACAAGACAGAAGTGGGCTTGCAGCCTTAACCGGCAGGGAGCCCCACGTAGCTCCCCCAAGGTGCCTGGTCTAGCCAGGAAATGACATGCAGGTTGGTGGGGGGAGTCCATTCATTTCATCCTCAGTGCCCAGGGACAGAGCCATTTGGGTTTCTTGGCAGGGCTGGGTCTCTGAGTGGCAGGTATCTCCATGTTAGGCTTACAGGTTGTTGGGAGGGTCCACTGAGAGCTTCCACCCCATCCCGTGGTGATGCCTGACTCCTTACTATTAGAGTAGCTCACCATGCACAGGGTAGATGAGAAGGTCTGGGTGACATTGTGTCTGAAGATCTTTGCCAAGAATATAGATGCAACCTAGGAACAGAAAGAGAGGGTTTCCTCAGGGGTTCCCAAGCTGGCCAGCCTTCAGACTCTCCTGAGGTTCCAGTACAGATTCCTGAGCCTTAGTCTCCGAGGGCTGACTCAGTGACACAGGGTGGGGTCTCACTAATGTCTCCTTGGAAGCCACACTGCCATACCCAAACCAATGACAGGTGCTTCTCAGGTAATGGGCTGCAAGCTTCTTCTTTGCACCCCAGCCTGACATTAGGCCAGAGTCAAACTCCAGGATCGTCTGTGATAGAAAAAACACAGTCACTTGTTCAGTGACTTAAAGCTTGTTGGGTGCCTGTGCATGAGCACTTATGTGTGTGCGTGCATGCGTACACATGTGTTTGTATACGTGTGTGCATGCCATGCATGTGCATCTGTGTCTATGAGTGTGTGGTATATCGAAATAAGGGAACAGGAAGGGAGTGCAGGTCCAGGGGAGGGAGAAAGCCAGAGAAGTGAAGTGTGTGCTTCTCAACAGAAAATGAAATTCAAAGAGAAAATCACTGCCCTGGGGGACTCTGTGAATCTCACCTGCTTTTAGTGAATCTCATTCAGTGAAGCTTTTTATGCAAATCCACACAAACAAATTCTGGGCCCTGCTTGGAGTCCTGGGAGGGCGGGTTCCATTTCAGGAGCCATGGCAGGGAGGTGAATCTAGCAGGAGGCCCCTCCTGAAAGCTGAAGATAAGAGGCTGGCCATGGCCCATGGGGCTCATTTGACAGTTCCCAGTGATAGCTTCTTAGCCACACATGAAATATGTATCTATGGCTTTTGGACACAAACTCAAAATGTCAAATTTTTTCAAATTATTTTTGAGCAGCAAAATCCCCCTTTGCCTAAAGGAGGTTTTAAATAGAGTCCTGACACAGAAAAGAGAAAACGGCAAGCTGCTCTAGTTCAAGTATGGAAATGGGGATGGGGACACAGTGCCCCTCCCACTCAGGTTATGCCCACCCCCCCTCACTCAGGCCACACCTCAGGCAACGGAGGTCTCAACCCAGATTAAAAACCCTTTGGCTCCCTCACTCTCCCCAATTCACAGGTAGAAAACCCTCCTGACTCCCTGCTGCTGTGCCCACAACGCTTTGTACTCAAAAGGGACCTGCTGCCTACCACCCGGGGCTCACCGTGTCCTAAGCTGGAGGACCAGTTCTTTCTGGAAAGAGGAACCTTAAAGAGACTCTGGCCAGCAACTTGGGAGATGACTCACTGGTTCCTCGGTTCCTCGTTCTGTGACTTTGCATCACTGCCGAGGGTATAGGCTCTGAGGTCAGGTTTGAATCCTTGCTCTGCTCCTGAAAGCTGTGTGATCTTGACCAAGTCACGTAACCTCTCTGAGCCTGTTTCCGCTTCCATAAAATGCACATAGTTCCTCCATCACAGGTTTGTGAAAGGAGTAAAGGAGCTGTTATAAATATCAGGGGTAGCAAAGGCACAGGCCTACACGGCCCAGGAAAGTAATTGAGATGAGAGGTCACTGAGCAGTGCATAGTCCTGAGGGGAAGCTGCCACTCGGCTCCACCTGATTGTTCCCCTGTGGGAAGGAGAGCCCAGGGAATGGATTTTCCTAATTTTCCAGGAAAAAAACAGAAATTCAGCTCTTCATGTAAAAAATCCCAATTTTTAGAACTTGGCAACTAATTCAAAGTTTTTAAACACTGTGGGTCAAATAAAACACATCTGGAGGGCCAGGAGCTTGTAATCATAGATACCAAGGGACAAAAAGTAGCACGTAGGAGTCGCTCACTAAGCTCCACGAACCAGCACACCTGCTCTACCTTCTCCCCTTTCCTTTCTGTCCTGACCATCCCATCACCTGGTAAGCTCTGAGTTTTCCTTCTGAGGATAAGGAGAGATTTGCAAGCTCATCCCGCTGAGCCTGCATCTCCAGACAGCAGGTCCTGCCCATCCCATGCTCTGGTTTATTTCTACTCAGACACTTCCCTCCCGCCCCTGTGAGACAGGCCTGGGACCTGGGACCTTTGCTGGGAGCTGAGACCCTTTGCTGCAGTGCTGCAGTGCTTGCACATGGACACACCTCTCCTCAAGCAACAAAATACAAAGAAACTATATGGGACTAAAAATAACTGTGTGCATTGCAGTTGGGCAAATTCTGCACCCAAAAGATACAAAGAGACCAAAAAACCCAACTGCCACTTTTGAAGAGCCTGGAGCAAAAACAAGGAGTCAGGAGCAAAAGCACGGAAGCATGCCCCCTGCACACAACACCACCTAAGGGGTGAGCAAAACACCTAAGCTATCCCTCTGGCCCTACCCCTGGACGCACCCCTATCCTCACCCCATATAAGAAACAAGCTTGCCCCCCCCCACACTCAGGGAGCGAGCAAGCAAGGGAACCTGTTGTTTGTTATTGCTCCCCGCTGCTGCTGCAGCAGGGGCCCCAACAAAGCCTTGCCTGAATTTCTTGTCTGGCCTCTAGTCAATTTCTATTGATTGGGGAAAGCCAAGAACTGTGGTCGGTAACACCTGGATGAACTGGCAACTCCCTGGTTAAAGGCAGCTTGTCAGCTTCCAAGTGTTATGTGGTGCGTGCGTGTGTCCAGAGGGAGCCTTCAAAGGTGCCATCTCTGCTTCCTGCCTCTGAAATTCAAAGCTGGCTTCTCAAGGAGTGAAGGATCTTTGCTCTGGGCACGTAGCCCTGTTGTAGCAGGATTAATCATGCTCTCCAAGAGGAACTCTCCAAGGCTATGGTGATGTCCTTGGACAGTCACATCTGGAGTTGTTCTGGCTGCCTTTCACATTCCGTGTGTGTGTGTGTGTGTGCGCGCGCGTGTGTGTGTGTGTGTGTGTGTTTATGTGTGGCAGGGTTAGGGGCACAGAGAGATTGTACTTTCTTTTATTTTCTTAATTTCCTTCCTTCTCTTGTTCCACCCTCTCTCCTTCCTTCTCCTGTTTTGTTTCTTTTTTTTTTACAAAAGTTACTAGGCTTTTGTACAAATGATGCATACTCACTGAAAAAAATTTAACTCAGAAAAGTTCAAAGAATGTAATAAAAAAGCAAAAACAAAACACTTTGCTTCTCAGAAAAATCTGGTAACAATTCCGTGAGTGTCTTCCCAGAGGTCTCTTTATACGTAGATAAACTGGTATAAAAATGAGTGTTTAATTTTATGTAGTTGGGCTCATAAAATATCTGTGCAGTTGTGCAATATGCTTTTTTCTCTCAAACAGCATGTCCAGGGATGTCTTTTCCTGGCAGTGTATTCAGATCTGCACCATGGCTGTGGCTGCAGAAGATACCACGGATGCTCCATAAATTACTTATCAGATCCCCTCTTGGGAAGACACACAAATTCCCCGTCAAGGTCCCCAGAGCTTCTCTGGACCCAGAACGCACGATCCCACACCTGGACACTGGGGCAGCCTCCTCTTTAGTATTCTGTTTCCAGGCCTTCCGGTGACAATGTGTCCCCACACAGCAGCCGGGGCTGGCTTGTAATCATGCCCAACAGATTATGTCACTCCTCTGCTTACGACCCTTGAATCTCTTCCCTTCACTCTTAGAATAAATTCCAACCCCCTTACCATAGCCTAAGAAGAATGGTATTTCCACGATGGGGCCCTACCTCTGTCTTTCTCTGCTGCCAGTCCAAGATCATTCACTCTTACTTCAGAACCTCTGCACTCACAGTTCTCCCAGATCTTTGCTAACTAGCTTTTCCACCACGTAGGTTTCAGCTCAGAGATCTCCTTCCTAATCCCCACCCCCACCCCCAATAAATGCTTATCCCTTTGCCCCTGCCAGTTGTTGTCCTAGGACTCTGCTTTTTATTTTCTTTGCAAAAGTTATCACTATGTGAAATTGTCTCACTGACTTGTTTCCATGGTTATTTGCCCACAAGGGCAGGGACCTAGACTGGGAACCCAGTGATGCTGAGTCATCCTTTGTTGAATAAACAAGTCTACCACCCAGCCTGTGCAAAACACCAACACTCTTTTTATTATTACTTTTTATTGGAGTATAGTTGCTTTACAATGTTGTGTTAGTTTCTACTGTACAGCAAAGTGAATCAGCTATACGTATACATATATCCCCTCTTTTTTGGATTTCCTTTCCATTTAGGTCACCACAGAGCACTGAGTAGAGTTCCCTGTGCTATAGAGTAGGTTTTCATTAATTATCTATTTTATACATAGTGTCAATTGTGTATACAAGTCAATCCCAATCTCCCAATTCATCCTACCCCAGCCCCCAACACCAGCACTCTTAAAATCCCTATGCCCCAGTTCCAGGGGTTTTCCTGCATCTCTCCCTTAAAATATCTCTGGTTTTCAAAGTGAGCTTGAGTGTGTCTCTCTGCTCCTTGGCCCCAAAAGAGCCCAACCCAGAGTTCCAGCCCCTTCCCATCTTTATCTCCCCCACGTCTCATCACGAAACTTACTCTTCAGCCAAATGGGGTTCTTGACATCTTCATACACACCTCCCTCTGCCAGGCCTCCTCCGGCTCCTGGTCTCGCTCTCTTGCTCTTGCCATCTGGCCTCTGCTGCCCAAACTTTATCCACCCTTAGTCCAGCTAAAATATTTCACTACCCCCCGGGGAACGTGTCCTGTCTTTGGCCACAAGAATGATTGCTTCTCTCTTCTGTATTCACGTTGCCACTTTATCTTTCCCACCCTCGAGACATTAGCACTGTATGCCTCCAATGTTGCCATTTCTATCCCTAGCTTGATCTTTCCTACTAGATTATGAATTCCTTGCCAGCAGAGACTATGGCTCGTTTACCTTTTCGTAACAGTTAACATCACGAAAGTGCTTTATGTAGGTTAGCTCTTTTAAGCTTCACTCAGAGTTGGGAACTGTAAGTAACCTTGTTTAACAGATAAGGAGGTGCTGAAACTTGCTAAAGGTTACACATTGAGGGCTTCCCTGGTGGCGCAGTGGTTGAGAGTCCGCCTGCCGATGCAGGGGACACGGGTTCGTGCCCCAGTCCGGGAAGATCCCACATGCGCAGAGCGGCTGGGCCTGTGAGCCATGGCCACTGAGCCTGTGCGTCCGGAGCCTGTGCTCCGCAACGGGAGAGGCCACAACAGTGAAAGGCCCGCCTACCGCAAAAAAAAAAAAGCCTTGGCCGTGGAGCCAAAGTTCACCTTGGCACCTGGGGGCAAAAACCCCTTTCAGCTGTTTTCCTTCTCTCTGTGTAGTAGCTGCCGCCAGCACTCAGCTGCCAAACCCTCAGGTCTTTGAAGTGGAGGATCTGCAGAGATACTGTTAGTCTTGACAAAAACAAATCACAGGACTGATTGCTCAAATCCAAATCTGAGTGTCAGCCTGCAGGGCTCCACATCATTACTCACTGACGATTCAAGAGTCAGGCTCCGGGAGCCAGGAGGGGCTGGGGTGATTTCTATTACATTGTTGCACTGAAGTGTTTCTCTAAATTATGCCCATGCCTCCATCTCTCCCTCCTTATCCAGCTGGGAACACACTGGGCAACTTCTCTGTTTGTTGTGAACCCCTGCACTGCTTCCCTCCCTATTCCTTTTCTCTCCCATAAGCTCTCTCCTCTTTCCCAAAGCTTACTGATCTCTCAATGAAAAACATTCCTGATAAAATGTGTGACCCAAGCAAGCCCTTTGCCCTGCACCCTGAGTAGCTAATTCTGCAGCTTCTATAAATGAGCTTAGAACACTAATAAGGAGGTGGTGGCCCAGAGAGGGCATGGAATCTGCCTAAAGTCACACAGCAAGTGGATGGCTGGTATTGAACCTATACAAAAGGACAGAGTATCAGTGAACCCTGAGTACCCAACACCCAGCCTCAATAAGTAGCAACTCATGGCCAATCGCATTTCATTACTCTGACCTACTTCTCCACTCCCAGATTACTTAGAAGGAATAGTTTCCTATGGTGCCCTTGCCTGGGTTTGTGGTTGAACAGAATAATGAAAGAAAAGTTGGTTTTGGTGTGTGTGTAGGGGGGGTGGTCTTTCACCTTCCTGGGCCTCCTTCCTTTCCTTCACCCCTCTGGCTACCTAAATCCCACATCCTATTTGGTCCTCTGCTTGTTGCTACCCTTTTCATTCTCTCCTGGTGGCCAGCTGAATCCCTGCCGAGGGACTAGGGGCTCAAAATGCTCTTTTAGATCACTGAAATTTAGGAGAGGTCTCCAGAAAAGCAACTCTTTCAAGCCCCAGAAGAAAACCAAGCCTCTTGGGAAGGATTTTCAGACCTAGATTGTGTTGAGAGAGAGACATCTGTTCCTTCTTTCCTGGGTCACAAAAAACCATGGAGTAGTTAACCTTTTATCGAGAAAATTTCAAACCTATACAAACGTAGAGTGAATATTAATGAACCCTCGTGCGCTCATCACCCAGCCTCAACAATTAGCAACTCATAGCCAGTCTTCTTTCATTACTCTTAGCCACTTCCCCTCTCCCAGATTACTTTGAAGGAAAAGTCGGAAATCATACCTTTTATGTTTGTTTGTTTTTGCGGTACGCGGGCCTCTCACTGCTGTGGCGTCTCCCCTTGCGGAGCGGGCTCCGGATGCTCAGGCTCAGCGGCCATGGCTCACGGGCACAGCCGCTCCACGGCATGTGGGATCTTCCCGGACCGGGGCACAAACCTGTGTCCCCTGCATCGGCAGGCGGACTCTCAACCACTGCGCCACCAGGGAAGCCCCAGAAATCATACCTTTTTATATATTGTTATAAATGAGCCAAAGATGGCCTCTGTGTATTGATTCCTAGGTTTATTTCTTCACTGACGGTTCAGACCCATTAACTTAAAAGCCAAACCCTGGAGGGGTGGGATAGGGAGGGTGGGAGGGAGGGAGACGCAAGAGGGAAGAGATATGGGAACATATGTATATATATAACTGATTCATTTTGTTGTAAAGCAGAAAGTAACACACCATTGTAAGGCAATTATACTCCAATAAAGATGTTAAAAAATAATAAAATAAAACTGTTAAAAAAAAAAAAAGCCAAACCCAAATTTTTACACATCCAATTGTTTTCAAAACATCGCAAACAAGCAGATTTTTAGGCACTTAGAGACTGCTTTGCACACCCTGGAAACCTCATCCAGCACCTCCTGACCATTGATAAGACGGGGACTTGTAGTTATGAGACCCCAAGCTGCCCTCCAAGTTCCCTGACCCAGAGACTCCCCACCACACCGAAGAGCGACAAACAGACATCATCTAGACACCTACACCCTCTCTCCGATCCCCGTCTCCCCTGAGTGTACCCTTGCCCCCTCCCTGCCCTAAGCTCTGGATGGCCTCATGTTATGATGCACTTCCCCTCTCATGCAACTGTCCAAGCATCATGCAGTAAAGCCTGTTGCACATTAATGCTTCATATGGTCCTATGTTTTTCCTTGATCATTACCCCAATCCCTCGAACTTCCTACAATTATTTCATCTGTAAAAATTTCAGTATGTATTTCTAAAAATAAGAACTCTGAAAAACTACAAGTGCCCATCAATACATGATTGGATTAAGAAGATGTGATATGGGAGCTATATATCTATATACACATACAAATGGAATATTACTCAGCCATAAAAAAGAATGAAATACTGCCATTTGCAGCAACGTGGATGAACATAGAGAATATTATGCTTAATAGAAATAAGTCAGACAGAGAAAGACAAATACTATATCACTTAAATGTGGAATCTAAAAAATAATACAAATGAACGTATACACAAAACAGAAACAGATTCACCTATATAGAAAACAAGCTTGTGGTTACCAAAGGGGAGAGGGAAGAGAGGAGGGACAAATTTAGGGTATGAGATTAACAGATATAAAGTACTGTATATAAAACAGATAAACAACAAAGATATACCATATAGCACAGGGAATTATACCCATTATCTTATAAAATTATAATGGAATATAGTTTGCAAAACTACTGAATCACTATGCCGTACACCTGAAACTAACACAATATTGTAAATCAACTATACTTCAATAAAAAGTAAAATAAAATTACAATATCTTACCATGTCTAAAATTTAATAACATTTCCTTAATATTATTAAATTTTCAGTCAGTGTTCCTGTTTCCAATTGCCTCATAAAGTTTTTTTTTTCTTTGTTTATTTGGATTTGGATCCAAATAAACTCTACATATTTGGTTTGGTTGAAATGTCACTTAGGCCTCTTTAATCTATTGCTACTCACTCTCTCTCTGCCTTGCAATTTGTTTGAGGAAGAAACCAAATTGTCTTGTAGAGTAGCTCACAGAGAAGTGAACTTTAAGATTGCATCCTCATGGTGTTGTTTAACATGCTCTCCTATTCTCTGTAGTTAGATCTAGAGGCTTGATCTGATTCCGTTTCAATTTTTTTCAGCAAAACTGTTTCCTAGGTGGTGCTGTGTTCTTCCACTGGGAGGTTCATAATGTCTGATTGACTTGCTTGTGACGTTCGCTGTTGCTGCCCATTGCCAGATTCATTAGTTCATTAGGGATTTCAAAGCAGTAATATTCTTCTTCATTTATTAGGTGGAACATTTCTAGAGAGAGAAATGTCTCCCCATTTATTATTAGGTTTCCAGTGATATATTTTGAAAAGAGAATGCAGAATAAATGCTTGATTCTTTCCATTTCTTCACCAATTTTCAATTTGCAAAAGTTGATTATCTTGCATTTTCTGTGCCATTCAATTAGTCTTATTTTGTTTTAATATCATAATGAATTCATGAATTTAAACATACTGAATGTTTCAATCCTTTGCAGTTATTGTCCTTACTGATGCTCAAATTATCCCATATTTGACTAGTGGGAACATCTTCTTCAAGTTGATTATGGAGTTCTTTTGACATGTCCTTGTAGTTGTCAATAGTCTCCTTGTTATCGAGAATAAGATGTTCTAGGCTCATCTTGTACATTTTCTTTTTATTACACCTGACCTGAATCAGCCACTTCTCCAAGAACCCCTAGTTCCTATTGGTGGGAAATGATATTTCAAGACAGTAATATAGTTATTAAGGGAGCCACTGACACTGGTTATTATTTTTAGGTCTTTTTAGCAGACAGGGCTTGATAATTATTTTAAGGGTAAAGTATGTCATGTGTTCAATAGCAATTCTTTCTATTTAAGTTCAGTACTTTAGGAATTTTTTATTTAACTTTTAAAAATCTTCTATCTGTATCTCCTTTCTCCTAAGATGAGAATCCAGGTTCTCAATGACAATGACAATGATAGCATTAGAGTATCACTGAATTATTCATTTTCTTTATCACACAATACAGTCTGAAAATAATAACACCACAGTACCATCACCAATGTGATGTGATTACTGAAAAGACTTATGATCTTTTCTTGCAAATATTTTTGTCCTTAGAGTACATACTTTTTAGGATGTACAGTCAAATTATTGTGTTTTGAAGTCACTTGGAATATTTCTGTATGTATGGTTATGCCAACAAATACATACATAATTAAGTCCATTTAATTGTCTTATTTCTGTTTTTTGAGGTATAATTTTCACAGTGACATTCTCAGATCTTAAAGTTTTTACATTATAAATGATTTTACAGTTTGATGACCTTTGACAAATGCATATACCCATGTAACTCACAGCCCAAACAGGATATAGATTGTCCACAGCCCAGAAAGCTCCTTGTGAAATAATAAATACATATATTTGTCTCTGCCTCCAAGTTCTGATTAAGAACTCCTAAATCTCTTCTGAAAAGGGATGTTAGGAACATCTTTTGTTCTAATATTTGGTCTTTGACCCCAGTTCCTGACACAAAGATTCTAAATCCCTTGGAATTTTCTGGACAATAGGAGCATTCTTTGTTCTAATGAGGTGACTCTTGGTGGGATCCTGGATGGAGGCTGGTCACCAGAAAAGAACTAGTAATGATTAGAAGCTTGGTAATTTCAGCCCCAGGACCCATTCTCCAGAGAGGGGAGAGGGGCTGGAAATTCAGTCAGTAATTGATTACACCTACGTCATGAAGCCTCCATAAAAATTCCAAAAGTATGGGATTGAGAAAGCTTCCAGGTTGATGAACACATCCTGTGCCAGGGGGGTGGCACACCCCAACTCCACAGGGACAGAAGCTCCTGTGCTTCTGAATCTCACCCTTTGTATCTCTTCATTTGGCTATTCATCTTGTATTACATCCTTTATAATAAACTGGTAAACATAAGTGAGTGTTTCCCTGAGTTCTGTGAGCCATTCTAACAAATTATTAAACCCAAGGAGGGATCATGGGAACTCCATTTATAGCCATTCTGTCAGAAGTACAGGTGACAAAATAGGACTTGAAATTGGCATCTGAAATGGAGGCAGCCTTGTGGGACTGAGCCCTTAACTTGTGGGACCATCTGATACTAACTCTAGGTAGATAGCATCAGAAATGAATTGAATTGTAGGACATCCTGCTCGTGTTGGAGAATTGGTCCATGTGGGGAAAACCCCGCACATCTTGTTTCAGAAGTACTGTGAGTGGGAGAATAAAAGAAAACACAGTGCATTTTTCCTAGTCACTATCAGCCTTTACCCCACCTGATACCCCACCCCAAAGTAGCCACCCCTCTGATATCTTTCACCATAGATCAGTTTGCCTGTGGAGTTGTATATAAATGGATTTATAGTATGAACTCTTTTGTGTTTGACTCCTTTCACTCAGCATAATGTTTTTGAGATTCATTCATGTTGTGTGTATCAGTAGTTTGTTCTGTTGTATTGCTGAATAGTATTCCATGGACAAATACTCATTGTTTGTTTATCCAAGCTCCTATTGATGGACAGTTAAACTGCTTCCCATTTTGGTTATTATAAATAAAGCTGCATCCAGGACATTCTTGTACATAGTCTTTTTCTGAGCAGTCTTATGTAAATTCCCAAGAGTGGAATTGCTGGGAGGTATATATTTACCCTTATAAGAAACTGCCAGACCATTTTCCCAAGTGGTTGACCAATTTTACAGTGTTGTCAGCAATACACATCCTTGCCAACATTTGAAGTTGTCCATCTTTTCAATTTTACCTTTTTGAAGCATTTGTACTTGTATCTCATTATGGTTTTAATTTGCATTTCCCTAACGACTAATAACATAAAGCACTTTTTCAGTTGTTTATTTGTCATTTGTATATCTTCTTTTGGAAAGTGTCTGTCCAATTGTTTTGCCATTAAAAAAATGGAATTGTCTTGGTTATTGTTATATGAGTTCTTTATATATTCTAGATGAAAATCCTTTGTCAGACTTATGTAATTGTGAATAGTTTTTCCTAGTTGTGGCTTACATTTTCATTCTCTTAATTGATGTCTTTTGATAAGCAAAGTTTTTGATTTTGGGGAAGATAAATTTATCAATCTTTTATGGTTAGTACTTTCTGTGTCCTAGCCAAGGAATCTTTGCCTACCCCAGCCTTCTTATGCTTAATAATGCATGACATATCCTTTCACATTTATTTACTTTCAATCTTACCTGTGCTTTTATATTTAAAGCGCATTTCTTGATGACAGCCTGTACTTGGGTCTTGCCTTTTTATACAGTCTGAAAATGTCTGCCTTTGAACTGGAGTGTTCAGTCTATTTAACGTGAAGTCATATAATTATTGATATGGTGAGCTTTATGTCTACAATCTTGCTATTTGCTTTATATTTGTTCATATGTTCTTTCTTCCTTTTTGCCCTCTTTCCTGCATTCTTTTTTTGTATTCTATTTTTTGTATTCTATTTTATCTCCTCTGTTGGCTTTTTAGTTAGACTTCCCTGTTTTATATCTAATGGTTGATTTATGGAAACAGTATGCATCCTTAACCTATCATAGTCTACTTAGAGTTAATATTGTATTAACTCACATGTAATATAAAAAATTTACAACAGTACATTTCCATTTACTCCCTACCCATCCTTTCTGTTACTATGATACATATTACTTCCACATGTTATAAACTCCACAATACATTACTGCTTTTGCTTTAAAACACCCATTATATTTTCAAAAATTAAGAAACAAGGAGGGAAAAACCTTTTATATCTCCCTACATATTTACTATTTTCATCTCTCCATTTCTTCAGCTAGATTCATGTTTCACCTGAAGAACTTTACTATATCTTGCAGTGAAGATCTTCTGATGACAAATCCTTCCAGCTTTTGTTCTGAAAATGTCTTTATTTTGCTTTTATTTTTGAAGGTTATTTCCCTGGATATAAAATTCTAGTTTGTCAGGGTGGTTTTTCCCCCTTTATCTCAGCACTTTGAATATGTCTTTATATTTTTTCCTGCCTCACATTATTTGTAATAAAAAGTGGGAGGTTTTCCATTTTTCTCCACCATATACTTGTCTTTTGGCCTTAGCTACTTTTAAGGTGTTCTTTGTATCTTTGGTTTAAGCAATTTGTCTATAACGTAGCTTATCTATTCCCTGTGTTTATCCCGCTTGAGGTTCATTGAGTTCTTTGAAGGAAACTGGAATTTTTCAACAAATTTGGGGAAAATAAATTGACCAGTATATCTTCAAATATTTTTTATTTTCCATTCTCAATCTCCTCTACTTCTGGAATCCCAATTACACATGTGGTAGACTGCTAGATATTATGCCAACAGTCAGTGAGGCTCTGTTCATTTTTTTTAAAACCTTTTCCTCTCTGAGCTTCATTTTGAATTGATTCTCTTGTCATATATATTCAAGTGCATTGATCTTTTCTCCTGCAGTGCTAAATCTTCTGTTTTGTCCCACTGAAATTTTCATTTCCTATATTATACTTTTCGGTTCTAGAATTTCCAGTTTTATAGTTGCCATTTGTCTACTGATATTCCTCTATAGGTTCACCCATTATATTTATATTTTCCTTGAAATCTTTAAAATGTATTTATAATAGACATTTTAAAGATATTGTCTACTAATTACAATATCTGTGTCACCTATGGATCTGTTTCTCTTGATTACTATTAATTATTTTTCCTGGTTATGGTCTCCTTTTCTTGTTTCTTCACAGGTTTCATAATTTTTGATTGTATGATAGGTATTGTGGATGATATGTTGTTGAGTCTGGGATTTGGTGGTGTCTTCTTTAAAGAGTTTTGAATTTTTTTTCTGGCAGGCACTTAATTTACTAGTGGGCCAGCTCGATCATATGAAGTCTTGTTTTTAAGCTTCATTAAGGTATGTCTAGAGTAGTCTTTACCCTGGAGCTACAACAGCCCTACACTGTAAGGCGTGGTTTTTCCAGTATCACGGCTGAATGTTTAGAGTGTTCAGCAGGTCCCTCTGCTCTGGATGATCAGATCTCATATGTATCCCAGAGCTGTGACTTTTGGAATCTGCATTCAGCTCACAGTTCCTCTGTAGCTGTTCTCTGCCAGGCTCTCCAGAATCTAGTCTTGTGTGTCTACTCTTTACTTTTGGCTAAAGACTTAAGGTGACTTAAGGGCACCCTATGCAGATTTCACAACTCTTTCTATACACAAGTCCCTCCTATCTGGTACCCAGTCTTGCAGTTCCAACTGTCTCAGTAGCCTTGAACTCTAATATCTGCCCCCTCATCTCAAGCAAAACTTCTGTGCTCTGCTTGCAATCCACCTCCCTGTGTTGCATGGTCTGGAGCAGGACCTCCAAGCAGAGAGCCAGGGCAATTTCTCTTATGGATTACAGTCCTCTACTGCCTGCTGTGAAACATCTAAAAACAGTAGTTACTGTATATGCTTTCCCATGGTGGAAGGCCTGGTCCAGTCCCAGTTACTCTGTCGTCTGAAACAGAGGTCATATATTTTTATTTTTTTGGAGTTTCTTTTTATAATTTTATTTTATAATTATATAGAATATTTGCAAGATTCCAAACCGAATCTACAAAATAAGATTTATTCATAGAAGTCTAGCTGGTATTCCTATACCTTCCACCTTACTCACTCCATTTCCTTATATATAACAATTAAAAATAATATTCATGGTTTATTTTCTATTCTTTCTTTTGTTAACATAAGCAGTGTGTGTGTGTGTGTGTGTGTGTGTGTGTGTGTGTGTGTGTTGTATTCACCCCTTATTTAAATAAGTAGTAGCAGTATACTCTACATATCGATACTTTCCTCCATTTTGCTTTTTTTCATGTAACTCTGTATCCTGATGATCACTCCATACTGGTATAAAGAGATACTGCTCATTCCTTCATTACAGTTGCATAGTTCTCAATTGTAAGAGTGACTAACGTGTCCTGGTTTGCCTAGGACTCTCCTGGTGTTAGCACTGCAAGTTCCACGTGTCCCAAACCAGGTTGGTTGGTTGCCCTGTCATTGTATGAGTGTATTGTAATTTATGTAATCAGTTTTCCTTGGATGGATATTTGGGTTGTTTCCAATCTTTCACTGCTACAAGCAGTTCTCAGTGAATAGCCTTGTGTATATATCTTTTCATGTTTTGCCAGTGTATATTTGAGTTATATTTTTAGAAATGGGATTGCTGGTTCAAAGGTAAATGTGTAAGTTTTCCAGATATTGTCAAATTCTCCTCCACAGGGATTGTACAATATGCATTTCCACCAGCAAAGCTTGAGATCCTGTTTCTCCAGAGATGCACCCACAGAGAATGTCAAACTTTTATTTTTTCCAGTTGAATATCAGGTGAGAAATTATATCTCAGTATAGTTTTAATTTACATTTCTCTTATGAGCAAATTTGAGCATCTTTCAAAATAAGAGCCACTTGCACTTCTTTCTCTGTGGACCGTTGGTACAATTCTCTAGCCTATTTTTCTATAGGCTTATAGGTTTTTTTCTTCTCTAATTTTAGAAGTTCTTTTATATATTAGATACATGAACTCTTTGCAATGTAAGTTGCAAATATTATTCCCAGTTTGTTGTTTATATTTTCACTTTGCATATAACAACTTTTGCCGTGCCCAAAATTTTTTGGAATGTAATCAATTTAGCTATATTTTCCCTGTTAAGTCATAGGAATGATTTCCCCATTCCCAGACTACAGAAGAATTCAACAATGTTTTTTTTTCTTTAGTGCTTGTATGGTTTGCTTTATTACCTTTACATTTCTGATCCATTTGGGATTTATCCTGATGTGTGACAGGAACGGATGCAATTTTATCTTTTTCTATATGGCTCTCCAATGATCTGAATATAATTTAAAAGTCTATCATTTTTCCTCTGATTTGAGCTGTTGTCTTTATCGCATATTAAATTTGCATATGAATGGGTCTTTCTCTGACTTTCCTGTTCTGTTTCATTTTAATTATAGAGGCTTCATAGCATGTTTTAGTATTTAGTAGGGTTAAGCTCCCGCTCTTTGTTCTTCTTTTTCAGGATTTTTCTCACTATTATTTGTTGTTCTTCCAAATGAACTTTATAATCAACTTGTTTAGCTGCAGGAATAATCTGAAGATATTTTTATTGGGACTACCAAGTTTTTATACATTAACTTTAGGGAGAATTGTCATCTTTATGACACTGAGTCTTCCCAGTCAAAAACACACTATCAAGTGACATTTCTGATTACATTTCAGATTAAGGAGTTGATGAAATTCTCTGTATGATCCTGTGGCTGGGGACCACTGGGTTTCACAAGTCTTCCTGAGCCCAGCCCATGCCACCTCTTCCAAGAAGCCTGTCTTCTTTTCTAGGGAAATGATCTCTACATTCTCTACAGATATCTTGTGATTCACATGAACATTTTTGACTATAGCTCCTACCTTTACATATGTATACCCCATTTCCCCTTCTGGGCTAAGAGCTCTCTGGGAACTGGTTATGTATTATATATTTATTTGTTTTTTTGGCTGTCTTGGGTCTTCGTTTCTGTGCGAGGGCTTTCTCTAGTTGCCGCAAGCGGGGGCCACTCTTCATCACGGTGTGCGGGCCTCTCACTATTGCGGCCTCTCTTGTTCAGAGCACAGACTCCAGACGCACAGGCTCAGTAGTTGTGGCTCACGGGCCTAGATGCTCCGCGGCATGTGGGATCTTCCCAGACCAGGGCTTGAACCCGTGTCCCCTGCATTGGCAGGCAGATTCTCAACCACTGCGCCACCAGGGGAGCCCTGAGTATGTATTATAAATCACAGGTATACTGATAAAAGCTAAGCTAAAGCAAGAGACTCTGAGCTGGTTGCATCACATCAGTTACTTCATAGCCTTTCCCGAGGGGTCACCAGCTAGCATCTAGCAAGCCAAATCTAGCCCATGTGTTTGACCTGCATGGAAATTTTTAAAATTTTGAATTAGTTGCCAACATTGAAAAATTATAAGATTTTCACATAAAAATACAGGTTTTCAGATTTTCTAAAAGTAATGGAAGTTCCTGGCAACAGCCAGCTGGAGCTGAGTATCTGCTGTCCCTTTAGACCAGGCAGGCACACCACAGTTTTCCCCCTACCTCTTCATTTCCATTATCTGTCTAGGCCCTGGAAGCATTTGAGTCAGTAGTTCGTCTCCTTAAAACCACTGGAAAATGGAAAGAGTGAAATCTCTGTCTGGCCCTGGCACACAGTGGGTGCTCAGCAGATATTTGTGGCATGAATGAATCCCTGTTTGCTGATCAGGTTCTGAGAGCTTCCCTGACTTAGCAAAGGTCACATGACCAGAGGGTGGCCAAGGAAGAGATTTAAAAGGAGGATCTACTTTGCTGCACGGCCCAGCGGTGTCTGACAGCCATCCAAGTGCTGGCCCACGCGTTCTTTCTCACCTATTAGCTGCTTAATGGCCGCAGACTTGGTCCCAAGCCCTTAACCAACTTGGTTGTTCTCAGATGGAACGTTAGTTAGTAACTGCCTCATTAACACAGACAGGAGGGAGGGAGGCCTGAAACCTTAGGGGAGAAATGGGCCCTGGTGACCTTTTAGCTTCATAGAGTTAGGTTTGAGACTCTTTCTTTTTCTTTCTCTTTCCACATAGCTCCCCTAGGCCTCATCAAATCTGCTGACAGCGAGCACCCTGGGGGAGAGTTGCAGAAAGGCAGGGCGAGGGGGAGCCTGTGTCCTCTGCTCAGGGGTTTCCTTGCCTCTTTAAAGGGAAGAGCAGAGGGCTTCAAGTTGTCCAGGCCTTAGGTCTCCCAACCCCCCAGGACATGGGAGCTTTACCAGTAAATTGCCTTAAAAAAGAACAGCTAATTATTTTTTTTTCCATTCAACAAACAGGTATTGAGCAGTTTTCTGTACCAGCCACTGTGCTAGCAGTAAAGGCCTTGGAGAACTCAGTAGACATGTTCCTCATTCTAGTAGCAAAAACTGAAAAATAAGCCTGTGAGAAAAATGCATTTTTTTTAAACTTTTTATCTTATACTGGAGTATAGTTGATTAACAATGTTGTGATAGTTTCAGGTGTACCACAAAGTATTTCAGTTACACATATACATGTATCTATTCTTTTTCAGATTCTTTTCCCATTTAGGTTGTCACATAATATTGAGCAGAGCTCCCTGTGCTGTACGGTAGGTCCTTGTTGGTTATCCATTTTAAATAGAGCAGTGCGTACATGTCAATCCCACACTCTCTAACTATCCCTTCTCCCCATCCTTCCCCCTGCGCCCCGCCCCCCAACCATAAATTTGTTCTCCAAGTCTGTAGTCTGTTTCTGTTTTGTAAATAAGTTCGTCGGTACCATTTCTTTTTAGATTCCTCATATAAGCTCTTTCTCTGGAAAAATGCATTCTAACAGGACAGGACGGGTATGGGAATACCTAGTAGGGGTGCCTCATGCAGGGATGGTCAGGAAAGGCTTCCCTGAGGGTGCCACCCTCCAGCTGAGTCCTAACTGACGAGGAGTGAGCTCGGGGAGGAGGGAGAGGGGGTGGAATGTGGGAGGACCCAGAGGCAGGTCTGAAGAGCGGGAGGAAGCTCGGTAGACTGGGGCATGTGGACAAGGGGCCCAGGAGAAGGCAGTCAGAGGAGGGTGGAGCAGCTAACACTGGGATTGAGGTGAGCACTTGCTATCTGCTGCGGTAAACGCTTCTCCGCGTAGCAGGATGTTGAGGGAACTTGTCCTTTCCCCCTTGAACTGACGCCTAGAGTTCAGAGTAGAGAAGCCAGAAGTGCTGCTTTCTCCCTGTTCTGATGAGGACTGCCAGCAGCAGTGTCCAGACTCCCACCCCCCAGGGCCCACTGGAAGGCAGCAGATTAGTCCAGCCACCCCCCGCCAGCCCCGCATTCCCCTTCTGGTTTGTAATCGAAAACCAAGGAGAGGGGCAGAATTGCGGCCTCGGCCTCGTGGGGAGCAGTGCTCCCCTGAGAGCTCCCCCGGCTCCCCCTCCCTCATACCACACACCCCAGAGGCCAGTCAAAGGGTGGAGGGTGGGAGGACTCCAGGGAATCCCTCCTGCAGTATGGGGGCGGTCCTGCAAGAAGGTGAGAGTGACAGGTCACTCTGGTGGACAGAGTTTCACAGGTGGACATTTGCTGAGCGGCAGAGTCTACGCCACCGTGAACGTGGTGAGCCAGTGTGGGTGCACTCAGCCTGGGTCCCCGGATTCTGGGGGCGGTCATGAATGTGGAGACTGGTGCTGAGGAAGGCAGGGAGGACAGGTGGAGCAGCCTGGCCCAACTGAGTGATGAGGGGGGTTCAGGACACCTACCCCCATAGAGAGCACCTTGGCATGCTGAACAGTTTAGGCCGAAGGAGTTTGAGAAGACAGCAGAAGCAGGAAGGTCACTCTGACCCCATCCTCCCTCCCCTGAGATGGGTCACAAGGCACTCATATGAGAGCCCTTCTCCTCTCAGGGCGCCCCGAGTCCCTCACCTGCTGGCTGCAGCCCCTCGCGGAAGTGCTGCTACAGTTTACAACGGACAAGGTGCTGAGTGCTCATGGCAATTTAGCTGTTTGCCACTGACCTGGCCTCTGCCTGCCTGCACCCTGAGGAAAGGGGCATCCTCATCTCTGAAGACAAAGGATCATGGAGAAGACTCCAAATGCACTGGCCTTGCTAAGTTTCCTCCAGTTCCCTACACTGGCTTCGTACTCCTCGACCTGCCATATTCCTCCACGATGTCCACTCTTTATCAAACCTAGCATGAAAAGATGCGGGTTTAGGGCTTCCCTGGTGGCGCAGTGGTTGAGAGTCCACCTGCCAATGCAGGGGACACGGGTTCGTGCCCCGGTCCAGGAAGATCCCACATGCCGCGGAGCGGCTGGGCCCGTGAGCCATGGCAGCTGGGTCTGCGCGTCCGGAGCCTGTGCTCCGCAACGGGAGAGGCCACAACAATGAGAGGCCTGCGTACCGTAAAAAATAAATAAATAAATAAAATTTAAAAAATTTTAAAAAGATATGGGTTGAATCATTTCCTCAGGTCTTCATTTCCTTTGGAAGGCTTGTGTGTAAAACTTACTTAAATATATATGTATGCTTTTCTCCTGTTAATTTGGCTGCCAGTTTAATTTTCAGACCCAGTCAGGGACCTTAAAAGGGTTGAGGAAAAATTTTCCCTCCCCTACAGTGAGTAGGGAGCTGGTGTGTAGTAGATGCTTAAGGACCCAAAGGCCTGGGTCCTGCAGCTCCATGTGAAGGAGCCTGGAGGCTTCCTTCACACGGCAGGGCCTGAAGCTGGCAAGAGAGGAGAAGGGCCATCGTGGACTCCTGGCAGGGCTGAGGAAGAGTAGGCTGCTGCCCTCTGGGGGGTCTGCAGAGCTGCCGTTAAGTGAAGTCAAATACCACCCTAAGAAAAGAAGAAGCACCACCAAAACAAGGACCACCACATCCGCAGAGACCACCAGCACCTCGTGGAAAGTCGCTGACCCTCTGGGAGGCCAGGGACACTTCCCCCCACCCCCAGGAGGTCAGATGGGTGACACATCAGCTACCCACCTTGGACACTAGATGTCACAGGAGGAAGGAAAGACCCAGACTCAGAGAGGGAGGGAGGTGCAGGGAAGAGGGGGCATGAATGAGCAGGCCAAGCCCCTGCCCACTTCTGGTCCTGTTTCTCGAGCCATCGGTCCAACCCACACTAGGAGGAGGGAAGAAATGGGCTTTAAATGACCAGAATGTTTGGCATCTGCTGAAGTGATCATCATCAAGTGGGTAAGATGATGGATCTGACTGGGTACAACTAGAGGCAGAAATAGAAGGGAAAAAAGCCATTTCGTGTTAATGGCCCAATATGTCAGTTACTTGTCCGTTGTATCAAGGAATTTTCCAAACAATCATATAAGGCAGTTACTGTTATTATTGCAGTTTTTGAGGAGAGGGAACCAAGGATGCGGGAGAGGAAGGAACTTAAAACCACACAGCTAACAGGTAGCTGGGCTGGGAGTTGAACTCTCACTGTTAGGCTCTAAAGCCAATTCTCTAAATAGCACTGTCCCCAGAGGGGAGCCTCAGCCGGCACTCCCAGCCGCTCTCGGAGTGAACCCAGTGAGGGGACCTCAGCACCTGCCCAGACATCTTATCGTATTTTCAGATGGCTGTTGAAATAACAACTTAGGTTTTTAAAGGTTTTTACGGTTAACACGCACTATAGTCATTCCATAAGCATTTATGAGGCTGCTACCACTCACTGTGCTGAGCATCCCCTAGCTTCTCTGAGAGGAGGGCTCAGCAGGCAATTCTTTTCAACTGTCTTCTGCATATGAGGGAAGGGGAACACAGAAAGACTATGACTTGCCTAAGGTCACAGAGACCTGGGACCACCACGGCCACCAAGCATTTCCTGAGCGCTCAGTACGTGTCAGGCACTGTGCTAAGTGCTCGACATGGTCCTATGGGGCTTGAGGATTCCTCCTGTCCAGTACTCTTTTCACTGCCCCAGCTGGCCTCCCCCATTCCCACTCCTGATCCCCACTTTCCTGCATGGAGCCAATGCTTCTCTGGCCAAAGGACTGATTTCCTGGCTTGGGGAAGGCCCTGTAACAGGGAGTCTGCGAGTCTCAGAGAAAAGCAGAGAATTTGGCTTCCTTCCCCGGTGCCAGCTCATCATACCAACTGACCTGCTGCAGGAGAAGAGAAGGTGCTGGTAGTTCAAAGCATGGGCCCTTGATTAATTTCTCATCCTCTATAAATAAGTGAATAAAGGCACATTCTGCACGCACTGCTTCGACGCCTCCTATGGGCCTTTTATTGCTCTCTACACCTTGTTACTCACTGGCCTTGGGACGTCAGACTTACTTCCAGCCAGACTGTCAAACTCCTTAGCTTGGCAGGTGTGCCCCTTATTCACCCCCTACACCCAACCTAGGCTCCTGCTCACCTGACTTCTCTCTGGACTCACCAGTTGCCTACACTGCCCTGCTTTTCTGGCAGTCCATCATGACAGAGCAGCTAAGCATGTCGGCTTGTATGGGTTCAAATCCCAGCTCTGTCACTTCTTGGCTTTGTGACCATATGGGTAAATTATTTAACTTCTGCAGTCCTCGGTTTCTTGATATATAGAATAGGGATGATGAAAATAGTGTGTATCCTGGAATTAACATCCTAGTTGGGAATCAGACACTAAATAGGCAGACAGTCACACATACAAGAATTTCAGTCAGTGATGAGTAGCGTGATGGAGAGTGAGAGAGTGAGGCCAAGGAGGGCTTCTCTGAAGAGGTGACCTTTGAGCTAAGACATTAAGGATGAGAAAGAGCTGATTCAAAGAGGATCTGAGGGCAGTTGGTTCCAGGCAGAGAAGGAACAGGGAGTGTGACTCTGGGCAAGTTCTCTGAGGGCTGGGGAGGGGGTTGGCTGGAGGGGTCCCTGGTGCTAGAGGATGGGTGGGAAGGTGGGCCAGGCCTCTCACAAGGCACATATTAAGGGGAGATGGGGTCTGAAAGGCTGGGTTAAGTGGCTAAAGCCCAGGGGTGAGAGAAGAGAAAAGAGACATTGGTGGGGGACTCTGATGCCATCACGAGGCCCATACCCAAGTCTCTAGAGGCTGGCTTTTTGAGCGCCTTCCAGCCTCCTGGGCCAGTGAGGAGTGGAGAGGAGGTGGCAGGTCCTGCTTTTGTCACCACAGGTCCCCCATCTTCTCTTCCCCTTTCCTAAAGTGAAACACTGTCCAGAGAAGGTCTGGTGTCAGCCATGTACACAGCGGTATGTGGGCTCTCCAAACAAGGCAACACAAGAGGCACTGACTTGTTGCTCTGGCCAGTAGTGGGGGTATAAATACTCCCACCACAGCTGATTTTTTTTGTGCTTCCAGCATAATGTGTGATTGTGGAGTTGGGAGGTGAGGCACAAGATCGGCTCCCATGTGCAGGTGGGCACTGGCTCCAGCTCACCCCTGCATTCACACCCAAGGAAAAATGAGCAGGGTTTAGGAAGCACTTACCATGTGTCAGGCCCAGTGGTAAGCCCTTTATATATACTAACCCACAGCAACTCTATGAGGCAGGAGCTGTTAATATTCCCATTACACAGATGACAAATGCAGTCACAGATGAGCTTGGTAACCTGCCCAAAGTCACACAGGCAACGATGGAGCTGAGATTAAACTGCAGTATAACTTATAGGAAAGTGAGCAAATCCTAAGCACACTGCTCAGTGGAGTTTTAGGTATGTATACATATGTAAGCAGATCATGATAGGGAACATTTCCAGTCCCAGCTGGCTCTTTTTATCACTCTTGTCTTTGATACTCTCCCTCCAGGGTAACCACCATTTTTGATTTTTATCACCATAGATTTGCTTTGTCTGTGCTTGAATTTTTTTTTTCTTTTTTTTTTTTCTGGCTGCGCCATGCAGCATGTGCGATCTTAGTACCCCAACCAGGGATCGAACCCGTGCCCCCTGCAGTGGAAGAGCAGAATCCTAACCACTGGACCGCCAGGGAAGTCCCCAGTCTGTGCTTGAATTTTATGCAACTGGAATCATTCATTACATAATCTTTTTGTGTCTTGGCTTCTTTCTCTCCAATGTCATTGCTTCATCCATGTCGTTGCATGTTTCAGAAGTTTGTTCTTTTGAACTGTCGTATGCTTTTCTGCAGTGTGTGAGTATGTACGATGTATCTATCCATTCTCCTGTGGATGGTCTTTGGGCTTGTTTCTGCAGAGTGTGCTCTAATCACTATGACATACTGCCACTCAAGTATGGATGCACTCCCTGACTCTTCCTGTCTCTGGGGGATTTGCAGGATTAGCATGTGGGTTGAGTGGCATCACAGGATGTATTACTTTCTGATTGCAGCCTATAACAAATCACCACAAACTTAGTGTCTTAATGCAACACAGAGTTATTACTTTACAGTCCTGGACGTCAGGAGTCTAAAATAGGCTGGCAGCTATGGTTCTTCTGGAGGCTGTAGGGGGACAATCCCTTGCTTTGCCTTTTCCAACCTCTGGAGGCTGCCTGGGTCCATCTCTGCTTCTGTCATCACATCTCCTCTTACTCTGACCCTCCTGCCTCCCTCTCGTAAGGACACTTGTGATTACACTGGACCTATCCAGATAACCCAGGATAATCTCCCCATCTCAAGATCCTAACTTAATCACATCTGCAAAGTCTTGCCATGTCAGGTAGCATATTCACAGGTTCTGGGGTTAGGACATGGACGTATTTGGGGGGCCATTATTGTGCCTCACACATTGGACTCTCCTGATGTAACGGTAAGACCCTGGTGTGGGAATCAGGAACCCAGGGTCCTGGTCTGGCCCCTAGGTTGACTTACTGTGGGTAGTAAGTCTGACTTACTGGGCTTTTGGCAGATATATTGAATAAAACGAAGGGCTAGGATGTGATCCATTTCACAGGTGCCTCCCAGCCTCCACGTTCTAGGACTCAATACATAAGCTTTAGGCTTGGGGCTCTATCTAGCCACCCCTTTCATCTGTGTGTGCCGATTTCTTCCCACCCCCAGGGCAAAGGGAGCACACCTTCTGAGAAGACCTGGGAGGCCTGCAGCGGATTCCCCACTGTCCCTCCCTTCCCCTTCCTTTCTATCATGTGACCCCTGGGCCTTTTATCCAGAATGACTCTGAAAGGCTGCTATTGATTTTCCTGTCACTTCAGGTCATACACTCCCACCCGTCATCTTCCTTTAAGTGAAAGTTTGAAAACGCAATTTGGAAAAAAAGAAAAAAAAAAGATCACCCACGTGATTTCAGGGGCTGGGCTGATGGAGCAGCCCTTCCAGGAGGCTGGGTGTGAAGTGCTTGGAGAAAGTAATAGAGACGCCCTTCAAGACTCCGTTCTGACATGAGCTGAGCTGTTCCTTCATTTGCAGTTGACGGCTGTTCTAGTCGTGGGCTCCCAGCAGTTACTGAAAAGAGAAAGTGGGAGAGCAAATCATTTTCACGATCGCCATACAGGAAGCCTACTTTGCTGAAAGTGAACCAGCCGCCTGTTGGGTCTTCATATTTTCTACTAGCCGAGTATTTGCTCTTTCCTAGCTGGCACCTTGTGGCCGATCATCTCCTCCATCTCTTCTCTCATTGATACAGTCATTAGTGAGCATCTACTTTTTCTGCTTTGCATGGTAACTAGGGCATATGCTTTAAAGTCAGATGGTCATTCCTTCAAAAAATGTTTACTGGGCGCCTACTTTATGCTGGGCACTTAACCAGGCACTGGGGACAAAATGACAAGCAAAACGGATATGGGGCCTGTCCCCAAGGAGCTTATACTGATGGAGGAGACAGAAGGGAACTGCATAATCCCACAATATATTGAATTACAAAATGTGGCAAATGCCATGAACCAAAAGTCAGGGAAGCTATGAGAGCAAATTCCAAGAGGGCATGAAGAGTTAGGAGGGTTAGGAGAGGCTGCACTGGGTGGAAAATGGGGGCATAATGGAGACAAAGGAATCTGTTCAGATGAAGCCCTGAGGCAGAAGGAAGCTGGGTAAGTTTGAGGACTTTGGAGGAGTGTAGACGGTGAAGGGTGAGGGAAGGAGAGCAACACATAATGGGGAGTTTTGAATTTATTAATGCTGTAATAAAGTCTGTAAACTGGTTGACTTTCAGTGTCCTAATCCATAAAACGTGTATAGAAATACCTTCCTTGCAGAGTGGCTTCGAGGATTCACTGAGATAAAATATGCCATTTTAGGATAAAGTGCTTAGCCCAGAACTTGGTCTATTGCAATCCTGGAATAAATGGCAGCAACTGGTTTTATGACTGGGCAAGGTGCACCGCTGCTGGGAGCCGGGGACAGAAATGAATCAGCTTTGGTCCTTGCCTTCAAGCAGCTTCTAACATCGCTGAGGGGATCAGCAATATCTAGTCTGCAAGTGTGCCATAGCTTCTCCGCCGACAGGGCTCAGAGGAGGGAAGGCTGACTCCAGTGGGGAGTAAGGGAAGGCTGCTTGAGGGGGAGGCATCTAGATGCCCAGCACATAATTCTGGTCAGGCGGGAAAGCAAAGGAAACCGAGGACCATCTTCACCTCCCTGGGAGCATCTGGGATGTGGAGAGGGAAACAGCTGCGTTTCCTTCCCTCCTGCCGAAGTGAAGGAACTCAGAGGTGCTGCTCCTCTTATTAATCCAGCTGTGAGCATTTTTTAGACCATCGTGAGCCCCTGAGGAATGAGGTGCAGAGCCTCTGAACAACATCATTAAAATGCTTCCCAAGATGAAACTCAAGCCGAGCAGGTGAGAATCTAACGGCAGAACCAGCACCAAGCGATGTAGCTCGGAACGCGAGGCAGGGAATGGTTCCTGTCTAGCTCTGTGCCAACAGTCTTGGACAAGTCCCCTCACCTATGGGTCTTGGTTTTCTCACCTGTAAAATGAAATGATTGCTGTAGATGATGACATTTGTTCTTCTGACATTCTATGTCTCCAAAAGGCTACATTATTGCTTTGGTAAGATTCTGGGGACGATTCCTATCAAGAACAAAGGGGAAAATGGAGGCAACTCCCCAGTAATTCTCACTGCCTCTCAACACATTTGTACTGGAAAATCCACACATTTGCAACCTAAGTGAGTTTGGGAGCCTAAAATACATCTGGCAAGCTAAATAATTTCCTCACTTCATTTTCCTAATCTAGTCCTAGCATTGATATTTCTAAGCAATATGTGACCACAAGCAAGTCACTTAACCTTTCCAAGTGTCTGTTTCCCCTTCTTAAAATGCAGACCTCCGACTGAATCATCTCCTTGGGCCCCTTCAGCTCTCATTTTCTCAGTCTTTTTCATTCATGGCTTTGATCCTTGTGCAGGTCAGTTATCTCTAGCAACAAGTGAGAGGTGGAAAAAGAAACTCAGGTGGGCTACCATCTCCCTGAACCTCAGTGTTGTGATCTGAATAAACTTAACATGTTTAAGGGTGTCTTTTCTAGACCAGCAGGGTAGCAAAGTAGTTATAAGCATGGGCTTTCAGGCAGGCAGTCTGGAATCAAATCTGGTCTCTATCACTTACTACCTGTGTGGCCTTGAGCAAGTGCCAATCAACATGAAGCATGGATAGTTCTATTTAGGCAGAAAAGCAAGAGGTCTCAGTTTCCTTATCTGTAAAATGGGAGCAAAGAGAATGCCTGCTGCTTAGAGTCATTGTGAGGAATAAATACACAGTGCTTTCCAAATTTCTATCATACAGTAAGATAACACATAGTTTCTCTGATAAATGGGCAAATGACGCTTGGTCCTGAGATTAGGGACACGTGGAGCAGTGGGGATTGAGGCCAAATGCGTCAGTTTACTGCAGCTGACTGTAACACTGTAGGTCTCAGTGTTGCCAGATCTGATTTTTTTCTTTTTCAAGAGAAACCAGAAATCTGGATTTTTATGTGAGATTGCCTAATCTTAAAATACTGGCTCACATTCATTTTTTTAAACATGCAAATAAGACATGGCTGCTGCCAGGATGTGGCCCACAGTTTTTCAGTTGGTAGCCTCAGTTTGTAACCATTAAGTGCTCAATGAATGATGGGGAAAACCCCGGTCATCTTATTTAGCACTCTCAAGCACTCTCAACCACCCAGTTTTACAGGTATGGAAACTGAGGCCAAGGCTAAGAAAAGTGAAATGACTTGCCCAATGTTGCACGGCTTTATTATGTTAAAGATGGGACTCTAACTCAGGTCTTTTGACACTTAGTTTGGTGCCCTTTTGCCAAGTCACAGGAATCCTTCTAGAAACTCACAGCCTGGATGGTGAGCTGCCCTGGAGCCACAATCCTTGCTTTTCTCCCATGTCTTTTCCTGCAGTGCTTACAGATAACTGTGTTTTGAGATGATGCACAGAACCTCTACCTATGTGCCTGCATAACACCCACAGTCCAACAGTGGCTCAGATCGGGGCAGGGGTGATTCTGAGTGTTCGCAGCTGTTCCCCTCACTCCATGCCTCCCGTCTCTGCCCACTTTCCCTGAGATCAGCTACAAAATGAGTTTTAGTTGGAATGTATCTTTTTAAAAGGTTACAGGACAAAATAATCCTTGATGCAATATAATTATAAAATATAATCTCATTTGTGGTTAAATCCTCGAGCTTCAGCACATTTTAAGCTAAAAATGGATAGTTTTATTTTTAATAAAAACAAGATTAGCAAATGAAAATCTACTATAATTCCTATTAGAAAGCTCTAAAGCATTGCTGCCTCTGATTGAGCTTCCAGACGCCCTCCCCACCATCCACATCCCCTGAGGCATCCTCCTCTCTGGGGAGCCTGATAGATGTACCCACATTGCCTTCTGAAACCTCCCTCTTGGGCCCCAGTTCTCAACCTTCATTTCCTTCACTTTAAATTCTAGTGCAAACCAGCTCAGCCCTCCATCAGCATCCCTCGGCTCTGACAGGCTCTCTGCCCATCGGGAAGTCCGCTCCGCTCCATTCTAAGAGTCTTGTTAGGGGTGACTGGGATGTGTACCATTGGCAAATCGCTTCTGGAAACGAGTGTCCCACTTTGACGGGAGATGGAGCAGGGACAATCCCGCTGGGGGACTGCCATGGTTTATCAGCCTTCGTCCCAACTCTGTGTTCTTAACTGGGGTTTTCATAATCTCCTTTCCCTCAGTTGCTTCCTCTCAAAGGTATTTGCATTTAAACAAGAGTTTGCTCCCCTGCTGATTATTTTCCCCCACTTTGATTCCATTGCAAAAGCAGCCAGAGTTGCCCGGGCGTGCTGGTGTCTGGATGGGCTGCATGGTAACAGCTGGGTGTAAACTTCGCCTCTTCCTTTTGCAGGTACGGTTGGCAGAGTAAGCACATTTAGGAGAAATTTCCAGGAAGTGAAAAGGGAACTATTTGTCACCTCTGAGTCTCCTGGGCCTGCTTCAAAAGCCTCTGGTAACATTTCTCAGAGAGAAATATTACCCTCTAGGTAATATTTTAAAATATTACCCTCTAGGTAACATTTTAAAGCCAAGAGCACATGATTCTACCCAGGGAGAATGGTGCAAAGAGCAGGAAAAAAGGGTTCCAGGGTCTCCTTGACACTGACCCATGGCATGACCTTGACCAGACAGGTGATCTCTGGTTAACTTGGGTGCTCTTACACTGTGCTGGGTGGAGGAGAAGCCTCTGAGGCTGAACTCCAGGACCCTCTTCCCTGTGGGGCTTAGCTCACCTTGCATTTAGCAGAGTTCAGCATATTAAACACACAAGCTTTGGTGTCAGACATAGCTGGGTCAAAAACCCAGATGCATTCCACACACACTTGTGACTTTAGACAAATAGCTTAACTGTTTGAAGCCTCGGCTTCACCATGGGGTAAAGTTGGGCTGTAGTAGATGGGATTGTTGTTCTTGATTCTTCACACCCTCGGTCTTCCATGTGACCTTGCAGGGCACACATGTGCACAGGAATATATTTCCTTACCTTATGGATGTTGGGCTTCGCCATATAACTTGCTTGGGCCAATGGAACGATAAGGACTTAGTGTGAGCAGAGGCCATAAATGTGCTTCCAAGGTTTGGCTTGGTTCTTGCATCTATGACCTACCATGGAAAGAACACGAATATTATAGTGTCTTGTCTAAGGAAAATGAGGACACAGGTGGAAAAGACTAGAGACCATCAACAGCCTGGAGACTACCTATGGCTTGAAGCTGAGCCCCTCCCAAACTGGCCTGTAGACTCAGAACCTAGAGCATGAAATGCTCTTTAATATAAACCGTTGGGTTTTGAGGGGTAGTTTGTTATGCACAAACTACCATGGTTGTGGCCATAGCTGACTGATACAGAGAAGTTACAACACTGAGGATTAACTGAGAATATGCATGTGTTACCTGGCTGCTGGCATCTCCGTATACCACTGCTTTGTTCAGTCTGCACTACTCCCAAGGAACTCAACTTCAAACACATGTGTAAGTGCGTTCAAACGTATAGATGATCTAAAGAGCAAGTCAGTATTTTTTCTTACCGTCATAGTTTTTCCTCCTCTTAATGCAGTGCCAAGTAGACAGCGAGCTTTCAATAAATGGTGACCATGATGAAAATGATGATAACTCTGGCGAGGGCCATCTCTGTGCACTTTAGTGGGGGTGCACTTGGCATTGTACCCCAGGAATCTTCTTGGTAGACTCTTCTAGCTTGTCTCTTAAACACCCGAACTCATGGATATCTGTTTCATTTGCAGCTCTTGGTCTGACCTTAAGAGTAATAAAAATCCATAACTTCTAAGGAGCATTTTAGAGCTTATGAAATGAGTTACAATCATTCATTCAGCATTCATTTATTGAAATTTTATTTTTAAAATGCCCACTAGATGCCAGGCATTGCCTAAAGTGCTGGGAAAACAGCAGTGACCAAGACTGGGGAAGCCTGTGCCCTCATGGGACTTGTGTTCCAGGCAGGAAGGACCACACAACTGAACGATTAATTAACTTAATATTCTAAACAAATATTTAAAAGTACATATTTTACAAGCAAATAATTAAATAAGAGCTTAATTAAACAGACTGTGGTAAGTGCAACAGAGAAAATAGAACAGGATTGAGTGACAGGGAAGGATTGAGGGCACTTTTTAGATGGGTTATCAGGGCCAGTGACCGCAAAGGGAGTAGGTACCCAGGAGTCCAGGTGTTTAGCTAGAGTATGGAGGTGACATATTTTATCTTGGAATCTTATAACAACCTTGCCAGGTACCTATTCTTATTTCTCTCACCCCTCCTCTCCTTTTTTCCAGTGAGGAACCCATGGCTCAGGGAAATCAGATACCATGCCCCACGTAGCAGAGGAAGGAACTGGGACTTAAAATCAGTGGTTTGGAGGTTACCCAGAAGGCACCGGGCAGCAGAAGACCTCAGATGAGGATGTCAGGAATCCAGGTGATTGCCTTGCCCACCCTAACCCCCAGCTCCCATGTTGGGGATATGACCTTCTTTAAGGCAGTGTCATTGATGACCCCCGACCCACCTGCCCAGTGTTACCAGCCAATACACCCAGCAGGAGGAAGGCAATCCTCACCAGTCCTTCCCTAAGAGAGACAGCTGGGAGCCTGGAGCAGCACACACTGCCTGGTCCACTGTGGCAGCCAAAGATGCCAGCTGTCACCTGGCAGCCTTTGGATGATGCAGGGATTCAGGGGAGCGCCATTGCTAACTCAATCACACCTCCCTGCCGCAGGTGGCAGCCACAGACCCACAGCATGAGCACTGAGGGAGGGCCTTCACTTCCAGACGCAGAACCAGTGATGCGCGGGGGCGCCAGGCAGTCTGGTTCCCACGTGCAGCCTAGCACACATGCTCTTCTCCGTCTTTGGCTTCTGAGCTCAGGATTCCATAGATATAATGTCTCTGAGTTTACCACCACTCAAAATTAATCAGTAGTACCTGCTGTCTAAAATTTTCCTTATGGAAAAATGGAGGCACAGACCAGGCAATGACTTACTCATAGTCACTTGCAATTATGAGTTCTGGCTAGACTAGGGACCCTTCTAAGTCTTGGTCTTCAACCAAGTGTTGAGTATCTGCTATGTGCCGGGTACTGTACTAAATGCTGATGAGCTCACGTTTTCTGAGAAAGAAAGAAACATGAATAGTTATGAGTGTTATTTACCTTAGAAGGGATGTGATAGGAATAGGTGTGGGTGACCTCTGGGGGTCCCCAAAGTAGGGAATCTACACTTCTGCAGTGGTAGAGAGGGGAGGCCGGTGGGTGGGGTCTTGAAGGGCTAATGCAAAGGTCATGCTTGAGCTTTCTCCTGCTCTTTCTAGTAAAAGATATTCAAATTTTCCAGTTGCATAAACTCATTTTATTAAAAGTAAAAAAATTCACTTATTTATTTTTAGCTTCAGTTTTGTTTAAGTTTGAATATGTAGTTATGAAGAAAGCATTATCATCAAAGCTGTGTGAATTTTAGCAGATCCTCAAGCCTCTCTGTGCCTCAGTTTCTTCAAAGGGGGCTTGGGAAGACTGAATGAGTTTAAATATACACAGTGGTCAGAACGAGGCCTTACACTGTATGCTGTGATTCTTGCCTTCCTTCCCAGAGGACACCATTAGGTGGAAATTGGGTATGAGTGAGCCACGGCAGCAACCCAGACGCCTGCAGTTTCCGAATCCTGCCCCTGAAAGCTGCAGGAGCCACGTCCAGCCTCAGTGAGCTGGGGTCTGTGGACGCAGCCCATGCCATGGTTAATCTGCAGCGCTGCTGTGAGGATTGCTGTGGGATATCGTTTGGGTATAGGAACGTGAGGCTTACTATTTCTCAAAAGACAACCACATGGCCTGTGGGTTTGTTTTCCAACATTTATTTCGTTTGCTAAAACACGCAAACAAAAAGTCCACACTGCAAAGCACTGAGAGGCGAGACGCATGTTTAGGCAAATCAGGAGACAGTAACAATCCATCACAGCCGGTTTCAAAGCCTGCTGCGCTTGTGACTGGGCTTGGGGAGGCTCTGCACAGAAACTCCATGCTTATTTGGGTCTCAGGTCTTTGGTATTTGCCGGCATCACATGGGAGGGGCTGGCAAAGACAGGAACAAGTTAGCTGTGATTGGAAGTTTGGATTTCAGAACGGAGCAGTAGCTGGGAACTTAGAGCTGAAATCTCACTCCCAAGGAGGCTCTGGTGCACTAAAAACCCACCAAGAAACATCTGGGGTGGGAGGATCAACAGGCAGTTGATCCCAGGTATTGGGGGTGGCTGCATACAAGGTGATATGGGAAGCAACCCGTGTTTGTCTGGCACTCGGGATACAGAGCGTCTCCAAGTACTCACAGCCTGAGGGAGGCAGGAGGAAGCTCACTATCTGGGATATGCCAAGGCGAAATGAGCTCGAAACTCAGTTGTGGTACCCACTGGAGCACAGTGGACGCTGCAGCTGCTCTGCTTCTGTGCCTTCAAGGATGTCAATGTTCCTCCTCCCTCCCCAGGATTTTGTCTGCCAGAGGAGTCCCCCACCTACAGCTACCCTTCAAAACCCTGCTTTGGACTTGCTAGATGAATCATGTCACTGCTCAAACACCTTCAACAACTGTTCCAAACACACAGAATAGAGTCCAAACCCTAAACTCAGCACCCAAGGCGGCTTACCCTGATATGGCCCATAAGGGCCACTCCTTCCTCTATTCCATGTTTTAACCACAGCATACATGCTCACTGCAAATGAACCCCTATTTACTATCTCTGGGCCTTCGCTGATGCTATTTCCTCTGCCTGAAGGCCTTCCTTGTTCTTTCCTCATCCTAATCACATCACTTATTAGACAAGAGTTTATTTGCTTGGTGTGTCTGTTATGTGGCAGAGACTATTCTGATGCTGTTTGAAATGGCCAGACTGCAAAAAAGGCCACAAATTCTTCCCCTCCTTGAATCCACGTCCCCTCACCTATAACTCTGCGTGCCCTCCCATTCTGACTCTGGGTTCAGCCATGTGATTTCTTTTGGCCAATGGGATATTACCAAATGGGATGCAAGCAAAGGCCTGAAAAGTGCTTGTACTCTTTTTGTTTCTCTTGGAAACCTTCTGCTTCTGTGTGAATGAGCTGGGGCTAGCCTGCTGGAAGCTGAGAGACCTTGTGAATAAGAAATGATGGCTCAACCAAGGGCCCTAGACCGGTCAGCCCCAAGCAGACCGTGTGTCTGTTCACAGATGCATGAGTGAGCCCAAACTGCCAACCACAAAATCCTGTACTAAATAAATAGTCGTTGTTTTAAGTAACACTTTTCAGGTGGTTTCTTAAACACAATAGATACCTAATGCAGCCATCGATGGGTCTTATCAGTCTAATCTCTTATCCCTTCTGTTGGTGCTAGCAACCTGCTTTTATAGTGATAAACATCCTCCTTCATTCTAAGTTAGATGCTTCTGGTGAAGTTAGTCTACCTGCTCCTCTGACTGCAGGACTGTCAATCAGTGTATCTCTGGCCACCAGGATGGGCACATGGCTCCAATGGTCTAATAAGACTCAGATCTGGGATTTCTGTTGAAATTCCTGAAACAATAATGCTCTTTTTCCAGCAGGGTGGCTAAGCCAGGAGAAGGTCAGCCTCGAGTGCTCACACAGCTCCCACAGAAAAGAGAAGGACCAAGAGACGGAGAGTGAGTCCTGCCGACACGGGTCCCTGGATCAGCCTGTGCCTACAGTTCCATCTCTCCCTGGTTTTTTTTTTTTTTTGGTTACATAAGACAGAAAAAAAAAAAAAAATCCTCTACTTCTGTTTAAGCCAGTATGAGTGGGATCTCTGTCATTTACAGCCCCAAATTTCTGACTGATGCATTCCTCAAATGCTACCTTCTCCAAAAAAACTTTACCTCATCTCCTGGCAAGAACGGAGGTTCCTGAAGATTTTTGCACATAGTCAAGAACATTAACTTCAAGTCGGACGGACTTGACCTACAGTGACCACAGGGTTTGCATTAGAGACGGGCACGTGACCCATGACAGACCAGTGGGTGTCCTTTCTGGGACTTTTACTAGAACTGTTAAGGAAGAGAAGTTCTTTCTCTATTGACATTGCCAGACTAGAAGAATGAAGCCAGGAGTTTGTAGCCTCTATCTTGCAACCAAGAGGAAAATCCTATCTGGGGTGACGGCAACACAGAGGGACAGGGAAAGCCAAGGCAGGAGATGGACAGTGTCATCTTTGAGCCCCTCTATCCAGCTGAACTTGAAGACCAACTTACCCCTAGACCTTTTAGTTACTTGAGCCAATATCTTCCCTTTTTTATTTAAGCTGGTCATAGTTGGGTTTCTGTCACCGAAAGAGTCCTAAAGAACCTCTCTCAGCCTCAGGTTTGTCCTCTGCTAAATAAGGTTTAACAGTACCTCTCCCACACATGTAAGATGTCTAGCACAGCGCTGGCCCAGAGTGGGAGCTCCACACTGGTAACGGTCCTCCTTCCTCTGAGCTCTGGGAGTGAGGGTAGTATCCCCCTCTCTCTGCAAGCAGCAGCTTCTCCTCTGTTGGCCAGCTGATTGGAAACTGCCCAGAAGGCCAACAGCCTTCTTTCCTTGTTGCAAATGGTATCATTTCATCTGGGTGGATGCAGGAGCTCAGTGGAGTGTATATTTGTCCCTGATCTCTGGTTTTTGATGGCCACCCGGCATGTGCCCAGCAGGCAGCCTGCTGTCTTCTACGTACCACAACCAGATGATAAATCTTTGATTTTTGCTCTTCTCTGCTTCTTGGGAATAATGGGTCCATAATGAATTGCATCCACAAGAATAGCTGTAATTGTAACAGTGCCACAGAGATGGAGCCGGCAGATCAGCCTGTCCCACGAAATGTGCCTACTTGGTTCCAATCACTTTCTTTGAAATGGCTACCAACTTTGTTTTTCCATCTCAAACTTTTAATAAGCAGTGGGTTTTCTGTGGAAAGAGGAGAATGAAAGCTATATATCTGGGAGGTTTTATTCTTGGTTTGTTTGTTTTATTCCCTTGTCTGTACAATTTCCCTTAGAATTTGGTCTCGGGGGTAGGGGGGAAACCTTTGGCTCCCAAATATCTTAGCCACGCTGGCATTGTGTCAAAGAATTGACACCTCCCTGATATCTAGAGATGCGGAATCACTTGTACACTATCCGAGGTGTTGATAACTGGTATTCTTATGGAAATCTCAGAGGAGATCTCAAAGATTGCAATGTGCACAGATCTCAATCTCAAAGAGATGAGTGGTTGGGGGGTGGGGTGCAGGGCTGCAAAGATTGGTAAAGAGGGGACGCCCCTGTCTATCCTGGGCTGTTTCCTGACAGGATGTCTTCCTGGAAGTTCACAGCCATCTTGACTCTCTGAGATGCTGGGGTCCAAACGGAACCAAATGATGAGCAGTAAAGAGTCAGGATGGTAAATATGACTTTCTAATGTTCAACTGGAATTGTAGGTAAACGGAAGAAGAATCAGTATTAATTATATTTAGCAGCTATTAGTACTGTATACTTGCTATATGCCAGGCCAAGCACTCAGTATCAATTTTATCATTTAATCCTTATAACAACCCAGTAAGTTAGGTACTATTATTGCCCTGATATTTTAGTCAAGAAAACTGGAACTTGAAAAGAAAAATGGCTTGACCCAGGGCAGAGGCTGAGTTTTGACCTCATAACCCACCTTTTAGCTACTATGTTAGGCCTAGTGAACGTGCTCAAGACTGCATTCTAGGGGACTTCCCTGGCGGTCCAGCGGTTAAGGCACGGCACTTCCACTGTAGGGGGCACGGGTTCGATCCCTGGTCGGGGGGAGGGAGAAAAAAAGACTGCATTCTAGAAGACCCAGGAAGGTCAGCCTCCAGCTCACTGGGTGACTTAGGGCAAGCAAAATTTCTCATCTGGGTTTTGAATTCTCCAGTTAAATTACTGGATCGGCTCTAAATCCTCCAATGGGCCAGGTAGCCTTGGTTCAGGGGTCGGCCCCCTATCATTGGATGTAAGCTTGAGTCATAGCCAGGGAAGTCCACGGCAACAAAGTCACAGAGGGGATTCAATCACGGGACGGCGAGATGGGTCGCCATGACCTTTACGGTTCTCTCTCCTATGAGAGTCTGATGCCAATATGTTTTTTCATCTATTTTTAAATCTAAGAGGCCAGCATTTGTGTTGCCTGAAGCTCGGCCGTGCCGATTGCAAGGCAGTTCTATTTGCCTGCTGTATTTTGCTCTGGTGGCTCAGCAGGAGGCGGGGAGGAGGCGCCCATCCACTCAGCCCTCCTCCTGAAGCCTTTGCTTGGCTGAGCATGGGAGACTGGGTGGGAGGGCACCAAGATAATTGCTCAGAATACGTTTGCTGCTGGTGCTCCCGTTGTCTCTGCAGGCACCACATTTCCCCATCCCTAGCAGGGTTCTCACTGGGTTGAACGCTGAACGCCCATTAGGGAAGCCTGTCACTTTCTCATTTGCGGGAAATGTCCGACACAGAAGGGCAGGTACCACTTAAAATGTCAAGGCAGCAGTGCAACTGGCAGGTAAATTTCTGCGTAAAAATCCTCTTTCTGCTTTAGAGCAAGGAGATTATGTAAGACTCTTTGACAGCCGTCAGACAGGAGGACTGCCTTCAGCCAGAGAGGAAGAGGTAAACAATCTCAGGAATCCAGCCAGTTCTTTCACCAGTTGAAGATTCCAGTGCGGGCTGCCTCCACACTCACACTTCCAGTCTCCGTACAAGGCACCCTGTTCCCCTCCCAAAGCCCCTTTCCACGTCCACCGTTGATCAACACCTCCACCATCACTACCTCTCTTCCACCTCCACTGCCACGTCCTTTTGGAATAATGTGCTAACTTATCTTCCTCCCTCTAACTTCTCTGTATGACAATCCATTCTGTAGGGAGCTGCCATTTGAAGACTACTGAAGGGGAATTCTGAGCAGCAGCTTCCCAGCATATGAAATTTCCAAGGCTTCTTGAGTGTTTACAGAAAACAAACACCACCTCTACTGCCCAATCTCCAAGCCTAACACTTTTTGTGTGCTTACTACGTGATGCCAGGAACTATGCTAGGCACTTCGTGCATTAATTTGTCTTTCACAACAGCCCTGTGAGGTGGGTATTAACAGCCTCATGTTACAGCTGAGTAAACTGAGGCTGAGAATTAAACAACCTGCCTAAGATCTCCCAGTTTTTAAGTGCCTAACCCAGATCGAAACTGAAGTGGTCTGCATTTCCCCCCTCTTTTATTACTACTTTTAATAGACTTTACTTTTTCGAGTAGTCTTAGGCTTATAGAAAAATGGGAGTGCCAAGTGTAGAGAGTTCCCATATGCCCCATTATCTTTGTCCCTCCCCCAACAGTTTCGCCTATTATTAGCATCTTGCATTGGTGTGGTGCATTTGATGAGCCAATATTGATCCATGGTTACTAACTATAGTCCATAGTTTACCTCAGGGTTCACTCTTGGTGTTGTGCATTCTGTGGGTTTTGACAAACATATAATGACATGTAGCCACTATTACAGTATCAAAAGGAGAGTTTCACTGCCCCAAGAATCCCCCGCACTCCACCCACTTATTCTCCCCACCCAGCTCTTGGCAATTACTGATATTTTTACTGTCTCCAACTGCAGACCCAGCTGCCCAGAGGCCCTCAGTAGTTTCTAGCTTCTTTCACTCCCTGGAACAATCATGCAGGGCAGGATGCCACAAAGCCAGACCCCACCATCGCCAGCATTGGTGGGAAGGGCTTCTTCCCCTGATTAGGCCTGGTTCTCATTGGGCTTGTGGGTAAAAACTCAGGATCTGTTTGCCTGTCTCCACAGACTCGGCAGGTGGCTGGGGGTGGAGAGATGGGACTGAGAGTTTCATCAGCAGAGTCAGAGAATTCAGCACATGGGGCAGGTGATGGAATGTGGCAGCAAAGGGCTGTTGGCTCATGGGCTCGCTCATGCTGTGATGGGGTAGCTAATGCTTATTGTACCTGCCTGTGGCAAACATACCTGTAGCCTGTCCTTCAGAAAAGTGCCCCCCCCCCCAACCAATTATGTAGTGCAGCTTTTCTGAATCTTTAGTATGCATGTGGATTTCCTGGGCATCTTGTTAAAATGCAGATTCTAATTCAGTAGGTCTCAGGCGAGGCCTGGTAGTCTGCATTTCTAGCAAGTTCCCAGGTGATGCTGAGAGTAGCAAGGATGTAGGAAACAGAAAATGAATTCATATTGGGCTCATTGCCTGTTTTGTCATTGGGCTTGCTGCCTAATTTCCTTAAAACTCTGATTATTTCTTATGCTTCAGAGAAACACTTGTACCTGGCTGAGTTCGATCCTAAGTTCCACCATTAAACAGGGACATTTACAACCTCAGGGTGCTCAGATGAAGGCACCTGGGATGGATAATGAGGCCAATTATTCAATAACCAATTTAGTCTTTCAGTAAATATCTGTCAAGCTCCTAGAATGTGCTAGACACTGTCCTCTTGGGACTTTGGGCTAGCACCCAAAGGCACCAAAACTAAGCAAACAATCAAAGTAATTTCAAGTTGTGATAAATTCATGGAAGGACACTAACAAAGGCCTAAGCTGGAGACTAATGAGGGGGAAGGGAGTATTTTAGAATAAGTGGTTGTACGGGTTTCCTGTTGCTGATATAACAAATCAACGCAAACAGTGGCTGAAAACAACACAAATGTATTCTCTTACGGTTATGGATGTGAAGCTCTAAATCAGTCGCACAGAGCTAAGGTCAAGGTGTCTGGGGCTGCTTCTGGAGGCGCTAGGGGAGAATGTTTCCTTGCCTTACCAGCTTCTAGAGGTTACCCACCTTCCTTGGCTCAGGACCCTTTCCTGGAACCAGGCCAACCTCTGTGTGGGCCCACCAAAATAATCCAGGATAATCTCCCCATCTCAAGATCCTTAATCAGGGAATCCCCTGGTGGTCCACTGGTTAGGACCCTGCGCTTTCACTGCCGAGGGCCCAGGTTCAATCCCTGGTCGGGGAACTAAGACCCTGCAAGCCACTCAGCGTGGCCAAAAAAAAAAAAAAAAAAAAAATCCTTAATCACACCTGCAAAGTCCCTTTTGCCGTGTCAGGTAATGTGTTGACGGGTTCCAGGGATTGGGATGTGGACATCTTGTGTGGGGTGGGGGAGTAGGCATTATTCTGCCTACCACGGGGTCAAGAAAGCCTCCCTGGGGAAATAATATTCAAGCTAAAGACTGAGCACAAGTCAGAAATGAGAAGAGTAGAAGGAACAGCTTTCTGGATGGAGCCAACAGCGAGGGCAAAGACCCCGAGGAGAGAGCTTTTTAAGTCCAAGCACTGGAGAGAGCCCTGGGGTGTGGGAGCACAGGGAGTAGACAGGATGAGGGCGTAGCAAATGGCAGAGGTTGGGCCCGTGGGCCCCGCGGGCTATTATGAGGACTTTGGATTTTACTCCAAGTGTGGTCAGGAGCCACTGGAAAGTCGAAGCCTGCTGCTAACGTGATCTTATTCGTGTCCGAAGGGGCGATGGTTTCTCAGCTGCAGCCCACGCTTGCCTTGTAGAAATGTGCCACACAGCCCAGTGTGCCCAGCTCTTCTGACTTCTCAGGCAAAGCTGGAAATCTGGATACTTTTAATGTCAAACTCCCTATTTTATATTACTGACAATATATTGGAAAATTAAAAAAACACACATACAAGTAAGGGTTGGCTGAGACCTGCCAGGCCACCATCTCTGAAGAAGTTCTGCTACCTACTCACTGCATGACCTGGAGTGAAATACGGAAACTTCGGGGCTTCAGGTTCCCAGTCTGTACAGTGGACAGAATACTGGTGGCTATTACAGAGGGTTGAATGGATTCAAAGTCTATTAATGAGAGAATCCATATAAAATACTTAGTACCGTGCCTGGAAGCATTCAGTATAGACGTACCCATGTATGTAAGTTTTTTAATTTGAGGGGATTAGATGAAGGTTTGAAATAGATGACCTTTAAAATTGCTTCTGGCTCTGAGATTCTAGGATGATAAAAGAGTCCTGAGTTGCCTTCCTTCACCTGGATTTAATTTCCTTACCCAGTATGCTTCACACAGAATGCATGGTTGATAAGATGACAGCAGGCTCCAAGACAACTATGCTTGACAGCAAAAACCACTGTGTTCAGGAAGAAGGCCCCTGTTGCTGATTATGCACAATACCAAGGAGTAAGAGCCCCAGCAATCAAGCCCCAGCATCTGCTCAATGTTCTCAAGAGTTTTGGAATTAACACTTCCTGAGCTTCTGAAACTCCAAATGTGGTTCCTTTTTTCTTTTTTTTTAAATTGAAGTATAGTTGATTTACACTATTGTGTTAGTTTTAGGTGTACAGCATAGTGATTCAGTATTTTTCAAATTATATTCCATTAAAATTTATTACGAGATAATGGGTATAATTCCCTGTGCTATAGAATATATCTCTGTTGCTTATCTATTTTATATATAGTAGTTTGTACCTGTTAATCCCATACCCTTAATTTGTCCCTTCCTCCTTCTCTCTCCCCTTTGGTAACCACAAGTTTGTTTTCTATATAGGTGAGTCTGTTTCAGTTTTGCATATACATTCATTTGTATTAGTTTTTAGATTCCACATGGAAGTGATATCATACAGTGTTTGTCTTTCTCTGTCTGACTTATTGCACTAAGCATAATATTCTCTAGGTCCATCCATGTGGCTGTAAATGGCAGTATTTCCTTTTCTATGGCTGAGTAACATTCTATTTTATATATATATATATATATATGCCATATCGTCTTAATCCAATTGTCTGTTGATGGGCACCTGGGATGCTGGGTGCCCTTCTTTCTACTCAGGGGAGTAAAATCTGGGGAGGGTATAGGCGAGTACAGGTCACTGTCTCTAGACAGGTGAACCTGAAGATTGAAGGCTTTTGCTCAGGAGGGCCTCCTCCCAGGACCACATCAAATATCTCCCCACCCTCAGGACTGTACCCAGAAAGGCACAGAGCAGAGTCAGGGCAAGCCTGATGCCAGGCAGAGCTCCAGGGAGGAGCGCTGGTCACCAGAGGATGTGGCAGGTTTGAATTTTATCAGTAAGATCAATGTTTGTAAATGGCAATGACAAATAAATTGCACAGCTTCTTGGAATACTATCCAAGGACACTTCAGCATACATTTACACACTCACACAGAACTTTAATTTCTTTATCAAGTTTCACCAGCAGCTTGGAGTTGGGAAGATAAAGAGCCATGCCTGATCACCAACACATCTCTCTCTAATTGAACTTCCCCAACAGGAGGCTGCAGTCACAGTGGTAGGCTGGGAGGTCTACCTGAATCTCTGAATCACAACTTTTAGTGTCTCTAGGGTGGGTAAAATGCTCCAACTGTGCCACTTTAGGGGGACCATGTGAGGGAACTGCCCAGCACTGGACAGATGGAGGGCATGGATTCTGACACTACTCGGGTCCTGGGCTGCAGTTCTTTTGCCTCAGCCTGGTGTTCAAGGCTGTTTGTTAAGGCTCTTTGTTTGCAAGCCCAGACTGACTCAGGCTAACGGCTAACTCAGGCCCAAAGGGGGCCTAATGGAAGACTGTGGGGCTGACAGAATAAAAAACAAAACAAAACAAAACAAAAAAGGGCTGAGACCTTGGACAGGGCCGGCAAAGGCAGCTCTGAGATCCAGGGCAGAAATGAACATGAACTCACTCCCTGGGGACACCATCTGGTGAGTTGGTGCAATGGTTTTCAGTCTCTGTGTCATTCTGCTCATGGATCGAAATCCCTGAGAGACTCTTATGGTGTAGGTCAGCTCTCTCCTGCCCAGTGTGTGTCGGGACTGACAGGCCCGCCAGTCTGCATGCTATGGGGAAGCAGGTTTCCCCAAAGAAATATTGATGTACTGCTGCCAGAAAAAAAAGGATGAAGGCAGGCAGAGACAGCAGCTGTCTGCACAAAGGCCCTGCATGAAGAGGTTCCAGCCACCCTACTGGCCTACTTCCCAAGACTCCCAGCACATGCTGTCCCCTCTTCTTTACCATATTCCCCATTTCTTCTGGTTTGTGTCCTGCTCACTCTGGGATGCCCTTCCTGCCTACCTCTGTATGTTCCCCAAGCCCATATCATGGAAAGGGAACCTCTTCCTGGTCTCTGCCTATTGTGCATCAGGGTTTGGGTTCAACTGGCTGTGGGTTAAGAAACAGGCTTTACTGGGGAAATGGAAAACTTACATAGCTAGTGCTTCCATACCCCACAGAGAGAAGCCACTGAGGGGCCCACAGCTAAGGTGTGATTTCCAGCAGGGAAAAACTGCCCCCTGCTCTTCTCCCATTTATAGGGCAAAAGTGAGAAAACAGCCTTGGTAGAGGAACACACAGGCTACTTTGTGCCATTAGTCCACACGTGGGGTGCCAACCACTTATAGGAATAGTCTGGGATACTAGCTACCCTGCACTTGAACTTGGGGTCCATAGAAAGTTAGAGTTCTCCTTACCAGATGAAGGAAACCATCAGTTCTGTGGGGAGCTGAGTTTGGGTGCAGCCCCTTTGGTTGTGCGAATGGGGAGTGATCCTGGTCCTAATTAGCTTGTTTCTAGGCAACACATGTACCCAACTCCAATGCCACTCCTTTTATAGTTCTTTCACAGGTCCACACTCTTAACTTCCAAACCCCACAAACTAGACAGCTGTCATTTCTCTAAACCCTTTGATGAGGTTGCCTTGAGGATTTGTCCTCTTTTTCCTGTTTCCATCTTTACTCATCCCTGCCCAGGCTCACTCCCTTGATTTGATTTTATTTTATTTTTTTTTTGCGGTACACGGGCCTCTCACTGTTGTGGCCTCTCCCTTTGCGGAGCACAGGCTCCAGACGCGCAGGCTCAGTGGCCATGACTCACGGGCCCAGCTGCTCCGCGGCATGTGGGATCTTCCCGGACCGGGGCACGAACCCGTGTCTCCTGCATTGGCAGGCGGACTCTCAACCACTGCGCCACCAGGGAAGCCCTCCCTTGATTTTAAATGTCCATATCCCTGTCTCCTCTACCAAACTGTCATCTCTTCAAGGGCCTCTCCCATATGTCTCTTATCTTTGCATTCCTGTCACTAATTGGAAGCTTGACCCAAAGAATCCCTCCACACAAATATAGGGTTGACAAACAAATGGTTTCAACTGCAAGATAGAAAACTACTCAGATATGAGATGAAGATGGATCATTCAGAGCAGCTCCCTAGAAGCACAAGGCAGTGGCATGAATGACACCACCACCAGGAATGGACTAATGGGGAGAAAGCCCGTACGGCATTGGGGGGGTGGGTGGTAGAGCTGGTGTTGGTAAAAACGTTGATTCCTTCGACAAATATTTTTTGAGCATCTACCACACCTCAGGTACCAGGAAAATCTGTGGAATACACCAGTGAATAAGGCATTTAGGGTCCCCACCATGATAGAGGTAAACGTATATTCTTCAACTTCCTCTAAACCCTGAGAGTGAATTTTCTTTGCTTCGCTAAATTCTTAATACTCCAAGATAAACTGGGCTCTACTTAGATCCATATTTACTGGTGCATGGCAGTGAATCAGAGGGAAAACTGGACCCAAAAGTTCCCTGTATCTGTTAAGAATTTAAAAAAGAAAGAAAAGAAAAGAAAAAAGAACTCCCTCCCCCTCTCTCTCTCCTTTTATCCCCATACGTTCAAATGGTCACAGGCAAGCTGAGTCAAGATTTGGCCTGCTCAGCCCTATTATTATGCCAGAGACACAGCAGGGGGTGGCATTGTTTTGACAAACTTAAATGGCTTCAAAACCCGAATGGCTTAAATGTAAAATGCTGTCTCTGTGAGCTGTCACTCAGAAATCGCTCCAAGCATTGATCTGGGGAGAGTGAGGATGAATCAATGGTTGGATAGGGAGAGGTCTGCCTTTCAAGTCCATGCTTCTCTTTCTTGCTACCTCTGGCCTTGGAGAGGGATGGGGGAGAGAAGGCATTGGGTTATTTTGAAAACCTTGCCTTAATCACAAGGAATAAACCTTAGAGATTTAAAAGTACAGGACCCTCATTCTACAGATACTATGAATGAGGAGCCTTATTACTGACTTTCCTGGTCAGTTCCCCACTCACCTCACCTTTTACGCTCACTGGGATTAAGAAGCCCAGAAGGAGAGGAAGCTCCTTTTCCTCCTGGGTCACTGACATATATAGAGGGAAAAACTGAGGGTTATACAAATGTCTGAAACAACTCAATTGGTTAGTTTAGGAATATGGTTCCTGTGTGACAGACAAATGCACATCGAAGTCACAACTGTTTGAATGAAGACCAAGAACTGCAATTGATTGAATGATTATACTGTTTAAAAGCCTAGACTTAGGGACTTCCCTGGCGGTCCAGTGGTTAAGACTTCGCCGGGGGGGTGTGGGTTCGACCCCGGGGTTGGGGAGCTAAGGTTCCACATGGCTCGGGGCCAAAACACCAAAACATAAAACAGAAGCAATGTTGTAACAAATTCAATAAAGACTTTAAAAATGGACCACATCAAAAAATCTTAAAAAAAAAAAAAAGCCTAGACTTAGTCTTCATGTCTCAGGCTCAGGACCGGCTCCTCTAGAATAGCTTTCTGTGCCCCACTCAGCCAGAATTTGGCACTTCCTATATACACCCGCCCCACTTATACTTCTGAAAAAGCACTTGCTGAAGCAGCTGAGGTTGTTTGCAAGCACTGTCCATTGTTTGTTAGTCTATCTCCTTGTGGACAAAGAGACCATCTTATTCTTTTCTATATCCTTAGCACTTAGTAAGTATTCAGTAAATGTCTCAAGAATGAAGGAACAAACACCTGATTACATGCACCCCATATTATGGTAGTTATGAGAGAAAGAGATGGAAGGGGGTTGCCTAGTTCTGAGAGTTAGAAGGGAACAGGAAGATTGAAAACGGGAAAAAGAAAAAGGAGAAGATAATAAAAGAGACGGACAGGGGCTTCCCTGGTGGTACAGCGGTTGAGAGCCCGCCTGCCGATGCAGGGGACACGGGTTCGTGCCCCGGTCCGGGAAGATCCCACATGCTGCGGAGCGGCTGGGCCCGCGAGCCATGGCCGCTGAGCCTGCGCGTCCAGAGCCTGTGCTCCGCAACGGGAGAGGCCGCAACAGTGAGAGGCCCGCGTACCGAAAAGAAAAAAAAAAAAAAAGAGAGGGACAGAAGGTAACGTTCCAGGAGGGAGACACAAACTTAGAAGGCAGGAGCTCAGTGGCTTTGAGTCAGATGCCAGGAAAACATTGATCAGATCCTGCCGTTCCCTGGGGTTTATGGCTGAGAGTGGATTCCTGTTACCACTTCTCTCTGAAGTGTTAATTAGAAGATTAGCCATTGTTCAGAGCTCTTTCGCCACTCTTTATCTTCCCCAGTTGCACTCTGAAGGGGACAGCTTCAGGAGAACTAATTTTCTGTACTGCAGCCTAAAAGCCAGAATACTATGGGAGCTGGATGAAACCAGATTTGAGCTGGCTCACGGGGGTCTTCTTTGTCTCTCTGGTTGAAAGCAATGTTTTTTGCATCTACTCTGATCATCCACAGAACTGGATTTCATAACCCCTACCCAACCACATCTGTCACACACACAAAAAAACAAAAAAACAAAAAAGAACTGCAGAGAAAGGCAGAGGATGAGAAAGGGAGTTTTGGGGTCCCTATCTCCCATTTATTGAACTCTGACTGTGTGCCAGGCACCAGCCTCAGCAAGTTACATGAATCATCTCACTTAATCCTCACCTGTGGGGTAGGGAATTTTATTATTCCCATTTACAGATGAGGGAACTGAAGCTGAGAATAAATAACTTGCCCAAGATCAGATATCTGGTCCCCATTACAGCCCAGATTTGAGACTAGGATGGTCTGACTCCAGAACCCACTCCCTTCACCATGATGTTGCTGAACTCCACCCACCAGGAGGCACACAATCACTGGTGGGTATGGCATGATGGTGGTGGTGGTGATGGTGATGACACATGGAAGCTAAGCTGTTATTACTGAGGGTTTATTTTCTGCCCATCATTGTTACTAAGTGATTGTACATACATGGTCCTATTGAAAGCTCCTGACAACCCAGTGAGGTAGGTTTTATGATTTATTTGTAGATGAGAAACTTGAAGCCCATAGAGATTTAGACTCACCCATGGTTGCCCAGTGAACTGTGCAGCGGCAGAGCTCAGAATTGAGATCAGGGCTTCCCTGGTGGCGCAGTGGTTGGGAGTCCGCCTGCCGATGCAAGGGGCGCGGGTTTGTGCCCCGGTCTGGGAGGATCCCGCGTGTCGCGGGGTGGCTGGGCCCGTGGGCCGTGGCCGCTGGGCCTGCGTGTCCGGGGCCTGTGCTCCGCGGCTGGGGAGGCCGCAGCGGTGAGAGGCCCGCGTACCGCAAAAAAAAAACCAAAAACCAAAAACAAAAAAGAATTGAGACCAAGTCTACCTGGCTCTAACAATGATGCTAAGGCTTGGAAGGATTAAACCAGAGGATTTCTTCACTGACTGGACTTCACTCTGACTCACAGAATGTTCCTGGAGAAAGGGATCTTTTAATTCGCCCCTCTGCTTTTGGGTAGATAAACCACTATTTTCTGCTTCTGATAGTTGCAATGGGGTCAGAGAGTTTTAAGGGGCTCGTTCAAGGTCACAGCTTGTTTGACATCATCTCAAGTCCCCCTCCCCCCCGGCCTCCACCCCACCAAGACCATTAGGTGATTAAGGATTGTCTGCACCATCTCCCTACGTTCTCTTGGCCTCTCCATTTCATTCCCCCACCTGGTGGGGGAACAACAACAGTTTATTTCTTGCATATGCTACATGCTCATTTGGGGTTGGCAAAACCCAAAATGAGCATGTAGCATATGCAAGAAATAAACTGTTGGCTCTCTGCTATCAGAGAGCCTGTAATCTTGCAGGTACCCAGAATGATGAAGGAGCCACCATCTCAACCTGAAGCTTCAGGGTTCACCTTAGTGATGGAAGAGGGCATGGAGAACGGCACACAAGCTCTTAAATACACTGCTCACATTTCATGGACCCAATGTCCACTTGATGTTCCTGGGGTCCTGGGCACCTTACTACTCCTCTTGCCTTTGCTGCCTTTTTTGAATCCTTTTATCTCACTAGAATTTATCTCACTGTGTCCCTCCTGACCCTGCCAGGTGGCTAAAGTCAATTTGATCAAACTCATTTGCACTAAAGCATTAATGGCTTATTATAGCAATCCTTCCGGGGAAGTGCTGCATTTTAACACACCTCATTTAAATCTTGGACCAATGCTGTACACTGCAGCATAGTGGCAGGCATCTGAGAGATGTTTCGGTAAGGTTCTCTTTCTCGTTAGGCAAATCACTTGCCCTGCACGCGAAGGCAAGCCTCCCCAGCATTTACCACTTCAGACAGATCTTTCCTGGCAGAGCTTCAGTTGCCAAAATGGGGATGGGGATTTTTTTGCCTGCAAGGAGGCAGTTGGGCCTGTCGCAGCATGAAGATCAGCCTAATTTCAGAAATCTAATCCGGGGAGGCAGAGGCTGTCAGGCAGCCAGCAAAATTAATGAGAAAATTGGAGTAAACACGATGTGTGTCTCATCGACTTGGGTTAGGAGAAGGTGACTTGGTGCCAGTCTGCAGAGTCAGGCTCTCCGAGGTGTGTACATGTGGTCTACGTGCCTCTTTGGAAGTGCTATGTTCTCCGAGCTAATGAATTCAAAGGCACGGATAAGGGCTTAGAAAAGAATGCCTATACCTGGATAGCTTCTGGAGAACCTTTCATTTACTTGAATCACATCTTAGATCTGCCCTCTGTGATCAAATTAATGAGGAGTAGCACACACACAAAGCCTCTCAGTGTCAGATAAAAAAGACATCATGCTCAATAGGAATGGCAAGAGGGAAAAAGCAATAAGAGATTGAAGAGCTTCTGTGATTCCCTGTCTGAGTATAAGCTTCACAAAGTGGGGTTTCTTCTTTTCTCTTCACTGGGAGATGCGAACATCAGGAATGAGAAAAAGTTGCCATTTGATTGAGTCCCTTGTAATGGGGTGATTCTTTTATAAAGGACGTACACAGGAGGAGCTGCCATTACCTGACAACCTGTTTGCTTTAATCGATCAAATATTTTTATTCCTGGCTCATTCCTTCGAGGGGAAATTTGCTTGGCAGAAAACAGGTACAAGAAGGGTAATGGGGACCTAGTCCATGGGTCTGTGCTCATGGGAGGAGAGAGTCAGGGACAAGGGGAGCTTAGGGTGAGAGTGGTTCAGATTGTCTTAATGACTCTAGGGTTTTTGGTGACCTGGAAGGTCATGTGTTATACTTTTAATATTTATTTTAGAGGAACTATAGCATAGTGCAAGGTTGCAAAAGCAATGCCCACAGGGAGAAAACAGGTAACATAAACAAATAAATTGATTCATGTAGGAAACTCAACAGGCCAAGCCCAAGACAAACAGTACTGACCCTCAATGTCTGGGATATAACAGGTACTGTGTTGAGTGGCAAAGCACTTGGACTGTCAGGGATCAACCTCTGGAGACTAGTTGAAAGTACACTCTACTGAATCAGAAAAACCTGTATTAGAATTCCAGTTTTCCCTCTTATTGGTTTTGTGACCTTGGGAAAATTATTTAGCCTCATAAATTGAAAATAGGAAGTTAAAAAGCAGCATGAGGGCCTTCCCTGGTGGCACAGAGGTTAAGAATCCACCTGCCAATGCAGGGGACGCTGGTTCAATCCCTGGTCCAGGAAGATCCCACATGCCACGGAGCAACTAAGCCCGTGCACCACAACTACTGAAGCCCGTGCTCTGCAACAAGAGAAGCCACCGTAATGAGAAGCCTGCACACCGCAACGAAGAGTAGCCTCCGCAACTAGAGAAAGTCCGCATGCAGCAACGAAGACCCAACGTAACCAAAAAAAAAAAAAAAAAAAGCACAAGAAGGATGAGCTCTATATTGGTCAGTTTAGGCTAAGACACACTGTTGTAACAAACATCCACTGTTATGGGTTGAATTGTGTCTCCCTAAAAATCATATGTTAAAGTCCTACTCCCTAGTACTCAGAATGTAACCTTATAAGAAAGTAGGGTCATTACATATATAATTAGTTAAGATGAGGTCATTATGGTGGGCCCTAATCAAATATGACTGGTGTCCTTATTAAAAGGAAGAAATTTGGACACAGATATGTACCCTTGCAGGATGCCAGGTGAAGATGAAGGCAGTAATCAGGGAGATGCTTCTATAAGCCAAGGAATGCCCAAGATCAGTAGTAAACCACCAGAATCTAGCAGAGAGGCATGAAACAGATTCTCCTTCACAGGCCTCAGAAGGGACCAGGCCACATCAACAACTTGAACTTGAACCTCTAACCTCCAGAACTATGAGACAGTAAATTCTGGTGTTAAGCCACCCAGTTTGTGGTACTTTGTTACAGCAGCACTAGCAAACTAATATATCCACTGAGTTCCAATGGCTTGAAACAACCGTTTATTTCTTGCATATGCTACATGCCCATTTTGGGTTGGCAGGGGGCTCTGCTATCAGAGAGCCTGTAATTTTTTTTTTTAACATCTTTATTGGGGTATAATTGCTTTACAATGGTGTCAGAGAGCCTGTAATCTTGCAGGTACCCAGAATGATGGAGGAGCCACCATCTCAACTTGAAGCTTCAGGGTTCACCTTAGTGACGGAAGAGGGCATGGAGAACGGCACACAAGTTCTTAAATACACTGCTCACCTTTCATGGACCAAACCAAGTCATATGACCATGCCTAATATCAAGGGGGGAAGGAAGTATAATTGTCCCATGTATTTAGAAGGAGAAGAGAACCAGGTGATGGGCGTGAGTAATGTCTATCACAATTAGTTAAGAATATCTGCATAGAAAAAAACAATTGGGTAGAAATTTACCAAAAAGCACTGATTGATGTTAGCATGCTTGAATTATAATATTTTTCTAAATTTAATAAAAATTTTCACAAAGGATATATGTATATTACCTTAAGAATCAGGAGAAAAAAACCTTTTACTTTTAAAAATAAAATAAAGGTCATACCACTTACCAATGGTTAATAAATGAATGGACAAGTTAATAAGTGGATGGATCAAAAACAAAAACTCAACTCTAAATTTCTCACTTTTACACCTGAAACTAACACAACATTGTAAATCAACTATACTCCAATAAAATTTTTTTTAAAAAGAATATTCAACTTTTAAAAAAAAGGTAAATTTCTCACTTTTCTTTTCTATAAAAGGAATGGGATGAGGTCACATTATGTGTAGTGAAATTTCCTTATTGAAAAGGCTTTATATATAAGATGGACATGAACACCACCAAGTTGAGTTTATTGTTGTGTAGAAATCTGCTGATAGAGTAGATAACTTTAACAGTGACATTCCCATTTACCATGTTTACATTCATGAGACACATTTCCAGAAGGAAGACTGATGCAGATGATCATGGGGAGGGAATATTTATTCAAGGGAATATAGTCTGTGGGCCTGGAGGAAAAGAAGGTAGATGAAGGATGAGAGATGGTGTCTTAGGGCAGATGGTGTCTCAGGGCAGGTGATAGTGTGCTTGCATGTGGTTTATTAAGGGAGCGCTCCAAGGTGAGGGAGTGTGGGCAGTAAAACATGATGAGGAAGAGGCCAGGCAAAGGTGTGATTTCAGGCTCAATCCGAGCCTGATCCCAGGGGGATCTCTGGAATGTAATTGACACCTTAGAGTTGGCCCTGACTTGCGGCAAGAGAGCTGGGTTTTTAGGCTCCTGCCCTAGTTGGTCACTGGCTCTCAGGCACTTCTGGCTCTCTGAAAGTGAGGGCAGAGCAAATCCGACAGCCTGAGGCAGGCCTCTGCAGAAAGTAGCGGTGTGATTCATCAGAAACAGAGCACACAGAAGCTGGCCGAGGGATCACAGAAATGGTGAAGGGGATCTGAGGACTCTGGGTGGAACACTGACAGTGCCCACTACGGATGGAGACTCCCTGCAGACAGAGGTCCTGGCACTTCAGATAACTTGGGCTTCACAGACTGTGTATGGATGGGGCTTAAGTAATAGCCCGTAGGAAAGAACTTTAGTCAAGACAGACAACATGGCTCTTAACCTGCTCCTTGCTGGCAGTTGGAGGAGGGACTCATGTGGCTTTTGGCCACAGATACCTCCGTCAGCTATCATTGGGAAGGATTGATAGATGGTTTCAAATCTGCATGAGTGGCTGGGGGGAAGTGTGCATTGTACTGACCATGTAGGAATTTTTGACATACATGAGGAATGAAAAATGACAGTGTTGTTGGGTGGGGTCAGTGCCCTTATGAAGACGTGACCGGAGGGGGAAACCCCCTTGCCCTCTCTTACTATCATCTCCACTGGAATCCAGCCTGCCTGCTTCTCCCTCTCCCTCCCTCTCTCCTGCTAAGGGCTAGAAGGCCATAATTCAAAGTTTCCCGAGGCCTGCATGAGAGGAAGCGCAGGGAACAGACTTGGAGAGAGTCGACCCGGGTTCAAAACCTGACTCTGTCACTTACCCTCAATCTCAAGTTCCTTAAATATAAAATAGGGAGTGATAACACCTATACCGATTAGGACTATACTGAAGTTAGAGGGGATTGCAACCTTTCTGAGTCTTAATTTCTTCATCTATACAATATAATGTAATAAAATGAATGATAAATGATGATGATGATGATGACACTGGTGATCACTCTTACCTCTCAGAACTGATGTTGCGGGAGGGAGGAGGGGTGTGTTAAAGTACTAAATATAGCAGTGTGCTGTAAATAGGTTATTGTCCCTGGCCCATCCCGGGTGCCCCTCCACCCCTAAGTCTCCTTAAAGGGAAGAAGAATGGGTCTTTCCACTCTCGCCACTACTGATCAGGATATTTTTCATATAGACTTGGAGCCCATTTGAAGTGCTGCATCTTGTATTTTCTAATAGAAATCCTACTCTTTCCCCTCCAGCCATTGTGAGCTTTGTGACCATGGCTGTCTCTGGGTAAGGAGACACAGAGCCCTCCAGAGGGTGAGAAAGCCCATCAGGCCAGGCCTGCGGGGCCCAGGTGGAATAACTATGAATGAGGTAATGTCGAGGGCTTTCTCTTTCTCCTGGTAAATGCCCTGGACGAAGCTGGACCTGTTTAATTTCTAGGCCAGAAGCACAAATTGAATTCTGTACCATATGCATTTGTTGTCTCTCCCTTTTCTGCAAGAATCTAGATGGGGATTAACGGGCTCACTCTAACAGGGAGAGACATAAGGAGTGCCATCGAGTCCTCTGTGTTTACAGCGCTTGAAAGGATGGAGCTCTAACAAGTCTAATTTAATCTTGGCTCAAGTGAAGGTATGGTGAATTCCAGGCCAGGAAGAATAAACTGGCATGCCATAGAACATTAGAGATAATTTAATTCAACTCCTTCTCTCAGAAGATAAGGAACCTGAGGCTCAGGGGGTGGAGAAGGGGCACTGGTGTGTCCACAGCCACAAACCAAACTACTGCTGGCTGGGACAGGGGCCAGCGCTCTGGGCGCTGTCATTCATTTCTGTGCTGTTGTCATGATTTTTGTCATATCTACGCACCATCTGTACATTTATTAACATTGTTTCTTTAATAATTGAATTGACTCTATTTTTTACTCCTAAATAAATTAATTTTGAAAGGAAACTGGTGCAAAGGGAAAGCAAGGATCATTTGCCACAAATAAAAGGTAACCATAAAAATAAATGCTATGAAACAAAGCAATACAAATTTTAGCAAGTTACCGCTATATGTGAAGAGACCACTCATTCTTTCTTTTACAAGGGAGAGTCACAATGTTAAAGAGAATTTTAAAGGGAATACCTTTTAAATAGGAGAGGACTCTTTTTTTTGGTTGCGCCGCACCGTGGCTTGCAGGATCTTAGTTCCCTGACCAGGGATTAAACCCGGGGCCTTGGCAGTGAAAGTGCAGGGTCCTAACCACTGGACCGCCAGGGAATTTGCAGGAGAGGATGTTTTTTAATGTGCTGTGGACCACTTAAAATCCTCTCTCATATGATGAGTGACTAAGTGTATCAGGAAAGAAAATGGGTGTGAAAGTTTCTAAGGAAGTCTAATACTTTACCTAGGTTACAATTCCAATTGTCATTTGCCTTGAGCAAGTTAGTTAATCTCTTTCTGCCTCAGTTTCCTCACTCATAAAACGGGAATAAAAGTATGTGTGTGCCAGGGGATTGTTGCAAGTATTAAATTAGACAGTACATATAAAGCCTTAGAACAGTACTTGGCACAGAGCAAGCACGTGATAGCAGCAGGTATTACTGTAATTATCATTATTAAAACTTAAGCGGTATTTACTGTCTAGCAGGATTACAAACTTTATTTGTAAAGGTTTACATAGTAAATACTTTGCCTCTACAGTCTGTGTGGTCTCTGTTGCAACCACTCATCTCTGGCACAGCAGAGAAAAAGCAGCCATAGGTAGTACATAAGCAAATGGGCATGGCTGTGCTCCAATAGAACTCTATTTACAAAAATAGTCAGCAGGCTATACAGGTTCTGCTAGAGGCTCATAGGTATGGAAAACAAAAACAGGTCAACTTATTCCATGCAAATAGAAATCAAAAGAAAGCTGGAGTAGCAATTCTCATATCAGACAAAATAGACTTTAAAATAAAGACTATTACAAGAGACAAAGAAGGACACTACATAATGATCAAGGGATCAATCCAAGAAGAAGATATAACAATTGTAAATATTTATGCACCCAACATAGGAGCACATCAATACATAAGGCAAATGCTAAGAGCCATAAAAGGGGAAGTTGACAGTAACACAATCATAGTAGGGGACTTTAACACCCCACTTTCACCAATGGACAGATCATCCAAAATGAAAATAAATAAGGAAACACAAGCTTTAAATGATACATTAAACAAGATGGACTTGATTGATATTTATAGGACATTCCATCCCCAAACCAACAGAATACACTTTCTTCTCAAGTGCTCATGAAACATTCTCCAGGATAGATCATATCTTGGGTCACAAATCTAGCCTTAGTAAATTTAAGAAAATTGAAATCGTATCAAGTATCTTTTCCAACCACAATGCTATAAGACTAGATATCAATTACAGGAAAAATCTGTAAAAAATACAAACACATGGAGGCTAAACAATACACTACTAAATAACCAAGAGATCACTGAAGAAATCAAGAGGAAATCAGAAAATACCTAGAAGCAAATGACAATGAAAACACAACAACCCAAAACTTATGGGATGCAGCAAAAGCAGTTCTAAGAGGGAAGTTTATAGAAATAAAATCCTACCTCAAGAAATAAGAAACATCTTAAAAAATAAACAACCTAACCTTACACCTAAAGCAATTAGAGAAAGAAGAACACAAAACCCCCAAAGTTAGCAGAAGGAAAGAAATCATGAAGATCAGATGAGAAATAAATGAAAAATAAATGAAGGAAACAATAGCAAAGATCAATAAAACTAAAAGGTGGTTCTTTGAGAAGATAAACAAAATTGATAAACCATTAGCCAGACTCATCAAGAAAAAAAGGGAGAAGACTCAAATCAACAGAATTAGAAATGAAAAAGGAGAAGTAACAACTGACACTGCAGAAATCCAAAAGATCATGAGAGATTACTACAAGCAACTCTATGCCAATAAAATGGACAACCTGGAAGAAATGGACAAATTCTTAGAAAAGCACAACCTTCCAAGGCTGAACCAGGAAGACACAGAAAATGTAAACAGATCAATCACAAGCATTGAAATTGAGACTGTGATTAAAAATCTTCCAACAAACAAAAGCCCAGGACCACATGGCTTCAGAGCCTAATTCTACAAAACATTTAGAGAAGAGGTAACACCTATCCTTCTCAAACTCTCCCAAAATATAGCAGAGGGAGGAACGCTCCCAAACTCCTTCTACGAGGCCACCATCACCCTGATACCAAAACCAGACAAAGATGTCACAAAGAAAACCACAGGCCAATATGATTGATGAACATAGATGCAAAAATCCTCAACAAAATACTAGCAAACAGAATCCAACAGCACATTAAAAGGATCATACATCATGATCAAGTGGTGTTTATCCCAGGAATGCAAGGATTCTTCAATATACACAAATCAATCAATGTGATAAACCATATTAACAAATTGAAGTAGAAAAACTATATGATCATCTCAATAGATGCAGAATAACATTCGACAAAATTCAACACCCATTTATGATAAAAAAAAACCCTCCAGAAAGAAGGCATAGAGGGAACTTACCTCAACATAATAAAGGCCATATATGACAAACCCAGAGCCAACATCACTCTCAATGGTGAAAAACTGAAAGCATTTCCTCTAAGATCAGGAACAAGACAAGGTTGTCCACTCTCACCATTATTATTCAACATAGTTTTGGAATTTTTAACCACAGCAATCAGAGAAGAAAAAGAAATAAAAGGAATCCAAATTAGAAAAGAAGAAGTAAAGCTGTCACTGTTTGCAGATGACATGATACTGTACATAGAGAATCCTAAAGATGCTACCAGAAAACTACTAGATCTAATCAATGAATTTGGTAAAGTAGCAGGATACAAAATTAATGCACAGAAATCTCTTGCATTCCTGTACACTAATGATGAAAAGTCTGGAAGAGAAATTAAGGGAACACTCCCATTTACAATTGCAAGAAAAAGAATAAAATACCTAGGAATGAACCTACCTAAGGAGACAAAAGACCTGTATGCAGAAAACTATAAGACACTGATGAAATAAATTAAAGATGATACAGATGGAGAGGTACACCATGTTCTTGGATTCGAAAAATCAACTTTGTGATAATGACTATACTACCCAAAGCAATCTACAGATTCAATGCAATCCCTATCAAACTACAAATGGCATTTTTCACAGAACTAGAACAAAAAATTTCACAATTTGTATGGAAACACAAAAGACCCCGAATAGCCAAAGCAATCCTGAGAAATAAAAATGGAGCTGGAGGAATCAGGCTCCCTGGCTTCAGACTATACTACAAAGCTACAGTAATCAAGACAGTATGGTACTGGCACAAAAACAGCAATATAGATCAATGGAACAGGATAGAAAGCCCAGAGATAAACCCATACACATATGGTCACCTTAGTTTTGATAAAGGAGGCAAGAATATACAATAGAGAAAAGACAGCCTCTTCAAAAAGTGGTGCTGGGAAAACTGGACAGCTACATATAAAAGAATGAAATTAGAACACTCCCTAACACCATACACAAAAATAAACTCAAAATGGATTAAAGACCTAAATGTAAGGCCAGAAACTATAATACTCTTAGAGGAAAACATAGGCAGAATGCTGTATGACATAAATCACAGCAATATCCTTTTTGACCCACCTCCTAGAGAAATGGAAATAAAAACAAAAATAAACAAATGGGACCTAATGAAACTTCAAAGCTTTTGCACAGCAAAGGAAACCATAAACAAGACGAAAAGACAACCCTCAGAATGGGAGAAAGTATTTGCAAATGAAGCAACTGACAAAGGATTAATCTCCAAAACATACAAGCAGCTCATGCAGCTCAATATTAGAAAAACAAACAACCCAATCCAAAAATGGGCAGAAGACCTAAACAGACATTTCTCCAAAGAAGATATACAGATTGCCAACAAACACATGAAAGGATGCTCAACATCACTAATCATTAGAGAAATGCAAATCAAAACTACAATGAGGTATCACCTCACACCAGTCAGAATGGCCTTCATCAAAAAATCCACAAACAAAAAATGCTGGAGAGGGTGTGGAGAAAAGGGAACCCTCTTGCACTGTTGGTGGGAATGTACATTGGTATAGCCACTATGGAGAACAGTATGGAGGTTCCTTAAAAAACTAAAAATAGAACTACCATACGACCCAGCAATCCCACTACTGGGCATATACCTGGAGAAAACCATAATTCAAAGAGTCATGTATCACAATGTTCATTGCAGCACTATTTACAATAGCCAGGACTATGGAAGCAACCTAAGTGTCCATCGACAGATGAATGGGTAAAGAAGATGTGGCACATATATACAATGGAATATTACTCAGCTGTAAAAAACAGAATTGAGTTATTTGTAGTGAGGTGGATGGACCTAGAGTCCGTCATACAGAGTGAAGTAAGTCAGAAAAAGAAAAACAAATACCGTATGCTAACACATATATGGAATCTAAAAAAAAAATGGTTCTTAAGAATCTAGGGGCAGGACAGGAATAAAGACGCAGACGTAGAGAATGGACTTGAGGACACGGGGTGGGAGAAGGGTAAGCTGTGACGAAGTGAGAGAGTGGCATGGACACATATACACTACCAAATGTAAAATAGATAGCTAGTGGGAAGCAGCCGCATAGCACAGGGAGATCAGCTCGGTGCTTTGTGACCACCTAGAGGGGTGGGATAGGGAGGGTGGAAGGGAGACACAAGAGGGAGGAGATATGGGGATATATGTATATGTATAGCTGATTCACTTTGTTATAAAGCAGAAACTAACACAGCATTGTAAAGCAATTATACTCCAATAAAGATGTTAAAAACAAAAATCAAAAAACAGGCCAACTGCTTTTGGACGATTTTGAATAAAATATCTACCCACACGAGGTAGCATTCTATCTCATACCATAGCCCAAATCTCAATTTTTGAAGTCATCCTCATACACCTGAAATGTAGGTTTTTTCTTACTACCTGCCATCATCTTAACTGCTCCTCAAATGGCCAGGGGACTGGACAGCCACTGAACTTCAGCTAGGATCAAAGTTAAAAGCAGAGGTTTGGGAGTCAGAATGACTTTAGTTTGTCACCTACCCTGCAAGGGGTGTCATTTTTTTTTTACACAGGAGGAAATTGCAGCTCAGCGTGGTATAGTTATTTGCCCAATGTCACACAGCCAGCAGACTGACATCTATTCCACAAACATGAAATTTGGCTCTAATTCAGAAATCCCAGGGCCAGCTGCATGTCATCATGAGGCTTCCATTTCCTGTTTCGAACCTCCATGATAAGGGAGGGGAGAGCTTGTGAAGGATTAATACAGCATTGGAAATGATGCTGATGGCTTAGGGCATGATTGTAACCTGGGGAGGAGGGAGAATATAGTCCTCAGAGACCATAAGATAGAGTGGAAAGTGCACGGAGCCAGACATGCCCCCTCTCTCACAACCCTAGTTGTGTACGTGGGCAGTTCTTCCTACCTCTCTGTGCCTCACTTCCCCCAAATGTAATAATAAGCAGCAGCCTTTACTAATACACAGGGCACAGAGCTTTCCAATACCTTTATCTCATTTTCTCCTTTCAACAACCCTGAGATTTTTATCCCCATTGCACAGATGAGTAAGGTGAGGCTCAAAAATTTTTTTTCAATTGCCCAGGGTCACAGAACTAGAAATAGTGCAGCTGGGATTTGAATGCTAGTCTGTCTGGTTGCAAGTTTTTCCAGTGCAAAATATTCCTCACTGGAGTCTACATCCTCTCTGCGGTGAGTCTGCAAATGAGGAGGATGTACATGGATGCTCTATAATTCTAGAATCAGAGCTAACTCAGGTTGTACTCTTAGCATGTGCTCGGCACTGTGCAAAGCCAGTCCTGCCAAATGGCCTTGCGAACGGGGGGTGTGGTGGTGGTGGGGGGTGGCTAATAACATCCTCTTTCTGCAGATTTTGAAACTGAGGTTAATAGACTTTACGAAACTTGTCCAAGGTCACTAATCTACTAAGAGGCAAGGGTAGGCTTTGAATTCAGGTCAAACTCACTCCCAAGCCCATGATCTTAATAGAGTTTATCGTTCAACCCAGGACACTTTGGCCCTATTAATAATTACGCCAGGATAGCAGGCAGAAACAGGGATGTGTGGTCATCCCAGCTCCTGGCCACTGTGTTCTCCGCATCCCTCAGGACCACCATGAATCATGATGACATGGAGAGGAAATCTACTACAGCTGGCAGCACCACCATTCTAACCATTACAATGAGCACTTACATTCCCTTCACTCTCTGACTGCAGGCACTGGGTGAAAGAGAGAGGTTAAAAGAGTGCTCCAAGGAAATGGAGATGATAAACGACTTTAGATTTGCTACGATAAGAAGACCAAGAATTTCTTAGATTCAGAAAAGAGACCAGACCATCATCAGGCTAATGCTTGAAACCACACATACCTCTAATTCAAGGCTAGTATCACATGGGGTCAGTGCTTGGAGCTGTCTCCACTGGACACTTGGAGGCATGCTGGGGAGAATTTTCTGCATCAGAATTCCCAGAATTCTACCCTAAAGGCCTTACCTCTTTCGGTAAACATTTCATTCCTCTAGGAGCCCAGTTTTAAAAATAAACAACCTTAGAACCATTTGAATTCATTATCAGTCATAAACATGGTGGAACTTATTACATATCAGATTTCCTTTTGAATTTGACTGTTGGCTGGGATGTAAGAAAGGTAAGCTGTGATAGAGAAATGGGCATGGGGAAGCTTTAGGACATGGGATTTTGCCAAAGGAGTTTACCTTAGTGTGGGGTCCTGGGCAGCCAGGAGGCAGCAAAAAAGGTTTTGACTAAGTGGTGCTCAGCAGAGCAAGAGTGTTGGGGAAGAAGATGGCGCTAGAGGGGTAAAGTCTATCACTGCAGCCTTGACCACGCAAAGCTCCAGGGCAATGAATCCACAGAGAATGGAGAGGTCATGGGAGTCAAAGTGGTAAAAGGCAAAGAGGCCAGGGAACTCGGACCCTGGGTGGCTGGGGAGACTGCTAATGTGGGACGCCAGGCAAGTTAGTCACCCCGTGACGCCTCATCTACCAAGCATGAAGCTTGGCTGAAAATGAAATAATCTCTGTGGTCTTTCAGCTTTAATACTAAATGCGATTCTAGACGGCGTGACTAAGTGAATCTTGCTGTGCCTAAGTGGGTGGCTTAGAGCTAAGAGGCTCTTGACTGGAGTGCGGGCATGACCCAAACCACGAATCTCTCCCCTCCGCGTTATCCCTTCTCCTCACCTTAATTCTCCTGATGACCAAGGGAGCTTTTAACTTCTCCTTGTCCTATTCTTCTTTTCAACCTATGGGGAGAGGGCAGAAAAGAAGGGCCAGTAAGAGGGAAGGGTGGCTGGGCAAAGGCTTCTGATGGGCCCTATCTGCCAGGGTCCCACCTTGGCTAAGAGGGAACTGAGAAAAGTCAAGATCCTTGACTACCAACTGCAGCAAAGAGAAAACCTTACCTGGAGATGGCCCAGGGACTGACCACAAAGTCTGGGAAAACACAACGGAAAATGTCAGCTAAGACATTTAGCTTCTCAGTGCTTTGCTTGTTCATCTTTAATGAGGAGTCAGGGGCGGAGTAATGTTTAATGGACATCTACTCTCACAGGGACTGGCTGGGTGCTTTACGTGTTATCCCATTTAATCCTCACAACGACCCTTCAAGGGAAATATTATCTTCATTTTACAGAGGAAGAAACAGCAGCTTAGGGCAGATAAATCATTTGCCCAAGTTTATACAGCTGAGAAGTAGCAAAGCTGGGATGCACACCAGGTCTAAGGTCCAAGGCTGGTCCACCAGGATGATTTCACTGTCCCTTCAGGTCACCGAACAGGCTCTGGTGTAGGAGGGGGAGGGGGCAGACTGCCTGAGCCCAAATCTCATTTACAAGCCTGTCATTTAGGGCAAGTTACTTAACCTCTCTGAGCCTTAGTTTCCTCATCTATATACTGGAGGATTAGGATAGTTCATACCTCTTAGATTTGTTGTAAGGATTAAATGAGATGAAGTGTGTAATGGGTTTACTGGCCTGAGGCAAATGCTACAGAATTTTTAGCTATTATTATTATTAATATTGTCCTTAAATTGTATGCAAACCAACACACAAATAAATCTGTGGTTCACTTGGATTCTACGCTGGGTGGGATCTTCTGATAAATCCCTGCTGGATTCAAGTGCCATTTGTGAAAGCAGCCCCACCCACACGCAAAAAAAACACAAACATTTTGATGTTTAGGTGGTTCACAGGGAGCTTTCACAATATTTCAACTAATATTTCAGCACAACTAATCCATGAGGTAGGGAACACAGATAAGGTAAGACTTGAGTCACACAGCTGGAGGTGAAACTAAAGCTTTTTTTTTTTAACTCCTAAGCCCAGAGCTTTTATATGCTATGTCACGGAGAATGCAAACGAATTCTCTTAGAGCCTTCAGGTATATGCATGCGTGTACGTCTGGATAGATAGATGGCTATATTGATGAAGAAGGAGGAAAGAGTGAGCCCTGGAACATCCCAGATCCAGGGAGGGATACATTCAAGCTAGGCTCACCTCTCCCCTCTGAGAATTTGGCTTCTGGATTTAAACTTGGAGTGACTACCCCGCTCTGTGTAATTCTGCCTCTCGGCTGTGTCTACCTGGACCAGGCCAGGTTCACTCCTTCCCCTCAGCCTTTCCCCAGGACCTGGTATCCATCAAACCCCACTGGGGACTTGTTCAAGTGCTTTCACCCTGATATGCCGCCTTCCAAAAGCTTACTGGATATGGGCTGTGGCGGATCTCCGGGAGCAGCTTGGCTTGGTGTTGGGCATGAGGCTTTAAGAGGCAATAACAAACATGTTTCCATGTCCCAGCTGGGCCTGCTTGGCCACCCAGGTACTTCCCTCCCAGGGTCTGTGTTAAGCCCTTGGCTGTGGGAGGCAGAGCAGCAGCGAGCCTTCCTGTCCGTTCTGCGGCGCCACAGCGGCCCCTCGTGGCTATCAACAGAACTAAGGCACTCCTGTCTGGTCGGGTTTTCTGCCTTTTTTTCCGTTTAGATGTATTGAGACCTACTGCGTGTCAGCCACGGTTCTAGACGCCCTGCACATATCAGTGAACAAAACAAAGTCCTCTCCCTCATAAGGTTTAACCTTTCTTGTGTGAGTTGGGGGTGGGGGACAGAAAATATATGTGCATATATGTGTAAATGTGTGTTGGATGTTCAGAAGAACTATATGAAAAATAAAGCAGGGAGGAGGGTTAGGGAGGGGGAGGAGGATAGCCCTTTTCAATAAGGTACAAAGCCTCACTGACATGGTGACATCTAAGAGGGACTTGAGAGAGATGAGGGAGGGAATCCAGGTACATGCAACATCAAGGATTAAAGGCCTTGAAGTGAGAAAGCACCTGGCCGTTTTAGGAATAACAAGGTGGCCAGTTTGGCTGGAACAGACTGAGTGGGGGAAGAGCAGCAGGAGATGCTGTCTGGGAGGTGTGGGACCAGATCCCACAAGGTACTGGGCCTCCAAGTGTGGCCCCTCCCCATCCCTCCTCCCCCGCCCAGCAGTATCAGCGTCACCTGGGAACTTGCGAGAAATGCAAATCATAGGGCCCCGCCCCAGACCTACTGAGTCAGAAACTCTGGGCATGGGTTCCAGCGGGCTGTGTTTGAACAAGCCTTCTGGCTGAGTCAGATGCTGTCGCAGTGTGAGAACCACTGATGCGAGTCCTCCTGGGCCATCTCAGGAACTCTTTTACTCTGAGATGAGAAGCCATTAGAAGTTTTGGGGCAGAGGAGTGACATGATCTGACATAAAAGAACAAAACCACACTTGTGCCCTCTGGTCCTGCCCCCAGAGGTTCTAATTTGATTAGAGTGATATGGGCTGGGCATTGACATTTCTGAAACTTTTCCAGGTGATTCTAATGTGCAGCCAAGCGTGAGGTCCCTCTGGCTTCTGGGTCGAGAATAGGCTGCAGGGGGTCAAGGGAAGACGCAGGAAGCTAAGCTGGGAGGCTACTGATGTAATACGGCTGAGTTGGGAGGGTATTGCTGTAATACAGGCAAGGAATGAAGGGGGCTTAGACCAGAGCAGCAGCAGTGGAGGAAATAGATCCAGATTCTGGATCTATTCTGAAGGTAGAACTATCAAGACTTTCTCATAGATTTGAGACAGGGTGTAAGAGAAAGTGAAAAGTCAGGATGACTCTCAGGTTTTTACCCTGAGCAACTGGAAGGACGTGGTTTCCATTTGCTGGAAGGACACGGTTTCCATTTGCTAAGGTGGGGCAGACGAAGTGAGGAAGAGGTTTCCCCATGGAGGGGGATCAGGAATCTGATTTTGAACATGCTGACTTGGAAATGTCTATGTGAGATTCAAATGGAGATGCGGACTCGGTTCAGGGGAGATGTCCGGGCTGGACATCTAAGTGTGTGAGCTGTCGGTGATGGTGTTTAAGGTACAAAGGCTGGCTGAGATTACTTAGGGAGGGAGCGTAGATAGAAAAGAGAAGTTCAGAGGAGCCCTAGGGGCGCTCCGATGTCAGAAGGAAGTAGGAAGAGAACCAAGAGCCAGTGGTATCCCAAGAACCCAAGTGGTAAAGTGTTTCAAGAGAAAGGTGCTGCTCAACTGTCACAAACGGCTGACCAGGCAAGTAATGTGAGGATTGAGAATGACCTCCGGGTTTAGCAGCACTGAGGTCACGGGGGACCACACTGACTGAGAACAGTGTCAGTGGAGGGGTTGGGAGAAGGGCAGAGGCCTGTTTGTGGAATGGGAGGAGAGGAACTGGAGACACAGGACCAACAATTCCTTTATGAAATTTTGCTGTAAAGGGAAGGTGTCGGAGGAAGATACAGTCTAGAAAGGTCTTTTTTTTTTAATATGAGAGAAGTAACAACATGTTTCTATCTTTGTTGGGAAAGCTCCTCCAGCTCAGGGAAAGATTAGTAGATATTTTAATAGCAACAACATACATTAAGCACATTTTTATGCTCCTGGCACTGTTTAATGTTGCACATGAATTATTCTCCTCACAACATAACATTTTCTCCTCACCACAATCCTATGAGACGTTTCTATTATTATCCCCAATTTACAGCCAAGGAGTCTGAGCTCTGAGAAACGAACTAATGTTCCCAAAGACACACAGCCAGTAAGAGGGAAGAGCAGAGGTTCCATCCTTGAATTGCCTCCAGAGCTAGAGCCCTTGACCCCTGCTCTGCAAGGCCCAGCTGTTGACCTTCCTGCATGTGGGCCACCCTTTAAAATCCCTGCATTTTGGGTGCTCAACTAGAAGGGAAGAAATGACTCAAAACGGTACCAAAGAAACCAACAATTAATTGGAAGTAATCATGCCTACAGCGCTGTTATAAAGTCTCCCAGGTATAACTGGGAGGAAAGCTTTCAGTTATCGTTCCCTTTACACTGTCACGCCCAACACGATGTTGCTGTTTACTGCCTGGAATGTCCTGGGCGCACAAGCTGGCTTTGCTCGTCCTGTTGTACCTGTCTGCAAGGCACAGTCTCACAGGTTCCATTAAACACGTTTCCGTTCTTTGTGCCAGCCTTGATGCTCAGATATACTGCCTACCTCTTCCTCATAGAGCACCCCTCTGCACTAGGCTGGGTGACCTCCCCAGCTCAGTGTCTGCTGGTGGACACTGCTGTAACAGTCCATACCCTTGGTAGAAGCAAAAGGAAATAGTATCTGTACTGGGTTGAACAGTGTCCCCCCCACCAAAGTGTATGTCTACTTGGAACCTTAGGAACGTGAGTTTATTTGGAAATAGTCTTTGAAGGTGTAACTAGTTGAGTTCATGCTAGATTAGGCTGAGCCCTACTCCACTGACTGTTGTCCTTATAAGAAGAGAAAACAGAGACACAAACCCTCAGGGAGAAGGCCATGTGATGACTGAGGCAGAGATTGCAGTGATGCAGCTACAAGCCCAGGAACACTGAGGATTGCTGGCAACACCAGAAGCTGGGAAGAAGCAAGGAAGGATTCTTCCATAGATCCTTCAGAGACAGCATGGCCCTGATGACCTTGATTTCAGACTTGAGTTTCCAGAACTGTGAGCGAATAAATTCCTGTTGTCTTAAGCACCACATTTGTGGTAATTTGTCATGGCAGCTTGAGGAAACTAATACAGTACCCATTGGTCAAAACTTGGCAGTACTCCTGTGAAGGATTATGTGGTGTCCCCATGTGCTATGCAATTAGTGCAGCACTGCATTGAGATCACCATTAAGAATGCATTAAGGAGAGGCACAGAATGATAAATCTGGTAGGATCCTTGGAGACAATGTAGTTCAGCCAGCTTCTTTTAAAGATGTGGAAGATAAAGTCCAAGAAGGGCAAGAGGATTGTCCAAGGTCACATGGCTATTTAATTGCTGGGCTCATATCTGTTTGGTTTACATTGCATCCCCTGTAACCTAGAACCCTGCCTTGTACCTAGCAGGTGCTCAATAAACATTTGTTGAATGAAGGAATGAATGAATGGAACCCAAATGCCTGATCATGTTCTCATGTTCTCAAGATCAAAATCAACACTACTTTGTTTAAATTGGCAATTCTTTTTCCCAAAATGCTAAGAGTAATACCTACCAGCTATGAATTGAGTTTTATTGTTGAAAATGTCAAGTCTTCTTGGAGATCCAGCCAGAGAAAATTTCTAAAACTGAAGCATAATGCCTCATAGGTTTTCCTTTACTACCTAAGAAGGACTTTCCTGTTCCATTGGACATTCATCTTCAGTAAATGGCTGTTTCATAAAAATAGTGCCACCTAAATTTGCTAATATTATACCAACCCATTGACTCTAGTTATGTTTAGCTTCGGGCCTTGGAGATAAATTCCTCACCGGTTGTTCACAAGCATAAAGGCAATGTGACTAAGAGCCACAATTTACAGGTAACTACAGTATGTCAGATATTCGGATATTTGTCAGGCACTCTGCTACATTATCACCTGTCTTCACAGTAAAGATTGATAACATCTTTCAAAGTATTGATTGTACCTGTGTTGTCCAATAAGGCAGCCACCAGCCTTGGAAGGAGCTCTTTTTGGAGGTCTGACGTTAGCAGAGACAGGCTGATGGCTTGGCGAACACACAGGAGGATGCTCTCCTGGGTTTTAAAACTTATAAGAACTTATCTTACAGATAAAGTTTATCAAGTGTGCAAAGAAGTATGTCCAGAGATATTATTTAGGAAACTGTTTGTGAGAGAAAAAGATTGGAAACATCTAAAATGTCCAACAACAGGGGTTGGTTAAAGGGTACATTCCATTAATAGGATGCCAGAAAGCCACTCAAAAGAATGAGGCAGATCTATAGGTGTTCCTACGGAAAAATGTCTAAGACATAAGGTCTGAACAGTACAGTCCCATTTGTGTAAAATAAGTACAATGATATAAAATACATAGAGAAAGGAAGGTGGGATGTTATTGTCTTATTTGCGTAAGATAAAGATAATTACGTAGAATACATATAGAAAGAGAGGAAGGGAGGGAAAAGATTTCTGGAAGAATGTATAAAATACTGTTCATATATGGGGAGTATAACTAAGGATCAGGGGGCGGGAAGCAAAGAAAAGATTTTTGAACCTAAAACCTTTCTATACTGTTCATATTTTTAAACAATGTGCATATATTAAACTTATTTAAAACCCAGTTGTTTAAAAATAAGAAGAAAAATGGAGGGTGTATGACTTGCTATTAATACCCTTGGGGTCTACAAAGAGACCACAAAGAAACCATGCAAGCTTATTTCCGCATGGATGCTCAGAAAGTAAGGAAATGTTGGCTCTTAGCAGAATTTATACTGATACATGCAAGCTCAGGTTAATAACATGCTCAGAATAGATAGGCTAGGGACAGTGTCACTGGACACATTCAAAACAGAGTCTGGCCAAGCTGTTAGAGGAAAGATATTCCAGAGCACAAATGTTGGACAGATGGATGGTGGAAGATGTTTCCCAAAATGTTGCTAAGTCTCAAAAGGATACAGAAAAATGAAATATGTGGAATGAGTTCTTAATTCATAAGGGGCCACTTTTTTCCTGAAGGAAACATTCATTTCCAAATTCTTTTTCCTGCTTTAGTGGGCTAACATGTGAGCCTGCAGATATTAAGCTGTAAAATTACAGAGTGATCCTAATATTTCCTGACTGCGTTGTCTGTGCCAGGCGTTTTAGCTCTCACAATCATCTGTGAGGTAGGGCATTCACAAATAGGTAAACCGATATTCAAAGAAGTTAAGTAATCTGTCCAAGGTCACTTGGTGAGTAGGTGATGGAGCCCCCCTTTGAGCTTCCTGCCTGCTAAGCTATGTGCATCTCAGCCTTCCAGGCGGAGTGGCTTGCACAGGCATCATCTTATTCTGCAGGAGAGGAAGCTAAGGTCCATGGGGGAAGAGACTTGCTGAAGGCCAGGGTCCATCCTGGTAGTGGCCAAGGCAGGCCTGGAACTCAGGCATCTGCTCCCAGTGCATGTTCATCCACTTAAACTTTTCCTTTAGCTCTTGGGTATATGGCGGGTATTTCAGATAATGTCGAACCGAATTAAGTCAGGCTCTTATATATACCGTATTGTAAGAGGCCCCCAATAATGAGGCTCCTTTCTGAAACCCACACTTTCCCAAACTTGAACATCCTCTTCTCGATTTTTGCACTGTCCCTATGGCCCTGAGCATCACCTGTCAATTCCATACTTTGTGGAAGGTTGATCACTGTGGCATCACTTATCTTAACTTCATTTAAACCAAAAATATGTGTGAAAGCATAGGTTTAGTGGTTATTTTCTTCTAACACATATTTTGAAGGGTAATGCTGATCGTGTTACTCCCCTCTTTAAAAGAAGCATTTAATTTGTTTTTAGAATGAAGTCTCAGATTCCTAGCCTGGGCTTATGGGAGGAGGGGTCTGCAATCTGGTTCCCTGACACTACAGCATCATCAGGAGACTTGCTGGTCTTACTTTTTCTGCTCAAATGCACCTTTGTCTCACCATTCACACCCTCTGAACATGCTTTTCCATCTGCCTGGAACATTCTTCCCCTGAGCAATTTGTAGGAATCAGCTTAAAGGCCATTCCCTTGGGGAGGTGCTTCCCAAGCCCCAGGGTAGGCCTTTGAGATTCTTGTCGCACTTGTACTTCCTTGGTCACTGTAATCTTTCCCAGCAGATTGTGGGCTCCAAGAGGGCAGGAATCACATTTCTCTTGTTTATCACTCTGGGCAGAGTTCTTAGTGGCCAGCCTGCATGTACTGTGTGTCTTACTTGTTGATTAAATAAATGAAAGAAGAGAAAAAAAAAACAAACCTATGCAATATACATAAAAGATCGCAGGAAGTATAAAAGGTCTACACATCTGTGATTTCAGAGTTTATCACTATTTTATACCCAAGTATGTAATGTAAGCTTGTAATGATATTCCAAGTTATTGACAAAAGGCTCTGCTCAGTGTGCTGCCAGAGAAAGTGGCACTGAAACTTATTTGAAAACTATTTCCATTAAAACAGTCAAATTGAAAAAAATCTTCTTACAATGGGAACATTAACTATCTGAAAAAACAAAACACTTAGCAAAATACCTATTGATGCCAGAAAAACAAAGCATTACTCTACTTTGAATTAACAAAAGCTGTATTTATGAATTTTTATATTACACATGGGTACATTTCATTTTCCTCCATCTTACTCAGTATCCAGGAGGTTCACAGGTAATAAAACAAATGAATTTCTTCTCCATTAGCCTGTCATCACCACTTTCAAATGGCTCCTTGCCCATACACTCCAATATTTTTCTCATAATAAGTGGTAAAGCCTTCAGCCTTCTCATTTATCTTAACCACGTCCTTTGTGTTCCAGAAAACATAAGTAGTATATTACCTCCCATCTACATCAAGGAAGGAGGTAAATTGAGGCAAAGATTCTAAATTATTTCTTTAAGTTTACACAATTAACCAGTATTCACCCATCCATCTATATCAGTGATGCAACAAATATTTAGTGATTGTCAATTTAGAGGTGCCAAGCTCTGTTTAGTTGCTGATAATATAATAGGAAATAAAGTAATGTCCCTACTTTCATGTAGCTGATACTGTAGGTGGGGGAAATAATATAATAAACAAGTAAATAAATAATAACCAATATCTAATAGAGTGATAGACTGAATTTGTGTTCCCCCAAATTCATATGCTGAAATCTAATCCCCAGTGTTACAGTATTAGGGGGTGGGGGTCTTTGGGAGGTGATTAGGTCATGGGGGTGGGCCCTCATGAATGAGATTAGTGCCCTTATAAAAGAGACCCTGGAGAGCTCTCTCACCCTTTTCCACCACGTGAGGACACAGCAAGAAGACAGCCATCTTCAAGCCAGGATGCTGGTTCTCACCATACACCAAATCTGCTGGCACCTTGATCTTGGACTTCCCAGCCTCTTGAACTGTGAGAGAGAAATTTCCGTTTTTTAATCCACCCAGTCGATGGTATTCTGTTACAGTAGCCCCAGTGGACTAAGACAAATAGTGACAAGTACTATGGTAAAATTAACAGTTATTATTACAGTTATTTAGCCCTGACTCTAACCCCAACCCTGGGGGCACCTACTGTTGTATGGTCAGGGAGGCCTCTCTGAAATGGTGACAGCTTAGCTGAGATCTGAATGCCAAGAAGAAACCAGTGAAGGGAACATCTGGGGGAAGATATTCTAGGCAGAGGGAAGAACAAGACCAAAGGTTTTGAGGTGGGAGCAGGCTTGGTGTGTTTGAGGAACAGCAAGGAGGTCAGGGTGGCTGGGAGGTATAGTGAGGTGGGTGGTAGGTGATGAGCGTGGACACAGGAAGGAGCAGCTCATAGGGAGTCTTATAGGCTATGGTGGGGAGTATGGATTTTCTTCTAGAATTTTCTTCTAGTGACAGGAGACACTATAGAACATTAGCAGGAGATGACATGCTTTTGAAAGTTCACTCTGGTTGCACTGCTGAGAATGGATCACCTGGGGACAATAGTGGGGAACATCAAATAGTACAAGCAAGAGATGATGGTGTCTTGAAACAGGATGACATCAATGGAGGAAGAGAGTAGTGGATGGATTAGATATATGGTTTTTGAAGCAAAACAAGAGAACTTGCTGATCTATTGGACACTGAGAGTAAGGTAAATTGAGTCCAGGATGAAACTGATTTTTGTCTTGAGCAAATGACTAGATGGTGGTGCCATTTACTGAGAGAAGATGGTGGAGGTAGAAACTGATGTATGCTTTTGTTATCAGGTTAGGGAATCAAAACTTCTGTTTCAGATATATTAATTTTGAGATGCCTTTTAGAGGTGCCTGGCCAAATGGTGATGGCAAGTAGGGAGGTGTTAGATCCACAGGTCTGGAAGAGAGCATTTAGAGCTGGAAATATCAATTTGGAGTCACCAGTGTGAAGATGGTATTTAAAACTTTTTAAAAGTCCTATACTACAGCACAACAGTTTAGTCCCCCCTCCCATCCCATTAAACAAACATTTACTGTCTCTTCTATACAAAAGGTGTTACCCTAAGGAATAAGGGGCTACAAATACAGGTGACTAGTACATGATGCCATCTCTCAAGTTGCTCATAAACTTGTAAGGAAGGAGTAACTATAATATAAAAGGTAGAATGTTACTGTATTTCCAAGAGAGTGCAGGGGTCTTTAAAAGGTAAACTTGGGAAGATAGGCTGGGAGCAGGTCATGGAGGGTCAAGTAATTGGATCTTTTTTTTTTTTTTTTTTTTTACTGCTAAGACAGCAGGGCATCATTGAAGATTTCTGAGTTCCATGACCAGATTAACACCTTTCCTTCACTGTCCAAGGCTTATTCATCCTCCTGGCCTGGCTCAAATCTCACCCCATCCACAAGGTATTGCCCACCCTCTGCTACCACTCACTTTTCGTCTTTAACTCCTTAAGCTTTTATTATCTAGTGCTAATCCATTTAGCGCTTGATGCCACACTGTCTCTTTCAGATGGTTTATTTGTAGGAACATCTTACTTTTTAAACAGGTCTATAAATTCCTTCTAAGCAGCATTCGATTATGTTTCTGTCTCTGGCTGAGGACAGAAACATAATAAGCCCTCAAGCAATGCCTGCAGCTGCTAGTGTCACTTCTTCAGGGGATTCTTCTCTGACCTCTAATGAGATCAGATTCCTTTGTTCCAAGCTCTCAGAGAATCATTTTCTAGCACACTTCTCAGTTTTTAATTATCTACCCTGCGTGTGACTTTTTGAATAGGATCTGTCTTCCCATAGGCTGTCAGTTCCCAAAGAGCAGACACCACCTCTGATTTTACTCATGATAATGTCCCTAGTTTATGTGTGACAAACATCTGTTGAAAAATTGAATAGGCATAGCCTTAGGTGTTCAAAGGGTCAAGGGACTTGAGCAGAGTAGACTCAGGCATGGTGCAACTGCCTGTAGTTTCTGAAAGAGCAATGAAATTCACATGGCAAAACTACCCCTCAGTGGGAGTTCCTCCTGATAAACTTCCCTTCTGCTTAGGGACAAACTCTTTCCCAGGGGGTGGCTCTTCTATTGTAAGGAGGCCCCCTTGAAGGCTGATTTATCATCACTTAGGACACTTGAGTCCTCCTTCTCACAAGGCTAAGCAGGAGGCAAAGCAGAGTGTTTCCAACTGTCAGGAAGAAGCAGCACGCTGGCAGCAGCCTCGATCATCCAGGCAGATGGAGCAACATATGTATATTTACATATATATTTCCTAATCAATAGGTTCCAGTGAAAACATGAAAACTCGCGGACATGATTGGAATTTAAGGGGCTCTGAAGGAGTTTGATTCCTTAAAGAAAATTAGGACAATCGAGTTGTGTTTTGTTTTTTTTAGCTGCAGATGATTTCAGGACAAAACGAATAGTACTACTGAATGATCAAACTTCCCTCCCTAAATTGGTAAATCTCCTCTTCCAAATTAGGCACTGCTAGCATTTCTTCTAAGAAACACATTTCTGGGGACAGCCAAAAAGAGCTTTGAAATCTTTTAACCTTATTCCCGGCCCCTGCCTGCTTCTCTGACATTCTCCCCTCACAGCCACACAGGCTTATTTCTTCTCCTTCTCCAATAGGCCAACCTTGTTGTCCCCTAGGAACTTTGTTATTGCTTGCTCATAGCAGGTGGCCAGTACGTATCTGATAATGAATAAATAGGTTAAGATAAGCCAATTATGCCCCAGCAGAATCCCATAACTTGTCTGTCTGCTGTTTGAGCCACGTGTATGGGAGACTACATAAGTGATGGCTTGAAGATTTAACCTAAGATTTAATGCTTCTGATTCTTGCTTTGTTCATGCATGTGTGGACTGAAAAAAATGCACAACCTAAAAGTTGAGAATTATGTTTTATTCGGCAGACATACTGAGGACTTAAGCCTGGGAAGTGGCCTTTCAGATAGTTCTGAGGGACTGTTCTGAAGAGGTAAGGGAGTAGCCAGGATATACATGAATTTTTGCAACAAAAAACAGGTAGTCAGAACAGCAAAAGATTAGTTAATTAAAGAAAAACCAGACATCTCAAGTTAATGAACTTAATACTTCTCTATGTATGGGAAGATGTAAGAGCCTGGGCTCATCGAAACCATTCCTTTGATGTACACCTTAACTATCTAGGCCGGTATCCTGTTTTTCTCCATCCTGAATCCCCTCAGGGTGCACAGTCAGGGTGGCTGTAGTGGCTGATGGCTTGATGGCTGCAACATCCTTTGTTTACTGATATGGTACACAACATTCTTCATCCATACATGTATCTTCAAGGAACATGGTTTGCAACTATATCCACCACACAACCACATTTTGCTCCTGTAATTCAAGTGAAGTTGACCTTGTTGCACATTACCAGTTGCCTACAACTTCCATTCTTCACTTACTTAATAATAAAACACTTTGCTGCAATATGTCCAGTGAAAAAATATACAATTTCATCTTCCCAAGCTTTCTTACAGTTACTGCAGGTAGTCATGTAACCTAGTTCTGGAAGCTGTATAGTGGAAGTCAGGTGAGGCTTCTGGAAAGCTATCGCCTTCCTGATAAAAAGGTACAGACTTCGACTGTCAACCGCAAAAAAAAAAAAAAAAAAAAAAAAAAAGAATGTATCTCTATAGAAGACTTCAGACAAATGAAATACACTCCATTGAACATTTAATACATTAAATTCAAGTACAACTTTTTTTAAAAAAGGACAAAATTATAATGTAAGTATTCATTAACATGGTAACCATTTAAACATCATCTGAACCATATTAAACAACTCATTTACTCTTATGAAATGTGTTGAGAATCTAGGAGTTTATGCATAAGGCTTAGCACTTTTTTGTGTGTGTGTGTGTGGTATGCGGGCCTCTCACTGTTGTGGCCTCTCCCGTTGCGGAGCACAGGCTCCGGACGCACAGGCTCAGCGGCCATGGCTCACGGGTCCAGCCGCTCCGCGGCATGTGGGATCTTCCCGGACCGGGGCACGAACCCGTGTCCCCTGCATTGGCAGGCGGACTCTCAACCACTGCGCCACCAGGGAAGCCCAAGGCTTAGCACTTCTAACATTGCTGGCGTAGGGGACAAAAGACTGTGTTCTCTTAACAGTGATTCAGGAAATCTGGTATACTTGTGTTACCGTAGCTGGTGTGAGGAGGCAAGGCTAGCACCCATGACTGGCCGGGCCCTGGAAAACAAGCATTCACGCTCCCATGCTGCTCTGTGACACAGAATACAAACTCTGATTTAGGTTGAAACTACATGCAGGGCGTGGAGAGGACTGTGCCAAGGGGTTCACTGTGGCTGGAGGACAAAAGGAAAGCTGGGTATTTCGACTTTAAAATACGTGGTAAGTGAGGTGAAGAAGCCGGGAGCCTCCTCAAACCATTCCAGGTCAGCGACTCCCAAGATATTTATATCAAGGTAGTTGGTAGGAAATATAAACGCTCACTGGGCCAGACTCAAGAACTAAACTATCAGAACGGATGCGACTTTGAGGACAGGCTTATCAAACTGCCTATAAACTAATCGCGGTATCAGCTCAAAAGATGCCTGTCTGTCTGATTTCAGCTGGTAAGGAATCTCTAAAAATGTTCACATGTCTATTTTTGGTAAATTTATTTCACAAAGCCACCATTTCATTTCATAAGGACAGTAAGGTTCATTAAATCACAATACAAGACAGAATTTGTAAATGAGATGACATAACTATTTCAAATACAGTTTGTTGAGTAAAGGCATTTTCACTAACCATAAAATCTAGCAAGACAGAAGGATAATTACACTACCACTATTGTCAAAAGACTGTTACTGGAGTTTAAGTTCAAAAGGTTAAGGATTTTACAAAAAGACAGCATGAGTATTAATAATATATGAAGAGTATTTGATTAGCTACAGAAAATGTTAGTGAGTATGGTTTTCTTCCTCTGAACAACTAGATTTAGAAAGTAATGCCAGCTCCACTTAAATTTTGACCTACTTTAATTCCTTATCAGTGGCACCTTAACCTGGAATATTCAAAGTAATACAGTTACTTTGGCCACCAAATTAAGTCACCGTTACACTTCTAAAGTGATTTATCTAGGATACACTGGAGTAGCCTATACTTGTTATATAGTATTGTGCAAACTTATTTTTTTCCCAATATTTCTTGTATTTTTCCAAAGCCCTGTTTCTCAGGACTTTGATCATTAAATATGTCTACATTAAGGTCCCAAATGCCCATGTCTGTTATGAGAACATGTGGGATAAATCCATTCTCTTTAATGTGACAAGCCACATTCTAAAAATGACCCCAAACCTGCTATATTGGGACAGGTTGCAAGGTGCTATCTAAAGATCTGAGGGACATTCAGGGGACAGACCTCAGACAAGGGATTTAAAAATTTTTTACATTTTCAAGAGAAACATTCTGGGAAGGGAAAAAGTGTTCTATAATCTAGGGCATGTTCAAGAGCCCTTGCTCTCATAGCCAAATGTATGAAAACAGTGTTCTTTAAAGAAATACAGGTCTATGAGCCAAGACAAGCTTTGGCTAAATGACGGGTAGCTTTTGTTTGGCTCTGGAGGTTTCCATGGAAACAGCCTGAGAGACAGAAAAGGCAGCATTATCATTATCTGTAATGCCATCTGATAAAACTGCACATCGATTCATTCATGCTATCGAGAGCAGATGTATTACTTCTGATAAGCCTTCACAAAGGAGAAAGGAGTTCAATCTGGTCACACTTCGAATTTCCTGCCTTCCTCCATTTGAAATTAAAATCCTGATAAAAACCTCCCCCAAACATTTCTCTCAGGAACCTCTGTTCAAGTGATGCTTCAGTAATCAGAAGCCAAATGAAGAAACGTGAAGCACATGGAGCTCCACTGCCAAGTTCTTAAAATTATATGACGCCAAGCTTACTGTAGCTGAAGAAATTATTCTGAAGAGTATGTACAATTCCATTATATCAGATCTCAGCCAGGCAAGAAATACTGTCCTAAGTGTTTATTATACACAGTTGAATCAGGTGGCATCCCTCATAAGTTTTCTCCCTCTTTATGTCTAGATCATCTGTATGTGTGTGTATATATATCCATCTGTATTAGTATCTATATATTTAATATAGTAACATACACCACACACCATTATCTAATCTTATTTCAGGTTAGTGCTTCTCGGAAAGGCCACAAAAGCAGCCCTAGCTCAAAATTCTACACCTGAAGTACACAAAAATAAAAACCTCAACAATAAAATATAAACAAGATGAACAAGATAAGGAGGCATGCAACCTTTAGCACCATATTAAAGACCACGGAGGGCAAGAGTGTTGACAGAGGTCTAAAGAGGAATTCAGCTGTGGGTTTTCTCCTGGAATGGGATCCCAAACACAGAACTATCTCATAGAGTCCAGTACTTTTAAACAGGGAAAGCCTGAGAAATTCTATGAACAGAAATGTCAAAATCCATTAATTTACCAGACACAGATGATTTGACATTGTTTCTTATTCTAAAAACAGTGAAGACATTATTCTTTAGGAACAAACTGTTCACTTTTGGAGAACAGTTGGGAAATCACTGCCGGCTCAATGAGCTAAATGATGCCTCAGTAAGTTAAAAAGACATGATACACCCCCACAAGTTCCAATTTACTCATGGAAAGTAGCTTACTAATGAGCAGTTAGCTCCCCGGTATCTGTATAACGATACAGACATGGGCTACACTGGAGACATTCAACCTAGCATATACAACTGTATGCTCCACCAGCAAGACATCTGAAAAACACCCACACCTCTATGCATAGCATTGGTGTGGGAATCCAAATCACAAAGTTTCAGCTTGGTCCTTTCCATAAAAAGGGACTCAAAGTCTAGGGAACCGTTTATTCAGAAATGGGCTGAAGATTCTTTTGGTTTAAAGGTGGCAGGTAAGAAGTTAGAGGGCCAGAAATGTCTTTAGATATCATCCAGTGCAAATCCCTCATCTTGTTAGTGGGAAAACTGAGGCCTAAAGATAAGTGTCAGCCCTAACAATGGAAGAACCATGACCAGAAGAGAAGCCATGTAATTCTGGGTGTGGTACTTTCCCCATTAGGCTGATGTCTCAGGCCCCTTTAAATCTCAACATGTGTCATTTAATCAAGCTCACGGTAAATGACTGAGAAAGATCAGATAGGGAAAACACTGAATTTTTAGAAAGATTTTGGTAACAATTCATGTCCTGATGTGCTTAATATGAGCAAGGGGAAAGTCCTACTTATCTTTTGGTAAAAATGTTATTTCCTGCATGAAACAGGTTCCTTTTCTGAGAGCCATTTTTGTAGGTACTGGGGTAGCTCACAGCTGGCAGCTTTCATATGCCCCATCTTTGTAGTTAGAGTTCAATTCAGCAGGTCCTGTATCATCAGGCGGGCTGAAATGATTGCTGTCTTGAGAATCTGTATCAATACTTTTGGTCTCTGACTGAAGGTGGACAGAAACCTGAACTGCTATCTCCTGGCCTTGTTCACTCAGGGAACCATCATCCGAATCTCCTCCTGGTGAATTACTCCGGCCCATCTCTGGGTTAATGACAAAGATGCCATCCTGAGCATTCAAGGCAGGTCTCTCTTTAATTCTTTCTCCCATGTCATCAGGGTCATCCACTCGCACAGCCTCAAACATCTCCTCTACAAAGGCCCGACAGTTTAGAATAAGAGGTGGCAGAGGGACGCTTCTTGCCAGTTCTTCAATATAACGAGCAAACTCCATGGTTTTAAACTGTGTGACTTTGGCGAGCTCCAGAGTCTTGGCTGAGGTGATGATGGGGATGCGTTTTGCGATCTCAAAGGCCTTCTGAAGTTTCTCTGCCCCTTCAGTTCGGAAGAATTCATTGATGGCTTTCTCAGTTTTACGAAGATGGCTGCTCATCATGCACAGCCGTGTGACATTCAAGATGAGAGTGATTGTAAAGGCAATCAGGCAAACAACCATGTAGTAGACACTCATGTCTCCCGAGGTGAAGATAACACGCAGGGTGACCGAGTAGGAGGCACGGATCGGAGACGTGATAAAACATGTATAGAGCCCACGGTCAGCAAAGGCTATGTTCGTGATATTCAGGAAGTTATCAGAAACCAACCATTTTCCACCTGATAACCCAACAGAAATAAAAAATTACAGCATAAAGAATACTATTGCTAAATATGCCAACTGCCTTATCAATATTCCACCTCTTCATGAGAGTACTTTAAATCAACTCTTCTATTAGGCTCTGCTATTTCCTTAAAAGATGTAAGAAAGGGCAGACTTTTTATGTTCAGAGTCAGAATTTAAACAGCCTGGAACTTAAAAAAGGGAATCAAGATCTTCCTGACACTAATGATTATCATAACTACCTTTTCACTGCCAGATGTAAGAAGCCTTTCAGGGAGACAGGTGTGTCGACATAATGCTAAATGACTAAACTTAAAAAGAAATATTTACGTGTGTGTGTGTGTCTATATCACAGTCTCTACCTAGACTTTCTCATAAATAGAAGGATGTGCCTCAGAAATATAAAACAATGGTTATTTATAATGGGTTATGAGTAATTTTTACTTCCTTTTAAACTGTTTACTTTCAATAATGAACTTATTTATTTAAGACAAAAACTATTTTTAAAAAACCCTACCAATTTAATGCATTTCTTCAATTACTAAGTGGCTCATCCGGCATGCCTTGCACATGTTAATTTGTCTTGTTAGAAAAGGTTGGTTGATGATAGTATCTTGTTTTTCTGGCAGGAGTAAATGAAGCACAAGCCAAAAGATATGTTTCACAAGCGAGGCTAAATGACCAGCTTGGGAGAGAGAAAAAAGTTGCCCTTAAGATGCCGAGGCTTGTTTTAAACCTAAAACATGCTGCCTCTCTTCCATACGTCAAGGTATCTTCATTCAGGGAACGCGTATACAAAAGCACATGAGTATGAAAAACAAAGCACACTGACCACCCACCGTGATTCAACATCCTTTAATAACTTGGAAAAAAAAAAACAACTTGGCTCTGCCTGCACAATTCTCACCTTTGTGGTAAGTTCTCAGTGTACTCTGTGCTTTAACTATGAAAGCCATTCAAAGATGGGATAGATGTGCAGTGTAGGTATGAGTCCCAATGCCTAGAGGTGGTGTCCCAGAGGAGGCTGGGTGACTGCTTGTTAAGCACCATTTCAAGGTCTAATCTTCCAGATCTCTTTCATCCCTGAGATTCTATGGTTCAGGCTTATTTGGGTGGCACATCAATTAGTAAGTACTGTGGATTGTGCCCATTCTTATCATCATCAAAATTTATCTAAATTCTAGTTATATTTTTACTAAAGTAAAAAGAGGAAAACATGTAGTTATGAATATAGTTATTATTTTATAAACTTCTGTTCTATAAACTTGGAGCTATGAAAAGGATACCCTGTGAATCCACGGTATGATGAACTACATAGACTCCATTCATCAACCACTATAACCACAATCTGAACTCTCTAGCTCACTTGCTGATAATAGCTCAAGATTTATGAACCTTATACTAGACTAATATGCTCTTTAAACTCTTCTCACTTGAGATTCATAAAATTTAATATAATTGTCCAGAGCTGCTGCTGAAAGCATCAATGACAGATGTTAGTGGTTTTCAAAGTAAGGGCAAAATAGGAAAATAAAACTGTCATTCCACTTGGCTGGTCTCATCCTGACCGAAGCTTTGTCTATACAGTCAGTCTGTAATAATCATATTGATTAACCCACATCTTAAATGGGTTTGTTAGGACCCTAGAGCCAAACGAGATAAGAGTCTAGTTCAGTGGATCCAAAGAGGGAACTCCAAATCATGTTCAAAATACCACTCTAGAGATTCTGATTTCTGGGCACCACTGTAGAGATTCTGATTTAATAGGTCTATATTCTTAAGAAGCTCTGTTCTTTCTAACATTCCAACTCTTCGATCCCTTGGTGGCCAGTTACTCAGTTTGCAGAAGGTTAAAATGTTTAGCGTATACTTTAGAAGGAAGCACCATCTGTCTCCTTTTCTGTTTTCCACTCTAATATGAATAGCCAAATAGCCTTATATTCCAAGAGATTAGACTATCTTTCTAGCAAAAAATATAAAGGGGCCTTTTCCGAAAAGTGTAGCTTGTGAGGATCCCAGAATTTAATCTTTATCCCATTGATATTTCATGGAGATTTCTTCCTAAGGTGTTTTAACACAAGTAGTCTTCAAAAAAAAAATCTTTCTAACAGAACACTAATTAAAGGAAATAGTATTCTGATTAAGATGTGTTTACGGGTTCATAAACAGCATCATCAAATAAAAACCTGTCAAAAAGTAGACCTTGGTCACATTATTATGATGTTTGTGTGATTTTTTAAGACTGACAGACAAAAAAAAAATACAAGGGAAACTCTCCTGTTTTGAAGTAAATTAAGGTATAGAATAGAAAGGGCTTATAGAGTTCCTCCTCAGTGCCCTTCTGATTCCGAGGGACTTAAAGTTTTATGCACAGATCTTTATAACTACTTTTAAAAACATCCTGGATTTCCTCCAACATTTTTAGTAACTCATTTCTGAGCAAAACATTTTTATTTATGACTCTAAGTCTAACCCAAATCCTTCTTGCTGTATTCACACAGGGCCAGCACTCTGTACTACTCACATTACAGTCTAGGTGAATGGTGCCCCTGGAGTTGTGCAGCGCGTAGCCTGCACAGCTGTATGCAGCAACCCTGATGGAGTCTACCTTGAATGAAGAAGGAAACCAGCTCACCAAGAGGAGAGAAAATAGCTCACCATCATTATGTGAACACCTTTTAAATTTATAACTATTCTCTATTTATTTTCTTCTGGTTAAGTAATTACCATTATTTTGCTTTTTCTGATAGGTATAATACTCCAAGCTTTCCAAAGTTTTAACTATTTACTGTAGTACCTCATCTTAGAGATTTCTTGTTGAATATGCCTTAAAACCAAGAAGAAAGAAGTAATAGGAAATGAGTAACCTTGATTAATTATACTCTGGCATAGTTACCTCTGCCTCTGTTATCCAGCTGCTGTCCTTTTGAGTTGTACCAATAGACACCTTCATAGTGGTCGACTGTGAGAAGACACTCAATTGAAACACTAGTTCCCTCTCTGGCTATGATGACATCATCACCTGAGTGGTAATCTGCTGAGAGTTCAAAACTTGGGAGAAATGATGTATTGGAAGAACTATGATTTGCTCCCAGAGGGGTCATTTGGTTGAAGCCTACATCTTCCAAAGCAAAAGCAGCTGGCACAGTAACACTCACCACTAAAGTGAATAAACAACAATGTGGCTTCATGGGAAAATGGGAGAAAATCTTGTTTAGAGTTGGAGAACTGAAAAGCTTCTATATTATAACAAGAGCACGGTGGGTCATTGATTGCTTGGTATTGGAGTTTTCAAAAAAAATGGTAGATCCAGGTATATTTTGAAGTCTTCAAGATTAAAAGAGATGAGTGGAGACCAACCTAAAAGAAAGCCAGATATAAAGTTTAACCAGGAAAGACTCATAACGGGGTGAAACTCTATGTCCTAAAAATAAACAGATGTGAAACTGATTAGAATAATTGGCATCAACATTGGGGAGTGAAACAGAGAGACCACCACCTAAAAATCCCAACTGAATCGGTTGAAAGAGCACTGAATTGGGAAACGGCAGACCTAGGTTCTGGTATTAGCTTTGCTACTAACTAGCTGTAGGTCCTTGGCAAGTAGCTGGGCTTGTTCTCTCATGTGTCAAATGAGGGACTGGATGAGACAATCTCTAAGGGCCCTTCTAGTTCTGAAATGCTGTGATTCTATTTCACTCTGACAAACTCCAAGCAACAGGGAGCCAATGAAGGTTAAAATATTTAGCTTAATGATCTTTTATTCCAACCTGCACCATTACCAAATGCTGTTATATCAATAATTTAAATCAACTGGTACATTATAATCATAACCATGGAGCTCAAAATTTGAGTAATTCAAGTACACAGACATATAAGATATAAATAATACAGGGCTACCTGAAGTAGTTTTTTTGTTTTAACATCAGAAAGAAAACTGCACTACTACATGTACATAAATAGTTACTGACTTCTGAGGCTATAGAACCTCCCTCTTGGGCAAGAATGTTAGACAAAAGAATTTTCCTTTAATAATTTCTTCAATATCAAGAAACAAAATTCAGTATATTTAAGTTTGTAAGAATACCAGATTTCTAGCTCAAAGTCTATAAAATTAGCTAAGGGAGGAACTGACACCTTAAATGTCTAGTTGGTAGAAATACAGATGTAAACTACAGGGAAAGATTGTCAGACACATTTAAAAGAAGAGTAAAATATCATAAATAAAAGCAAAATGATATCCCAGTCTAAGAATCTATGTGATTATGATGAACTTCCTGGTAATTTGATTCCTCTTTTAAAATCAGACTCTTTTTTTAAAAATTTAGTTATTTAATTTATTTATTTTTGGCTGCGTTGGGTCTTCGTTGCTGCACGCGGGCTTTCTCTAGTTGCGGTGAGTGGCGGCTACTTTCCATTGCAGTGCGCGGCTTCAGTAGTTGTGGCACGTGGGCTCAGTAGTTGTGTCTCATGGGCTCCAGAGTGCAGGCTCAGTAGTTGTGGCACACGGGCTTAGTTGCTCTGCGGCATGTGGGATCTTCCCAGACCAGGGCTCGAACCTGTGTCCCCTGCGTTGGCAGGAGGATTCTTAACCCCTGTGCCACCAGGGAAGCCCCTAAAATCACTGACTCTTTTTTTTTTTCTTTTTTTGCGATACGCAGGCCTCTCACGTTGCGGAGCACAGGCTCTGGACGCGCAGGCTCAGCGGCCATGGCTCACGGGCCCAGCCGCTCCGCGGCATGTGGGATCTTCCTGGACCGGGGCACGAACCCGTGTCCCTGCATCGGCAGGCGGACTCTCAACCACTGCGTCACCAGGGGAGCCCCCAAATCACTGACTCTTAAAGAAATATTTCAAATTCTATTTCTATAAAATATGGGATGAAACACCTAGCTTTATTTCTTATGAGGGCCCAAAATAATTAGTTTTGGAAATGACATTTACTCCCCTGTATACTCACGTGAAAGCTGCTTGATCATACAACATAAAAATCAATTGATCATTGTATTTTGCCATTAAACTACTCAAAGTCTAAATTACATTAAGTTGTAAATATCACTTAATCTTCATTAGAGCTTGGAAGGATGGTTGGATGATGACAATAATTTTCTCTTTCAAATTTAAGTATGGACTATTTAGAGTAAAACAAAGAACTTCAGAGTTTGCTATACATAAATAGATAAACACATGTGCTTGTTTCCATTTCTTTCCAAAACCCCACTAATATGACACTAAAGGAAACAAAGCACTTAGGCACTGCAGGGGATTATAGAAGTGATCTGGTCTAACCTCTTCACTGTGACTTGCTCTTTAAGAGCATACTATAAGTTAGCAGGAGAATCCTGGTCTCTATTAGGAGGGAGTGGAGGGTAGAAACAATGGAAATAACATTTATTAAATGACTGAAGTAAGCCAGGCACTGTGCTAGGGCTTGATATATGTAAGCTCCCAACTTTTTCACTACAATTGGCAGATGTGATTTTTGTCCTTTATTCTAGACTCGTGGTTCTCAACAGTGACAGGAAATGAGTGTGCTGAAAAAGCGCTCCAAGTTTTCCCCAGGACTTCCATAACGAGTACCTGTGGTTTCATCCAAGTTGGCATTTCCCAAATTTCATTCATTTCTTCTACCGTTATGATTTTTTTTTTGCTATATCCATGAACCAAATTATTATTAGTTATGCTTTTCTTTAAAAAACTCATTTTTCTTTCATACGTTTATGTTAAAAGGAAAGTCTGTATCACATCTGTAGATAAAAGTAACTGTACGCATAAGCACAATGCAAACAAAGTCATGTTATTAACTTCTAGAGATACTGCCATCTGTTAAAGGCTCTGAGCTAGAGGCCTACTCTCTTTGTGGAGAAAACAAAAACAAAACAAAACAGCTCTTTCCTGGCTGGAACCATGGAGAGTGCAGAAGAGAAGAAAAAGAAGGTTCCTGCTGTGCCAGAAACCCTTAAGAAAAAGTGAATTTCACAGAGCTTAAGATCAAGTGCCTGAGGAAGAAATTTGCCCAAAAGATGCTTCGAAAGGCACGGAGGAAGTTGATCTATGAAAAAGCTAAGCACTATCACAGGGAACACCGACAGATGTACAGAACTGAAATTCGAACGGCTGGGATGGCAAGAAAAGCTGGCAACTTCCACGTACCCGCGGAACCCAAATTGGCATTTGTCATCAGGATCAGAGGTATCAATGGTGTGAGCCCAAAGGTTCGAAAGGTGTTGCAGCTGCTTCGCCTCCGTCAGATTTTCAATGGCACCTTTGTGAAGCACGAGGAGGCTTCAATTAACATGCTGAGAATCGTGGAACCATATATTGATTGCATGGGGGTACCCAAACCTGAAGTCAGTAAATGAACTGATCTACAAGCGTGGTTATGGCAAAAGCAACAAGAAGCGAATTGCCCTGATGGATAACGTGTTGATTGCTCGATCTCTTGGCAAATACGGTATTATCTGCATGGAGGATCTGATTCATGAGATCTATACTGTTGGAAAACGTTTCAAAGAAGCAAACAACTTCCTGTGGCCCTTCAAATTGTCTTCTCCACGAGGTGGAATGAAGAAAAAGACCACCCATTTTGGAGATGCTGGCAACAGGGAAGACCAGATCAACAGGCTTATTAGAAGGATGAACTAAGGTATCTACCACGATTATTTTTGTAATCTGGTCAGTTAATAAACAGTGACTGCTTTCAAACTGAAAACAAAACAAAACAAAACAAATCTCCCAGAACTCCACTTTATTCTAATACCACCTCATTTCTTATTCTGCCACTCCTTTGCTCCCCACCGCTTCTTACTACAGAGTTTAGAACCTACTATTTTAGACCAGAGGTATACATTTTAATCTATTCAACTGTGTCTACTGAGCACCTATTGTGTGCCAACCTACTCTACCACAGACACCGTCTCTGCCTTCACGGAGCTCAGTCAGGTAGAGGACATAGACACTAAGTACATACAAAATACACTAAATGCTACCCAAGGGAAAGTACAGGATGCTACAGGAGCACCCAACATGGAGAGCTAACCATGTCGCAGAAAGCCTCCCTGAGAAAGTAAGGTGTGCAATAGGACCTGAGGATAAATGGGAATCGAGAATGCAAGAGAGCCATCTAGGTAAAGGGATGGGGGCAGGGAAAAAGCAGAGGGGTCACTGGTTAGAAGGTGTTCAGGAAAAAGAGCTACAAGTTGTGGCCAGAGAGTAATGGGTCTGATTCCTGATCCTGGAGGGGAGCAGTTTCGACCAACAGCAAAACTGGAGGTAGACTTTGGGAACTGGAGTGGCAGGTTGAAGTGAGTGAAAGAGATAATTGTCCAAGGTGAAGCAGTCAAAGAACTGAGAGGCTCAAAAGTGGGGTACCTCATGTAAGGGGGTGTTAATGTCCCCCCAGGATCAAGGCAGCTAAGGTAGAAGACACTGGAAATAGAAGAAATGGACTCACTCTCCCTGCTCTGAGATCAGGAGCTTCAGGGGAAGGAACAGCTTCCACGTGACAGCGTCCACGTGACAGGGCTGTAGGGCAATAGTGTCCTGGCAGTGTTACTGCTGAATGGAATCCCTTCTTCATGCAGCTTCCCTGAGCCTCCTCTCAAGGCCTGGCTCTTCCTCCCATATGGATCCAGAGTATACCTGGATGCAGGATGGCTATTCCCTGACCCCTGTAGCCCTCACCATTACACTATTCACCTGGCTCTAGTATATGCTGCTCTGTACTAGCAGGCAGTCTACACCATCTCACCTATGAGCCCTTTAAGCACAGGGACTGTATTTTTTTGATGCTATGTTTCGTAACTCGCACATGTTCAATAAATACTTACTGATAGAGAATAGTTTGAATATAACCAAGTATGTTATGGATCTTTGTAAACTGAAGAATGGTATACGACAGGGATCATAATTATTCAGGCCCACATGCATTTACTAGCACTTGTTATATTCTCTGAGACAAAAAGAACCAATGTTGTAATCTCGAAAGATCCTAAAGACATAATGCCTAAATGCATTCCTTGAACCAACCACTAACCCTCAAAGTCTTCATTTACCATCTAGTCCTAGGAGATAATGGTGGCAATAAAAGATTACCAAGTCCAGAGTTTCCAAGCCAGGCTGAATATCACAATCACCTAGAGAACTTGTTAAAAATATAGATTACTGGGTTCCACCCCAGACCTACTGACCTGATGAATAAGAACCTCTGCGTTTGGACTTTGGAATTCATGGTTTTTAATTAGCTCCCTGGGTGATTCTGAGGCAGAGGGTCCATGGACTAGCAACCACTAATATACTTCCTCATTTCCTCTACAACAGCCCTGCTCCAGACTGTCTGAACACTTCCAATACGAGAGAACTATTACTCAGATTACATTCTGGATTGTTGACCCTGGAACATCATACTTGCTGGCCTCTGATAAAGGCAGGGTAGCAGAGAAGTTCAGAGTACAGACTCTGGAACCAGGTTTCCTGGGCTCGAATCCTGGCTCTGACTCTAACCAGCCTTATGACTTTTGTTAATGATTTAATCTCTCTGTGCCTCAGTCCCCCCATCTTTAAAACAGGGAAAATAATAGCATCTATTTTCACAGGACTATTGCAAGGTCTGAATGAGACAGTATATAAAAAACACAGAGTCTGGTAATAGTAATCACTGAATAAGCTCTAGATATTATTATTGTTGATGGTCATTTCAGGTGCTAAAATCTACTCCTTACAGCAAAGCTATTATTTAAGATAAATAAAACACTTTTACTTGGAATACCATGCAACCATTTAAAAATCACAGAGGGGGGAGGGGAAACACCACTAGGTAATTTCAGTCTTTAAATTTCACACTCCTCTTTTTCTCATTGCAAATAAATATTTTACAATGATATGGATCAAACAGGAATTGTAAACTGACCTTGGAGCCCAACCATTATATTACATTGTTTTTAATGTGTCCTGAGCTTGTGGTAGAGAGCTTTTGTTGTGATCTACCTAGCCCGTGTTTCCCTTTTTGGAGCCCTGCCTTCTTGGGCCCAGGAGGAAGTCAACCCACTGGCTAAGAAGAATCTTGTTCTTGGAATTTGGATTGAGACACTGTGGGTTAGGGCCATCTGAGGAAGAGAAGCCTTATAGGGAGCTGAGGCAATCAGGTTAGAGAAAGGACAAAAGGGGTGGAGAAGGGAAAGAGAGAGGAGACAGGAGATAGGGGCTGCTGGTGGTGGAAAGAGCTGCAGGGGGGAAGAGAAAGAGGGACTCACACATGCTGCTCCGGCTCCTGATAGAATTCTACTTCCTGGCTTCAATATGACTTTTTTTTTTTTTTTTTTTTTTTTGCAGTACGCGGGCCTCTCACTGCTGTGGCATCTCCCATTGCAGAGCACAGGCTCCGGACGCGCAGGCCCAGCGGCCATGGCTCACGGGCCCAGCCACTCCGTGGCATGTGGGATCCTCCCGGACCGGGGCACGAACCCGTGTCCCCTGCATCGGCAGGCAGACTCTCAACCACTGCGCCACCAGGGAAGCCCTTTTTTTTTTTTTGAGACATAAACATCTTGGAGATATGGGGATATATGTATAGTTGATTCATTTTGTTATACAGCAGAGACTAACACACTATTGTAAAGCAATTATACTCCAATAAAGATGTTAAAAGAAATAAACATCTTTATCTAATTTTATTCAAAATTAAAACCACAAAAATGAAGGCTGACTGTGCAAACAATGAAGGAAATGGAGAAACGGTCAGGTGGGAGAAAAAAGACTGAGTTCAGCAAAACCTGGAAGGCAGGGGCAGAGACAGCTAACTATATACAAGAGAAGTACTGAAGAGAAGTGTAACTGTGCTGTGAAAACAAAAGAGAAAGTAGGACTTCATGAATTTTAGAAATGCAACTCACTTAAAAGTTTGGGACTTTGCATAATATTATGCCTGCTATTCTCAATGGAGCAGCTGACATTTGGAGGCTAAGAAGAAAGAGTTCAAAAAGGAAAATCAAAGTGCCACCTTCCTGTAAACAGTTAAAAGGGGCTATGCTATGCTTGTGGATGAAGTTACTTGGTAGAATGTTTTATTACCTTTCTTCAGCATGAATAGGATAACTGAAAAGTGTGATATTTAAGTTTAATCTAACTCCTTTTTCATCTTTCAGGTACACTAAAATGTTAGCTTTTCTAGGATCATGAATAATCAGAAATGTAGATGATTTTACCCTCCAGAATCATTCTGGATATTGGCTATATCATTAAAAAAGAAAAAGAAAGAAAAGCGCCTAAGCTATCATCCCTAACAGATTGCCTTGTTGCTGTTCCTGCCAAATTCTGAGAGAAGAAATATTTCCATTCTCTTCCAATTTTCAACAGAAGTAAATAAGGAAGTAATGTGGCTAACTTCCATTCTTGTGGCTCAATATTAAGTTGGCTGAGGAAACAGCTGTTTGCAGAAATAGTTCTGCGATAATTCGAAGGAAGGAAAAACACTGATGCCCAGATGGTATTGGTTTTTGCTCCAAGTATACTGGGATATTAACGGTTCATTCTCCATAGCTAACTGCGTTCAAGGCTGTATTTACAGCTTATCCACTCTCCTCAGCCTGCACTGTTACACTTGAAAAATGGAGAAGCTCCTTACACGAGGCACACAAATGGTCAGAGTGGCATTTTGAATTGGCAAAGGGGATAAAAAAAAAAATGAAGAGCAGGCTGTTAGCACTCCTCTATGCTTTCAGAGAACAAATGTAAAGCTGTTGTGCTTATACTCGACCACTGCTATAGATAACATTAAAAGGTTAGTAATACGCAAACAGAAATCATCATTTTGAGGGTCATTTTCCAAAAAGTTTCTGAATAGCCCTTATGCTCCCAACAGCATCTTAGAGCCATCACACACCTCATCACTGGCCTTTGGGCACTTGGCTCAAATGTCAGCCTATTTTCTGGTACACTGAGGAACACCCTCTGTATTTGCTGAAGCTGTGCTTCAAACCATGGTTAGTTGTTATGCCCTTGACTTTGATCATTTTTGCCATAAGCATTTGCTTATGAAGCTAAACAAAGACATAGATATGACAAGCTTAGACTTATGATCTCCTTGCCCATTTTTTTCTCTATAGTCTGAACCTCCCCCTGCCCCCGCACCCTCCCAGTATCTCAAACTCAGTATAACTAAAAAAGAACTCCTCACTCTCATGCTCAGATCTACCTGTCCAGTATATACATAGTTCAAACGATAGACACACAATACAATTCTTCCAGTTTTGCAAGATCAAAGTTACAGTGTCATCATGGCTACGTGGTCAGGAACATGGACTCTGACGTTAGAGTGCCTGATGTGGGACTTCCCTGGTGGTGCAGTGGTTAAGAATCCGCTTGCCAATGCAGGGGACACCGGTTCGAGCCCAGGTCCGGGAGGATATCACGTGCCTCGGAGCAACTAAGCCCGTGCACCGCAACTACTGAGCCTGCACTCCAGAGCCTACAAGCCACAACTACTGAAGCCTGCGCGCCTAGAGCCCGTGCTCCACAAGAGAAGCCACCACCCGTGCACTGCAACGAAGAGTAGCCCCGCTCACTGCAACTACAGAAAGCCCGCGCGCAGCAACGAAGACCCAACACAGCCAAAAATAAATAAATAAAATAAATTTATTAAAAAAATAAAGATGCAGATTTCTTGGGCATCTGCATCTTTGCCGTGCATGTAGTTTTAATGACTTACAAATCATGTATCTTTTGATTTTCAAAACCTTACTGTAATTCAGCGATTCTCCAAGTGTGGTGCAGGGGCCTCTGGGGGTCCCAGAGACTTTTTCAAAATGAGTTTCGTATTAATATTAGAAAATTATTTGCTCTTTTCTCTCTCATTCTCACACATTATGGTGCAGTTTTCCAGAGGCTACATAATGAATGCTATCACAAGAGAGTGAATGCAGAAGGAGATATGAGAATCTAGTTGTCTTCTATTAAGCCAGATACTAAAAAAAACCTTGTAACAATGTAAAACAGTGCCATTCTTTCCCATAATTTTTTTTTGGAAAATATTCTTCATAGAAATGCTATTTATGTTAACATGTAATGAATGTATCATTTTAAATAAATTAACAATTTTTGAAAAGCTGTTTTGATATATAAAATGGCATACTGAGGAACTCTGGGACAGGGAGGGTGTCAGGGAGTGCTGGGTGAGGGTGGGTATGAGGGAACTCTGGGCGAGGGAAGGGGTGAGGGGGAAAAATGGCATATTGATAGTTATAAGCACACAAACAAAAACTCTCTGACGTTCTCAATAAGTTCTAAAAGTGTCAAGGGATACTAAGACCAAAAAGTTTGAACACTTTCTATTATAATTATCATCAGCAGTATTTTAAGGATAAGACAGTTAAGTGGCTTGCCAAGATTCTATTCTTAAACCTCCAATTTTATGCATTTTCATTACAACAGAAAATCAGAGGAAAACATGTTCTATTTTATACTTAAAGCGTTCTTGTTTTTTTTGGGAATAGGCATTTTTAACATGCTCCCAGGTGATACTGATGCCCCTAAATTTAGAGAAGCACCATCAAAGCAAAGGAAACCATCTGAAGAGTTTTAGGAAGTGACAATTATGTATAGACATTAAAATGGTCATTCTGAAAGCATTAAATGGAGTTGGAAGACGTTGGTTCTTAAAAGGCCAGGTGCCTTCACCTCTCTGGGACTTAGTTTTTCACATCTCTACAGGGAGGCTGTCTCTAATGCTTTTCTGGCCGTCATTTTGGGTTTCATGCATTCCACTGTCCAAGGGCAAGTGAAGAGGTGCATCTTTCTGATGAAGGGTCAGGAGTAACCTAAAGTCATAAATCACAGCATGTCACTCTTGGGCACAGAAACCTTCAGTGCTTTTCCACTGCTTTCCAAATAAAAGTCAAAATCCTTCTCCTGGCTCACAGCCCCTACAAGGGTTGGCCAGTTTAAGTCTCTGGTCTCATCTTCCTCTTTTTGCTCCACGCGCAGTAGGCTTTTTCCTCTTCCTTGGCCTGGCTCGGTTTGTTCCCACAAGAAGGCGTTTGCACTTGCTATTCCTTCTGCTTCTAATACTCTTCACCAGATCTTCAAAAGGTTTACTCCCTCGCTTCGTTCCGTCACTTTATTCTGCTTAATTTTGTTTAAAGCACTCACTACCGTCTTAGATAATCGTGTTTGTTTGTTCACCTGTTTATAGTCGGTCTCCTCCGCTAGGCTGTCAACTACTTGTGAGCAAAGCCACAGTCGCTCGTAAACCAGTATGTCCCAAACGCCCAAAGAAGTGCCTGGCAGGTATGTGGAGCTCCGTAAATATACGACGGCCGAACTCCTGCAGCCCAGGCCAGGCTTGCAAAAGGGCAGCGGATACCCCACCCTCCTTCACGTTGTACCCCAACCCACCGCTCAAACCCACGCCTCGACACCGCTAGTAACCCACCCCCACCCCCACCCCACCCCAGCCCTAGACAACGACCGCGAACTATCCCTCACTCACCAGACCCTCGCCAAGCTCCTTCCGGCTGGACCGGCTGCTTGACCCGGAAGTTCTCTCAGGTAGGCAAGGCCTTCTCCGTCCTGAAGGAGGACTTCCGGGGCAGTAGGGAGTGGCTTCTCTGCGGCTGTGGTGGCGGTGCGGATGGCGGCGGGCTGGGTACGGGGCTTTCTGGGAGGAGGCAGGCCGGGTGCGGGGTCTCGGGGTCGCCGCGGAAGGGGAGGAAGCGGCCTGGGGCTGGGGGGCGGGCGCCTCGCGGTGGACGCTGAGGCTGCGGAAGTGCTCTGGTTATTGAAGCGCTCCGCTTGCGTGAGGAATTCTCGTCGTTGTCAGCGTCGGAGAACTTAGGAGCACAGGTTTACACCAGAACTCCGGTTTGGCACCTGTTCTTATAATTAGGAAGAAGGGAGAACGGATTTTGTACATCTCGAGACAAATCGTTATATTAGTGAAAATAGTAATGCTCCCTCCAGACAACCACCAGATACTAACAGCAGCTTTTACCCGTGAGGGGTTACGTGCCAGGCTCCGTTCCGAACCCCTCACATCCACCGGGTCGTTTCGTCTTTCCAGGAATCCTGGCAAGTAGGTAGTACTCTCCTCGTTTTACAGATGAAGAAACGGAGACGCAGAGAGGTGAACTGACTTCTCACAGTCACTCAAGTACAGAGTTGGAAGAGTGTCAGCCTAACTACGTATTATATATAGTATATAATATGTATGTTACATGCATATTACCGTGTGTTGTAACTTGGAGACAGCATAAGGAGAGCAAAAAAATATTCCATCAATGTTTCAGCTACACGAAACATCGATGGAACTTTGTGCAAGCACTGTGTAGCCTTTCCTATTTGGCCTCTGGAGTAAGTAGGGCAGAAATAGTGTCTTAAATTAGTTCTCAGTCTCCAGAGCTTGGCATGCAACAGGTAGTCAAAAAAAATGTTTGCAAGTAAATGAATGAGTGTTTCACAGTTGGTTTTTATGTTTATGGATAGTTGTATCTAGATTGTTTTTTTCTATGTGTTTCGGAAATGTATGTATATCATATACCATATGGTCTAGGATCCAGGATGTTATATAAATCTACCTTTCTAGCCTTACGCCTCCCCATCATTCTCTTTGCCGTATTAACTACTCCTGGTATCTGTCTGTATTCCACGCTGTCATACCTCAGACCTTTGAGATTTCCCCTGTGTTGTTTACACACCCCTGAATTCTCTCATTGGCATCTTCATCTGTCAGAATCCTAAGTGCCCTTTAAGGTAGGTATTACAAGTTCAGATGCCTACAGGGGCTAATCAGGTAACATAAACGAGTCAAGTGAATTTGGGTGGAGATTATGGGGAACTAGAGAGCACTACTCTACCCTGTCTAAAAGATCCCCAGCAAATATTTGGCATGAGCTAGTTATTAACAAGTCGAATGTGGGCCCAGTGTCGCCAGATCTTTCAGTTTTACAATGGAAGTTAGAAATTTCTATTTGTAAACAAACTCTGATTTTTAAATGTTACCAATTAGTATAGAAAAAAGTTTAAGCACTGTGCAGGCCAAACAAAAAAATCTGTAGGCTGGATTTGGGACTCAAAATCCCAGTTTGTGATCACTATTTTATGCTTTTTTCAAGTATTTAAAGTTCGTGAGTGTTATTTCCTGATCCTAGCATACTTTTCCTTGCTCTCTGTTCTTTTAACATTTTGTGTGTACCTCAGTTATAGTGCTACTTCCAGCCTGCCTTAGTTGTTAGTATGTCTCTTTTTTAGTATGTTAGAAATGTTTTGATGGCATTGATGGATTGAGTCTAATTTTGTGGTTAGTGTATATTGGTAAAAACATGTGCTTATACATACCGAGGTCTGGGTGTATGTGTGTGTCTATGTATGTGTGGGATATGTTTATTTCTCCCCTGGTAATACTTGGTTATCCTGGAAACCAGCATCTCCTCCTTATAAAAACACCAATAATATCTTGACTTTAATTGTCAAAGAGCTGTACTTCTGGAAGGAATTGAATTTGTTAACATTGCTGTTCAAAAGCTAGTCTGATGTAAATCTTATTCTGGTAGCTTACATTTCATAATCTTCTCTCTGAAAAATTGAGGTAGGAATGATTAATGAGTAATAAGATTTTTTTTAAATGTCAGAAAAGGAAAAGTTGATAAATTGAAATTAAAAACTTTTGCTCTGTGAAAAGCTCTATGAAGAGGATGAAAAGATAAGCTACAAACTGGGATAAAATGTTTACAAACCACATATCTGACAAAGGACTTGAATCTAGAATATAAAAAGAGCTCTCAAAACTTAACAGTAGGGCTTCCCTGGTGGCGCAGTGGTTGAGAGTCCGCCTGCCGATGCAGGGGACACGGGTTCGTGCCCCGGTCCGGGAGGATCCCACATGCCGCGGAGTGGCTGGGCCCGTGAGCCATGGCCGCTCAGCCTGCGCGTCCAGAGCCTGTGCTCCGCAACGGGAGAGGCCACAACAGTGAGAGGCCCGCGTACCGCAAACAAAACAAAACAAAACAAAACTTAACAGTAAAAAAAAAAAATCCAATTAGAAAATGAGCAAAAGATAAAAATAGCTGTTTCACTGAAGAGGATATACAGATGGCAAATAAACACATGAAAAGGTGTTCAATATCATTAGCCATTAGAGAAATGCAGCTTAAAGCTTAAAGCCATATTAAGCTGTCATAGTGCACCTATATCAGAATGGTTCACATGAAAAATAACACTGCCAGATGCTGGTGAGAATGAAGAGAAACTTGATTACTCATACATTGCTGGTGGGAATGTAAAATGGTACGGCTACTTTGGAAGAGAGTATGGCAGCTTCTCATAAAATTAAGCAAGTACTATCGATTGCACTCTGGTCATTTATTCCAGGGAAATGAAAGCTTATATTCCCATAAAAACCTGTATATAAATGTTCATAGCCATTTTATTCGTAATAGCCCTAAACTGGAAACAGCCCAGACATCCTTCAACAGGTAAATGGTGAAACAACTGAGATACATCCATACCAAAGAACACTACTCAGCAATAAAAAGGGAGAAACTAGTGGTACAACAACTTGGATGAATCTTGAGGGACTTATGCTGAGTGAAAAAAGTAAATCTCAATAGGTTACATACTGTGTGATTGCATTTATATAACATGTTGAAATGACAAAATTATAGAGATGGAGAATATCAGTGGTTGCTGTGGGTTAGGAGGAGGGTGGGACATGGCTAAAAATAGATAACACAAGGGATCCTTGTAACTGAATTATTCTGTATCATGACTGTGGTAATCCTATTCTGTATCACATGAATCTGTGCATGTGATAAAATTTCATAGAACTAATTACACACACACAAATGAGTGCATGTAAAACTGGTGAAATCTGAGTAATGTTGGGGGATTGTATCTTATCAGCATCCTGGTTGTGATATGCTATAGTTACACAAATTGTTCCCTTGGGGGAAACTAGGTGAAGGGTATATTAGATCTCTCTGTACTATTTCTTACACTTGCATGGGACTCGATAATCTCAAAAAGTTTATTCAAGTAACTTTTACCAAAAACAAGCTTATATAATTAATTTTTGGGGGTTGGGGGGCTTTTATTTTACCAGGCAATGATCTAATCATGTCGGATAAAGATGATATTGAGACTGAAGTGATAACTGAAGCAACTTCCATCCTTGAAAATGAGAACTGTGAGCCAACCAAGAATTTTGAGTCAGTTGACCAAAGTGCCAAGTCAGAGAGTAAATCAGAACCTGTAGCTTCTACTCGGAAAAGACCAGAGTCCAAACCTTCCAGTGACCTTGAGACTTCAGACGTTCTCCCTGTTCAGACATCACAGGCTGCAGGCAAAGTAAAGTATCTATTAAAAATTGAGATTAAAAAGTATTAGGGTTAAAAGGAATACGGAATCAATACCAAATTGGGATTGCACCTATTTCTTTCTTTTTATAACCATAAAACAATTTTCTCAGTTCTATAAATGCTTTTATGAGTGGTTGCCTTTGCTATGTGGTGCTTACATTGAAGGTAACATACATCTGTCAGCCAAGCAATACACTTTTTGAGCTAACTAATATGTATCTGTTCACCCATACTTTTGGCCAATAATTAGCTACCTTGTATATGAACTCTTATTTTCCTCTAATTTTTCCATTTTTCTTTGCCTTTGTTTTTCTGGCTACTGGGAAAAATAGGAGACTGTTTCCAAAGATGTACCCCAGACCGGATGGGGCTATTGGGGAAGTTGGGGCAAGTCCTTGCTCTCCTCAGCCTCAGCTACAGTAGCCACAGTAGGTAAGGTCATCAGTCATTTTATTCATTTTTGTGTGCATTTTGCTACAGATCTGTGTTCAAAACGACTTTGTTAATCATTCTTCTTCCATGATTACTCAAAAGGCTTTATAGTTTGAAGATACATTAGTAATGATGGGCTGATTTATACTGCCACTAGAGTTGGTAACGTATTTCATTAGAAGGTTGACATTTAGGAATTAATATAAAACTATTCGTTGGTGATAATGAATCAATTTTTTTTTTCCTTTAGTAAGGATACACTCCCAAAGATGAGTTATATAGGGTCAAAATAACATGTCTTCTGGTTGTAATGAATTTTAAAATCTGTGGTTTTAATTTTCAGCTTGTTTCTTCAGTTTTGGTGACTAGTAGCAAATAAATTCAAATATAAAAACGTTATTTTTTCTCATTAGGACAAGGTATTTCAAATGTCATTGAGAAGGCAGAGACTTCCCTTGGAATCCCTAGTCCCAGTGAAATTTCATCTGAAGTCCAGTATGCAACAGGTCAGTATATGGAGACATTAAGGCCTAGAATTATAAACTGAAATGGAATAGTTAAGCTCATTTTTTTCAGTAGATGTTTTTGACTGTCTGATATTCAGGGCATCATGGGGCTGATGAGAAATGGGATTTGGAATCTTTGGCTTTAACCACTCAGGTGTCTCTTTACTTTCCTCATCTATGAAATTGGGTGATACTTTATATTGCAGAGGACTGTTACAAACATTAAATAAGTAAAGCCATGAATGTAGATTGTAAAAATTGCCTCGCTTTGTGCTTGGCACAATTGAGTAAGAGCCCAGTAAGAGTTAGCTGAATTTGAATCTACTGTGGCATGAAAAAATGTTTTAATGTGTTAGTTTTGGTGCTGTTCCATGGTTCATTTTTTTAAGCCTTTTTCCTCTGTGCTTCGGTTTGGATAGTTTTTGTTGTGGCTTCAGGTTTACTGATCTTTTCTTCCGCTGTGTCTAATGCTGTTAAGTCCATTCAGTGACTTTTAAATTTTAGATATATTTTTCAACTCTAAAAATTCCATTTGTTTCTTTTTTTGTCTTCCATTTCTCACCTCCTCATGTATATATTTTAGTGTCCCTGACTGTCATCTCTGTCATTTGAATCTGTTTCTACTGACCATTTTTTTTTTCTTGCTTAGAGATAACATTTTCATTTCATTGATTGGATGCTGCACATTAGAAATGTTACCTTGCTGAGTGGATTTTATAGTCCTTTAAAGGGTGTGAGTTTTGTTTGGAAGGCAGTTAAGATATTTGTAGCTTAGATTGATCTTTTGGTCTCGATTTTAAACTTCTTGAGGGTGATTTCTAGAGTAGCCGTTATTGTTAAGTGCTAGTTTAGATCAACTACCAAGTCTCTGACCCTTCTGAGGTCTCTACCTAATTTCCAGGTGTTTAACTAGGTCTCTCTACTTGATTGGTTGGAAGTCAAATGTCTCTCAGCCTAGCATGAGCTTTGGGCATTGTTTAGTTTACAGCTCCATGGCAGTTCTTTGCCCAGTATCGTGGAGTTTTCCAGTGCAGGAACAGCTTAGTATTCAGCCAAAGACTCAAGGGCACTCCTGTGTAGATAGTTGGAACTCTTTACCTCCGTATCTCCCTCCTCTGCAGTACAGGCATACCTTGGAGATATTGTGGGTTCAGTTTCAGACCACTGCAGTAAAGTGAATATCGCAAAAAACGAGTCTCACAAATTCTTTTTTGGGTTTTCCAGTGCATATAAAAATTTATACTATATTGTAGGCTATTAAATGTACAGTAGCATTATGTCAAAAAGAATAATGTACATACCTTAATTAAAAAATACCTCACTGCTGAAAAATACTAACCATTATCTGACAGCAGAGGATTGCACAAACCTTCAGTTTGTAAAAAAAAAAAAAAAAAAAAAAAAAGCAATATCTGCAGAGCACAATAAAGTGCTTGTGCTTCATGCACAAGGTATGAGGTATGCTTGTACTCTGACCTGCAAACTCCAGGTGCTTCAGCTTTCCTAGATTCCAGTCTCTGTCTCTTCTACTTAATAAGACTGCCATGCTCTGCTTGGGTTTCCCCGCCCTGTGCTGTGGTCTGGAAAGCAAGCCAATCATAGAGTTCTCATCATTTGTTTCTCTTCTCTCCTGAACCATAGTACAGTACGGTCTGTAGTCCAATGTCTGGAGATAATTGTTTCTTATATTTGTCCAGTTTTCTAGATGCTATGGTAGAAGGGCAAGTCTGACACCAGATAATCCATCATAGTTGGAAGCAGAAGTCCTCCCTACAATAGATTATTTGTTGATCTCCTGTAAGAGATTTTAGTGTTAATAAAATAGAACAGATTTTAAACAAATCTTTGTAATGCATGTCTGAATCCTGTGAAGAAGCATAATTTTCCAGGATAAAGTTTAAAGTAGACTGGATTTTTAAAAAGTCACATTTATTGAGTTATAATTTACATAAAGTTCACTCTTTTTAGATACAATGATCCCTTGATATCCATGGGGGGATTGGTTCCCGGAGCCCCCCCATGGATACCAAAATCCTCAGATGCTCAAGTTCTTTATGTAAAATGAGTATTCACGGGTTCAGCATCCATAGAACAGAGGGCCAACTGTATATAGTTTTACATATTTTAACAAACATACTGTCCTGTTTATGCTATGTAATCACAGTCCATTGTGATTATACAGATATAGAATATTTCTTATATTTGTATAGACAAGACTTGAGAATATTTTCATTCCTCCCCCCCCCCAAAAAAAATCCCCTCATGCCCCTTTGTAGTCACTCCCCTCCACCTATTCTTAGCTCTTGGCAACCACTGATCTGTTTTCTGACCCTGTGGTTTTACCCGTGCAGAAGATCATATGAATGGAATCACACAGTATATAGTCTGTTATATATGTCATAGGTTGTTCAAAAGACTGGACTTTGTTTTTGAAATGAAAATGAAAAACTTCCTTAACTTTTATTTTAAAATAGGCAAATGGTTTAAAATAATAAAACAAAAAGTACTAAGGCCTTGTGTGTTGGAAATAAAGTCTAATTTTTAAAAATTCATATAGATGCTAATAAAGCAAAACTATTTACGGACTGTCTCTTCATATTTACACATCCCTTCCCCACTATAGGAGAGACAAATGCCAAAGAGAATGAAAACTCCTCTCCAATGAGTGGGCCATTTGGGGTATTCTCTACCATCTCTACTGCTGTTCAGAGCACAGTGAGTAAAAATTGCAAGGTGGCCTGCTTCCTTCCATGATTATAACGGGTTTTTGTCTCTTTCTCTTTCTTTTCCTTGAAAAGTCATGGGGACTGATTCCTCTTACGGGAGTTCAAATTGCTGAAGATCATTCACTTTGATCTTAGGGTAGAGTGAGAGCTAACTTGAAAACTTAAAAGAAGTAAAAGAGGGAGCAGGAAATGCAGAGTAATAGAGAGGCAATGTACCTAATATTTTATGGACTAAGAATTCTTAGTTTGGTGGCCCTAGAAAAACATCTCTGCTTTACAAAAATATTTTTGTCATAATTATATCTTTTAGGCAAAGGGAAAATGAGATGTTTATGATAAATACTTATAAAACTATAGATGATTAGAAACATTTTTGAAAAGATTAAATAGGAAGCTTAATATCTTTCCTACATGAGGATAGATAGCTAGTACTTTTTTATTTTAACTTTTTTGTGTATTTTTCGGGCCTCTCACTGCCGTGGCCTCTCCCGTTGCGGAGCACAGCTCCGGACGCGCAGGCCCAGTGGCCATGGCTCACGGGCCCAGCCGCTCTGCGGCATGTGGGATCCTCCCGGACCGGGGCACGAACCTGCGTCCCCTGCATCGGCAGACGGACTCCCAACCACTGCACCACCAGGGAAGCCCTTAATTTTAACTTTTTATTGAAGTATAATCTGTATACAGACGAGTGAAATCATAAGTGTTCAGTTTTAATTTTCACGACATGAGCACATTCAGACTAAGAAACAGCAGGGTGGTATATCAGATGTCTCCCCTGTGCTGTCTCCCAGTCTTCTGTGCCTCCCCCTCTTGCCGTCTAAGATAACCACAATCCAGTCTTCTGCCATCATAGATTAATTTTCCCTGCTATATGAACAGAATCATACAGAATGTACTCTAGTGTATCTAGTTTCTTTCACTCATTATGTTTATATAATTTATCCACGGTATAGTTTGTGTGGTGTATTCCATTTTCTTTGTTGTATTCCATGAGTGACTATGTAACATTTACTCATTCCAGGGTTGGTAAGTATTGGGGTAGTTTCCAGCTTTTAGGTTTTATAATAGTACTGCTATGGGTGTTCTTGTATGACTTTTGATGAACCTCTACACACTTTTTTGAATATTTAACCATGCGTGGAGTTGCTGGGTCATAGGATATTCACATGTTCAGCTATAGTAGATACTGACAAATAATATTCCAAAGTGGGTATACTGCTTTACATTTCCACAAGCACTGTATGATTGTTTTAGTTGCTCCTTGTTCTTGCCAGTGTTTGCTATTGTTAGCCACTATTTTATGAAATGAAAACATGCAGGTGTCTTTTTTCAGTATTATTGTAATGAGGTTGCATGTGTTTCCTAGGGAAAGAGTGTTATCAGTGGGGGTTTGGATGCCTTAGAATTCATTGGGAAAAAGACAATGGATGTAATAGCAGAAGGGGATCCTGGATTTAAAAGAACCAAGGGTCTGATGAACCGGACTTCCACACTGTCTCAGGTACTGTTTGCATTCCTGTCTGTATTTTGATCTGTATTTTTGCCTTTGGTAATTTGGGACCTTCTTATTATTTCCTTTTGAGGACTTTTCAGTGTTTTTTGTTTTGTTTTGTTTTGTTTTGTTTTTGGTAAGGGGATGCACAGCTCTAATGCTTAGAAAAATGCCCAGTTCTTTTTTTTTTCCTCCTCTTTCCTTTCTACAGGAGCCTCTTGTCAGTGCAATATAAGATGCCAAGCCCTTTCAGGGTTGTTACTAGATTAATGGTTAAACCACTGTCAGAGAAACACCTGGTTCCTGGGGTGTTATTTACCCTGTCTAGGAGCAAATTATGTGATTATATTTTCCCTGCAGCTCCTGAGCCTATCCGATTTGAATCACAATTCCAAGAATGAAAGGGCAGTGTTACCCGTCTCAGTTTGCTTCCCTTGACTTTCAGAACTCACCCTTAAGCTCTTGTTACTTGTTGCAGTGTAATGCCTTGATCTCTTTCAGGTTTTAAGAGAGGCGAAGGAGAAAGAAGAGCTATGGACCACCAATGAGGTTACCATGGAAACGGACAAGAAAACTCATTATGGGCTACTCTTTGATGAATTTCAAGGCCTTTCACATCTAGAAGCTCTGGAGATGCTCTCCCAAGAAAGTGAAATAAAGGTAATTCCAAAACAAAAATTTCAACTGGAGTAGTCTTTAAGCAGAAGCACACTGCATAGTTTCTTTTCCTTTTGTGCAGTTGGAGGATGAAATGTATGTCAGGTAGAGGCTTGAGACTCTCTGAAAATACTGTACCAAAATAAACAAAAAAACTAATTTTTGAACTAATTGCTAGAAATAGAATGAGTCAAGTGTTGTTTCTCTAAATTTAAACAAAAATGGACAGATTGGGCTTCCCTGGTGGCGCAGTGGATGGGAGTCCGCCTGACGATGCAGGGGACACATGTTCGTGCCCCGGTCCGGGAAGATCCCACATGCCGCAGAGCGGCTGGGCCCGTGAGCCATGGCCGCTGAGCTTGCACGTCCGGAGCCTGTGCTCCGCAACGGGAGAGGCCACAGCAGTGAGAGGCCCGCGTACCGCAAAAAAAAAAAAAAAAAAAAAAAAAAGGACAGGTTAACAAAGAGGTCTTAATAGCATATCTATTATTTTTCCTTCATCTTGTTCTTTTTTTTTTCTTTTTATAAGTTTCTTTGGCTTAAGCTGCCAGTTTGGATACAGTTACCTGTTAGCATTTAATTGATTCAAGACTATTCCATTTCCTCCTAATTTCTAAGCTGTTGTTAAGCACTAATAATTTCCAGACATTTCTGGCTTATATTATTTTTGGAAGCACAATTCTCCGTACCTTTCTTTGATGACCTGCCTCTTGTATTAAGGTTCTTGAGGAAGAGCTTGTGAACTCATACTTTTAATTTTAATATGATCCATAGCCTCTTCATTTGAGAATGTTTTTCTTTTTCTCTCATACTCCCACTTACTATTTTATATCAATTCAGGTGAAATCTATTCTTAATTCTCTAAGTGGAGAAGAATTGGAGACTCTAAAATGTGAATTGGAGCAACTCAAAGAAGCATTTTCCCTAGCAGAGTTCTGTGAGGAAGAGGAGGAAGAGAAGAAAGGTAACATGGAAATCCAGCATCTGAGTGGGAGGGATGTAGTGTGTTTATATGCAGTGATTGTCCTTGAAATAAATCTCTCCAATTACATTAACTCTTTTTTTAAAATTGAAGTGTAGTTGATTCACAGTATTGTGTTAGTTTCAGGTGTATAGCAAAGTAATTCAATTATATACATATATTTTTCAGATTGTTTTCCATTATACGTTATTACAAGATATTGAATATAATTCCCTGTGCTATACAGTAAATCCTTGTTGCTTATCTGTTTTATGTATACTAGTTTGTATCTGTTAATCCCATATTCCTAATTTATCCCCCCTTCCCCTTTCCCCTTTGGTAACCATAAGTTTGTTTTCTGTGTCTGTGAGTCTGTTTCTGTTTTGTATATAGATTCATTTGTACTATTTTTTTTAAGATTCCACATAAAAGTGCTATCATACAGTATTTGTGTTTGCCTCTCTGACTTCACTTAGTATGATAATCTCTAGGTCCATCCATGTTGGTGCAAATGGCAATATTTCATTCTTTTTATGGCTGAGTAGTACCTTCTGTGTATATATACCACATCTTCTGAAACCAATTGTCTGGTTATGTAATATCTTGCTAAATGGTATCTTACTCTATGTAAAAGAGTCCTGATATGAAATGGTCTTTGAATATGAGTTTTTAAAGCTGTCTTGAGGTATTGAGAAGGCAATAAGCATGGTGGATAAAAGGATGGGTTTTGGAGTTAGACCTGAGTTCTAAATCAAGATCTGCCATTTATTAAGCCATGCAACTTTGTGAAATTACTTAACCCTGAGTGTCTGGTTCCTCAACTGTGAGTAGAGGTAGCTAATTCCTCTCAGTTTGTTATAAGGACTAAATGAAATATTATGTTTAATGTGTGGCTCATAGTAAACACTCAACAAATGGTGGCTATTATTTTCATTATTAGGATGGCATAAGTAAATAAATAAAGATCTGCATTTTCAAAGTCTCACTTAGCAGGAAACCTATAAATTAATTTTGATTTGCTTAAGTTGCTCCATTGTTCTTAACTAAGCCCTGGTGTGACAATCCCTGGTTATTTATGAACTTAATTAAGGTTATTTGTACATAGTGCCTAATAGGATTTGTTTAATTTAGTTGACATCTGGCTTCACATAGTGATCAGAAATCCTGATCTTTAAATACCATTCAGAGGACTCTAAGGGAATTTCTAAACAGATGGATTTGTGTCTATAATATTTTTATTCCCTGTTTGCCTGAGATCAGGATTCTGCAAAGATAGCACTGGAGTGCTGCATGCCACCCTTCCCAATGGCCCTCCGCAGTGATTTTGGTTGAGAATGCAACACTGACCTTGGTATTTAATTATATCTCAATGAAGTTTTTTTTAAAAAAGTGGTAGCAGAGGGGAGAGAAAACCACAGAACCTAGTTCTGGTGATGTTGATCATCTTCAGTTTCTATCAGCATCCTTAGCCCTTGTCCCTCTATCTTATATACTCAATGCCTTCACTTTTTTAGGAGACTTCCTGCTTGAGGTGCCAGCCTCTCTGCTGAGTCCCTCCAAAGCACTAACCCTGTCTCCCTTCCATCCTTACATGCTTTATTCTAATGCAGCAACTGCTTTTTATGCTCAAGTCTCTGGGGAGTACACGACAAGGATCTCCATTTTTTCCCCCTGTATTTTATTTTACCTTATTATTTTTTTAAATATTAATTTGTTTTGTTTTTTAGGTTCCACATATAAGTGATAACATAGTTTTTGTCTTTCTCTATCTGACTTATTTCTCTAAGCATAATGCCCTCCAGGCCTATACATGTTGCAAATGCAAACATTTTTTGATCAACGCTTAGCAGTAAAAGGTTTTTGAGCACTTAGACCCAATATGTGTATATTTGAATGTGTATAAATTATACACATATACTACCATAGTAATATATTATTTACATTCTAAAGTACATCCTAAAAAAGTACTTCTTGAAGAATGAGATAAATGACTACAAGTAAAAGTTGCATTTTTTTCCTCCTGCACTCAATTTTTTGTGAACCCTTTGAGGTGCTTGCATCCCACTTGGATTCAGATCCATCCCTTGTCTCACATAATTTAGAGCTTAACTGGGAAAGCAAAATGCCTTCCTGAGAGTCAGGTTTTTAGTAGAATATGATTTAGGAGTTGTTTACATGAGTTATATAGGTCACAGTTGTATCATTTAGTGAGATCGGCTTTTCCCAAACTATGTTATACCTGGGATCACTAAACCCTTTGAATTCTCTGCCTTGAATGCCAAGAGAGGACAGAAGAGCAGATGCAGAGAGAAGAACCAAGACAGATTTTTTTTCCTAAGGATTCTGGGGAGAAAGCATGTATGAAGCAGTAGTAATTTGCCTTGGTAACCATGAACTGGTGTCTAAGAAATACTCACATAGATTGTAAGTGCTAAGAGATTTCTGTGTACAGGATTTCTCTCTGTAGTCTTTGGTGGAGAGAAAACTTGGGCTGGGCTTCAAAGAGGAGATTGGATAGGATTTAGATGAATAGAGAGGAAAAGAGCCATTTCCTGTCATTTGTTTGGATGTGTTGATTGTTTTTGATCTTGACTCACCTGTTTGCATGTTTCTCAGGTATTAAGTATTCCATGTTCCACATCATCGCTCATCAAGCTTATTCCAAAGCTTCCTTACTATCCTTCCAACATTCTGGAATCCTCTTCCTTTCTTATTACCTACCCTTATTCTTATCTGGATCCTGGAATATTGCCTCAGGCTTCCTGCCTCCCTTCATGTTTCTCTTTTTATTTCATTCCCACCAGGAGCTAAAGTGATCTTTCTAAAATTTTAATTGGACTTACCTGTCTCTGTATAAAACTATTCAGCAGCTCCTCATTCTCTTAATAAAAGTTTGAATTCTTCACCATGGTTTATGATGCCCTTTATTACCTGGATCCTGCTTACTTTCCTAGCTTCATTCTACCCCTCTTCTCTTTCTTCCATTAGGACACTCCCAACCATGTTAAACTTCTTGCCACGCTTTCTTTCACCTCTGGATCTTTGTACTTGTTTTCTCTGCCTGAAGCTCTTCCATTCTCCTGGCTAACTTGTACTTGTTTTTTATGTCCCAGCTTAAATTCCATTTCTTTGGAAGCACATGCCTCTTACCCACTTAGTACTCTGCTTTCATCACTTTTCCATTCATACTTCTAGGATGTAATCCAAAGAGCATAGGCTGTGGACTGGGGGTGGGAAGCCCAAGGTTTGACTCCTTATTTGTTATGAGATTTGGGGATATAAATTAACCTCTTCAAGCCCTAGTTTCTTCATCTCGAAAATGGGATAATGACGCATTTTTTTTAGAAGCCTATTGGAAGAATTCATCAGTAAAATATACATAAAAGGATTCTGTAAGCACTAAAGCACCTTGCTCATATAATTTGCTTCTGCTGTTTTTACTGCTACAGCTGCTACTATCATTCCTCTTCTCTCTCCCTGCAATGATCCTCACCAGTCTTTCTGCAGTGTTTTCTGTGGGACTTGTTTTTCTAGGGGATGAAGACTTTACCAAAGAGATAACAGAGGTATTTTCCCAGCTGCATGTCTCCTCCAAACCAGAGAAGCTTACTAGGGTAAGTTTTCCTTCTTGCTGATTTTCAATTTTTTACATATATATTTAGTGGATAAAGAATGTAAGGTTGTAAATTCCTGGTAAGGATGTCACCAAAACCGAAGGTATATTCTGAGTTCCATACCTCCTGTCTCCCTCTTGGTCTCGCAGGTTAGTGTGCTAAACTCACACTGCACCCCCTTACCCCCAGCCCCCCAACACATCTGCCATCCTCACCTGTTTCCATTTGGAATGCTTTGCTTGTCTGAAAGCTTAAGTTAGGCCATAGCATTGGTCAGTTAAAGTTGGCAGCACTCATCAGCCATCATGATACCAATGGGCTAGTGCTCTATTGAGGGCTCACTGTTCTCAGGGCTCTGAGTGATTCTGAGATGATGGGATGTGGCCCCTGCCTTTAGGTAGCTGGAGTTTGCCATTTCCCAGAGCCCAGTAACTCAGATAATGACCACTTAGCTTGTGGAAATGAGAGAGTCCATGGCCTGAACCTTGGTCTTTGGTAGTGGTGCCTGAGCTGTCCTCAGTCAAAGCTCAGAGTGGGTCGGGAGATACTGTTTCCAGGGTAGTACCCGCCTAGCATATACACCAGTGCCAGCTCTTGGGACAGTATTCTTTGGGTCTTGGGCTGCTTGCTGCCTCTTCACCCTCTTCTCGAGAAATATCTTAGGATCGGTTAGCAGCAGCACACATTGCTTCCTGGCCAGGGAGAGCTGATAGCCATTGTATAGTCATCAGAGTCACCTCTTGCGTACCCCACGGTAAGGAATAGGATGCTTCAGGGAAGTTACCCAGCTCTCCCATGCCCATTAAAAACACTGCATTCTCCAAGAAAGCTTTTCAGAACCTTTCGTCAGCAGCTCCTCTCCCTCATCTTGTCTGTAGCACTTTATGGCACTTTCTAGCTTGTGTTATAGTGTTTTTTGTTTTGGAAGTAATAGCAAACTTAGAAAAAAGTTGCAAAAAAAGTACAAACAACATTCATATAGCTTTTATGCAGATACATCTATTAGCATTTCACTGCATTTGCTTCATCATTTGTGCTTGCAAATATGTTCTCTTTCCCTCTTCCTATCCCTTCCTCTCCACCTCCCCCATAGACACACACACACAAGTTATTACTATTATTGGGACTTTTTTTTTTTTTTTTTTGGCCATACCGTGTGGCATGCGGGATCTTCAGTTCCCCAACCACGGATAGAACCCATGCCCTCCCGCACTGGAAGTGTGGTGTCTTAACCACTGGACCACCAGGGAAGTCCCTGGGACTATTTTTTGAGAGTAAAATGTAAGCATTATAGCCCTGTACTCCTAAATATTTCAATATGTATCTCCTAAGAATATGGATATTCCCTTCTATAACCACACAAATTATCAACTGCAATAAATTTAACATTGATACCATACTTTATTTAATCTGTTGTCCACATTCCAGTTTTGTCAATTGATCTGATAATGTCCTTCATATCCAACTTTTTCCTCTAATGTTGGAGCCAGTACATGATTGCGAATTGTATTTAGTTGTCACGTACTTTGTCTCTTTTAATCTATATTTGCTTTGTTTTGTTTTTTTGTTTGTTTTAGTCTCTTTTAATCTGGAAGAGTTCCTTAGCTTTTCTTTGTCTTTTATGATTTTGACATTTTTGAGAAATACAAGCCCCTTCCCCCTTTATAAAGGTAGAGTATTCCTCATTTGAGTGTTGTCTGGTGTTTTCTCATGATTAAAATCAGGTTATGCATTCTTGTAAGTGATGTTGTATCCTGCACAAGGTACCATATCTAGAGGCACACGATGTCCATTTGTCCCTTATTGGTGATGTGTTGTCTGATTTCTCACTGTATAGTTATGATTTTGTTCCTTTGCTGCTAATGAGCTTTCTGTGGGGAGACATTTTAAGACCATACAAATATCCTGCTCCTCATGATTTAGCATCCTAGATTTAGCAACTATTCATGATTCTTGCTGCACCAGTCTTTACTGTGATGGTTGCTGAATGATGATTTGTTTCAATCCCAGTACATGCTCCACATTTACCAGTGAGCTCTCGGCATTCTACTTATAATTAGGAGCTCTCCCTTCTCCCCTTATCTCTTTATTATCTGTTTGTTATTGATATGGTCTCATGGGTTTCTATTTTTTCCCCCATTGGTTTGTAATTCATTACTGTCCTTAATTATTTTGCTGTTCAAATTGTCCTTCAAGCTGACTCCTGTGTGACATGCCCCCGCTATTTGAATATTTCCTTATTTTCTGGCATAACGAGATCTTGTACCTTCCATATTTCTCTCCAGAATGAACCTTTTCTTCAAGGAGCCATGGTTCCTTTTTGATATTACAGGACAAAACCTGGATGCTAGGTGTGCTCATCGCTTGGGGTATCTTTGCTTCTAGGCCCTGTTGGCCTAGGAAATGTATTCAAGTACACATACGTGCACCTGTGTGTGTGTGTGTGTGTGTGTGTGTGTGTGTCCATGTATATGCTCACATACATATTTTAGAGATCATGAGTTCACACTGATAAGTCCAGTTTCAGTCCATTCTTACAGGTTCTTCCTTGCCTCTCCCCATTATACATTTGTATCTCTTTTTCATAGTAAGAACTCTGTCTCCCAACAACATTACTGCATTTCTTAATTTCCCTAGTCCTGTAATGCATCTGAAATGTTTCCCTTGCTTTGCCTATACTACTATAAAACCAAACTATAAAAAAATTTATGATATATTTATTGTCTCCCCATGTTAATTTAATTTCATCTTTGAATATATAGAGTATTAATATGTTTTCAAAACTATTAGAGTATTAATATGTTTTCAAAACTATATAGAGTATTAATATGTTTTCAAAAACTAAAAGTCAAAACTGTACAAAAAATATATTCAGAAGTGTCACTTCCTCTCAATTCCCACCCACTTCACTCTCCCCTCTCCTTTTAGATATTAAACTTTCTTGTTTTCCAGCATATCCTTCCTGTGTTTCTTTTTTAGATAAGCAGATATATTTTAAAGACAAGCAGATATATTTTCTTATCTCCTTCTTATATAAAAGTTAACATACTATTAATATATGTATTCTTCAGCACTTTATTCACTTAACTGTATGCAAATGTATTTTCATAAAATTATCATTGCTTTTTGTTTGTTTGTTTTGTTTTGCTTTGCGGTACGCGGGCCTCTCACTGTTGTGGCCTCTCCCGTTGCGGAGCACGGGCTCTGGACACGCAGGCTCAGCGGCCATGGCTCACGGGCCCAGCTGCTCTGCAGCATGTGGGACCTTCCCGGACCAGGGCACGAACCCGCGTCCCCTGCATTGGCAGGCGGACTGTCAACCACTGCGCCACCAGGGAAGCCCCTGTTTGTTTGTTTTTAAATGTGTGTCTCTTACCTCCCATTCTAAAACTTAAATTTCTTCAAGGCTGACTCTGTGCTTTATCAGTTCTTAAAATCCCAGCTTTGCCATCTTTTACTTTCTGTGTGGTCTTAAGCAAGTTGCTTAACCTCTCTGTGCCTCAGCTTCTCTGTCTGTGAGGTAGGGATAATGTAGGGTTCCTGTGAGGATTTAATGTGTTAATACACACAGAGCTCTTAAAAGTGCCAGGCCCGTAGTAAATACTCACTGTTTATGGTCCTAAAGAAGCTAGCTCAGTATGTTATACATTTAGATGTTCGATAAACATATATACAATAAACCTTTATTTTGCTAGGTGCTAGGGAAACAGTAATGAAAGAGACATAGTTTCTCTGCTCAAATAGATCATCATAATAAATAAATTGTTTTTAAAAAGTAACCCCTTACCTATCTGGTAGTCCTAGTCATTCTCTAAAAGCAATCTTTGTATTGTTTATATTTTGGGTGTTGAGACTTAAGATGTAGAATGATTAAGGATCAGGGCCTGATTATTTCCAGGAATTTATATGAGAGTCTGTATGATGCAGGGGAAAAGCAGTGAAGCAAAAGTCTGAGAACACAGTTCTGATTCTTATTGTGACTCTCACATGTGATGTAGGCAAATCTCATTTGTTCTCCAGGCCTCATTTTTTTCAGCTGGAAAAAAAAATAAGTTGTTGGAGAAGCTAAGCTCAAAGGTGCCTTTTAATTCCAAAGTCTCTAGATCTCATCAGTGGGACGTTCCAGACTGAATTCTGGGTGTGGAGGGTGGCTAGCATTGGTTTTGTTTTGTTTTGTTTTGTTTGTTTTTGCGGGTACGCGGGCCTCTCACTGTTGTGGCCTCTCCCGTTGTGGAGCACAGGCTCCGGACGCTCAGGCTCAGCTGCCATGGCTCACGGGCCCAGCCGCTCCACGGCATGTGGGATCCTCCCGGACCGGGGCACGAACCCGCCTCCCCTGAATCAGCAGGCAGACTCTCAACCACTGCGCCACCCGGGAAGCCCTTGGTTTGGTTATTTTTTAATTTATTTTATTTATTTATTTTTGGCTGCGTTGGGTCTTTGTCGCTATGTGTAGGCTTTCTCTAGTTGCGGCGAGCAGGGGCTCATCTTCATTGCAGTGTGTGGGCTTCTCATTGCAGTGGCTTCTCTTATATGGAGCACAGGCTCTAGGTGCGTGGGCTTCAGTAGTTGTGGCACGCAGGCTCAGTAGTTGTGGCTCGTGGGCTGTAGAGCGCAGGCTCAGTAGTTGGGGCGCACGGGCTTAGTTGCTCTGCGTCATGTGTGATCTTCCCAGACCAGGGATCGAACCTGTGTCCCCTGCATTGGCAGGCAAATTCTTAACCATTGCGCCACCAGGGAAGTTCCAAGCATTGGTATTTTTTGAAAGGGATATAAATTACATTGAGTTGGCACAATAGATTATAATAACTTAATATATTTATTAGAGAGGTTATTTTGAGTATGTATTATGCCTACTAAAATGTCTCCAAGTAAGTTAAATTTATAGTATCAGATTTCTTTTTGTTTTATGTGGCCTTATATCTCTCTATTTTTCTTCTTTTTTCCATCTCACATAAATCAGTGTCTGTTTTTTGTCTGGGTTCATAGGTTGTGCTCTAGCTCATTCATGTTGTACCCTTGGGTGTAGCCCCACTTATTGATCCTTAAAGGCTCAGCCCCAATACTATGTCTGTAATAAAGCCTGTGATTCTCTCAGTTTTCAGTTGGAATGACTCTCAACGTCTTCTCTGGATTCCTATTGCCTGGTTACAGCTCTGAACACATTCTGTGTATATAAAGTTACTCAAGTGGATGACTTAATTTAATGACAGTAAACATTTCATTAGAAACCAAGACTCTTCTCAGTTGCAAATGACAGAAACTCAAGTCAGACTGGCTTAAGAAAAAGGCACATTTATTAGCTCATGGAACTAGAAAACTAAGGGGCAACACTGGCTTCAGGCATGGCTCTCCACCCAGAAACTTGTCCCTTCTCCATCTCTTGACTCTGCTTTCTTCTGTTCATTCTTAGGGATGCTTTTCCACATGATGGTAAGATGATTACTGGCAGCTTCAGGAGACTTTTTCCAGTTGAGTAACTCCAACAGAAAGAGGACTTCCCTTTCCCAGTAATTTTATGAGATGTCCTGAGGCTGATGCCCATTGACCTAGCTTGGGTCACTTTTCCATCCATGAACTAATTACTGTATAGACAGGGGGATTAATTTCTTGGTAGCTAAACCTGAATCATTTGCCAACCCTTGGAGCCAGAGGATGAAAGTAACCCCATCCAAACCACATGAACTGAGAAAAATCTAGAACTTACTACCAAAAGAAAGGAGATATATATGCCAACTAGGTAAAAACAGTAGATATCTCTCAATGCTATAGGGAACATCTGGGTGCACTAATCCAAATAAGATACCACCCCTGTTCTGTAATAATGTAGTTTATTTAGGAGATAACACATAGTTAATTCCAGTGTATTTTGGTAAGTACTAAGTTGAAGGTGTACTTAGGGGACTGTGGACGTACAGAAAAGGGTTGTTGAAGTGCCCAATCTCCTGGGATGCCTTTGAAAGTTACTTGGAGCAGACAGTGTTTGGGTGGAGGATTGAAAAAAAATTGAGTTGCCTTGATTTAGGGGAAAAAAAAATGGAAATGACACTTTGGACTAAGGGAATACCATGAACAAAGAACAGGCATATTACAGGTCATTATTACCAGATCATAAAGTGGGAAGTGGTAAGAGATGAAGCTAGAGAAGTAGGTAGAGTAGGTCATGGGCATTTTTTAGATCATGTCAAAGAGCATGATCTAGTGGATGGAGAGCCATTGAAGAAAAGCAGAGTGATCAGCTATGGGCTTAGATAGATCACTGGTACCATTATGGAAGATGGATTTAAGAGGAGCCATATCAGAAGCAGGGAGACCAATCAGAGTGCTCTTGCCATAGAGTAGATTTGAACTTAAATGGTGGTAATAGAGAGGAAGAGCAAAGTGGAGAAATACGTACGGTAAAATCAGACTATCTTGGTGATTGGAAAGGAAGAATCTAGGATGGCTCGTGTATTTGGGCTTGGATGACTGGTATATGGTGGTTCTTCTAAAGCTCAAGGGAATAAGAGAGGATGAAAAATTTAGGGACAGGGAGAGAAAGATGATGAATTTAAATTTTGCACATGTTATATGTGAGACAGATGCCTATAGAATATCCTGATGCGTATGTCCAGAAGGGAGTTGGAATATGTTGTTTTCAGAAGTTAGTGCTGGAAATAAGGATTCAGGAGTCAGCAGCAGGTAGGGAATAGTTAAAATTACTGAAATAGGATCGATGGAGAGGGGAGGGAGTAGGGTGAGATAAGTAGAGAGCCAAGGCTGCTATTTGGGACTAAGAAGGGGTATGGGGGACTTCCTAGAGTGATGGGAAAGTTCTGTATCCTGATCTGGGTCACAGTTACACAGGCATATACACATGTAACCTGTCATGCTCTGAAGATTTGCACACTTTACTGTGTGTAAGGTACACCTCAGCTTAAAAAAAGCCGAAGGATTAGAGGGAATGTGTGGTCACAAATGTTAAGTGTTGTAAGGAGATCTAGTAAGTTAAGTACTGAAAAGCTAGATGGTATGTTTGTTTGGGTGAGAACAAGAACACTGACTTCCATGATGCTAAAATGTTCCTGGTGGGTGCACAGTAATCTTGGTGAGCTGAATCGAATTGCTGATGGACTGTACAGTCATCCCTTGATATCCTCAGAGGTATCCTGGTTCCAGGGCCCCCTGTTGATACCAAAATTGAGGGATGCTCAAGTCCCTGATGTAAAATGGTGTGGTATTTGCATATAACCTACATACATCCTCTGGTATATGTTAAATCACCTTTTGATTGCTTATAATACCTAATACAGTGTAAATGCTGTGCAAATAGTTGTACATGCAATGTAAATGCTATTTAAGTTGCCAGCACTTGGCAAATTTAGGTTTTGCTTTTTGGAACTTTTTGGATTTTTTTTTTTTTTCCGAATATTTTCAAACTGTGGTTGGTTGAATCTGAAGATGTGGAAGCTGTGTAGATGGAGGGCCAACTATAATCTTTTTCTTATTTAGGCAAGAAATACAGCCTGTGAATGGATCAGGACATCTCTGGCCAAACCATTAGAAGAGAAGGAAGAAGGAAAAAAACAGTTGGAAGCAGAAAAAATTGAGGAAATCAATAACAATTCAATAGAGGTAATGAAAACAACTAAGGCTTTTTTTTTTTTTCAATGTGGTATCGCAATTAGGGATGTAAGCACCTATTTTGTTGTACTGCTATCCATAATTTCTACCTTGTGATCCAAGATCGCAACATCTTAGTTCTAGACTATAGGATGCAAGGAGTGAAGAAAAAGAGACAAAGGGTGCATGTATGTGGCGTCATGAGAAGGTTCCCAGAAGCTGCACATGACACTTTTTATTCAAATCTTTTGGCTAAAACTTAGTCACATGGTCACACCTGACTTCAGGGGAGCCTCTGTTTTTATAGCTATGAGCCCAGTTATAAAATTATATAGCTACTATGGAAGAAAAGGAGGTTTATTGAAGGGCAGCTATTAGTCTCTGTTGCTTTCAAGATATTGTATACTTCAGTATGGGAGAAGCAGGGTGGTGTCATTTCCTCTTGTATTAAAAAAAACAATGCTCTGTGTTGTTATGCTTTGTTTTGTTTTTCCGTCCAGGATATCCATGCATTTGCAATCAGGAGCCTAGCAGAACTGACTGCCTGCTCAATTGAACTGTTTCACAAAACAGCGGCTCTGGTTCTGCATGGCAGGAAGCAGGAAGTAACAGCCATAGAAAGGAGCAGAGCCCTTTCCCAGTAAGTGTAATGAGTATCTCTCTAAATGATACAGTTTGCTGAAAGAGCTTTCTCAGTTTCTTTCCAAAGTTTTAGAAACTTTCCTCTCAGTAAGATGCTGTTCACATTGCACCATTCACATCTTAGAGGTTTGTTCATTTTGGGTTTTAGTTAATAAGTAGCCAAGGGTGTTGTTTATTTTCATTGAGCCATAAATCTATATTATAAATCTGCCCTTTTTTATTAACCAACTCATACTCGGAAAACTAGTTTTTTTTTTTCAGATCACTGACCTTAATTGAAGTAGAATTTTGCATAAGTGAAAACAGAAAATAGTTCTAATAACCTCAGTTCTTAATAACAGTTGTTGGTTATTGAGTGCTAATTATATGCCAGGTGCCATTCTAAGGGATTTATGTGTATCATTTCTAATCTTTAAAAACAACCCTCAAGATAAATAATCAGTCCAGCTTTAAAAATGAGGAAACACAAACATAAGAGAAGTTAAGTAAATTATGCCCCGGTTGTGCAGACTGGGATTTAAACCCAGGTCTATCCAAGTTTCAAACCGTATTTTTCCAGTATATTGCTGGTTTTGAACAAAAATTTGAAAAATGATAGAATGTAGGTAGTCACAGGAGGAAAAAAAACCCCTACTGTTTTCTAAATAAATCTCCTAATTAAATAATGAGAATTTTCATTGGAGGAAAAAACATGATGTTCTCTCGGACATTGATGTTCTCTCGGCCATTTCTTCACCTACGGTTTCACTGCCCCTCTACAACATCCCGTAAGGAGGGGCCTAGTTTTGTCTTAAACATCCTTAGGATGAGGGATTCACAATCCCAAAGCAGACTATTCTTTGGAAAACTAGCTATTTCCACTGCATGGAATGCTCTTCCAGTCATGGCTCTTTCCTTCACTGAATTTCCTTTACTTCTTAGAGGGTCCTTTTTCACCACCCTATCTAATACTATCTTCTACCATTTTCTCATTCTTTTTTTCTTTTCTCTAACTCTAATTCACTATTACATTGATCAGTTTAACCTCCTCAAGGGTAGGATTTTTATTTTGTTTTTTAATTTATTTTTTAATAAAAAAATGTCATAAAATTTTTGAAGGTTACCTTCCATTCACAGTTATTACAAAATATTGGTTATATTCCCCATGTTGTTATTACAAAATATTGGCTATATTCCCCATCCTTGAGCTTGCTTGTCTTACACCCGGTAGTTTGTACCTCTCACTTCCCCACCCCTATATTGCCCCTCCCTCCCTCTCCCCACTGGTAACCACTAGTTTGTTCTCCATATCTGTGAGTCTGCTTCTTTTTTGGTATACTCACTAGTTTGTTGTATTTTTTTAGATTCCTCATATAAGTGATTTCATACAGTATTTGTCTTTCTCTGTCTGACTTATTTCACTTAGCATAAATGCCCTCCAAGTCCGTCCATGTTGCTGCAGATGGCAAAATTTCGTTCTCTTTTATGGCTGAGTAGTATTCCATTGTGTATATATACCACATCTTCTTTATCCATTCATCTGTTGATGGACACTTAGGTTACTTCCATATCTTGGCGATTGTGAATAATGCTGCTGTGAACATTGGAGTGCATGTATCTTTTCGAATTAGTGTTTTTGTTTTTTTGATATATACCCAGGAGTGGAATTCCTGGGTCATATGGTAGTTCTATTTTTAGTTTTTTGAGAAACCTCCATACTACTTTTCACAATGGCTGCACCAATTTACATTCCCACCAACAGTGTACAAGCGTTCCCTTTTTTCCATATCCTCACCAACATTTGTTATTTGTGTTCTTTTTGTTGATAGCCATTCTGACAGGTGTGAGATGATATCTCGTGTGGTTTTTTGTTTGTTTTTTAAATTTTTATTGGTGTATAGTTGATTTACAATGTTGTGCTAGTTTCAGCTGTACAGCAAAGTAAATCAGTTGTACATATACATACATCCATTCTTTTTTTTGGAGATTATTTTCCCATGTAGGCTATTGCAGAGTATTGAGTAGAGTTTCCTGTGCTATACAGCAGGTTATTATTAGTTATCTATTTTATATATAGTAGTGTGTATTCACCAGTCCCAACCTCCCAGTTTATCGCTTCACCCCCACCACCCCCCCGCTCCACATCCCCTGGTAGCCATAAGTTTGTTTTCTACATCCATGACTCTACTTCTGTTTTGTAAATAAGTTCATTTTTACTCTTTTTTTTTAAGATTCCACATATAAGCAATATTATATGATATTTGTCATTCTGTGTCTGACTTACTTCACTCAGTATGACGATCTGTAGGTCCATCCATGTTGCTGCCTCATGTGGCTTTGATTTGCATTTCCCTGTTACATTTTCGAATTCTTTACTTGCTTTCATATCACCATCTAGTACATATTATATATATAAATATATGTATACTTTTGTGTGTGTATAAATGTATACATATATAACTATAAACATATACAAACATCCATCTCTTTCTATATTTATAGTATCCCTGTCAATCAGCAAGTAAGTTAGTATTCATGAAAACTGGTGCTTTGCTTGTTTACTAATATATCCCCAGTGCTCAGAAGTACCTGGTACATAGAAGCCTTTCAGTAAGTATTTGTCGAATGAATGAATAAATATTTAATTTAACTATATTTCTAAATGGAATGTAGGATCTTTTAAGTACGACCTTGTCTCCTTAAAATGTATCTTAGTTATTTCCTTTGATTTAATTTGAAAGCATGGTATTTTCTAGAGAATTTTGTAGAAAAGTATTTCTCTAAGGACTGAACCTTCTCCTCCTATAACATGGGTCCCCATATATGTAGTTGAACATATATGGGGACCTAGGACCTGTTGGAACATATATGGGGACCTAGGACCTGTTTCTCCTTTTTTCCCTTCTTTCCTAGGATGACAGTTGTGTTGTGTAAAGAGTTGTCCTCTCTGTCTAAAGAGTTCACCACCTGCCTAACAACTGCTGGGGTAAGAATTCATGATTTTTATTGGGCTAATGTCTGTTTTGTTTTATTTTTAGAACAGCTTTATTAAGATATAGTTTACATATCATAAAATTTTTCCCATTTAAGTGTACGTTTCAATGGTTTTTAATATATTTACAGAGCCATGCAACAGTCACCAAAATCTAATTTTAGATCGTTTTCATCATCTCCCAGAAAACCTCATACCATTGGCAGTCACTTACCATTCCCTTCCCCTCCGCATTCTTCTAGCCTTAAGCAACAGTAATCTACTTTCTGTCTATAGATTTGCCTATTCTGGGCATCTAATATAAATGGGATCATACAATATTATGGTATTTTGTGTCTGTTTTCTTTCACTTAGCATAATGTTTTTGACGTTCATCCACATTGTATCAGTATTTCCTTTTATTACCTAATAACATTCTATCATATGGATATATACCACATTTATCTATTCATCAATTGATAGACATTTGGATTGTTTACTCTTCTTGGTTGTAATGAATAATGTTACTATGAGCATGCATGTATGTTTTTATTTCTCTTGGGTGGATAGCTAGGAGTGGAATTTCTGGGTCATATGGGTAATATGGACCATTAAGGAACTGTCAGACTGTTTTCCAAAGTAGTTGCACCATTTTACACCCCTGCCAGCAATGTATGAGAGTTCCAATTTCTCCACATCCTTGTTGACACTTGCTATTGTCTGGTTTTGTGTTTTTGTTTTTGTTTTTTAAACTTTTACCAGACCTAGTAGGTATGAAATGTTATCTCATTATGGGTTTTATTTGCATTTCCCTGATGGCTGATGATGTTGAGCATCTTTTCACATGCTTGTTAGCCATTTGTATGTCTTCTATAGAGAAGTGTCTTTTCCAGTCCTTTGCCTATTTTTAAATTGGGTTGTCTTTTTATTATTATTTTATAAATTTGGTTTTTTATTTTATAATTCTGATTTTAATTATTTGTCTTTTTATTATTTACTATTTATTATTGAGTTATAGAAGTTCTTTATTTTCTCTGGATACAAGTTCCTTACCAGATATATGGTATGCACATATTTTCTCCCAGTCCATGGGCGGTCCTTTCACTTTCTTGATAGTGAATAGTGATAGAGTCCAACTTGTCAATATTCTCTTTTATCACTTGTTCTTTTGGTATTGTATCTAAAGAATCATTGCCTCACCCAAGATCATGAGGATTTATTCATGTTTTTTTCTAGGAGTCTTATGTTGCAGCTCTTATGTTTACATCTATTATATATTTTGAGTTAATTTTTGTGTATGGTGTGAGGTAGGGACCCAACATTTTTTTTTTCATGTGGCTATCCAGTTGTCCCAGCACCATTTGTTGAAAAGTTTCTCCTTGTTGAATTGTCTTGGCCCTTTTTGTCTAAAATCAATGGACCATAGTCATAGGGATTTGTTTCTGGGCTCTTATTTCAGTTCCATTGATCTGTCGTATCCTATGCCAGTGCCATACTGTCTTGATTTCTGTAGCTTTGTAGTAAGTTTTGAAATCAAGAAGTGTAAGTCTTCCAACTTTTTCAAGATTTTTTTGTCTATTGGGGGCCCTATGCATTTCCATATGAATTTTAGGATCAGTTTGTCTATGTCTAACTGAATTTTGCAACTCGTTGTTCTTTTTTATACAGTCTTCAGTATATTTTGTGCTGCTCACTCTCAAGACCTGTACTGAGAATGTAGACCTTGATAAGATAAAAATCCCAAAGTTGGATTCTAGTTTAAAGGGGCAGCGCCTTACTTAGACTATGGCAACTCTCATATTTTGCAGTTGCCAGCCAGTAGGAGAGTTGTAATTAAAGCTAAAGTTTTTTTGTTTTGTTTTAAGGAATTGTAAAAATTTACTGAAGGTGTGTGAACTATGGAAGATGATTCAGACATCAGTAATCATGAATTGGCATAAAATCAAGGGCATTTGAAATGGACAGATAAAAATCACTTTGTAGTACACCAAACACATACATACAGAGAACAGATAGGTGGTTGCCAGAGGCAAAGGTGGGGGCTGGGTGAAATGGGTGAAGGGGATCAAAAGGTACAAACTTCCAGTTATAAAATAAATAACGTACAGCATGTACAGCATTGGGGATGTCATGTATGTCATGATACCTATAGTTAATAATACTGTATTGCATATTTGAAAGTTGCTAAGACAGTAGATCTTAAAAGTTGTCATCACGAGAAAAAAAATTACTTCACTGTGTATAGTGATGGATGTTGACTGCTCTTATTATCATCATTTTGCCATGTATGCAGATAGTAAATCATTAGTTTGTACATATGCAATTAGTATAGTGTTGTATGTCAGTTATACCTCAATTAAAAAAAATCAGCTCGTAGTTAAGGGTATAAGGGTCAGTGTGGCAGCAAAGTTATTCTGGGCCCTTAAATTTCTTTTAGTTAAGAGCATGGCCCAAATTAATTCTTCTCACTTTGAGTTTAGATTTTTCCTATAAGGGATAATTCTGTGATATAGTTTCTCTTTTCCTCTTAGTATTTTCTTTAAAAGAGCTTCTGGGTTTCCTGAAGTTAATCTCTGAGGCTAAAGTTTTCCATGTGTTTCATAAAGATACTTTAACCCAGCAAGTCAACTCTAAGGTGCTAACACATGCAAGTATTAAATTTGCATTATTTGTCTCCACATTTTCCAAACAGCCCATCTTAAAAACGAGTTGAGTATTTTGAGCGCATGTTTCATATCTGTATATTTTGTTTTAAAATTTTTCTAAAGTTTTTGTGGTCAAATATACCATTTCTATCTCCCTTCCAAAATGAATATACTTTTTAAAGTTAGTAAAAACTACAAAGGCAGGGCTTTCCTGGTGGCACAGTGGTTGAGAGTCTGCCTGCCAATGCAGGGGACACGGGTTCGTGCCCCGGTCCAGGAAGATCCCACATGCCACGGAGCGGCTGGGCCCGTGAGCCATGGCTGCTGAGCCTGCGCGTCCAGAGCCTGTGCTCCGCAACGGGAGAGGCCACAACAGTGAGAGGCCCGCGTACCGAAAAACAAAAACAAACAAAAAAAAAACTACAAAGGCATACACTCTCAATTTGGATAGAAGGAAATTTAAAGCCCTTCTTGAGTCTGATCCAGACTTTGTCTATGCTTATATTTATATTTGGGTATGTGTGGGTGTGTTTCAAAGTGGAGTCATACTTTATTTATTTTTGAATTTTTGAATTCTATTTAATGTATTTTTTTATACAGCAGGTTCTTATTAGTTATCCATTTTATACATATTAGTGTATACACGTCAATCCCAATCTCCCAGTTCATCACACCACCACCACCACCGCCCACATCTTTCCCCCCTTGGTGTCCATACATTTGTTGTCTACATCTGTGTCTCAGTTTCTGCCCTACAAACCGGTTCATCTGTACCATTTTTCTAGGTTCCACATATATGCATTAATATACGATATTTGTTTTTCTCTTCCTGACTTACTTCACTCTGTATGACAGTCTCTAGATTCATCCACGTCTCTACAAATGACCCAATTTCGTTCCTTTTTATGGCTGAGTATTATTCCATTGTATATATATATACCACATCTTCTTTATCCATTTGTCTGTCGATGGGCATTTAGGTTGCTTCCATGACCTGGCTATTGTAAATAGTGCTGCAATGAACATTGGGGTGCATGACTCTTTTTGAATTATGGTTTTCCTGGGTATATGCCCAGTAGCGGGATTGCTGGGTCATATGATAATTCTATTTTTAGTTTTTTAACGAACCTCCATCCTGTTCTGCATAGTGGCTGTATCAATTTACATTCCCACCAACAGTGCAAGAGGGTTCCCTTTTCTCCACACCCTCTAGCATTTGTTGTTTGTAGATTTTCTGATGATGCCCATTCTGACTGGTGTGAGGTGATACGTCATTGTAGTTTTGATTTGAATTTCTCTAATAATCAGTGATATTGAGCAACTTTTCATGTGCTTCTTTGCTATCTGTATATCTTCTTTGGAGAAATGTCTATTTAGGTCTTCCCCATTTTTGGATTGGGTTTTTTTTTTTTTTTAATATTGACCTACATGAGCTGTTTATATATTTGGGAGATTAATCCTTTGTCCATTGATTCATTTGCAAATATTTTCTCCCATTCTGAGGGCTGTCTTTTCGTCTTGTTTGTAGTTTTCTTTGCAAAAGCTTTTAAGTTTCATTAGGTCCCATTTGTTTATTTTTGTTTTTATTTCCATTACTCTAGGAGGTGGATCAAAAAGGATCTTGCTGTGATTTATGTCAAAGAGTGTTCTTCCTATGTTTTCCTCTAAGAGTTTTATAGTGTCTGGTCTTACATTTAGGTCTCTAATCCATTTTGACTTTATTTTTATGTATGGTGTTTAAGGAGTGTTCTAATTTCATTCTTTAACATGTAGCTGTCCAGTTTTCCCACCACCACTTACTGAAGAGACTGTCTTTTCTCCATTGTATATCCTTGCCTCCTTTGTCATAGATTAGTTGACCATAGGTGCATGGGTTTATCTCTGGGCTTTCTATCCTGTTACATTGATCTATATTTCTGTTTTTGTGTCAGTACCATATAGTCTTGATTACTGTAGCTTTGTAGTATAGTCTGAAGTCAGGGAGTCTGATTCCCCCAGCTCTGATTTTTTTCCCTCAAGAGTGCTTTGGCTATTCGGGGTCTTTTGTGTCTCCATACAAATTTTAAGATTTTTTGTTCTACTTCTGTAAAAAATGCCATTGCTAATTTGATAAGGATTGCACTGAATCAGTAAATTGTTTTGGGTAGTATAGGCATTTTCACAATATTGATTCTTCCAGTCCAAGAACATGGTATATCTCTCCATCTGTTTGTATCATCTTTAATTTCTTACATCAGTGTCTTATAGTTTTCTGCATAAAGGTCTTTTGTCTCCCTAGGTAGGTTTATTCCTAGGTATTTTATTCTTTCTGTTGCAGTGGTAAATGGGAGTGTTTCCTTAATTTTCTTTCAGATTTTTCATCATTAGTGTATAGAAATGCAAGAGATTTCTGTGCGTTAATTTTGTATCCTGCAACTTTACCAAATTGATTGATTAGCTCTAATAGTTTTCTGGTGGCATCTTTAGGATTCTCTATGTATAGTATCACGTCATCTGCAAACAGTGACAGTTTTACTTCTTCTTTTCCAATTTATATTCCTTTTATTTCTTTTTCTTCTCTGATTGCTGTGGCTAGGACTTCCAAAACTATGTTGAATAATAGTGGTGAGTGTGGACATTCTTGTCTTGTTCCTGATCTTAGAGGAAATGCTTTCAGTTTTTCACCATTGATGATGATGTTTGCTGTTGGTTTGTCATATATGGCCTTTATTATGTTGAGGTAGGTTCTCTCTATGCCCGCTTTCTGGAGAGCTTTTGTCATAAATGGGTGTTGAATTTTGTGAAAAGCTTTTTCTACATCTATTGAGATGATCATATGGTTTTTATTCTTCAGTTTGTTAATATAGTGTATTGCATTGATCTGTTTGCATATATTGAAGAATCCTTGCATCCCTGGGATAAATCCCACTTGATCATGGTGTATGATATTTTTAATATGTTGTTAGTTTCTGTTTACTAGTATTTTGTTGAGGATTTTTGCATCTATATTCATCAGTGATATTGGTCTGTAATTTTCTTGTTTTGTAGTATCTTTGTCTGGTTTTGGTATCAGGGTGATGGTGGCCTCATAGAATGAGTTTGGGAGTGTTCCTTCCTCTGCAATTTTTTGAGAAGGAATTTGGAATTTGAGGAATTTGAGAAGGAATAGGTTGAGAAGGATGGGTGGTGGCTCTTCTCTAAATGTTTGATAGAATTCACCTGTGAAGCCATCTGGTCCTGGATTTTTGTTTGTTGGAAGATTTTTAATCACACTTTCAATTTCATTACTTGTGATTGGTCTGTTCATATTTTCTATTTCCTCCTGGTTCAGTCTTGGAAGGTTATACCTTTCTAAGAATTTGTCCATTTCTACCAGGTTGTCCATTTTATTGGCATAGAGTTGCTTGTAGTAGTCTCTTAGGGTGCTTTGTATTTCTGCGGTGTCTGTTGTAACTTCTCCTTTTTCATTTCTAAGTTTACTGATTTGAGTCCTCTCCCTCTCTTTCTTGATGAGTCTGGCTAATGTTTATCAATTTTGTTTATCTTCTCAAAGAACCAGCTTTTAGTTTTATTGATCTTTGCTATTGTTTTCTTTGTTTCTATTTCATTTATTTCTACTCTGATCTTTATGATTTCTTTCCTTCTGTTAACTTTGGGTTTTGTTTGTTCTTCTTTCTCTAGTTCCTTTAGGTGTAAGGTTAGATTATTTACTTAAGATTTTTCTTGTTTCTTGAGGCTTGTATTGTTGTAAACTTCCCTCTTAGAACTACTTTTGCTGCTTGCTATATAGGTTTTGGATTGTCATGTTTTCATTGTCACTTGTCTCTAGGTATTTTTTGATTTCCTCTTTGATTTCTCCAGTGATCTCTTGGTTATTTAGTAATATATTGTTCAGCCTCCATGTGTTTGTGTTTTTTACGTTTTTTCCCTGTAATTGATTTCTAATCTCATAGCATTGTGGTCAGAAAAGATGCTTGATATGATTTAAATTTTCTTAAATTTACTGAGGCTTGATTTCTGACCCAAGATGTGATCTATCCTGGAGAATGTTCTGTGCGCACTTGAGAAGAAAGTGTAATCTGCTGTTTTAGGAATGAATGTCCTATAAATATCAATTAAATCTATTTGGTTTCTTGTATCATTTAAAGCTTGTGTTTCCTTATTAATTTTCTGTTTGGATGATCTGTCCATTGGTGTAAGTGAGGTGTTAAAAGTCCCCCACTATTACTGTGTTACTGTTGATTTCCTCTTTTATAGCTGTTAGAAGTTGCCTTATGTATTGAGGTGCTCCTATGTTGGGTGCATATATATTTATAATTGTTATATCTTCTTCTTGAATTGATCCCTTGATCATTATGTAGTGTCCTTCCTTGTCTCTTGTAACATTCTTTATTTTAAAGTCTATTTTATCTGATATGAATATCGCTACTCCAGCTTTCTTTTGATTTCCATTTGCATGGAATATCTTTTTCCATCCCCTCACTTTCAGTCTGTATGTGTCCTTAGGTCTGAAGTGGGTCTCTTGTAGACAGCATATACATGGGTTTTGTTTTTGTATCCATTCAGCGAGCCTGTGTCTTTTGGTTGGAGCATTTAATCCATTCACACATTTAAGGTAATTATATGTATGTTCCTATTACCATTTTCTTAATTGTTTTGGGTTTGTTTTTGTAGGTCCTTTTCTTCTCTTGTGTTTCCCACTTAGAGAAGTTCCTTTAGCATTTGTTGCAGAGCTGGTTTGATGGTGCTGAATTCTCTTAGCTTTTGCTTGTCTGTTCAGCTTTTGATTTCTCCATCGAATCTGAATGAGATCTTTGCTGGGTAGAGTAATCTTGGTTGTACGTTCTTCCCTTTCATCACTTTCAATATCTCATGCCACCTTCTGGCTTGTAGAGTTTCTGCTGAGAAATCAGCTGTTAACCTTATGGGAGTTCCCTTGTATGTTATTTGTCATTTTTCCCTTGCTGCTTTCAATAATTTTTCTTTGTCTTTATTTTTTGCCCATTTGATTACTATGTGTCTCGGCATGTTTCTTCTTGGATTTATCCTGTATGGGACTCTCTGCACTTCCTGGACTTGGGTGGCTATTTCTTTTCCCATGTTAGGGAAGTTTTCAACTATAATCTCTTAAAATATTTTCTTGGGTCCTTTCTCTCTCTCTTCTCCTTCTGGGACCCCTATAATGTGAGTGTTGTTGCTTTTAATGTTGTCCCAGAGGTCTCTTAGGCTGTCTTCATTCCTTTTCATTCTTTTTTCTTTATTCTGTTCCACAGCAGTGAATTCCACCATTCTGTCTTCCTGGTCACTTATTCGTTCTTCTGCCTCAGTTATTCTGCTATTGATTCCTTCTAGTGTATTTTTCATTTGTTATTATATTGTTCACCTCTGTTTGTTCTTTAATTCTTCTAGGTCTTTGTTAAACATTTCTTGCATCTTCTGTATCTTTGCCTCCATTCTTTTTCTGAGGTCCTGGATCATCTTCACTATCATTATTCTGAATTCTTTTTCTGGAAGCTTGCCTATCTCCACTTCATTTAGTTGTTTTTCTGGGGTTTTATCTTGTTCCTTCATCTGGTACATAGCCCTCTGACTTTTCATCTTTTCTATCTTTCTGTGAATGTGGTTTTTGCTCCACAGGCTGCAGGATGGTAGTTCTTCTTGCTTCTGCTGTCTGCCCTCTGGTGGATGAGGCTATCTAAGAGGCCTGTGCAAGTTTCCTCATGGGAGGGACTGGTGGTGGGTAGAGCTGGCTGTTGCTCTGGTGGGCAGAGCTCAGTAAAACTTTCATCCGCTTGTCTGCTGATGGGTGGGGCTGGGTTCCCTCCCTGTTGGTTGTTTGGCCTGAGGCGACCCAACACTGGAGCCTACCCGGGCTCTTTGGTGGGGCTAATGGCGGGTTCTGGGAGGGCTCACGCCAAGGAGTACTTCCCAGAACTTCTGCTGCCAGTGTCTTTGTCCTCACAGTGAGACACAGCCACCCCCGTCTCTGCAGGAGACCCTCCAACACTAGCAGGTAGGTCTGGTTCAGTCTCCCCTGGGGTCACTGCTCCTTCCCCTGGGTCCTGATGCACACACTACTTTGTGTCTGCCCTCCAGGAGTGGAGTCTCTGTTTCCCCCAGTTCTGTCGAAGTCCTGCAGTCAAATCCTGCTAACCTTCAATGTGTGATTCTCTAGGAATTCCTCTTCCCGTTGCCGGACTCCCAGGTTGGGAAGCCCGACGTGGGGCTCAGAACCTTCACTCCAGTGGGTGGACTTCTGTGGTTACATGTTCTCTGGTTTGTGAGTCACCCACCCAGCAGTTATGGGATTTGATTTTATTGTGATGTGCCGCTCCTACCATCTCATTGTGGCTTCTCCTTCGTCTTTGGATGTAGGGTATCTTTTTTGGTGAGCTCCAGTGTCTTCCTGTCGATGATTGTTCAGCAGTTAGTTGTGATTCCGGTGCTCTCGCAGGAGGGAGTGAGAGCATGTCCTTCTACTCCGCCATCTTGAACCAATCATCATATTTTACCTATTGTTTTTTAATGTGCTATGCTCGCTTAACACATTATCCTTTGTTCTAGGTCAAGGAAAAGGCAGACGTCCTTAATCCGTTAATCACTGCAGTATTTCTAGAGGTTAGTAGTACTAATTGTTTTTTAAGTCTCTAACTTCTAGGGCATTATGTATTAATAACTCTTTAAGTTTTCATTTTTTGTTTTTTTCACTAGTTTAGCGTGTTGATGCAGATATGACCAAAATGGTGTATATTTTATCATATTTCCTGTTCATTAATTATAAACCATAAAGATGAAGGTGCCAGGTAAAGTGCAGTGGAAGAAGCGGTAGGCTGTCATTACTTAGTACTACCCCTTTGTAATTAATGGACGGTTCTCATTAATGAAACATCTTCTGGAGACTAGCTAGTAAACATGATGCGCTGAAAATTACAAATAGGCTAGCACTGCTCCTTAAAGGAGTAAGGTTTATGCAGAGGAGATTAGTTACAAAACAAAACAAAAGAAAACAAAACATTTTGTCATTTTCTTGCGCAGAAATTTGCTTTATTATGTCAAAAAGCTACCTGTGTTTACATAATCCGTGTCAGTTCATTAGATTTAAGAAGGTAGGTGGTTTAAGTCCATGGATGGATTATATCGCTGCCATGTATGATGCTTTCTGGATTCCATGATTTAAGAACTCTATCTTAGGACTTCCTTGGTGGCACAGTGGTTAAGAATCCACCTGCCAATGCAGGGGACACAGGTCTGAGCCCTGGTCCAATGCAGGGGACGTGGGTTCGAGCCCTGGTCCGGGAAGCAGAGCAACTAATAAGCCTGTGCACCACAATTACTGAGCTGTGCTCTAGAGCCCGCGAACCACAACTACTAAGCCTGTGTGCTGCAACTACTGAAGCCTGCATGCCTAGAACCCATGTTACACAACAAGAAAAGCCACCGCAATGAGAAGCCCGCACACCGCAATGAAGAGTAGCCTCTGCTCGCCGCAACTAGAGAAAGCCCGCATGCAGCAATGAAGACCCAACGCAGCCAAAAATAAATAAATAAATAAATAAATAAATTTATATTGATAAAAAGAGAAAACCACAGAAGGCAGAAAAAGTGAAAGATAAAAAAAAACGAACTATCTTGTAAATTAATTGTGCAGAAATTTAGATGTTTGATGATTTGTTTAAAACATATTTATCTAAGTCTGAGGGGAGAAAATATATTTGATAATCAGTTAGGTTTTAAATATGAATTGAAAAAAATTTTTTGCCACCAGAGTGTTACTTCTTTAGTTTTAGATTTTTTAAAATTACTGATGAAGAAATGCCTTTCATTCCTTAACTGCATAGTTTTCCTTTAATAGTCAGGGAAATTATTCTGATCACTTAAGCAATTTTAAAAAAATAAGTGTATGATTTAGTAGATGGCAGAGTGGTAGAGATGAAAGAAGTTTGCAAACCAGGAGCCCAGTCCTGTCCTAGGTCTCCCCTGATTTGCACTATGACCATGGACCAGGGGTTTACCTTCTTGGCAATCTTGTTATCTTTATATACAAAATAAGAGATTTAACTAGATGTGCTGTGAGGTCTCTTTTGGCTGCAAAACTTGGTATCAAACGTCACACTGAAGTTTAAACAGGGGTTCTTGCCATTGATAAATCAAAACAAGGTAAGCTCACTTGATATGGTTACCCTTTTGTTATTCTGAGTTGGTTGTTCTTGCTTACAGATTTGAAACACTCTTGTCCTTGAAATTATACATTTTTATTTTAAGGTAATGAACTCTTATGCTTCTGGAAAGTCAGAACTTGTCAGATATAAATGAAGTCTGGCAAACTCTGAGCATAATGATTCTAAGTTTTTCATATGTCTCTTGTAGTAGACAGAAACATATCTGTACTTTATCATCTTTAAAAGCAGTATTCCTTCTTTATCTTTGTGAGCACCTGTCGCATGTTCACTGATTACGTTGAGTCCATGGAAGAAGAACAATCACAATGGACTAGAAATCCTATTGATGTAGGATTCATAGCCTTCTGAAATCCTCTTTGAGTAATTGACTAAAATGTGTGATAGGATCTACCCATTCAATCAAGGAATAAATAAGCTTTGAATGCCGTATTTGAGCAAGATGCCAAAGAATGGCTATCATTCTAATGGGCAAGTTGGACAAAAATGGTGACATTCTTTTTTGGTGCTGTCATATCATTTTAAGAGCTAGATCAAAACAAACAAACAAACAAACAAACAAAAGAGCTAGATTATTCTTTCCCCTATAAGTTTAGTGAAATGGTTAAGTATGTAATCTTATTTGCCAGGCTACAGATATAGTTAGATTGTAAAAATTAATTTGTTTTTTTTGTTGTCTTATAATATATTTTCTCTTTTAAGTGACTGCAGTATTTTCTTTTTCTTATTTTTCAATCCTTATCCTTATAGGCATCAAACAGTGCTTCCTACATTCAGGATGCCTTTCAGCTACTTTTACCTGTGCTGGAGATCTCTCTTATTGAGAACAAGGCTGAATTACCAGAGGCATGAGCTACAGGTCCAGAGGCCTTTGTCAGGACACTGAAGAACAGAGAAGATTCTAGCTGAGACTTGTGATGGCCAACAAATGCCACTCTTTTCTGGGTACCCCTGGAGAAGTGAGGGAGAAAGGTTATTTTAATATATAAAAATCCAGGCAGAAGAGCATGTTTAAGGAAGTTTGTTGCCTTCAGTGCTTGGTTGAAGTATTCAGGTCCTCACACTGCTCTTCCCAGTTGTTATAATTAATAAATTATTTGAAAAGAAGTTTTATACAAAGTTAAAAAATAATAGCTCATAAGGTTAAGGGGACACTCAGGCAAAAATATTGGTCTTTCTTTGACAAGATGCAAAACACTAAAAATTTTGCAGTGGCTGTAATTTTGCAGTCCATGGATGTAATTGGTTGTTAAGCAAGAGGAAAAGGAATTCAGTATTCTGGACTTCATGTGCTTGATCTGTTAATGCCATTTTCTTTCTCCTCTCTATAATAAAATCTATGGCTTTAAGAAAACCGAGTATATATAAACTCTGTAATGATTACCCTTTATTACATGAATTCTTAGAATTGGTTAGAAAGTTTCATCTCCTCTTTAATTCTCAGTAGATATTTGGCATTGAAGAGAAGCTTATAGAATATACTTAGAGCCACATGAATGGACTATAGCAAGGTGCCCTTTGGCTTCAAATTGCTTTCCCACTGCAAGATGACAAGCTTCAAGTTGTAGTTGACCCCCCTTTACGGGATTCATGACCAATAAATGCAATTTAGAGAAACAGTTTCATGTTTGCAGATATTCTGAGTCTCCAGGATGTTTTTCATGCATACCCGATATGCAGGATAAATTCTGTAATAGCCAACTCCAAAGGAGTGTTGAAGCTCTTTCAATGATGGGGATTTTGTTGTTTGAATATTGAAGTGGACTGTAGAGTCCCATAGAAATGATGTTTATGTATAACAGGATTAAGACAGTTTATTTTTCCTCATTCTTTTTTGTTTCTTTTAATGTATTCTTTAGCATGTTTATAAATATAACTTTTATCTTTCATACCTTAAGCCTTCTTTTGCTTTGTTCAACAATCTAAAAGACTTATAGGTTATCTTCTTCCTGAAAGCTATTTTGGTATCCACTCTTTTAAAAAAAATTCTCCAACTTTGTGGGTTTTAATGATTCAGGTAACTTTTGTGAGCTCTGCCCCTTATCTTTTAAAACCTTTAAATAAAATATAATAATCGTGTCAGTTGATCCTTTTATTTACTTTTGCAAATGTGAGCCCCGATATCTTCTCAGACCACAGAAATAGCAAAGCGAACCTATAACAGGTTGATATCAAGACTATTTCTTTGTGATCACCTTATGTGGGGTAGGGGGCAGTTCGTTAGCAAGGAGGAAAATAAGTAGATTTGGACTAAAAAGATACACCAACATCACTAAAATGTTACTCTGCTTATATTCTGTTCTAACATGATGAGAAAAGGTTTTGAATATTTCTTTTTATAGAAACATTTAACCCTTCCCAAAGTGAGTAATTCTGTAATTTCAGAAAAACAGTTGTGTTGCGGTAAGTAAAGCTGGTGTCCCCAGCCCTAATTTGTGCCTCAGGCCCAGTTGCTGTGTCTGAACCTGGATCCCTGAGGGTGGTATTTCTTGAGTAAGGTTTAGAAACTGGCCACACTACCTACTACCTGTTCAGATTCTCATATAAGGGCAGTTTGCAGTTTTTACTCTTTGATCTGGAAACACATCTAAGGTTTTTCTTTTAAGAAGAGGGGTATAGATGTGGGGGATAGAACAGTGACTTTTTATGCCTGTCCAGATTGCAGCCCTCAGTTTCACCTGTTTTAGATTAGACCTTACAAAAGGCCATTGTGAGTCACTGTCTCTTCTTTCTCTCTCATCCCTCTCATCAGGTTTGCCCACCCACTCACATGTGTTTTAGTGGATTTAGGAGACCACCGATGAAATGATGAAAGGACCAATGAATTCTGAGTAACAGTTACCTACCTTTCACCTAGAATATAATGAAAAAGAATGAAAGTTCTTTGATTCAGTAGAGTAAGGGAAGTAAGAGCATAAACATTCATTGATAGGTGGAATAGGTAGATTCAGGGGACTCATTGGAACCTGTTGGATTATGGTGATGGTTTTTGGATGGTGCATGCTTCATTATTCCATTTGGGGTGAGTACATGATGTAGTTTCTTGATGATACCTACTCTTCTGGTGCTACTTCCTTTAAATTTTTTGGTACCTAAGATTTACTGCTGTGTCATAGTATGTGCTACCTCCCCTTCCCAATTCACTTAACACCTTGATAGGTTAAATGTTCAGGTTTTACTGGATTAAATGTTTCTCTTCCTACTGTTGGGATCTTTAAAGGCTATGATTAAAAGAGACTTTATTAATTTGATCTAAAAGAAATAGAAATTTCCATGAACTAATTCTTGTTCCTTTTTCCTTTATACAGTACCTTGGAAACATGTTAAGGACAAGCTATTTTTTCCTTACTTAATTTTGATAGGTGGTTCTTTTTTTTTTTTTAAGGTTAGACACGTAGATTGACAGGTCTCTGAAATGTGAATTTGTAATTCATATGGGTGGCATTACCACAAATCTGAAATCAGGACTGATGCGCAGATGTAAATTTTCCAGTCCTACAATCAGGAAACAAGATTTTGTGGGTTCCTCTGCTTGAATGAGGACCCTCTCTTTTGAATTTGTTTTTATATAAAGACCTATTTCAGGGAGAGATGTTTTATAAGTAGTTGCTATTGATGCCATCAGTTGAGAAATAGACATTTTTCTACACTTTTAGATGTTTTCCGAATTTAAAGGCGAGTATACTCTTCAGGTTGGAAAAACCCAGATAAAATTGTACCCACAGTGGGCTCTCAGTAAGCATAATATTTCTTCATAAATGTCAAAGGTTGAAATCGCTTATTATGTCTTTGCAATGTGAAGTTCATTTTCATAAATGATTTAGAATGAAGCATTTGAGAAATGAGGAAGTTCTAAAAATAACAAACCTCTTAATTAATATGTCATCGAGTTCTCTGGCTAATACATGAGGAGAATTTGGAAAACTCGCCCATTAGTGTCACTTTTCAACCGCAACCTGTTCCTCACGTACCAACCAGTCACTCGTTCCTCCTTGTTTTACTTGTGACCCTTGTTATTACATCCTTTCTTGTCACTACATCATCTGGCCAAATCCCAAAGTCCCTTCATGTCTATCACTTCCCCAATCAACTCTTCAGGGAAATTGTTTTATAAATCAGAATATTGTCTGAACTAACATGTCCTTTAGGCTAAAGGTAAAGGAAGGCTGCAGTGACAGATCAACTTCACCCTCACGCATGAATGTTGAATTTTCTAGACGTCTAAGTTTCTGACTGGCTGACTCTTGTAAGGGAGAGATACAGAGACTACAAATAGCACTGAATCATCATCTGTGTCTTCTTGTCAGCCCCACATTTTTTTCCTTCTGTGCACACGGGCCATTGCTACGCTCTTAAGCTAGTTCTAAAGAGGAAGTCATTTTCCCCATCACAACTGTGCATGCACCAGTATGCTTAATATTTTAAAACATGTTTTTAAAGTTGGAATGGGAGTAGTTTTTCACAGTGTCTACCAGCCGGTCTCAGTTGGGTAACTGGTGCACTGACTCGGCAATTTCAGCCAAACCTGTTTTAAGCCTGAATTGTCTACATAGTAATTGTAGCTGTTTATGTCAGAACTGAAGGCCTTCTCTTAAGTGTTTAGTACAACCTGATCTTCCTTTCCTTCTTCCAAGCATGTCATTGAGAGTAATGAGAACTGCATGTTTAGCATGTATGTCGAAGCAAAAGTTTCAAAGTAAGAATTGAATATTCTTAGGCATTTAGTGCATTCAGTAAATCAGCAAATATTAAGTACCTTTTTTCTGTATTTGTCTTGCTCACTGTTGAGTTCCCAGCTTTTGGCACTGGGTCTGGCACATGGCAGGAAATACTTGTTGTCTGGCTGAAAGAAAGAAGGAAGAAAAAGGAGGGGAGTGGGAGGGAAAAAGAAAAGTAAAAGAGGAAAGTTTGCTTAGTGCTTTGCTGCTAGTAGAGGATATGGAGCTGGAAGGGAGTTTGAGCATGTAAGGTGAAAAACCCTCATTTCACAGCTGGGGACATTGAGGCCTCATAGGAAAAAGTGACCCCCAAAGTCACATGGCTGACAGCAAGCTCAGGGTAGACCTGAATCTGGGTCTTTGAATCCCGGCCTAGTCTCTCCATTGCACCAGAGCCTCCCTGGGGTTCTGCACACATTTACTGAGAGGTTATGCCAGACACTGGGTTAAGGGCTGGGGGAACAGACTGCAGAATGTGTGGCCTCTGTCCTGTAGGAGCTCACGTGGGTGCCACTGTCTGAGCAATCTCTGCATGGTAGCTGCAAAGCCCTCCGAGAAAGGAGGTGAGGCAGCTACTCTCTCGTAATGGATTGTGGCTGAGCTGGATGGACTCGTCCCAAATCTGATTGTGATTGTTGGGCAGGTCACATTGCAAATGTTTGCAGATGCATCCTCAAAACCCTCAAATTGCTACTTCTGTTTTGGTGCTTTGTGTCTTGAGAGGCCAATTTCTGCTGTGTATAGAACTATAGAATGATCTGTTGTTCATCAGCTACCAATAGTTACAAGAGGACACACTAACACATGTGGAGCCCACTGACTACCAGGCACCATGGAAGACACATAACTTTGTAAATTCTCATAACTGCTCTGCCAGGCAGGGCACTGCCTCCCCCAGTTCATGGGCCTGCAGGATGGTGTAGAAGTGAGAAGCAAAGACAGACTCAAAATTGAATCTGACTTCCCTCATTTTCCAGACCTGTGATCATGAGCAAGTGACTTAATCCCTTAAATTGTAGTTTGGTAATCTGTAAAATTGATCTCATAATAGCACTCGTATATTATAAAGTCATTGATAGGATTAAGTAAAATAATCTGTGTAAAGTGCTTAGAATAGTGCCTGCCACATAGCAGTGGGAACTAATGCTTAGTAAATACTATGTGTCAGGTGCTGTTCTGAACATTTTGTGTGTATTCATTTAATCCTCACGAGATAGGAACTATTAGTATGCCTATCTACAGATGGAAAAACTGAGGCACAGGAAGGTCACAAATAACTTGCCCGAGGTCACATACCCAACAAGTGGTAGAGTCAGGATTCAAACCCAGGCAGCTTGGTTCCAGACCTCCTGTTTTTAACCATTACATTACACTGCCACCACAGGTTGTTGATAAAGAAACCTTAACTATCAGCTGTTTTATTATGATTATGAAACAGATTCAGAGTTAAGTAACTCGCATGAGACTTCACCACTGTAAAAGGCAGAGCCCCTGCAGTGTGAGCTCACGTTGTCTGGCTCCCAAACTCACGTTTGTTCTATTTTATTTCTTTTAGGAGAAAGGCTTGAAGGCGCCTGTCTAGTGATAAGTGTCTGTAGGGGAGCATCTGGGCAGATTATCCAAAGCTACTAGGAGTTGGCATAGAAAGGATGGTGTAGTGACAAGTCATGTTTGCAGCAGGAGGAACAAAGATCGTGGTGAATCTGCATCAATTAGTGATCAAAGAGGAAAGAGGAGTATATGAATGTTCACAGCAGCTTTATTTGTAACATCCCCAAACTGGAAACTACGAAGATGTCCTTCAGTGGGTGAATGCATCCACACCATGGGTTACTACTCAGCAATTAAAAGGAACAAACTGTTGATACATGTAAGAACTTGGATGAATCTCAAAGGAATCATGCTGAGTGAAAAAATCCAATCCCCCAAAACTGCATAAGGTATATAATTGCATTTATATAACATGGAAATGACAAAATTACAGAAATGGAGAACAGATGAATAGTTGCCAGGGGTTAGGAATGGGGATGGGAGAGGAGGTAGCTAGGTAGGTGTGGGTTTTTTTTTAAGCTTTTATTATTATTATTTTAAAATTATTTTTGGCTGCATTGGGTCTTCTTTGCTGCACGCAGGCTTTCTCTCGTTGTGGCGAGCCGGGGCTACTCTTCATTGCAGTGTGCAGGCTTCTCATTGCAGTGGCTTCTCTTGTTGCGGAGCACAGACTCTAGGCGTGGGGGTTGTGGCACATGGACACAGTAGTTGTGGCACATGGGCTCAGTAGTTGTGGCTCGAGGGCTCTAGGGCACAGGTTCAGTAGTGTGGCACATGGGCTTAGTTGCTCCACTGCATGTGGGATCCAACCTGTGTCCCCTGCATTGGCAGGTGTATTCTTAACCACTGCACCACCAGGGAAGTCTGGTAGGTGTGGTTTTAAAAGAACAGCACATCATCCTTGTGGTGATGGAGTAACTTGGCTGTGCTGGTGGCCACAAAGACCTACTCATGTGATAAAGTGTATAGAACTGAATGCACACACACACACACACACACACACACACACAATGAGTACAAGGAAAACTGAGGACTCTGAATGACAGGTGGATTGTATCAATGTCAATATCCTTGTGAAATTTTATTTTAGTTTTGTAAGATGTTACCATTGGGGGAAACGGGTAAAGGGAACACAGAATCTCTGTTTCTTATAATTGCATGTGAATCTATAATTATCTCAATACCTATTTAAGTTAAAAAAAAAAAAAAAGCAAGGAGGAGGGCTTTGGGCCAAGGGAGCCAAAGAGTCAAGAAATGTTGCCCACTTCCTGGGTTTAACAAAGGCCTAAGGGGCCTCTCTTTCAGGTGACCGTCCCTATCACAGGTGTTCGGAAGCAGGAATGGTGGCAAGTGCAGCTCCGTCTGGCTCCTCTTCATAAACAGGTACTTGGGGAGCAGGTTCCAAAGTGGAAGGGGTTTGAGAAATTTTCTTGGGTGATTCTAATCCATTGTTGTTCACTGAAATCCACCAACTCAATGGAAAAGATGTTTATGGAATTCTTTTCCCAGCATCATTAAAGCCAAATTCTGCATCAAACAGGTGAAAGAAGCATTATAAATTAAATAAAAGCCATTTATAAATAAAGGTTTTGACAGGACCTACCCAGGACAACTGGGTTCTAATGCTGGTTTAGTCTCTAACTCACAGGATTTATACGGAGACACTTTCAATGCATTAATCTTGCTAATGATAATAGCTACTGTTAACTGAGTGGTTACTATGTGCCAGGCCAGTGTGCCGAAGGTTTTAAGTACATCATCCCATTTATTTTCACAACAGCCTAACAAAGCTGGAACTGTTCTGATGGCCTGCAGAGGTTAAGACATTAGCCTGAGGTCACACGGTGTGTAGTGGGAGAGCAGACTCACCACCACCCCCGGCCTGCCTTCATAGCCACTGCACTGACTGCTGCTTGGTTCTCGGCTGTGGAAAGAGGGGATTGGACCATTGGGTCTGGATTCTCCATGCCTCCAGTGGATGCTGAGCCAATTAGCTAATTCTGACCTGAACTTATCAGGGGGCAGTAAAGACATAATTTAAGAAGTGCCAATCTTGCCTTACAGGGAAGAAGATAAGCCTGGGCAGGTTGAGGGACAGAGAGGGTAACAGGATTTTTCGTCCTTCAAAGGGATGAGACTTACTTAGGACTTCCTGTTATATCCCAATTGAATGTGAAAAATAAGCCCCTTCTCTCCAATAGACTTAGGGTCTCTAAAGAGTCCTGATGGTTGAATGCATATTATAGCCTGTCTCCTTTGATTACCTAAAAGACAGGCAATGGGAAGATAAAATATCTGTGTGCTGGCTCATTCAAGTTCACATTACGCCCTCCCAGAAAAGCAACTGCTGCTGTTAATACACTGTAGGAAGGGAATCAGGACAGGATGGCTGTCGGCCAAGGTGAAAGAGAGATACCAAGATCCAATGGGAGAGAAGAGACAATACACAATAGCGCAAACAAGCTGAGGGGTTTTCTTCTGCATCTTGAAGTTCCTTGGGGTTTAAGGAGACCACCTTTGGGTGGTTTTTGGTTCTCCTATATCTTCAGGGTTGGCATGGCTTAAAAAGGGGGCCACTCAAATGGAATTGGGGTGAGAGAACACTGCTACCTAGAGTGGGCGGACCCATCAGCTGTCAGCGGCCATTTAAAATCCACTTCGGCTTGCAATCCTTACCCTGCTCACTTCCCCTGCGGAGGCAGAACAGCAAGATGTTTAAGAGCCAGGGTGAGCTCTGGAACCAGACAGCCAGAAAATGTGCTCCCTGTGGGTTTTTTCTGGGGCCCACTCAGCTTCCCCAGGAGAGAGAAGAATCTCATACAGCCAGATGAGATCAGGCCAGACTATCTCAGCTGATGAAGATTATTCTGAGGTGTGAAGGCTTTCCTAATCCTCTCACAGCCCCCAGGTGGGCTCTGCCTTCTCCGTCCAGGTGAAGACGCTGCCCCTGGTGTGAATCGTGACAGCCTTGATTGTGGTTGGAGGGCATCAGGGGCTACTGCTCTGGAGGGGCTCCCCACCAGCGCAGTCACCTGACTGCCTGCAGTGCAGTGGTTAGACTACAGGCTCTGGGCTCAAATTGACCTGGGTTCAAATTCTGTCTAAGCTACTTCCAGCTATGTTTCCTTAGGCATCATAAACTAACCACAACTTCCTTGCCTGTGAAATGAAATAAAATGAGCACATTCCTTATGTTTAGATTTGCCCAGGGTAACTTAATTTGTGGGCTCCAGTGCAAAATGAAAATGCAGGGTTCCTTGTTCAAAAAGCAAGAATGAGCTTTTCACCTTCTTCCGTGGTTCCTCTGTCCACCTGCCATGGAGTTTTTTATTTGCTATTGAATGTTGTGCTCTCTCAGGCACAAGGATACTTGGCAGGCTAGCGCAGACCCTCACAGGAGCCCGGGGCCCGACCCCGAGAAAAAGCGAGCTGGGCCATGCGTCAGCCGAGGCTCCAAGCCCCCAGCACACGTTCCACTGTCTATCTAACTTTGCTAACAAGAGCTAAATTCAAATATAAAATTATTAAGCATGTCATGATGGTAACCCCAGAGCATTAAACCCCCAAGCATAGGCCCTTGTGAGTGTAGGCCTTGTGTGATTGTACTGGTTACACACCCGTGAAGCTGGCCCTGTATGTGCTTTAGCCTGGTCTCTGGTCTTTAGTAAGGCCTCAGTAAGTGGTCAGGAGAGAGAGCCCAGCTTTGTCCCCAGCTTACCTTAGGAATCCCTGAACTTAAGCCCTTACTTGAGCTTTGCATTTCCTGGTTCATGGGAGAGTCAGGGAAGGTGTTATTACCACCTTTGTACAAATGGGGAAACTGAGGCCCAGAGAAAGGATAGGACTTGGCATGTTCACCATGCAGGTGGTAACAGAATCAGAAGTGAATGGTGATCTCCAAATTGTCAGTCAGTGTTGAGCCTCTCAGGTTCAGCTCCCCCTCTGGCCTCTTACCTGGGATTGTGAGTGGCAACAGCTCATGCAGCTTCCTTCAGGAGCACAACCCCTGCCCCAGCTCCTACTAGCTTTCTGCACAAACCCTAGCTCAATGCCAGCCCACTCCAGAAAGATTTCCCTGCCAAGGACCTAACCATGGTATGTTTTTTTTTTCCTATGCACATTCACCCCAAATTCAGTTATATGTAGTTTTATTTCCTGTGCTTTTTATATTACCAAACGAGCATATTTGTAGCTTATTAAATATTTTTAACCTTATTTATAATAGCTTCATAATATTCTGTTTTAGGGAAACTCCATAATTTATTTGACAAATCCCCTATTGTTAGACACTCAGATTGTTTCAAATTATTTTTCAATTACTGAGGGGATGTACAAGTTCTAAACTGGGGATAATCACAGTACTGGTTCGTGGTTCATTGTGCTGATTAAATAAATTAATATAGGAATAGCATTTAGGAAATGAAACAAATAAGTATTGTATATGTGTTAGCTAAGGTTATTCTGTTAGGTCTATTATTTTGATAATACTGTAGTTGCTACCATTTTATACATATCTTTAAACACATAAGTGACTATTTCCTGGGTCAGAGGGGAGAGAATTGTGAAGGCTGGCATAAAATATGTCCACAATTTATGGAGGGTGTGCCTTGCCACTGACAAGGGAGATCAAGGGGGGCAAGAGGTGGGGTGGGATTGAGCCCCAGGCTTTGGCTGGAAACATCTGTCATGATCTGACTGTGATGCCTTAGGATGTTTGGATGAGTTTGTTCACCTCAGGGCTGAAAAGAGGAAGCGTAGAAAGTGTGAAGACTTTTGAGAAGCTCCAGGAAGTATCTGTTGGCCCTGCCCAGAGACCAGTTTGCCCTCCAGCTCCAGATTGGTAAGTGGATATTTCCTCTGTTCTCTTGGCTCCTGCTATGACTAGTGAATTTGGGCCTTGGATAGAAAGGCATTGAGATAAAATTGGGTGGGACCATTGAGTCTTAGATAGCCAAAGATCTGCAATATTAGGCTGTCACTTCAGGTCAGCACTGGGTAGAGGAGCAGGGAATTAACAGCTGCCTTTGTGGTTAGCCTGCCCCCATGCACCTCCTCTGCCTGCTGTCTTCCATCATGGAGCTGTGACTTTGTAACTTAAAAATAATTTGTCTTGGGCTTCCCTGGTGGCACAGTGATTGAGAGTCCGCCTGCCGATGCAGGGGACACGGGTTCGTGCCCCGGTCTGGGAAGATCCCACATGCCGCGGAGCAGCTGCGCCCGTGAGCCATGGCCGCTGAGCCTGCACGTCCGGAGCCTGTGCTCCGCAACAGGAGAGGCCACAACAGTGAGAGGCCCGCGTACCGCAAAAAAAAAATAAATAAAAAAAAATAAATTTGTCTTTAGGATGTCCCTTATACAACACAAATAACCAGGGGAGTTATGTATTTCATAGAAGGATAGAATCATAGAATTTCAGAGGTGAAAGGGAGCAAATTCCATCTGGTATTCTTCTAGAGCAGGAATTCTCAAACATTCAGTTGTCAGAATCCTACCTCAGAATTACCTGGGAGCTTGTTAAAAAGGTAGATTCCTGGGCCCACACTGAAGAGTCTGATTCAGTGGGTGTTGAGTGGGTCCCAGGAATTTTCCCCTTTAAGAATAACCCCAGATAATTCATGCTGATACAGGTGGGCTACACTCTGAGGAACTCTATTCTATAATATCCCTAGCAGGTTGGTTGCCTCTAGTGTTGGGGAGCTCACCACCTCAGAAGACAGACTATTCCATTTTAGAACAGTTCTGACCATAGAAAGTTCTGTCTTATGTGGAGCTGGAATCTGCCTCTGTGTAAATTCCACGCACGGGTCCTAATTCTGTCCATTAGAGCCATGCAGAAAAACTCCAGTTCCTCTAGCCTTCTATGGGCAGGGGGACTTGAGAAATATGCACCCATAAGAGTTTGTGAGTCAAAGGTGCATTGTAAGGGAGCCCCTAGGTCTCTAAGCTGGCTGGGCTTTGAGAAACTCATTTCCCCTTCTCACTGGGGTGGATGTCTCCTTCCAAACCCAGGTGGAGGTGTCCCCAAATCAGAGGGCAGACTCCCTGGGGAGGAGGAAAGGTGACCTTGGGCAGCTCAGGGGCTGCAAAAATCAGTTGCTGTGATCTCAGGGGATGGTGGAGGTGGGGCGCATGCCTGGCCAGGTGCACTCGTGGGGAGTTCCACGACCTGGGTTCCAGCCCAGCTCTGCTTCTAAGCCCCCAACAGATTCTCAGCAAGTCCCTGCCCCCTTGGGCCTCAGTTTTCACATCTACACAACCATCCTTTCCAGTCCTCTGCAGTCTGAAATCCCATCTTTAAAGCCCGGTGCTCTCTGATCTGGCCTTGTCTTTGCTACTCTGGCAGGTTGTCTGGTGAGGGTGTCAGGAGGGGAGGTGTCAGCGTTCTCAGGAGAGAATCTCGAGACCAAGTCTGAGAAGGGGCACAGTCGCCATCCAGCAGAGTGGCTCTCGTGGGTGCAGGGTGGGGATGAGTCATGAAAAACGGAGGGGTGGACCTTAGTGGCCATTGTCTCTGGAGCCTGTGCTCCCAGGTCTGGAGGCCCCCTCCCTGTGGGGCTCTGTCTGAGGAGGGGAGCCCTCCAGGCTTCTGGGCTGCTGGAGGCTGGCTCGGGGAGACAGAGAATAGGAAAACAAGGAGGGTCAAAGGGTCCTTATTCTACACCCCACCCTACCTCTCCGCCTGACCCACCTCCTTCCTTTGTTGGGAGATAACCTGAGGTTTTAGGCAAAGAGAACTCTGTGGGAGCACTGACTCTCCGTGGGTTCTTGGGAAGTTCCTCTCACCTCCCTGGGCCTCTGTTTCCTCATCTGTCCAATGGGCTAGCAGTGCTGACCTCATAGGGCTGCCCATCATAGAAGACAACATCCATAAACCCCCTCTGTAAACTGGTACATGCCAGGAAGATGCCAGCTGCTGTCAGTCTATTGTTCTCAGCTTGGTGTGCACAAAAGCAAGAAATCTCACTTAAGATGGATTTTGTCCTGCTCACCTGGGATTTTTTTCTCTGTATCCTGGGCATGACCTTCCGGGGAGCTGGTGGGAGAAGGGGCCATCTCAACAGGAAACTCTCCCCAGAGCTGCCGAGGTCTGACTAGGATTTAGAGAAAAACAATGGCTATCAAGAAATCTGGAGCCCCAGACCAACAACTCTGGGGTGAGAGGCCATGGCAGCCATGAGCAGAAACGGCCACTGGGGAACGTGCATGTGTAGGTTGTTAAAGTGTGAATGGCCGAGCTCGGGCGTGCTACGTGCACACATATCATCCGTGGACACTCACTTGTCATTACATACACCAGGTGCCTAGTATCCCTTCCCACAGCCCACACAGACCCAAAGGCTGACCCCAAAGGGTCCCCCAAAGGCAGAGGCTGCAGGTCATTCCTGGGGAGGCACTTGACTAGGGCCACCAGTCAACGCTGATGGGGGGAGCTGGGCTGTTTCCCTCAACTGTCATGTTCTACTTGGTCGGGGAAGAACCCCTGGACCGGGAGGGAGAAATCCGAGATTCTAATTCACCCATGGTACCAATTTCCTTACATGTTTTTAGAGATGCCACTTACCTTCTCTGGATCTCAGTTAACTTCTCTGTGAAATGGGTCCACAGTCCCTTCTGAAAATGGCAGTAGGGCTCAAATGGAATATTCAATATGAAAGTGCTTTGAGAAAGCTGAAAAACCTGCGCACATGCAAGGAGGAGGGGAAGGGGAGAGGTGGGCAAGGGAGGAACAGACCCTGATGATTTCAGGTCACACCGTCAAGCCAGCCTCTCACCTGAGCATGTTTTCTCTTCACCCCCCTCTCCAGGGTTTGGCAGAGATGATGACAAGGAGAAGGAGCAGGGCTTTCCTGGTGGCGCAGTGGTTGAGAGTCCGCCTGCCGATGCAGGGGACGCGGGTTCGTGCCCCGGTCCGGGAAGATCCCACATGCCGCAGAGCGGCTGGGCCCGTGAGCCATGGCCGCTGAGCCTGCGCGTCCATAGCCTGTGCTCCGCAACGGGAGAGGCCACAGCAGGGAGAGGCCTGCGTACCACAAAAAAAAAAAAGAGAGAAGGAGCTGCAGAAAGAGAAGGGGAAGCTGAAGCATACACCCTGTGAGGAGCAGCAGAAGAAGGCTGAGCAGGTGGTGAGGCTCCTGTGCCCTCTCTGTGTCAGAACAGTTAGGAAATGAGATTTGCGAGGGTCACAGCTCATGTGGAGACTCTCTGGGATGACTGTGCTGTCCCGGTTTGAGCTGCTCCTGGCAGGCAGATATCCTGGGATGAGGGAGGCTGGTTCTGCTCAGGCATAGAGGACCCAGGAAGGAAGCTGTTGGCCAACTGGAAAGTGACTTCAGCACTTGGTAAATGGACCAATCAGTGTCACATGGCTGTAAGCATGGATTCAAAGACCTCATAGAGATTACTGAGTAGGGCTGAGAGGCTGGGGAAAAGGGGCTGTGGGCTTCATAGGGCATGCTTAGAGGATGCTGGCGCTGTGCCTAGACTGAGGAACTCTGCTCCTGATTCCTCTCCAGCCTCACCTTGGCTGGTCAGGGGAATGGCCCCAGCTGCATCTAAGGGTCATTTGTCTAAGTCCCGTGTCCAAGGAACAGCATTCCCAAATAACATTCTCCTTCTCCTCTGGCAATTTACCTTCCGAACAAACTTCTCTTTGAAGCCTGTGTAGAAGCAGATTAATGGATGCAGCTGCCTTCTGCCTTGGGCAGCTCCTGGAAAAGTTTTAAAGTAGGAACAGTTTGATGCTGCCCCATCATTTTTCTCTGGTTGCTTCTTCCTCCTCTTTCCTCCCCGTGAAGCCTCTCAGTGATGGGGTGGTGGTGGTGGTAGGGGTGGGAGTGGAGGTTCTCCTTCCTTACACCTTTACCATACTCTCTGGAAAGAATCTGATAGCAGCCATTCATAGTTTAAGGTCAGAGACTTTGAGAAGCTAGTGTCAGAATTTGGACTAACATCTATATCTCTCTGTTGTGTGTACCCTCCCCTGGTCTTTACTGCCCCAGGATGTCTTTTTTCCCCCTACTATGCCACGGGCATAGTGCTTAGAGCTGTTCTCAATTTTTTAATGTCATTCTCCAAACAACGCAGTAGGTCTGTAGTATCATTCTAAATTACAGATGAGAAAACAGGTTTAAGGAGCTCAAGAGACTTGCCCAAAGTTAACACAGCTGTGGGGTGGGGGGATGTGGGGAGGATAGCTTCACATATGACCGTGTTTGACCATATTGCCTATCCACACATGAAACGTGAAAGCCCGACCCCATCCATTTAAAGGTTCACTGTCTCTCCCTCAGGATCTCCCCAGTCCCATCAACCTAACACAAATGAGCTACAATTATGTCAGGGCATCTTGGAATGAACTTGGCTGGACCAGAATCCTGTGGCATAAGCAGAGAGGAGGGGAGGGTAGAAGGATCCTTGCTGGCCCCAGGGGCAGGAGAGAGGGGCTTTGTTTCCAGCCCTGCCACTGAGCAGGTGGGGTACCTTGAGTACCTCTCTTACTGTGTTTATGGTTTAGTTTCTGCAACTGTAGCTCTAGAAATAAAAACTCACCAGGAAGTAAAACTTAGGTTTCCAGGATATTTGGCTCCATCTTCTGGACAGTACCAATCACTGCAACCTTTGCAGTGTGGTCATCTACTGTGGACATCTGGTAATGTTGAGTCTTCTGGGAAACTTCTGGTCACTGTGGGGATTAGGGGTGCCTGGGGCAGAACCAGAGCTGACCTGAAAGTCCAGGGAATTTCTGTGGCCTCTGGGTCACACTGGCCCTCTGCTGCTAGGGGCTGGGCAGAAATTCAGGGAGGGAGAAGCCCCAGTGCCAGAGAGTAGGAGGGACACTGGAGGCCACGGAGTCTAGCCCCACCAAAGGACAGGCAGGGACACTGAGGCCTGGGGAGAAGTAGGGCCTCACTCCAGGCTACACACATAGGTCTCCTGATACCCAAATCGACTAGCCTGCTCTCTGCCTAGCTCCCTAGCAGCCCCCTTCTCCAAGGATTCCATCCCAGCTGGTCACTTCTTCTCATCCTCCTGAGACAGGACCATCCGCTTAATAAGCGCGCTGCTCCATCCACTTGCTCCCATGACAGCCCACCCTCTCCTGGTCCCAGCTCCAGCCCTGACTGGGTGGGGCGTCCTTCCACCTCTCCAAGCCAGGGCTTTCCTGGAGGAGTTGGGGGCATGGAAGGAAGAGGGAGGCAGAGACCTGCTTCTCCTCCAGCTCTGCCTCTCCTCCACTTCCAGCCCAGCCTCTCTCAACCTCAGTTTCCCCATCTGACACACAACCAACCACTACACCAGATTCCTGAGAAGATTAAGTGGATAGTTGGTGTGAAGGTGCTTTGTGAATTCTTGAGCCCTCTAAGAAAGTATTAAATTTCCAGACCTATGAGTCCTCCCTAAGCCACACAGGACCCCAGGTGCTAATTGGAACCCAATTAGCCCACAGGCTATGGGAGCCTCCTCAGAGGAGGGAGATGAGCCGTTCTTCTAATCTCGTGGCTTCAGGATCTGGGGCTTCCTTGCAGAGTCTAGGGTTGAACTCCCCCCTCCCACCCAGATTCTGCTTATTTCTGGAAGATGAGTGAGTCCCAGTCTAAGAGAGTTTCTTAGAGGCACTCCCACTGACCCAGAAGCTAGCCTTTGAAAGCCCAGGAGCTATAACGGGAGAGGCAGAGGAGGATCAGTTTGCCCGGTGTCTTCCTTTCGCTTGTCTGGACATAAGGTCCATGGCCTCTAGTTTAGATGAGTGAGGGCCAGAGAAGCAGCTGAGGAAGAGAGGAAACCTTTCCCCGCTTGAGTCTTGAGTTCCCACTGCAGTCTTGATTTCGTTTGAACTTCAGAGTAATGGAGAAACTGGAGGCAAGAAGGGATGGTTGAGGTCATCCAGAGCAGCCCTGCCTTTCTTGCATACTCCCAAAGGTGGGGGGATCACTACCTTTCCTAGGAAGCCCAGTTCCTCCTAAGGCAGCTCTAACCCTTTGAAAAGTCCCGCTCAATAATGCTAGAGGGAAGTTCTGAGACCACTTGTACCACAGTCCCCTGGAGTGACTTGCTGAATTAAACCATCTGGGACAGGCCTGGAATCTGCATCTGTGAGCTCCAGGAGCCATTGGTCCACCTCTGTTGCCCCAGGAATGACAGCCCCCCACTCTCAGCACCTGCCCTGGACACAGTTCTGCCAACCCTTTCTGACAGGACATGATTTTCTCTTTTCTCAGCATTCTGCTCTGTCACTTCTTAGGTTCTTCTCTCTTTTTCCTGGTCTCCATGCCTGTTTTGTAAATAGAACATCATAGAATTTGGGGGCTAGAAGTGTTCTTAACAGAACACCTTATCCAACTCCTCATTTTATAGATGGGGTATTTGAGACCCAGAGAGGGCAGAGTCTTGCCCCAGGTCACACAGCTGTTCCATGGGAGCTAATAGGAGACACAATCCCATGACTCCTAGTGAGTGCCCTTCCTACGGTGCAGTTCTGTCCTGCTGTAAAAGCTGCGTTGTAGGGCGATGCCCATCCCAGACTCCTTCTTAGATGAAGCCATCGTGGTGTCATCACAGGACTCTCCCTGGCCAAAACTGACTGGACTGGGAGTGGTCATCTGAACTCTGAGCTGGGTCAGTCAGATTTTCTCTTGAAATAGAGTTGTTGCTGAGGGTCACAGATGCTATTGAGCCCTGGGGCTCAGAGGCCAAGCAGAGTCCAGTGTTGGGGGCTGGGGTGGCAATTTGTGTGCCATGTATGCTGAGGAGCAGGTAGATGAAGAGGGCCTGCGGAGAGAGACGGACCGGAGATGGGAGACGGTGAGATGCGAGAGAGAGGGAGAGGGAGGCCCTTAGAGGGCGAAAGAGATTGCAATAAACATCAGACAGACACAGAGACACACATACAGATGGAGAGAGACAGAGAGATAAACACAGAGAGACACAGAGGGAGAGACTGGAATAGAGATGTGTGCGTGTACGTGTGTGTGTGTGTGTGTGTGTGTGTGTGTGTGTGTGTATGTGTGAGAGAGAGAGGGAGGGAGGGAGAGAGATATTGACTTAGAGAGACAGAGACAATGAAAGAGAAAAAGTCAAAGAGACAAAGACAGAGCCCCTGGCACTCGGTATTTTTCTGTTTTTTCCCCAAGGTCCAGCTGCCCCTCTGCCCTTGCTTGCCTTCCGTGAGATGCCCCGGAATCTCTCTCCAACCACCTTTACACTTGAGCTAGCTTCAGTGGGTTTCTGCCTCTGGCCATGATGCAATTCCCAACCAACCGGGCCCTGGAGGGGTTACTGGGGAGGGGTGGGGCTCACAGGAAGCAAAGGCTACATTCTGCTCATCAGACCAGCTGTCATTTCTCCTTACCTCCAGGACCTGGGCATGACTCTACTCCTCAGCAGATGCAGCAGAGCCACCGGCTCCCATGGTGGGCTGGTCTCCCGTCAGCAGCAGTCTTCCTGGGAGCAGACTCCCTGCCTGTCCACAGCTGAGTTAACGAGGCCCACGCTGTGCTCATTGTCACCTCCAGGCCCATGTTCACTTGGCGTCCTTCCCTTCCCAGGACTGTCCTCTCAGCCCAGGCCACGCCCCACTCACCTTTCCACTCCTCCAGGAAGCCTTTCTAACAGCCCATCTTGTGGCACACACGAATGCTTCCTTTTCTAAATGTTCACTGTACCTCTTCTCTCTCTTTTGTTCTTTAGTGCATATCGCTCCAAAATTATGTCACATAAAGGGCTGTTACGCTAAGTTATAAGCCCATCAAACTTACCACGTGAGTGGAAAAGGAAATCATTGAATTTGTATGTTTGGGACAATAAGAGCTATTCATAATATAGAAGGTTATTTGGATGCTGTGAATCTTCTAGCACTTGTTACTGAGTAACTCATTTGATCCTCACGACTGTTTACAAAACAGGAACTGGGGGCACAGAAAAGTCACTTGTTAAAAGGTCATGTCTATAGTCAAGGAAAGAGGGCAAAGGAGATTTCATGACAGATTCCTCCCCCTTCCCACTTGGCTAGCCGCCACCTAACAGTCCACCACTGGGATTTTGTCCTTTTGTTTTAAAGCTGTAATGCCTGTCAAATACAGATTTTTTTTTTTTTTTAACAGAGACAGAAAACATTTCCAGACCATCAAAAATTGCCTCCTTGAGAGACAGACATCTGAATAACCAGCACCCTCCTGTTTTCTGAGTGTGTCCTATGCAATGCTAGTTCCTTGGGATGTTAAGTAGGTTTTACTAAAAAAAAATTTTAAAAAGACAGAGGCAATTCAGTGTGGGAAGCACCAGATTAAACTGCTGTCTTTGCAGCACGACTGCTCAGTGCCTTAGTGTGCTGCGGCGGGGGGGGGGGGGTGTGGGCACTGCAGATCTGTAAGAAGGGGAGAAATGTGCTATATGCACTAAACAAATTTGACCGTGACCTCTGTTCTTACAGATCACCTCTCAAATTAAGCTTCCATGGACCCTTTTTGTAGAAATGCTGCCTGAACTCACTGGATAACCCAGTCACCACTGACCACAGTTTCTAGTTTTTTAATGCTTCCTGTGGACACATACCTGGCTGCCCTTCGTTTGCATTTGGTGGTGCTGCCTGCCAGGTGGCTTCTCAGGTAGACAAGGTTAACCCAAACTACTCGCATTCTTCTGCCTGGTTTCCCTGTCATCAATCAGGTTCCTTCACAGGGTCAGGACTGTGGAACAGCTGGCCCCTTCTGTTCTTGCCTGACCGCATGCACTCACTCACTCTTTTAGAAAATGGTTTTAGCACCTCCAAGACCCTGGAGAGGTCCCTGAGGGGATCAGAGCCTGCTCCTGGCCTGGGCTCTGTTTGGGTGGATCAGATGGACACACAGGGAAGGGGGAGGGACACAGGATGGAGGGAGAGCTCACTTCCAGCTGGGGGGTGGGGTGGGGAAGCTGGGATTCTGGGAAGTTACCCAGGGAAGGTCCCCTCAGAGCTGGGCCTGGAAGGGCAACAAGAGGTAGAGTTTGTGGCCAAGAGCGGGCAGAACTCTTGGGGTATCTTGACAGGTACCTTGACCCCTCCCCCTCTCTGGCTGTGGAGAGTGGTAGAGCCCACAGTAGCTGCTAAGAAGGGGCTCCAGGAGGGTGGGACCACCAGGGTCCCCGGGTAGGAGGTGCCCTCCTGTGCTCTCCTCTTCCATGGCTAACTTGAGAAGGAGGAAGCTTCTGTGTCTGGGACTCCGGGGGCCAGGTTTGTCTTGTTTTCACTGTACCCCCAACACCAGCAGAGGGACCCTCAGACCTTGCTGGGTGAATGGACGCGCACCCTTTCTCCAGTCTTTTTCTCCCTGTGGTGCTTTCTGTTTGTCCAGGGACTTGTTCTGGCACCAGGCCATGAATCTACTGAGGAGCGAGCCCCTCCAGAAACTCGCTCATTTTCATGAAGACCTGAAGGTTCACAAGTGCGTTTACACAGGATCAAGTGTGTTGGAGCGTCAGAGTCGACTGGGCATCAGGAGGGTGTCCGGGTAGCCAGGATGGCAGCAGGTCAGGACTGTGGCCATGAGCCAGCCCATCAGCAGAGGGGCCTTCTACGTAAATATTTCTGAGTAACTTTGTAAATAATATATCAGTCGTGGACAGCAGTCCCGCCTTATCCTCAGTTTCGCTTTCAGCAGTTTCCGTTACCCATGGTCAACTGAGCTCCAAAAATATTAAAAGGATAATTCCAGAAGTAAATAACTCATAGGTTTTAAATTGCACGCTGTTCTGAGCAGTGTGGTGAAATCTTGTGTTGTCCCGCTTCGCCCCACCCAGGACATGAACCATCCCTCTGTCTAGCTATACTGTCCATTAGTCACTCAGTAGCCAACTTCGTTATCAGATCACTTGTTGAGGTATCACGGTGCTTGTGTCCAAGTCACCCTTATTTTACTTACTAATGGCTGGAGCAGTGATGCTAGCAATTCGGATATGCCAAAGTGAAGCTGTAAAATGCTTCATTTAAGGGAAGAGGGGAAAGTTCTCAACTTATTAAGAAAAGATGAAATTGTATGCTGAGGTTGCTAAGATCTATGGTAAGAATGAATCTTCTATCTGTGCAATGGTAAAGAAGGAAAAAGAAATTCATGCTAGTTTTGCTGTGCACCTCAAATTGCGAAAGTTATGACCACAGTGCATGATAAGTGCTTAGCTAAAACGGAAAAGTCACTAAATCTGTCCAATAAGATATTTTGAAAGAGTGAGGCCACATTGACATAACTTTTATTACAGTATATTGTTATAATAATTGTATTTTATTATTAGTTATTGTTGTTAATCTCTTACTGTGCCTAATTTATAAGTTAAACTTTATCATAGGTTTGTAGGTATAGGAAAAAACAGTATATACAGGGTTCGGTACTATCCGTGGTTTCAGGCATCCACGGGGGGTCTTGAAATGGACCCCACGGGGATAAGGAGGGACCCCTGTATCAGAAAGCACACAGATTCTGGAATCCAGCTTGCTTCAAGTCCCAGGCCACTATGACCAGGGTGAACCTGTATATCCAGCCTTTAACTCCTTCTACGTAGAATGAGGAGACTGTCTTTCTAAAAAGATGATTGGGCTGAGTGAGACCAGGCTTGTCCAAGTCCTGTGCTAGTTAACCAGCTGCTGTCACCCAAGGAAAATGACCACCCTAAGGCCTTTCTGGACCCTGGGCCCTGTGACCACAGGTCCTCATGGGGTTTTAGTTCCACATTCTTTTTATGTTGCTCTGAAACCTGCTTCCCTGTAACACTGTCCCCTCTTCACACTGGCTTTTAATATTTCCCCCTGAGCCTTTCTCTGCAGGATGACAGCTTCTCAGATAACCTCAAGTGCATCATGTCAGCAACTTGAGGCTTGGTTCCCACATCTGTAAGATGGCCATATTGTCAGAGCTTTCGGGGATTAGTCAAGGAATGTGTATACAAGTGTACGATGCACATGGACACAGTATGTATAATACAGGTACATGCATTTCCGAGCACAGGGCCTGGCTCATGTGCTCATTAATTGAATGGCTGGCGTTTCGGATCCCATTGCCCTGGTCCACACCAAATTGATAAAATTCCTCACCAGGGGGATTAGAGGAGGCTTCCTGGAGCAGGTGGGACTTGAGCTGGGCTTTGAAGGACCGGAGAATTTCCAAAAATATGCAAGAGTGGGCATGAGATTGGATGGGGTGGAGGGAGGTTTGGAATAGAGAAAAACAAGTGGAAAGTTTTGAGGTTTGCTCAGAGGACAGAGAGGAGGCCTGAGTTGTTGGTTTGTTGAGAGAACTAGAGGGAGATAAACCTGAAAGAACAGGGTATAGCCCTGGGATCATAAAAGGTAGAACTGGAGGAGGCCTGGAGGTCACCTGGCCCAGTGTCTTACCTGCAGTGGGAATACAAACAGGTGACTTGGTAGTAAGAAGAGAGCCTGGTCTGAGGCTCAGCTCTGCTGTGGGTTCTTGGATAAATTACATATCTACATCTCTGATCTGGATTTCTCCTCTTTGTGATGGAAATATCAGTACTAATCCTTGCCCTGCCTACTCTGTAATTGTTAGGAGGATTTCGTGAGCCTTGGGCTAAGGATTTACTAAGAGATGCTGGGCAAGTGGCGCTCATCTCCTCTGTGGGCCTTGATTTTACTGTTTGCAAAATGAAGACCCCGTCTGCCTCCAGGGTGCCGGAAGGCTGTGAGTCCAGCCAGGAGATCAGCACCCCAGAGGGGAGAGGAAGGTGACCTGGGAGGGCATGGGGGAGTGGAGGGGCTGCTGCTCTAGAAATAACCTGGGTTCTTCCCCTTTTTCCCACCCTCTTCTCAGAAAGGACCAGCCTATTTTGCTGGCTGCTGTGGGTCCCAAAGCTGGAATTCTGTCTCCTCCCCGTGGCATGGGTTACATAGCTTGCAGGTGACAAGCTCTGTGAGGGTTGAGAATCAGGCTCGTCTGCCCTGCACACCTAGCCCCTGGGCATCCTGGCCCTTCCCGTGCCTGTTCCTCCTCTCCCCCATCACCTCTCCATACCCTGCTGTTCTGACCACCCCTACTTCTTCTGTTAGCACTGGCACAACAGTTTCCAGAGTGCATCCTCCCCGCCCCCCCACTGTGAGGCACACCGGCCAGGACTCTTGGCCACATTTCATGGGCAGGGACACAGAAACTGAGCAAGGCCAAAGGACATGCCCTTCTGGTAGAACTAGAACTCCTACCTTGGTGCTCTTTGCACTGTGCTGGTGACTCTAAAAGTTTGAGTATAAGAATCACATGGGGGCTTCCCTGGTGGCGCAGTGGTTGAGAGTCCGCCTGCCGATGCAGGGGACACGCGTTCGTGCCCTGGTCTGGGAAGATCCCACATGCCGCGGAGCGGCTGGGCCCGTGAGCCATGGCCACCGAGCCTGCGCGTCCGGAGCCTGTGCTCCGCAACGGGAGAGGCCACAACAGTGAGAGGCCCGCATACCTCAAAAAAAAAAAAAAGAAAGAAAGAAAAAAAAAGAATCACATGGGACTTAGCTAAAATGCAGACTCCTAGACCATCATCCCTGGAGAGCAGATCTGGAGCAACTTCAGTGGTGCCTGAGCATCTGTATTTTTTTTTTAATTGAAGTAGAGTTGATTTACAATGTTGTGTTAATTACTGTTGTATAACAAAGTGATTCAGTTATACATACATATACGTTCTTTTTTTAAATATTCTTTTCCATTACGGTTTATCATAGGATATTGAACATAGTTCTCTGTTCCATACAGTAGGACCTTGCTGCTTATCCATTCCATATAAAAGCCTATATCTGCTAACTCCAACCTCCCACTCCATCCCTCCCCCAAGCCCCTCCCCCTTGGCAAGCACCAGTCTGTTCTCTATGTCCGTGATTCTGTTTCTCTTTCACAGATAGGTTCATTTGTATCATATTTTAGATTCCACATTTAAGGATGTCTTGTGGTATTTGTCTTTCTCCTTCTGACTTACTTCACTTAGTATGATCATCTCTAGTTTCATCTATGTTGCGGCAAATGGCATTATTTCATTCTTTTTTATGGCTGAGTGTAAGTACTCCATTGTGTATATGTGCCACATCTTCTTTATCCATTCATCTGTTGCTGGACATTTAGGTTTTTTCCATGTCTTGACTATTGTGAATAGTGCTGTTATGAACATAGGGGTGCACGTATCTTTTTGAGTTATAGCTTTGTCTGGATATATGCTCAGGAGTGGGATTGCTGGATCATATGGTAGGTCTATTTTTGGTTTTCTGAGGAACCTCCACACTGTTTTCTACAGTGACTGCACCAACTTACATTCCCACCAACAGTGTGGCAGGGTTCCTTTTTCTCACAGCCTCTCCAGCATTTGTTATTTGTAGACTTTTTAATGATGGCCATTCTGACTGGTGTGAGGTGGTACCTCACTGTAGTTTTGATTTGCATTTCTCTAATAATTAGCACAGCATCTTTATTTTTGACAAGCACTCAGGGATGATGGTATACCCCAGAACTTGACCCCTGCACTGTACCTCACCTTCTAAACCCTAGAGGTGCAGTGTGGTGAGAGGAGAGGTCCAGAGGGAAAAACCCTTTATTGAGTTCTCACCGTGTCAGGTACTTTGCATGTATTATCCCCCTAGAAGGAGACCTTGTTATTCCCATTTCACAGATGAGAAAATTTAGGCGTGGGGAGGTTAAATAGTTTACCCAAAGTCTGACAGCTGATAAATAGAAAATCCAGGCTTTGGACTTGAGTCTTATAGCTCCAGAGCTCAAATCTCTTCCACCCACAACTTTCCAATGGAATTAGCTGCATGCTGCCCCACCCCATTTCTAGTGTCTTTTCCAGCTGGGATTAAAGATACCCAGCCAGTGGGAAAGGTGTCTTTTTCTGCAAAACTCCAGCAGGTGGCAGTGCTGGACTGAGTATGTGGGTAAGGGGCTGGAGAAGCTAATTGGAGGACTATCCTCGATTGTTTTCTTCAAGTGGTTTTGCAGCCTCTTTCCCTCCCACATTCTAGGCTATCCGGTTTGCATTTGCTGAGCTGGTGCTGTTTGTTACCTCAGGTCTGATCTTCGTGGCTGGGCTGCCCCAGGAATTCCGAATCTCCCCGAGCCTGTGGAAGAAACCAAGCTGCAGCTGTGGTTTACATTTGCCCAGTATACGTTTGGCGCCCTTTCTATGCATTACCTTGTTTAATACTCGCTACCCCCCAAACCCTCTCGAGTTAGGTGCTATCACCTCACCCGTTTGTTCAGAGGAGGAAACTGGAGCTCCGAGAAGCTAAGCCACCTGGTGGAGGTAAAGATGCTGGTTCAGTGACAGAGCCAGGCTTGGACCTGCAAGTTTCTGTCTTCAGAGCTGTGCCCATAATCATTACGCTCTCATTTGTACCGATGGGGAAACTGACCTGTGGAGAAGGAAGAGACCTGTTCCTGGGAATTAGTGGCAGTGCTGGCACGAGAGTCCGGGCCATCTCATAATTCTGGGCCTCCTCTTACTCTTGTGCTCCCATAGCTGTGGGTGAGGGCCTGGACAGCGGGGACTCCCCACCTCTACCCTCTTCAGGCACAGGATGCTTGGCTGGTGCTGTGTTCAGAGCCGGGCTGGGGTGGCCGGGAGCATGGCATTGTGGGGCAGCGACTTTGTCAGTCCTGTCACCATGTGTCCCCAGCTCCTAGCATGGTCTGGCATACAGTCGGTGCTCAATTAATATTTATGGAGGGAATGGATATTCTCCCTCTTTGTCTTCTCAGGCCATCTTCCCTGGCTGCTCAGCTCTCAGCCCACAGGTGTTCCTCCTCCACGGGGTCCTCTAGCCCTGCAGGGGGTGTGCATTTTGTTTCTTAGCACAGACTGTCTCCTTGTTCTTCAACTTTCCAGATCAGTCCTTTATCTGTCCTGCCTCCACTCCAGATGGAAAGACCCTAGGGAACAGTCTCTCATATTCCTGTGTGTATGCTTCGCAGTGTCTAGCCCAAGGTTGAATATAAAATTAGCTGTATATGAAAACAACAGTCTCTGTTTTATCCAAGCAGTGCATATTCACTGTTGCCAAAGAGAAAACAAGCCAAAGGAAGAAAATGAAAATCACCCGCACGATAACAGAGTCCTTCTTTTCAATGGTATTTTAGTGGAACTGTTTTTCTCTTTCTCTTTTTATTACGCAAGAAATACATATTTATTGTACAAACACAAAAAATACAGATAAGCAGAAATAAATATTTTAATTCGCTTGAAATACCACTTCATAAGCTTGTCAACAATTCTATTAACAATCATAATGGCAATAACCACCTCTATATGCTGAGTGTCTGCTGTGTACTAGCCACTTCATATAATTTTTAAGAACTTTATTGAGGTATGATTTATATAAAATCATAAAATCCACCCATTTTAATTAATGAGTCATTTTAATGAAGAGACTTTTAAGTAAATTTGCAGACTTGTGCAGCCATCAGCATAGTCCAGTTTTAGAATACTTTCATTGCCCCAATAAAATCCCTCAGGCCCGGTTACACTTAATCCCCATTGCCAACCCTCAGCCCCAGGCAACCACTAATCTATTTGCTGGTTCCATAGTTTTGCCTTTTCTGGACATTTCATATAAATGGAACAAATGCGCTGGGTGGTCTTTTGTGTTTCATCCATATATGGATGATGTTAGATGCAGCCTTTCATTTACAGATGAGGAAACTGAGGTCTGGAGAGGGTAAGTGACTTGTTGGAAGTCACCACTGGAGGAGAGAGTGGAGTAGCCAGGACTCAGCTGAGGTCTGTCTGGCTCACCATCTTCCAACACCTTGTCATTGGGACATGACTTTTCACGTTCTAGCCTGTGCAACTGCATGTTCATATATATTTATTTCTCCCAAAGGGTTGATCTCTATGTATTGTTTTGCCACTTCCTTTTTCACTTAATGATAGGTTATGAGCATGTTTCCATGTGAATAAGCATACATTTACAAGTGCCCCAGTAGATTCTTGACAAGTACGGGGCAGCGTTAAGGCTTTGGAGCCTCCAGTGGCTGGGGTTCAATACCAATTCTGCCACTTATTAGCCATATGACTTTGGGAAAGTTACTTAAAAGCTTTGTGCCTCAGTTTCCTAGTTTGTAAAAGGAGATAGTAGTGTCGGCTGACTTCATCCAGCTGCCATGAGGACTGAATGAGCTAATACAGCCCACGTGGTACCAGGCACGGCTCAGTCCCTGCCAGCGTGTTTGCTGCAGTTTTTGAACTAATGAATGAAGCCCTGCTTTTGCACATCGATTTCAGCCTGGAAGCTGGCGTTGGGGATGGGGTATCTCCTCACTCCACTGACCAGCCAGAGAAGGTCACGCTGCCTCCTCCACAGCTGGAATCTCGACTGTCTCTCTGTGGATTAGTGGAGGAATGGCCTGAAGAGGTTGGGAAATGGACAAACTAATTCCAGCTGGAAATCCCTTCCTGGGGAGTTTAGGAACTGAGCTCCAGAGCTGGGAAAAGTGTTGGGATCTGCTCCAAATTATGAGGGAGACAGACCCCAGGGCTCATGGGGTTGGGAAGGGGTCAGCTCCCTGCCCTGGCCCACTTGAGTCCAGGCAGTACCTTCCTGAGGCTTCTGCTTGCTGGTATGCAGGAGCCAGAATACTGTTCTAGCACCATCCGTCAGCCTGCAATTAGTGAAACAGAGGCACACATGCTGCTTTGCAGATTGTGGATGGGAGGGCAGGATGTGGTAGGAAACAGCTCACCAACTTGAGATGTGGGGATGGCATTTGTCTGTGTTCCCCGGTGATTTGGCACCGACGCTGCTGAGCACTCATATGGGGTTGGCAGCCTTGGAAAAACCCTGTAGGGCCCTTTCCTTCAGTTGGGTCAGAGGTGAGGTCACCAGCTTTGCCTTCTGGGCAGTAGGGTCAGCGAGGCCAGAGCAGGATACCAGGTATACCCTGGGGGTGGGGCATGGAGCTGAGGACAGTGGCCAGAGGAAGTGAGGAACCAGGAGATTGGCAAGGGGCCTGAGCCCCGGGGAAAGCTCGGGCTGCAGTGGTGGAGCTCAACCCCAGGGACTCAGAGGAGAACCTGCTGGTTCTGCGGCAGCGCATGAAACGGACAGAAACAATCTAAAGAGTTCCCATGGAAATCCAGGTTTCTGAATCTTCTTGGAAAACTAGAAATTCAGCAGCACAGCCTACATTTCTGCAAGGCAGCACCCGCGACTGAGGCTGTGTGCTGGCTGCCCCTTTTGGAGAAGGTATCCACTCTCCGGTCTGCTACCATCCCCATTATTCCCCATCTTCGTCCAGCCCAGAAGCCCAGTGCCATAGCCATTCATCCACCTGCACTGGACCAGTTTCATCTTTTTGAGTTGGTGACCTTTGGCCTGAGGTTGCTGTGCTGAGGACCTGGATCCCAACTTAGGGAGGTCAGGGGGCTCTGGAGGCGATGACTCCAAGCTGAGACCTGAAGATCCGCCTGTCTTAAGGTGAGTGCTCCAGGCAGAAGGTACAGCAAGTGCAAAGGCCTTGAGGCAGGAAAAGGCTTTCTGTGCTCTTGGAACTCCTGAGGTGGAGTGCTCAAGACAGACTACATGGGCTTCCCTGGTGGTACAGTGGTTGAGAGTCCGCCTGCCGGTGCAGGGGGTATGGGTTCATGCCCCGTTCTGGGAGGATCCCGCATGCCGTGGAGTGGCTGGGCCCGTGGGCCATGGCTGCTGAGCCTGCGCGTCCGGAGCCTGTGCTCTGCGGCGGGAGAGGCCACGGCAGTGAGAGGCCCGCATACCGCAAAAATAATAATAATAATAAAAATAAGACAGACTACACATCAGGAGGAGAAGAGAGAACCTCCTGGAACAAGTTAGAAAGCTATCCCAGCTGGGATAAGATAGGGCAAACAAGAAGAGCCCACTGTGGATGCTACAAGAGGATAGAGCTGTCAGAGGCTGAATGGGATGGGTGGCCAAAGGGCTCCTAAAGTGCCTCTGCCCTGAGGCTGACCTGGTTCTCAGGGATGGGTGAAAATTGCTAGGTTCTGCCCACACCTATTTCTGACCATCAGAGGAATTTCTGCCCTCCCCTCTCACTGTGGCTTTTAGTAAGCCATCCCCACTCAGTGGAATCTGAGCCTCCCTTACCAGTCCTGGTCTCCTTGGTGGGATCCGACGTCAAGGCCAGAGCTGGGCTGCCCCCCAGCCCTGAGTCTGGGAGGGGAGCTCCTGCACAGCCAAGCCTTCTGCAGCCTGACAGGCCCCAGGAGCCCGCCCACCTAGTGTGCGAGTGGATTCAGGGCATGGGGTCTGGCGAGTAGGGGGAAGCAGAGTCAGGGTGCAGTGGAGCTGCCCTTTGGGGTCCCTTTTGGACTCTCTAAATGGGAGAGGAGAAGGCAACTCAGCTGACCTCTGTGTCTATGTGGCTTTCTCCCCTGGGCCCCAAAGAAGCAGCTAGACCCAGTCCTGCTGGGCAAGGAGCAGGGTCCTGAGCCTGCAGGGGTTGGGGATGGGGCGTGCTGCGGGAGGACTTGCCCTCCCTTGGGGCTGTTCTGAGTTTTGGGTACTTCCTGGGATCTCAGGGAACACAGAGGCCCTTTTTATCCCCTGTTTTAAATATAACTTAATTTTCTCTAATTATGAAAGGAAGGCATGTTTATTACAGAAAATACGGACAAGAACAGAGAAAAATTACTACCAAGGTTAGACTAAGACTCTTTTAGTCCGTATGTTTCTGCAGGGTGCACTCACACGGGTGTGACATGGGCTGTGCGAGCTGTGGACGGTGAGGGGCACTTTGGAGTTGGACAACCTGGGTTCAAAACCTGGTTCTGACACTTGGTAGTTGCATGGCCTTCAGGGAGCTGCTTGATTTCCTTGTGCCTCAGTTTCCTGATCTGTGAAATGGGGAAAATGGCATCACCTTCCTCATGGGATGATGCAGGTCACACCATTTTATGACTTGTTTTTTTCACTTTGCAACTATAGTCAATATGGATTTTATTCCATAAATCTAGGCATGTAAGAAGAGGCAGATTAGCTCTTTAAGGCAAATCTTTTCTCCTTCTGCCTATCCACCCTGCCCCACTGGTGGGCTCCCCATGTCCGTACCTTGGGTCTCCCTAGAACTGGCCTGGAAATCGTGAGTCTTGTCCCAGGTCCTTTGCATGTGCTGGACTGTGGGCTCATTGCCAGATGTTCCTTGATGGTGGGCCTGCTGCAGTTTCTGTGCTTGGTTTGCCAAGGGGACCTTGGTCAAGACGAGGCAGGGCTGGGGCTGGAACTGGGGGAGAGCCCCCTGGGGCAGGCTGCCGCCACGCCTCTGGGGCCACCATCGGCCTGTGGTGCAGTCAGGGGATGGGAGACAGGGAAAGGGAGGAGGGGCAGAGATCCCGCAAACCTTTCTCGCCCTCTCTCCTCTCACCTCTTTCTCTCCCTATCAACAGCTTCTCCCTTTCCCCTGCAGATTGCCCCAGTGACTCTAGAATTTAGAACGAAAACCCGGAAGGGAGGCTGCGTTGCATCACCAATCTCCCCTGAGGCCAGTGAGCAGCACAGCCTTGGCCTGTATGGGCGAGGAAGATATGTAGGGAGAACAAGCTACAATAGTTCCTCTTCTTCCTGATTTTTCTTCAGAGTGGCAATGAGCACCAGTGAATATCTCAATTTATTATTCTACTGTGACTGTTTTCTAAATGTAATTAAGAATTCTTTTGTACAAGGTAACCTTTATTAGCTTCAAGATATTCCAATATGTAGGTATTTCCAGTTTCCCCAATGCTTTCCTATTACATGTAACTAGAATGAACATTCTTATACCTAAAATGCAGATGGATCTCTGATGTTTTCTCATAATTCCTGGCAGTAGGATTACTGGGTCAAAGAACTATCTTAAAAAAATTATTTTATTTATTTATTTTAAAAAATTGTGGTTAGAACAGATAACATGAGACCTACCCTCTTAACAAATTTTTAAGTGTACATACACTATAGTAAACTATAGGTACAGGTTGTACAGCAGATCTCTAGAACCTACTCATCTTGCATAACCGAAACTTTTTTTTTTTTTAAACTGCTGTGGAGATAGGCAATCTATGGGAGCATAACCAAAGCTTTACACTTGCTGGACAGCACCCACTATGTCCTTCTCCCTTCAGCCCCTCATCTGGCTTGTTTTTAGGTATTTGGTGTTTTGGTTTTTTTTTGTCCTCCAGACAGTTGTGTGAATTCCAGGTCAGCCAGCAATACACAAGAGTCCTAAGTTCTTCTCAGGTATCAGAGGGGACTTTTTGCCTAGCTCCAGGGACTTCACAGGCTTGACTCTTGGGATGCAGTGGCTTCTTTCTTTGAGGTGTCCTGAAAGCTTCATGGAGCCCAGCAGTGAAATCCCCCTGGTCAATAGCACCGTCCCTGGCTGTCTTCCCCCACAATAGCACCTGGAGCTCACCTCACCTGGGCCTAGTGATGGGGAAGAGAACACATTAGGTCCTTAGGAAGCAGATGCTGGTGGCATAACCCTGGGGTGGCCCCTGGTGAGGGAGAAGCTCTTGAAGGATGCACGCGTCTGCTTCATGGCAGGGAAAGGGCACAGTTAGGCTGATGGCCTGGAGTTCTGATGGCCAGTTTGGGACATTGTGGGGAGGGAAGGCTCCCTGAACAACAAATGCTCATTCCTTCATTCTTAGAATTGAGTAGCTTTGGAGCTGAAACTCGGCCTCTGTATATCGGTACTGAATTGAACCTCGGAGACAGAGTTTTGGGTGAAGTAGAAAAGAATAGCTTTATTGTTTTGCCAGGCAAAGGGGACCACAGGGGGCTTAATGCCCTCAAAACTGTGTGTCCCGACCTGGAGGGGGTAGTGAGGAGTTTGATAGTAATGGCTCAAAGAGGGCGTGATCAGCTCGTGGACATTCTTCTGATTGGTTGGTGGTGAGGTAAATGGGAGTCAGCATCACCAACCTTCTGGTTCCAAAGGGTCTGGGGTTTACAGGCTTGTGGGAAGTATGCGGTTAACTTCTTCCACCTGGTGAGGGTTTCAGTAGCTGCAAAACAGCTCAAAGATATTGTTATGTGTATCCCTCAAGGGGCAACCAGGACCCTGCCCCAAGGCTGCACTATTGTTTCTGGACTGCTCCTCCCTTGTCTCCACATCCCCTCCCTTCCCTGATTAGTAACTGTTTGAACCTGCCCTTTGGAACTCAGGGAAGGTCATGGAGGCTGAATGAAGCCTATTTCCTACAAGCAAGAAACAGGGGACACGGAAAGGCTTTTGTGCGCAGGAGCCCCACAGGATCCTGCTTGGGTTTAACTTTTTCCCTTCTAACATTTTTTCTCTGTAGTTGCTTCCAGATGCCCATTTGCAAATGGAATGGGTCTATGATGGAATTTTCATTTGTCTGTGGCAAACTGAGAAAGAAAAAAAAAGAACTGGGAGTGAATTTTTTTTTTTTTTTTTTTTTTTGTGGTACGCGGGCCTCTCGCTGTTGTGGCCTCTCCCGTTGCGGAGCACAGGCTCCGGATGCTCAGGCTCAGCGGCCATGGCTCACAGGCCCAGCCGCTCCGCGGCATGTGGGATCTTCCCGGACCGGGGCACGAACCCGAGTCCCCTGCATCGGCAGGCGGACTCCCAACCACTGCGCCACCAGGGAAGCCCATTTTCCTGTTGTTTTCAGCCATCAGGTTTGTGATAATTTTTTTTTTATAGCAGGAAACTAATATTCCTTCCACCAAGTCAAAGAGAGTGGCTAAGCCAGGGTGAGTTACTGGGCCTGGTTGTCCCAAAGGGGTCAGCATCTACTCTACTGCTTATTAATACAAATGCTGTATAACGAGTTTTGACTGGTCCAGCCTTGCTGGGAATCTTTCACCTAGGTCTGGACCTGCCCTTTGAGACCTGACTCCCACTCAGGGGCGGTGCTGGCTTTGTGGTGCTTAATTCCAACAGTGAGTGATCTGGAAGGGTACTCAGTGTCAGGTGTGAAATCCGCTGCAAACACAGGTGTGTGCAATAGCTATTTTATGTCTGAAACAAGTTGAACCTGCTGCAAGATTTCATGATTCTGGGTGGTGGGTAGTTCCATTTCATTCATCCCTGGGGCCCTCCCTTGTCCCTGGCGTGTGGGGAAATGCCCTGAGGTCTTGTGTACTGGGCGGTGGCTCGGACCTTGTGTCCACACACTCACAGCTGATACCTTCCTTCAAGTCTACAGGATCTTGAAGGGCTCTGCATCTTCCAGGCCAAGCTGGCCCCTGGGAGGCACACAGGGCACAGCCTCCCGAGGTGTGTCACAAGACATCCCCTTTGATTTCCTAGTACTTCCCAGCCCTGCAAGGGGCAGGGAGCACCCACAGACCACTTGATCCACTCAGCCCTGGAGGACATTTTCTGTTGCTTCCTTTTCTGAGTCTGTTTCTTAAACTCCCAAACTCACCTTTCTCTCTCCCTCTGAGTAACAATCCAGAGGAATCCCCCTGTTATCGACTGAATTGTGTCCCACCCTTAAATCCATAAGTTGAAGCCCTACTCCCCACCCCTCTCACATCAGTGACTGTATTTGGAGATAGGGCCTTTAAGAAGGTAATTAAGGTTGAATGAGGTCATTAGGGTGGGGGGTTAATGGCTTTATTATAAGAAGAGAAAGAGACACCAGGGATTTGTGGGCCCAGAGAAGAGGCCAAGTGAGGACACAGGGAGAAGGCAGCTGGTTGCAAGCCTGGAAGTGAGGTCTCATCAGAAACCAGCCCTGAGGGCACCCTGATCTCCGACTTCCAGCCTCCAGAACTGTGAGAAAATAAGTTTCAGTTGTTTAAGCCACCCAGTCTGTGGTGTTTTGTTATGGCAACCCTGGCAGACTAATGCACCACCTCAGTGAATTTAGGTTTTTCCAAAATAGAAGTCATTCTTCTGATGGCCTCCGAGCTCTGTTTGTCCTGAAACACCTCCCTGAGGAAGAGTCGATCCTGTGAGGTGATGTTCAGAGACAGGGAAGCACCTGCATCTTACCTATATGACACCTAAAGCACTCATACACAGCGAATTCATTTTCCTGCCATTTTAGCCCTGGTCCTGTTTGCAAGCACATGACTATCCTGGGCTGACTGCGTGCTGACCAATGTGCTCCTTTCAGGACACAAGTGCTCAGAGCCTCCAGCTCCCCATGGGGCTGTCCAAGTCCTGCTGTGACTGGGTAAGATAGGCACACATGAGGATCAAACCCTGAAGGCAAGGAGGGAGGAGGTATAGAATTTTTACATGTCAGTGTTTCCCAAAATACATTCCATAGGGTCATAGGTAGTAACTAAAGAAGTTCTGTGATATAAGATTAGGGAACCGTTGGGTTGAGTTAAACGTATTTTGTTTTTTCTTTTACATTAGATTTTCACAGAATCTTTTTTTAATTTTTAGTGGAGTATAGTTGATTTACAATGTTGTTAGTTTCAGGTGTACAGCAAAGTGAATTAGTTATACATATATCCACTCTTTTTTTTTTTTTTTAGATTCTTTTCCCATATAAGCCATTACAGAGTATTGAGTGAGTTCCCTGTGCTAAACAGCAGGTTCTGATAAGTTATCTATTTCATATATAGTAGTCACAGAATCTTTAATGTGCTGATATCCACTCTGAATCTCTAAAGGGGAATTCATAGACAGCATTTCCCAAACCTAGGGGACCACGTAGCTGTCTTTTCACTGAGCATCTTGTAGATTCAGTGTTTGGTGGACCCCATTTTGGCAACTGCTGATATTCAATGGAGAATTATGAAGTGTGAGACCAGGAAAAGATGCTTGGGATTAGCTAGTCTGAAGCCCTTGGATTTAAATTTGGGGAAATTGAGGCACAGGGAGGTGAAGGGACTTGCCAGCATCATCCACTTGTTACTGGAAGAGCCGGGGCTAAAACCCAGGTCTCCTGATTCCCAGCATGGCATTCTTTTTTTAAAATTAATTAATTAATTAATTGATTATTTTTGGCTGTCTTGGGTCTTTGTTGCTACACGTGGGCTTTCTTTAGTTGTGGCGAGCAGGGGCTACTCTTCGTTGCGGTGTGTGGGCTTCTCATTGAGGTGGCTTCTCTTGTTGCGGAGCACGAGTTCTAGGCGCGTGGGCTTCAGTAGTTGTGGCGCACGGGCTCAGTAGTTGTGGCTCGTGGGCTCTAGAGCGCAGGCTCAGTAGTTGTGGCGCAGGGACTTAGTTGCTCCGCGGCATGTGGGATCTTCTGGGACCAGGGCTCAAATTCGTGTCCCCTGCATTGGCAGGCAGATTCTTAACCTCTGCGCCACCAGGGAAGTCCCCAGTGTGGCACTCTTATTTCCACACCCCTGCTGCCTCCTGTGCTGATTAACATGGGAGGCACCCTGCTGGAAACTGCTGGCTCCAGGGAGACACAGGCAGGCATCCAGCCTTGACCTAACTCCTACTCAGGGGCAGTGCTGGCTTTGTGGTGCTTAATTCCAACCGTGCATGGTCTGGAAGTGTACTCACTGCATCTTGCCTAATTTTTTTTTTTTCTTTTTTTTTCTTTTTTTTTTTGTGGTACACGGGCCTCTCACTGTTGTGGCCTCTCCCGTTGCGGAGCACCGGCTCCGGACGTGCAGGCCCAGCGGCCATGGCTCATGGGCCCAGCCACTCCGCAGTATGTGGGATCTTCCCGGACCGGGGCACGAACCCGTGTCCCCTATATCGGCAGGTGGACTCTCAACCACTGCGCCGCCAGGGAAGCCCTGCCTAATTTTTTTTTAAAGGAAGAAATCATTTTGCATTTGACAAGTCAAATCCAAATCTATTTTATCCAGCACATTTCTGGTAAGATTGAAGGCCTCAGGGAAATTTAATCCCGTGTTTCTGATTCATCTTCATTTGAACTCATCTATTTTCATTCTCTACGTTGTTTCCCTGGCCCCAGCCCTCTGAGCTTTCTTCTAATCTCTCTTCCCTCAGGAACAAGGCATTCTATTTGGAGAGATGGAAAGATTCCCTACCCCCAAATGTCATGCCCCACCCCCGAAACCTGGACAATTTTAAGAACCTTTCAAAATGGAGACAGTACATCAGAGGGCTACAGAGAATCAAAAGTGTTTGGGTCAAGAGAATGGAAATGATTAATGGCCCCCCAAATCAGGCCTGGCAAGACAGGATGGTTCAGCCTAAAAGATGGTCAAGGGGTGATTTAACAATCTTAGCGGAAGAGCAATTAAAGTCTGGGTACCAGTTCCTCCAAAAACAGAAGAGGCAGGGAGGGCCTGAAGCTGCAGCTTGAAGGAATTCGGTTAGACAGATGGGAGGATTTCTTGACTGAGATGGTCTTTCACACATTAGAGTGGATATGGGGGATTTACAGAGAGGCCCACCTGGTACTGGAAAGATCACAGGCTTTGAAGGCTGATTCTATGTCTGGTCATGCAACTTGTGAGATATGCAAACCTGGGTAAGATGTTGACCTTGAGACCCTGTGTCTGTACCTGGAAAAGCAGAAGTGATATATCTACCTCACAGCATTGTCAGGAAATAGGATAATATATGCCACCACCTTGTTTTTTTCTTTTGAAGTGGAAAATAGTTTATTTTATTTTATTTATTTTTTATACAGCAGGTTCTTATTAGTTATCCATTTTATACATATTAGTGTATATATGTCAATCCCAATCTCCCAATTCATCACCCCCCACCCCACTCACCACTTTCCCCCCTTGGTGTCCATACATTTGTTCTCTACATCTGTGTCTGTATTTCTGCCCTGCAAACCGGTTCATCTGTACCATTTTTCTAGGTTCCACATATATGTGTTAATATACAATATTTGATTTTCTCTTTCTGACTTACTTCACTCTGTATGACAGTCTCTAGATCCATCCACGTCTCTACAAATGACCCAATTTTGTTCCTTTTTATGGCTGAGTAATATTCCAATGTATATATGTACCACATCTTCTTTATCCATTTGTCTGTCAATGGACATTTAGGTTGCTTCCATGTCCTGGCTATTGTAAATACTGCTGCAGTGAACATTGGGGTGCATGTGTCTTTTTGAATTATGGTTTTCTCTGGGTATATGCCCAGTAGTGGGATTGCTGGGTCATATGGTAATTCTATTTTTAGTTTTTTAAGGAACCTCCATACTGTTCTCCATAGTGGCTGTATCAGTTTACATTCCCACCAACAGTGCAAGAGGGTTCCCTTTCTCCACACCCTCTCCAGCATTTGTTGTTTGTAGATTTTCTGCTGATGCCCATTCTAACTGGTGTGAGGTGATACCTCATTGTAGTTTTGATTTGCATTTCTCTAATAATTAGTGATGTTGAGCAGCTTTTCATGTGCCTCTTGGCCATCTGTATATGTCTTCTTTGGAGAAATGTCTATTTAGGTCTTCTGCCCATTTTTGGATTGGGCTGTATGTTTTTTTAATATTGAGTTTATGCCACGTTCTTGGTCCATGTGAGGCAAATTTGTGGTGCTTAATATGATGATGGTCCTGATGATTGGAATGAGTGATCAGTGAGCATTTGTTCTCATTCCCCTACCCTTACAGTCTCACTGGGGGTGAAACCTTATGCTTATAAGTTATCCAATAACCAAGGAGAGGGCAATAGCTACCTGGGGTGCTTGAAAGAGCTTGCTTTCTTGGCATGGAAACTACTTTTGTCCCTCCTGAGGGAAGATAGGGTCTCACTGATACTGAGATTATTTCAAGGATCAAGGAGAGCCTGATATCTAGAAACATTTTTTCACATGGAATCATCACATGCACAGATTATTTGGGTAAATTCTTCCTGAATGGTGATGTGGGGCTGTAGTACAAAAAGAATTGAATACAGTTAAAATTAAGTTTTTCAGGTCAGGGAAGACCCTAGCTTTGGTGGAGGAAGTCATACTTAGCTGAGGGTCCCCCACTAGGAGATTTGAGGCACATCTGAGACATGCTGCATTGGTTTTTGTTTTGCATGATCACTTTGCTTTGAACGTTTCAGATTTGTTTTAGCAAATACCCAGAAATTTTCAGTGGGTGTCAGTGTGTGGAGTCTCTTCCTGCCAATACACAGCCCACCTGAAAAATGCTGTCCCAATTAGCTAGAGAGGGCAGTATAATGTAGGGGCCAAAGTGACTTGTAAGCAGTATAGACTTACAAGTATAGTATAGCAGTATAGACAAGTCAATTAGAGAAGGGTAAGATTAGGACAAGCTCCCTGAAGGAGTGGGACTTTGTCTAAATCTTACAGAGAGTGATAGTTCTTGGAGAAGCAGAGTTGATGGGTGAGAGGCCATTCAGTTGGGGCCTCCCTGACTCTGGGAGTCAGGTATGGCTTAGCTGGAATTACAAGGCTGCAATCAAAGTGTTGGCCAAGGCTGTGGTCTCATCTGCAGGCTTGATTATGGAAGGATCTACTTTCATTGTTATTAACGTGTTTGCTGGCAGAACTAAGTTCCTTGCAGCTGTTGGATTGAGGGCTTTAGTCTCTTGCTGGCATTAACAAGAAGCTACCCTCAGTTCCTTGCCACACGGGCCTCTCCTACATGGCAGCTTGCTTCATCAAAATGTGCACGCTGAAGGCAAAAGAGAGTCCAGCTGGATGAGCCAGTTTGTCTAATAAAAACAGCCTGTTTGGGACTTCCCTGGTGGCACGGTGGTTAAGAATCCTTCTGCCAATAAAGGGGACATGGGTTCGATCCCTGATCCAGGAAGATCCCACTTGCCACAGGGCAACTAAGCCCGTGCACCACAACTACTGAAGCCCACGTGCCTAGATCCTGTGCTCCGCAACAAGAGAAGCCACGGCAATGAGAAGTCCGCGCATTGCAACAAAGAGTAGCCCCCGCTCGGCACAACTAGAGAAAGCCTGTGTACAGCAACGAAGGCCCAATGCAGCCAAAAATAAATAAACAAACAAACGGTCATATATATATAAAAAGCCTGTTCCCATGGACTGGCTCATGATAGTAACTGTGGACCCCTTCATGGTGTCTGCAAACTCCCCGAGGTCCCCATAAGTACTCCTCAGGCCATGGGCCCCCATAAGCTGAGCTTCTACAACATGGTCCTGCCCGCAAGTCATAGTTGCTTGGCCCTTTTTTTTTTGAAAATTTGGAAATGAGACTGAGAGATTCTAATTCAGTCTAGGCTAGTCTCTTGAATAGAGGAGATACAAATTCAGGAGCTGTACTGTGGCTATAATCTGGCATTCCTGTGGTCCAAGAAGGAGAGGAAACTGTTCTTCAGGGTTAATAAAAAATAATAGACAAAATCAGACATTCAGAAAGGAAAAAAGTGTCCAGAGACCAAAGAGTCTCATCATCTTCATTCCCCTTCCAAAATCCAGCTACATCTCTGTGATTTCCATGAAAACAACCCACAGCCTTACAATAAGTTTCACGCTTTTATTTGATCTAGTTCAAGTCAGTTTCTATTAGGACAGAGTTCTAGCTAAAACTGCAATTAATTCCTTTTTTTAACCTGAATCTTTTCACAAGGGATTTCAGGCAACCATGAATAAAGAAAGGATGGTCAGGTGAATAGAGGGTAGACAGACTGATTTCTTCCTAAGAGGGCAGTCCCCAATGGGCAAAGCAGCTAAACCACCCATCCTCTTCCCCTAATCCATCTCTTCACTTCAGAATATATCAGCTGACCACCTACTTGGATTTGAGGTCTGTTTTAAGTGCAGGGATACAGCAGTGACCTAAGATCTGCCCTCTTAAAACTGTTTGTGTACACACATACACACATATGCACACACACACGTGCACAGGCATACATAAACACACACGTGTGCTTCCACGTGTACACACACAGGCACAAGGTGGCAGTAATCCAGACCCAGATGATGTTGGAAAAAGGAGAGCCAAGTTCAAATCCAAGATATGACTCAAAAGAAGAAACTGAAGAAGTTGACCCACTGAATATATTGAATGAAGAAACACAGATGAAAAGATTATTTTCATGTCTTTGTCCAGGAGAATGGAGGTGCCACTAAAAAAAAAAAAAAAAAGGCGAAGAGAGCTGGCTGCCAGGAGGATAAAAAAAGAATGAATCATATAAACAAGGAATATTGTGCCTAAGTGAAGAGAACTGAACAGAAAAGCCTAATGATGTAGTTGACATGGACAAACTTCTGACTGTATGGCCAGGAAATAAGCAGCACTGCAAGATATTTTCTACTTTAAGACTCACACAGAAGGCTGGCAGTTTGAAAGCTTAGAGGCTAAGCATGGTGGAAAGTGTTGCTGATAAAATTTTGGTCATAAGCCACTAATGGTCCCAGGGATTCAAGCCCTTGTGGAATCATCATGGCATCAAAATGAATGACAATGGATCAAGTGAGGTTGCTCCAGCTTCTAAAAAATTCTCTTCAGCATTTGCTGAACAGAAAAGGTTTCTTGCCTCGACAGATCTTCACTGGAGTTGAAACCAGCCTATTTTGGTGAAGGATGCCTGACAGAATTTATTTCAGCAAGGACTTCATGGATAAGCCCATGTTGGAATAACCTGCTCTCATTGGTATATGTCAGGACTGAAAGCTTACATCTCTTTTACTCCTTCCATCTTTAAGACAAATGGGCTGAAGAAGCAGGCTCTTGGAATCTAATATGTTTATAAGAAGAGCCTCTGTATCTAGATTTATACTAGTATTGTCTGGTAGCTGGCTTTCAAAAATGGCCCCCAGTGGTTACCCTTGTGCAATCTCCTCCCCTTGAGTGTGGTCTGGACCTAGTTACTTGTTTTTTGTTTTTTTTTTAAAGGAAAGCCAACGTTGGGGGAAGATGTGGAATCTTTTTTTTTTTTTTAATTTATTTTTATTTTTGGCTGTGTTGGGTCTTCGTTTCTGTGCAAGGGCCTTCTCTAGTTGCGGCAAGTGGGGGCCACTCTTCATCGCGGTGCGCGGGCCTCTCACTATCGCGGCCTCTCTTGTGTGCACAGGCTCCAGACGCTCAGGCTCAGTAGTTGTGGCTCACGGGCTTGGTTGCTCCTTGGCATGTGGGATCTTCCCAGGCCATGGCTCGAACCTGTGTCCCCTGCATTGGCAGGAAGATTCTCAACCACTGCACCACCAGGGAAGCCCTAGTTACTTGTTGATAACAAAGAGATTATGGCAAAAGTGATGGGGTGTCACTTTAATGATTAGGTTACAAAAGACTGAGCCAGGCCATGAGAACAGGCTTTTTTTATTTTTTAATAAATTTGTTTGTTTATTTATTTATTTTTGGCTGCATTGGGTCTTCGTTGCTGTGTGCAGGCTTTCTCTAGTTGTGCCGACCAGGGGCTACTCTTCGTTGCAGTGCGCGGACTTCTCATTGCTGTGGCTTCTCTTGTTGTGGAGCACAGGCTCTAGGCATGCGGGCTTCAGTAGTTGTGGCGCACAGACTTAGTTGCCCTGTGGCATGTAGGATCTTCCTGGATCAGGGATCGAACCTGTGTCCCCTTCATTGGCAGATGGATTCTTAACCACTGTACCACCAGGGAAGTCCCGAAAAGACTGTTTTTATCAGCCAAACTCTACTGAGCTTTCCCCCTTAGAACCTTCTATCTGGACTCACTCCATTTTGGTCAAGGATTTCACAAGAGTATCCCCAAAAGGGAAAATGTTTGTAGGACTAATGAAATTCCAAGGATATGGGACTATATGGGAAAGTGTGGGAAAATTTACACATGAGCTTTGGCATTAATGGTAACTTTTTTTTTTTTTAAAGAAGATGTTGGGGGTAGGTGTTTATTAATTAATTAATTTATTTTTGCTGTGTTGCATCTTCTTTTCTGTGCGAGGGCTTTCTCTAGTTGTGGCAAGCGGGGGCCACTCTTCATCGCAGTGCACGGGCCTCTCACTATGGCGGCCTCTCTTGTTGCGGAGCACAGGCTCCAGATGCACAGGCTCAGTAGTTGTGGCTCACGGGCCTAGTCGCTCCTTGGCATGTGGGATCCTCCCAGACCAGGGCTCGAACCCGTGTCCCCTGCATTAGCAGGCAGGCTCTCAACCACTGTGCCACCAGGGAAGCCCGATGGTAACTTTAATTAAGGACACAGCTCTCCACATTTTAAATTATTCTCCCTCCAACTAGGGTTGACATACCTAGCTGTTTTGTGAGGTTATGTATGTCGTATGCAATATTTAGGACATACTTGTACAAAAGAGTATTCACTGTTTGAAATTATTATTTAACTGGATATCCACTATTTTATCTGGCAATCCTAATCCCAACACCCTTAATTATACTTGGAGAGGAAGGTTTGAGTAAATTGAAATTGATTAATCATATTTTTGAGCTTCTGGTGTTTTAGCATCTCTCAATAAATGAGTGTGTGGGGCTATTAAGTTATAAATCATTTATTACTGTGGGTGCATATTCCTGGAAGGCTGGGCTGGAGACAATGCAAAAAAAGGGTATATCCGTGGGGTAAATATTAGAACCTGGGCTAAACATTTTGGTGTTCCGTTGTCTACCCTAAAAACTAAACAAACCAACATTCAGAAACCCCACTCAGTTGTATCTGTATTTTTTACCATTAGATATTTATTCCTTTGGCTTAAAGTTTCCTGCCTGCATCCTGAAAAGATGAATATCTACTTAGAGAGAATAGCTACAAGTCTCATCAGGCATTTCATACCTTATCAGAGTCTTTCAATGAATAAGTAATATAGTTCCAGGTGCTTTCTCTTCCACCTACAACCAGTCAAAATTAATTACTCTCCCTTCTACATTCTTTTAGGTTCATTTATTCATTCTACAAAACTTGATTGAGTACCTACTATTTACTTACTATTTATTGAGTATCAGGTATTTTGCTAGACACTGGGTAGAGAGTGATGCCCAAGACATCCCTGCCCTCACCTATCAGAGTTCTCAGCACTGTACATGAGTACCTATAGGCCAGGGGCTCCTCAAAGTGGGGACCATGATTTACTCACCTCTGCAAACTTGGCTTCTAGCATAGCATCATGCAGTGGTCAGATTGATGGTTGGTGCTTGAAGAGTTCAAGAGGGAGAAGTTCCAGAAAGTGAGGCTAAATGGGCTGAAGATACTGAGGCCCCATTCATGATTTGCTGATAGGCTGACCCTTTCTAGAGGGTTGGCTGCCAGTCAATCTCTAATCTCCGTGCATAGTCCCTCTGAATGTTCCAGGGTGACGTGGGATTTTCTTGCTCACAGGTGTACTGGTGCTGGGCACAACAATGCGGGGAGGGGCATGGAAATGAAGGTAAGTCTCCAGGGAGGAAAAGCCATTACATTTAATGCAAGGCTTGGACTACTCTTTCCCCTAGCCCAGCAGCTGTCTCAGAAATTGGCAACTCAGACCTGGCTTGGAGTGGCATTTTGCCAAGTATTACATTTGATATACTATAGGAAAACGCAGTTCACTTTTTCTGAAGGTGTTCATGGCTGCTCTGATTTCTGGGGAGAGTTCTCTACACTCATGACAGTTTGAGTCCTTCCCTCTGACTGCTCCCTCCTCCATCAAAGCGTTATAAACTTCCAGAGCTAGAGGGAACCTTGGACATCAGAAAGGCGACCCCTTTTATTTAGCTGATCAGGGTGAAGTTACCTGCCTGAGGCTGCTGAGGCAATTAATCTTTTGATTCCCAGTCTACTACTTCATCGTCTCCATAGATGATTTATAAATTTTAAAATTATTTTTTGCGAAAGAGTCTTTTTTTCAAATCAATCATCTGAGGGATACGTATATATATGTGCATATACATACACACATACACATACACATGCGTGCACACACATACAGATAAGGATGGAGTGACTGATTAAAGTAAGGGTAATGGCCAGCTCTACCATTCTGATTTTCCTTTAGTCTCCTTTGGAGCACATCCAAAGACCATGGGGTGTTGCGGAGGGGGGCCCACTTGGATAAACACTACACTATCCGACATTGCATTCTAACTCTGACCCTGAAAGTTCTTTTTCCACAAGAAATCTAATAGATTTCTGGCCATAGTCATTCTAGAATGTGAGAGTATGCTAGGCTCGCTTCGTTTTGTCTCTGAAGCAACTCAGAAATCTGGTGCGGGGGAGAAATTACAGACAGCCAGGAAGATGCCTAATATGGTTTGGGAACCAAGAGGATGATGGGAAAAACTGTCATCCCCCAGCCTAGTTGAAGGATGAAGATAACTTGATCAATGTCTCTGCACCCACCCACTGCTTTCCAGCAGGAACACAATCTAGTTTCCTTCCTCCGTGTTTCGTGTTTTTACAATCAGATTTATGGTAGATAGAATCATCAAGTGCATTTTAACATACCAAGATTTCCCCCCAAAGGTAAATACCAAATAAAACTATTTCTACCACTTGTTAGTGATTAGGAAGATGGAGGAAGACACAAGACACCTGCAATGATAAAAGCTTTGAGAGCATCTTTCCCGTGAGTGAGTACAGGACACAGAACTATGTTATTGGATGATTACATCTCTGGACAGACTCCTTTATCATTCATAGACTGAGGCAGAAATCTCTTCTTGGCAATTCCCTAGTTCCTGTCTAACCTAACAAAGATGGTGTCTCCCCTTGACTTCAGACATTCAAGTTTTTAGTCTTTTCAAAAGCAAATTGCTAATAGATGATTATCAGTATAACAGAATCGGAGACAGGGAGTAAGATGCTCTTCAGAGACATTATGTATACCCTCCCAGGCTCCAAGCTTTTGCTATCAAGCTAACAGATGGGCCCATCTTGCTTTTCAATCTTCCCCTGGGTTGGTATCTGAAGGATTTTTCTGATTATAAAAGATATTTACACCTTTAAAGGGAACATCCTTTTAGCTAAAATGCAAAGACCACTGGGGCATAAGCGTAGCAAAGCTCTTCAGTCCGAGATAAAGAGCTATCAGTGCCATCCAAGGCTTTTTTTTTTTTTTTTCCATCCAAGGCATTTTTGCATTTAGATTTTCTTTTTGTCCCTGAGGTTATTCTCAGATGATGGCAAGAATTTTCAGGCAATTGCTTTTAAAAATAAAAACAATTTTAATTTAATTCACCTTTTAAATACACACACCCTCAACCCTAAAGCAAGAGGGGTTGCATAGCACCAGAGATTACCTACCCTCTCATTCCTGCCCAAGATCTATGCTCTACAGTGTCCTTGTATCTGGATTTAAGGGCAGTTTTCTGCTAACATATGATACTTATTTGCAGTTCTAACCTCATGACCAAACAAAGCAAAGCTATTTCTGCAAATGTTCCTGGAATTACAGGTGAGTTTTAAATTTTATTTTCTGAATGACAAAAAAGAGAATATTTTACTGCAACCAAAGAAGCTCTAGTAGCAGCAAATTCTACTCTAGCATCATTAGGACTTGTGAGCAATGAATAATTCAATAGTCACATCCTGAAGATCAGTTCATTCAATTGCAAGTGTTTGGTAGCTGTGTTCCTTGTCCTTGCTATAACCCTGCAACCTTTGTCCGTCTCCTTGACTCGTGCTGGGAGGCTCAGTTCTGCTCAACCCACTGTGGGCTGTCCACACACACCTTTAGGACTTGGCATTTCTGCTGGAACAGATCACTAGTATGGGTAGGACCTCTGGATGTACCGAGTTGCTCAGGGAGGACCTTGTGATCTCTTGTCCATATGTTCTGGCTAAGCAGCTACACTCTCTGAGAGTTGCTAAGGTCTGTTACCTTCCTTATGTGACCACGGACATGACTGGCCACGCTCTGACCCTCCACAAACTTCTGCGCTGGCGGCAGCCTGTCTCCAAACTCCTTATATTGTGGCAGAAGAAAGTCCGGTGCTTAGTGCAGCCTTCTGTGGCTGAGTTTCATTTTCCCTACATCCTTTCTGAAGTGGCTGCCTTTTCTCCATCCTCATTTTCATCATGCACCCAGTGGTTGGGTGTGGGAAGTCTTTGCTGCTTGTGCAGAAATAAAGGTTAAATAGTAGGCTTGGGAATGCTTCCCTTAGAGAGGCCTGCTGACAAGGTTGACCCTTGGCTGGTGCCTGAGAACTTGGATTTGGGGAGGTTCCCATCATTCCCTAACTGATTCTCTCACTGTGCCTAAACTGTTTGTACAAATGATGTAGTTTATGCTGCACACTTGTGTAGGGGAGCAAAACTTGCCACACCAAAATATCTCTTTGGCATTCAGATTATTTCGAGCTGAAAACAAACAAGGCCCAAAAGACTCAGGAAGAAACTGACCTTCCCCCTAACTGCCTAAAAGAATTTAGATAGAAGCTGTATTCTGCGGAAGAGGCCCATCTGCAAAGAATGTGGGCTAAATGTGCTGGGGGAAACTCAGCAGGGCCTACAGATCAGAGCCCACTCTGTGTCCCATTGTCTCTGCATGACTCAGCAAATATTTATTTACCAAACATTTGTTTTCCATCACGGTGTGAATTGCCTTCCTCTCCCTTTGAAGTCCCAAACCACTACCCCCCAACAACCTCTTTTGTGTTTAGCTGAAAACGGTAGTTAAGGTGAGGGCTCTGGCCATGTTGGTGAGTTACTCAGCTTTTCTGGGTCTCTATCATGTACACATATTATGAAACTTTTGTTTGATTTTCTCCTGTTAATCTGTTTCATATCTAATTTAACTCTTAGACCAGCCAGAAGAACCTAGAAGGAGAGAGGACAATTTCTTCCTCCCCTACACTTGTTTTCCTTCTGGGAGTCTAGAATTTTGGTATGTGGTGGCAGAGGATACCAACATGAGCAGTCACCAATAAAACCCTTGGGTGCTAAGTCTCTAAAGAGCTTCCCTGGAAGCCAACACTTCATACTTGTTGTCACAATTGGATCCAGAGGAATTGAGCACATCCTGTGTGACGCCCCTGGGAGGGCACTCGCGGAAGCTTGCTCCTAGTTTCCTCTGGAATTCACCCCACAGGCTTTTTCCCTTCACTCATGTTGCTTTGTTTCTTATAATAAATTTCACTGTAATAAATTCTAGCTGTGAGTACAACTATATGCTGAATCCTATGAGTCATTCTAGTGAATGATCAAAACCTGGGGGTGGTCTCGGGGATCCCACCTCCCTGACATACTGCTCCTCAGCTTGGGGCTCTAGACTCTCCAGCTGGGCATCCACCCAGGGCCTGCAGTTTTTCTAACAGTTGTAGAAGTACGAGGTCTCACTGTGGCCAGTGTGGCAACAGCATCGCCCTCACTACACTTCTTTTTTTTATTGAGGTGTGATTTACATTAGTGAGATGTTCAGATCCCCTTGTTTACCTTTTGTGATGAATTTCTGCAAAACCCACCAGCTCCTCCTGGGCAGGAGTTGATGATGCCAGTGTTCTAAAGTGAAATCCTGTGGTTGTAGCTGGAGCTGCAGTTTGTAGCTGGAGCTGTAGTGTGAGTACATTTGCAGTCGGTTGGATGAGAGCCCTGGTGATGGTTCATTTTACGTGTCAATTTGACTGGGCCTTGGGCTGCCCAGATATTTGGTTAGACATTCTGGGTGTATCCTTGAGGGTGTTTGAGGGTATTTCTGGGTGAGATCAGCATTTGAATTGGTAGACTGAGTAAAGCAGATTGGCCTCCCTGATGTGGGTGGGCTTCATCCTATCAGTTGAGGGTCTGAATGGAACAAAAGGCTCCCCCTGACTGCTTGACTGCCTTGAGCCAGGACATCAGTCTTATCTCACCTTTAGACGTGAACTGAAACACCGGCTCTTCCTGCTTCCTGAGCCTGCTCCTCTTTGGACCGGAATTGACGCCAATGGCTTTCCTGGGTCTGCAGTATACCCACTCACTCTGCGGATCTTGGGGCTTTTCAATCTCTACAATCATGTGAAGAAATTCCTTGCAATAAGTCTCATCTATCTATCTGTCTTCTATTAGTTATTTTCTCTGGAGAACCCTAATATGGTCCCCAAGCTAAAGCTTCTTGCACCAGGTGTTGAGAGGAACAAGCCTGCAGGAGGTGTGATCACTGTCTTTGCAAGGTTCAGAGGGAATCTGTCCACAGAAGCATGAGGGCCTCCAAAGTTAAATCTGTTCATGACTCCAAATTCTCACCCACAGCTGTTGTTCCCACTCCAGACCCCAGAATACAGATCAATTTCTTACAAGTAAGCTGAGCGTTTTTTCTTTTCTTTTTTTTTACTCTGCCTCTATCTTCTTCCTTAAAGCTTGTTTCTCTTCTATTTTATTTCCTCTCTTTGGATTCATATCTATATTTATGAGTTTCAGCTTGGCTGCCGTTCCCAAGTGTCTTTATGCCCAAGATTGTGATTCCTGGTTCTTACTATTTCCCATTATTACTTTCCTCTTCTTTCAACAAGAACCCATAGCCCCTTTGCTGTAGCTGTGGTCCACCCTTATTTATTTTCCACAACTGTTGGCACAAAGCTCCAGTTATCTTTGGCACAGACACATTAGGAGACAATTTGCGCATGAGTGTGGTACAATGTGCAATGTGTTCTAAAGAAAAACACTGGAAGTGGGAAATTTACACAGTGATATGGAAATAGGGGTCCAGTTCACACGTTATACCACCCTCTGGGAAAGCTCATGCCTGCCTTTCTCTGCTTCTCCCTTAATCTTGTTGGGGAGGAAGAAATTTTCTCTACCCTTCTATGTTCTTCTGGCTGGTCTAAGAGTCAAACTGACATGAGACAGATTAACAGAAGAAAATCAAACAAAAGTTTAATAACATGTCTATATGGGAGAGACCCAGGAAAACTGAACAAGTCTCGCAAAGGGCCGAAGACCTTACCTTAAATACGATCTTCAGCGAAAGACTGAAGAGGATGTTGGGGGTAGTGGTTTGGGACTTCATAGGGGAGGAAGGCAGTTTACATAAAGATGGGAAAGCAAACGTTTGGTATACAAATGTTTGCTGGGCCGCGCAGAGGCAGTGGGACACAGAGAGGAATTTTAACAGAGTTTGCTAGGTTCCTCCCTGTCTACACACCTAGTTCATGCTATAATTATCTGTGGTGATGGCTCCCTTCCTGGAATAGGGCCTCTATCTACAGTCTTTTAGGCAGTTGGGGGAAGGTCACAGATTCTTTCTGAGTCTTTTGGGCCTTGATTGTTTTCAGCTTGAAGTAATCCACATGCCAAAGATATATTTTGGGGTGGCAGGTTTTGCTCCCATACAGTATTCTCCCTATGTTTTCCCTTCCAGACCTTTGGTTACACTTTATTACCCTTGTTCTCAAACTACAGGGTGATCTGGGTTTTTAACAAGACCCTGGGTGATTGTGAAGTGCCTGGTATGAGGGCCACGCTATCTGATCTCCCTGCCTCCCCGTCTTTTTATAATCAAATCTAGCCAGTGGACTTGGCATGAGAAAGCAGGGAAGGGTCATGGTAGCATCTAAACCTTGAATTGTGGGAAATCAGGGCAGTTTCTCTGGGTTTCTTTTGGTTTTGAGAATCAGGTGAATAATGATGATAGTATTCCTGGGGGTTTAGATGGATTCATTCATGCATTTCAACTGTTACCTACTGAGAACCAGGACTGAAGCAAAGAATTAGAAGGCCTTGTCTCTGAGACGATGACTGGGTTAGAGAGAAAGGCAATGTGAACCCTAATGTAATCCCACTCCAGGACATGAGGCATGAAACAAACAGACACCAAAAGGAGTTAAGCAACATATAAAGGCTCTCTGTTAACATGACTAGAAGAGAAAACATATGAAGCTCATAAAAAATGAAATAGGAATCCCAGGAAGAGAACATTATGAACTGCCTTGTAGCAAGAGAGTAAGGATTGAGAGAAGCCGGTGTTTTCAAGGCTGCTGATCTGAGGTGGAATTTATCATTTATTTATTTATTTATTTAAGAGAGAGGTATCACACTGTCTCTGGCATAAAAATGAATGAGTCACAAATGTCATGTACACAGGGCATATTGTGGCTACCCTCTGTGGCATTTGCTTTGTCAAGAATTCCACTACTGAAAATCCTTGGCATAAAAAATTGTATTACTTTGTGAAGACTTTAAACAGTTGGCTCAAGAAAAAAAAAGAATGTAGCCAAGAGAAAGTTTTTATTACAACAATGACTCTTGATGCTTCCTGGAATGATCAAGAGAGAGAAGAGAAAGGGACTTCAAGGGTCCACTATTCAACTTTCCAGGCCCGAGTTTGCAAAGCTTTCACGCCATAGTGATCTCGCCATCAGAAGTAGGAGATGAGCCACAAATTCAATCCACAGCTTTTCTGGCATGTGAACCATAAGCCAGAAATGTGAGATGCAAATTTTCAATTTTCTGGTAGACACATTAAAGAAAGGAAAAGGAAAGGAGCAGGAGAAATTAATTAAAAATGTGTTTTATCTGACCCAAATATATAAAAAATATTATAATTTCAATATACAATCCAAGTAAAAATTCTTAATGAGATAGTTTTTTTTTTTCTTTTTAACTCAGGTTTTGAACTCCTGTGTAGCTTTCTATACTTACAGCACATCTCAATTCAGACTTGCAACATTTCAATAGCCACATGTGGCTGGTGGTTAATGTGTTAGCACAATTCTACAGCCTATTTGCTCCTTCTTAGTTTCTTTGGTGCACAATGCGATGCTGCCACGATTCACTATTCAATCAACCATGGTCCCAATTTGTATGGTAAATGGAGATGTGACATATACATTTCTGCTTTTTGTATGAATATAGAACTCCCTATTTAAATAGTTGAACATGACCATCAATGGTATTGCTAGAATATTTTAATGTTGTTCCAATACATAATTTAGAACAAGAGTAGTACAAATGCAAACACCTTTCAACAAATATTTAACCATTATCTGTTAGTACCCCCTATGCACCAACATTGTTCCAGGAACCAGGTATGGAGCAACGAAAAAAACAGGCATAGCCACTGCCCACATGGAGACCATGTTCTTGATAGGGGGAGGTAGGGAATAAGTAAACAAACAAACATATTGTGTGTCACATGACAAGTGCTCAGAGAAAAATAGAGCAAGTCACATAAATGAGACTTTTAAATTTAAATTTTCACATTATCCAGTAGTGATCCAAAGTCTTTCCTCTTTTTCCTCTGAGAACCTTATAGAGAGATACTTATTCCCACTTTTCATTTCTTTACTTCAGTGACCAACTACCCCTCACCCCCAAATCTAGAGCTCATAGAATTAAAGATACTGTGTTTTTTCTTTCTGCTACAGCCATTCACATGTCCAGAGAATTATCCAGCTGGCTTTCTGAAGTTCAAGGAAAAATGCTTGATTTCAGTCATATTCTCTGCTCATTGGTGAAAACAGGAAATAAAAATGAATTATGAGGGCATTAGTTTGCATGAAGCCACCGACATTCTATATCTAAATCATGAAAATTGTTTGCTGTTACCAATTTTTTCCTTTCCGAGGTAACTTTTCTCCTATTACTACTTTTTTTAAAATTTTAATTTTAATTATTTATTGAAGTATAGTTGATGTACAATATTGTATAAGTTACAGGTGTACAATATAGTGATTCACATTTTTTAAAGATTATCCTCCATTTACAGTTATTGTAAAATGTTGGTTATATCCCTTGTGTTACATAATATATCCTTGTAACTTATTTTTTTAAAAACAGTTTTATTGGAGTATAGTTGATTTACAATGTTGTGTTAGTTTCAGGTGTACAGCAAAGTGAATTAGTTATACATATACATACATCCACTCTTTTTTTTTTTAAGATTCTTTTCCCATGTAGACCATTACAGAATACTGAGTTGAGTTCCCTGTACTATACAGCAGGTTATTATTAGTTATCTAGTTTATATATAGTAGTGTGTATATGTCAGTCCCAATCTCCCATTTTATCCTTCCCCCACCCTTATCCCATGGTAACCATAAGTTTGTTTTCTACATGAATCTACTTCTGTTTTGTAAATAAGTTCATTTGTACCCCCCCTTTTTTTTAAGATTCCACGTATAAGTGATATCTTATGATATTTGTCTTTCTGTGTCTGACTTACTTCACTCAGTATGATAATCTCTAGGTCCATCCACATTGCTGCAAATGGCATTATTTTGTTCTTTTTTATTGCTGAGTAATACTTTGTTGTATATATGTACCACATCTTCTTTATCCATTCCTCTGTTGATGGACATTTAGGTTGCTTCCATGACCTGGCTATTGTGAATTGTGCTGCAGTGAACATTGGGGTGAATATATCTTTTTGAATGTATAATATTGATTCAATTTGTTAAGCTTTTGTTAATTGACTGAAACACAACTCAAGCTATCTATTTTTAAGGGGCATTTATTGGCTTTCACAACTGTCAAGTCTAGAGTACAAGGCTTCAGGCATACCTTGATCCAGGTGCTCAAATGAGATCACTGGGAATTCATGTTTCTCTACCTCTCAGCCCTGATTTTTACTGTTATTGCTTCACCCAGGCAGGGACTTTCCATGTGATGGTGATATAGTTTACAGCCTACCAGCTTAGCAACCCATGTGAAAATACCTTTTACCCAATGGATTCAGTAAGGATTTCAGGTGGCTCTCAGTGTTTGAATTATATGCCTAACCATGGGGGATTCAGTGTTATGATTGGTCTATTTTGGATCACATGTTCACCTCCAGAGCTGTGATAGAATTAATCCTATAATTAACACATGATCTGAAAATGGAGGAGAGATACTCTTATCAGAAGAAAGCAGAATGGTAGCCGGGAGGGAAAAAAGTGTTTATTCCATGGACTAGCTATGACAGGTAGCATGATGTGCTCCTAGCCAAAGGACCGAGGTCTGGGTACTCTGTATTCTGTAAATTACTAAGGGACTACCTTGTTTTCTTAAATGTCAGTGTCCTCACTTGTGGAATGGGATAATATCCCTTACTCTATTTAATTTACATGGTTGTGGGGAGAATAACTTTTGTTCAAAGATGCATAAGAGATTTGCATATGTTAAAGTACAGTACAATTATTTTATAATCCACAGTCACTGATTCCTTTATCAACCAATTGCAATTCAAGGGACTAGAGAAAATGCTTCTTGTTCAAACACTTTGAGTTATAGAAATTATAGTGATAGAGGAACTAATTTTTAAAACATTTAAAATAGAATTTAGTAGAGTTTTAAACACGGGATATAAAGTAGCTCCAGTACAGTAAGAAACAGAAGGAAATTGAAGGAAGATTTTTCCAGAATCTTCCTCCAACTTCTCCCCCTTAATTTCCCTTTCTGTTTAGGAGCAGTTATTTGCCTGTCCTCTCCTTTGGGTTCAGTGTTGCTTAATTCCTGCCTTGGAAGGAAGTACATAAGTAGATAACCCCACAGGAGAAACAGATGCTGTTAGTATCTAGCTTGGTTGGTGGTATCCTACATCTTTCACATTAGTCTGGGTCTTCTAAGAAGCAGAAACCAAGATGGGATTAAATGTCCAAGGATTTCATTAGGGGAAAGAACTGGGAGAAAAAAATGGGGAGGGAGGCAAGAGAGTCTGGGAGAACTGTCAGACTGGGGCACAAATCTGATTCCTAATGCAGAAGAGAGGGAAGGGAGGCTTACTGGAAGCATCATAGACTGATGGGTACTCAGAGGTGAGCTCAGCAAGGCTATCTCCAGGAGTGGGTGGCCATAGTATTCCTGCCACACACAATTGTTGGTTGGGAGCAGTGGTGGAGAAATTTGGTGGATTTCATTAGCAGGGGCCCTCGATGAATTATGTTCCCTATAGTTGAAGATGTGTGAGGTACATTTGCATGACAAACACATCTTTTGTTCATTTTTTCCCACTTGTTTTTCAGTAGGTTTATATTGTGTACCTAATACGGTCAGGCACCATGATGGATACAGGAGATATAGTAATAAATGTGACCGAAAAGGTCCCTGACTGTGTGAAGCTTACATTCTAGTGGTCTAATGATCAACTTTCCATTGGACTCTTCTGGGTTTTATGTTTGTCTCTCATAACCATATAAATTACCTATTCTCACCTCTGTGTACTCCTTACATATATTCTCTCTGGCTTCATTGCTAAACCCAGTTTCAGATAGTCTGGTCTTAGGGATCAGACTATAACTAGGGAGATCACAAGTTTGGCTATTCCCAAGGATTAAGGTCCAGAGTTAGGCCAGAGGAGGATCAAAGCCCTCCATCCATCTGTAGGCCCTGCCTAGAAAGTCCTTGTTAGCAGGGTTATCTCAGTACATTTGGAAAGAATTGAAATGTCTTACCCTAGCATAAAAAGTCCTATTTTGATTATGCCTCTTCTTTTCTCCCTGATCTTGTTTCCCTCCCTCATCAAGCTGCAGCTACACAGGCTTTGTTTCTGTTCTTTGAACATACCAACCACATTCTTCCCCAGGGTGTTTTATCTGCATGGAACTGCTCTTAGTTTGTCTGACAGATTCTTATATCCAGACCCCATCTCAAATATTACTTTCTCAGAGAGGCCCTTCCTGACTCTCCAATCTAAAGTAGCCACTTTTTCATCTACCATGTCAACTTATTCTAATTCTCTGCATAGCCTTTATCAGAATTGGGTATGTATTTTTCCTTTCTGTGTCTTCATGTCTTTGTCTACAACTAGAATGTAAGTTCCATTAAGGCAGAACTATTATTTATCTTGCTGACCACAGTGCTTCTAATCTAGAGCCTAGAACAATTCTATTACAGAAGAAAACCAATAATTCCTTATTGGATGAGTGCAGGGAAATGGGTAGATGAGAGTTTAACAGGTTCAGGACCATGGAAAGCTCCTACCAAGTGTTACCTTACCAAACTTTCCTGAAAAGGATCGAATTCTTGACTGTCATCAGAGGTCAGAGACCATCTGAGAAGCTGAGACCTTTAGGTACCCTGATTGCATGAGATGGTTCAGACATAGCAGCTGTCAGATTTTTTTTTTTTCCCCATTCTTGAGTCTGTCTCGTTAGTTTTTGTTTGCAGTATCAAGTCTGGCTAGTCTCCCATATGTATACGTATAGCTGATTCACTTTGTTATATAGCAGAAATGAACACACCATTGTAAAGTAATTATACTCTAATAAAGAGGTTAAAAAAAAAAAACACTGATCCACCAGAGGGTAGACAGCAGAAGCAAGAAGAATTACAATCCTGCAGCCTGTGGAACAAAAACCACAGTCAAAGAAAGATAGACAAGTTGAAAAGGCAGAGGGCTATGTACCAGATGAAGGAACAAGATAAAACCCCAGAAAAACAACTAAATGAAGTGGAGATAGGCAAGCTTCCAGAAAAAGAATTCAGAATAATGATAGTGAAGATGATCCAGGACCTCAGAAAAAGAATGGAGGCAAAGATTGAGAAGATGCAAGAAAAGTTTAGCAAAGACCTAGAAGAATTAAACACCTAGAAGAATTAAAGAACAAACAAACAGAGATGAACAATACAATAACAGAAATGAAAAATACATTAGAAGGAATCAATACCAGAATAACTGAGGCAGAAGAACGGATAAGTGACCTGGAAGACAGAATGGAAGAATTCACTGCTGCAGAACAGAATAAAGAAAAAAGAATGAAAAGAAATGAAGATAGCCTAAGAGACCTCTGGGATAATATTAAACATAACAACATTCGCACTATAGGGATCCAAGAAGGAGAAGACAGAGAGAAAGGACCCGAGAAAATATTTGAAGAAATTATAGTTGAAAACTTCCCTAACATGGGAAAGGAAATAGCCACCCAAGTCCAGGAAACACAGAGAGTCCTAGACAGGATAAACCCAAGGAGAAACATGCTGGGACACATAGTAATCAAATTGACAAAAATTAAAGACAAAGAAAAATTATGGAAAGCAACAAGGGAAAAATGACAAATAACATACAAGGAACTCCCATAAGGTTAACAGCTGATTTCTCAGCAGAAACTCTACAAGCCAGAAGGGAGTGGCATGATATACTTAAAGTGATGAAAGGGAAGAACCTAGAAACAAGATTACTCTACCCGGCAAAGATCTCATTCAGATTTGATGGAGAAATCAAAAGCTTTACAGACAAGCAAAAGCTAAGAGAATTCAGCACCAAACCAGCTCTGCAACAAATGCTAAAGGAACTTCTCTAAGTGGGAAACACAAGAGAAGAAAAGGACCTACAAAAACAAACCCAAAACAATTAAGGAAATGGAAATAGGGACATACATATCGATAATTACCTTAAATGTGAATGGATTAAATGCTCCAACCAAAAGACACAGGCTCACTGAATGGATACAAAAACAAGACCGATCTATATGCTGTCTACAAGAGACCCATTTCAGACCTAGGGACACATACAGACTGAGAGTGAGGGGATGGAAAAAGATATTCCATGCAAATGGAAATCAAAAGAAAGCTGGAGTAGCAATTCTCTTATCGGATAAAATAGACTTTAAAATAAAGAATGTTACAAGAGACAAGGAAGGACACTACATAATGATCAAGGGGTCAATCCAAGAAGAAGATATAACAATTATAAATATATATGCACCCAACATAGGAACACCTCAATACATAAGGCAGCTGCTAACAGCTATAAAATAGGAAATCGACAGTAACACAACAATAGTAGGGGACTTTGACACCTCACTTACACCAATGGACAGATCATCAAATGGAAAATTAATAAGGAAGCACAAGCTTTAAATGACGCAATAGACCAGATAGATTTAATTGATATTTGTAGGACATTCCATCCAAACACAGCAGATTACACTTTCTTCTCAAGTGCACATGGCACATTCTCCAGGATAGATTACATCTTGGGTCACAAATGAAGCCTCCATAAATTTAAGAAAATTGAAATCATATCAAGCATCTTTTCTGATCACAACACTATGAGATTAGAAATCAATTACAGGGAAAAAAACATAAAAAACACAAACATATGTAGGCTAAACAATATGTTACTAAATAACCAAGAGATCACTGGAGAAATCAAAGACGAAATCAAAAAATATATAGAGACAAATTACAACGAAAACACAACAGTCCAAAACCTATGGGATGCAGCAAAAGCAGTTCTAAGAGGGAAGTTTATAGCAATAGTAGCCTACCTGAAGAAACAAGAAACATCTCAAATAAAAAATCTAACCTTACACCTAAAGGAACTAGAGAAAGAAGAACAAACAAAACCCAAAGTTAGCAGAAGGAAAGAAATCATAAAGATCAGAGCAGAAAGAAATGAAATAGAAACAAAAAAACAATAACAAAGATCAATAAAACTAAAAGCTGGTTCTTTGAGAAGATAAACAAAATTGATAAACACTTGCCAGACTCATCAAGAAAAATAGAGACAGGACTCAAATCAATAAACTTAGAAATGAAAAAGGAGAAGTTACAACAGACACCGCAGAAATACAAAGCACCCTAAGAGACTACTACAAGCAACTTTATGCCAATAAAATGGACAATCTGGAAGAAATGGACAAATTCTTAGAAAGGTATAAACTTCCAAGAGTGAACCAGGAGGAAGTAGAAAATATTAACAGACCAATCACAAGTAATGAAATTGAAACTGTGATTAAAAATCTTCCAAAAAACAAAAGTCCAGGACCAGATGGCTTCACAGGTGAATTCTATCAAATATTTAGAGAAGAGCTAACACCCATCCTTCTCAAACTCTTCGAAAAATTTGCAGAGGAAGGAACACTCCCAAACTCATTCTATGAGGCCACCATCACCCTGATACCAAAACCAGACAAAGATACTAAAAAACAAGGAAATTGCAGAGCAATATCACTGATGAATATAGATGCAAAAATCCTCAACAAAATCCTAGCAAACAGAATACAACAGCACATTAAAAGGATCATACAGCATGATCAAGTGGGATTTATCCCAGGGATGCAAGGATTCTTCAATATATGCAAATCAATCGGTGTGACACACCATATTAACAAATTGAGAAATAAAAGCCACATGGTCATCTCAATAGATGCAGAAAAATCTTTTGACAAAATTCAACACCCATTTATGATAAAAACTCTCCAGAAAGTGGGCATAGAGGGAATCTACCTCAACATAATAAAGGCCATATATGACAAACCTGCAGCAAACATCATTCTCAATGGTGAAGAGCTGGAAGCATTTCCTCTACCATCAGGAACAAGACAAGGATGCCCAATCTCACCACTATTATTCAACATAGTTTTGGAAGTCCTAGCCATGGCAATCATAGAAGAAAAAGAAATAAAAGGAATACAAATTGGAAAAGAAGAAGTAAAATTGTCACTGTTTGCAGATGACATGATACTATACATAGAGAATCCTGAAGATGCCACCAGAAAACTACTAGAGCTAATCAATGAATTTGGTAAAGTTGCAGGATACAAAATTAATGCACAGAAATCTCTTGCATTCCTATACACAAATGATAGAAAATCTGAAAGAGAAATTATGGAAATACTCTCATTTACCACTGCAACAAAAAGAATAAAATACGTAGGAATAACCTTACCTAGGGAGACAAAAGACCCGTATGCAGAAAACTATAAGAGACTGCTGAAAGAAATTAAAGATGATACAAATAGATGCCAAGATATACCATGTTCTTGGATGGGAAAAATCAATACTGTGAAAATGACTATACTACCCAAAGCAATCTACAGCTTCAATGCAATCCCTATCAAATTACCAATGGCATATTTTACAGAGCTAGAGCAGAAAAATCTTAAAATTTGTATGGAGACACAAAAGACCCCATATAGCCAAAGCAGTCTTGAGGGAAAAAAACAGAGCTGGAGGAATTAGACTCCCTGACTCCAGACTATACTACAAAGCTACGGTAATCAAGACAATATGGTACTGGCACAAAAACAGAAATATAGATCAATGGAACAGGATTGAAAGCCCAGAGATAAACCCATGCACTTATGGTCAACTAATCTATGACAAAGGAGGCAAGGATATACAATGGAGAAAAGACAGTCTCTTCAATAAGTGGTGCTGGGAAAACTGGACAGCTACATGCAGAAGAATGAAATTAGAACACTCCCTAACACCATACACAAAAATAAACTCAAAATGGATTAGAGACTTAAATGTAAGACTGGACACTATAAAACTCTTAGAGGAAAACATAGGAAGAACATTCTTTGACATATATCACAGCAAGATCTTTTTTGATCCACCTTCTAGAATAATGGAAATAAAAACAAATAAATGGGACCTAATGAAACTAGGAAACCATAAACAAGACGAAAAGACAACCCTCAGAATGGGAGAAAATATTTGCAAACGAATCAACGGACAAAGGATTAATCTCCAAAATATATAAACAGCTCATGCAGCTCAATATTAAAGAAACAAAGAACCCAATCCAAAACCGGGCAGAATACCTAAATAGACATTTCTCCAAAGAAGACATACACATGGCCAAGAAGCACATGAAAAGCTGCTCAACATCACTAATTATTAGAGAAATGCAAATCAAAACTACAATGAGGTATCACCTCACACCAGTTAGAATGGGCACCATCAGAAAATCTACAAACAACAAATGCTGGAGAAGGTGTAGAGAAAAGGGAACCCTCTTGCACTATTGGTGGGAATGTAAATTGATACAGCCACTATGCAGAACAGTATTGAGTTTCCTTAAAAAACTAAAAATAGAATTACCATATGACCCAGCAGTCCCATTACTGGGCATATACCCAGAGAAAACCATAATTCAGAGAGTCATGTGCCACAGTGTTCATTGCAGCATTATTTACAATAGCCAGGTCATGGAAGCAACCTAAATGCCCATTGACAGATGAATGGATAAATAAGATGTGGTACATATATACAATCAAATATTACTCAGCTATAAAAAGGAACGAAACTAGGTCATTTGTAGAGATGTGGATGGATCTAGATAGGGACTGTCATACAGAGTGAAGTAAGTCAGAAAGAGAAAAACAAATATCGTATATTAATGCATATATGTGGAACCTAGAAAAATGGTACAGATGAACCAGTTTGCAGGGCAGAAATAGAGACACAGATGTAGAGAACAAATGTATAGACACCAGTGGGGGAAAGTGGCGGAAGGGGGCGGTGGTGGTGTAATGAATTGGGAGGTTGGGATTGACATATATACGCTAATATATATAAAATGGATAACTAATAAGAAGCTGCTGTATAAAAAAGTGAATTAATAAAAAAAGTCTGGCTAAGTCTCTTAGGAAGACTACCTTAATCCAATTTTTCTTCTCTATGTCTTATGCAGGGGGTGCCTTTCTTTTCCTTAAGGCAGCTGCTAGTTATTGAGTGCCTCCTCTGTTCCAGGAATTGTGCTTGTTTTGGGGAATTCAGAATTAAATAAACAGGGCCTTTACACTTGAGGGGTTTGCTGTCCAGTCAAGAAAGCATGTTTTAAAAGAAAAATGAAAGAACGGGCTATGAGGATAGAGAGTATAAAATGCCTAAGTCATGATTTCTCAGTAGAGAAACATTTGATCTGTGTTTTAAAGAGCTGACAGGAGTTTAGAAATAAGAACATACAGAAAGGGCATTCTAGAGAGAAAAACATATAAGAGGCAGGAAAGTACGTGGTGAATTCAGGAACAGAGTGTTGTGGTGTGTGGTGGTGAGAAGCATCAGGAAATGAAGCTGTGGTGGTTGGATGAGGCCCGATTACAAAAGGTCTAAATGTCATACAAATAATTTTGGAATTTTTTTCCTGAAATAGTGGATAGGCTTAGAAAGTGTTTTGAGGAGGGGAGAGAGAATTTCAGACGGTGCTTTGAGAATATCACTGTGTTGTAAAGGTTGAAGGAGATATGGACTAAAAATGGCTTTTTTTTTTTAACATAAAGAGTGAAGTACTATGTATAATATTTTTTAAGGGCTTTTGAAACAAAACTGCTCTCCTATGGTAAGGGGTAGTTGCTGTCAATCTCATTGTTGTAAGTAAAACCCTGACTAGGGGCTGTGTAGTGGAAATGTCTATTTGGATCAATTCAATTAAAAAAAGCAACTTTTTTTTTTTACCCAAATGATGCAAGTTTGTAATAGAAAAAATATACAGATGAGTAATAAGAAAAATAAATTACCCCTAAACCCATCACTCAGAGATAACTGTAGATGAATTGTGTGTGTGTGTGTGTACGTGTGTGTATAGGGGAGCTATTCGCCATATATGCCTTATACATATCCTGTACATATGCTTTTTTGCTTTATGATAGATCATGGACATAATTCTACATCATATCAATAATTATATATCTCCCTAATTATTTTAATGGTTACCTATACTTCTATTGGGTTGAGGTACCCCAAAGTCTTGAACCAATTTCCTCTTGTAAGATTTATTCCATATTTTGTAGGGGAGACCTAGTGGAAAATGAGGGAAAGGTCCCTGATCTGTAAACTTTGGACAAGGGGAAATTTTGAAGGTTTTCAAGGAGAGGATTAACATGAATAGATACCAGCTTGGCACAAAATTTCAAACCCTGTGAAGCTTTTCGAATAGCTTGTAGCCTGTTAGGCTTGAGATAGGGCTGGAGGGTGACCCTTGGGGTTTTCTCTGGATTCAGGGAACTCACATGTCTTAGTTGTTCTTATCTGTCCGCTGCCGCGGCAAGAACTTGGCGCCTGAATCTGAGCAGCTCTGACTCTGGCAAGAAAGACTGGAGGCCAGGAGTGCTGCTGGGCCCTGGGTTTCCAAACTTCTACTGTGAGCTTTAAGACCAGAAGCCATCAAACTTTCTGGATCAGTTCCCTTCTCAGTAAAATATTGTTACATTTACTTTAAAATTACATTCAAACTCTACTGTACTAGATATTTGGTACATTATAAGACATACAACAAATAGAAAATTTTAAAGTATAAGTGGAAATAAAATATTTAAAAATAAAAAAATCCATTTTTCTCTCAGTTAAATATTATAATTCATACAGCATGTAAAATAGTTGTGTATTATTAATATTTTAGGGAGATCAATGTGGTTGAATATGCTTCACTAGGCTTTTTAAAAAAAATTGTTTTAAGACTTTGATATTTATGAATTCTTGTCCAAGTTCAGTTTATTTTGATACTTCATTTTTACTGACTATCAAAATCACAAAGATACTGCTCGGAGATATGTTGATCCACATAGAAGAAGGGTATAATTGGATGCAGTTTGTAAATCATGAAGTTCATTTTAAAATTCTATCCACCCCTTTATGTAAAGGTTTTGGTTGAAATTCAGCCAGTAAATGTCTATCTCCTTAGATGTCAGTTAGTTGGTTTATTTTTAAAGCTGGGTTAAAACCACTGAAATTCTTCATTTGAAAGACTTCCAAACAGGTTACGAAGTAGAGTTTTTATATAGGACACCATTTTAGAATAGGCAGTGGGGAAACATTTCCAGCATCTGTTTCCAAAATGATCTCTCCATAGCAAAAATTGTTGTTACTACTGAAGCCTGCGCACCTGGAGCTCGTGCTCCACCACAAGAGAGCCCACCGCAGAGCAAAGCCTGCGCACTGCGGCGAAGAGTGGCCCCCACTTGCTGCAACTAGAGAAAGCCCGTGCACAGCAATGAAGACTCAACGCAGCCAAAAATATATAAATAAATTTATTTTTAAAAAAAGTTGTTTTTTAAAGCAGACTTGGAAATTTCTAATTTTTTAAGTAAAAAAATGAGTAGCTTAACTTTAATTTCAACAGCTCTTATTTTCCCATAAGATAATCAGCTAATCTTAGTTGGGCACTCAAGATTTTCATGATTACTTCGTACCTCATTAGAAAGTCATATAAATATTCCATTATTTAGCAGTCTTATTTCTTTTATAAATTAACAACCTTAGTGACATTCTGGAGCATGCAAATTTAAATACACTGAAATACTCTAAAACCATGTAAGCAAGAAGGGGTCCACTTTTGACTCCTCTGGGCCGTGTAACTCCATCCTTCTTTCTGGATCCGTCACATACTTTGGATAATAAGTGACCTCCTGACCTCAGACAGAGGGAACTAGTGCCAGCCTGCACATTACGTAGTAGCAAAGCTTGATTTCCTTCTCAATTTCAACATAAAAATGAATATAAGAAGAGGTTCTGATTTGTTTTCTTCCTGTACTCCAAGCCTGCATGCTCCTTGAGGTTCATGGACACTGTGAAGTACCTTCTCTTCTCCAGGACACTGTTTCCCATGTTTAAATGAGGGAAATGGACAAGATAACGTGTTTGAGGTTTTTCTACTTGGACACTCTAGGATTCTTTCAATTTTTCAACATAATGGGATTCAACTAGCAGAAACCTGTGGTGTTGGGATGCTGGATGGATGTTTTGATGACAGAGGTGGGTGTAGGAGAAGTACCATTCAATGAAGATGGGCTGTGATTGGCAGTCCCAGGTGGAAGAGGGTGGTGGAGGTGGCAGTAGAGATGTGGCAATGAGGAAAGAATGGTCCTGGAGGCACTGTTCTTGCTTTTGACATTGGATAAGCTATTTTTGACTTCCTGGACCTCAGTGACCTCATGGTAAAATGGAGTGGGGAAAGGGACTAGGTTATCTTTCAGATCTCTTTGAGCCATAAAGGACCCCAAGTTTGTGGGGTCCTTGGGGGAATAGAGAATACTGCAGAGCTGGCGTCCTCACCCTGGAGTCCAGGGGCTCCTTTCCAGGGCTGGCAAAGGTGACCTTGGTCAGGACTGTAGCTTCTGGCGTCTGGGGGACCTTTCCATAATGGCACATTATGCAGTGACCGGGAGGGCAGCCTCTGGGCTCAGAATGCCCCAGCTCTGCCACTTACTCCCTGTGTGACTTTGGGTAAGTTTTTGAGTCTATCCGCCTCTCATTTGCATCAGTTGTAAAATAGTAGTAATAATAGGACTTTCCTCCTAGGTTGCTGAGAGGATTAGAGCTAAATGAAATAATACAGAGTAGACAGTTTAACACAGTGCCCGACATATGGTGCATCTTTAATAAACATCTGTAATTGTTCTGTAGTTCTTATTTGCTTCCCTACTTTTACCTGGAGGGAACCAGCAGACTTCTTTGGTCAAACCCAAATTCAGCCCTACCAAACAAAACAATAAAAATGAATGAAATTTGCAGAAATAGAAAAGTCTTTCTTCCCAGGGGGTCTGTTCTGAAACCCCCTGAGAGATCAACCCTTCCAGCTTTTTATGCTGGTCCTTAAATATGCCTTCTTCCTTCATCCCTGCAAATACCACCTCCTTGCACCGAATAAATCTCAATGCCAAGTACAACAAAGTCTTTTCTTTCTTTTTCTTTCTTTTTTTTTAAGAACAGCTTGAAGCTTGTTTGAAGCAGAACTATTACTCTCTTAGAGCTTAGAATTTGCTAGTGTAAATCTCTTCCACAGCCAGGTGCGTGAGCCCAAAAAGATAAGGGTGTTAAGAGGTGTATTTCCATGTTGGAAATATGCTCAGATTAATTTGAAGGTACTCATTAATAGGATAGTATTTCTCCACTCTTGGGCATGTTATTATTGCTCAGCTCACCAACTTGATATCTTAAAATCAAACTCTTGATTAAAAAATGGGAGAGGGGGGCTTCCCTGGTGGCGCAGTGGTTGAGAATCTGCCTGCCAATGCAGGGCACACGGGTTCGAGCCCTGGTCTGGGAAGATCCCACATGCCGCGGAGCACCTGGGCCCGTGAGCCACAACTACTGAGCCTGCGCATCTGGAGCTTGTGCTCTGCAACAAGAGAGGCCGCAACAGTGAGAGGCCCGCGCACCGCGATGAACAGTGGCCCCCGCTCACCGCAACTAGAGAAAGCTCTCGCACAGAAACGAAGCCCCAACACAGCCAAATAAATAAATAGCGTTCCCTTAAAAAAAAAAAAAAGGTCAAGGGCATTAAATATTTCTACTTCTAAATCACTCCCCAGTAAATAAACTATGAAATACTTTTGGACGCCTTTTTGGAAGATGAAAGGTTTTCTGAGAAAGAGGACAGGAGTAGAGGACTTGAAGCCAGAGGTTGCTTCTGCAGCGAGTGCAGTCAGGTTGCCGTAGCTCCTGAGATGGAGTAGGTGAGTGAGGTCACCAGCCTGGGGGAGCTGGCAATTTCAGAAAAGTACCCAATTGCTCTCTGAAAGGATGTCAGTATAGCCCTTCATGAATAAGTTTTGATTGATCTATTTGATATTCTGTGTTTCCACCTGGCACCAGGGCATCCTCAGGAGTCTATGGCACTGTGCCCTAAAAGCATGTGAGGTCGTAGAATAGACATGGCATGTTCTATAGTAGTGTTTGGTCTCGGAACGCCCCCTCCTCCTTTAAAGATTAAAATTAACAGGGATATAATTTGGAAGCTGTTTTGCAAATGTGGAGGTTGGGAACACAGGCCTTGTATTTAGGCAAAACTGCACCAAATCCTGGCTCTGGCACTTGTGAGCTTGAGCAAGTGACTTAACCTCTCTGAATCTCAATTTCACCATGTGTGGAATGGAGGTATTAATACCTACTTCATAGGATGACAATGGAGACTAAATGAAATGAAGTCTAGCTCTTAGCACAATGCCTGTACATGTAAGGGCTCAATAAGTGGTGACGATGATAGGCTCTTGGTAAGGGCAGTGTTAATCTGGTTGCAAGCAACAGCAATCAACTCAGTCTAACTCAGATAAAGGAAGGTTTATTGAAGAATATAGCAGGCAATCTCAAGGCAACCAAAGATGGGAAACATAATCCATCTGGTTTTGCAGGGGCTGACCTGGTAAAGCCTCCTTCATTATGCTTTTGTTTATATCTTCATTCTATTCGTCTGCTGAAAGTATGTATTAGTTAATTCACCTCTGACATTTGGGATACTTTGTTGGAAAAATTTGAGAAAATTTGACTGAAAGTACTCCTCATACTTTGGATATAAAAGAAGAGAAATGATGAACTGTCAGAGCAGAAGAACCTCAGGTCTCATTTAGTCCATGGATGGCCTCAACCTAGCAGGGGGGTTGCCTCTCACGCTTCTTATGCCCATGGCAGACATCACCAATCGATCTTGACAGGCTTTTATACTGAGTTCAGAGTTGGCCTCATAATCCTTCTTAGCATTGCACTTCCAGACAGCCATTAGCAAATGAGTGGAGGAAGCTCATGATATAAAACTGATCTTCCATTCTTTATACAGCCACTTTGTTATAGATGAATAATAGAAGTTCAGGGAGAAAAAGTGACTAGTTCAAGTCCAACTCCAGCTCTGTCTATAGGCCTCTGTTCCCCTACTGGGTAAATTGAAGCAGTCGGACAACAGAGATCATCCATGACTGAATATACTCTTACTCCATTTGGGGTGGTCACCTGTGTGAGTAAGGCATGCCCCTTTCATGCCTTGTCACTGTAGTATCCCTCAGATCTTGGGCCCAGGGCCTGCAGATCATGACTGCAGGGGCACCCATCACTTTCCCTGGAGATGTGCAACGTGGCAGCCTCTGATCCCTGGAACTTAGTAGGTGCTCAGTAAATATTTCTAAAATGACTGAATATGATTTGAGCAGAGATTTAGCAGGATCCAATGAGAATCATTCCACCATCATAATGTTCCGTCTTCAGGTCTTGAAAGCCCTTATTAGGCTCTTCTTTTAAAATGCAAACCATCTCAGGATTGTTTGCATTTTAAGCTCAAAGTAAATAGCATCTTTTGATTGAAAGAAGGCATGGGACTCACCTCACGTGTTATGTGAAGGATTAGATGAGCTAATACTTATAACACAGGTAGCATAGCGTGTGCCCTGGCCCATTGTAAGTGGTCAGTACATGGTAGTTATTAGCATTATTACAGGTGGCACTGCCTAGTCATTACCATTTCTTTCATCCTTGAGGACTCCTTTTCAGCCCGGAAGCTCACGTTTTGACATTTTTTTTTATGCTGAACAAACTGTCTGAATTAAGCAGCATTTAATTCTTTAATTCATTTTTAGCTATCAAGGCCCATATGTGACTGCTAACCAACTTCTGGCTAGCAGAAGGGAACAGTGTTGACACACCAGGTTGTATCATGTCAGCCAAAAACAGGAGAAATTTGTTTTTTGGTTATATCTAGTGTGGCTTTATTACAGGTAAGTGTGCAGCTTGCATCAAGTTTTTAGAATTATTGTCTCTAAACAGTGACTACCAGTGATGACCTCTAGGCCATGACCCTGATCTAGCCCTACATCTGTGTTTCATAGATGGGAAAACAGAGACCCAAAGAAGAAAAAGAAACTTCTAATTGTGCCTTCATGGAGACCCAGACACTCACTTAATGGCCAAATCTCACTTTGGTTCATACATATGACTACTCGGAAGAGGGGGGTATGTGGTTATCTATTGCCACATAACAAACCTCCCCGAAGTCCAATGGCTTAAAACAACCATTTATCATCTTTCACGTTTCTTCGGGTTGAATGGGCTCAGCTGGGTGGGTCTTGCTTGGGGCTGCTCATGCTCAGATGGCAGCTGAGGCTGCAGGCATCTGAAAGCTGGAGTGGGCTGGATATCCAAGATGGCTCTCTCATATGTTGGCGGGTAGGGCTGGTTGTCAACTAGAGTGCCCGCCCTTGGTCTCTGCAGGTGGCTTGGGTGTCTCACAGCATGGCGGCTGGGTCCTGAGAGGGAGCATCTCAAGAGGGAGTGTTTCAAGAGGAAGGAAGCAGAAGCCGCCAGGCCAGCTAAGGGCTGAGCCCACTTCACTTTCACCATATTCTACTGGTCCATGCGGTCACAGGCCCACGAAGATTCACGGAGATCAAGAAGATTCCACTTCTTGACGATGGGGTGGCAAAGTCACATTGCTGAGAGCCTGTGGGATGGGAGATGCTGCAGTTATCTTTGAAAAGGAGTCAAAATTTCTGCCACGGCATCTTTTTTTTTTCCCTCCCTCCCAAGGATTTGCAAACATCTGTGGTCCCCGCTGAGGGAAGTAAATGAAATTGTGGCCTTGTCTTCCCAGCTCTGCCAGTTCTCGGGGCAGGAGGGAGACACAACGTAATCTCAGTTGAAAGAATCAAAAGGGTTAAAAACTCTCCACTGCCTGGCAAAGCAGGAATATTAAATATTTTTTAAAATATACCATACTGGAGCAACCATGTGCATACTAATAAGAATAAAATTATTTTTAAACTTGTTTTTGGGAAACGTTCATAATAAATCATCCTGTTCTTGAATTATTAAAAACAATGTTGAGTAAAGAATTGCTTAATTTAGTAAATAATTTTAAAGCAAGCCATTATTTTCTGCAAACTTGAATTTGCTGAAAGCACTCCAAGAATTTTATTACCAGCATGACTGCCTAATGTAATTGTGTAATTAGTAATACACCTGACACTGTTGGAGAGATTTAGTTTTACTTAGGGTGAGAACAAAACGCAGTACTTTATTCTTTTTTAAGGCTACATGAAGGACACTGCCCTGTTTTGCTGATTGAAGTTTTGTTTTGTTTCGTTTTTAAATGACATTGTATGGCTGAAGTCACAGAGTGAGAACCAACATTTATTGATATTGGATCTGTGGATAGAATATGTGCTTTGAAATTGGAGTGATCTAGGTTTGAATCCTGGTGCTGCCTCTTGAAACATATGTTTTTCTTGAGTAAGTTACGTAACCAAAGTCTCAAGATCTTTATTTATAAAATAGGAATAAGAATGTTTATTTCATAAGGTTGCTTTGACTCTTAAATGGGATAATGTTCACAGAAGGCCTGAGATTTTACATAGAAGATTTTACGTAGATGGGACAATAGGTTAGGTTCCTTTGTCTTCCCACCTGATTCTGTGTGAGCACATGATTTTGTGTGTAGTTGGCTTGGATGGTGAGTTTAAGATCCATCTTAGGGGTGCTTCCTGGATGTAGGCTGGGAATGGTGAATGGGCTAGGTTGTTAATTTGTCACATAAGTACACCCAGGAAAGTGTTTGTTCAAGGAATCAACAACCTGTGTGCTTAGAACGGCTTGAATTAGAAGTTTATTATAAACTACTTCTTACACTGACAAATTTTTCTTGTACTATTTGGTTTGGAGGGACAAATGTTGATTTAGGGAGAGGAGTTAGTTAGGAAACTATTGCTGTAAGCTGAGGGGATAGTGACTTCAGCATGACTGATGAGGTTCTGTTTTGTCAGAATCTTGGATTATAATCCCAGTGTGGTAGGCAGAGTTCTAAAGTGACCCTCACTCTTTTATTTATTATTATTTTTTAAAAAATATCTTTATTGGAGTATAATTGCTTTACAATGGTGTGTTAGTCTCTGCTTTACAACAAAATGAATCAGCTATATATATACATATGTTCCGATATCTCTTCCCTCTTGCGTCTCCCTCCCTCCCACCCTCCCTATCCCACCCCTCCAGGCGGTCACAAAGCACCGAGCTGATCTCCCTGGGCTATGCGGCTGCTTCCCACTAGCTATCTACCTTACATTTGTTAGTGTATATATGTCCATGCCTCTCTCTCGCTTTGTCACAGCTTTCTTCCTGTGAGTATGGGTGAAACTTGTGAAGGTGATAAGCTATCACTCTCATGACTATGCTTTGTTACATGGCGAAAGGGATTTTGCAGATGTAATTAAGGTTACTAATTAGTTGAATTTGAGTTAATAAAAAGATGGGCCTCATTTAACCATATGAATCCTTTAAATCTGGGTATAGAGATTAGATATGGAGGAAGTAAGAGATTCAAAGCCTGAGGAAGATTAGATTATCCATTGCTGGCTTCAGGGATGGAGAAGGCCACGTGGCAAGGACGAGAGACTGCCTCTAGAAACTGAGGGTAACCCCTGGACAATGGCCAGAAAGAAATGGGGACCACAGTCCTATAACTTCAAGGAACTGAATTCTGCCTACTGCCATGTGAGCTTGAAAGAGGACCCCAGGCTATAGAAAGGATGGCAGCCAAGCCCAGCCCAGACAACTCCTTAATCTCAATCTAATGGAATCTTGAGCACAGAGTTCAGCCATGGCGTGCTTAGACGTTTTACCTACAGAATCTGTGAGAGAATACACTTGTTGTTTTAAGCCACTAAGTTTGTGGTAATTTGTTATGCAGCAAATATGCCCAGCCTTTCTCATTGTGAGATCTGAACCTGAGTTATTTCCTTTCTATGGTTGTCATTTTTCTTGCCTTTAAGTAAGAGAATTTTCTAGTCTAGAACACTGGTACACATATTAATTGTGCGTCAAAATCACTTAGATGCAGCTTAAAATGTAGATCTCAGACCTTTTTCATGATCTCCTGAATCACATGATCTGGGAGTAAGGCTCAGGGCTGCATCGTTAACAGGTTTCCCCAGGTGATTTTGATGTTCCTGGTTCTGGAACACACTGGGCAGGAAATCGGTCTTTACCTTGGAATAGTGGTCTCTATGGTCTCCTCTAGCACTGACAGGTAAAAGTGACAAGGAGGTCCTCTTTTCTTTTGTTACAGTAAGAGTAACAGAAGACCCAGGGCTCACTAGCTGCAAGGCAGTGCACGGGGGCTCTACTTACTTGCTCTCATTTATGCCTTGAAATTACCCGTAAGGTGGGCCCAATTATTGGCCACATTTCACTGCAGCTTGAGGAGGCAGAGCCAAGGTTACAGAGTACAAAAGGGGTAGAACTGGAATTTGAACCCTGGTCTCTATCTTTCCCAGTTAGGGTCTTAACCACTGAGCATATTGTCTGCTGTGAAACAAAGTCTATTCATCTCTGTGTCTTCAGCACCAAAACACTCTCTGGCACGTGGCAGACGAATAAGAAACATATCTTGGTGATCAAATTCTCCTCCGGGTCCCCCAGCTCCCCACCCGGTGCAGGGCAGTTTTTGTGACAATGGAGAGAGAGGAGAAGAAAGCTCTTCTGTGTCGTGGTAAGTTTCTTTGACCTCTCCCCCCATTTCTGATGCTTTTCGCCTCATTTGCTTTTTATTCAAAGGCCAAAACTGCTGAGGCTCGCCCCACACCAAGGCTCTGCTTCCTATAGTTCCGTGAGTGGGTCTTAGCTGAGCATGGCACGCAGTACTCAGGTGAGGAGACGGAGACATTCAGAGCCAGGCCCAAGGCTGGGATTGAGTACATGTGTGGTTCAGGTGCCTGACTCACCACAGCTGCCCCTTCACGTGGGCGGAGCTAACAGCAGCCACTCCCACAGCACGGGACCCCGCTCGCCTGGCGGAAGCTAACGAGTCATGGGCAAGACACGGCGGAGTGGAAGCTGGAAATGGGGAGACTGACCTGGTGGCCCTTGGAGCTGAGTTCCCATAATGACAGCACTCTGGTAAGAAGGGCCACCCGAGCCCCCGCCTTTCTTTCTTTTTTTTTCCTTTTTTTGCGGTACGCGGGCCTCTCACTGTTGCGGCCTCTCCCGTTGCGGAGCACAGGCTCCGGACGCGCAGGCCCAGCGGCCATGACTCACGGGCCCAGTCGCTCCGCGGCACGTGGGATCCTCCCGGACCGGGGCACGAACCCGTGTCTCCTGCATCGGCAGGCGGACCCTCAACCCCTGCGCCATCAGGGAAGCCCCCCAGGGAAGCAGCCCCCCGCCCCCGCCGCCTTTCTTGATACTCCGATATCTTTTCACTAAGTTTCCTTTATGTTTTAAGATGCCAAAGTCAGATTCTGTTGTAGGTAATCAAAAGAACCTCTGCTAGTGAAGGAGGAGAGACTTTCAGAGCTGGAAGGGGCCTGGAATGTCGTCTGCCTCACCGTGTGACCTGGCTGAACCTGGCAGGGCCTTCTCTGCCCTAAGAGGATCCTTCATGCCCGCAGACTATAGTCTCACTTATGCCCTTCCCCAGCATCTGTGACAACCACCCTCTCCCCTACCCCTCCCAAATGACTCAACTTTTGAGCTACCTTACAGCCCCCATCTCCGCTAGGCCAAAGGCTTAAAAACGTTGTGCCATAAATAATTAAAATATCTTTCCTCTTCTACTCCACCCTTTTTTCTCTACCTTTAACTTTCCCTGGTTATAATACAAGTGTATTCTTTTTTTTTTTTTTTTGCGGTACGCGGGCCTCTCACTGCTGTGGCCTCTCCCATTGTGGAGCACAGGCTCCGGACGCGCAGGCTCAGCAGCCATGGCTCATGGGCCCAGCCGCTCCGCGGCATGTGGGATCTTCCCGGACTGGGGAACGAACCCATGTCCCGTGCATCGGCAGGCGGACTCTCAACCACTGCGCCACCAGGGAAGCCCACAAGTGTATTCTTAAATCTATTTTCATTATGAATTGTTGCAAACTCCAACTTTGTGGCATCATTATAATAGCTAACATTTTTGTGCTAACACTTAGAAGCCAGGATTACTAATATGTGTTAAGTGCTTCATGAAGTTAGACTTGTTTAATTTAATCTTCTCAAAAAGTTCATTGAGGTGTAGTTATTATTACTCCCGATTTCACAGATGAAGAAATTGAGGGTTTGAAAAGTACTAAATGAATGAGGTTATGTTTCAGAGCTGTCTGCTGAAATAGTGACAGCAGGATCAAATTGTGAAGCATCTCTATTTTTCCCTTCTGTCATCATCTGTGCTATTTATTTTGCATATTTAAAAAAAAAAACAGGGCTTCCTTGGTGGCACAGTGGTTAAGAACCTGCCTGCTAATGCAGGGGACACGGGTTCAAGCCCTGGTCTGGGAAGATCCCACATGCCACGGAGCAACTAAGCCCACGCACCACAACTACTGAGCCTGCACTGTAGAGCCCACGAGCCACAACTACTGAGCCCACATGCCCCAACTACTGAGCCCGTGCGCCTAGAGCCCGTGCTCCGCAACAAGAGAAGCCAGCACAACGAGAAACGCACACACTACAAGGAAGAGTAGCCTCCGCAACTAGAGAAAGCCCACGTGCAGCAATGAAGACCCAACGCAGCCAAAAATAAAAACAAACAAACAAAAAGTGCTGAGAGGTTCAGGGTAATGTGGTTGCCACAAGAAATTTGGACACAAAGGGAGGGACTCTATCTCCTTCTGTCGGAGAATCAGGGAAGGCTGTCTTGAGAAGTGGCACCTGGGAGGTGTGGTAGATTGTTACCTGTTTTTCTAGAATCTTAAAATTCTCTATCAAGAGGTAGAGTGTATGTCCCCTCCCCTTGAACATAAATGGGTCTTTGTGACTGCTAGACAAATAGAATACAGAGCAAATGATGGTCTGTGACTTCTAAGGCTGAGTCATAAAAATGCCGTCCTATCATATGCTCTTTTTTTAAAAAGAAATGCTCATGCAGTCTTTTAAAAAAATTAATTAAATTAAAATTAATTTAATTAATTAAAAATTAATTAATGTATATTTTGGCTGCGTTGGGTCTTCACTGCTGTGCGCAGGCTTTCTTTTGTTGCGGCGAGTAGGGGCTGCTCTTCGTTGCGGGGCGCGGGCATCTCATTGCGGTGGCTTCTCTTGTTGCAGAGCATGGGCTCTAGGCGCGTGGGCTCAGTAGTTGCGGCTCGTGGGCTCTAGACGGCAGGCTCAGTAGTTGTGGCACACGGGCTTAGTTGCTCCGCAGCACGTGGGATCTTCCTGGACCAGGGCTCGAACCCATGTCCCCTGCATTGGCAGGCAGATTCTTAATCACTGAGACACCAGGGAAGCCACTCATATGCTCTTAAAATGCTCACTCTTGCAACCCAGTCAGCATGCTGCAAGGAAGCCCAGTTAACTCAGGGAGAGTAACTGAGCCCCATAGCCTTTGCTGAGCTCTCAGCCAATGGTCAGCACCAATTTTCTAGCAATGTGAATGAGTTATCTTGAAAGTAGATGCTTTGGTCCCCACTTAGGCTACTCCAGCTGATGTCACATGAAGCAGAGGTGAGCCGTCTCCCTAGGTCCTGAATAAAGTACAGATTAACGAGCAAAATAAATGACTGTTGGTGTTTTGGAACACTTAAGTTTTGGAGTAGTTTGTTAAACAGCAGTAGATTAATGATAGGAAAGAGGCTTTGAAAGATGCACATCTTTCCAAGCAAGGTTCTGAAGGTGCTGTGCTGATTATTGGCAGCTGTACTCCTGTGGTGGTGGTAATAGTAGTAATAATAAATATGATAATAATAATGATGATGGTGGTATTACTAGTAGTAATGGTAGCAGTAGCTAAGTTTCATTAAGTTTTTTCTGTGCTGTGCTCATGTTAAGTGCTTTACACTTTATCTCATTTAACTCTAATGATGATTCAATGAAGTAGATACTAGTACCCTCATTTTACAGACAAGAACCGGGGTATTAGAGAATTTGAATTTTCTTTAAGGTCACACAGCTTCTAAGGGGTGCTACCAGAAGATTCATTCCCTCATCCAGGGAGGGGTTATGTGGACCTTTCAAGGAAAACCCTGTAATCAGAGTTACACTAAAGTGAGAATTACTAGTAGCTAGCATTCTTTCACAAATCTGTTTACATTTTCAAAGATATCCATAAATCAAAATGAAGAACTCTTCCATGGAGCATGTCTGTAGAGCTATCTGGAGGCAGGAGATGTCTTCCTGGCACTTGTTAAGAGACTGTGTCTTAGACAAAGGGCAGAGATCCAGCTGACATGGCCCTGACAGCTAAGCAGGCTGATGTATGTCATTCCCTCTAAGCTCTGTCCCATCCTGAGTGGCAGCTTAATTGTGTTATGACCCTGTTGGGGCTCAGGGGGCCACCCCCAAATATGCTCCAATGGCATTTGATTATTTTGAATTAAACTTGAGAAACGGCCAACACAAGAGGGGTACTCTGATCCTCCTCTCTGTCTCCCTGAAAGCAGAAAATAAATCTTATGTGAAAAGTGCACTCCCTTCATCTGTAGGTAGAAGGACACCCTCATCGCCAGAGACAGGGAACTGGGGCCAAAATGCTTGTATAAACAAACCTTGTTACTTCTTTACTTTGCTACCCCAAGTCCAAACTCTGTTTAGATTCTTCACTAATTGAACATCTAAAACCTAAGTTTCTTTGTGTGGTCAATTCCTCACAAATTCACAGTTTGTCTAAAAAGTATAAAAGCTGCCTGTTTTGGCCACTTTTTTTTTTTCCAAATTTATTTATTTATTTATGGCTGTGTTGGGTCTTCGTTGCTGCGCGCGGGCTTTCTCTAGTTGTAGCGAGCGGGGGCTACTCTTCGTTGTGGTGCGCGGGCTTCTCATTGCGGTGGCTTCTCTTGTTGCGGAGCACGGGCTCTAGGCGTGCAGGCTTCGGTAGTTGTGGCACGCGGGCTCAGTAGCTGTGGCTCACGGGCTCAAGAGCGCAGGCTCAGTAGTTGTGGCGCATGGGCTTAATTGCTCCGTGGCGTGTGGGATCTTACGGGACCCGAGCTCGAAGCCGAGCTCGAACCCGTGTCCCCTGCACTGGCAGGCGGATTCTTTTTTTTTTTTTTTGCGGTGTGTGGGCCTCTCACTGTTGTGGTCTCTCCCGTTGCGGAGCACAGGCTCCGGACGCGCAGGCTCAGCGGCCATGGCTCATGGGCCCAGCCGCTCCGCGGCATGCGGGATCTTCCCGGACCGGGGCACGAACCCGCGTCCCCTGCATTAGCAGGCGGACTCTCAACCATTGCGCCACCAGGGAAGCACCGGCAGGTGGATTCTTAACCACTGTGCCACCAGGGAAGTCCTTGGCCACTTCTTAAGTCCCGTTTCTGTGAGACCTCTGTGTGCACAATTAAAATGTGTGTTTTTTTTCCTCCTGTTAATGTGTATATTTTTAACCTTAGTAATAGTCCAGCTACAAGAACTCAAAAGGGGTAAAGGGGGACTATTCCCTTCCCCGACAACCCCTATTTTACCCATGAGGAAACCGCAGCTTAGAGAAGTTGCTAGCTTGCCCTGGATTACGCAGAACCAAGACTCAAATGTGGGTCTCCTGACTTCGGAAGATGGGACCAGCCTGCAACTTGATTCTTGCTGAATGCCTCACACTACATGAAAGATTCAGGGAGTTGGATGATAAAAGACCGCCGCTGGCAGAAAGAAAGCAGTGATCTGAACACCTAAGGGAAATCCTAAACAGCAGAGGGAAGAAAGCAAATATTAAGACACCCATGGATAGAAAAAAAAAATAGGGAAAAGAAATCAAGCCATTTGGAAGTGCTCATTGAGTTGCTGCAGCAGATAATTTAATAAGCCTTCTGTTCGGTCAGGCTTGCTTCCGGGCTCTCAGCAGGGTGCCGTATGGAAGCTCCTATGCAGTAATTACAAAGAATGATCTTTCCCCTTGTCTGGGATCTTAGGCTATGATTTGGGGAGCTGGCACTGCTGAGATGTTTTTCTCGGAGGCAGAGTTTGGAGCAGTGCGTGTGAGCGCTGGTGTGCTTATGTGTGTGTTGCAGGGTTGAAGGACCGAGTCTGGGATTGGTCCTGAGAATCTTTTTGCCCTTGTAGCAACTTTTCTTCTGCTGATTCCTGGGACCTGGATGCCAGGGTAACCTACCTGCCTCGTACCTGATTAAGGCTTCGCCACACTGTGGCCTCAGGACTCAGCATCCTGCCAAGTGTCAGTAAACTCATCAGACAAATGAATCCTTCCTTTGCTGATACGGTTCCCACTCAGTTAAGAATATTCATTCAGGGGCTTACCTGGTGGCGCAGTGGTTGAGAATCTGCCTGCTAATGCAGGGGACACGGGTTCGAGCCCTGGTCTGGGAGGATCCCACATGCTGCGGAACAACTAGGCCCTTGAGCCACAACTACTGAGCCTGTGCTCCGCAACAAGAGAGGCCGCGATAGTGAGAGGCCCGCGCACCGTGATGAAGAGTGGTCCCTGCTTGCCACAGCTGGAGAAAGACCTCACACAGAAACGAAGACCCAACACAGCAAAAATAAATAAATTAATAAACTCCTACCCCCAACATCTTCTTTAAAAAAAAACAGAATATTCATTCATTCAACAAGTAATTATTGAAAACCTGTAAGTGCCAGGCCCTGTTCTAAGAACATCCATGCTCTCATGGAACCTGTGTTTTAGAAGAGAAGATTGGTGGAAATGAAGAAAACATATAAGAATTTCAGAGACTGATAAGAATAATATGATGGTATGTGTTTGGTTTGGGTGACAGGGGATCAGCTCCGAGGAGGTGACATTTGAGCTGAGACCTGAATGATGAGGGGGAGCCCGTGTGGGAGGGGCACGGGGAGGTGTGTGCAGGCAGGGGGAACTGTGGATGCAAAGGCTCTGAGGTGGGGAACTGTCTTGTGTTGAAGGAACAGGAGAAGGTCACAGGGGACAGTGGTCAAGATGAGGCTGAGAGTAACAGAAGCCAAAATAATTCAGGACCCTAAAGGCCAGGCCGACCAGCTGGATGACATGACCTGATTTATGTTTTGCTGTGACACCCAGTCGTTGGATATTAGAGTTGGAGGTTGCTTTAGAGCTCAGAGGTGACTTTCCCAAGGTTCCAGGGCTGGTTGGTGACAGATGATTTAAACAGTCTCCATTGTACTTGAGATTTGCAGGCCTTCTGTAGGCACTTGAGGAGCTGAATGTATTGGGAAGACTGGGAAAATCTTCTTTTATTGAGATGTAATTGACATTTAACATTGTGTGCCTTTAAGGTGTTGATGTGAAACATTTTAATGTTGCAATGTGATTATCACTGCACTTTTAGCTAATGCTTCTATCACATCATATAGGAATCATTTCGTTTTTGTGGTAAGAACGTTTAAGATTTAGTCTCTTATCATCTTTGAAGTATGTAACTGTAGTCACTGTGCTGTACATTGGATCCCCAGAACTTGTTCATCTTCTAACTGCAAAATTATACCCTTTGACCAATGTCCTCCCAGTTCCCCCGCCTTCTAGTCCCTGGTAACCACCATTGTACTCTGTTTCTAGGAGTTTGGCTTTTTAGATTGTGCATGCCCATGAGATCATATGGTATTTGTTTTTCTCTGGCTGAGTTATTTCACTTAGCAGAATGTGCTCAAGCTCCATCTATGATGTTGCAAATGGCAGGATTTCCTTCTTTTTCATGGCTGAATAATATTTCATGGTGTGTGTGTGTGATATATATATATATATGATATATATATCACCCTTATCCATTTATCTGTTGATGGACACTTAGGGTGTTTCTGTATTTTGGCTATTATGAATAATGCTGCAATAAACATGGGAAAGCAGACATCTTTTTGATATTCTGTTTTCATTTCCTTTGGATATATATCCAGAAATGGGATTGCTAGATTATATGGTAGTTCTATTTTTATTTTTTTGAGGAACATCCATACTTTTCCTCAGTGCCTGCAACATTTTACATTCCACCAACAGTGCACAAAACTTCTGATTTCTCCACTTTCTCACCCACGTTTGTTATCTTTTTTTTCTTAATAATAGCCATCCTAACAGGTGAGAGGTGATATCTTATTACGGTTTTGGTTTTCATTTCCCTGATGATTAGTGATGTTAAGGCTTTATTCTGTTTATATGGTGTGTTAGTTATATTGATTGACTTTCAGATGTTAAACCAACCTTGTGTTCCTGGGATAAAGCCCACTTGGTTACGGTGAATAGTACTTTTTATATGTTGCTGGATTCAGTTTGCTAGTATTTTGTTGAGGATCTTAACATCTATATTCACAAAGGACATTGGTCTGTGGTTTTCTTTTCTCGTGATGTCTTTGCCTGGTTTGACTTCAGAGACCTCATAGAACGAGTTAGAAAGTGTTCTCTACTGTTTTTGTGTAGCGATTGTGTAGAATTGATATTAATTCTTTAAATGTTTTTAAGAATTCACCAGTCAAGTCCCCTGGGTCTGGGCTTTTTTGCTGTTGTTGAAAGTTTAAGAATTGCTAACACAGTCTCTCTGTTAAGCCCTATTCAGATTATCTAATTTTTAAGCCAGTTTCAATAATTTGTGAGTTTCTAGAGATTTATCCATTTCACCCACGTTATCTAATTTGTTGACATATAGTTTCCATGGTAGTCCCTTATTATCCTTATTTCTGTAAGGTCAGTAATGATATTCTTTCTTTTATTGCCAATTTAAGTAATATGAGTCTTCTCTCTTTTTTCCTTAGTCTGACAAGCTAAAGTTTGCCAATTGTGTTGATCTTTTCAAAGAACCATCTTTTGGTTCCATTGTTTTTTCTCCATTGTTTTCCTAATCTATATTTCAGTTATTTCAGCTCTAAACTTTATTGTTTTCTTCTTTCTGCTTGCTTTGGGCTTGGTTTGCTCGTCTCTTTCTAGTTCCTTAAAGTGGAAATTTAGGGTATTGATTTGGGATCTTTCTTCTTTTTTTTAATATAGGCATTTACAGCTATAAATTTGCTTCTAAACACTCCTTTTTCTGCCTCCTGTTTTGCTATGTTACATTTTTAATGGAGTCCCCAGTGCAGTCAGATCTCTTTTGTTGTCCACAAAGCTGCTGGCTGTTGGCTACCAGGACTCTGATGGGGGAGGGAATAGCCCGAAGTTAAAATATCACAGGCTCTGCTCTTTTGCTGGTGTTCAGTAGCCTTTCTTGGATAGATGATTTTCAGATCATTTTGTGGCTTGGTTAATTGCCAGAGTCTAAAGTGGTTGATTTTCATTGTTTTGCCCATATTTTCATTGTTTTCAAGGGGACGGGAGGCCGCTGAGATCCATACTCTGCCATTCTGGCCTTTGGTGACTTTTAACTGCTCTGACAACCCTTTGGGGTGGGTACTGTCATGATGTGCTTTTGGCAAATAAGGAAACTGAGGCCCAGAAAGATTCATTAACTTCCTAATGAAGCTGAATCTGGCCTCTGTACCCCGACACCGAAATAATTCTCCAAGACAGAGTTTTGGTTGAAGTAGAAAAGAATAGCTTTATTGTTTTGCCAGGCAAAGGGGACCACAGGGGGCTTAATGCCCTCAAAACTGTGTGTCCCGACCTGGAGCGGGTAGTGAGGAGTTTGATAGTAATGGCTCAAAGAGGGCGTGATCAGCTCGTGGACATTCTTCTGATTGGTTGGTGGTGAGGTAAATGGGAATCAGCATCACCAACCTTCTGGTTCCAAAGGGTCTGGGGTTTACAGGCTTGTGGGAAGTATGCGGTTAACTTCTTCCACCTGGTGAGGGTTTCAGTAGCAGCGAAACAGCTCAAAGATATTGTTATGTGTATCCCTCAAGGGGGAACCAGGACCCTGCCCCAAGGCAGCACTATTGTTTCCGGATTGCTCCTCCCTTGTCTCCACATCTCCTCCCTTCCCTGATTAGCAACTGTTTGAACCTGCCGTTTGGAACTCAGAGAAGGTCATGGAGGCTGAATGAAGCCTATTTCCTACAAGCAAGAAACAGGGGACACAGAAAGGCTTTTGTGCGCAGGAGCCCCGCAGCGTGCCGCTCAGTATCACTAAGGCCCCACAGCTAGTAAGTGGTAAATCCAGGATTTCAACTCATGTAACCTCTTAGAACTTTCTGTCCAGCTGTTCCCTTTGCTGCAGATGTCTTCCTTGGATAACTTGTTTACCTCCTTCAAGTCTCCTTTCAAGTCGCACTACTCCGTGAGGCCTAGCTTGGCCATGCTCCCTCTGCTGCTTTTGTTTCCAATTTCCCTGTAGTCTCTTCTGCTTCTTTTCGCCATCAACATAGCATTTAGAAAAACACCATATCTGTACTATGTTTATTGTCTGTCTCCTCTTGCTAGGGGGTCATTTCCATGGAGGCAGTCATCCTTGTCTGTTGATTTTCCCTGCTAGGGTCTGAAAGACTGCCCAGCATATGTGAGGCTCTCAATAAATGTTTGCTGGATCTGACCCAGAGCCCCAGATCAAAACCCTAAGTTAGCAGCAGGGTTTGAACTTGAACTCTCACCTGCCTTTCTCTGAAGCCCGGGTTCTGAATAACAAGTCCTGTGGGTTCCCCAAAGAATGAGGTCCACTCCAGCCCAGGCACTGTCAGGTTTGCCTCACCAGAGGTGATACAGGGTTTATTTCCAAATTGCCCTCCAGGAAGCTGATGCTGCTGCGTCCCTCTCTGCCTCCCCCATGTGTCTCCTTTCCCCCCCCACCGGCTCTTAGCCACACTGTTCCCATGGTGTGGGGATGTCAAGACTGGGGCAGGGGCTGAGTGTCTTCTGGGCAGGCAGGCAGCTGATGGCAGCATTTTCATGCAGGGAGTGGACCTGCCAGAGGCAGAGAAAGTGTGGTGTGTGTGTGTGTCTGTGTGTTCACACATGCACATATATGCGCACACGGTGGGTATGTGGAGAGACAGTAGCTGTACGTGCACAGTCCCTGAGGTGGGAACTGGCTCGGGAGAGTTAAGGAACAGGAAAAGGTCATTCTAGGTGGAGCAGATAGGACTGAGGTGAGGAAGGCAGGGAAGGCGGGGGGCAAGGTGCTGCATCCATGAGCGCCAGGGGCAGGGGAGCGCTGGATGGAGCCCGTCCCTCTTGGAGCATGGGTGTGAGCACAGCTGCCCCTCTTCTGCTGCCCTTGCCTTCTTGGGTCTCTCCCTTCTCTGTGGCTCTGAAACACTTCTGCAGTGACCAAGTCTCAGATAACAGATACAGATGACAGACCTGGAAAACCATTCAGGCACACCCTTTCACATGACGGAAGAAAACTGAGACCCAGAGAGGTTGAGTGACTTGTTCAGAATCACACAGGAAGTTGGTGGTAGATTCTTACCTCCTAGATCAGAGCTCTTTCTATTATGGGAAATTTTATTTTTCATTTCTTTCTCTTATCCTTTCCTTTCTTTAAAAAATGTTCTTTGTAGAGGGTGGGTACTGCAGTAAACACTTCCCACCCATTACGTCCATTAACTCTTTATGAATGAGGCAGGTATTGCAACTAACCATACTTAGCAGATGAGAAGCTGAGACTCAGAGATGGGGGGTATCTTTCCCAAGGTCACGTAGTCGGTGAGTGGCAATGTCAGGATTCTAACCCAGGTCATTTCACCTTCCAGTCCTGTATCAGGCCCCCAGTCCGTCTTTTCGCTTCACTGGCTGACAGACCAGTTAAATGCGTGGAGGCTATTTAGATGGGTGAGGAGCCGGTTGGCGGTGGGGAGGGGCAGGCAGGGAGGTGGAGTGAGTTAGGCTGATCCCAGGATGCTCTGCTGGTCCTTCCCCAGCCTCAGAGGAAGTGAAGCACCTGTCATGCAGAGACCATCCAGGCCTCACCCACAGCAGTACCTTGGCCCCAGGATCTGAGTAAATTAACCTTCTCCGATGCATGTCTCTGCCAGAGTTCTTGGCCTCCCAACCCACTGAGAGGTCAGCTGTCCTGCTGCCTGCAAGCCCCCAGGGCTGCTGATTCGCACTTGCCCATTTCCCAGTCATCATCTGCACCATCGTCTGGCCTTCCTCACGGCACCCCTCGCTGTAGTTCACAAAGCTTGCACAGCGTGGTAGGCAACCACCACCAGTGTCAGTGGTCCCCCTTGAGAATTTTCAAAGTGTTTTTCTCATGAAACCTTTCGTATTCTCCTCTGTGGGATTCATATCATTGTTATCCCCATTTATTCAGTGAGGAAAACTGAACTCTGATGTTAAAGATACATGAAAACACCCAGGAACACAGGACCACAAAGCTAGCAGGTGGAGTTGGGGCTCAAGGCGTGGTCTTTATCCTCCCCCACACGTGCCAGTGTTGCACAGTAGCTGCCGTTTGGTGACTGTCTATGCGTTCCTTAATCAATCCTCTAATTTTTGGAGCTGAGGAAAATGGTGCTCAGAGGGGTCAGGACTGGCTGTGGGTTTCATAGCTGGCAGACAAACTCAGGTGTGGGTGATCCACGCAGCTATGGGCTGAATTGTATGCCCCCCAAATTTACGTGTTGAAGTCCTAGCCCACGGTACCTCAGAATGTGACCTTGTTTGAGACCAGGGTTGCTGCAGATATAATCAATTAAATTAAAATGAGATAATACCAGATAGGGAGGCCTATAATCCATTAGGACTGATGTCTTTCTAAAAAGAGGAAATTTAGACACAGACATGCACACAGGAACAGCGCCGTGAGACATTAAATGCAGAGATGGGGATGACGCTTCTATGAGCCGAGGAATGCCAAAGATTATCAGCAAACCGTTAGAAGCTAGGAGAGAGGCATGGGACAGGTTCTCCCTCCAAGCCTTTGGAAAGAACGCATCCCGCTGACACCTTGGTTTCTAGCTTCTAGGGTTCTAGCTTCTAGAGTTCTAGCTTCCAGAACAGTTAGACAATGAATTTCTGTCGTTTAAGCCACCCAGCCTGTAGTACGGCAGCCCTAGGAAATGAATGCACAAGGCCATATTCTTAACGACTCCAGGGCACTGCCTTCTGTTTCCCAGAATCTTAGGTTTTATAACTGATAGGATTTTACTTCTAAATTCCAGACAAAAGGAATGATAACAAACCCCTGAGTGCCATTTGGACAGCCAAGAGGTGAGAGAGGCCAAGTATTAGTTCAGCCAGGGGTGTTGCTGGCTGTGGTGGTAGAAGCAAAATGCAGCCCTGCAGCCTCAGCCAGCAGGATGCCGCAGACAGCTCCTCACTTCCTTGCTCCAGGGAGGCTGGGTTTTAGAATGTTAGTTAGACTAGAGCATCTGATGCTTGAGAGGCCCAGGAGGACCATGGAGATGAAGAAGTACTGGACTGAGAACTAGGAAACTACTCTGCCACTCATCCTGCTGTGTGACCTTAGGAAAGCCTCCTGCCCTCTCTGGGCCTCAGTGAAAAACTTTGACTAGACGATGTTTAAGTGCCCTGAGAATCTCTGTCTCTGATCTAAAGGAAATGGAGACACAGGAAATCTTGTCATTTGCAGAAATCAAAGAACTCAGGAGCGAGCGTTCCTTTCCAGTTTGGTTTCGTGTGTATTGATGAGGCGGGCTGTCCCGTCGCTCAGCGTGCCAACTGCCAACTCTTTCTCCCCTTGACTTGCAAAGATCTCATTTCAGGCTAATGATGATGTTGGTGATGATGACTATTAATAAACATGATGTACTTATGGGGAAAAAAAGGAACTAAAAACATACATTTGGGGCTCGCTCTCAATAGGCTTGCTTTGGTCCTTTTGAATGGGGCTGCGCTAACTCATGAGATCGTGGGCAAGTCCCTGTCCCTCTCTCCTTTCCCTGTCTGTAAAGTGAGGGTGTTTGCCTAGGTCTGTGGTTCTCAGACTGTAGTGCCCGGAATGGCACCATCTGCATCACCTGGGAACTTGCTAGACGTGCAAATTCTCAGACCCCATCCCTGACCCAGTGAATCAGAAACTCTGAGGAGGGAACCCTTGGCAATCTGTCTTAACGAGCTCTCCGTACGAGTCTGATGCACCCTCAAGTCTGAAAACCACTTCACTAGATGGTCCCTTTGGTCTCCCAGCCCTGACTGCCTTTGTTTGCTTGTAAGTCCTGCCCCACGAGAGGGGCCTTCTGTGGGATTCTCAGAGAGAGGGGTGAGAAGTGGGCAAAGGGCCTTTGCCCTTGACTTCCCTCCCATCTCAAAGTTTTAATGCCTCCTTTTCACCCCTCCTTTCTCTCAGTGTCCTCTAATGACAGGAGCTTATTAAAACGGGGGATTTTCCACAGGCCTGTTTCAGAGGTCCTGGGGAGGAGTTTTAATTGCCAGACTTCACGCTGAGGGTGTTAACATTTATTAAAGTCAGCTCCTCTGATTGCCTTTTAACAAGGTGGTGACTGTGCATAGGAGATAACGCCGGGCACAGCTTGGTGAGGCCTCAGAGGAGGCTTAAAATAATCAGGCCCAGGGAAAATAGGAAGGCAGCGTGGTGCAACGGTGACACAGCATCGGCTCTCCGCCTGGCTGGAGGCTGAGGGGTCGGGGCTGCCGTGAGAACAAGGTGGGCAGGTGGAGTGGGAGGAGGGAGAGGCTGGTCTGGCCTTCTGGGAACAGAACTGTCACGGTGCTGTGGCCCAGGGAGCCAAGGCTCTGAATCTGGGCTCCAGCCTCTTTGGTAGTCTAGATTTGAATCTTATATTTTTGATAATTTTGAAAGGAGGGATGGGAGCATCCCTGTTGGGTGGCGGAGAATGGGAAATGCAGTCAAGGCCATGGAACTCCTGTGGATTTCCTACAACTGCCTGGGCCTTCGTTCTAGGCCCTTCCTCTCCGCCTGCTGTTGGCTGGCGTGGCACAGCAGGGATTCAAACTGCATTGCCTGGTTCTAGGGGCCCAGCCCTCCAGGTACGGGGTGGAAGACTGGTAGAGCTGAGAGGTTCTCACTTCTCTGGGGCTGATGAGCTGAACAGTCTCTGTTCCTTCCTCCCTTCCACCTGGAGTGGCTCTGATTTCCTCCAGTTCATGCCAGGGAGTTTCTAAGAGACATTGGCACAGGGTGAAAAGAAAAACAACATTGTTGCAACCCTGTGCCTGAGGGCTCCTGTTGCCCTGAACTGACCTCATGGCCTCCCTCCCTGACCCCACCTGCTCCTTCTCAGGGTTCCCCCTCTTGCTGGAAGGTGGGCCCAGCCCAGCCCTTGTCCCTTCTCACTCTGCCCTGTCCCAACATCCTGTCTGTCATGACGTGCTGCTGATTCTCCTCCCCACAGGCTCCAGAACCTGTCCCCTTGTTTCCTCCCATTCGTTACTGTCATAGCTTAGGTTTGGATGGACAATGGAGGCTCTGAAGCGGTGGTTCTCTTTCCTGTCCTGTCCCCTCAAAGCCTTCTTCCTCCAGCTAGAGTGATCTTACCTCATGTCACCCTGAGGTTCTTCCCTTCAGTGCCTCCCTTTTGCCCACCAAGTTCAAGCTGGCATGGTTCCGGGGTCTGGGGTCCTCCATGAGCCCTGCCCATCCCACAGCCTTAACCATTGGCCACTCGCCCTCCCTGCTCAGCCAAAGTACACACCTTCTGGTTCCCTCAGTACCTTTCAAGGGTCAGCTCAGGTGTCACTTCCTCTTTAGAGCCTTCCCTGCCTCCCTGGGCAGAGTATATAATTTAACCTTATCTGCCAGTGCCTCTAGTAAACCTTATATCCCCCAAGATTGTAATAGTTTGCATAACTGTCTTCCCTACAAGTCTGTGAATTCCTCAAGGCTACAGAGAGCATAGATGATTCAACTTTGTATCCATGATGTGTGGCAGGTACTTCATCAGGACTTTTGAATTGAATTCTGCAGGGATGCTCAAAAAATCCCTTTCATCCCCTCCCAACTGCTGTTTTCAAAGTACACTGGCATTCGCCTAGAGGTTGATGGTCAGAGTAGAACTGAAGCTGCCATGTTGGTAAATGTCATGAGCAGCTGGTGGGCACTGAAGGGCTGAGTTTTGTGCGACTTTTCTCCTTAATTGCTGTGTGACCTTGGGTTGGTCACTTGGCTTTTCTGGACTTTAGTTACTCTACCAGTACATTTGATAACTTGATGTCCTTGGCTCACAAGGATTGAGACCCAGTTGCAAGTTCTCCATGTATCCCACTACTACTAATTATTATCTATCAAATTGTTGAGCATATGCCAGGCACCATGCAAAGGCTAAGCCTTTTATCTACCTTGTCTTATCTAATTCTCCAAACAACCCAGGGAAGTAGGTATAACTACCCTCATTTCCCGGAGGCTCAGAAACATGTAAGTTACTTATGTGAGGTCACGCTTGTTGAGCCAGATTCTGTCCATTAAGGGGGCGATGAAGAAGAGAATGACGTAACAAGGAAAACATGTTCAAGGGAGAGTTGATCATCCACACTCATCACTGTAGACCTACAGGCCCTGGCTCACCTCTGACCTCACCTCATGCATTCTCTCCTTCCGCTGTGCTCTGGCCACAGGCGCCCTCTTGCTGTTCCATGCACATGCCAAGCTTGTTGCTGTCTCAGGGACTTTGCAGTTGCTGTTCCCTCTGCATGAATGCTTTTCCAGCTACTGTTTATGGTCTCGTCCTTCATGACTTAGCTCAACTGTTACCTCCTGGAAAAGGCGTTTCCTGACTCCCCATCTAAAATATTTCCCTCCCTCCCCAAGTCCCACCCTGACTCATCCTTCTGTTAGTTTCTTTCATAGCACTCTGTACACTTTGTACTTATTCTCTTCGCTTTTCGTTTTTAATGTCCCAGATTCCCTTCTCCCCTCAAATGTAGGAACACTAAGGGCTGGGATTTATATGTCTTCTGCATGGCAGTATCCTCACCCAGTGCCTGACAAATGAGGATGATAAAAAATACCTGAGTGAACAACAAAGTAACAGAAGGATGGCCAGCCCTCACGTGACTTGCTCTCTTCCTGCCTGGGCGATACTCACACTCATTGAATAACCTTGATCAATTTCCTGGACCTCTTTGGGCCTCAGTTTTCCCACCTTGAGAATGAGGGCTTTGGAAGAAAACAGGGGTCAGCAAGTGCTCTTAAAGGGACACAGAGTAAATATTTTAGGCTTTGTGGGCCACACGGTCTCTGTTGCAACTACTCAACTCTGCTGTTCTCGGGCAAACAGCTATAGACCACATGTAAATCAAAGGGCATGGTTGTATTTCTTTTCTTTTTTTTCTTTTTGTGGTATGCGGGCCTCTCACTGATGTGGCCTCTCCCGTTGCGGAGCACAGGCTCCGGATGCGCAGGCCCAGCGACCATGGCTCACGGGCCCAGCCACTCCGCGGCATGTGGGATCTTCCCGGACCGGGGCACGAACCCGTGTCCCCTGCATCGGCAGGCAGACTCTCAACCACTGCGCCACCAGGGAAGCCCAAGGGCATGGTTGTATTTTAATAAAACTACAAGACCAGGAGGCCAGCCTGTGGGTCATAGTTTTACGACACCTGGACTAGAAGGCACTGGAGACCTTCAGACCTTGGATATTTTAAAACCCTTATTGGTTGTCTTCTAAGGAGCTTTGTTTGGCTTGGTTTCTTGGCCTTAATGTAGAAAAATCCCAGTTCTGGTAGCATGTATGTTTGGGGCCCTGAAAGAGACACTAGTATGGAAAGGAATAATAGACCCATGAAGGCTGCTTGGCATGCCAACATGGGAAAGGAATAATAGACCCATGAAGGCTGCTTGGAATGCCAACATGTTACAAACAATGTTTGAAGGCTTTCCTGAGATGGTTATAGACTCTAAAAATACAGAAGATTGTGAAATTTGGGGACCACCTTTGGAAAGTGTCTGGAGGGCGCCTTTCCCAAGCTCCCCTTCTCCCTTCCCTGAAGACATGTTTAATCTCCTTCACTCTTACTGAACCCCTGGATGTTCAGTCTGTGTGGGACACCCCGTCTCCCCTTAGTTGCATTGCCTTTCCTACCCTCAAGTGTGTCTTTTTTCTCCACTGCATTAAAATCTCCTTGACAGCAGAGAAGTTTATTTCTTCCTTTTCCCCACACAACATCTAATACTGTTCTGGGCACATAGAAGTGCTGAATAAATATTCAGTTTACATCCTAGGGCCCCCTGCCCTCCCTTCCCATCACGCATTCTTCAAGAGGCTTATGCTGCTGTGAGGATGGATGTCGATGGCTTTTCTTTTTGTTGGATTCCTTTTTCTGTGTTGTCTGGGATCTGGTTTACCAGACACACATCAATGTCATTTACAGTCAGGCCATGTGGCTGTGATGGTCAGATGGATATCATCTGATACCGTCAGAGAGGCAGGCAATTGCTTGGGAGGGAACTGGAGCCCTGGACGTGGAATGAAAACATCCTGGATTTAAGGTACAGCTCTGCTGCTAACTCGCTGAGGACATTTAAGCAAGCCACTTAACAAACCACGTAAGCAAGGCAAAGCCTTGATTTCTTTATCTAAATGGGGAGAGTAAAACTCTGAGGGTTTTTGGGAAGATTAAGTAAAATGATTTATGTGAAGGAATTGGTAAAGAGTAAAGGCCCATACTAACATCATAAAAATTATTAGTAACAAGCTACCATAACCACCTAGGACCTATTATATAAAACAAGGAACTATTCTCAATATTTTGTAATAACCTAGAAGGGAAAAGAATCTGAAAAAGAGTATGTATATAAACTGAATCGCTGTGCTGTACACCTGAAATTAACATGGTATTGTAAATCAACTATACTTCAGTTAAACACAGAACAAACAAATAAACAAAAAACAAGCCACCATCATCTCTCACCTCCTAACTGGCCTCCCTGCTTCCACCCTTGCCCACTGAGTCTGCTGTCCAAGTGGCATCTAGAGTGATCTGTAAATGTGAGTTGGATCTTATATCTTGCCACTCTTCTGCTAAATCCCCAATGGCTCCTATCTTACTCAAAGCCCAAGTCCTAAAAATGGCTGATAAGACCCCACCTCACCTGGACCTGTGGCCTCTGACCTCATCTCCCACCACTCTCCCCTCTAGGCACAGTCTTTTTTTAAAAAAAAATTATTTATTTACTTATTTAGTTGTGCTGGGTCTTAGTTGCGGCATGCGGGATATTTGTTGCGGCATGCGGGATCTTTAGTTGAGGCATTGAGATCTTTAGTTGTGGCATATGGGCTCTTAGTAGTGGCCTGCAGGATCTAGTTCCCTGACCAGGGATCGAACCTGGGCCCCCTGCGTTGGGAGTGTGGAGTCTTAACCACTGGACCACCAGGGAAGTCCCTATCCACAGTCCTTTTGTTCCCACCTCAAGGCCTTTGCAGTTGCTCATCTCGACACCTGGTATGTTCTTTCCCTAGACATCAACATGGATCGCTGCGTCGCTTGCTGCAGGGTTTTACCTAAAGCTCACCTTCTTTCTCAGTGAGGCCTTCCCAGGCCATTCTTTTAAATATTCCATCCCATCTCCCTTGCTTGCTTTGATTTTTCTCGGCAGCACTTACTACAAGCTAACATAATATTTATATTACTTGTTTTGTTTTTGTCTGTTCCTGTACAGAGTAGATGCCTCATGAGGGCAGGGATTTTTATATTTATTTATTCACGGCTATATTTCCAGTATGTTAAGCACATTGCTTGATACATAGTGGGTGCTTAATAAATATTTGTCAAGTGAATAACAGAAGTTACGGCCCAGTGAAGCTGCCTGCTGGGGCACACAGGAACTGTACAGCACTCGTTGGTTGGTATGAATTCATTCATTTCCTATAGCTAGGTCCCAATTAATGCTAACCTTTTCCCACTGAGACCTATGGAAACAGCATAATAAAGTGATTAAGAGGGTGGGCTTGGCAGGCAGACCAAGGTCAAGTCTAGTGTTTACTTCTCACTACCTGTGTGAGCTTCAGCAAATAATCTACCTCTCTGAACCTGAATTTCTCAACTGTGAAATGACAGTTTCTACTTAGATTGTTTTGAGGATAAAATGGGGCTTATTATTTGTGAAAAGTGTTTAGACACATCCTTAGCCCATAGTAAGTTGCTGGCTGATGGTAGGTAATTTTATGTCAGCATCTTCTAAGAGTGTGTAGGAACAAGCATAATTTTAACAGCCGGTCTTTTTGTGTGAATTTGCTCAGAGTTGTTCCAAACAAGGGTTTTGCCTTGACAGTTTCTATCCTTTTCCTGCCATTTTGTAAAGGTATGTTGTTTTCCCTTTTCCTACTTCTTCCCACCTCCCTCATCTTTCCTCGACTCCAGGAAATCTGAGTTTTCATCCTTCTGTGCCACTTACTGGCCTGTCTTGACTCCAGTCACTTTGCCACCGTAAGCCTCAGTTTCCTTATAGGTGCAGTGGGGCTGAAATCCCTGCGCTGCCAACCTTGGCGAGATACTGAGAGGACAAATGGAGAAGATGGATGTGAACAGAAATACACAGCAAGTCCTGCAAGTAACAGGCCTGCTCCTCATTTTCATCACCACTTCCCGGCAACGGGAGTTGTGAATGCCCAGCCAAGCCTCCCTGTTCTTGCCCATCCTGGGGAATTAGATGCAGCCTGTGTACAATGGGAACAGCTTGCTTTTTTGTCTCTGAATCTGCAGGTTTATGATCGATGCCTCCCCAAAGCCAAGATTGAGTTTTATCTTTGGAGAACCGTTTTAAAGCATATTATATGGGAGATGACGTTCAGTTCAGCAAAATAATTTAAATTATTGTTGTGACTTGAACCTGGCATTTCGGATCTGTTTAGGCCTCTTGAAAGCTTGAAGATTTTTCAGCATTGTGAAGACACTAATTAACTATCTAGCCAGAGGTTTTCTGCATCCAGTAAACATACTGTAATTCCATTATGATAGTTCTCTGGAGAAATCAATTGTGTCCTTGGTGGTGAGCTGGAAAATTATCAGCCAGGAGAGAGTGATGGTGAATCCAGGCCCAGAGATGGCAATTATGGGCAGGGAGTCAGACTAGTTCCCTTTCTCCTTGCTTCCTTTGTCTGTAGGGCCCTGCAGATTTGAAGACTTCAGCCTTCTGTCCCATTAGATTTAGAATATTAGAATGGAAAAAAAGATAACCCTCTTGGAAATCAGCTAGTTCAGGGATGGCGAATGGGCTTCTTTGCATGTGCCAATAGGTGGTGCTTGCCTGAAGCAAGTTGTTAAGGATTTTGGGTCCCTACTGCTTTATTTGGCAATTTATTTTGTACTTACCATGCCCCAGGCATTTTCCTAAGCCCCATGCATTTGGGTTAACTCACTTAATTGTGGCAACAATGTGATGAGGCAGGTACCATGAATAATCCCTTCTGTACAGATGAGAAAATTGAACTAATTTGCTTCAACTCACACAGCTTATCAAAGGTAGAGCTGGGATTCAAGCCCAGGAAGTTGGAGTCCATTAAGCTCTTGTAATATTGTGTAGTGCTTGGCCCTGAGTCTGACACATGTTGAAAACTGGATGAAGCTGGCTTGGGCAGATGCTGCTGTTATTGTCACTTGGGGTTGCCAGAGATATCTGTGCGCTTCCCAGCATAAGAAGTGGTTAAGGAGAACACTGTTCCTTTGCCTGGCTGCACTCTGCTCATCCTTTAGATCCAGCTTCAAGTTCATTCAAGAGAGGCTTTGCCTGATCCGTCCCAGCCATCCTCCTGGTTCAGAATAGGTGCCCTCACCACGATCTCCCATGACATCCTTTGTTCTTGCCTTTTTACATCTGCCTCAGTTTGTAGTATTTAATATGTGTTTGTGTGATCCTTTGTTGAACACCTGTGTCCACCTGCCTGTGAGTTTGATGTTGTGTCCCCAGAGCTTGGAAGATGGTGAGCACTAAATTGCTAGATGAATAGCCTGGTTGGCTAAATAACCAGGGTACCCTAAAGTAGTGTTTTTCAAACTGTGGGTCTCGACCCCTTAGTGAGTCTTGAAATCCATTTTGAGGCTTTGACAGTATTTAAAAGCATGAAAAAGAAGAGTAAGTATTAGAACACTTCACGTATAGAAATGATAAATATATTTTGTGAAGCTTTCACTACAGCATGTGTACACTGGGTTGGATGTAAATGTATTTCTGTGCATTCTAGCCAAAGATTTTGAAAGCCCTGGTCTAAAGGGGATTGCCACAGTGCATGGGGAGTGGGACCAGGTGACCTCTAAGGTCTCTCCTTTCTGATGCTGGGGGATCTACAGGTGAGGCGGGAGGTGTTGGAGCCCAGGGCTTATTCCTCTCCATCTGATGCATTGTATTTTTCAAGGCTATTTGATTTTGCCTGGATGATTTGGAGGCGATCTCTCTCGTTCAGTCAAGCTTGTCCTTGCTTTTCAGGCTGCTAAATGAAGCCTTTGATCACAATTGAGAATTCACTGTTTCCATTGGTATTACAGCTCTAAATTTGCCCATTTCCAACAGCCGCTGATTCTAATTGAAATGGAAGGGCTGTGGGGTTTTTTTTTTCCCCTTTGGGGTTTAATTGTGTTTTTCTCCTTAGGTATTGCCAACTGCTGGCTTCTTTTTAAGAGGAAAAGGGGGTCTGATTGGAGAACAATGTGACAGCTTTTCTGGGCTAGGGTGAGTGGCAGGTTACAGCTTTTAAGACCTAATGTCTCCAGGATAGAGGACTGGACCAAAAACAAACCAGATTTTCTTTTCTTTCTTTAAAATTGACTAGCCTTAGTGGTAGGTTAAGAATATTGCTGGACACACTCCGGCATATTCTTTGCTTTTGTCCCTACCATCTTGCTACTCAAAGTGTGGTTAATGAACCAGCTTATCAGCATTATCTTAGGGCATGGCAGAAACAGAGACCTGCTGTGTTTGGATCTATACTTTTACAGGTCCTGTGGGTGATTCCTGAGCACATTTCAGTTTGAGAAGTGTGGTCCTGCAAGACCCAATATATGGTGGGCAAAACTGAATAAATGATTGAACTTGCTGAGAGCTTGTTGGACGAACATGGGAATTGTTCTGCAGTCAGGAAGTTAGGTTGGTGAATTAGTTAGGGGTCTCCAGAGAAACAATCAATAGGATATAAATTTTTATCTGTCTGTCCATCAAGACAGACAGATAGACACACACATACACACATGCACACACACAAAGATGTTTATTTTAGGAAATTGGCTTTTGTGATTGTGGAGACTTGCCAGGTCCAAAATCTGATGGGGAGACTGGCAGGTGGAGACTCAGGAAAGAGCTGCAGTTCAAGTCTGAAGGCGGTCTCCTGGTGAACCAGGAAGACCCGATGTTGCAGATTGTCTTAGTCTGGGCTGCTGTAACAGAATGCTATAGACTGGGTGGCTTATCAATAAGAGACGTTTATTTTTCACAGTTCTGGAGGCTGGAAGTCCCAGACCAGGCTGTCAGCATGGTCAGATTCTGGTAAGTGCTCCTTTCTGTTTTGCTGACTGCTGCCCTCTGTTGTATCCTCACATCCTCATGTAGCAGACAGAGAGGAAGCAAGCACTCTCATGACTCTTATAAGGGCACTAATCCCGTTCATGAAGGCTCCACCCTCTTGATCTCATCTAATCCTGATTACCTCCCCAAAGTCCAACCTTCTAATACTACCTCATTGGGGGATAGGGTTTCAAGATAAGAATTTTGCTGTGGGGACAAACATTCAGTCCATAACACAGATGAAGTCTGAAGGTCGTCTGCTGGAAGAATTGCTTTTGCTAGGGGGAGGTCAGTCTTGTTCTGTTCAGGGCTTCAACTTTTTCCACCCACATTATGGAAGTAAATCTGCTTTACATAGAATTCATCAATTTAAATGTAGATCTCATCTACAAACACCCTCACAGAAACATCCAGAATCATGTTTGAACAGATACTGGCACTGTGGCCCCACCAAGTTGATACATAAGTTAACTATCACAGTTGGGAAGAAATTATGGGGAAAGACAGGAAGAGAGATCATCCTGGGTCACCAGGAGACATTATTTCCAAGGATTTATCTTTTTCATCAAAGAACCAGTATATATATTCTGGAACTTGGATTCTTTTCAAAAAGGCTGATGCTGGCTTGGAGAGAAGAGCCAGGCCTCGGGAAGAGCAGCCCCAGCAGGCCTGGGGATGCCTGGTTGGCTCCGGGGCTCAGACTATTGGTTCTGGAGGCAGACCAGGGGCCCACCCTGCTCAGTCACTTACAAGCTTTGTGATCCTGGGCAAGCCTCTTAACTCCAGGGCCTCACTTTCCTAATCTGTAAAATGGAGCCATACTAGTTCTTGTTCTTAGAATTGTCATGAGTATGAACGGAGACCATGCTCACAGAGCAGTTAGCACAGAGCCTGACACAGGGTGATAATAAATAATAGCTGCTACTGCTGCTGCTGTTTTCTGCCAGTGTTGCTGCCGTGGCCTTGATCTCTGGTGTGTGTTCCTCTTACCGGGCCTAGGTCTTAAAAGTACCGTCTACAGTTCACATGCTGATGGATGCCTCTATAAGAAGCAAGATAGCTGGGTCAAAATCTGGTATCCTTACAAGCAGGTGGAGCGGTCTTATTTTAATCATTGCTGTTGCATTGGAATGAAGCATTCCAAGGTGAAGGAAGAAAAAGTTACCCCTCATTTGGGCAGACTCATTTTCTGATAACGTGCATTCTCCAAAGACTGGAAGTTCCAGCCCCTCTGAAACGGTGACTGAGATGAAACACAACCCTCATCCCCCCCCCACCTCAGACCGTCTGTGCTTCTGCTCTCATGTGTCTGCCCTGCCCCAGCTAGGCTCCTGCCCCATGTACTACATTTCAGTAGCCTAGTTTAGTCCAATCCTCTTAAGCAGATAGAGGGAAGTGTTTTCATTTAGCAAGATTTCATTGCTGAGGGCACTAAGAGACAGTTCTTCTGGAGCAGAGAAAGTAATTGAATGTATGTTGTGGAGGAGGAAGCACCTTGCTGGAGTTTTAGGGCTCACATGCTTGCTGGCTTGGGGCCACTCCAGCTACAAGTGAATCAGTTGAAGATATCTAGGCCAGTCTCCCTCAGGAGACATCCATCCCCTCTGCGATAGCCCTGGTGGTGGCTGTGAGCTCCTTCTCCACAGGCTAAGGGAGTGACTCACCTGCAAAGCAGCCCATTTCTTGGTTGGACACCTCTGGCTATTAGACATTTCGAACTTTCTTTGTTTATGTTGAGTACAACTCTGAGGGGTGATCACTCCTCCTTGTATTTTCCTGAACTCTCACCATCACAGTAGTCACGCTTTAATGTCCTTTGTTTCTCCATTTCTGCCCTTCCCTCCCCTGTCCCCACACAAATATTAGAAGAAATAGGAATGAGGGTGGCAATAATGAATTCATTCCTTCACTTACTATTCATTCACCCAACATTTATGAAGCATCTGCTATTTGTCAGATGCTCCTCAAAGCACTGGCAATAGAATGATATACCAGGTTTCTGCTCACACAGAACTTTTGCTGGTAGAGTAGACAGGGGACACAAATAAACCAACAAGACCATTAGAAGGTGACAAGGGCTTTGATAGAAATACACAAAGAGAAATGATCATGAGAGCTCTTGGTGTGTGGGAGGGAGGGAGGGACATAGAGGGAGGCTGGGATTAACTGGTTTTTCTTTAGATGGAGTAGTGAGGGAAGGCTCCTTGCAGTGGTGATATTTGAACCTAAATCTAAAAGAGTAGGAACTATGCCATGCAAAGGATTGGGGGAAGAATAAAGACATTAAGGTGGGAAGAATTAGATGTGTTGGATGTACAGAAAGAGCCCATCGAGGCAGAGGCTGAGGGAGCAAGGGAAAGAATGGTGAAAGATCTAACGGAGAGGAGGGCAGGGCCAGCTCTGAAAGCCCTGACAAACCAAGGCAGGGAGTTTGGATTTTATTCGGGCTGCAGTAGGACGTCATCGGAGGATTCTAATGGGGTTTGGTGGTATGATTTAAGTTTTAAAAAGAGCACTCTGGTTATGTGTGGAAAATGGATTGCATGGTAGAAGGGGGAGAGTGGGAGGACCAGTGAGAGACTATCATAGTACGTAGTGATAGCTGAGAGGGTGGATTTCAGCTATGTGTTTGGAGGCAGAAACACTAGGACTCAGTGAAGAACTGGACGTTGTGGCTGAAGGAAAGGGTGTCCTCTCTTTATCCCTGGGGCTCTGAAAAATATCAGAGGGATATATGTGTGTGGGTGCCATATGCCGAACGTTTGTGTCCCCTGAAAATTCATATGTTGAAGTCCTAACCCTCAATGCATTTAGAGGTATTAGGCTGGTATTAGGAGGGAGAGTGTCTTTGGGAAGTGATTGTATCATGAGAGTAGAGCTCTCTTGAATGAGATTGGTGCCCTTTTAAAAGAGAACTCAGGACTTCCCTGGCGGCACAGTGGTTAAGAATCCGCCTGCCAATGTAGGGGACACGAGTTCGAGCTCTGGTCCGGGAAGATCCCACATGCTGTGGAGCAACTAAGCCCATGCGCCACAACTACTGAGCCTGCGTTCTAGAGCCCACGAGCCACAACTACTGAGCCCGGGTGCCTAGAGCCTGTGTCTGCGACAAGAGAAGCCACAGCAATGAGAAGCCCGCGCACTGCAACGAAGAAGAGCCCCCACTCGCCGCAACTAGAGAAAGCCTGAGCACAGCAGCGAAGACCCAGTGCATCCAAAAATAATAAATAAATTAAAAAAACCAAAAAAAACTCGGAGATCCCTGGCCCCCTTTATCATGTGAGGACATAGATGATGGCCATATATGAACCAGGGAGAGGGTTCTAACCAGACACCATATCTGTCGGCATCTTGATCTTGGACTTATCAGCCTCCTGAATGGTGAGTAATAAATGTTTGTTGTTTAGGTCACCGAGTCTATGGCATTTTTGTAATAGCAGCCCAAATAGACTAAAACAGTGGGAAGGGAGAGAAAGAATCAGGTATACTTGACAATCAAAGGGGCATCTTGTTCTTGGAAGAGAGTTCATTTCTACCTGAAAACACTTACAGATCTGGTAACTATATGGATGAACACATAGAATGTGCCAGAACAGGGAGGGGCAAGCAGCTGGGCAGAAGAACCAGGCTGTCCAAGATATGGCCACTCCTACCTGCCAACGTTCAGGTCAGCCCAGGGCTCGGGACAGCGGCAGGTTGGAGTTGCCTCCAGCGGAAAATGACTCTTGCTGTGGAGAAAGACAGTTGGCACCAGACCCTACCCCCTTCCTGTTCTAGTGTTGGGCATTGGCCAAGTGACCATTTCTTCACCTATGAAATGGGGTGATGATCTTACTTACAGTGTGTGGTTGTCAGCAAGACTAAGATAACCTGTCACAAGGACCCAAGACAGTGCCTGGTGCTGAAGAAGTGACCAGTATGATGGATCTTGTTACCGTCTTCACCAGCTTAACCAGCTTCTTCACTGTTATCCTCAACATCCTCAACATCTCCTTTTGTTGGGAAAGCCCAGAGAAGCATAATGGGTCTCAGTCTCAAGTTCTGAGCTTTGCAAGAATGTGATGTGTGTATTTTGTAGGGTGGTGGGTGATGAAGATTAAACACCATGTTACTAAGACCATAAAAAATAAAACAAAGCAACAACAACAAAAAAGAATGTTCCAGAAGAGGTCTTAGAGACCTAGACTGCCTTTTTTTTTTTTAAATGAACATATGACAAAATTAAAGTCACAAAGAAAATTAGTGGCAGAGCCAAGACTAGAATCAAGTTCTGAGATCCAGGCTCCTGTTCCTTCCACTAGCGCACTCTAAACAAGGGTTCTCAGGCCAGGGTATTAAAGGTCATGAAAACGAGGCAACCAAGAGGATCCTAGGAGTATCAGTCGTTTGGTGGGAAAGGAACTGAGAATGAAAGAATGATTTCTCATCTATTTCTTTCCTTCAACCCTCCATGGTTTCCCATTGCACACTGTACTCAAAGCCTTACAAAGGTGGGAATGACCTCTGTGTACTCACCACCTGGCTCAGTCCTGGCATGTATTAGGGACTCAGTAAACACTTGTTGAATGAATGAATCCATGTTTTAGAAGTTGAGGGTCCCTTCACAGGTATTTTCTAAGAAGTCCCTTCTCCTGATTAAATGCTTATCTCATTTTGGGCTGGAATCATATCAATAAGCTGTTCAGTCCAGGGATCAGATAGTTCTGCTACATGGTACACTGGTTGGGTGACACTGGAGACAAATGTTCCTTAGGTCACACTTGGAAGACTGTTGGAGATATGGTCAGGGAACTTGGAAAAATACCGAATGTTGTTAAAGAGACTGGGACTATTAAGCCTGAAGTAGAGCCAAGACAGTTAGATGTTCAGAGGGCTGTCTTGTTAAAATATTCTGGCTAAATTTGGGGGGATCCCAAATAATAGAATGAGATCAATGGCTCTAATTTTCAGGAAGGAGGAAAGGTTCCTGTTCAGTGTAAGGGTGAACAAAACAGCATAGCCTTTTGAAAATGCTATAGATTTCCTAGAGTGAGGCAGAGGAATAGTGAATTGGTTGACATGGGATGGTTGCTGGTTGCCAGGAATGTTGTTAAGGGGGTGGGGGTCTCTGATTTTCGGGAGGCAGGAGTGGATGTTTTCTCAGGCAGTGTTCTCCACCCTGAGATTCTAATGTACTCCTAGGAAGTTAGTATTCATTCATTCATTCACGCATTCATTCATCACCTACTACTCTGTGTTGGGCTCAGTGGTGAGTATACATATATACTCACTGGGAATACGTGCCCAGACTCTCATTTGAGCTTTTAACCCAGTAGGGTAGATGAGATTGTCCATTTGTTCCCCTATATTTCTAGAGGCCTCTTGATCACAAAACCTCCTAGTGGAACAGAATGTCTTCAAAAGTGTTCACTGGAGCCAAACGCACTGCCAAATGGAAACCCAGAACCCCCCAGCTAGGGTTGTAATGGGAGAAAGCGTAGGAAGCAGTAACTTTTGTTTTCCTAAGTGAGCTTAATTGTTTAAAAGCCAGCTGGCTCCCAGGGTCCTGATGCCACCTTTTTATTTCCCTACAAATGAAGTTCTTCTCTGCCCTGTTCCTTCTCTGCACGTCTGAGCCAAGAGCAAGCTCTGTCTACAAGTAGCTTTCAGTGACAGTTACAGTGGTTGTTGCTCCAAGCATCATCTTTGCTGGAGCCAGGGGGCCTGGCGGTGCTGTGAGTCAGCGTATTGTCTCGGAGGGTAGCACAGTGGGAATATGAAGGCTTCTCTGGCCAGTCTTTTCTCCCTGGCATTGTCCTCCAGGCTGGGGGTGTACTGGAAAAAGGCAGCCAAATCTAATCAGAAATAAAGAGATGGGATTCAAGATACACTCGTTCCTTCTGAGCTTGGTGTGGTCACCAGAATGCATCACTTTTTTTTTCCTCTGAGTGGTTTGCATTTCATCTTGAGCACATTCAAAATCCATCCCCTTGGATAGGAGCTGCCCCTGGGGCAACTGCATTGAAGCAGAGAAGAGGTTCATGATGTGTCTTGTCTACCCCATGGTCACTGTTTCTTAAGCTGCTTTCCTGTAAAGACACTCTTTTTTTCCCCCAGCTTCTCTTGGTCTGGTTAAATTTACTCCTTAAGTAATACTTGTCAAGAAACAGGGCTTGAGTTGTAGGCTGAGATTCTTTAAATCCCTTCTAGGCAATTCTCATCATGTCCATTAGTGATAGTTGATCCCTCGTTGGGGCTCACTAACTTTGAACTCTGAAAACATTTATCTAACTTACCATCTGTCCAGAGCTCCAAGTCCCAAGTCTTTCTCTTTCTTCTGTTCTCTGAGAGGCTCTGACTTTCCTTTCATCAGGGATACCCATTCCATAATTGTGTTTATCTCTGGTCAACAGTGTTTAGACTTTATGGATAACAAAGATTAAGCAGGTATTTACATTACTCTGAATATTACCTGATGGTTAAAATTGAAAGCATTTATTTTGACGGCAGCACATAGAAAACCAGGTGATGTGTACAATGACATTTATTTTTCCACAAACGTTTGTTGGCTGCCATGGTAGCATGGATAGTAGTAGGCAGGCAGGTTCTGGAGTCCGAACAGTTCAAATTTTAACGTCTTCATTTTCCACCAATATAAATTTAAATCAGGTACTAGCTACCCTGAGTGTCAGCAACTTAACCTGTACAATAGGGCTAATAATAGTATCTGCCTCAAAGAGGATTAAATGAGATAATATACATTCAGCATTTGCCAAAAGTAAGCATGTAATACCTGTAGGTGTTAAGAAGCTGTGTATACCAGGCTTTCTTTATGACTGTCTTGTCATGAACCCTGGAGTAACTGGTTGGAGCAAGGGTTAAAGGAAATGAAACCCCATTACAAACTGAGTATAGTGTTACTAATTTGAAGTATCTTTCCTCTAAATATTTGCTTGTTTTTCTTTACTTCCATCTTTGTGCTGCCTTAGGTCTTTTCATAGCTATTGAGCCCCATCTGTTCTCATTTATATTCAGTTGCTATTTAAAATATGTGTTAATTATCTTCTTAACACCTCACTGCTACTGATTCTGAGCACTCTGTGTTCTTGGTTCCTTTGGTTTATACCATCTGCCTAGGGTCCCATACCACTTGTATTCATTATCTCTTCTGCTGTTTTAGTGGTTCTTGACTCTTAAAAAGAACATGTTTAGAATAACCTCCTTTAACTAATATTTTAAAATATATTATTCTGATTATAAAAGTAATTCTCATTATACAAATTAGAAAAATACAGGGGAAACAAGCCTATAAACCTTCTACCAAGACAAAACAAGGATTTGTATGTTAAATACATTTTCTTCTCTTCTTCTTTCCCCCCTATGATCCTATATGTGTTTTAAACTTAGGATCATACCATGTATAAGATGGGAGTTTTTAGCTACAAGTAACAAAATAATCAACTCAAACTGGCTTGTAAAGTGAGGAAATAGATTAGCACACATAATCGAAAATCCAGAGGTAGAAGAGAATTAAGGATTACTTTAATCCAGTGGCTCTGCTTCCATTTTGTGTGATCTCTCAGCTCTACCATCTTCTTCCTCAACTAATAAAAGCAACATGGCTTTAGCAATCCCAGTCATCACATCTGTACCCAAAAAGTCCAGGGGAAGAGGGCCCATCTCTTCCTGCAGACTACCTTAAGTGTGGAAAGCCTTTCCCAGAAGTTCCCAGAAAATTTCCTTTGCATATCATCGGCCCCAATTGAATAACGTGTCTTTTCCTGAATCAGGACAATAAAGGGAGATCAGTCTACCATGACTAGCCCAGATCAGTGGGTCTTCAATTTGAGTGTGCATCTGAATCCCCTTGACAGCTTGTTAAAACTTGGATTTTGGGCTTTGCCTCCAGTGTTTCTGACTCAGTAGATCAAGATTGTGCCTGTGAATCTGCATTTCTAGCAAGCTTCCAGCTGATGCTAATGTTGCTGGTCCAGAGACCACACTTTGAGAATCACTGGCTTAGACAAATTTAGACAATTTAGATAAATTGTTTGCAGGTAGGTTCAATTTCCCCAAATATTCTGTGGCCATGCAAAAGAATGGAAAGTTGGACAAGAATGATGGAGAGAAAATCAAGGTGTCTACTATATCCATGGTGATTTCTCTCATATCATCAAAAATTCTTTGAATTTATAGATTTCACTGTTAAACTGTAAAAAACCATGGTACTTCTGTATAATGGAATAATGTCTAGTCTTCTGTTGTTGGGCATTAATGGTTTTAGTATTTTGCTGTTATAAATTACACAGTAGGAATGCCAGTGCACAAAAACATTTGTGTGCTCCTCTGATTCTTACCGAAAGATGCATTCCTAGAAGTAGAATTACTCTTTCATCTATTCTTATCTCACTGACTCAGGGCTCTTTTTTGCAGAGAATAAATGTCCCATTTTCCCTCTGGCTTTCTTAAAGGGCCAGAACTTTATAGCCTGTGTACATTGATGAAATCCTTTCATGGAACTGTCAGGATGGGAAGGAGGGCAGGATGATTCAGCAAGTGGAAAAGAGCAGGAGAACAGGTCCAGACCCTTGAGAGTGCAGGGCTGGCTTAGGGAGCTGGAAACCATGTATGAGAGTATGTGGAGTAGTGGAAGACAATATGGGAATAGAGACCAGGGACAGTTTGACCTTGAATTTTTTCTTTTGGGTGGTGATTTCTAAACTTTAGTCATTTGCTATACAACTTATATAATTTTTGTCATATCTGTGTCCCACATGCATTATTATAATAATTTTTTAGTAAACTCATCTAAATTTATTTTTTTATAGAAACTTTGTATCACTAGGCTTAATAGAAACCGTATCAGTTAGATAAATAGAAAGTAGCTATATATATAAAACAGTGTTATGAAATTTGAACTCAATATTGTTGCCTGCTACCAAGTCTGAACTTTGTTATGGGGGAGGTGAGCTTGTAATATGAGACGCTAAAGACATACCAGCTTCAAATAGGTTCTTGTTGTCAGTAGAAAGACTAAAAGGGATTTTGAAAAAAAAAAAAAGCTTTCTCGTGGTGTGGGTGAATGCTATTTAATGTCAAATTGTACACTCCCTAAAATCACCAGCATTCTGCTGTTAGGGCACCAACCCACTAGGCTAATAAACCTCCAACCTCAGAACGAAGAATTAAACAGATCCATAGAATCAGAATCTCTGGGGTTGGTGGTAGGAGGTGGATCCAGGAATCTGCATTTTACCAAGTCTTCTGTGATTCTCATGATCACAGAAGTATAAAGAAGCACAGCTAGGTTGTAAAGAACTATTACATTTTTTCCCCTCATTTTTATATGGAAATACTTTTGAACTTATAGAAAACATGCAAATATAGCATTTTGATTTGATTTATTAGGTAACATTTATTTGTTTTATCATTCTCTTCCTCTGTGTGTGTGGCCTGTCACCTCTCTCTATGTCTCTCTGTGCGTCTCTGTCTATATATGTATATTTTTCACAAGCTATTTGAGAATAAGTGAAGTGTATTATGCACTTTTATCTCTAAATACTTAGTGGTGTTCCTCAGCCTTTCTTTATCTTTTACATTATTGACTTTTCTTAAGAATAGAGCTCTTCCTCTGTAATGTTTGGGTTGGCCAAAACGTTCATTCGGGTTTTTCCATAAGATGTTATGTGAAAACCCGAATGAATGTTTTGGCCAACCCAATAGAATGCTCATTATTTTGTGTTTGTCTAGTGTTTCCTCATTGGGAGCCTCCTAAGAAGTAGGCTATACATTTCCAGCTGGAATACTCCATTAGTGATACTGTGTCTATCCCAGGGTTCTACATCCAGAGCAGTGTCCATCTGCCATCCACTGGTGCTGTTCCTTGCGTTTGCGTAGTCAAGGTATTGTCTGAATTTTCCACTATATTGTTAGTATTTTTCCTTTTGTAACTAACTGGCAATCTGTGAGGGAGAGGTTTAAGACCAAGCAAATATTCTGCTCTTTACCATTGAGCATGTTGTGCTAGGATCAGCACTGTAGAAAGTGTACTGAATTGGAGAAAAAGGTAGACAGAGGTGCCAGCTAAGGCCTGTTGTCATAAATCACGGGAGACAAAGAGAGATCTGAAGATACTTGGGTCTGGGAGCATCTGAACAGGGGAACTGTTGAAACCATATGCGTGGATGGGGTTGCCGAGATGTCCCGGGCTCAGTAGCATCACTTCCACAGTTTATCGGGTCTGTTTTGGTAAATGTTCTACACGCACATGAAAACAAAGTGTATTTTTGCAGTTATTGGACATAGTGTTCTATATATGTTAATTATGATGGTCATGTTGTTGACTTCTATAACCTTATTGATTCTTCATCAATCAGTATTTTACCAGTTTCTGAGAAAGGTGTGCTTAAATTTCCAACTGTGATTGTGGATTTTTTTCTTTTAGTTTGTCAGCTTTAATCTATTTTGATGATTTATGCACCCTCTACAAAAAACCTTCTGTGTCCCTATAGGTAAAGAATATATCTTACCAATAGAATATTATTAGATTTTGCTTTTTTATTCAGTCTTACAGTCAGTGTCTGTTAACTGAAATATTTAGGCAATTTACATTTAATTACTGAGATAGTTGGGTTTAATTATATAATCTTGCTATTTGTTTTCTATTTGATTTACCTTTTCTTTGTTCCTTTTTTGGATTAGTCGATTATTTTCATTATTAAACTTTTTACTTTTCTGTTAGCTTTTTTTTTACTTTTGAATTTTATTTATTTTTTTATACAGCAGGTTTTTATTAGTTATCCATTTTATACATATTAGTGTATGTATGTCAGTCCCAATCTCCCAATTCATCACACCACCATCCCCCCCGGCCACTTTCCCCCCTTGGTGTCCATACATTTGTTCTCTACATCTGTGTCTCTATTTCTGCCGTGCAAACCAGTTCATCTGTACCATTTTTCTAGGTTCCACATATATGTGTTAATATACGATATTTGTATTTCTCTTTCTGAGTTACTTCACTCTGTATGACAGTCTCTAGATCCATCCACGTCTCTACAAATGACCCAATTTCTTTCCTTTTTATGGCTGAGTAATATTCCATTGTATATATGTACCACATTTTCTTTATCCATTCATCTGTCGATGGGCATTTAGGTTGCTTCCATGTCCTGGCTATTGTAAATAATGCTGCAGTGAACATTGGGGTGCATGTGTCTTTTTGAATTATGGTTTTCTCTGGGTATATGCCCAGTAATGAGATTGCTGGATCATATGGTAATTCTATTTTTAGTTTTTTAAGGAACCTCCATACTGTTCTCCATAGTGGCTGTATCAATTTACATTCCCACCAACAGTGCAAGAGGGTTCCCTTTCTCCACACCCTCTCCAGCATTTGTTGTTTGTAGATTTTCTGATGATGCCCATTCTAACTGGTGTGAGGTTATACCTCATAGTGGTTTTGATTTGCATTTCTCTAATAATTAGTGATGAGCAGCTTTTCATGTGCTTCTTGGCCATCTGTATGTCTTCTTTGGAGAAATGTCTGTTTGGGTCTTCTGCCCGTTTTTTTATTGGGTTGTTTGTTTTTTTAATATTGAGCTGCATGAGCTGTTTATATATTTTGGAGATTAATCCTTTGTCTGTTGATTCGTTTGCAAATATTTTCTCCCATTCTGAGGGTTGTCTTGTTTATGGTTACCTAGTTTCATTAGGTCCCATTTGTTTATTTTTGTTTTTATTTCCATTATTCTAGGAGGTGGATCAAAAAAGATCTTGCTGTGATTTATGTCAGAGTGTTCTTCCTATGTTTTCCTCAGAGTTTTACAGTGTCCAGTCTTACATTTAGGTCTCTAATCCATTTTGAGTTTATTTTTGTGTATGGTGTTAGGGAGTGTTCTAATTTTATTCTTTTACATGTAGCTGTCCAGTTTTCCCAGCAGCACTCATTGAAGAGACTGTCTTTTCTCCATTGTATATCCTTGCCTCCTTTGTCATAGATTAGTTGACCATATGTGCGTGGGTTTATCTCTGGGCTTTCTGTCTGTTCCAATGATCTATATTTCTGTTTTAGTGCCAGTACCATACTGTCTTGATTACTGTAGCTTTGTAGTATAGTCTGGAGTCAGGGAGCCTGATTGCTCCAACTCTTTTTTTCTTTCTCAAGATTGCTTTGGCTATTCGGGTCTTTTGTGTTTCCATACAAATTGTGAATTTTTTTGTTCTAGTTCTGTGAAAAATGCCATTGGTAGTTCGATAGGGATTGCATTGAATCTGTAGATTGCTGTAGGTAGTATAATCATTTTCAAAATGTTGATACTTCCAATCCAAGAACATGGCATATCTCTCGATCTGTTTGTATCATCTTTAATTTCTTTCATCAGTGTCTTATAGTTTTCTGCACACAGGTCTTTTGTCTCCCTAGGTAGGTTTATTCCTAGGTATTTTATTCTTTTTGTTGCAGTGGTAAATGGGGGTGTTTCCTTAATTTCTCTTTAAGATTTTTCATCATTAGTGTATAGGAATGCAAGAGATTTCTGTGCATTAGTTTTGTATCCTGCTACTTTACCAAATTCATTGATTAGCTCTAGTAGCTTTCTGGTGGCATCCTTAGCATTCTGTATGTATCTGAAAACAGTGACAGTTCTACTTCTTCTTTTCCAATTTGTATTCCTGTTATTTTTCTTCTCTGATTGCCGTGGGTAGGACTTCCAAAACTATGTTTAATAATAGTGGTAAGAGTGGACATCCTTGTGTTTTTCCTGATGTTAGTTTTCAGTTAGTGTTCAGTTTTTCACTGTTGAAAATGATGTTTGCTGTTGGTTTGTCATATATGGTCTTTATTATGTTTAGGTAGGATCCGTCTATGCCCAGTTTCTGGAGAGTTTTTATCATAAATTTGTGTTGAATTTTGTCAAAAGCTTTTTCTGCATCTATTGAGATGATCATATGGTTTTTCTTCTTCAATTTGTTAATATGGTGTATCACATTGATTGATTTGCTTATATTGAAGAATCCTTGCATCCCTGGGATAAATCCCACTTGATCATGCTGTATGATCCTTTTAATGTGCTGTTGGATTCTGTTTGCTAGTATTTTGTTGAGGATTTTTGCATCTATAGTCATGAGTGACATTGCTCTGTAATTTTCTTTTTTTGTAGTATCTTTGTCTGGTTTTGGTATCAGGGTGATGGTGGCCTCATAGAATGAGTTTGGGAGTGTTCCTTCCTCTGCAGTTTTTTGGAAGATTTTGAGAAGGATAGGTGTTAGCTTTTCTCTAAATGTTTGATAGAATTCACCTGTGAAGCCATCTGGTCCTGGTCTTTTCTTTGTTGGAAGGTTTTAAATCACAGTTTCAATTTCATTACTTGTGTTTGGTCTGTTCATATTTTCTGTTTCTTCCTGGTTCAGTCTTGGAAGGTTATACCTTTCTAAAAATTTGTCCATTTCTTCCTGGTTGTCCATTTTATTGGCACAGAGTTTCTTGTAGTAGTCTCTTAGGATGCTTTGTATTTCTGTTGTAACTTCTGCTTTTTCATTTCTAATTTATTGATTTGAGTCCTCTCCCTCTTTTTCTTGATGGGTCTGCCTAATGGCTTATCAATTTTGTTTATCTTCTCAAAGAACCAGCTTTTAGTTTTATTGACCTTTGCTATTGTTTTCTTTGTTTCTATTTCATTTATTTCTGCTCTGATCTTTATGATTTCTTTCCTTCTACTAACTTTGGGTTTTGTTTGTTCTTCTTTCTTTAGTTCCTTTAAGTGTAAGGTTAGATTGTTTATTTGAGATTTTTCTTGGTTCTTGAGACAGGCTTGTATTGCTATAAACTTCCCTCTTAGAACTGCTTTTGCTGTGTCCCATAGATTTTTGGATCGTCATGTTTTCATTGTCATTTGTCTCTAGGTATTTTTTGATTTCTTCAGTGATCTCGTGGTTATTTAGTAATGTATTGTTTAGCCTGCGTGTTTTTGTATTTTTTACAGATTTTTTTCCTGTAATTGATATCTAGTCTTATAGCATTGTGGTTGGAACAGATACTTGATACGATTTCAGTTTTCTTAAATTTACCAAGGCTTGATTTGTGACCCAAGATATGATCTATCCTGGAAAATGTTCCATTAGCACTTGAGAAGAAAGTATAATCTGCTGTTGTTGGATGGACTGTCTTATAAATATCAATTAAACCTATCTTGTCTATTGTATCATTTAAAGCTTGTGTTTCCTTATTAATTTTCTGTTTGGATGATCTGTCCATTGGTGTAAGTGAGGTGTTAAAGTCCCCCACTATTATTGTATTACTGTTGACTTCCTCATTTATAGCTGTTAGCAGTTGCCTTATGTATTGAGGTGCCCTTATGTTGGGTGCATATATATTTATAATTGTTATATCTTCTTCTTGGATTGATCCCTTGATCATTATGTAGTGTCCTTTCTTGTCTCTTGTAACTTTCTTTATTTTAATGTCTATTTTTTCTGATATGAGTATTGCTACTCCAGCTTTCTTTTGATTTCCATTTGCATGGAATATCTTTTGCCGTCCCCTCACTTTCAATCTGTATGTGTCCCTAAGTCTGAAATGGGTCTCTTGTAGACAGCATATAGATGGGTCTTGTTTTTGTATCCATTCAGCCAGCCTGTTTCTTTTGGTTGGAGCATTTAATCCATTCACATTTAAGGTAATTATCAATATGTATGTTCCTATTACCATTTTCTTAATTGTCTTGGGTTTGTTTTTGTAGGTTCTTTTCTTCTCTTGTGTTTCCCACTTGGAGAAGTTCCTTTAGCATTTGTTGTAGAGCTGGTTTGGTGGTGCTGAATTCTCTTAGCTTTTGCTTGTCTGTAAAGCTTTTGATTTCTCCGTCGAATCTGAATGAGATCCTTGCCGGTTAGAGTAATCTTGGTTGTAGGTTCTTCCCTTTCATCACTTTAAATATATCATGCCACTCTCTTCTGGCTTGTAGAGTTTCTGCTGAGAAATCAGCTGTTAACCTTGTGGGAGTTCCATTGTATGTTATTTGTCATTTTCCCCTTGTTGCTTTCAGTAATTTTTCTTTGTCTTTAATTTTTGTCAATTTGATTACTGTGTGTCTCGGTAGTTACTCCTTGGGTTCATCCTGCGTAGGACTCTCTGTGCTTCCTGGACTTGGGTGGCTATTTCCTTTCCCACGTTAGGGAACTTTCTGACTATAATCTCTTCAAATATTTTCTCAGGTCCTTTCTCTCTCTCTTCTTCTGGGACCCCTATAATGAGAATGTTGTTATGTTTAATGTTGTCCCTGAGGTCTCTTAGGCTGTCTTCTTTTCTGTTCATTCCTTTTTCTTTATTCTGTTCCGTGGCAGTGAATTCCACCATTCTGTCTTCCAGGTGACTTATCTGTACTTCTGCCTCAGTTATTCTGGTATTGATTCCTTCTAGTGTATTTTTCATTTCTGTTATTGTATTATTCATCTGTTTGTTTGTTCTTTAATTCTTCTAGGTGTTTTTGGTGAGTTCCAGTGTCTTCCTGTTGATGATTGTTCAGCAGTTAGCTGATTCTGCTGTTCTCGCAAGGAGTGAGCACACGTCCTTCTACTCCGCCATATTCTTTGTTAGCTTTTTAATTAGTCATTGTCTTATTATTCCTTTAGTGGTTTCCCAGAAGTACATTATACTTCCTGGATTTATCATAGACTCTCTTAGATTAGTGATTCTACCATTTCCGAAGTGAATCAAGGACCTAACTACAGTTTAACCCCTTTTACCTTTTGTGCTATTGTTGTTATATATTTTAAATCTATACACATTTTATTTTCTGTAAGCCAGGAAGTCTACATATATTTTTTAAACCCACAAAAGAACACACTAATCCTCTGTTCTCCCTTTTCTAATATTCTAATAAACCTTTGTTTCAAATTCTGATACCAGTTATGGTGTTTTTCAGTTTTAAAATTTTCATTTGATTTTTAAAATAGATTCCAGGTCTTTGGTGAATATGTATATTTTTATTTATTATTTTGCACATATTAATCATAGTTACTTTGAAGCTCCTGTTTGATACCTTTACTTACTGACTCATCTGTGGTCTGTTTTTACTGACCCATTTCTTTTGATATTTAGTCATTTGGTTTTTTTTTTTTTTTTTTTTTTAAGCTTGCCTTATCAATTTTTTTTTGTATTATGGATGTTATGGATAGAATGTTGTAAAAGTTCTAAATTAAGTTGTCTTTCTCCTAGTAGGCGATAGAGTACAGGTGAGCCAACTTGATCTTGTCATGGGCTTTCTTATGATTGGCCTCTTTCAGTTTTGTCCTTTCTGCTGGGGTGTGGCTCTTGTTTGTAGGGTATGACCATCATGGTACCTTAGGATCTTTGCAAAGGCTTGTCCACTTTGATGGCACTTACACTTCAGATTCCACCTTTTCAGCCATACGATGGCTGAAATATTTTCTCAGATTTTTATGCTTCCAGTTGCTTTTATTTTTCTTCCTACTGGGTGTCTTGGAGTCTTCCTTTGCATAATACATATTAGGATCTGATCAATAATTTGGGAGGAATATGTGCCCAGTGCCCAGGTTGTATTTTCTCTGAAATTTTGCCCTCACGTCCTAGCTGCTTTGTCAGTCTTGAATGCTCACTTCAGTCTTTTCAGTCCATTGAGGCTGCCATTTTTTTCTTGGGCTCTATTTACCTGCACTACAATTTGGAAAAGGCTCTCAGAGGAAAAGAAAAAAGCCAGAACAAATAGCCCCTTTCTAGAGTCTCTCAAAAATCATAGCCCACCTTCCCTCATTTCTGCCTGCATTGATCTATGGTGGCTTCAAACATTTTTTACATATTTTGGGCAGCTTTCATAGTTGTATTTGGCAGGAGAGTTAGTCTAGGATAAGCTAGTCTATCATGGTAGGGCTTGAAAGTCTTTTATCTCAGTTTTAAGTGAAGAAATTGAAGCTTGGGAAAGTTATGTAAATTGTCCAAGGTCGAATAGCTTGTAAATGGCAGAGCTAGGATTTAAATCTAGGTCTTTCTGACTCCCAAGCTATGTTCTTGTCCACTACACCTGGTACATCCTTATCATAATAGTGACTGTGTACTGAGTGCTTATTAGGCTTGAGGCAGTGTTAGTTGCTTTCCAAATAATATCTGTTTTCTTGATAGAAATCCTATCAAAGAGAAGGTGCTATCTCTATTTTACAGATGTGGAAACTAAACTCAAGAGTTCAAGTCTGTTTTTCAAGGGTAATGAGAAAATAAATGGATTTGAATCCAACTCTGTACCATCTACCACCCTCATACTAGAAACTAATTATTAGATGCATGAATTTGGCCAGTCACTTCTCTGAGCCCTAGCATTCTAATTTGTAAATGTGGATATCAGTAATGTTGTTTGACTCGCAAAGGAGGTCATGGGTGGGAAGACAATGTAAAGGTGCATGGCATTCCTAGACATGAATACTAACTGGTGGACAGTTTATGCACTCATGTTACAATATTACTGATCCAAATGGAGGAGTCCCACGGGGACCCAGCAATACTGAGATTCTGTGAGTGTCTCTGGTGACTTTAATTTTGGTGACCACTGATAACTTGGAAAAAAATATTTTTAAATATGTCTTTTAAACATTGTTAAAGAGTGGATTTAAACAATTGCATAAAATAAATTAACGTATATAAAGCTGTTTTATTTGATATTTTTTAACATCTTTATTGGAGTATAATTGCTTTACAATGGTTTGTTAGTTTCTGTTGTATCACAAATAAAATCAGCTATATATATACATATATCCCCATATCTCCTCCCTCTTGCTTCTGTAAAAGTTACAGGAGAAACATTGTCTTCTATGGGTCATTTTTGAGTTATTTTACCAAAAATATTAAATTGTACATCAAAGTTCTTCAGTTTGAATAGGCTTAAGTAATTTTTAGTGCAATGTATATTATTTTTCTTTAAAGCAACAAAGGATTCCATCTCTGATTTTGAATAATGTACCTTAAAAAAAAAGAAATATCTCTGCTGATCCAGAGTTATATTATCCTCTGCTTACTATAATTTCCCTAATTTTGATTTTATTTGACTCATTTTCAAGAAAAATACATTCAGCAACTACTGTTTGCGTAGCACTCCAGGGGAGACAAGCAAATGTCGGTGGCTTAGCCTCTGTCTTCTTTTTTTTTGTTTGTTTGTTTTGTTTTGTTTTTTTGTGGTATGCGGGCCTCTCACTGTTGTGTGGTCTCTCCCGTTGCGGAGCACAGGCTCTGGACACGCAGGCTCAGCGGACATGGCTTACGGGCCCAGCCGCTCCACGGCATGTGGGATCTTCCCGGACCGGGGCACGAACCCGTGTCCCTTGCACTGGCAGGCGGACTCTGAACCACTGCGCCACCAGGGAAGCCCTCAGCCTCTGTCTTCTAATAATCTCCCTAGAGAGGCAAGATCTCAGGCCTGAGATTGCCGTAGTATAATAGAAATGAATAGAACAGCTGCTATATTAAACATAAACAAGCACTGCCACACATGGCACAGCCACTCTGGCTCTGGATGTTCAGGAAATTTGGGAAGCGTTTTAGATGTCAGATTCCATAGTTGGCCTGCCCAAATTAAAGCCCAGCTCTATTGCTTACTGACCAGGTGACCTTTGGCAAGTTACTTACCCTTCTAAGACTTGTTCCTCTTTCGTAAAATGGAGATAATAGCAGTACCAAACTAATAGGGTTATTGTGAGGAATTTATCCATATGAATATTTAACACAGTGCCTTTCTCAGTATAGACTTTCTATAAATTGTTATTGTTATTACTGAGTCTTTTTGAAGGATGACAGAATTTGGTATGAAGAGGTGCAGAGAAACATTCTGGGAGGTGACATTGTTTGTAGAAAGGCAAGAGCCCCATTCTCCAGAGTGCGAATCAGAAATGGGCAAGAGAAGGAATAGCTGGACACGTTTATGCCCACAATTTGGAACAGTCTGTGGTCCCTTCCTTGGATTTAGCTCCAATCTGTTTTTTGCTAAGCCCAGTTTTACACCTAAGGAGATGAGGGTTGATGAAAAAGAAGCAAGTAAAGTAGGTAAAGTTATTTTTCCCTAAGGTTTTCGCCATTCCTTCTCTGTTTTTCACAGGCTCTTACATGAACCTTCAGAAGTCTAAGTTCTTCTTCTTGCCTTCACTCTGGCATTCCTGTGGGATTGAGGGTTGCCTCTTCTGCAGAGTTAGGTTCACTTGTCTGGATAGTAAATCTTATTATCTATAATGAGTCAACTCCATTTTATTCATCTTTCTAGATTAATAAATAGCTCATAGAGTAGCCATATAAAAAATGCCCATCCCCACGTTACCGTTATGCTTAAAACTTGCTGAGTGACATTGGGCAACGTCAACTTGTCCAAATGTTGAAGTTCTGCTGTTTACCCTGTTACTTTGGAGCTAGCTGGGCTGCCATCAGCAGTGGCTCAGACCTCTGGTCCAGGTGTCTTCAGGAGTAACTCAGGACACAGCAGAAGTCTCATGCTGTGAGCAACTGAGGAAAATCAGTGGGGACTCATTATTAGGGTAACGGCTTCCCCATGTCCTCCTCTAGTCCTAGGACTAGTGAATTACAATTTAAGGAGTTGTTCCCTCTAATATTTTTACTCGTCAGTGGCTGATAGTGGACGGGGAGTAGGTAAAAGCTAAAGCCCATTCATGAGCTGTTGTTTTGTGGGGTATGGAGGTTTGACAAGGGTGACCTTGTGCCAGGGGCCCTACACCACCTCATCGTATCCCAAGCTTCTTTGGGTTGACACTCATAGGGATCAGGTTTCATCCTGTGTTCAAAGCCTGGCAGAGTAGCTGATAACCCCAGGGTCAGGCCAACATAAAAAGACTTTTGGAGACATGATATTTAAAAAAAAAAAAAAAAAGAATCGCGATTCTGTCAGAAGCAGAAATATTAGAAAAACAAACAAACCAGATGACCAAGAATCTTGAATTAGCCTAAAAGGAGATCAGAACAGATATTGAGTATGAAATAAGAACAACCAATCAGAGAAATAACCAAGCAAAAATCTTCCTGTACAAAATATTACCATTTGGGGAAATTGAGCAAAGCCTAGAACATCTTTCTGTATTATCTCTTACAACTGTATGTGCATCTACAGTTATCTTATATTTTCAATTAAAAAGAGAGGAAATATTTCATATTGAAAGGGTGTATGGAGTATCAAAGAAGAAATAAGAATATTACAGTAATGTTTAAGAATATCAAAAGACAAAGATAAATTCTAAATGTTTCCAAAGAAGAGGTCCCCTGCTAAGGAGTTAGTTTAAGACAGAATTTTTAATAGAATCTTGGTTGCAGGAAGACCACTGAGTACTTTCAAATACTTTTTAAAATAGAGAAAGAGAATGAGAGAATAAGAATATATCCTTAGTAGCCCAGAATTAAAGTCAGTAATAGGTAATACCAATGTGATAAGTGTATGAAGGCAAAATCAAATAGTGTGAGAATGTGCTAAATTCCTCATGTTGTCTTAAAATTAAAAAGATAAAGTAAGAATTTAAAAAAATATATAGGAAAAGATGAAAAAAGAAATAATAATTTAAGATGGTTGAAACAGCTCCAAATGTATGATAACCCCAATTTACACAATTAGTATAAATGGACCAAACTTGCCAGTTCAAAGATAAAGATGGACAGATTAGATTTAAAAAAAATGTATGAGATCTGCACCAAAAGCATAATAGCACACACAGGTTGAAAGTAATAAAATAAATTAAAGAAAAAAGACGTGTTGGATAAAGACTAACCAAAGAATGCTGGTATAGTTATATCAGACTTTAAACAATAACATTTTACTATATAATATGTTAGATTACAAATAATATAAAAATGGAAAATTTACTGGGAATGGTGGAAAATTTACTGGGAATGGTGGAAGATTCAATTCACCAAGATATAACAATTTAAATACAATTATCTCAAAGAATTTGATGCAAAAATCGATCAAACTTCAAGAAGAAATTGATAAGTGTATCATTATCATGGGAGATTTTAATATTCCTATTTTGATAAGGATGCAGAAATATAAGCAAGAGGATAGAAGATCTGAATTACCCAGTCAATAAGCTTTACATGATGGACATATATTAGTTGGTGAAATAAATGAATCATGGTGATATAAACAATGAGGATGAGCCTTAAAATATAATCCTAAGCAAAAAATGTTCTCAGTAATCACCTACAACATGCTATTCCTTTTATGATGTTAAAAATAAATAAAATGTCAAAATAAAACAAATTTTAGGAATATACACAGATGCAATGAAATGGTAAAAAATGAAAGCAAGGGAAGGATGAACATGAAACTGAGCATAATGGTTTGCTTGGGTAGTGGGAAGGTCCTTGTTGATAGAGGTGGAGTTTTGTCAGAATCCTAGGGTTTATTGGGAGCTGGGGGTTCATGAGTGCTACATACGTGACTAAGAAGAACTAATGAAACAATTAGCCATATGAATAAAAGCTGGCCATATATTTGTACTATATTTCATTTAAATTATTTTGAGGGAAAACGGTGCTGTAAACATACAGATAAACAGCTTCCCAGAGAAATGAAGAAGGGTTTACCGTTTGAGCTGTTGCTTCAGGATTCAGCAGAATTTCATCATGTACAAAAAGGAGGAAGGTCATACCATGCAGAGTAAGCAGCATAATTAATGTAAGCATTGGAGCAGAGAATATTTGCTATCTGTTGGGGGATATTCCAGTGGTCCGTGCAGTTGTTAATGAGAGCCTGACAGAATGGAGGAAGTGGGAATGGAAAAAATACAATCTAATGAATATTTTGGAAGTAGAATTGAATCGATGGCAAATCAAAGAGAATAATACTTAATACTCTGCCTGTCACTTAATAAGCACACAGTAAAGGGAACCTGTTGTTTCTATTGCTAATCATGGTGCTGGAGGGTGATGCCCAGGCTTCTAACTGGTAATGGTAATGGTAGATGTTGATAGCATCTTCTGAGATGACATAGGAAAGGAGGAGGTTTGTGCCATGATTACTAATTGAGGTTGTTTCAGCCACGTTAAGTTTCAGGTACAGTCAGTTTTGTTATAATGTGACGTGTCACATGTGACGTGCAAAAATGGTAGCATAATTTTCTACAAGTTAAATGGTTAAGAAATACGTAAAAACTGCAATAGGGACTTCCCTGGTGGTCCAGTGGTTGAGACTCTGCGCTTCCAATGTAGGGGGTGCAGGTTCGATCCCTGGTTGGGGAACTACAGTCCCACATGCCATGAGGCTTGGCCCCCCCTCGAAACAATTAAAATAAATGCAGTATATATGGACCTTCACCTTGCAAAAGACCTGAACTTTTGCTTGTGGAAGTGGGCATCAGAAAGATTGCACTCGTGAGTTATGGTGAAGTGGAAGGAGGGCTGTCCGAAGTTGGAGGAAAGTCATAACACATCTGTGTGGATGGATGTAGCTCATTATGCGTGTGGTGAACCACGGCAGCTGTTGGATGTGTAAGGTGATTTCATGTGTACATTTTGTTTCTTGTAGAGGAAATTATACATAAGCAAATGTAAAATTTGCATTATGCTCAAATATGTATTATATACCCTGATATATCAATCATGTTGCAACAAATTAGCCTTTCAAAACAAGTGTTATAGCAGAACTGACTGTACCTGTGGGACACAGAAGAAGTTAAGGCAGAGATAAGATAGTCCAAAAGCATTTAAACAACACATTTTTTAAAAATAACATTTATTTTTAAATTTATTTTTAACTGAATGAGAGATTTTTTTAGAGGTTATAATGCTTTATAATTTTCAAAAGTTTCACACACACTGTTTGATATAATCCCCTAATAATCCTTTTTTCTTATCCCCTGTGTCTATATTGCCCCTCCCCACCTTCCCTCTCCCCACTGGTAACCACTAGTTTGTTGTCTGTATCTGTGAGTTTGCTCCTTTTTTTGTTTTACCTGCTAGTTGTATTTTTTAGATTCTGTATATAAGTGCTATCATACAGTATTTGTCTTTCTCTGACTAATTTCATGTAGCATAATGCCCTCCAAGTCCATCCATGTTGCTGCAAAAGGCAGTATTTCATTTTTTTATGACTGAGAAGTATTCCATTGTGTATATATATATATATACACCACATCTTCTTTATCCATTCATCTGTTGATGGACACTTAGGTTGCTTCCATACGTTGGCAATTATAAATAATGCTGCTTTGAACATTGGGGAAGAATGCACGCCTCTTAACCCAGCAATATCACCTTTAGGAATTTATCCTAAGGAAATATTAAGAGATGTTGCCCATGAGTGAATAAAAGCTTTTTAGAATAGTGAAAATTTTTAAACAAGGTTAAGGCCAGCAATATGGGATTGTTAAAATAAATTACGGCCTTTCATTAACGAAAGAGTATGTTGTTGTTAATCATTTTGCAAAAGGGCATTTATTGATGAGAAAATATTCATGAAATATTACCAAAGTTTGAAATGATCATGTTTCACAAGGCTGTTTATAGAATATCAATTTTGTAAAACCTGTAAATACATATGTGTATAGAACAAATGCCGAAAAGACACATTTTAACATTATATTTTGGTAGTGAATTTATGCTTGTTTTATCTTTGTGCTTTCTTATTTTTTTCTAATATTTCAGCAGTGAATTTGTATTTTCTCAAAAAAGATAATTTGCCTCATTTAAACTAAAAAAGCACAGCTTGGCTTGATTCATGATACATTAGATGTCTCCCAGACCCATCTTTCATCTCAGCTTCTCCAGAGTACCTTCATGGTTGGGGTCCTCCTCCCCACCCTTGTGGGAGTTGGAAGAAGGCTGCTGGCTCATGTCTAGAGGAAAAGAGCCTGTGTATATTGTTACGATGAGAAGAAAATACACTCAATTTTAAGAAGAATAAATAAGGATTTTACTGATGGAACAAAGTCCTCGAAGTCAAAGACAGGAATGGGACCAGGACACTGGGAGAGGAGCTAGTGTGGGGTAGCAGGAGACACACACACACACATTTTCTTTCCCCTCTAGTAAGAGGACTTCTGTGTGTGGAAATGGATAGATTGCTATGTTTCCTCCTAGATCTAATGGTCTCTGATATCCAGAGATGATGGGATTCACCTCCATCTCCCATCCCAGCCTGATGACTATTTTAGTCAGGGCAGTGTTTGGTATGTTTAATCTAAATCACTCTTTCTGGAAGATGTAATATATATATATTTTATACACACACACATATATTTATAAATGTGTGTGTGTGTGTGTGTGTGTGTGTGTGTGTGTGTGTGTGTGTGTTTAGCCTTTTGGGGAAATCAACTGGGCGTCTCTTTCAGCCACCAGAGTGCTGTTACATTAAATCTACCCTCAGCCTTCTCCAGCAGGGTGGTCTGTCACTTTTTGCATTACCTGCGGAGTTGCTATGATGATCTGCAGTAGGGAATGAACCACGCCTAAATCATGCAGAAGGATGGAGGAATGCCATGTGTGGGAAGAGACACTCCAGAGCCTGAAATTCTGTATCAAATATGGTGACGTCCGAGGGTCCTGCATTTGGTGGTATTTCAGAAAGCCTGTCAACATTGTGTTTAGTGTCCATTGCCATCAGCTTAGGTTTATTTTGTTTTCCATGTGCTGGAAGATTCAAAGGAAAGAAGGTAGTCTGGTGGGGACACAATATAGACCTGGATTGAATGAGGTTTTACTGAGTCGATGTTTATGTATTAGTCAGAGGGCAGGGTCATGGCAGCCACATCACTGCAGTGACTCACATGGTTGGTGGACCACCTGTACCTTATTCTGACTTCTTGAGGTTTTAAGATACAGATTCTTGGGCTTCAAGGTCTATGAGTCAGAATCTCTGGGGAGTGGCTCAGGATTTTAAATACGCTTTCTCCTCCCTCCTTCTCTTTATGTACACTGATGTATTTGGACTGTTGGCAGAAGGTGTCCAGGAGAGGCTTCTTAGATGTGGGAGGTGGGAACTGAGGTTGGTATTAAAAGATGGAGAGTAGCAGGCCGACTTTCCAGGTACAGAGGAGCCAGACACAAAGGCAGAGAGGCGTCTAAGCAAGGTCCACTCTGTGGGCAGTGAGAAAAGCAATATGGATGGAGCACATGGAATCAGCTGGGGAATATGGAAAAAACTGAAAAGAGCGTTTGAGACATGAGTTTGAAAACCCAGCTGTTCGGTACTTTATTTGTTTTCATTTGTTTGATGATACAGATATAACTTTTGATATTTCTGTGCACACAATGTCATAAGCATGTATAGATTTTGACCCCACCTCCCAACTCACCCCCTACCCAGCAGACACAAAACTCACATTTCCAGGGAAGTAAAGCAGATATTACCATACTCTTTTTTATTCTGGTATTCGTAAGAGAATTTTACAAGCAGGCAACAACAAAATGAAACACTGAAGGTTCTTTAAACATCGCAATTTATAAGGAGAATAAATAAATTAATCTTTTCACAATTAAATTTTATCTTAGGAAAAGAGTTTTGGATTTAGATATCCACTATGTTTCCATAGAAGTGAGAATATTTCATGAAAGAAGAGGCATAAATAAATTCTGTTACATTATGTAGGTAAATGAAAAGTCACAGAATTTACCAGCTTTGACATAAAATTTGTCTATGTTATAGCAGATTTTGCTCCCATCACGTACAGGTGCTTTGTTGATGCTCTAGATGTGTCTTATAGTATTCTTATCCATGTGCAATGAGCAGAGAGAGAAACTGTTCATTCTTCTATCATCTCTCTCTGCTGTTTTCCATATTAGAAATTAGCTGTCCTCAGTGTTCAGGAGATGCATTAGCCATTGGAAAGCTCATAAATCCCCTGGTTGAGCCTGCTCTGTGGAGATGCAGGCATGAGAAGCCGCTCCATTGTGTCTACACCTGCATTATGCTCTTAAGAGTGTCGGTTTGATGCTCATGTTCAAAGCTGTAGTGCCTTTTCCCTGTCACTGGCAGCTTCATGGGGGTGACATGTCCTGATCAGTCACATCATTAGCTTTGGCAAATCTTTTATCTGAACTAGCTTTTGACTCCTCTCATTTCCTGTATCACAAACACTTAAATGCGGAGAAAGTTCATCAAGTGGTTATTACAAGATGAGGGTACCAAACAGATGTAATGATGTGGTTTAGCCTGTGAGTATAACTCTAAAAAATGGAAGTCCCTATAAAGTCCACTTCATGCCACTTCAGTAATTCATAGTTGTAGCAAAATGAAGAGCACACGTAGGAGGCCATGAGTCATATGAAATTCCCCCTTTGCTGACTAAAAAAATTCACCCATTTTTCTCTAACTTGAGAAATTATATCAGGATGAGTCAGTGACAGTGACTTACTTTATTATAAGGATGCCTTTGAATTTAGCCTACTATACACAATGAATACATTGTTGGCAATCTCCAGTAGTTTAAAGTGTTTTTCACATGTTGATACTTGGTGTTACCAGTAGCTTAAGTGTTTTTCACATGTTGATACTTGGTATTAAACTTGACAGTTGATGGAAACTACCCACAAAATTGTTGTGGTTGGCAATGGGGGATTCCCCGCAGGAGTGTGACATGATGAAACTGTTAGATAATCTTGGGATGTGCAGGATGAACTGGGGTTGAGGCTGGAGTAGGGAGATCATTGAGAAGATTATTTCAATAACCCAGGGCAAAAATGATGTGGGCCATCTCAGCTCTTGGTAGTGGGACTTGGAAAGATGGGACATCTGAGAGAGAGAAAGTGGTAAGAAGTCTTTGGAGGAGGCCAGCAGGAGGACACATACGGCTTCTGTAAGAGAGGAATATTTTCTAGTGGCATCCTGTCTCCTGAGGAAGGTAAAAAGAACAAATCGAGGCAGTAATATGCTCTGTGTGGCAGCAAATAGTCGGGTTACCCTGGGGAGAAACATGAAAAACCTCTGCTTGCGGGAACTACAAGTCATTTCCATCTCCCTGGGCTGAGCGAAAGCCCCAGCTGCGTAATTTCTTAGCCAATTATGGGAAGTTGCCCAGGAAATGCAGTGCATTTAATGCAAGGCCACAAATCTGGGGCAACATTCTGCTTTGAAGATTTTCTTACTTCATCTGCAATTTCCTTTTTTTTTTTTAACATCTTTATTGGAGTATAATTGCTTTACAATGGTGTGTTAGTTTCTGCCTTATAACAAAGTGAATCAGTTATGCATATACATATGTTCCCATATCTCTTCCCTCTTGCGTCTCCCTCCCTCCCACCCTCCCTATCCCACCCCTCTAGGTGGTCAAAAAGCACCGAGCTGATCTCCCTGTGCTATGCGGCTGCTTCCCAATAGCTATCTATTTTACGTTTGGTAGTGTATATATGTCCATGCCACTCTCTCACTTTGTCCCAGCTTACCCTTCCCCCTCCCCATATCCTGAAGTCCATTCTCTAGTAGGTCTGTCTCTTTATTCCCGTCTTACCCCTAGGTTCTTCATGACATTTTTTTCCCCTTAGATTCCATATATATGTGTTAGCATATGGTATTTGTCTTTCTCTTTCTGACTTACTTCACTCTGTATGACAGACTCTAGGTCCATCCACCTCACTACAAATAACTCAATTTCGTTTCTTTTTATGGCTGAGTAATATTCCACTGTATATATGTACCACATCTTCTTTATCCATTCATCCGATGATGGACACTTAGGTTGCTTCCATCTCCTGGCTATTGTAAATAGAGCTGTAATGAACATTTTGGTACATCGCTCTTTTTTTTTTTTTGCGGTACGCGGGCCTCTCACTGTGGCCTCTCCCGTTGCGGAGCACAGGCTCCGGACGTGCAGGCTCAGTGGCCATGGCTCATGGGCCTAGCCGCTCCGTGGCATGTGGAATCTTCCCAGACCAGGGCACAAACCCGTGTCCCCCTGCATCGGCAGGTGGACTCTCAACCACTGCGCCACCAGGGAAGCCCACATGACTCTTTTTGAATTATGGTTTTCTCAGGGTATATGCCCAGTAGTGGGATTGCTGGGTCGTATGGTAGTTCTATTTGTAGTTTTTTAAGGAACCTCCATACTGTTCTCCATAGTGGCTGTATCAACCTACATTACCACCAGCAGTGCAAGAGTGTTCCCGTTTCTCCACACCCTCTCCAGCATTTATTGTTTCTAGATTTTTTGATGATGGCCATTCTGACCAGTGTGAGATGATATCTCATTGTAGTTTTGATCTGCATTTTTCTAATGATTAATGATGTTGAGCATTCTTTCATGTGTTTGTTGGCAATCTGTATATCTTCTTTGGAGAAATGTCTGTTTAGGTCTTCTGCCCATTTTTGGATTGGGTTGTTCGTTTTTTTGTTATTGAGCTGCTTGTAAATTGTGGAGATTAATCCTTTGTCAGTTGCTTCATTTGCAAATATTTTCTCCCATTCTGAGGGTTGTCTTTTGGTCTTGTTTATGGTTTCCTTTGCTGTGCAAAAGCTTTGAAGTTTCATTAGGTCCCATTTGTTTATTTTTGTTTTTATTTCCATTTCTCTAGGAGGTGGGTCAAAAAGGACCTTGCTGTGATTTATGTCAAAGAGTGTTCTGCCTATGTTTTTCTCTAAGAGTTTGATAGTTTCTCGCCTTACATTTAGGTCTTTAATCCATTTTGAGCTTATTTTTGTGTATGGTGTTACGAGTGTTCTAATCTCATACTTTTACATGTAGTTGTCCAGTTTTCCCAGCACCACTTATTAAAGAGGCTGTCTTTTCTTCACTGTATATTCTTGCCTCCTTTATCAAAAATAAGGTGACTATATGTGCATGGGTTTGTCTCTGGGCTTTGTATCCTGTTCCATTGATCTATATTTCTTTTTTTGTGCCAGTACCATACTGTCTTGATTACTGTAGCTTTGTAGTATAGTCTGAAGTCAGGGAGCCTGATTCCTCCAGCTCCGTTTTTCGTTCTCAGGATTGCTTTGGCTATTCGGGGTCTTTTGTGTTTCCATACAAATTATGAAAAATTTTTTCTAGTTCTGTGAAAAATGCCAGTGGTAGTTTGATAGGGATTGCATTGAATCTGTAGATTGCTTTGGGTAGTATAGTCATTTTCACAATGTTGATTCTTCCAATCCAAGAACATGGTATATCTCTCCATCTATTTGTATGATCTTTAACGAATTTCTTTTTTCCGGTCTTCACTTACAGGGACGTATGGTAGTGTGAAGGCAGACTCAGAGGCGTTTCTGTCTCCATCCTGCTTCCTAAGAGGCAACTACTAGGCAACTTGGTGGGTTTCTGTCAGGGCCCTGCAGCCAGGGCACTGAGCTGGGCCCTAAAATAGGTGGCAATGTGGATGCCCCATGCTGGACTTCTTAGTGGGCTACTTACCCCATCAGGAAAGGAGCCTGGCCTGAGGTGTGGGGTCCCTTTAAGTGAAGAGCGGTTGACCAGGAAGATCTGGACACATTGTAAAAAGCCACTGAAAATCTCTAAAATAATTTGCTCCAAGGGCCTTCACCATTATTTTATTTCTAATTTTGCCCAGGGACTATTTGGCCCTCTTGCCTTGAACAATGAGAATAGTGGCCCCTGCTGCTCCTGCCATGCTCTGCTAACAGACTTTGTTCTAGTTGTAATTTACCCAGATTGTCTGACATCCTGACTATCCATGGGTCTGACTTCTAATGTCTTGGGCCAGCATGAAGTTGTTTGCCCCCCTGCCAGCAGGAAGGAAGGATCTCCCTCTTCATTCTCTTCTCTAAATTTTCTCCTTCTAAAATAATAATAATAGTGGTAAGAAGAATTAAAGTAACTTTCCAAAACTACCTTCAAGGAGAATAATATGACAGGAAGGATCTGTCTTCATACCCAGTTAAGAGTGGGGACAGGGGTGTTACAGTCTAGGCTGGCCGTCCTGGGTGAGCATCTCTGAATGTAGGCTAAAAAAATGGCTCCCCAAAGATAACGTTCACATCCTAATTCCTGGAACCCGTAAATGTTACTTTATTTGAAAAAACAAAACAAAACTCTTTGCAGATGTTATTAAGTTAAAGATCTTGAGATGAGGATATCAACTTGGAATATATGGTGTCCTGAAATCCAACACAAGTGTCCTTATTAAACCAAGGCAGAAGGAGATTTTATATACATGAAAGAGGAGGGGGCAAAGTGGCCACAGAGGCAAAGACTGAAATGATGGGACCACAAGCTCAGGAATGCTGACAGCCACCAGGGGCTGGAAAAGGAAAGGCATGGATACTCCCCTAGAGGTTCTGGAGGGAATGTGTCCCAGCTGACACTTGATTTCAGCTCAGTGGAACAGATTTCGGACTTCCGTCCTCTAGAACTATGAGAGAATAAATTTTTATAGTTTTAAGCGACCAAGTTTATTGTAATTTGTTACGGCAGTCGCAGGAAGTGATACAGTTACAAAGGTGTTTTTTTCCTGTACTTGGCTTAGTAAGTACTAAGTACCCTGTACTTAGTAAGGGTCCTGATCTCTAATTTGGGGAAGTAACACACAGAAAATTTGGGAAGAGCAAAAGGTGCAGGAAACATCGTCCTAATGCCCTGGTCTTCAGAGAATCTGACAAGTTAGATGTGGAAGCAACAGCCAGAGGTCATCTAATATCCATCCATTTTTCTACCTTTCCCTGTAACAACTGAATACCTGTTATGAACTAAGCACTTTGCCAGGCCCAGATTTGTGGCCTTTCCCAAACACCTTTTTTCCATATGTCAAACCTGTCTTACCTGATTACGACCTTGAATTTATATCACATGGACGAGTCTCTTGGATAAGAAAATATGAAAAAAGGCAGGCTGATAAGAATAGCTGAATCAACTCTGTGGCCAAATTTCCATAGCTCTGAAATTGGGTCAAATCAATACAAAATAATGATTAAGTCTTGAGCCGGAATCAACATCTTGGCAGTGGAAGAGCAGGGAGACGCATAGCCTTGGGTAATGGAAACATTCCAGATTAAGCCAGAGTCAATCTGGGGCAGTGGCTATTTTTTTTAAAGAAAGTATTTTAATTGAAAGTATATAGCCACATTGGTACAATCTAATCCAGGCCACCAAGGAGAGCTGTGAATATTCTAAAGGCAGAAGGAAATGGGAGAGGAGAGGCATGAAGGAGGCTGGGGGCTCTGCACTAGATGAGGGAAAGCCCTTTGAATCTCTAAGGATGTGTTCTACCTATCAGCAGGGGCCAGCAGAAGATTTCATTATGTTTTATTCACCAAGTTTTCAGGCTCATTCAGAAGCAAGGAGGTAGGGCAGCAAGAGAGATGCATCTGCAAACACACCAGATCCACCCAAAGTCTTTTTCCAGTTGGAAAGCCCATGGAAATAGTTTGGAATGGGTGTCATTTGGACTGACTAGTGCTTTTTACTCTGTGAGTCTGAATTTTTCCACCTGCAGAGTGAAAGAAAATTAAAAATGCCCGATCTAAAAGGGACATTATAGATCACCTTGCCCCTTCCAGCTGGTTTACAGATCAGAGGAGTAAACTCACATTCTGGAAATGACTTGTCCAAAGCAGCGTGGCAAGGTGTTGGTGAAGCTAGGGTTAGAATCTGGTACCTGGGGCTTCTGGGCTAGGTTCTCCCGTACCCTATGGAGTTTTGAAGGGATTGGCTCATGGATGGACTTCAAGGTTTCTTTAACCCCCTGGATTTATATGCCACAATTTTGTGAATGTCTATATATATTTTTTTAAAAGAAAGGAAACCTTTAATGTGATGTCCAGAAATGGTTAAGGACTTTTCAAAAACCCATCCATCAGTTAATTCGATGAAGATTTATTGTGTCTCTGCTGCTTGTCAGGCACTTAGAACAGAGCAGGCAGAAGTCCCTGCTTTCAAGGAGCTTGTATTTTACAGGTGGGGATGAGAGACACTTAGTGAGTAAAATTTATCATATGTCAGGTGGTGATAGGTGTATGGAGAAAAACAGAGCAGGGACAGTGAGTCCAGGGGACGACTTCTGGTTCTCTTGAATTGGAATTAAATTTTCCCCACGAGTGCCAAATCTCCTTGCACTGAAAATTAGGAACACAGCACCATGAAGGGACAAGGCATGCTGTGCTATGGCCATTGTACAAGTGGGCAGCTAGAGGCAAAGACGGTGTCCTCAGAAGCCCCTGATCCTGTTCACTTGTTCATTTTCAGGGATGCCTGTGCCAGGAAAGTGAGGAACTCATTGTCTTGAGCCCCCTGAGGTTGGATGCTGGGCCATCATAACTTACCGGGAGCCCCATGCTGTCTGCTGTCCAAGATAGTGATGCTTTCTGTGTCAGCATTATTTATGACCTGCTGCATCACTGCATCCCAGGGAGGAGGGGAAGACAGGGCAGCCAAGGGGGCAGCAGCAGCGGCAGTTGATGGAGGTTCTGTGTTTGGAGATAAATAAAGGATGACCTTTCAGTGGTCTGTGCTGCTTCCTTTTCAAAGCATTTTGAGCATGATTTGATCTTCACATGGTTCTTAGAGGCATGGCAAGTATGGTTAATCCCACTGTGAAGATTTATCATCCAACACACAGAGAGGCTGTGGGGTCATATATGGCAGGTCAGAAGCAGGGCCAAGGATTAAAGCCCATATCCTCTTGTCTCCTTGCAAGAGCCTTTCCTCCTCCATCCACATCCTTGATTTCCTCCCTGTCTCATTTCTTTTTTTGTTTGTTTTTTTGCGGTACGCGGGCCTCTCACTGTTGTGGCCTCTCCCGTTGCGGAGCACAGGCTCCGGACGCGCAGGCTCAGCGGCCATGACTCACGGGCCCAGCCGCTCCACGGCATGTGGGATCTTCCCGGACCAGGACACGAACCCGTGTCCCCTGCATCGGCAGGCAGACTCTCAACCACTGCGCCACCAGGGAAGCCCTGTCTCGTTTCTTTCTCTGATAATCCACATTGAGTCCAGCAGCAAATCCTCCTTGGAAATATATCTAGAATCCAGCCGCTTCTCACCGTCCCACCTGACCTCCCTAGACTAGCCCACTGTTATCTCTTGCCTGGACTGTTGCAGTAAACTGCTGACTGGCCTCCCTGCTGTGGCCTTTTCCCCCACCTCCAGCTCCCAGTCCATCCTCCATTCAGCAGCCCAGGAGCCACGAGTGATTCTTTTAAATATATGTCAAATCAAGTTGTTCTCTGCCTAAACATCCGTCCCCCTGCCCCACTAGCTTTCCATCTCTCAGAATAAGAGCCAGAGTTCCTCCTGTGGCCCATGAGGCCCTACATTATCTCGGTTCTTGCTCCCATTCTCACTTACTTTTCCCCTCTTCTCCCTCTTGCTCCCTCTGCTTCAGCCACGTTGGCTCTGCTATCCCTGAATTTGATGCATGTGTTACCATTTGGGAACCTTAGTGCTGGCTCTTCCCTCTACCTGGGAGTGGTCCCTCAGAGACTTGTCAGACCATTTAGTATAAAGTGGCAGCTCCTGGGCCTCCCTGCCAATGCAGGGAACATGGGTTTGAGCCCTGGTCTGGGAAGATCCCACATGCCATGGAGCAACTAAGTCCATGAACCACAACTACTGAGCTTGTGCTCTGAGAGCCACAACTACGGAGCCCACGGGCCACAACTACTGAAGCCCACGCGCCTGGAGCCCGTGCTCCACAGCAAGAGAAGCCACTGCAATGAGAAGCCCGCGCACCGCAAGAAAGCGTAGTCCCCGCTCACTGCAACTAGAGAAAGCCTGTGCACAGCAACGAAGACCCAACACAACCGAAAATAAAAACAAACAAGTAAATTATTAAAAAAAATGGCAGCTCCTGTCACTCCCTATCCCCTGATGTTGCTTTATTTTTCTTCACTGCATTTATCAATACCTGATGATGTATGATCATTGTTCATTTAGTTATTGTCTTTTCCACTAGAACGTAGCCTTCCATGAGGGCGGTGACATTGTGTTAATCACTGTTCAAGACCCAGTGCCCCATAGAGTGTCAGGCACATAGTAGGCACATTCATTTGTTAAACAAAAGAATGAAAAAAAAATCCCTCTAAGCAAGAACATTTATTGAAGATGTTTAGTAAGGTGAAAAGGAGGATGTTAAGAGGCTGTATTTGTCTGCTCTGGCTGCCATAAAAGAATACCACAGACTGGGTGGCTTAACAACAGAAATTTATTTTCTCACATTTCTAGAGGTTAGAAGTCCAAGATGAAGGTACCAGCATGAATGGGTTCTGGTGAGACCTCTCCTCTTGGCTTGCTGACACACTTTCTTGCTGTACCCTAACATGGCCTTTTCTCTGTGTACATGCATGGAGAAAGAGATCTCTAGGGTCTCTTTCCTCTTATAAGTACACTAGTCTTATTGGATAGGGACCCCACCCTTATGACCTCATTTAATCTTATTTACCTCCTTGAAGGCTTTGTCTCCAAATAAACATTGGGGTTTAGGGTTTCAACATATGAATTATTTTTTTTTTTTGTGGGGAGGGGACAAACAGTTCAGTCCATAATAGAGGCTAACATTTATTAATCTCCACTGTGCGCCAGCACTGTGTAAAACACTTTATACATTTCCTCATCTAATTATTAGCCTTATTTTACAGACAAATTGAGGTTAGCAGAAAGGTTACCTAATTTGCCCAGGACACAAAGCTAATAAGTGGAGAAGTTGGAACTTGGACCAAGACCTGATTCTAGAGCCTGGTCTTTGATTCATTTATAGTCTACAGCCTTCCATTTCATTTGGAAGATGTGATGGGAATAGGTTCCTTGAAAAAGTTTTTAAGCTTTTTCCATTAGATTCTTCCATTTTCCTTGCTCAAGTCAAATATTTTCTTACTTTCAGAGACATAATGGGGATTTGATTATTTTCATTCAACGTCTATTCATGGAGAACTGTTGTTTCAGGAAAGTATATGAAATGCTATGGGGGATATAGAGAAAAAGTATATTATTAGGATAAACTAGGCTATGCTGAAGTGTAGTAACAATGACAAAATATCACTGGATTAACATACAATTTATTTCTTATTTATGGTACATGTCCAGCATGGGTCAGTGACAGACTCTACTCCATTGTTACTCAGGGCCCCAGACTATGGAGACTCTGCCATTTTATACTTGTACCATCTGGAACACATGGTCTCTGTAGTCACTATGGAAGAAGACAGAAGAGAGAGACCAATGCATTTATCTGACAAATAGATACACCATCAAGAGATAGAACTTCCCCATAACTTAAGAAAGTTCCCTGATGTGCTCTTTTGCTCACTTCCCCAGTAGTGCATCTTCTCTCTCTCTCCAGCAGAGACAAGCACTTTCTGATTTCTATCGCTATTAGTTTAGTTTTGCCTGTTCTAGGAAAACTGTAAATTTCTGGCTTCTTTTGCTTAACGTAATGTTTTAGAGATTCATCATTGTGTGACTATCAGCAGTTTGTTTCTTTTAATTGCTCATGGATAGCATGAATTAATCTCAGCCAGATGATCCTATGCTTACCTCTAGAGGTGCCTGATATTAACCCTGGGCCAAAGCTAGAGAATGTAATAACTGGGGACAAATGATGTTTACAACCACGTGCATGTGAGTGGTTTCGGGCCAGGATGTGCCAGTCTGTCATCTTTGCTTACTAATAATAATTGGACTGATGGTTTGCACCCGATTTTGGTAGAGCCTGTGGAGGGTTGACAGTAGATGTTGGACATATGGCTGTAATGTACCTACCAGACCATTTCACTGTAAGAGACCCCTACCCCAAGCAGACCTTTGGCTTCCTGGTTCTGAGATTCTTTGCATGCATACCAGTGGTGGTTTGAGAACTGGAGACAATGCAGGTCTTGGGCAACCCAACGCAATCACAGAAGCAGAAAGAAGTCTGTTCTTAAGATGACCTATTATTGCTGTCTTTTATCCTTTGCTTATGTTGAGGTTGTTTCCTAAGGATAAACTGTTTGAGTCTCATGCATCCTTTTAGCAATCAAACCACTGAAAGTAATTAACATGTTATTAACACAGGTGAGTAGCAGTCCATTGCATGGATACACTGTAATTTGTTTATCCACTCACCTATTTCAACATTACTAGTTTTAGACTATTATGAATAATGGTGCTATGGAAATTCTTGTACAAATCATTCTGAGGACATATGTTTTAATCTATTGGGAAAATGCCTATCAGTTAATATTATTGTTGCATAACAAATTACCACAAATTTAGTGATTTAAAACAACACATATTATCTCAGTTTCTATGGATCTGAAACCTAGGCACTGCTTAACTAGGTCCTCTGTTTCAAATTCTCTTACAAACCTGCAGTCAAAGTGTCAGCTAGGGTTGGGATCTCATCTGAAGGCTTGATTGAGGAGTGATCCACTTACAAGCTCATGTACTTGTTGGCAGGATTCAGTTCCTGGGAGCTGTTGAACTGAGGACCTCAGTTTTAGCAGGCTATTAGCTGGAGGCTGTCCTCAGTTCCTTGCCATGTAGGCCTCTCCAAGATGTCAGTTTGATTCACGAAAGCATATACACTGAGAAGGCAACAGAGAGAGCCTGTTAGCAAGATAGAAATGACAATCTTGTCATCTAATGGAAATGGAAGGCACATTAATTAATAATGGAAGCCACATCCCCTCAGTGTTGCTGTATTCCATTGGTTAGACTCAAGTTACTCAAGGGAAGGGAATTGTACAGGCTATGCATAGCAGGAAATAGAGATTACTGGGGACTGTCTTAAAGGCTGCCTACTGCAGAGTTGAATTTCTGGGTCACAGAATAGGCGTGTAAGTAAATAACTGTATACCAAACTGCTAAGGTATTTTCTGAAGTAGTTGTATCATTTGACATTCCCACCAGCAATGTATGAGAGTTCTAGTTGCTCCACATCCTTTTCAACACTTGGTATTATCAGACATTTTTCTTTTAGTCTATCTGGTGGCTGATGAAATGGTATGCCATTTGAGATTTAATGTACATTTCTCTCATGGCTAATGATGCTGAGCATCTTTCAGTTTGCTTATTGGCCATGCGTATATAGACTTCTGTGAAGTGTCCAAGTGGTTTGCCTTTTGGGGGGTGGCTTTTCTTCCTACTACTGATTTGTAAGTGTTCTTTCTATATTTTTGGATATAAGTCCTTTGTCAAATTATTGTATTGCAAATATTATCCCCTAGTCTTTAGCCTGCATTTTAATTTTCTTAACAGTGTCTTTCAAGTTATTTATGTTGATATGTTACATAAACATATGAATATAGTTTTTGTTTTAAAGTTTTTAATGTTAACAAATTCAGTCCATCTTTTTTTATGGTTAGTGCTTCATGTACCCCAAGGTCATGAAAATATTCTTCAATTTTTTTTTGTAGAAAGTTTACAGTTTTAGTTTTGTGCTTTTATGCTGAGTTGATTTTTAAAGTATGATATAAAGAGGGGAGTACAGGTTCATTTTTTTTCTCTCTATGGATATTCATTCATTTCAGCACCACTTGTTGAAAAGACTGTCTTCTTCACATTGAATTACTGTGGCATGTTTGTCGAAAATTAATTGGCCATCTATGTTTAGGTATATTCGAGAACTCTTTCTTCTGTTCTAGTGATATTTTTTTAATCCTTGCATCAATTCCACATTGTCTTGATTTCTTTAGTTTTTTAAAATTTAATTAATTAATTAGTTAATTTATTTTTGGCTGTGTTGGGTCTTCATTTCTGTGTGAGGGCTTTCTCTAGTTGTGGCGAGCGTGGGCCACTCTTCATCACCGTGCGCGGGCCTCTCACTGTCGTGACCTCTCTTGTTGCAGAGCACAGGCTCCAGACGCGCAGGCTTAGTAGTTGTGGCTCACGGGCCCAGTTGCTCTGTGGCATGTGGGATCTTCCCAGACCAGGGCTTGAACCCGTGTCACCTGCACTGGCAGGCAGATTCTCAACCACTGCGCCACCAGGGAAGCCCCGATTTCTTTAGTTTTTATAGTAAGTCTTCAGAAAGTGTAAGTCCTACAACTTTTTTTCTGTATTTTTCCAAATTCTTTTGGCTAATCTAGGTCCCTCACATTTCTATACAGTATTTTAGAATCAGCTTGTCAATTTTTTAAAAAACCTATTCACATTACACTGAATTGGTACAGATCTATTTGAGGAGAAATTGACATCTTAACAATATTATCTCCCAAACCATGAACATGATATAACTAACTCTTTTTTATATTTATTTTTTTTAGTAATGTTTTATACTTTTCAGCATACAGGTCTTCATTCTCTCAATTAAATTTACAGTCGTCTCTCAATATGTGGTATTGGGTAGCAGGGAACTGGTTCCAACACCCCTGTGCATGCTAAAATTCAGGGATGCTCAAGTCTCTATTCATATAAAATGTCATAGTACAATTGGTTCTTCCTACTCATGGGTTCTGCCTCTGTGGGTTCAACCAACCCAGATTGAATTCCAAGGTTGGTTGAATCCCAGGATATGGAACCTGCAGATAGGAATATACTTGGTCCTCCCTGTGTATTTCAGTTTTTTGATGCTGATGTAAATGGTATAACTTTAATTTTTAGTTCTTTATACTAATGTATAGGAATATAATTAATTTTTTTGCATATCTTTTTATTTTTGGACTTCGCTAAGTTCATTTACTAGTTCAAATAGAATTTTTTTGATTCCTTGAAGTTATCTATTTAAAAAATCATATTGTTTGTGAGTAAAGACAGGTTTACTTCTTTTCATCAAGATTTTATGCCTTTTCTATCTTTTTTTTCAGCCTATTGCTGTAACTAGCCACTCCAGCACAATGTTGAATAGAAGTGTGAGAACAGACATCCTTTTTCTTTTCCTCAATCTTAGATTGAAAGAATTCAGTATTTCACCATTAAATAAGATGTTAACTGTAGTTTTTTGGATAGATGCCCTCAATTAGATTGAGGAAGTATTCTCCTGTTGCTAGTTTATGGAGCGTTTTTATACTTAACTTCTCTTGAATGCTTTTTCTGCATGCATTGAGATGATATGTGGTTTCTTTTCTTTCTTTTTTGTTAACATTTAAAAAAATTGAAGTATAGTTGGTTTACAGTGTTTCAGGTATACAGCAAAGTGGGTCTGTTATATATATTCTTTTTCAGCTTCTTTTCCATAATAGGTTATTACAAGATTTTGAATGGTTCCCTTTGCTATACAGTAGGTCCTTGTTGTTTATTTTATATACAGTAGTATGTATCTGTTAATCCCAAATTCCTAATTTATCTCCCTCCCAGCCCCCCTTCCTCTTTGGTAACCGTCAGTTTGTTTTCTATGTCTGTGAGTCTGTTTCTGTTTTGTAAATAACTTCATTTGTATCATTTTTTAGATTCCACACGTAAGTGAGATCATGCAGCATTTATCTTTCTGTCTGACTTGTTTCACTTAGCATAATGCTCTCCAAGTTCTTTCATGCTGTCATGAATGACAGGATCTCTTTCTTTTTTAAGGCTGAATAATATTCCATTGTGTATGTGTATCCCGTCTTATTTATCCATTCATTTGTTAATGGACGTTTAGGTTGTTTCCATACTTGGCTATTGTGAATAATGCTGCACTGAACATGGGAATGCAGATGTCTCTTCTAGATAGTGGTTTTGTTTCCTTTGGATATATACCCAGGAGTGGAATCCTGGGTCAGAAGGTAGTTAGTTCTATTTTTAATTTCTTGAGGAACCTTCATGCTGTTTTCCCTAGTGGCTGTACCAGTTCACATTCCCACCAACAATGCACGAGGGCTCCCTTTTTCCCACATCCTCGTAACTTACTATATAGATGAGGAGACCAAGGTACATAGAGGTTAAATAACTTGCTCAAATATCACACAGGTAGGAAGTGAGTAAGACAATGATGGAGCCCAAGTCCCTTGATTTCTATCCCAGAACTCTGGTCATACCACACAAAGGACAGAAGGAAGCCAGCCCCTGTCCCCAGGAAGCCTGCTCCCCGTTGATGCCTCACTAGAAGTCAGTGGCATTATAATGTCAGTTTCTGAGATACTGGCAGTGTATATCACTGAAGGCCCCATGGGTGGTAGAAATGGCCTCACCTGGGAGGTAGTTTCCCAGCCACTACTTGTGGTGACGCTTACAGATGAGACACATTTTCTTAACAAATAAGAATCTAATGGATTAGGTCTTATCTAACGATGCATTCTGCATTCAGCTGTGCCTCTCCCTGCCTGATGCTGCTGGCATAATTAAACTTAATGTACTTTTAATGATGTCTTCTTAACTCAAGCATTCACATGCAATTAGCCTCAAAGTGGGTGAGCTGTTGCAGGTCTAGGGGCTGTTCTCTACAATGCCCCCTTAAGACTCAGGTTCAGATGTAAATGAATCATCAACTTCAAGGTTTGCAAATGTTAGCTTGGGGGTAAAGGTGGCTTTTAATGGTAGTCACTCTCATTTGAGCCAGAAAAATGGCATCTTTTTCTAGTTTGCCTTAAATTCCAGATGTCAGGTCCCAGAAACCAGTATGAGTTGTAAATTTTGTTTTGTTTTGGATCTGAGTTTTTGGCTGGCTAAGGGGTAAAGAAAAGGTCAGGGAAACAATGTGTAAGGAACAGAGCATTATACTGGGAGTTAAGATATCTGGGTTCTAGCAAGTAACATCCTCTCTTTGAACTTTATCTGTAAAATGAGAAGGTTAAGCTAGATGACATTTATGATTCCCTTCAGCTCTGGGAATTATTATTTAAATATGGTCTCTCTGCTGCCAACCTCTCTCCTACCTCTAGTCCCTCCTCCTTCCGACCTCAACTAGTGACTTCCAAAACAAGATCTATGTCATTCCCCTCATCAGAAATCTCCCATCACAGTACAACTACCAGTATTTATTGAGTATTTACTGTACGATAGACATTTATATTTTCATCTTCAACAGCCCAGTGAAGTTTGGTATTTTGTCATTTTTACTGATGAGGGGACTGATTCAGAGAAAAAGAGTTTGCCAGCTCAAACAGTGGGAAAGTGGTGAAGAGCAGTCTGTAATTGTACACAGTGCCATGCCGCTTCTCACATGTTCTCTGTGGCTGACAGACGAAAGTGGAGGCTGAGGCAGGCATACGTAGCCCTCAGGATCTCGTCCCAATTTAGTATTTCTAGCCTCTTCTCTCCTCTCACACACTGTTTCTTGCCTCCCCTACCCCGCTCAATGCCAGTCCCTTCACAGCTCTTCACATGTACCCTGATATGCAACCCCTGTATTTTCACTCAGGCTTTCCCCTCTGCTTGTTTTACCCTCCTGTCCTGTATCATCCATCCCATCATAGCTTCAAGTACCTGTTCAGGTTTCCCCTCTGCCAAGATTCCTTTCCCAGTTCTTCATGTTTCCTTCCCCTTGTTTTTATTTTTTATTTATTTTTAATTTATTTTTCTTCCCCTTGTTTTTAAAGCACTCTCTCTCTATCGCGAACACAGGAAAGGCTTTGATGTGTCATAATTGAGTTATTCCTGTATGTCTCTATTACCTAACTTGACTGTGGACTGTAGATGATAAAGGATGTCTATTATGCCTCTCTTCTTCCTCCCCTGCACTTGATAGATGATTGTGTGCTTCTCACATAGTTGCCTCTGATGCAAGGGTGATATTCACAATACTTAACAACTGGTATGGCGTGTGCACCGACGCATGACAGTGGACTCTGGCTGTAGTGGTGAGTCCATGTGGAACATCACCCCTCCCCTGATGTATGTATAGGGAATTGAAACCGTCAAAGGAAGGACTGCTAAATGGGTTCCTTCTTAGTCCCCTTCCACTTTACCATACTGCCTCTAAAATGATCTCCTGCACCGCTCTCCCAAGGTGGTCTCCCTTCCGGGTCCTCTCCCTCTGGTCTCAGCTCCATTGTACTTACCCTGCTCTAGACCTCTGTTTCCATTCTCAGACCCTCCAGCTCACTCCAGCCTTAGGAAGTACGTTCTCCCTTTGCCCTCTGGCACATATGGCTCTTCCCCCACCTCTTCCCATGGCTGGCTACCTCACGTTGGTCAGCTCTCTGCTCAAACATCATCTTAGAGGGGCTCCTCAATAATTCTACTGAAAAGCCTCCCCACCGCCTCCACCCAGTTTCTCACAACACTCTGTGTCTTTCAGAGTACCTGTTAAACTCTTTGTTTGCTTATTGCTTATTAATGTTCTCTTCCTTATTAAAATGTAAGTTCTGAGTATAGACCTTTGCTGTTTTATTCACAGCTGTATCTCCAGTTGGTATACAGTAGGTACTCAGAAATTTTAATTATTTGTTGAATAAACAAATGAATGAATATCAGAGGAAACCTATTTTATTTGAAAGTCATTAGTACTGCTATACATAGACTAGGCATTCTGCTGGGTACGGGGGCATACAGGAATGAACCAGGAAGCTAATCCGGAGAGGTACTTTGGTTGCAAACAAACCCTTCAAGTTGTATTAGTGCTGGGTGGGGTTTTCCTTGGAGAGGCACAGGTACTGTAGCTTAAAGTGGGGATTTTGGGGGACCTTAGACTGGGCCTCTTTTTTTTTTTTTTTTTTTTTGCGGTACGCGGGCCTCTCACTGTTGTGGCCTCTCCCGTTGCGGAGCACAGTCTCCGTACGCGCAGGCTCAGCGGCCACGGCTCACGGGCCCAGCCGCTCCGTGGCATGTGGGATCTTCCCGGATCGGGGCACGAACCTGTGTCCCCTGCATCGGCAGGCGGACTCTCAGCCACTGCGCCACCAGGGAAGCCCAGACTGGGCCTCTTAATCAGTTTGTGTTCTCATGTTTACTCTCTGTAGGCTCTACATCCTTCTGTGAAACTGCTTCATTCTTCCCTCTTCCAAGGGCAGCTCCTCCTCACCCTCTGTGCTCTTCTAATTCCTCCATAAATTAATCTTGCGCCTGGCTTGGCCTCATTGTGGTCCTGACTCAGCTCTGATGCCTCCTTTCGTGTCTTGTTCTGCTAGCAATTCTTTCATTTTCCTACATCCCCTCTTCCTCCTTCCCTAGAGACAGATGTGGGTTGGTCCAGTCCTTCTCTTGATGCCAGGCCACGGGAGGTTGAAGGCTAGCCTAGGGATTGGTTTTACTTGTGTTAGGTTCAGCTTCTTGGGCAGCAGAGGTGGTGAGTGGGACAGTTAGTTTAGTAGTAGTGGGGCAGATGGTGCCTGACATCCCCGGATGAGCATTCATTAAGAAGAGAAGACAGGCACAAAATAACTAGGTTACACAGTAAATCGGAAGGATTCCATATGAATGATACAGTGGCCCTGGAAATCAGAAAAGGGAAAGATGACTTCTGGCCTAAATGGGGTCATTGATTCATCTTCCCTCTTTAGGAGCAGTTTTCATGAATCATAAATAAGAAGCTTCTTGCAAGTATCAAAGAGAAGACAGGAAAAATGGGTTGTCAGATACATACACAGGGACCACATCTAAGTCCAAAGTTCTATTTCTCTTTTATCAGGAGTTCACATTTTGATGGATAAGCTGGGTCATTATTTAAATGCATTTGTCCTACATTTTTTTTTTTTTTTTTTTTGTGTTACGCGGGCCTTTCACTTTGTGGCCTCTCCCGTGCTCTGGACGCGCAGGCTCAGCAGCCATGGCTCATGGGCCCAGCCGCTCCGCGGCATGTGGGATCTTCCCGGACCAGGGCACGAACCCATGTCCCTTGCATCGGCAGGCAGACTCTCAACCACTGCGCCACCAGGGAAGCCCTGTCCTACATATTTTTAAAAGGCAACTGTGACTATTGCATAGACAATCTGCAGGGCTTTTTAAGAAAATGCTGTATTAAAGACTGATTTTCCATTGTGTATTCTAAAAGAAGCTGGATTTGAGTTTTGGGGTCGTATTAGTTAGGGCACGCCAAATCATAGTAACAAATAGATTAAAACGTGTATGGCACAGCAAAATAGAAGTTGATTTCTGGCTCACATACAGTCAAAAGAAGTTCTAATGAGTGGGATGTGGTAAGGTAGCTATTCCATGCTGCCATCCAGTCCTTAGCTGTATAAGGAGAAAAGCATGGAGTACTATTCATGGAGCTTTTTAATGGGTCAGCCTGGAAGTGGCATTCATCTTTCTGCTTATCTTTCATTGGCTAAGCTCAGTCACATGGCTACATGCAAGGGATGGTGGGAAATGTAGTCTACATGTGTGCCTAGGAAGAAGAGAAAATGGATTTTGGTTAGCAGCTTTTAGTCACTACCATTTTTTTTTTTTGAAAAAAGAAATATAGAAATTTCGGCAGTCTAAAAGGCTTTTCTGTTTTCTAAAATAGGAGAAACACTATTGCAAAATGTAACCATTTATTTTGTATACCTTCATATAGCCCATTTCCTTTTTCTCTTTCAAGTTTAAATCTAAGAATTTGAAAGGGTAAAGGACCCTAAAATTCACTTGCCCTTAATTTACACATGAGGTCCAGGGAGGTTTTCCCTGGTCTTCTGAGAAACCAGAAATTGGTCTTCTGAGTCCAATTTCTTGTTGGACTCTGTCTTCTCACCCTCAATGCAGAGGAAACATCTAGTTGGGGAAACACTAGGATCTATGTTTGGAAGTTAGGAAGACACAAATTCAGTAACTGTTGAGAATCATAGGCTGTTGGCATTGGAAGTGGGTGCAAACTTCCCTTCACTTCAGAGTTTCTTTCGTAGCATGTTGAGTAGTCATCTAAGTTCTATTCTTTGGGGACATTCAAAACAAGTCTGTTCCCTTTTTTATCTAACACCCCTAGGGCAGTGTTTTGGTTCTCAAGCAGTGTGCTGTGGAGTTCTAGGGTCCCACAAAAGGGTCATCTTCTTGGGCTGGGAGGAGGGCTAAGCCAGGGTCATGTTATGACTTCCATGGGCCCCTTCTTCCATAAAAAATATTAAAAATTACATTTTATGTCTGTATTGGTATACAATGTATAATTATATATTGAAACATTTTATTTGACCTAAAAGTACATTCTTTCTTCCAATTTTAGAAGAAATTAAACATTTTTGTGAGTTCCTAAAAGAATAGTGGGCCCTGCACAGTGCATTCCCTATCCTCACAGTGCATCCACTAAGCTGACCCTGAGCTGAGCTTGCTCACTGCCCCCATCGGAGATGTTAAAAGTGAAAAATGTGTGTCTTAGAATTAATGGTGGAATATCTGTGGATCATAGATGAGGGAACTTAGGATGAGAGAGGGTGACTTAAAAGGACTTTTGGTAGGTAATCGACGGAGCCTGGGCCACTGTTTCCATATCCTGTGCCTTTTCCACTCACCCATCCACTCCTTTACTCACACATTCCGTGTTTGGTAAGGCATCTACTGCATCAGGCGCACTGCACCCCAGCATCCCAGACCACATTTGGTCCTTAGGGGAGGGCAAGATGTGTTGTGTTTGTTTCACAGATGCACCATCTTGGACTCAGAAGCCGGGTGTGGGGTTTCTCCATACTCCTCTTGCTACAGAGAACAAGAATGCAGGGCCTGTTATGCCACTTCCTGGTCCCAGCATCTCTTTGAGCCTGGTATAATGAACAACTTCTATCTTTTAAAGATCTTGAATATTTATGATTCGTGACAAAGTCTAATTATTGTCTCACCTGATCAATCAAATGTAACAGAGAAGGATCTGGGGCACAGTCGATGCCACTTCTTCAGTTTACAAATGACTCCTCTGTTGGGGTGGTATATACGTGTCAGGTTCCATGCCACTAGAACTGCTGTTATCCCCACTTTACAGATGGGGAAACTGAGGCTCAGTGAGGCCTCAAGGTTTGAGTCCAGCCTGACTCCAGCTTTCTCTTCTTAATTGGTAAACTCCTCTCCCTCCCTTTTTATGGCTCCCCTCCACTACTTTCCTTTTGTAACAGTTTTTTTCCCCCTTCTTCTAGTTTTGACTCCTACAATCGAAGGTATAGGAGGTTTTTGAGATGAATCAATTCCTATAAATCAGTCAGTGTTCAGTCACCAGGAAAGTTTAGAATTTCACTCACCACCCACATCAGCCAGACCTGAGTAGTTGAAGAGAGCAAAGTTCATTTGTTCCCTGGCTCCCGTGTGGTCAATCCCCTAGAGTCCTTTCAGCCAGCCACCTGCCCGGAGGTCTTCCCTCTGTCACTGGAGAGCACAGAATGGAATCCCTTTCCTTGAAACTTCTGTGGTTGCTGGTATTTAAAAAAAATACATTCATAAAGAAGCCTTTTTATTTCTAAGTCTAAGCTAATTTGCAAGATAGGCAAGTGTTATGGTGAAGCTATAGACGTATCAATATGCACATATATTTATTTATAAGCACACGCAAAGACTTCTGGGAGGGTTCTCTCCAAAGCAGAACTAGCAGTCTCCCTTGGAGAAGAGAGTGGAAATACAGGAGCTCCAATCTTTATGAGAAAATTTCTGTATAGTTTTCATTTTTTTCAATGGACAATTGCTTATTTAATTAAAGAAATTAAACACCAAGAAATATTGTATTATGAAGAAATGGATATGGTCTTGGGTAAAATCCTGTGGCCTCTCTGGGTTCCAGTTTTCTCATTTCCAAAGTGAGAAATTAAATGATCTCTGAGGACACTGCCAAAGCACTAATAGTCTCCAGTTCTTTCCGTTCTATCTGATCAAGTGCAGCCTCTGTCGACCAGATCACCGGCAAGTGTAGGGAATCACTGTAATTTGCTTTTTAAGAGTAAATAAAGATATAGGCTTAATTTCTTCTGCTCCCAGAAGCAATGAAGCTTTGCATCTGGCTCATTCATTTCACAGACACTTATTGAGCACATACTGTGGGTCCAGAGAGGATTCTAGGTGCAGAGCAGTGAACACGAGTGACAAGGGCCCCCGCACCTGTGAGAAACAATACAGAAAAAAAAAGTATAAAAACATCACAGTCATCACGAGTTAGAATAACTGGTATGTCAGGACCATAGGTGCTGCTCAAGTAGCCTTTCTTAGGAAACATTCGAGCTGACATCTGAAGGGTAAGAATGAGCAGGTGTGCAAATATCTGCAGTGCAAGAAGTTGCATTCTGAGAAGCAGGGCAAGTACAAAGGTCTGGAGGTGGGAAGGGCTTAGTGCATCGGAGGAGGCTGGAGCACAGTGAGTGGGAGTGGAAAAAAGCTGAGTGAGGTCAGAGGGGCCGGCATGGGCCAGGGCCTGCAGACTACCCATCCTATGGTTCTAAGAGCGTTAAATGTCGGTGAAAGATTTTCAGCTGGGGAATTGTGCTCCGATGTCATCAGTGGAGGTGGGGACTTCTGATATATCTTGAAGTAGAACTGTGACAGGTCTCAGCAATGGAGTAGGTGAGGAAAGGGGGGCAAAAAAGGGAGGAAGGATAGTATACAACTAAGAGCCAGCCCTGACCAGAGCCCTGCCAGGAACCCACAGTCACAGGTTGGGGCTTGGATCAGTGTTAATTTCAATATCAGTAGCACAGGGAGCTCTACTCAATGCTCCAAAAAAGGGCGGATATATATATACGTATTGCTTATTCAATGTGCTGTAACAGTAGAAGCTGACACAATATTTTAAGGCAACTATACTCCAATAAAAATTTTTTAAAATGTTAATTTCATTTAAGCATAGAGTCCCTGCTTCAGCTTAGGGTTGAGGAGAAGGGAAGTATAAGATATGGCCCTGACCTCGAGAAGCTTAAGGTTGTTTTTAGGCTGGTGAGGTGCACACACCACGGCAGCTGTGCGTTAAAAAAAAAGCTTGCAAATTCTTGGACACTCCTTCCATTGAGATGTAGCATCTTCATCCCTTCCCGTTGACTCTGGGTAAGCTTGTGACTGCTTTGATTGAGAGAATATAATGGGAGGGATGCCACGTGATTTCTGAGGGAAGATTATAAAGGGAAATGCCTCGTTCACCATCACACTTACGGTTGGAGCCTGAACCTCATGACTATCTGGGAACCACCACACTGTGAGGGAGCGCAAGCCATGTGGAGAGGCCACATGTAGACTCTACAAGTGGCAGACCTAGTCTTTGAGTCATCCCAGTGCAGGTGCCAGATGTGAGGCTAAAGGAACCTGTAGATGATTCCAGCTCCCTGGCTGTGAGCCACGCTTAGCCTTTGAGGCTTCCCACCTGAGGTCCCAGACATCATGGATCAGAGAGGAGCTGTGCCCTGTTCAAATCCCTGCCCCACAGAATCTGATTATTTGAAGTGACTACATTTTGGTGCAGTTTGTTACACAGCAGTAAAACCAGAGTAGCCAAAGTCATTCTGCAAAGGCTATGCACTGTATGATTACAACTGTATGACATTCTGGGAAAAGTAAAACTGAAGACAGTAAAAAGATGAGTGTTTGCCAGGAGTGGGGAAGGAGGGAAGAATGAATAGGCAGAACACAGGAGTTTTAGGGTAGTGAAACTATTCTGTATGATACTGTAATGGTGGATACCTTTATCCAAACCCACAGAATGTACAGCACCAACAGTGAACCCTAATGTAAACTATGGGCTGGGGGTGATGGTGATGTGTCATCATAGGTTCATTGATTATAACAAATGTACCGCTCTTGTGGGATTGTTGATAACGTGGGAGGCTGTGTCTGTGTGAGGGGCACAGTGTATGGGAATCTCTGTACCTTCCTCTCAGTTTTGCTATGAGTCGAAAATTGCTCTAAAAATAAAGTCTTAATAAAAAATCAAAACAGGGCAGCAGTCTAGGTTGGTCAATTTCTTGAGCGAAATATTTAGGAGATCTCAATTTTAGTCCTGGCTTTGCCACAAAATCACTCATTTTAGGTTCTGATTCTAAGCACAGCTTATTTACACCCTTTGGGGATATGATGCTAACTTCCTTAATGCCAGTCTGAGAGGCCCAGGAGGAGAGAGAGCAGTTTCAGCACCCTGAATCCCCTCTTTGGGGCATTCTGTCAGATGCAGAAGCAGCCCATGTTATCAGCTCAGATGGCCTCAATGGTCACAGGGTGGCAGATTTCCCACCTCCCTTTCCTCTCCTAATTCCCCTCAAGGATCTTGGGCCTTGGAAACCAATGTCAGGGAAGACTGTGGGAGTTCTACACTCTGTGCCACTCGTTCTGTGGCAACTGGACAAGTCCTGTTCCTCCTATGGGACTCAGTTCCTTATTTGTGAAACAGAGATTTGGACAAAACAAGAGATAAGAGGTGTGTTTGTTTTTTTGCATGAGAGCCAACTGAGGAAAAGCAAAATGATGACAAGGTTTGGAAAATGTTTCTTCTTTCTCTAATTCAAAATGAAAATGACACTTAGAGAACCAAAAGCTGCAGGGAAGTTGCTTAACTACTTCTCCTCGGTCGTCGTAACTAACATTTATTATATGTGAGGACTAGATTGTGCCCAGTATTGTGCAAACATGTTTGAGGTGGTTTAGTGAAGCCTTTGTGGAAGGCATCTTTATCCCCATTTTAGGGATGAGAGCACAGAGGCTTGGAGAGATTAACTAATTGCCCGATGTTATCCAACTGCCAGGATTTGAGCACAACACCCCATATTCCTGACTCTTAGCTACCATGCCGTCCTTGCTTTCAGCTCGTCCCCAAACATGAAGATCCCTTCCAGAGCTTATGTTTTGAGATTTTGAGATTCTGTGGACTCCTCTTCCCCAGAATTAACTCCTTCAGTGGTCTTGGAGAAGAGCTGGGTCTCTGTGAGAGTGGAGGCCAGGTCTTCGTACTTTCACTGATGACCAATTTTTCCTCCCTCCAAAAAACATCTGGGCCACGTGCAGAGGTGGGGCTTCTTCAGCACTCTGTGTCCAGGCTGACCTCCAGCTGCCGAGGATGACAGTGACAGAGGTACCCCGGACCACCTGCTGCCCTCCCCAGTGGTCCCCAGACCACTTCCTCCTTGGGGATAGGAACCTTTTTCAAAGTTCTCAACTCCTAATGAATGATCAGAACAGAACGATGGCTTCTGACATCGGATAACTTCTGAAACCTGCTAGCCTCATGGTTAGATGGTTAGGCTCTGGGGTCCCACAGACGTGGACCCTAATTTTGATTCTGCCCTTTATAACTTTCAGTCTTGGCCAGATGACTTACTTTCTCTTGGCCTCAGTTTCCTCATTTATAATAGGACACTCTCAGTCTCTTACAGCCCAGGTTCTTGTGAGGATTAAGTGGGTAATGATGAAAATGTTTATTTAACATTGTGCTCATGAAATCTGAGCTAGTATCTTCCTTTTCATCCTGAGGCTGAGGGAGTTGGTGATACTGAGCTGTCTTGGGCTACACTTTAGGGGTAGAGTGATGAGTTAGGGCATCACTAGAATGCAGAGGAGGGATGCAAACCATGGAAGTAATAGTAATGCTCCCTTACAACTGGTGTAGCCCACTGCATTTTGCAAAATGCACGTATATGCATATATGCATACATAGACACATATATAGCCTTAGTTGATCCTTCACATGACCCTGGAGAGTAAGGAGACTGTATCACACGATATATTTTTGAGACCATGGCCATGTTTACCCAGATGGGTGCAGTATAGGAGGAGGTGAGAACTACTTTCACATCTCTGGGAAGAGGGGGGACACTTGGGAGGGCAAACCAAGAACCAGTGCCTAGGGACCATCTCTAGTTCATATACTGCATTTTAAAAGTCAGAGCAGGCTAAGTGTGGATACAGCTACTTGGAGGAGGTGGTGAGTTTCCACGCTCCTGGAAGTATGCACGCAAGAGGCATGTGTTAGATGGTGACCATCCCGCCCAGCTCTCTAGCTGGCTTTATGGTGAGAGTCCAGGAATCTGGGAAATTGTGTATGGTTAACTCGAAAGGTAGAAAATGATAATCCTATGAGTCCTAGACATCCGTGCTCTCTCTGCACCTTCTGCTCCTTGGCACGGACACGGCTGCACCTTCGTAATAAGATTAGCACGGTAGGGATGTCATTTTTGTGGGACTGCGGCTGCCAATCTGGTCTGCCTGCAGCCTTCTGACTTGAATTCCACAGACGCTTCTTTTTTTTTAACATCTTTATTGGAGTATAATTGCTTTACAATGGTGTGTTAGTTGCTGCTGTATCACAAAGTGAATCAGCTATACGTATACATATATCCCCATATCTCCTCCCTCTTGTGTCTCCCTGCCACCCTCCCTATCCCACCCATCTAGGTGGTCACAAAGCACCGAGCTGATCTCCCTGTGCTATGCGGCTACTTCTCACTAGCTATCTATTTTACATTTGGTAGTGTATATATGCCCATGCCACTCTCTCACTTCGTGTCCCAGCTTACCCTTCCCCCTCCCCATATCCTCAAGTCTATTCTCTACATCTGCGTCTTTATTCCTGTCCTGCCCTTAGGTTCTTCAGAAAAATTTTTTTTTTTTTTTAGATTCCATATATATGTGTTAGCATACGGTATTTGTTTTTATCTTTCTGACTTCCTTTGCTCTGTAGGACAGACTCTAGGTCCATCCACCTCACTACAAATAACTCAATTTCGTTTCTTTTCCACATATGCTTCTTGCCACTTTGCTCTTGCTGTGCCGGACTGGGAGAGGGATAGGCAGAGATGGCTCTGTGTGCCAGTGTCAAGGTGGGGGGCGGGGGATGGGAAGTGTAGGCATTGGCAGAGTGCCGGCCAGTGGAAGGGAGCAAGTGGTAAGATAGATGGGAAGAGAGCAAATGGAATCACACCTGCGGGTGGGATGGTGGCACTCTGTGGGGATGGGGAATGCCGAGTCGAAAGGCAATGGCACTGCTGCCGCCTGCCTTGGGGGTCCACTGGAGGAGGGGCTTCTGCAGATTTGACCATTTAATGAGTCTTGGTTTTCTGTGGCAAGGAGACAGGCAGACTGCATGTTGAGAATTTGAAAGCACAGTCCTTCTGAGATGCAGTCCTTGAATTGAGTCATCCATTTTTAATTCATTAATTCATGGAGTATTAAACATGTGCTAGGCTTGGTGAGGTAGTGGAGTGGAAAGATTTCTGGAGTTGTAGTTAAATGTTCTGGTTTGACTTTGGGCCACCCATTAAATCCCTCTGAGCCTCTGTTTGCTCATCTGTAAAATGGGGATATGAGTGCTTGCCCCTCACAGTGTTATTTTGAGGCTGGAATCAGGCCATGTGTGTGGCCCTGCAGCAATCCTTTCTTTAGTGGGTATGAGAGAAAAGAGAGCATGATAAAGAACTGATTTTCATTGTAAATCCCCATCTCCAAAAAAGGAAACATGAGCCAGTTTACAAGGTTATGATTCTGGGTTCTTAATAAAGATTGAGCATTTATCTTTCTGCCAGGCTTGGATAAAGGCAAGTTTGGAGCCAGACAACTCTGAAATGCAAAATGGCTCCACCAACTGGCAGTTCTGTGATGCTGGCCAAGTGAAAACAGGCAGGCTTTGTGGCTGCCTCTCTGACCACTTTCATGGGCATGGAAAGAGAGAGTATATGTAACGCCATCAGACAGGGGCTGGCTTCTAGAAAGTTACATGACTGAGAAGCCGACACTCTTCTGATCGAATGTCTTTAAATATTTTTCATCACTATGTAGAGGACAGAGGCTGTGCTATTAGGGAAGATGGCAGCACCGTCTCTGGTTGCCTATCCCAGAGAGGAATTCAAAAGGCTCCTGGTTCACTCCTAGAAGGCATTCATTGCAACCATCTGGAGGCCTCCCCTTGAGGCATTCTGGTGGCAAGCAGAATCTTCGCCACTTCCTTAAATTTCTGGTGATGGCAACAGAAACATCTGTCAGACCACCCCAGTCTGGCTCTGCCTGCAAAACAATATCAGTTTTCTTCTTTTCATTCTTTTGTTTGTAGGGCCAGCCCCGAGCCAAAGACATCCTCAAGTTAGCTGATGCATACTTTTGCTTTTTCCCTCCACAGTAGGGGTATCCCATCACCAGCAGCTGTCTGGGGTTATCATTTGATAGAGGACAGAAATGATGAGTCAGGGGTTCATGTGCCAGTCCCCGCTGACCCACTTTTGCTTCTTCTGTGAACCTGGACAAGTCTCTTGACCTTCCTAAGTCTTGGGTTGTAGTTTAGAAAATGGGTATAATTATCTCTACTCTGCCCACAGTTCAGGACATTGCTGTGGATCAAGACAGACCATAGCTATGAAAGAGCTTTGTGGCTGCAGAATTCTGTGCCAACGTGAAAGATTGTTATTCCAGAACAACCATCACTTTAAGGAAAAGGTTCAAACAGAGTGAGTGGAATTTTGTGTGTGTGTAAGCCAACAGAGTGGGAAGAGATTTTTCAGGGACTTCCGAAAGCATTCAACTGCTGCCTGGCCTTGCTGGCCTGTGTATCAGTACAGTTTGCCTCTATCATTTTCTCTTTATATACGCTCATTTATCTCTGCAATTGCCCTCAAATCCTCATGGAATTTAAGCATTTGGCCTGTTTCTTTCCATCAAAGGCAACACATTTAAGGCAAAGTTGATAGCCAACGGTAGGTGTCCAATCTCTGCTGCAGAACAGAAATAAACATGAACAATAAAAGCTCCCCTTCTCTCTCTCAAAGAATTCAAAGAGAGAGCCAGGTAGAGACAGAGACAGAGGAGTGGGGGGAGAGAAAGTAGAGAGAGACCCTCTGCTAATATGCCCTTCCCCAAAGGGTGAAGAAAATAGAATTTTATGGGCAGAAAGGAACCCATTTGAGGCTTTATTGCTTCCTTAACACCATATCTTTTCAGAGAACTTTCCCTTATTTGTGAGTGAACTATCACAGCATCCCCCAGAAGACAGGTTAGCAGGACGGTCTTCTTTTCCCTGACAGCAGAGAACAAAATGGAGGCGCATAGAATCCAGGATGGTGACATTGGTGCCTGCAAATGGGTTTGGACAGGAAAAATTTGGATTCAGTCAAACCTGTCTGAAACCAGTTGCTACCATAGAAACAACTGGTTTGAGCTCAGTTACTGACTTCCTTAATTAGTTATTATGTGGTTCCTAGCTGGTCACTGATAGATGAATCAGAATTCCTCTTGTTGTCAGAGATGGAAATATAAGTCAAAATAGCTTAGGCAAAAGAGACCATTGATTAACTCCCACCACTGAGAAGTCCTGGTAAGGGCTAGCCTCTGGAGCACCTGGGTTCGGGGGCTCAAAGGCCGACAGCACTCTTTCCCTCCAGCCTGCATCTTGGCTTGTCTGAGTTGGCTTTTTTCTCTTCTCCTGCAGAGGAGCTCAATCTCTATGATTCAGAAGATAGCCCTTGGACAGTTTTAGCTTGGACTCAAAATGTAGGCCCGCTGCTCATTCAAACTGCAGATTAAAAATGTCCCAGGGAAGGATTTTAATTGGCCAGACTTGGGTCACGAGATCATGTCTAGTCCAATCATTGTGGCTGAGGCAAAAAAGGGACTATAATTGCCTGGTCCAGGAATGTGGGGAAGGGCAGGGTACTAAGACTGGCGGCATGACCAGGACCACATGATTACAGGGTAACAGGAGCAGTTCCCCAAAGGAAGGGATGCCAGGTTGCTGAAACCCACAGGTGTTTACTTTCAGTATTACACTGGTTTCTTTCTAATGGTTTTCCCATGGCTGAGAAGTTAGTTTTTATATCATTGCTAAATGGTTTCTAAGCAGTTCATTAGGCTGATCGCTCCATCAAATTAAATTAACAGCTTCTTTCTTTTCTTCCTAAGTGAGTCTGTGTGTGAAGACAGAACCTCTAGGTCACAACCCATTTTGTTGAAAGAAAAACCAAAATGATTGTTTTTTATGATCATAGTTGCAAGGCAAGATGAAGAAAAGGCTAATGGCTATTTTATTTTTTAATATAGATAATTAAATGAAAAAAATCATTTTTTCCTCCCAGAATTGTTTAGATAACTGCTTAAATTTCCACTTCAAATGCCATGTACATCCAAGCTCAGGCTTTTGCGCTGAATGATCAATTTCTGCTGTCTCTTCATGATTGCTTTTTTGGATAACTGCATTAAAACAAGGGCTTTCTAAATGTAAAAACATGACATTTGCCTTCAGTAACTGTTTAAAAAACTTTTTTAATTAAAAAATTTTTTGATCCCAATCTCCCAATTCACCCCCCCCATTTTCCCCCTTAGTGTTCATACATTTGTTCTCTACATCTCTGTCTCTATTTCTGCCCTGCAAACCGGTTCATCTGTACCATTGTTCTAGATTCCACATATATGCGTTAATACGCGATACTTGATTTTCTCTTCCTGCCTTCAGTAACCTTTAGCTTTCCATTCGGAATTCTTTGCTCGCCTCCCTGTGCCTGTCCTGTCCTTCAAGTGCCTCTTTGCTATTCCTATCAAAAGGTACTATTAAGAAAAAACCTTGTAACAGGCATTTAAGCACAGTTTGAATTTGCCAGATATTTTTGCCTACCAAGAGCACTTGCAAAGAAACTTAACTTTGTGGGATAAAGGGCTTTGTCCTGGATAAAGAATTTTGGGAACACAGTAAACACCAAGGAAATGTTTTTGGTTGGGGGAGATTTTTATCACAATCCTGAAGTCCCGCCATCTAGGTATTTGCCTGCTTTATTTAGATTTGAGACTAGTCTTGATTATAATTTTAGCTGCCTTAAACCAAACAAACAGACAAAAAGCAAAAAACAACCCCAAAACAAAAAACCCCCCACCTTCCTCAGATCATGGTCCACTTTATCCAGATACACTTAACTAGCCCTACCTACAGGGCTAGAAAAAAAAGCCAGACATTGAGTTGTAGGGTTGTTTGAACGTGAGAAGATCTCTTTGCTGCATGCAAAGTACCCTGGACTTTGAGCCAGGACAGCTAGCTTCTAGCTAGTCTGGGTCTAACCAGGAACTTACGTGGCCCTGGGCAAGTCACTCTCCAGGGCCTCAAGTTTACTTATTTATAAAATATGGTTGGATAAAATAATGATTAGATGGTTTCTAAGGTCCCTACCAACTCTTATTAACTGTTCTGACTCTCATTCATTTATGTAAAACACTCGTCCAGTGGAAATGCAAGTCTCTCTCCCCCAAGGACATGTGATCATGAAATCAGACAGTGCATGTAAAATGCCCAGCCCAGAGCAGATGTTCAACAAACCACCACTAATTATTGTACCACGTGGTTCCTGTATCTTGGTGTTTATGGACTGATTTTGTGTCCTGTTTGCTTTGTTGGTAATAGTAGCCTTACTGTGACAATAGTCCAAACACACATATATAGAATCCTTACCTACAGCCAAGGATCCCCTGCCATGTGATGCATATAAGATACTATTGTCAACATTTCCCATGGGTCAGAAACCCTACAGTCCTTTAAGAACTGAGGAGAATGTTTTGCTGAGGCAGGAATGGTGAACATGTTGCAAAGCAGCTGTCCTTCCTCATCTTGTGTTCATGACTTGCTTTATGAATCCATCATCGTACCCTTTTACTGAGTACAGACAGGGCCCAGAACCCCTCTCATCACAGTGTCTTTGGTGGCACGATCCCTCTTGGTGCCCTAGAAGTCACTGGCTCCTTCTCTGGTGGCTGCATGCGTAGTCAAGCAAATGCCACCCATGGGTGGTGGGTCTCTTTCCTTCTGGTAGTGTCCTTCTGGGGCTTTTTATTGGACTCTGTCATGAGGACAGATGGCTTCCTATGATGTGTTCCTGTGTTGTAGGAATTACCGGAATTCTAGGTGGCTGAATTTCTCCTTCTGCCTCTGGGCCTCAGTTGGCTCAGGTATGGAATTGGGGTGGTCATTCTGCCTCACAGGCTTCCTGCTGTGGAGATTAAGTGAGAGGTGTGGCGTGAAATGCCTACACTGTGCCTGGCATATAGTAGATGACTAAAATATGTTTCTTGCTGAACTCAATACCTGATACCTGAGTGAATTTCTTTCCCCGCCCAGAAAACTTCAATTCCCTACTTCAGGATGAGTTAAGTAACAGCTCCCCGCGTGCAGTCCAGCCTTCTCTTTGCTTGCCCTGGCTGTGTGGTACCAGCTGCATTAGGAACTTGCCCTTTTTCCCAAACAGGCCCTGCCTAATCCTGCCTTCATGCCCTGGCTTGCTCTGTTTCCCCTTCTTTGAAGGTCTTCTCTTTTCTCTATGGCTGTGTAAGGTCTACAGGCAGTCAAGGCAACACACACACGGCATCACCTCCTTCCCTGATTTCCCCAAAGAGCATTTCAGCTATACGTCTCCCATTCATCAAGTCATTCAACAAATGATGATTGAGGCTCACTTATGTACCAGGCATTGTGCTGAGGCAGACAAGGTCCCTGGTCTTATGAATGCATCATCTAGATGGGAAGAGATAGCCTTCAGAGTTCCCTTTCTAGAAGCTGGAAAGGCACTTTGCCTTTTTATCCATCTACCTTCGACCTCATGTTATACTTAATTGTGTTTATGAGTCTTATTTTTCCTTTCTATCAACTTCCAAGAGACCGGACTATCTCTTATTTGCCTCTGTAGTCCTCATGACATCTGACATCTACCTGTGGACATGGGTGCTTGTTGCCTGTGTTTGTTAGAAGCAAGAATGTATATTCTGGGATTAAAAATTAAGCTTTGGGGTAATAGATAAGGCTCACCTGTAGGTCCCTCAACTCGTCCTGGCTGTAGAGTCGCTTGTAAAAAGAGACTGGCCAGAGTGTGAGCCACTTCTGCAGGCAGAGACCTCTGCTCTGTCCTCAGTCACAACTGTCAGCTCTGTCTAGATGCCTGATGGACTCACCAGCCTTGGCTTCTCGGCCCTGTCTAGATTTACACTGTGGGCTAATCTCCTCTGGCCTCAGCAGTTTCTTCCTTGTCTAAATTGATGTAACTGTTCATCTTCTCTGATGGTTCACCTGACTTAGAATCCTTGATCTTTTTCTATTCGGGCTTGTCTCACTATCATCCGTATCCTGACATGCTACCGAGATGCTATAATTACAGAAGACAGAGTTTCTCAACCACAGCACTATTGACATTTTGGGCTGGATAATTCTTTGTTGTGGGAGGCTTCCCTGTGTGTTGTCGGATGTTTAACAGCATCCCTCTACCCACTAAATTCCAGTAGCAACATCTACCCCCAGTTATGGTAACCAAAAATATCTCCAGACATTGCCAAATGTCCCAGGGGGCATGACATTGCATCTGGTTGAGAACCACTGACCTAAGGCTATACCCAGGGATCTTTGAGGTCAGTTAGATGAATCCCCCTTCTCTCATTTCACAAACAAGGTCACTGAGGCCTAGAGGAGGGAAATGAGTTGCCCAAGATCGAACCACAGATTGGCAGTGATGGAGGCCATAGACTTTGTATCTTTTCTGTCTTAGTCCAGTGCTTTTCCTTAGCATGGTGAAATCTCCTTAAGAGACAGTCAAGTAAAGTGAAAAGGTAGTGACTTTGGAGAGAGACAAACTGGGATTAGAATGGAGATCAAGTCATTGGTTGGCTGCATGACCTTGGGTTCTGAACCACTCTGAGCTTCCATTTCCTCACATGCAAAGGAGGGGCGATAAATTCCCACCTCACAGAATTGTGTTGAGGACTAAATGAGATGTTTGTAAAGCTCTAAAATCTTACCTGGTATGCAGTTAATCTAAGTAAATGCTGGTTCCCTCCTCCCTTGTATGTAGTGTTATAAAAATGGCAAGCATGCTATTGAGGAGAAGTAGAGTTGTTGCCAGCAGGACTCAGTGCCCGTGGAAGATAGGGCTGATAGGCAGTGCTTTCTAGTGGACAATGTTAAAAATGCAGGTAGTGGGATTTGGTGTCTATAATGGAAATAGCCAAGTAGTTTTCCAGTTTGGAAAATAACTGGCTGTGTTGAAAGCTGACTCATTTGACAGAGTGGTTTCCTCTCCCTCTCTTTCCTGAGGATGCTCCTCTGATGATTATATCTTATCTCTTAACATCCTGTGTCTCTTTCTTCCCCCAGCAGAATGTTATTATTACAGACATGCCTAAAGGGTAAAAAGGAGCATTTAGAGCCCAAGTTGAGGACTGTATCCTAGCCTTCCCTTGTATCAGATGAATATAATGGTATTTTCTCTCCTGGAGATTTGACTGCTATCAGGTAACCTGGGTTCTGGTGTTAGTCTGGCCACAGACAACCCTAATATGATGCTTTGAAATTTTCACAGTTTTCATGATGAGCATTTTTTTATCCCCAGGGTGGCCTGATTGTAGTGGTTCTCAATCCTGGCTGCACATTTTAATCACCTGAAAGTTCAAAACAAAACAACAGCAATGAAAGGATGACAACCGTGCGTGCACGGTTCTGTATTTGGAGATGCATCTTGGGCATTGGTGATTTTGTTTAAAGTTCCCTACGTGACTCCAGTGTGCAGTTAGGGTCAAGAGTCACTGCCTATTTTGACACCAGATGTCCCATATCTTTGATAGGAAAATGAGGCTCAGGTAGTTAATTTTCTTATCCTAGGTTGAAAAGGCAGGAGGAGGAGAAGCCAGGTATTGTGAATCCTGATCTCATCTACTGGCCTTTCCACTTTCCACTCTAGTACATTACTTCTCTGCTCAGGGTGTGATCTGGAAACTTCAAGAAACAAAACTTGTTTGAAAATTATAAAGCACTATATTAGGGTTATTTGTCAGTGGCCAGACTCACACTAGAACCCAAGTTACCAGATGGCAGTCAAATCTCCATGATCCCAAGGGAGAAAATGTTGTTCTAGTCATCTGATAGGAGCAAAGAAAGTGGCTTCTTACTCCAGAACCTCAGTTTTCTTATCTGTAATGTAGGATAGGAATGGACCTCCGTAGATGTGCTTTCCTAGAGGGAACATTAGCATTTGGTAAGGAAGGAACTTGACATCTTGTCTCTCGATGAGGACAAGTTGATTTTTGACACTATTTTAGTGATACTCATGCCCATTTGTGTAGGGCCTTGTTGACCCCCTTTTAGCGTGTATCAGAGTGTTACTCAGCAGATAACCTGAACAGGGCTGTAAAAGGTGCAAAGATAAAGTAAGGAACATTAGAGCCTATATATTTCAACTTTCACACCAGTGGCATCTCCTCAACCGGGGTTTGTTCTGACTCCAGGGGCAGCCTAATCCTCCCATGGGGATACTTTGAGCATTGGGAACTCCTTGTTTAGTCCCAGAACTGATCCTGGTCTTGTCCGCACAGAAAGCTAGCTCCACTTCCCGGAACAGCCATGAGGATCCTTCTCCAGGCTGACCCAACTATTTTGCAGGGGATCTGCTTTTCAGTCCCCTTTCCAACCTGCTTCCTGCTCTTTAGCCTGGATCTATTTTAAAGGAGCCCAAAGTGACTCTTCCTCCCCTTCTCCTTTTGGGCTAATCCTGTCTGGATTAGTGATCACTCATGCCCCGAGAGGACAGATCGGCTTTCCCAAAGGTGTGGCAGGTGTAGCTTGAACCATTCTATTTTCGCTTGCTCTGGTATTACAGGAAGGCAGAGAACTGTTTGCTTGTGATTTTCCTGTCCACCACGTATCATAACCTGGTTAACAGGGAGATGAGTAACGTAAAGCCTTTGGATTCCAGGCAGAATCTCGGCTCTGTTACTTACAAGACTGTGAGGAGGTTGTGATATCCCTTTAAGTGTGAGATTCCTCATTTCTTAGCAGGCCACTGTCATGATATAGAAGATATGAAGTGTGCTTAACATAGTAAGTGCTCAATGCATGGTAACCTGTGCTCTTGTAGCCATTATGATCATTATCCCAACTATTTGATGGTAAGATGACAGAGATCAGTTTTCTCCACGTGGCAGCTGGTGCTAAGGGCTTCTTCATTCAGAAGCACCCTAGATGCTGGAGGTGACTGCAGGTGGGTCTGAACAGTGACCGGAGCTTCACACAAGTCTGCTAGCTTCTTTCCCTTCCCCCAGCCCTTTTACACCATGGCAGTCGCTGCCTGAAATGCCACTGTTATTTGAGACCTCTGACCCCTGCTAATGTGCAGAGTCCTCTGGGAAAGAAAGCACTTGAAGCCGTTCTTAATCACTGGTATTTAAGTGTCAGCAAATGAGTGGAAGAATAGATTTCAGGCAGGAAGGGGGGCTCATGTGGTCTGAGGGCCAAGATTATCTATTTATAAGGCTGGTCTAGATTTGGTTTTGGTTGTGACCTGCACATCACAAATATACCTGGACTCCAACTTGGGGATGTCTGGAAGACATCCCCTGTGAGCCATCCAGTTCCCTAGGGGTACCGTGACCACTGCAAGTCGAACCCTGCTGTTATCTTACTTGGATGAATAACTCACAATGATCTAGTTCATCTGTAATGACTTGTTTGAAGAGCTGTTTGTGAGTCAGGAGTACTGGTCACCATTAAAAATGAACTTAGGCTTAGCAAGAAGAAAATAACAGTTTAGAGCTCTGGCTTCAGAAATGGCACAAAAATGGAATGGACAAATATGAAAAGTAGATAATGGATCCACAGTGATTTAATTCTTGGTGATATTTTCATTTTATGCAAATACCAAAAGAAAAAAAAACCTGGTTATTTGAAAGAAAAACAGGAACCAAGAAAAATATTTAGTGTTTGATCAAGCAAAAATCCTTTCACACATCTGCCAAGAGAGTTAAAACAAATAGAGATGTTAAATAAAAGGCCCAGGTACCAAAGAGCAAAATTTAATGAAAGCCAGAACTGTTAAGTATGGATTCCTGTTGAGAAAAATGTCAGTCTCTTTCAGAGTTTTCCCATTGCTCTATTTTTAAGAAAAGTGTAGTAAAAATACATAATACAAGTTAACTTTTTTCTTACTTTTGTTTTCCCCATCACCCCTCCATCGATGAAAAACATCTTCTGCTGGAGTCTTGGACCCCCACATAGCATAGACCCTCATTTCTAGCATCGGTGGTCTCTTCCTATCAGATCATGTTACTGGCGAGCTCGCTGGCTGAAGAGGCATCTTACCAGGCCAAAGGCAAAAGGTCTTTGAAGCAAGTTGATGGTAGAGGGTTATTTCCAACTCCTCCAAAACGCAGACTCCCTAATGGTGGCTCATATCAGATTCTGCAGTGGTAGGTGAAGGGTTGGGAAGGATCTGGTGAGAGGTCAAGGGATGGGGAGGACACCAGCTGGCAGTAGCAAAAAGTGACAATCCATCCTGAGGGTCCTGCTTCACGTACCATGCCCACATTGACACATGAGAGACTGAACAACAACACTTGAGTTGAAAGGGCAAAGAGTTTGATGGTTCTTTGCTATGGCTGATGAAAGGAGGATGGAAGAGACATAGAGATGGTGGGTGTCCACAGAGAAAATCCACAGATGAAGCCGGTCCTGCTGCCTCCACTTGTAGGTAGGCTCCAGAACCTTTAGTTTGTCAATTGCTAATGATAACCCGTAGCAGAGAGACTGGATAGAAGTGGGGCGTAAGGGAAAAAGCCAGAATATGGTGATCAATGAGAGCTGATGACACATGGCACGCACTGAACATGCACCCAGGAGAGTGGCTGCTGGAGAGCTGGAAGCCGATTGCACCAAGAATGAGAGCTGGGATCTCCACGATAGCTATGTGCCTGGACACACCTCCCCAAGACCCCAGCCATAGTTGTAGTCAGCCTGGACTTCTCTCCATAAACCCTGTCACTTCTCCAATCTTGGTTTCATTCAGGTTGTAGTCACACACATGGGCCTGTTGATTCTGGTCATTGGAATACAATGTCCTCATTCTTTCTTAGCCAGGGGGAAGGTTGGCCTCCTTGGGTGAGAAGTTGGGGTCAGGAATCTTAAGGTCCCCCCCTACAGTGTTATTATCAATGTATTCCATCTCCCTATCCTCCTTCAAATCATTCAGCCTGGGGCATTTTACTTTCTAAAGATGACAGGAGGTCATCTGGCTATCTGCTAAAACACCACTTTTATATGGACATAAAAACTCAAGTTTCCTGGGTCACCAAAACTCTAAGTTTCATACTTGGTCTCTCAGTCGTAGGACAGGGCACACCGTGGAAGGTTCTATTGCTTGTGGGCTTTGATGAAGCTTCCTCTTCCAAAGTTCTTCCATCAGCTTTCTTTTGCATTTAGCTTGTATAACATTCCCCCCCCCCCCCCCCCACATCAGATGCTCTGAAGAGAGGATCTATTCTACAATGGGATTCCTGCTCAGATGTCAAGCAAATGACAGGTGAGAATCAGGGGTGCTATCTCCCTGGATGTCAGCTCTTCTCAAGGCTCTATGTGGTTCAGGAGGCCAGTTGCCCTTCAGCCACCAGAGTGCCTTTAGGGCTTGAGCGTAGCAGAAGGACACAGTCCTCGTGGCTGAGCTTGACTCTGTGAAGAAGCACACTGTTCCACCTAAGGCCTATGAGATGGCTGTTACACATTCAAAGAAGCTTTATCTGAGCCTCTGGCAGTAACTTCACGAGTCCTCTTCTGACTGCACACCTGCCTTTACCTTCTCCGCCACCCTGGGTCTGAGTTGCTTCATACGTGTTCTCAACTAAATCAGTGCCTAGGCAGTGCCCTGTGTGTGGGAGGCAGCCCACTCCTGCAACAGCATCGGTCTCCACCCATGGCTTGGGGCCGAGGTGTGGAGGGGAATCTGGAGAGCTCCCATGATGAATTCGTTTGAAAATTGCTTTTTTCCTTTTGCTTGCTTGTCAGGTGGAACGAATCTTGAATCTCCAATCTGAAAACTAAACTAAAAACTAAACTAAAGTGGGATGGGTAGGGAGTTGGGAGTAAGAAGGAAAAGGAAGGGGCCTAACAGAACCTGCAAACCATGGATATTAATACGAAAAAATATATAGTGCACACACTAAGACGCATGAATAACCAAATTCAAAGAAAACAGGACAGCTTCCTCATTAGTGCGCCAGTGACTCCACGTTCAGAGACACAGGCTCTATGTAACAGGGTTATTCTCCCCTTATTGCAGTACAGTGTTATTTGTCATCCTCACTTAGCAAAAGGAAAAGGGTGAAAGAACATCAGAAAAGGAAAAGGGGCCGCAAAATGTTTTCTCAATTCTTCAGGAAAATCTGTTGAATCGTCCTCCTTGTGGTCATGGTGGTTGGTGGCGGTGGCATTTCATTTTGTTGTTTTTGGCACTGAAGGGTTTGGGATGGAACTGGGGGAGCCTGGGCATACTCCCCAAGGGGTCTCCGTCCGCTCCAGTTACAATCCGGTGGCTCCCAAGGGCATCCCTGAACTGTGGCTCATGCAGGGGATCGATTGCATGGACTTGGGGAAGTCATGGCTGACCACCCGGCCGTTCTCTCCACTGCCGCCACCGCTGGCTCCTGCCCCGCTGTTTCGGGGGAGTGTCGATGTCCGTATGGCTTCGTTGATGGATTGCTGTGGGATCAAACAGAAACCCTTTTCAGGAGGACCGGGGGTTCTTCCCCAGGTCCTTGGCAGTGATTGGCAAGGAGAATGAGTCAACACTGGACTTAAAATGTCACCCCACTCTCCTCCCCGTCCAACTTTTTTCCAAATGTGTAATGCTAGTCTTGACTTCCCTCGAACCCGCAAAACTGTTTTGTGGCCCTGGACAAGTCTGATCCCCTCTCTGGACCTCACGTGCTCTTGGTTTTTAGTAAGGTGTGCTGGATTGGGTGATCTCTAAGATCCTTTCCTGTTCTTATCTTCTGTGATTTCTAAAGGTACAACAGAGCCATGGTAGTATTGATGATAATAAACGTAGCAACAGGACCAAGTAGAAGACTCTAGAAATGGGGTTTAGGAAACTTGGGTTTTAGCCCTGGTTCTGACATCAGCTAGTTGTGTGACCTTGTGCTTGTTTCCTTATCGCTCTAGACCTTTTAAATCTCCATGTTTGTCAAAATGTAATTATCTATGCACCTACTGATTTTATTAGCAAGAATGGTACTATACTGCATGAAAAATGAGTTGAAATGTTAACAGAAAATTGAGGTTGTATCACTGTTAGCTAAAAATTTAAAACTACCTCTGATCAGAGAAAAATGCTATCCTACCTCTAGCAGTATGTGTTAAGGGAATGTCGGACTTGTTTGAATAATACAGTCAGCATAATGTAATTGGAAAGAAGCATGTGCTAAAGAAAGTGAGAATGAATTCCAAAGATCAATATCTGCACGTCATCTGCTTCCCATCAGCACATGTAACCTGTACTTCTAAACCGACACATCAGATCAGTGCTACTGATTTGTGAAAGCTTGTGACTTCTAGAATGTTGGAATTCTAGATGTGATCAATGATCACCCCAGGATCAGATGAGTTAGAGAGAATGCTCAAGACCACAGTAATTAGAACCATATCCTATTAGACAAGAGGAAGTGTTCTGTTCCAAGATCCTTTCGAGAAAGAAACTTCATACATGAAATTTAAACCCTCTTCCTATCACTTCCAACTTCCCGTTGAAAGATACCTATAGAAATTTTGAGGTAGGGCTTAGTTTCTTGGTGGGAATCAACACAAAGGAGAATGAGTTGAGGGGTATATGAGTTGAGAGGTTTCTTTCTCTAAGATCAACCTACCCATCCTTCAAGACTCAGTTTATTCCTACCTCCTTGAAGTTGTCTTAGACTGCCCCAGCAAGTCCTGCCCCCTACCCCTGCCAGTACTCATGCATTATATATTTGCTCGCAATGATTCTGCTTCAGGTATGTAACTTCCATCTTCTTTAAGAGAACTAAATGTCTGGAGAAGGGCAAGGGCTGTGTCTTCTCAATCCTTAGCTACCTGCCAGCGTGTCTAGCATGTTGTTAGAGGCCCCATAGGTATCCTTGAATTTGTCTAAGAAAAGCCGAACACATAGGGCCATTCTCAAAAAGTTGATGGCTTCCTCTTTTGCACATTGGCGTGATTCTAGTGATCAGAGAAATCAGTCAACCTGCTGTGGCCTCACGGATGTAAGCAGGGCAGTTTTGACCCAATTGTTACTCTTTCTGCTATACTATGCTGGGAGGATCCTCTTATTACTGGCAGATCTGACAGTGTTTTAAAATATTCTTTCTTTTAAAAAATCCATGATTCAGACAGATCTGCCCCATATGATGCTCCACCCACATGGGTTCTGTCTCCTCTTCAGACTCCTGGATGTGATTAATTTACATTCTGCCTGGTTGTCCTTCACTGAAGAGGAAGTGTGACCTGGATAGCATTCTTCTAAGTCAGGGTCCCATAAACACCACTGTGATGCTCTATGGGGGAAATGTGAAAAGAAAACATGATGAATCCATGGTTACTTATTCTCACTTTTAAAATGTTAAAAAGAAAATAACGACTTATTTTTGTGTGTGGGCAGTGTGGAACCTTCTATGGATTAGCTTGGAATGTCTATCTTCTGATTTTCCTTTGCCACACCCCTTTAATTAAAAAAAAATTTTAAAGTTCACACAGATCACCCTGGGCTTTGTTTCTCAAAAGATCTCACCTATTTCCGTAATACTCCATGGAAGTTGGTGGTACTTGACAAATTCATCTTAAAGGAGAAGGCTGGTGTCATAATCTATTGGTGCCTATCAAAATCTGAGATAATTTAGCCAGGCATGTAGCTAAAACCCTCCAAATTCATGTCATTGAGAATTGGTTTTCAAGGAAGGTGAAGGATTCTCAGAGGTCGCTGACTCCATACTGACATTGATGGTGGGGATTACCTACTTACTGGTTTTCTTTCTAATCTCAGAAGAAGGGAGGAATAGAGTCAAAACTTTGGCCTGGGAAGCACTGCTAGAAATGACTATTTCACTAGTTCTCAAACTTGGCCACACGTTGGTATCATCTGGGGAGTTCTGGGGGAAAAAAGCACTGATGCCTGAGACCTACCCCAGGGATGCTGACTTAATAGGTATGGTATGTGGCCTGGACATCTGGAGTTTTAAAAACTCCCCAGGTGATTTTAATACGCAAGCAAGGTGGAAATACACTGATGGAGTTGATTTCACTTTATAGACAAACTGAGGACTTGTTACTGACTTGCTTCAAGTTACAGTTATCTGTGACCTAGGGTCAAAGTGGATGACCTCCTGACTGTGTGTCCTCCTCCCCCCCTGTAGCTAACCAGTCGTAAGCTGATGTCATTTCTCCCCTTGCCTCTAGGAACTGAGGTTCTCTCCTGTCCATGCTTGACATACCAGCCATTCTTTAAGTTCATCCTTATAAGTTGTTTTTGAAACTGATACTCAGGGAGAAAAGGGTGAGTGAAAAGTCCAACCTCAAAGTCCCCCAGGTTGGTGCTTCAGAGACTCATTTCTCCAGCAGTGATTACGTCCTAACTTCTCAGCTACTTGCTTTTCTAAGAAAAGTCTGCCCAGCCTCTGCATGTCATAGAACAGCCTAATAAAAGCTCAGCCCTGGGTGATGACCTCATCCTAGCATGCGTGCTGAGAGCCAGAGGGACCGCCTGCTGTGGAGGTTGCCCCCCTCCTCCGCCTGACCACGTCACTCAGCTGTGCGTTAATTGCAGGGAAATGTGCAAAGCCTCAATGGTTTCCACACAGCCGGTGTCAGCACAGCCACTACAATTATGAAAAGTCAGTAGGCTCTCCTGGGGGTGGGAGTGGCTGGGGATTATTTCTTTGGGGGAGCAAGGTGGTGAATAATAAACACCCTGATTGTCCTTAATATCAACTAAGGGCTCAGGTTCCTGTCTGTTTTCCTGGGCAGAGGGGAGGGACAGGGCATCTGAGACTTTATTCAATTTGGAATATGTATTGGGTTTTATATTTCTGCTACTGTATGACAGTTTCAATTATACTGAAATGTTGTGGTCGCCTGAAGTCCCTCTCTGAGTCCCCAACTCTCCCATGCTCTCCTTTTCCCTCAGTCTTCCTGTGCCCGGTCTCCCTGGCTTTCCACTCATTTCTGGGCAAGAGTTCTGGTCTTTGGCTCTGTGATACTTGTGCATCCTTTGGTAGCAATTATCTTCCCCTGGTCAATTCTTTTCCTGTTTCAAGTCTGTTAAACATCAGTTTCTCAGGGAAGCCTGTCTGTCCTGCCCCACACTCCATTCCCCGATCAGGACTTGAGAACATGGACCTTTTTCTTCAAACACTCATTGAACATACACGTATTTGCTTGTTTCTGTCTTCCAATTAAATTCTCAGCTTCCTGAAATCAGAAGTTGTGCCTGTTTGTTCCTGACTGTATCCCCAGCGCTGAGCAATGCCTAGCAGGCAGTGGTGCTCCATTGTCTCTGTGGAAGGACTGCCTGCAGGGTGCCCTCCCGCCATCCCTGTGACACTTGTTCTGTGTCCTGCTCATGTGACATCGAAGGGGAAAGGGTCTCAGTAATGCACAAGCAAAGGATCACATCCCATGGATGGCCTCAACAGCTAGATCAGGCAAACCTAAGGATAAGGGCTGCATCTTATTTGTCTCTGCACTGTGGGCGGGGTTTTGACAGGAGGTAGTAGGTGATAAAAATTATCTGTTGCCATGCGGTTGGAGAGGAGAGAGAAATTTATGAGAAGTAGCTTGGCTGGTACCAAGAGCCCAGGCTTTGCAGGGGCCGTGCTGGAGGTCTAATTCCTGTTCCTCCAGCTCCGAGCTTACGTGACCTTGTTGGAAAAACTACTTAGCTTCTCTGAACCCGTATTTCTTCATCTGTTGAATTGCAAGAACAGGGTTAATGAAAGTGTATATAAAGTGCTATATAAAGTGCTTTGAACATGGAAGTTACTGAAAAGATATCTTTCCTTTATTCCTTCCTTTCTTCTCTCGCCTTCCTTCCCTTCTTTCTCTCTTCCACCCCCTCTTCCTCTTTCTTCTCTTTTTCATGCAGAGTGGGGAAGGGCTCCTTATACACTCTTGAGAAGTAGGAGGCTGATCATGAACTAGGTTTAGGGGCTCCAGGTCTTAAGAGTTGGCCACATACTGTGACTAAGGAAAGAAACAAGAGGGAAGATTCTTGCCAAAGGCCCTGGACACTGTCATTGTGGTCCACTGTGTGAGGCTGGAGGCTGCACTTCTGGAAAGAGTTAATCTGCCTTTGGAGAAGGCAAAGTACAGAATGATAAAGAGAACTGCACACCTGGAAAGTCTGAGAGGCAAGCAGAATGTGATCACTTATCTCCTTTGGCTAAGACAGAAGTTGATGGAGCTTTGAAAATTAAGGGTTGGGTTAACTAATGAGGACCATAGAGGCATCTTTTTTGCAGGTGGAAGATTAATAATTCTATTAGGAGCCTCGGTGAGTTGGACAGAAGTTATGCCAACCGATGGAATTAACTATAGAAGATTGTGATGAAAGACCTTGCATTAATGATTCCAAGAGATCCTGATGTTGGCTCCTGAGAAATTCAATATTTTCTTTGGACAGGGAAGGGTGAGAATGTCTCCCAGAAGTTGTGACGTGATTCAGTGGCCTCTTAGAAGGATTCTTGTCTTTACCTGAATGTTGTGACGTCAGCAGTGAAGGTCAACATTGTACAGGTTTAAGAGGATCTTAGTCATTAGCCACCCTGGTACCACCACCTGGCACTGACTATGATTAGTGGGACATGGTCATCCCATAGTAAGGGCCGGAAGTCCAGCTTTCCTGCTTGGGGATGCCTGGTCTCATCAGATCTTGGGAGTACAAACAGATGGGAACAAAAGCACTTTGGATGGTGGTGTGTGTGCTTCCAGGTTGGGCTGTTTTGATGCTTGTGTTTGCTTAACCTAACAGCAGCTCCTTCCAATGCCTCACTTCATCCTCCAAGAGATTTTCTCTAGATACAATTCCATGTTAATTTTTACTAATACCCTAGGTATGTGGGATGCCCAAAGAGAAATCAGACATACCTTCTTACCTTAAGGAACTGACAATCTCTGTAGCTTAAAAAAGCCTAGGACATATAAGTAGGGGCTATAAAAGGGAAGTCTTAAGGAGGCTGTAGCTGGCCACTAATAATAATATATTATTATTATAAATTCTAGTTATTCTTATTTATTGAGGGCTTACTATGGGCCAAGCATTTTGCAGAGCCCTTTATATCAATTTTTTCATACAAACCACAACAGTTTTATGAGGTCTGTACTACCACTAGCTCCATTTTATAGAAAAGGAGGATCAGAGAGCTATTGAACCTTGTTCAAGATGACACAGTTAACATGAGGAACAGGCAAGATTTGTGGTCAGACATTCAGTCGCCAGAGCCTTGCTTTAGCCCCTACACTGCAGTATGTTCTAGGGGAGTTCCTACGATGTGTACTGGGCCAATCCTGCGACACTGGTTTGTGTCATGGCCCATGGGGAAGGTTTTGGAGGGTTGTAAAAGTTGTGCTCACCCAGTTCGTCTCCTGTTCCCCTTGCTGCCTCTGGAGTAAACTTTCCTCACTTTGGAGGGTAAGATAGGAGAGTCTTTAGGCTTATGTTTGGGATGGAGTAGGCAAAGAAAGCTTTTTAGGTTCTAGGAGACTTTGCTGTGTCCAGCCAAGCTCCTTGGAGGTCTACACTGCGTTTAGGATCTGAGGCCCATGCTTTTGCTGTGCTTTGTCCTTTCTAAGAGGACCTGGATTTGAGTGACCTGGTCAAGGGTAGGATGGAGGTGCTCCTAGGTTCCCTGGCTGAATACCATCACATTACCATCCCTTAATTATTCCTTGTTATTATATCTTGGGAAGTTGCCTTTTAAATGGGTCCTATGGGACAGAAGACAGGGAGAGGGATTGACCTGCATAAAGGCGCATGGGTGGAAAGCATGAGATTCTAGGAGAGCAAATCCTACCGATGAGTCCTCTCAGTCTAGTCAAGTGAAGGTAACAGCCCAGGGTTCATTGCTCAGAATGACTGTGCTTCTTTCCACTTCTGTTGGTTTGAAACCTAGAAGCCTCCTCTAGTTCCTCCCTCCCGGATATCCCTATAGGCCTTCCTCTCTATGTCACAGTTTGGTTCCCTGGGTAGTTTTTCTGTGTCACTCTTTGTTAAAAATGCTGAAGGTTACAGATTGCGTCTTAGTGCTCTCTTCCTCCTCCTGATGTCTTGCTTATGTGTTGCTCACATGAAGAACACTTCCTTCCAAAAATATTTTCTTACTGAAACTAAATGATGACATGTGAGGGGCCTTCAAGGCCACGTCATCCAAACTCCCTTTGGATACTTGAATCTATAGCCTTGTCAGGAATTATTCGGCCTGTGTGTGGACCTCCAGTGATGAGCTGCTTGCCGCTCATTGGGCTAATCCATCTCACTGTGGGGTAGGCAGCTCTGAAAAAGTAGATCTCACTCACTGTGTTCATATCTGTTCTCCATGGCTTTTAGTCCTTAGTTCTTGTTGTATACTTTGGGACCCCACAGAACTAATATGTTTTCTTTCCCCCCTGAAAGATCTTCCTGTTTTTACAGACAGCTCTCATATCATCCATAATTCCTCTCTTTTCCAGTTTAGTTGCCTTCAGCCATATTTGATGTAGTTTGGGGTCATCTAATTAACGTGCTTACCATTCTGGGGGCATGATCCTCTTTGCCAAGGTCCACCTTACCATATGGTGGCTAAGAAAAGACCTCCCTCACCGAGCATGGCAAGATCGTCCACCTTGTAGAGGGAGGATACCAACCCGCCCCCACCCCACCCCATCTTGGGAGCTGCACTTCAGTTAACGTGACCTCAGGGAGGATCTACCTTTGTAGCAGTCACTCTTGCCTCACACTATCTTGAATGCCCACTTAACCGCTAACTTTTCATCTCAGCCCCCCATCTCTGGCTGATGCATTTGTTTTCTCAGGCCTTACGTTTACCCTGACACGTGCCATCTTCTTTCTTCTCTCACCGGTGTGTCTTTCCCTGTCACCTTCCTCAAAACAGCTTCCTGTCATCCCATGCCTCGGGTTGACCTCAACCTCCTGCCACTCCCCACCCTTTTTAGTAAAAGGACTCCCAGAAAACCCAGCTGTATCACAGAACAAGTTAGGAAAAAGGCCTGGGAAGACGATGCCACCTTCATCCGCTTGGATTCGCTACGCGATTTGTAGCAGAACTCGATTAAGGCAACCAGCATGGCTAGTCCAAGTCCTCCGATCAGGATGTAGAACACGCCGGCCACATTGCTGAGGCTCAGAGCACTTGTCTTGTCCTAGGAAGAGGAGGGGGTGGGGGGAGAGTCAAGTGAGCCAAGGGGCTAGAGACCATCCAAGAAACAGCATTTTAACACATATACACTCAACCCCATCACCCTCTTTAACATTCACAATAGTTGGAAAGGCTTTGTGTTTATTGACAGTGTGTTAAACGTTTCCCAGGAAAAAATGTATGCATGTGCGAGCATATGTGTGTATAACAATTTTCCTAGCATCCCTGTTTACATTGAATGTATAGTTAGATTTCCCCTCCTCCCCAATGCACGTTTGAGGGTGGGAAATGACACAAGAAGTCAGGGCAGCTTCTACCAAGATCTGCACGCTTGCGCTTACTCCATTCTTTCAGGAAACTGTGTCCCTTCCTTTGCAGCTCAGTTCCTGCCCCCCAACCCCGTGGCTGCTTCGCAACGCACTGGCCTTGCTTATTGTTTATGCTTGTGAGTGTTTTTCTGCGAGTTGGTACTTAAAATGAACTTTCTCCTAGATGTGCATTTGAATTCAATTTAATAAGACAGTTATTGTATGTATAATAAAGATCAACAAATGTATACCTTTAACTTACTGTGCTGAGTCCCAATTGAGGGAAAAAGAAAACTGTGGGGCTTGTAATAGAAAAAAGGCACTGAGATAGAAAAATGGCTCTATTAAATCCTAGTAATTATGCTTAATTGGAGTCATTTTTCTCGTGGAGGTGCTTGCTGAAAAACACTGGAGGCAGACTCGGTAGCTGAACTTAGAAAGCTCTGTTGCCTGGGCTAAAAGATCTCGCACTGGTTCTGCATGAACAGGATCGTGGAACAGGGTACTTAATTCCTAGGGTCCTGGGGACAAGTGTCCATGTTCAGTAGGAGGTGGACAGAGCTCATTTGGTGGAGCCTGAGAAAGGTCATCGGTTAGTGAGACCAGCCCTGAGTTCTGTCACCTCTAGTGGGGTTCAAAAGTGGGGGACTGAGAGACATCTCCCCAGGTGGTGAGAATAACCAAACAAAACCGCTGGTCATGGGAGAGGGTAATGGCTTGGGGAGAGTGGGATCAATCAGACTCTTGACACAGGCAAGAGAACATCTTTAAATCTTAGAAGCATACTCATCCCCAGATGTCACAGTGGCTCGAACACCTTTGTTTATATTGTTTGCTCAGGTACAGATTTCTCATCAAATTAAAATGAAATGCACGCCTCAGCTGGCACAGGCACGTGGCATGGTTGGGAGGTTGGTTGGTGGCACTGGGTGGGATAAAGCTTTTACATCTCTCCATGTGTTCTTTTTCAGGTGGGGTTGTAGGCGAGCCACGCAAAAGGTGAAATGTCATGTCCTAGGGACTCCTCTGACATCTGCCTATTGGAATCTGGGCGTGGGGAAAGGGGCCAGTAATTGACCAAGTCAGTGGCCTCCGCCCTAGTTCTACTCGGTGCATTGTACAGGATTCAGCAGGGCTGAGCTTAGGGACTGCAGCTGGCAGATAGCAGCATCCCTTCCCTCCCCAGAAGCAGCCTGGGCCAGCAGAGCTGTAGGATTATCTAAAGCATACCCCTCTGGTGGCTTCCTGTATTGCTAAAGCAGATGGTTCTTGAATATGGGTTACGCTTGGCAAGGCATAGTCTGGCTTTGGAAGCAGTGGAAATGACTATTCAAAGGGGTAGAATTTCTCCTCCTCTGGTATCACGGCCTGATAAAGGAAATGTGCAAAAATGAGTTGGGTGCTTGGTTCAAGAGTTGGCTGAACAAATAAATTCCCACTTGGCCTGATTTTTCAGAATGCTCAAAATGTCTCCCTCTTCGTTGTTTGGGAGTTTTGTAACTCTGCTGGAAAGTAAGTCTTTAGAGTTCTTGGAGGACTTACGGTTTATAGAAGTTCCTATAAAACTCTTCTGTGTGGTGGGGAGGCACGTTAATATCTTATCAGCTCACACCTTAGAGAAGAGTGGTTGACAGTGAAGCTCAGAGAGAATGGATGGGGAGCAGGCCTGGGGGAAGGTGGTAGACAAGAAGGCCGGGAGGAAAGGCTTGAGTCCCGCTGACTTCACCAGCTGATCAGCCTTTCAGTAGCTGAAGTGCATCTTGCCTCCTGGTCACCAAAGTGGTTTCTGTTTCCTTCCTCATGGTCTTTTCAAGTTCACTTTGGTTGTGGATTGTCTTCAAGGATAAGGGAGTGGTGGGCATCTTTTTTTTTTGTTACTGTCTTCAAAACTTAAGAGGCCATCTGCCTCCCTGAATGTAAAAGGTGGAATGTCCATTTCTAATATATTTTGGAAGGAAGTGTGGTCAGATCTTCATAGGGAAGTGAGAGTAGGAGGCATATTCTATGTATCTGCAGAAGGAGGAAGGTCCAATGACTGAGAATTTGATTGTGTCTGGAGGTGGAGAGCATCCCTCACTTCTGAAGGAGGTCTCTCTGGTCCATGGGGATGGCAGTGTATGTTGGTGAGGGGACATATGCCACACAAAGAGGACAGCCAGATGGTATGGGCACTGCCACCTCTTGCACGACACAGTGCTACTGATCCTTCTTTATGTTCACACAGTCCTGGGAAGACCTCTAGAATCAAGGGAGCACCTGGGCCCTATCACCACCAGTGTCAGAAAGCAAACTTAGATGAAGCCCTACTGTCTAAATTTGGCATAATTGGATAGGATTAGAATGAAGGGCTGGTCCTGGTGTCTTCTTAGCTCACATGGTTGAGGAGTTTACATTTAGGCAAGGTTTCTAATTTCCCTTATGTGCGCCGTTGGCTTTTTTTTTTTTAAACATCTTTATTGGAGTATAATTGCTTTACAATGTTGTGTTAGCTTCTGCTGTATAACAAAGTGAATCAGCTATACGTATACATATATCCCCATATCCCCTCCCTCTTGCATCTCCCTCCCACCCTCCTGGAAGCCCAAGGCCATAGCCTTCCGTTGAGCTGCCGTTAATGACTCTCTTCGACTACCTCTGTTGGAATACTATGGGTATCCTGGGGCAGGAACAAAAATTCCTTTTATTTAAGGACCAGAGCTCTGATTCCTCTGTATCCATATAAGAGGGGACTTTCTGACACATTTGTGTACAAACAGCCATGTTCATGTTTCATGAGGAAGCTACATGCTTCCCAGCTTTGACCAGGGAGGCGAAAGACAGAATCCTAGTCTCCCTGAGCACCCTCTGGGAGACCCCATTCTCTTCCCCTCCCTTAGCAGCTGCACTCCCCAGAGCCAGGCAGCTTGTTGGTGGGTGTGAAAAACTCACAACTTATCTTCTGCCAGGAGCGGGGAGAGTGACAGTACTGAGGAGAATGACAGGTGCAAAGAAAAACAAAAATCCCATCTTTCAGAATTGTTGGGCTTGTTGTTATGGTGACGAGGCCCCTCCCTTCATCTGTTCCCCTTAACCTATTGTCTTGTTTTGTCACCTTCCCCGTGTGCAAGAGAGATTTTTTTCTTTTTCATATTTTTCCTTGTTCTTCCCACATAATGGGGGACTGTCCCAGGCTCCCTCTGTGTTTCTGAGCTAACATTCCTTCCAAGAATGCAGAGATGGCTTAAATCTTCATGGGCAGGGTTGAGCCAGGTCTGAGGCAGAGAGACTTGATGCTTTTTAATGGCGTAAGTAGGAAGTTCTAAGGAGAAGCCAAGGTCTTTGGCCATAAGACCAGTCCCTCCTATGGAGACTGGTGTTGCCCATCACGTGAGGTCTACTAAATCTGGACCAAGCTTCAGCTTTCTCCAAATGCTTCCATTCCTTCTTTTCTTCCTGGTGTGAGAGTTTGAACCCCCAAGAAGTAAAGGCTGCAGCTTCTGTTTTCCTCTGCTTTCCACAGATTTTCTGATGTGTGTACAGCTGAAGTTTTAGGGGCTCTTGCAATCCATCCCATGCTGAATCTGTAACCTGACTTTGCCTTTCAGGGCCATGAGAATAGTCCAACCCTTCTTCTTCCTATTAGCCTTTCTGCTCCAGTAGGCTTTCTCTTGTGCTTTTCCAAACCTTATAGTTTGGGCTTAGGTGCCATTTTCCTGAGTGGTTGGTTATTTCCTGGGAGTGGAGACTCAGTGGTTGGCCAAGCTCACTCACAAGCGAGGACCAAAGTGGAGGAGTTATGGGAAGGTGGATTTGATTGAATTAAAGGAAGACCTTTCAAATCAATAGAGCCGTCCAAATGTGGAATGCCCTGCTGTGGAGAGTGGTGAGTTCCTCAAACATGGATGCATTCAGGAAGTAGCTGACGAGTTCATCTAAGGGATTCAAGCACTGGACAGAGAGTTAGACCAAGTGACTTTGGACATTCGTCCCAACCCCCAGAGATGCGAGGCAGCTAAGGAGTTCCTAGAGGGCCTGGGATCATGTCTTTTATAAGTTCTCCCTAGAGACTAACCTCTTTAGGGGATGCAAAAAAAGAACTCATGTTAATTGGCAGCTTCTGCTGTTCTGTTTCCAATCTAGGCCAGTTCCCCAGCCTGCATAATTTCCCCAAGAGCAACACAGGATGAGAATTGGTCCATTGTACTAATAATTGGCAAGGCAGATTCTGCGAAAGTGAGGGCCGTGGGGGCAGCTCTTCTCAGCAGCGTGTGCTCAGGGACCGGCTCCTGTACAGTGCACCGCAGAACCTCCTGACTTGAAACCAAACTGCAGCAGAGAGCTCAAGGAGTCCATGTGGGTTGTGGAAGGGAACCCAGCTGCTGGCGGAGGCCTCTTCCCGAGTGGGAGGTATTTTCCAAAACAGAGGCATCAGTCTGAGGGTCAAGTGGGTGTCTGCATAGGGGGCCTCTACCCCCTATGAACTATCTGCCTGGACTGTGCATTGGAGAGCTGGGGTCTTGTGTGTCCGAGGAAGCTAGCGGAGCTTCTGGCTCATGACCCCAGGGACAGTGTTTGAAAGGAAGAAATCTTTGTTTCTGTCTGGTTCCTCCTCCTGGGGCAGTGATGGGAGATTTAGGATGTGTGGCTTAGGGACACTGGGCAGGGCCTAGGATGTTGCAACCTTTAGTCTCTGATCTGGGTCACTGCTGTATGTTGGATGTGTCATCTTGGAGCACACATAACTCCCAGGAGATGGATCCTGAAGTCACCGGTTCTCTCTAGGCCATCGCCTGGCTGCCTTACAGAGACTGGGAGCCCTGACCCTGTGCAGGATGCTCGGCTGGAGCCAAAAGTCTCCGTGGTTTGGGGGAGATGGACTGCCTCCTGCATCTCTTTGTCTCAAGGATTTTCCTCCCATCCTTGTCGCTCTGACATTGCCTCTTGGGGGTGTCTTTAGTGCAGGAGTCTGCAGCGGGTAGGTAGGGAGCAGAGCAGAGCATCCCTGTATGATTCCAGGTCTTTCCAGGTGGTTAGTGCTCTTTACCTGTGACAGGGGCAGGGAGAGGGGTTTGTACACACTGCAAGGACATAGTTGGCAGCTTTCATTCTTTTGCTTCCCAGGCCTTGCTGAGGGTGGGGGTGGGAAGATGAGTACATCCAGAGGGGATGGACTTCCCTGTTGGTGGTAAGGCCGTGTGTCATAGTGAAAAGAGGTGGGGCTGGGATGCAGGAAATCTAAGCTGAGTTCTTGCCCAGGTTTGTCACTGAGTCGCTGGGCAGTCTTGGTGGGGGGCGGGGGGGGGGGCGGTCACTAGGTGGGTGTTGCCCACCTCTGGATAGCATGGGAGATGGCATTAGATGATACACGGAACTAAATGACCCTGACCACAAAGTGAAGACGTTATTCACTTTGCAGTTCTGTTTGAATCC